>NW_027472581.1:56203280-58659372 GCF_030347505.1 Rhynchophorus ferrugineus
CTATCGACATCTGAAAATATTGGCTCTGCTTCTAACTTGGGCCAGAATTGTAAAATGGTCTTATGAATTAGCGATTTCGCTCCAATTCACATTCTAAGTAATATTCGGCATCCTAATTACGTTGCCGATTGCCAAATTGCATTATCTCTTATAGTTTCCGAGATATGGACAATCGAAATTTTACACCTTAGAGTCTGTTTCTAACTGGGGCCAAAATTGTAAAATGGTCTTACGAATTAGCGATTTCGTTCCAATTCACATTCCAAGTAATATTCGGCATGCTATTTACGCTGCCGATTGCCAAATTGCATTATCTCTTATAGTTTCCGAGATATGGACTATCGACATCTAACAATATTGGCTCTGCTTCTAACTTGGGCCAGAATTGTAAAATGGTCTTATGAATTAACGATTTCGCTCCAATTCACATTCTAAGTAATATTCGGCATCCTAATTACGTTGCCGATTGCCAAATTGCATTATCTCTTATAGTTTCCGAGATATGGACAATCGAAATTTTACACCTTAGAGTCTGTTTCTAACTGGGGTCAAAATTGTAAAATGGTCTTACGAATTAGCGATTTCGTTCCAATTCACATTCCAAGTAATATTCGGCATGCTAATTACGCTGCCGATTGCCAAATTGCATTATCTCTTACAGTTTCCGAAATATGGACTATCGACATCTAACAAAATTGGCTCTGCTTCTAACTTGGGCCAGAATTGTAAAATGGTCTTACGAATTAACGATTTCGTTCCAATTCACATTCCAAGTAATATTCGGCATGCTAATTACGTTGCCTATTGCCAAATTGCATTATCTCTTATAGTTTCCGAGATATGGACTATCGACATCTGACAATATTGGCTCTGCTTCTAACTTGGGCCAGAATTGTAAAATGGTCTTATGAATTAGCGATTTCGTTCCAATTCACATTCCAAGTAATATTCGGCATGCTAATTACGCTGCCGATTGCCAAATTGCATTATCTCTTATAGTTTCCGAGACTGGACTATCGACATCTAACAATATTGGCTCTGCTTCTAACTAGGGCCAGAATTGTAAAATGGTCTTATGAATTAGCGATTTCGCTCCAATTCACATTCCAAGTAATATTCGGCATGCTAATTACGTTGCCGATTGCCAAATTTCTTATAGTTTCCGATATATGGACTATCGACATCTAACAATATTGGCTCTGGCAAAATTTTACACCTTAGAGTCTGTTTCTAACTGGGGTCAAAATTGTAAAATGGTCTTACGAATAAGCGATTTCGTTCCAATTCACATTCCAAGTAATATTCGGCATGCGAATTACGCTGCCGATTGCCAAATTGCATTTTCTCTTATAGTTTCCGAGATATGGACTATCGACATCTAACAATATTGGCTCTGCTTCTAACTAGGGCCAGAATTGTAAAATGGTCTTATGAATTAGCGATTTCGCTCCAATTCATATTCCAAGTAATATTCGGCATGCTAATTACGTTGCCGATTGCCAAATTGCATTATCTCTTATAGTTTCCGAGATATGGACAATCGAAATTTTACACCTTAGAGTCTGTTTCTAACTGGGGTCAAAATTGTAAAATGGTCTTACGAATTAGCGATTTCGTTCCAATTCACATTCCAAGTAATACTCGGCATGCTAATTACGTTGCCGATTGCCAAATTGCATTATCTCTTATAGTTTCCGAGATATGGACTATCGACATCTGAAAATATTGGCTCTGCTTCTAACTTGGGCCAGAATTGTAAAATGGTCTTATGAATTAGCGATTTCGCTCCAATTCACATTCTAAGTAATATTCGGCATCCTAATTACGTTGCCGATTGCCAAATTGCATTATCTCTTATAGTTTCCGAGATATGGACAATCGAAATTTTACACCTTAGAGTCTGTTTCTAACTGGGGTCAAAATTGTAAAATGGTCTTACGAATTAGCGATTTCGTTCCAATTCACATTCCAAGTAATATTCGGCATGCTATTTACGCTGCCGATTGCCAAATTGCATTATCTCTTATAGTTTCCGAGATATGGACTATCGACATCTAACAATATTGGCTCTGCTTCTAACTTGGGCCAGAATTGTAAAATGGTCTTATGAATTAGCGATTTCGCTCCAATTCACATTCTAAGTAATATTCGGCATCCTAATTACGTTGCCGATTGCCAAATTGCATTATCTCTTATAGTTTCCGAGATATGGACAATCGAAATTTTACACCTTAGAGTCTGTTTCTAACTGGGGTCAAAATTGTAAAATGGTCTTACGAATTAGCGATTTCGTTCCAATTCACATTCCAAGTAATATTCGGCATGCTAATTACGCTGCCGATTGCCAAATTGCATTATCTCTTACAGTTTCCGAAATATGGACTATCGACATCTAACAATATTGGCTCTGCTTCTAACTTGGGCCAGAATTGTAAAATGGTCTTATGAATTAGCGATTTCGCTCCAATTCACATTCTAAGTAATATTCGGCATCCTAATTACGTTGCCGATTGCCAAATTGCATTATCTCTTATAGTTTCCGAGATATGGACAATCGAAATTTTACACCTTAGAGTCTGTTTCTAACTGGGGTCAAAATTGTAAAATGGTCTTACGAATTAGCGATTTCGTTCCAATTCACATTCCAAGTAATATTCGGCATGCTAATTACGCTGCCGATTGCCAAATTGCATTATCTCTTACAGTTTCCGAGATATGGACTATCGACATCTGACAATATTGGCTCTGCTTCTAACTTGGGCCAGAATTGTAAAATGGTCTTATGAATTAGCGATTTCGTTCCAATTCACATTCCAAGTAATATTCGGCATGCTAATTACGCTGCCGATTGCCAAATTGCATTATCTCTTATAGTTTCCGAGACATGGACTATCGACATCTAACAATATTGGCTCTGCTTCTAACTAGGGCCAGAATTGTAAAATGGTCTTATGAATTAGCGATTTCGCTCCAATTCACATTCCAAGTAATATTCGGCATGCTAATTACGTTGCCGATAGCCAAATTGCATTATCTCTTATAGTTTCCGAGATATGGACTATCGAAACTTTACACCTTAGAGTCTGTTTCTAACTGGGGTCAAAATTGTAAAATGGTCTTACGAATTAGCGATTTCGTTCCAATTCACATTCTAAGTAATATTCGGCATGCTAATTACGTTGCCGATAGCCAAATTGCATTATCTTTTATAGTTTCCGAGATATGGACTATCGACATCTGACAATATTGGCTCTGCTTTTAACTGGGCCAGAATTGTAAAATGGTCTTATGAATTAGCGATTTCGTTCCAATTCACATTCCAAGTAATATTCGGCATGCTAATTACGCTGCCGATTGCCAAATTGCATTATCTCTTATAGTTTCCGAGATATGGACAATCGAAATTTTACACCTTAGAGTCTGTTTCTAACTGGGGTCAAAATTGTAAAATGGTCTTACGAATTAGCGATTTCGTTCCAATTCACATTCCAAGTAATATTCGGCATGCTATTTACGCTGCCGATTGCCAAATTGCATTATCTCTTATAGTTTCCGAGATATGGACTATCGACATCTAACAATATAGGCTCTGCTTCTAACTTGGGCCAGAATTGTAAAATGGTCTTATGAATTAGCGATTTCGTTCCAATTCACATTCCAAGTAATATTCGGCATGCTAATTACGTTGCCGATTGCCAAATTGCATTATCTCTTATAGTTTCCGAGATATGGACAATCGAAATTTTACACCTTAGAGTCTGTTTCTAACTGGGGTCAAAATTGTAAAATGGTCTTACGAATTAGCGATTTCGTTCCAATTCACATTCCAAGTAATATTCGGCATGCTAATTACGTTGCCGATTGCCAAATTCCATTATCTCTTATAGTTTCCGAGATATGGACTATCGACATCTGACAATATTGGCTCTGTTTCTAACTTGGGCCAGAATTGTAAAATGGTCTTATGAATTAGCGATTTCGTTCCAATTCACATTCCAAGTAATATTCGGCATGCTAATTACGCTGCCGATTGCCAAATTGCATTATCTCTTATAGTTTCCGAGATATGGACAACCGAAATTTTACACCTTAGAGTCTGTTTCTAACTGGGGTCAAAATTGTAAAATGGTCTTACGAATTAGCGATTTCGTTCCAATTCACATTCCAAGTAATATTCGGCATGCTATTTACGCTGCCGATTGCCAAATTGCATTATCTCTTATAGTTTCCGAGTTATGGACTATCGACATCTAACAATATAGGCTCTGCTTCTAACTTGGGCCAGAATTGTAAAATGGTCTTATGAATTAGCGATTTCGTTCCAATTCACATTCCAAGTAATATTCGGCATGCTAATTACGTTGCCGATTGCCAAATTGCATTATCTCTTATAGTTTCCGAGATATGGACAATCGAAATTTTACACCTTAGAGTCTGTTTCTAACTGGGGTCAAAATTGTAAAATGGTCTTACGAATTAGCGATTTCGTTCCAATTCACATTCCAAGTAATATTCGGCATGCTAATTACTTTGCCGATTGCCAAATTGCATTATCTCTTATAGTTTCCGAGATATGGACTATCGACATCTGACAATATTGGCTCTGCTTCTAACTTGGGCCAGAATTGTAAAATGGTCTTATGAATTAGCGATTTCGTTCCAATTCACATTCCAAGTAATATTCGGCATGCTAATTACGCTGCCGATTGCCAAATTGCATTATCTCTTATAGTTTCCGAGATATGGACAACCGAAATTTTACACCTTAGAGTCTGTTTCTAACTGGGGTAAAAATTGTAAAATGGTCTTACGAATTAGCGATTTCGTTCCAATTCACATTCCAAGTAATATTTGGCATGCTATTTACGCTGCCGATTGCCAAATTGCATTATCTCTTATAGTTTCCGAGATATGGACTATCGACCTCTAACAATATAGGCTCTGCTTCTAACTTGGGCCAGAATTGAAAAATGGTCTTACGAATTAGCGATTTGGTTCCAATTCACATTCCAAGTAATATTCGGCATGCTAATTACGTTACCGGTTGCCAAATTGCATTATCTCTTATAGTTTCCGAGATATGGACTACGACATCTGCCAATATTGGCTCTGCTTCTAACTTGGGCCAGAATTGTAAAATGGTCTTATGAATTAGCGATTTCGCTCCAATTCACATTCCAAGTAATATTCGGCATGCTAATTACGTTGCCGATTGCCAAATTGCATTATCTCTTATAGTTTCCGAGATATGGACTATCGACATCTGACAATATTGGCTCTGCTTCTAACTTGGGCCAGAATTGTAAAATGGTCTTATGAATTAGCGATTTCGTTCCAATTCACATTCCAAGTAATATTCGGCATGCTAATTACGCTGCCGATTGCCAAATTGCATTATCTCTTATAGTTTCCGAGATATGGACAACCGAAATTTTACACCTTAGAGTCTGTTTCTAACGGGGGTAAAAATTGTAAAATGGTCTTACGAATTAGCGATTTCGTTCCAATTCACATTCCAAGTAATATTTGGCATGCTATTTACGCTGCCGATTGCTAAATTGCATTATCTCTTATAGTTTCCGAGATATGGACTATCGACATCTAACAATATAGGCTCTGCTTCTAACTTGGGCCAGAATTGTAAAATGGTCTTACGAATTAGCGATTTGGTTCCAATTCACATTCCAAGTAATATTCGGCATGCTAATTACGTTGCCGATTGCCAAATTGCATTATCTCTTATAGTTTCCGAGATATGGACTATCGACATCTGACAATATTGGCTCTGCTTCTAACTTGGGCCAGAATTGTAAAATGGTCTTATGAATTAGCGATTTCGCTCCAATTCACATTCCAAGTAATATTCGGCATGCTAATTACTTTGCCGATTGCCAAATTGCATTATCTCTTATAGTTTCCGAGATATGGACTATCGACATCTAACAATATTGGCTCTGCTTCTAACTAGGGCCAGAATTGTAAAATGGTCTTATGAATTAGCGATTTCGCTCCAATTCACATTCCAAGTAATATTCGGCATGCTAATTACGTTGCCGATTGCCAAATTGTATTATCTCTTATAGTTTCCGAGATATGGACTATCGACATCTAACAATATTGGCTCTGCTTCTAACTAGGGCCAGAATTGTAAAATGGTCTTATGAATTAGCGATTTCGCTCCAATTCACATTCCAAGTAATATTCGGCATGCTAATTACGTTGCCGGTAGCCAAATTGCATTATCTCTTATAGTTTCCGAGATATGGACTATCGAAACTTTACACCTTAGAGTCTGTTTCTAACTGGGGTCAAAATTGTAAAATGGTCTTACGAATTAGCGATTTCGTTCCAATTCACATTCTAAGTAATATTCGGCATGCTAATTACGCTGCCGATTGCCAAATTGCATTATCTCTTATAGTTTCCGAGATATGGACTATCGACATCTAACAATATTGGCTCTGCTTCTAACTTGGGCCAGAATTGTAAAATGGTCTTATGAATTAGCGATTTCGCTCCAATTCACATTCCAAGTATTATTAGGCATGCTAATTACGCTGCCGATTGCCAAATTGCATTATCTCTTATAGTTTCCGAGATATGGACTATCGACATCTAGCAATATTGGCTCTGCTTCTAACTTGGGCCAGAATTGTAAAATGGTCTTATGAGTTAGGGATTTCGCTCCAATTCACATTCTAAGTAATATTCGGCATGCTAATTACGTTGCCGATTGCCAAATTGCATTATCTCTTATAGTTTCCGAGATATGGACAATCGAAATCTGACACCTTAGAGTCTGTTTCTAACTGGGGTCAAAATTGTAAAATGGTCTTACGAATTAGCGAGTTCGTTCCAATTCACATTCCAAGTAATATTCGGCATGCTAATTACGTTGCCGATTGCCAAATTGCATTATCTCTTATAGTTTCCGAGATATGGACTATCGACATCTGACAATATTGGCTCTGCTTCTAACTTGGGCCAGAATTGCAAAATGGTCTTATGAATTAGCGATTTCGTTCCAATTCACATTCCAAGTAATATTCGGCATGCTAATTACGCTGCCGATTGCCAAATTGCATTATCTCTTATAGTTTCCGAGATATGGATAATCGAAATTTTACACCTTAGAGTCTGTTTCTAACTGGGGTCAAAATTGTAAAATGGTCTTACGAATTAGCGATTTCGTTCCAATTCACATTCCAAGTAATATTCGGCATGCTATTTACGCTGCCGATTGCCAAATTGCATTATCTCTTATAGTTTCCGAGATATGGACTATCGACATCTAACAATATAGGCTCTGCTTCTAACTTGGGCCAGAATTGTAAAATGGTCTTATGAATTAGCGATTTCGTTCCAATTCACATTCCAAGTAATATTCGGCATGCTAATTACGCTGCCGATTGCCAAATTGCATTATCTCTTATAGTTTCCGAGATATGGACAATCGAAATTTTACACCTTAGAGTCTGTTTCTAACTGGGGTCAAAATTGTAAAATGGTCTTACGAATTAGCGATTTCGTTCCAATTCACATTCCAAGTAATATTTGGCATGCTATTTACGCTGCCGATTGCCAAATTGCATTATCTCTTATAGTTTCCGAGATATGGACTATCGACATCTAACAATATAGGCTCTGCTTCTAACTTGGGCCAGAAATGTAAAATGGTCTTACGAATTAGCGATTTGGTTCCAATTCACATTCCAAGTAATATTCGGCATGCTAATTACGTTGCCGATTGCCAAATTGCATTATCTCTTATAGTTTCCGAGATATGGATTATCGACATCTGACAATATTGGCTCTGCTTCTAACTTGGGCCAGAATTGTAAAATGGTCTTATGAATTAGCGATTTCGCTCCAATTCACATTCCAAGTAATATTCGGCATGCTAATTGCTTTGCCGATTGCCAAATTGCATTATCTCTTATAGTTTCCGAGATATGGACTATCGACATCTAACAATATTGGCTCTGCTTCTAACTAGGGCCAGAATTGTAAAATGGTCTTATGAATTAGCGATTTCGCTCCAATTCACATTCCAAGTAATATTCGGCATGCTAATTACGTTGCCGATTGCCAAATTGCATTATCTCTTATAGTTTCCGAGATATGGACTACCGAAATTTTACACCTTAGAGTCTGTTTCTAACTGGGGTCAAAATTGTAAAATGGTCTTACGAATTAGCGATTTCGTTCCAATTCACATTCCAAGTAATATTCGGCATGCTAATTACGCTGCCGATTGCCAAATTGCATTATCTCTTATAGTTTCCGAGATATGGACTATCGACATCTAACAATATAGGCTCTGCTTCTAACTTGGGCCAGAATTGTAAAATGGTCTTATGAATTAGCGATTTCGTTCCAATTCACATTCCAAGTAATATTCGGCATGCTAATTACGTTGCCGATTGCCAAATTGCATTATCTCTTATAGTTTCCGAGATATGGACAATCGAAATTTTACACCTTAGAGTCTGTTTCTAACTGGGGTCAAAATTGTAAAATGGTCTTACGAATTAGCGATTTCGTTCCAATTCACATTCCAAGTAATATTCGGTTTGCTAATTACGTTGCCGATTGCCAAATTGCATTATCTCTTATAGTTTCCGAGATATGGACTATCGACATCTAACAATATTGGCTCTGCTTCTAACTAGGGCCAGAATTGTAAAATGGTCTTATGAATTAGCGATTTCGCTTCAATTCACATTCCAAGTAATATTCGGCATGCTAATTACGTTGCCGATTGCCAAATTGCATTATCTTTTATAGTTTCCGAGATATGGACAATCGAAATTTTACACCTTAGAGTCTGTTTCTAACTGGGGTCAAAATTGTAAAATGGTCTTACGAATTAGCGATTTCGTTCCAATTCACATTCCAAGTAATATTCGGCATGCTATTTACGCTGCCGATTGCCAAATTGCATTATCTCTTATAGTTTCCGAGATATGGACTATCGACATCTAACAATATAGGCTCTGCTTCTAACTTGGGCCAGAATTGTAAAATGGTCTTATGAATTAGCGATTTCGTTCCAATTCACATTCTAAGTAATATTCGGCATGCTAATTACGTTGCCGATTGCCAAATTGCATTATCTCTTATAGTTTCCGAGATATGGACAACCGAAATTTTAAACCTTAGAGTCTGTTTCTAACTGGGGTCAAAATTGTAAAATGGTCTTACGAATTATCGATTTCGTTCCAATTCACATTCCAAGTAATATTCGGCATGCTATTTACGCTGCCGATTGCCAAATTGCATTATCTCTTATAGTTTCCGAGATATGGACTATCGACATCTAACAATATAGGCTCTGCTTCTAACTTGGGCCAGAATTGTAAAATGGTCTTACGAATTAGCGATTTCGTTCCAATTCACATTCCAAGTAATATTCGGCATGCTAATTACGTTGCCGATTGCCAAATTGCATTATCTCTTATAGTTTCCGAGATATGGACTATCGACATCTGACAATATTGGCTCTGCTTCTAACTTGGGCCAGAATTGTAAAATGGTCTTATGAATTAGCGATTTCGCTCCAATTCACATTCCAAGTAATATTCGGCATGCTAATTACGTTGCCGATTGCCAAATTGCATTATCTCTTATAGTTTCCGAGATATGGACTATCGACATCTAACAATATTGGCTCTGCTTCTAACTAGGGCCAGAATTGTAAAATGGTCTTATGAATTAGCGATTTCGCTCCAATTCTCATTCCAAGTAATATTCGGCATGCTAATTACGTTGCCGATTGCCAAATTGCATTATTTCTTATAGTTTCCGAGATATGGACTATCGAAATTTTACACCTTAGAGTCTGTTTCTAACTGGGGTCAAAATTGTAAAATGGTCTTACGAATTAGCGATTTCGTTCCAATTCACATTCCAAGTAATATTCGGCATGCTAATTACGCTGCCGATTGCCAAATTGCATTATCTCTTATAGTTTCCGAGATATGGACAATCGAAATTTTACACCTTAGAGTCTGTTTCTAACTGGGGTCAAAATTGTAAAATGGTCCTTCGAATTAGCGATTTCGTTCCAATTCACATTCCAAGTAATATTCGGCATGCTAATTACGTTGCCGATTGCCAAATTGCATTATTTCTTATAGTTTCCGAGATATGGACTATCGACATCTAACAATATTGGCTCTGCTTCTAACTAAGGCCAGAATTGTAAAATGGTCTTATGAATTAGCGATTTCGCTCCAATTCACATTCCAAGTAATATTCGGCATGCTAATTACGTTGCCGATTGCCAAATTGCATTATCTCTTATAGTTTCCGAGATATGGACTATCGACCTCTAACAATATAGGCTCTGCTTCTAACTTGGGCCAGAATTGAAAAATGGTCTTACGAATTAGCGATTTGGTTCCAATTCACATTCCAAGTAATATTCGGCATGCTAATTACGTTGCCGATTGCCAAATTGCATTATCTCTTATAGTTTCCGAGATATGGACTACGACATCTGCCAATATTGGCTCTGCTTCTAACTTGGGCCAGAATTGTAAAATGGTCTTATGAATTAGCGATTTCGCTCCAATTCACATTCCAAGTAATATTCGGCATGCTAATTACGTTGCCGATTGCCAAATTGCATTATCTCTTATAGTTTCCGAGATATGGACTATCGACATCTGACAATATTGGCTCTGCTTCTAACTTGGGCCAGAATTGTAAAATGGTCTTATGAATTAGCGATTTCGTTCCAATTCACATTCCAAGTAATATTCGGCATGCTAATTACGCTGCCGATTGCCAAATTGCATTATCTCTTATAGTTTCCGAGATATGGACAACCGAAATTTTACACCTTAGAGTCTGTTTCTAACTGGGGTCAAAATTGTAAAATGGTCTTACGAATTAGCGATTTCGTTCCAATTCACATTCCAAGTAATATTCGGCATGCTATTTACGCTGCCGATTGCCAAATTGCATTATCTCTTATAGTTTCCGAGATATGGACTATCGACATCTGACAATATTGGCTCTGCTTCTAACTTGGGCCAGAATTGTAAAATGGTCTTATGAATTAGCGATTTCGTTCCAATTCACATTCCAAGTAATATTCGGCATGCTAATTACGTTGCCGATTGCCAAATTGCATTATCTCTTATAGCTTCCGAGATATGGACAATCGAAAGTTTACACCTTAGAGTCTGTTTCTAACTGGGGTCAAAATTGTAAAATGGTCTTACGAATTAGCGATTTCGTTCCAATTCACATTCCAAGTAATATTCGGCATGCTAATTACGTTGCCGATTGCCAAATTGCATTATCTCTTATAGTTTCCGAGATATGGACAACCGAAATTTTAAACCTTAGAGTCTGTTTCTAACTGGGGTCAAAATTGTAAAATGGTCTTACGAATTATCGATTTCGTTCCAATTCACATTCCAAGTAATATTCGGCATGCTATTTACGCTGCCGATTGCCAAATTGCATTATCTCTTATAGTTTCCGAGATATGGACTATCGACATCTAACAATATAGGCTCTGCTTCTAACTTGGGCCAGAATTGTAAAATGGACTTACGAATTAGCGATTTCGTTCCAATTCACATTCCAAGTAATATTCGGCATGCTAATTACGTTGCCGATTGCCAAATTGCATTATCTCTTATAGTTTCCGAGATATGGATTATCGACATCTGACAATATTGGCTCTGCTTCTAACTTGGGCCAGAATTGTAAAATGGTCTTATGAATTAGCGATTTCGCTCCAATTCACATTCCAAGTAATATTCGGCATGCTAATTACGTTGCCGATTGCCAAATTGCATTATCTCTTATAGTTTCCGAGATATGGACTATCGACATCTAACAATATTGGCTCTGCTTCTAACTAGGGCCAGAATTGTAAAATGGTCTTATGAATTAGCGATTTCGCTCCAATTCACATTCCAAGTAATATTCGGCATGCTAATTACGTTGCCGATTGCCAAATTGCATTATTTCTTATAGTTTCCGAGATATGGACTATCGAAATTTTACACCTTAGAGTCTGTTTCTAACTGGGGTCAAAATTGTAAAATGGTCTTACGAATTAGCGATTTCGTTCCAATTCACATTCCAAGTAATATTCGGCATGCTAATTACGCTGCCGATTGCCAAATTGCATTATCTCTTATAGTTTCCGAGATATGGACAATCGAAATTTTACACCTTAGAGTCTGTTTCTAACTGGGGTCAAAATTGTAAAATGGTCCTTCGAATTAGCGATTTCGTTCCAATTCACATTCCAAGTAATATTCGGCATGCTAATTACGTTGCCGATTGCCAAATTGCATTATTTCTTATAGTTTCCGAGATATGGACTATCGACATCTAACAATATTGGCTCTGCTTCTAACTAAGGCCAGAATTGTAAAATGGTCTTATGAATTAGCGATTTCGCTCCAATTCACATTCCAAGTAATATTCGGCATGCTAATTACGTTGCCGATTGCCAAATTGCATTATCTCTTATAGTTTCCGAGATATGGACTATCGACCTCTAACAATATAGGCTCTGCTTCTAACTTGGGCCAGAATTGAAAAATGGTCTTACGAATTAGCGATTTGGTTCCAATTCACATTCCAAGTAATATTCGGCATGCTAATTACGTTGCCGATTGCCAAATTGCATTATCTCTTATAGTTTCCGAGATATGGACTACGACATCTGCCAATATTGGCTCTGCTTCTAACTTGGGCCAGAATTGTAAAATGGTCTTATGAATTAGCGATTTCGCTCCAATTTACATTCCAAGTAATATTCGGCATGCTAATTACGTTGCCGATTGCCAAATTGCATTATCTCTTATAGTTTCCGAGATATGGACTATCGACATCTGACAATATTGGCTCTGCTTCTAACTTGGGCCAGAATTGTAAAATGGTCTTATGAATTAGCGATTTCGTTCCAATTCACATTCCAAGTAATATTCGGCATGCTAATTACGCTGCCGATTGCCAAATTGCATTAACTCTTATAGTTTCCGAGATATGGACAACCGAAATTTTACACCTTAGAGTCTGTTTCTAACTGGGGTAAAAATTGTAAAATGGTCTTACGAATTAGCGATTTCGTTCCAATTCACATTCCAAGTAATATTTGGCATGCTATTTACGCTGCCGATTGCTAAATTGCATTATCTCTTATAGTTTCCGAGATATGGACTATCGACATCTAACAATATAGGCTCTGCTTCTAACTTGGGCCAGAATTGTAAAATGGTCTTACGAATTAGCGATTTGGTTCCAATTCACATTCCAAGTAATATTCGGCATGCTAATTACGTTGCCGATTGCCAAATTGCATTATCTCTTATAGTTTCCGAGATATGGACTATCGACATCTGACAATATTGGCTCTGCTTCTAAATTGGGCCAGAATTGTAAAATGGTCTTATGAATTAGCGATTTCGCTCCAATTCACATTCCAAGTAATATTCGGCATGCTAATTACTTTGCCGATTGCCAAATTGCATTATCTCTTATAGTTTCCGAGATATGGACTATCGACATCTAACAATATTGGCTCTGCTTCTAACTAGGGCCAGAATTGTAAAATGGTCTTATGAATTAGCGATTTCGCTCCAATTCACATTCCAAGTAATATTCGGCATGCTAATTACGTTGCCGATTGCCAAATTGTATTATCTCTTATAGTTTCCGAGATATGGACTATCGACATCTAACAATATTGGCTCTGCTTCTAACTAGGGCCAGAATTGTAAAATGGTCTTATGAATTAGCGATTTCGCTCCAATTCACATTCCAAGTAATATTCGGCATGCTAATTACGTTGCCGGTAGCCAAATTGCATTATCTCTTATAGTTTCCGAGATATGGACTATCGAAACTTTACACCTTAGAGTCTGTTTCTAACTGGGGTCAAAATTGTAAAATGGTCTTACGAATTAGCGATTTCGTTCCAATTCACATTCTAAGTAATATTCGGCATGCTAATTACGCTGCCGATTGCCAAATTGCATTATCTCTTATAGTTTCCGAGATATGGACTATCGACATCTAACAATATTGGCTCTGCTTCTAACTTGGGCCAGAATTGTAAAATGGTCTTATGAATTAGCGATTTCGCTCCAATTCACATTCCAAGTATTATTAGGCATGCTAATTACGCTGCCGATTGCCAAATTGCATTATCTCTTATAGTTTCCGAGATATGGACAATCGAAATTTTACACCTTAGAGTCTGTTTCTAACTGGGGTAAAAATTGTAAAATGGTCTTACGAATTAGCGATTTCGTTCCAATTCACATTCCAAGTAATATTTGGCATGCTATTTACGCTGCCGATTGCCAAATTGCATTATCTCTTATAGTTTCCGAGATATGGACTATCGACATCTAACAATATAGGCTCTGCTTCTAACTTGGGCCAGAAATGTAAAATGGTCTTACGAATTAGCGATTTGGTTCCAATTCACATTCCAAGTAATATTCGGCATGCTAATTACGTTGCCGATTGCCAAATTGCATTATCTCTTATAGTTTCCGAGATATGGACTATCGACATCTGACAATATTGGCTCTGCTTCTAACTTGGGCCAGAATTGTAAAATGGTCTTATGAATTAGCGATTTCGCTCCAATTCACATTCCAAGTAATATTCGGCATGCTAATTACTTTGCCGATTGCCAAATTGCATTATCTCTTATAGTTTCCGAGATATGGACTATCGACATCTAACAATATTGGCTCTGCTTCTAACTAGGGCCAGAATTGTAAAATGGTCTTATGAATTAGCGATTTCGCTCCAATTCACATTTCAAGTAATATTCGGCATGCTAATTACGTTGCCGATTGCCAAATTGCATTATCTCTTATAGTTTCCGAGATATGGACTACCGAAATTTTACACCTTAGAGTCTGTTTCTAACTGGGGTCAAAATTGTAAAATGGTCTTACGAATTAGCGATTTCGTTCCAATTCACATTCCAAGTAATATTCGGCATGCTAATTACGCTGCCGATTGCCAAATTGCATTATCTCTTATAGTTTCCGAGATATGGACAATCGAAATTTTACACCTTAGAGTCTGTTTCTAACTGGGGTCAAAATTGTAAAATGGCCTTACGAATTAGCGATTTCGTTCCAATTCACATTCCAAGTAATATTCGGTATGCTAATTACGTTGCCGATTGCCAAATTGCATTATCTCTTATAGTTTCCGAGATATGGACTATCGACATCTAACAATATTGGCTCTGCTTCTAACTAGGGCCAGAATTGTAAAATGGTCTTATGAATTAGCGATTTCGCTTCAATTCACATTCCAAGTAATATTCGGCATGCTAATTACGTTGCCGATTGCCAAATTGCATTATCTTTTATAGTTTCCGAGATATGGACAATCGAAATTTTACACCTTAGAGTCTGTTTCTAACTGGGGTCAAAATTGTAAAATGGTCTTACGAATTAGCGATTTCGTTCCAATTCACATTCCAAGTAATATTCGGCATGCTATTTACGCTGCCGATTGCCAAATTGCATTATCTCTTATAGTTTCCGAGATATGGACTATCGACATCTAACAATATAGGCTCTGCTTCTAACTTGGGCCAGAATTGTAAAATGGTCTTATGAATTAGCGATTTCGTTCCAATTCACATTCCAAGTAATATTCGGCATGCTAATTACGTTGCCGATTGCCAAATTGCATTATCTCTTATAGTTTCCGAGATATGGACAATCGAAAGTTTACACCTTAGAGTCTGTTTCTAACTGGGGTCAAAATTGTAAAATGGTCTTACGAATTAGCGATTTCGTTCCAATTCACATTCCAAGTAATATTCGGCATGCTAATTACGTTGCCGATTGCCAAATTGCATTATCTCTTATAGTTTCCGAGATATGAACAACCGAAATTTTAAACCTTAGAGTCTGTTTCTAACTGGGGTCAAAATTGTAAAATGGTCTTACGAATTATCGATTTCGTTTCAATTCACATTCCAACTAATATTCGGCATGCTATTTACGCTGCCGATTGCCAAATTGCATTATCTCTTATAGTTTCCGAGATATGGACTATCGACATCTAACAATATAGGCTCTGCTTCTAACTTGGGCCAGAATTGTAAAATGGTCTTACGAATTAGCGATTTCGTTCCAATTCACATTCCAAGTAATATTCGGCATGCTAATTACGTTGCCGATTGCCAAATTGCATTATCTCTTATAGTTTCCGAGATATGGACTATCGACATCTGACAATATTGGCTCTGCTTCTAACTTGAGCCAGAATTGTAAAATGGTCTTATGAATTAGCGATTTCGCTCCAATTCACAATCCAAGTAATATTCGGCATGCTAATTACGTTGCCGATTGCCAAATTGCATTATCTCTTATAGTTTCCGAGATATGGACTATCGACATCTAACAATATTGGCTCTGCTTCTAACTAGGGCCAGAATTGTAAAATGGTCTTATGAATTAGCGATTTCGCTCCAATTCACATTCCAAGTAATATTCGGCATGCTAATTACGTTGCCGATTGCCAAATTGCATTATTTCTTATAGTTTCCGAGATATGGACTATCGAAATTTTACACCTTAGAGTCTGTTTCTAACTGGGGTCAAAATTGTAAAATGGTCTTACGAATTAGCGATTTCGTTCCAATTCACATTCCAAGTAATATTCGGCATGCTAATTACGCTGCCGATTGCCAAATTGCATTATCTCTTATAGTTTCCGAGATATGGACAATCGAAATTTTACACCTTAGAGTCTGTTTCTAACTGGGGTCAAAATTGTAAAATGGTCCTTCGAATTAGCGATTTCGTTCCAATTCACATTCCAAGTAATATTCGGCATGCTAATTACGTTGCCGATTGCCAAATTGCATTATTTCTTATAGTTTCCGAGATATGGACTATCGACATCTAACAATATTGGCTCTGCTTCTAACTAAGGCCAGAATTGTAAAATGGTCTTATGAATTAGCGATTTCGCTCCAATTCACATTCCAAGTAATATTCGGCATGCTAATTACGTTGCCGATTGCCAAATTGCATTATCTCTTATAGTTTCCGAGATATGGACAATCGAAATTTTACACCTTAGAGTCTGTTTCTAACTGGGGTCAAAATTGTAAAATGGTCTTACGAATTAGCGATTACGTTCCAATTCACATTCCAAGTAATATTCGGCATGCTAATTACGCTGCCGATTGCCAAATTGCATTATCTCTTATAGTTTCCGAGATATGGACTATCGACATCTAACAAAATTGGCTCTGCTTCTAACTTGGGCTAGAATTGTAAAATGGTCTTACGAATTAACGATTTCGTTCCAATTCACATTCCAAGTAATATTCGGCATGCTAATTACGTTGCCGATTGCCAAATTGCATTATCTCTTATAGTTTCCAAGATATGGACTATCGACATCTGACAATATTGGCTCTGCTTCTAACTTGGGCCAGAATTGTAAAATGGTCTTATGAATTAGCGATTTCGCTCCAATTCACATTCCAAGTAATATTCGGCATGCTAATTACGTTGCCAATTGCCAAATTGCATTATCTCTTATAGTTTCCGAGATATGGACTATCGACATCTAACAATATTGGCTCTGCTTCTAACTAGGGCCAGAATTGTAAAATGGTCTTATGAATTAGCGATTTCGCTCCAATTCACATTCCAAGTAATATTCGGCATGCTAATTACGTTGCCGATTGCCAAATTGCATTATCTCTTATAGTTTCCGAGATATGGTCTATCGACATCTAACAATATTGGCTCTGCTTCTAACTTGGGCCAGAATTGTAAAATGGTCTTATGAATTAGCGATTTCGCTCCAATTCACATTCCAAGTAATATTCGGCATGCTAATTACGCTGCCGATTGCCAAATTGCATTATCTCTTATAGTTTCCGAGATATGGACTATCGACATCTGACAATATTGGCTCTGCTTCTAACTAGGGCCAGAATTGTAAAATGGTCTTATGAATTAGCGATTTCGCTCCAATTCACATTCCAAGTAATATTCGGCATGCTAATTACGTTGCCGATTGCCAAATTGCATCATCTCTTATAGTTTCCGAGATATGGACAATCGAAATTTTACACCTTAGAGTCTGTTTCTAACTGGGGTCAAAATTGTAAAATGGTCTTACGAATTAGCGATTTCATTCCAATTCACATTCCAAGTAATATTCGGCATGCTATTTACGCTGCCGATTGCCAAATTGCATTATCTCTTATGGTTTCCGAGATATGGACTATCGAGATCTAACAATATAGGCTCTGCTTCTAACTTGGGCCAGAATTGTAAAATGGTCTTATGAATTAGCGATTTCGTTCCAATTCACATTCCAAGTAATATTCGGCATGCTAATTACGTTGCCGATTGTCAAATTGCATTATCTCTTATAGTTTCCGAGATACGGACAATCGAAATTTTACACCTTAGAGTCTGTTTCTAACTGGGGTCAAAATTGTAAAATGGTCTTACGAATTAGCGATTTCGTTCCAATTCACATTCCAAGTAATATTCGGCATCCTAATTACGTTGCCGATTGCCAAATTGCATTATCTCTTATAGTTTCCGAGATATGGACTATCGACATCTGACAATATTGGCTCTGCTTCTAACTAGGGCCAGAATTGTAAAATGGTCTTATGAATTAGCGATTTCGCTCCAATTCACATTCCAAGTAATATTCGGCATGCTAAATACGTTACCGATTGCCAAATTGCATTATCTCTTATAGTTTCCGAGATATGGTCTATCGACATCTAACAATATTGGCTCTGCTTCTAACTTGGGCCAGAATTGTAAAATGGTCTTATGAATTAGCGATTTCGCTCCAATTCACATTCCAAGTAATATTCGGCATGCTAATTACGCTGCCGATTGCCAAATTGCATTATCTCTTATAGTTTCCGAGATATGGACTATCGACATCTGACAATATTGGCTCTGCTTCTAACTAGGGCCAGAATTGTAAAATGGTCTTATGAATTAGCGATTTCGCTCCAATTCACATTCCAAGTAATATTCGGCATGCTAATTACGTTGCCGATTGCCAAATTGCATCATCTCTTATAGTTTCCGAGATATGGACAATCGAAATTTTACACCTTAGAGTCTGTTTCTAACTGGGGTCAAAATTGTAAAATGGTCTTACGAATTAGCGATTTCATTCCAATTCACATTCCAAGTAATATTCGGCATGCTATTTACGCTGCCGATTGCCAAATTGCATTATCTCTTATGGTTTCCGAGATATGGACTATCGAGATCTAACAATATAGGCTCTGCTTCTAACTTGGGCCAGAATTGTAAAATGGTCTTATGAATTAGCGATTTCGTTCCAATTCACATTCCAAGTAATATTCGGCATGCTAATTACGTTGCCGATTGTCAAATTGCATTATCTCTTATAGTTTCCGAGATACGGACAATCGAAATTTTACACCTTAGAGTCTGTTTCTAACTGGGGTCAAACTTGTAAAATGGTCTTACGAATTAGCGATTTCGTTCCAATTCACATTCCAAGTAATATTCGGCATCCTAATTACGTTGCCGATTGCCAAATTGCATTATCTCTTATAGTTTCCGAGATATGGACTATCGACATCTGACAATATTGGCTCTGCTTCTAATTTGGGCCAGAATTGTAAAATGGTCTTATGAATTAGCGATTTCGTTCCAATTCACATTCCAAGTAATATTCGGCATGCTAATTACGCTGCCGATTGCCAAATTGCATTATCTCTTATAGTTTCCGAGATATGGACAACCGAAATTTTACACCTTAGAGTCTGTTTCTAACTGGGGTAAAAATTGTAAAATGGTCTTACGAATTAGCGATTTCGTTCCAATTCACATTCCAAGTAATATTCGGCATCCTAATTACGTTGCCGATTGCCAAATTGCATTATCTCTTATAGTTTCCGAGATATGGACTATCGACATCTGACAATATTGGCTCTGCTTCTAAATTGGGCCAGAATTGTAAAATGGTCTTATGAATTAGCGATTTCGCTCCAATTCACATTCCAAGTAATATTCGGCATGCTAATTAGTTTGCCGATTGCCAAATTGCATTATCTCTTATAGTTTCCGAGATATGGACTATCGACATCTAACAATATTGGCTCTGCTTCTAACTAGGGCCAGAATTGTAAAATGGTCTTATGAATTAGCGATTTCGCTCCAATTCACATTCCAAGTAATATTAGGCATGCTAATTACGTTGCCGATTGCCAAATTGTATTATCTCTTATAGTTTCCGAGATATGGACTATCGACATCTAACAATATTGGCTCTGCTTCTAACTAGGGCCAGAATTGTAAAATGGTCTTATGAATTAGCGATTTCTCTCCAATTCACATTCCAAGTAATATTCGGCATGCTAATTACGTTGCCGATAGCCAAATTGCATTATCTCTTATAGTTTCCGAGATATGGACTATCGAAACTTTACACCTTAGAGTCTGTTTCTAACTGGGGTCAAAATTGTAAAATGGTCTTACGAATTAGCGATTTCGTTCCAATTCACATTCTAAGTAATATTCGGCATGCTAATTACGCTGCCGATTGCCAAATTGCATTATCTCTTATAGTTTCCGAGATATGGACTATCGACATCTAACAATATTGGCTCTGCTTCTAACTTGGGCCAGAATTGTAAAATGGTCTTATGAATTAGCGATTTCGCTCCAATTCACATTCCAAGTATTATTAGGCATGCTAATTACGCTGCCGATTGCCAAATTGCATTATCTCTTATAGTTTCCGAGATATGGACTATCGACATCTAGCAATATTGGCTCTGCTTCTAACTTGGGCCAGAATTGTAAAATGGTCTTATGAGTTAGCGATTTCGCTCCAATTCACATTCTAAGTAATATTCGGCATGCTAATTACGTTGCCGATTGCCAAATTGCATTATCTCTTATAGTTTCCGAGATATGGACAATCGAAATTTTACATCTTAGAGTCTGTTTCTAACTGGGGTCAAAATTGTAAAATGGTCTTACGAATTAGCGATTTCGTTCCAATTCACATTCCAAGTAATATTCGGCATGCTAATTACGTTGCCGATTGCCAAATTGCATTATCTCTTATAGTTTCCGAGATATGGACTATCGACATCTGACAATATTGGCTCTGCTTCTAACTTGGGCCAGAATTGTAAAATGGTCTTATGAATTAGCGATTTCGTTCCAATTCACATTCCAAGTAATATTCGGCATGCTAATTACGCTGCCGATTGCCAAATTGCATTATCTCTTATAGTTTCCGAGATATGGACAATCGAAATTTTACACTTTAGAGTCTGTTTCTAACTGGGGTCAAAATTGTAAAATGGTCTTACGAATTAGCGATTTCGTTCCAATTCACATTCCAAGTAATATTCGGCATGCTATTTACGCTGCCGATTGCCAAATTGCATTATCTCTTATAGTTTCCGAGATATGGACTATCGACATCTAACAATATAGGCTCTGCTTCTAACTTGGGCCAGAATTGTAAAATGGTCTTATGAATTAGCGATTTCGTTCCAATTCACATTCCAAGTAATATTCGGCATGCTATTTACGCTGCCGATTGCCAAATTGCATTATCTCTTATAGTTTACGAGATATGGACTATCGACATCTGACAATATTGGCTCTGCTTCTAACTTGGACCAGAATTGTAAAATGGTCTTATGAATTAGCGATTTCGTTCCAATTCACATTCCAAGTAATATTCGGCATGGTAATTACGCTGCCGATTGCCAAATTGCATTATCTCTTATAGTTTCCGAGATATGGACAACCGAAATTTTACACCTTAGAGTCTGTTTCTAACTGGGGTAAAAGTTGTAAAATGGTCTTACGAATGAGCGATTTCGTTCCAATTCACATTCCAAGTAATATTTGGCATGCTATTTATGCTGCCGATTGCCAAATTGCATTATCTCTTATAGTTTCCGAGATATGGACTATCGACATCTAACAATATAGGCTCTGCTTCTAACTTGGGAAGAAATGTAAAATGGTCTTACGAATTAGCGATTTGGTTCCAATTCACATTCCAAGTAATATTCGGCATGCTAATTACGTTGCCGATTGCCAAATTGCATTATCTCTTATAGTTTCCGAGATATGGACTATCGACATCTGACAATATTGGCTCTGCTTCTAACTTGGGCCAGAATTGTAAAATGGTCTTATGAATTAGCGATTTCGTTCCAATTCACATTCCAAGTAATATTCGGCATGCTAATTACGCTGCCGATTGCCAAATTGCATTATCTCTTATAGTTTCCGAGATATGGACTATCGACATCTGACAATATTGGCTCTGCTTCTAACTTGGACCAGAATTGTAAAATGGTCTTATGAATTAGCGATTTCGTTCCAATTCACATACCAAGTAATATTCGGCATGCTAATTACGCTGCCGATTGCCAAATTGCATTATCTCTTATAGTTTCCAAGATATGGACAACCGAAATTTTACACCTTAGAGTCTGTTTCTAACTGGGGTAAAAATTGTAAAATGGTCTTACGAATTAGCGATTTCGTTCCAATTCACATTCCAAGTAATATTTGGCATGCTATTTACGCTGCCGATTGCCAAATTGCATTATCTCTTATAGTTTCCGAGATATGGACTATCGACATCTAACAATATAGGCTCTGCTTCTAACTTGGGCCAGAAATTTAAAATGGTCTTACGAATTAGCGATTTGGTTCCAATTCACATTCCAAGTAATATTCGGCATGCTAATTACGTTACCGATTGCCAAATTGCATTATCTCTTATAGTTTCCGAGATATGGACTATCGACATCTGACAATATTGGCTCTGCTTCTAACTTGGGCCAGAATTGTAAAATGGTCTTATGAATTAGCGATTTCGCTCCAATTCACATTCCGAGTAATATTCGGCATGCTAATTACTTTGCCGATTGCCAAATTGCATTATCTCTTATAGTTTCCGAGATATGGACTATCGACATCTAACAATATTGGCTCTGCTTCTAACTAGGGCCAGAATTGTAAAATGGTCTTATGAATTAGCGATTTCGCTCCAATTCACATTCCAAGTAATATTCGGCATGCTAATTACGTTGCCGATTGCCAAATTGCATTATATCTTATTGTTTCCGAGATATGGACTACCGAAATTTTAGACCTTAGAGTCTGTTTCTAACTGGGGTCAAAATTGTAAAATGGTCTTACGAATTAGCGATTTCGTTCCAATTCACATTCCAAGTAATATTCGGCATGCTAATTACGCTGCCGATTGCCAAATTGCATTATCTCTTATAGTTTCCGAGATATGGACAATCGAAATTTTACACCTTAGAGTCTGTTTCTAACTGGGGTCAAAATTGTAAAATGGTCTTACGAATTAGCGATTTCGTTCCAATTCACATTCCAAGTAATATTCGGTATGCTAATTACGTTGCCGATTGCCAAATTGCATTATCTCTTATAGTTTCCGAGATATGGACTATCGACATCTAACAATATTGGCTCTGCTTCTAACTAGGGCCAGAATTGTAAAATGGTCTTATGAATTAGCGATTTCGCTTCAACTCACATTCCAAGTAATATTCGGCATGCTAATTACGTTGCCGATTGCCAAATTGCATTATCTCTTATAGTTTCCGAGATATGGACTATCGAAATTTTACACCTTAGAGTCTGTTTCTAACTGGGGTCAAAATTGTAAAATGGTCTTACGAATTAGCGATTTCGTTCCAATTCACATTCCAAGTAATATTCGGCATGCTAATTACGCTGCCGATTGCCAAATTGCATTATCTCTTATAGTTTCCGAGATATGGACAATCGAAATTTTACACCTTAGAGTCTGTTTCTAACTGGGGTCAAAATTGTAAAATGGTCTTACGAATTAGCGATTTCGTTCCAATTCACATTCCAAGTAATATTCGGTATGCTAATTACGTTGCCGATTGCCAAATTGCATTATCTCTTATAGTTTCCGAGATATGGACTATCGACATCTAACAATATTGGCTCTGCTTCTAACTAGGGCCAGAATTGTAAAATGGTCTTATGAATTAGCGATTTCGCTTCAATTCACATTCCAAGTAATATTCGGCATGCTAATTACGTTGCCGATTGCCAAATTGCATTATCTTTTATAGTTTCCGAGATATGGACAATCGAAATTTTACACCTTAGAGTCTGTTTCTAACTGGGGTCAAAATTGTAAAATGGTCTTACGAATTAGCGATTTCGTTCCAATTCACATTCCAAGTAATATTCGGCATGCTAATTACGCTGCCGATTGCCAAATTGCATTATCTCTTATAGTTTCCGAGATATGGACAATCGGAATTTTACACCTTAGAGTCTGTTTCTAACTGGGGTCAAAATTGTAAAATGGTCTTACGAATTAGCGATTTCGTTCCAATTCACATTCCAAGTAATATTCGGTATGCTAATTACGTTGCCGATTGCCAAATTGCATTATCTCTTATAGTTTCCGAGATATGGACTATCGACATCTAACAATATAGGCTCTGCTTCTAACTTGGGCCAGAATTGTAAAATGGTCTTATGAATTAGCGATTTCGTTCCAATTCACATTCCAAGTAATATTCGGCATGCTAATTACGTTGCCGATTGCCAAATTGCATTATCTCTTATAGTTTCCGAGATATGGACAATCGAAAGTTTACACCTTAGAGTCTGTTTCTAACTGGGGTCAAAATTGTAAAATGGTCTTACGAATTAGCGATTTCGTACCAATTCACATTCCAAATAATATTCGGCATGCTAATTACGTTGCCGATTGCCAAATTGCATTATCCCTTATAGTTTCCGAGATATGGACTATCGACATCTGACAATATTGGCTCTGCTTCTAACTTGGGCCAGAATTGTAAAATGGTCTTATGAATTAGCGATTTCCTTCCAATTCACACTCCAAGTAATATTCGGCATGCTAATTACGTTGCCGATTGCCAAATTGCATTATCTCTTATAGTTTCCGAGATATGGACAACCGAAATTTTAAACCTTAGAGTCTGTTTCTAACTGGGGTCAAAATTGTAAAATGGTCTTACGAATTATCGATTTCGTTCCAATTCACATTCCAAGTAATATTCGGCATGCTATTTACGCTGCCGATTGCCAAATTGCATTATCTCTTATAGTTTCCGAGATATGGACTATCGACATCTAACAATATAGGCTCTGCTTCTAATTTGGGCCAGAATTGTAAAATGGTCTTACGAATTAGCGATTTCGTTCCAATTCACATTCCAAGTAATATTCGGCATGCTAATTACGTTGCCGATTGCCAAATTGCATTATCTCTTATAGTTTCCGAGATATGGACTATCGACATCTGACAATATTGGCTCTGCTTCTAACTTGGGCCAGAATTGTAAAATGGTCTTATGAATTAGCGATTTCGCTCCAATTCACATTCCAAGTAATATTCGGCATGCTAATTACGTTGCCGATTACCAAATTGCATTATCTCTTATAGTTTCCGAGATATGGACTATCGACATCTAACAATATTGGCTCTGCTTCTAACTAGGGCCAGAATTGTAAAATGGTCTTATGAATTAGCGATTTCGCTCCAATTCACATTCCAAGTATTATTCGGCATGCTAATTACGTTGCCGATTGCCAAATTGCATTATCTCTTATAGTTTCCGAGATATGGACAATCGAAAGTTTACACCTTAGAGTCTGTTTCTAACTGGGGTCAAAATTGTAAAATGGTCTTACGAATTAGCGATTTCGTACCAATTCACATTCCAAATAATATTCGGCATGCTAATTACGTTGCCGATTGCCAAATTGCATTATCTCTTATAGTTTCCGAGATATGGACAATCGAAAGTTTACACCTTAGAGTCTGTTTCTAACTGGGGTCAAAATTGTAAAATGGTCTTACGAATTAGCGATTTCGTACCAATTCACATTCCAAGTAATATTCGGCATGCTAATTACGTTGCCGATTGCCAAATTGCATTATCTCTTATAGTTTCCGAGATATGGACAACCGAAATTTTAAACCTTAGAGTCTGTTTCTAACTGGGGTCAAAATTGTAAAATGGTCTTACGAATTATCGATTTCGTTCCAATTCACATTCCAAGTAATATTCGGCATGCTATTTACGCTGCCGATTGCCAAATTGCATTATCTCTTATAGTTTCCGAGATATGGACTATCGACATCTAACAATATAGGCTCTGCTTCTAACTTGGGCCAGAATTGTAAAATGGTCTTACGAATTAGCGATTTCGTTCCAATTCACATTCCAAGTAATATTCGGCATGCTAATTACGTTGCCGATTGCCAAATTGCATTATCTCTTATAGTTTCCGAGATATGGACTATCGACATCTGACAATATTGGCTCTGCTTCTAACTTGGGCCAGAATTGTAAAATGGTCTTATGAATTAGCGATTTCGCTCCAATTCACATTCCAAGTAATATTCGGCATGCTAATTACGTTGCCGATTACCAAATTGCATTATCTCTTATAGTTTCCGAGATATGGACTATCGACATCTAACAATATTGGCTCTGCTTCTAACTAGGGCCAGAATTGTAAAATGGTCTTATGAATTAGCGATTTCGCTCCAATTCACATTCCAAGTATTATTCGGCATGCTAATTACGTTGCCGATTGCCAAATTGCATTATCTCTTATAGTTTCCGAGATATGGACTATCGAAATTTTACACCTTAGAGTCTGTTTCTAACTGGGGTCAAAATTGTAAAATGGTCTTACGAATTAGCGATTTCGTTCCAATTCACATTCCAAGTAATATTCGGCATGCTAATTACGCTGCCGATTACCAAATTGCATTATCTCTTATAGTTTCCGAGATATGGACAATCGAAATTTTACACCTTAGAGTCTGTTTCTAACTGGGGTCAAAATTGTAAAATGGTCCTTCGAATTAGCGATTTCGTTCCAATTCACATTCCAAGTAATATTCGGCATGCTAATTACGTTGCCGATTGCCAAATTGCATTATTTCTTATAGTTTCCGAGATATGGACTCTCGACATCTAACAATATTGGCTCTGCTTCTAACTAGGGCCAGAATTGTAAAATGGTCTTATGAATTAGCGATTTCGCTCCAATTCACATTCCAAGTAATATTCGGCATGCTAATTACGTTGCCGATTGCCAAATTGCATTATCTCTTATAGATTCCGAGATATGGACTATCGACATCTAACAATATTGGCTCTGCTTCTAACTAGGGCCAGAATTGTAAAATGGTCTTATGAATTAGCGATTTCGCTCCAATTCACATTCCAAGTAATATTCGGCATGCTAATTACGCTGCCGATTGCCAAATTGCATTATCTCTTATAGTGTCCGAGATATGGACTATCGACATCTAGGTTCGTCCATCGATCGATGGACGAACCTCAATATTGGCTCTGCTTCTAACTTGGGCCAGAATTGTAAAATGGTCTTATGAGTTAGCGATTTCGCTCCAATTCACATTCTAAGTAATATTCGGCATGCTAATTACGTTGCCGATTGCCAAATTGCATTATCTCTTATAGTTTCCGAGATATGGACAATCGAAATTTTACATCTTAGAGTCTGTTTCTAACTGGGGTTAAAATTGTAAAATGGTCTTACGAATTAGCGATTTCGTTCCAATTCACATTCCAAGTAATATTCGGCATGCTAATTACGTTGCCGATTGCCAAATTGCATTATCTCTTATAGTTTCCGAGATATGGACTATCGACCTCTGACAATATTGGCTCTGCTTCTAACTTGGGCCAGAATTGTAAAATGGTCTTACGAATTAGCGATTTCGTTCCAATTCACATTCCAAGTAATATTCGGCATGCTAATTACGTTGCCGATTGCCAAATTGCATTATCTCTTATAGTTTCCGAGATATGGACAATCGAAATTTTACATCTTAGAGTCTGTTTCTAACTGGGGTTAAAATTGTAAAATGGTCTTACGAATTAGCGATTTCGTTCCAATTCACATTCCAAGTAATATTCGGCATGCTAATTACGTTGCCGATTGCCAAATTGCATTATCTCTTATAGTTTCCGAGATATGGACTATCGACATCTGACAATATTGGCTCTGCTTCTAACTTGGACCAGAATTGTAAAATGGTCTTATGAATTAGCGATTTCGTTCCAATTCACATTCCAAGTAATATTCGGCATGCTAATTACGCTGCCGATTGCCAAATTGCATTATCTCTTATAGTTTCCGAGATATGGACTACCGAAATTTTACACCTTAGAGTCTGTTTCTAACTGGGGTCAAAATTGTAAAATGGTCTTACGAATTAGCGATTTCGTTCCAATTCACATTCCAAGTAATATTCGGCATGCTAATTACGCTGCCGATTGCCAAATTGCATTATCTCTTATAGTTTCCGAGATATGGACAATCGAAATTTTACACCTTAGAGTCTGTTTCTAACTGGGGTCAAAATTGTATAATGGTCTTACGAATTAGCGATTTCGTTCCAATTCACATTCCAAGTAATATTCGGTATGCTAATTACGTTGCCGATTGCCAAATTGCATTATCTCTTATAGTTTCCGAGATATGGACTATCGACATCTAACAATATTGGCTCTGCTTCTAACTAGGGCCAGAATTGTAAAATGGTCTTATGAATTAGCGATTTCGCTTCAATTCACATTCCAAGTAATATTCGGCATGCTAATTACGTTGCCGATTGCCAAATTGCATTATCTTTTATAGTTTCCGAGATATGGACAATCGAAATTTTACACCTTAGAGTCCGTTTCTAACTGGGGTCAAAATTGTAAAATGGTCTTACGAATTAGCGATTTCGTTCCAATTCACATTCCAAGTAATATTCGGCATGCTATTTACGCTGCCGATTGCCAAATTGCATTATCTCTTATAGTTTCCGAGATATGGACTATCGACATCTAACAATATAGGCTCTGCTTCTAACTTGGGCCAGAATTGTAAAATGGTCTTATGAATTAGCGATTTCGTTCCAATTCCAAATTGCATTATCTCTTATAGTTTCCGAGATATGGACAATCGAAATTTTACACCTTAGAGTCTGTTTCTAACTGGGGTCAAAATTGTAAAATGGTCTTTCGAATTAGCGATTTCGTTCCAATTCACATTCCAAGTAATATTCGGCATGCTAATTACGTTGCCGATTGCCAAATTGCATTATCTCTTATAGTTTACGAGATATGGACTATCGACATCTGACAATATTGGCTCTGCTTCTAACTTGGACCAGAATTGTAAAATGGTCTTTTGAATTAGCGATTTCGTTCCAATTCACATTCCAAGTAATATTCGGCATGCTAATTACGCTGCCGATTGCCAAATTGCATTATCTCTTATAGTTTCCGAGATATGGACAACCGAAATTTTACACCTTAGAGTCTGTTTCTAACTGGGGTAAAAATTGTAAAATGGCCTTACGAATTAGCGATTTCGTTCCAATTCACATTCCAAGTAATATTTGGCATGCTATTTACGCTGCCGATTGCCAAATTGCATTATCTCTTATAGTTTCCGAGATATGGACTATCGACATCTAACAATATAGGCTCTGCTTCTAACTTGGGCCAGAAATGTAAAATGGTCTTACGAATTAGCGATTTGGTTCCAATTCACATTCCAAGTAATATTCGGCATGCTAATTACGTTGCCGATTGCCAAATTGCATTATCTCTTATAGTTTCCGAGATATGGACTATCGACATCTGACAATATTGGCTCTGCTTCTAACTTGGGCCAGAATTGTAAAATGGTCTTATGAATTAGCGATTTCGCTCCAATTCACATTCCAAGTAATATTCGGCATGCTAATTACGTTGCCGATTGCCAAATTGCATTATCTCTTATAGTTTCCGAGATATGGACTATCGACATTTTACAATATTGGCTCTGCTTCTAACTGGGGTCAAAATTGTAAAATGGTCTTACGAATTAGCGATTTCGTTCCAATTCACATTCCAAGTAATATTCGGCATGCTAATTACGCTGCCGATTGCCAAATTGCATTATCTCTTATAGTTTCCGAGATATGGACAATCGAAATTTTACACCTTAGAGTCTGTTTCTAACTGGGGTCAAAATTGTAAAATGGTCTTACGAATTAGCGATTTCGTTCCAATTCACATTCCAAGTACAATTCGGTATGCTAATTACGTTACCGATTGCCAAATTGCATTATCTCTTATAGTTTCCGAGATATGGACTATCGACATCTAACAATATTGGCTCTGCTTCTAACTAGGGCCAGAATTGTAAAATGGTCTTATGAATTAGCGATTTCGTTCCAATTCACATTCCAAGTAATATTCGGCATGCTATTTACGCTGCCGATTGCCAAATTGCATTATCTCTTATAGTTTACGAGATATGGACTATCGACATCTGACAATATTGGCTCTGCTTCTAACTTGGACCAGAATTGTAAAATGGTCTTATGAATTAGCGATTTCGTTCCAATTCACATTCCAAGTAATATTCGGCATGCTAATTACGCTGCCGATTGCCAAATTGCATTATCTCTTATAGTTTCCGAGATATGGACAACCGAAATTTTACACCTTAGAGTCTGTTTCTAACTGGGGTAAAAATTGTAAAATGGTCTTACGAATGAGCGATTTCGTTCCAATTCACATTCCAAGTAATATTTGGCATGCTATTTATGCTGCCGATTGCCAAATTGCATTATCTCTTATAGTTTCCGAGATATGGACTATCGACATCTGACAATATTGGCTCTGCTTCTAACTTGGGCCAGAATTGTAAAATGGTCTAATGAATTAGCGATTTCGTTCCAATTCACATTCCAAGTAATATTCGGCATGCTAATTACGCTGCCGATTGCCAAATTGCATTATCTCTTATAGTTTCCGAGATATGGACTATCGACATCTGACAATATTGGCTCTGCTTCTAACTTGGACCAGAATTGTAAAATGGTCTTATGAATTAGCGATTTCGTTCCAATTCACATACCAAGTAATATTCGGCATGCTAATTACGCTGCCGATTGCCAAATTGCATTATCTCTTATAGTTTCCGAGATATGGACAACCGAAATTTTACACCTTAGAGTCTGTTTCTAACTGGGGTAAAAATTGTAAAATGGTCTTACGAATTAGCGATTTCGTTCCAATTCACATTCCAAGTAATATTTGGCATGCTATTTACGCTGCCGATTGCCAAATTGCATTATCTCTTATAGTTTCCGAGATATGGACTATCGACATCTAACAATATAGGCTCTGCTTCTAACTTGGGCCAGAAATTTAAAATGGTCTTACGAATTAGCGATTTGGTTCCAATTCACATTCCAAGTAATATTCGGCATGCTAATTACGTTGCCGATTGCCAAATTGCATTATCTCTTATAGTTTCCGAGATATGGACTATCGACATCTGACAATATTGGCTCTGCTTCTAACTTGGGCCAGAATTGTAAAATGGTCTTATGAATTAGCGATTTCGCTCCAATTCACATTCCAAGTAATATTCGGCATGCTAATTACTTTGCCGATTGCCAAATTGCATTATCTCTTATAGTTTCCGAGATATGGACTATCGACATCTAACAATATTGGCTCTGCTTCTAACTAGGGCCAGAATTGTAAAATGGTCTTATGAATTAGCGATTTCGCTCCAATTCACATTCCAAGTAATATTCGGCATGCTAATTACGCTGCCGATTGCCAAATTGCATTATCTCTTATAGTTTCCGAGATATGGACTATCGACATCTGACAATATTGGCTCTGCTTCTAACTTGGACCAGAATTGTAAAATGGTCTTATGAATTAGCGATTTCGTTCCAATTCACATTCCAAGTAATATTTGGCATGCTAATTACGCTGCCGATTGCCAAATTGCATTATCTCTTATAGTTTCCGAGATATGGACAACCGAAATTTTACACCTTAGAGTCTGTTTCTAACTGGGGTAAAAATTGTAAAATGGTCTTACGAATTAACGATTTCGTTCCAATTCACATTCCAAGTAATATTTGGCATGCTATTTACGCTGCCGATTGCCAAATTGCATTATCTCTTATAGTTTCCGAGATATGGACTATCGACATCTAACAATATAGGCTCTGCTTCTAACTAGGGCCAGAATTGTAAAATGGTCTTATGAATTAGCGATTTCGCTCCAATTCACATTCCAAGTAATATTCGGCATGCTAATTACGTTGCCGATTGCCAAATTGCATTATCTCTTATAGTTTCCGAGATATGGACTACCGAAATTTTACACCTTAGAGTCTGTTTCTAACTGGGGTCAAAATTGTAAAATGGTCTTACGAATTAGCGATTTCGTTCCAATTCACATTCCAAGTAATATTCGGCATGCTAATTACACTGCCGATTGCCAAATTGCATTATCTCTTATAGTTTCCGAGATATGGACAATCGAAATTTTACACCTTAGAGTCTGTTTCTAACTGGGGTCAAAATTGTAAAATGGTCTTACGAATTAGCGATTTCGTTCCAATTCACATTCCAAGTAATATTCGGTATGCTAATTACGTTGCCGATTGCCAAATTGCATTATCTCTTATAGTTTCCGAGATATGGACTATCGACATCTAACAATATTGGCTCTGCTTCTAACTAGGGCCAGAATTGTAAAATGGTCTTATGAATTAGCGATTTCGCTCCAATTCACATTTCAAGTAATATTCGGCATGCTAATTACTTTGCCGATTGCCAAATTGCATTATCTCTTATAGTTTCCGAGATATGGACTATCGACATCTAACAATATTGGCTCTGCTTCTAACTAGGGCCAGAATTGTAAAATGGTCTTATGAATTAGCGATTTCGCTCCAATTCACATTCCAAGTAATATTCGGCATGCTAATTACGTTGCCGATTGCCAAATTGCATTATCTCTTATAGTTTCCGAGATATGGACTACCGAAATTTTACACCTTAGAGTCTGTTTCTAACTGGGGTCAAAATTGTAAAATGGTCTTACGAATTAGCGATTTCGTTCCAATTCACATTCCAAGTAATATTCGGCATGCTAATTACACTGCCGATTGCCAAATTGCATTATCTCTTATAGTTTCCGAGATATGGACAATCGAAATTTTACACCTTAGAGTCTGTTTCTAACTGGGGTCAAAATTGTAAAATGGTCTTACGAATTAGCGATTTCGTTCCAATTCACATTCCAAGTAATATTCGGTATGCTAATTACGTTGCCGATTGCCAAATTGCATTATCTCTTATAGTTTCCGAGATATGGACTATCGACATCTAACAATATTGGCTCTGCTTCTAACTAGGGCCAGAATTGTAAAATGGTCTTATGAATTAGCGATTTCGTTCCAATTCCAAATTGCATTATCTCTTATAGTTTCCGAGATATGGACAATCGAAATTTTACACCTTAGAGTCTGTTTCTAACTGGGGTCAAAATTGTAAAATGGTCTTACGAATTAGCGATTTCGTTCCAATTCACATTCCAAGTAATATTCGGTATGCTAATTACGTTGCCGATTGCCAAATTGCATTATCTCTTATAGTTTCCGAGATATGGACTATCGACATCTAACAATATTGGCTCTGCTTCTAACTAGGGCCAGAATTGTAAAATGGTCTTATGAATTAGCGATTTCGCTCCAATTCACATTTCAAGTAATATTCGGCATGCTAATTACTTTGCCGATTGCCAAATTGCATTATCTCTTATAGTTTCCGAGATATGGACTATCGACATCTAACAATATTGGCTCTGCTTCTAACTAGGGCCAGAATTGTAAAATGGTCTTATGAATTAGCGATTTCGCTCCAATTCACATTCCAAGTAATATTCGGCATGCTAATTACGTTGCCGATTGCCAAATTGCATTATCTCTTATAGTTTCCGAGATATGGACTACCGAAATTTTACACCTTAGAGTCTGTTTCTAACTGGGGTCAAAATTGTAAAATGGTCTTACGAATTAGCGATTTCGTTCCAATTCACATTCCAAGTAATATTCGGCATGCTAATTACACTGCCGATTGCCAAATTGCATTATCTCTTATAGTTTCCGAGATATGGACAATCGAAATTTTACACCTTAGAGTCTGTTTCTAACTGGGGTCAAAATTGTAAAATGGTCTTACGAATTAGCGATTTCGTTCCAATTCACATTCCAAGTAATATTCGGTATGCTAATTACGTTGCCGATTGCCAAATTGCATTATCTCTTATAGTTTCCGAGATATGGACTATCGACATCTAACAATATTGGCTCTGCTTCTAACTAGGGCCAGAATTGTAAAATGGTCTTATGAATTAGCGATTTCGTTCCAATTCCAAATTGCATTATCTCTTATAGTTTCCGAGATATGGACAATCGAAATTTTACACCTTAGAGTCTGTTTCTAACTGGGGTCAAAATTGTAAAATGGTCTTTCGAATTAGCGATTTCGTTCCAATTCACATTCCAAGTAATATTCGGCATGCTAATTACGTTGCCGATTGCCAAATTGCATTATCTCTTATAGTTTACGAGATATGGACTATCGACATCTGACAATATTGGCTCTGCTTCTAACTTGGGCCAGAATTGTAAAATGGTCTTATGAATTAGCGATTTCGTTCCAATTCACATTCCATGTAATATTCGGCATGCTAATTACGCTGCCGATTGCCAAATTGCATTATCTCTTATAGTTTCCGAGATATGGACAACCGAAATTTTACACCTTAGAGTCTGTTTCTAACTGGGGTAAAAATTGTAAAATGGTCTTACGAATTAGCGATTTCGTTCCAATTCACATTCCAAGTAATATTTGGCATGCTATTTACGCTGCCGATTGCCAAATTGCATTATCTCTTATAGTTTCCGAGATATGGACTATCGACATCTAACAATATAGGCTCTGCTTCTAACTTGTGCCAGAAATGTAAAATGGTCTTACGAATTAGCGATTTGGTTCCAATTCACATTCCAAGTAATATTCGGCATGCTAATTACGTTGCCGATTGCCAAATTGCATTATCTCTTATAGTTTCCGAGATATGGACTATCGACATCTGACAATATTGGCTCTGCTTCTAACTTGGGCCAGAATTGTAAAATGGTCTTATGAATTAGCGATTTCGCTCCAATTCACATTCCAAGTAATATTCGGCATGCTAATTACTTTGCCGATTGCCAAATTGCATTATCTCTTATAGTTTCCGAGATATGGACTATCGACATCTAACAATATTGGCTCTGCTTCTAACTAGGGCCAGAATTGTAAAATGGTCTTATGAATTAGCGATTTCGCTCCAATTCACATTCCAAGTAATATTCGGCATGCTAATTACGTTGCCGATTGCCAAATTGCATTATCTCTTATAGTTTCCGAGATATGGACTACCGAAATTTTATACCTTAGAGTCTGTTTCTAACTGGGGTCAAAATTGTAAAAGGGTCTTACGAATTAGCGATTTCGTTCCAATTCACATTCCAAGTAATATTCGGCATGCTAATTACGCTGCCGATTGCCAAATTGCATTATCTCTTATAGTTTCCGAGATATGGACAATCGAAATTTTACACCTTAGAGTCTGTTTCTAACTGGGGTCAAAATTGTAAAATGGTCTTACGAATTAGCGATTTCGTTCCAATTCACATTCCAAGTACAATTCGGTATGCTAATTACGTTACCGATTGCCAAATTGCATTATCTCTTATAGTTTCCGAGATATGGACTATCGACATCTAACAATATTGGCTCTGCTTCTAACTAGGGCCAGAATTGTAAAATGGTCTTATGAATTAGCGATTTCGTTCCAATTCACATTCCAAGTAATATTCGGCATGCTATTTACGCTGCCGATTGCCAAATTGCATTATCTCTTATAGTTTACGAGATATGGACTATCGACATCTGACAATATTGGCTCTGCTTCTAACTTGGACCAGAATTGTAAAATGGTATTATGAATTAGCGATTTCGTTCCAATTCACATTCCAAGTAATATTCGGCATGCTAATTACGCTGCCGATTGCCAAATTGCATTATCTCTTATAGTTTCCGAGATATGGACAACCGAAATTTTACACCTTAGAGTCTGTTTCTAACTGGGGTAAAAATTGTAAAATGGTCTTACGAATGAGCGATTTCGTTCCAATTCACATTCCAAGTAATATTTGGCATGCTATTTATGCTGCCGATTGCCAAATTGCATTATCTCTTATAGTTTCCGAGATATGGACTATCGACATCTGACAATATTGGCTCTGCTTCTAACTTGGGCCAGAATTGTAAAATGGTCTAATGAATTAGCGATTTCGTTCCAATTCACATTCCAAGTAATATTCGGCATGCTAATTACGCTGCCGATTGCCAAATTGCATTATCTCTTATAGTTTCCGAGATATGGACTATCGACATCTGACAATATTGGCTCTGCTTCTAACTTGGACCAGAATTGTAAAATGGTCTTATGAATTAGCGATTTCGTTCCAATTCACATACCAAGTAATATTCGGCATGCTAATTACGCTGCCGATTGCCAAATTGCATTATCTCTTATAGTTTCCGAGATATGGACAACCGAAATTTTACACCTTAGAGTCTGTTTCTAACTGGGGTAAAAATTGTAAAATGGTCTTACGAATTAGCGATTTCGTTCCAATTCACATTCCAAGTAATATTTGGCATGCTATTTACGCTGCCGATTGCCAAATTGCATTATCTCTTATAGTTTCCGAGATATGGACTATCGACATCTAACAATATAGGCTCTGCTTCTAACTTGGGCCAGAAATTTAAAATGGTCTTACGAATTAGCGATTTGGTTCCAATTCACATTCCAAGTAATATTCGGCATGCTAATTACATTGCCGGTTGCCAAATTGCATTATCTCTTATAGTTTCCGAGATATGGACTATCGACATCTGACAATATTGGCTCTGCTTCTAACTTGGGCCAGAATTGTAAAATGGTCTTATGAATTAGCGATTTCGCTCCAATTCACATTCCAAGTAATATTCGGCATGCTAATTACTTTGCCGATTGCCAAATTGCATTATCTCTTATAGTTTCCGAGATATGGACTATCGACATCTAACAATATTGGCTCTGCTTCTAACTAGGGCCAGAATTGTAAAATGGTCTTATGAATTAGCGATTTCGCTCCAATTCACATTCCAAGTAATATTCGGCATGCTAATTACGCTGCCGATTGCCATATTGCATTATCTCTTATAGTTTCCGAGATATGGACTATCGACATCTGACAATATTGGCTCTGCTTCTAACTTGGACCAGAATTGTAAAATGGTCTTATGAATTAGCGATTTCGTTCCAATTCACATTCCAAGTAATATTCGGCATGCTAATTACGCTGCCGATTGCCAAATTGCATTATCTCTTATAGTTTCCGAGATATGGACAACCGAAATTTTACACCTTAGAGTCTGTTTCTAACTGGGGTAAAAATTGTAAAATGGTCTTACGAATTAGCGATTTCGTTCCAATTCACATTCCAAGTAATATTTGGCATGCTATTTACGCTGCCGATTGCCAAATTGCATTATCTCTTATAGTTTCCGAGATATGGACTATCGACATCTAACAATATAGGCTCTGCTTCTAACTTGGGCCAGAAATGTAAAATGGTCTTACGAATTAGCGATTTGGTTTCAATTCACATTCCAAGTAATATTCGGCATGCTAATTACGTTGCCGATTGCCAAATTGCATTATCTCTTATAGTTTACGAGATATGGACTATCGACATCTGACAATATTGGCTCTGCTTCTAACTTGGACCAGAATTGTAAAATGGTCTTATGAATTAGCGATTTCGTTCCAATTCACATTCCAAGTAATATTCGGCATGCTAATTACGCTGCCGATTGCCAAATTGCATTATCTCTTATAGTTTCCGAGATATGGACAACCGAAATTTTACACCTTAGAGTCTGTTTCTAACTGGGGTAAAAATTGTAAAATGGCCTTACGAATTAGCGATTTCGTTCCAATTCACATTCCAAGTAATATTTGGCATGCTATTTACGCTGCCGATTGCCAAATTGCATTATCTCTTATAGTTTCCGAGATATGGACTATCGACATCTAACAATATAGGCTCTGCTTCTAACTTGGGCCAGAAATGTAAAATGGTCTTACGAATTAGCGATTTGGTTCCAATTCACATTCCAAGTAATATTCGGCATGCTAATTACGTTGCCGATTGCCAAATTGCATTATCTCTTATAGTTTCCGAGATATGGACTATCGACATCTGACAATATTGGCTCTGCTTCTAACTTGGGCCAGAATTGTAAAATGGTCTTATGAATTAGCGATTTCGCTCCAATTCACATTCCAAGTAATATTCGGCATGCTAATTACTTTGCCGATTGCCAAATTGCATTATCTCTTATAGTTTCCGAGATATGGACTATCGACATCTAACAATATTGGCTCTGCTTCTAACTAGGGCCAGAATTGTAAAATGGTCTTATGAATTAGCGATTTCGCTCCAATTCACATTCCGAGTAATATTCGGCATGCTAATTACGTTGCCGATTGCCAAATTGCATTATCTCTTATAGTTTCCGAGATATGGACTACCGAAATTTTACACCTTAGAGTCTGTTTCTAACTGGGATCAAAATTGTAAAATGGTCTTACGAATTAGCGATTTCGTTCCAATTCACATTCCAAGTAATATTCGGCATGCTAATTACGCTGCCGATTGCCAAATTGCATTATCTCTTATAGTTTCCGAGATATGGACAATCGAAATTTTACACCTTAGAGTCTGTTTCTAACTGGGGTCAAAATTGTAAAATGGTCTTACGAATTAGCGATTTCGTTCCAATTCACATTCCAAGTACAATTCGGTATGCTAATTACGTTACCGATTGCCAAATTGCATTATCTCTTATAGTTTCCGAGATATGGACTATCGACATCTAACAATATTGGCTCTGCTTCTAACTAGGGCCAGAATTGTAAAATGGTCTTATGAATTAGCGATTTCGTTCCAATTCATATTCCAACTAATATTCGGCATGCTATTTACGCTGCCGATTGCCAAATTGCATTATCTCTTATAGTTTACGAGATATGGACTATCGACATCTGACAATATTGGCTCTGCTTCTAACTTGGACCAGAATTGTAAAATGGTCTTATGAATTAGCGATTTCGTTCCAATTCACATTCCAAGTAATATTCGGCATGCTAATTACGCTGCCGATTGCCAAATTGCATTATCTCTTATAGTTTCCGAGATATGGACAACCGAAATTTTACACCTTAGAGTCTGTTTCTAACTGGGGTAAAAATTGTAAAATGGTCTTACGAATGAGCGATTTCGTTCCAATTCACATTCCAAGTAATATTTGGCATGCTATTTATGCTGCCGATTGCCAAATTGCATTATCTCTTATAGTTTCCGAGATATGGACTATCGACATCTGACAATATTGGCTCTGCTTCTAACTTGGGCCAGAATTGTAAAATGGTCTAATGAATTAGCGATTTCGTTCCAATTCACATTCCAAGTAATATTCGGCATGCTAATTACGCTGCCGATTGCCAAATTGCATTATCTCTTATAGTTTCCGAGATATGGACTATCGACATCTGACAATATTGGCTCTGCTTCTAACTTGGACCAGAATTGTAAAATGGTCTTATGAATTAGCGATTTCGTTCCAATTCACATACCAAGTAATATTCGGCATGCTAATTACGCGGCCGATTGCCAAATTGCATTATCTCTTATAGTTTCCGAGATATGGACAACCGAAATTTTACACCTTAGAGTCTGTTTCTAACTGGGGTAAAAATTGTAAAATGGTCTTACGAATTAGCGATTTCGTTCCAATTCACATTCCAAGTAATATTTGGCATGCTATTTACGCTGCCGATTGCCAAATTGCATTATCTCTTATAGTTTCCGAGATATGGACTATCGACATCTAACAATATAGGCTCTGCTTCTAACTTGGGCCAGAAATTTAAAATGGTCTTACGAATTAGCGATTTGGTTCCAATTCACATTCCAAGTAATATTCGGCATGCTAATTACGTTGCCGATTGCCAAATTGCATTATCTCTTATAGTTTCCGAGATATGGACTATCGACATCTGACAATATTGGCTCTGCTTCTAACTTGGGCCAGAATTGTAAAATGGTCTTATGAATTAGCGATTTCGCTCCAATTCACATTCCAAGTAATATTCGGCATGCTAATTACTTTGCCGATTGCCAAATTGCATTATCTCTTATAGTTTCCGAGATATGGACTATCGACATCTAACAATATTGGCTCTGCTTCTAACTAGGGCCAGAATTGTAAAATGGTCTTATGAATTAGCGATTTCGCTCCAATTCACATTCCAAGTAATATTCGGCATGCTAATTACGCTGCCGATTGCTAAATTGCATTATCTCTTATAGTTTCCGAGATATGGACTATCGACATCTGACAATATTGGCTCTGCTTCTAACTTGGACCAGAATTGTAAAATGGTCTTATGAATTAGCGATTTCGTTCCAATTCACATTCCAAGTAATATTCGGCATGCTAATTACGCTGCCGATTGCCAAATTGCATTATCTCTTATAGTTTCCGAGATATGGACAACCGAAATTTTACACCTTAGAGTCTGTTTCTAACTGGGGTAAAAATTGTAAAATGGTCTTACGAATTAGCGATTTCGTTCCAATTCACATTCCAAGTAATATTTGGCATGCTATTTACGCTGCCGATTGCCAAATTGCATTATCTCTTATAGTTTCCGAGATATGGACTATCGACATCTAACAATATAGGCTCTGCTTCTAACTTGGGCCAGAAATGTAAAATGGTCTTACGAATTAGCGATTTGGTTTCAATTCACATTCCAAGTAATATTCGGCATGCTAATTACGTTGCCGATTGCCAAATTGCATTATCTCTTATAGTTTACGAGATATGGACTATCGACATCTGACAATATTGGCTCTGCTTCTAACTTGGACCAGAATTGTAAAATGGTCTTATGAATTAGCGATTTCGTTCCAATTCACATTCCAAGTAATATTCGGCATGCTAATTACGCTGCCGATTGCCAAATTGCATTATCTCTTATAGTTTCCGAGATATGGACAACCGAAATTTTACACCTTAGAGTCTGTTTCTAACTGGGGTAAAAATTGTAAAATGGCCTTACGAATTAGCGATTTCGTTCCAATTCACATTCCAAGTAATATTTGGCATGCTATTTACGCTGCCGATTGCCAAATTGCATTATCTCTTATAGTTTCCGAGATATGGACTATCGACATCTAACAATATAGGCTCTGCTTCTAACTTGGGCCAGAAATGTAAAATGGTCTTACGAATTAGCGATTTGGTTCCAATTCACATTCCAAGTAATATTCGGCATGCTAATTACGTTGCCGATTGCCAAATTGCATTATCTCTTATAGTTTCCGAGATATGGACTATCGACATCTGACAATATTGGCTCTGCTTCTAACTTGGGCCAGAATTGTAAAATGGTCTTATGAATTAGCGATTTCGCTCCAATTCACATTTCAAGTAATATTCGGCATGCTAATTACTTTGCCGATTGCCAAATTGCATTATCTCTTATAGTTTCCGAGATATGGACTATCGACATCTAACAATATTGGCTCTGCTTCTAACTAGGGCCAGAATTGTAAAATGGTCTTATGAATTAGCGATTTCGCTCCAATTCACATTCCAAGTAATATTCGGCATGCTAATTACGTTGCCGATTGCCAAATTGCATTATCTCTTATAGTTTCCGAGATATGGACTACCGAAATTTTACACCTTAGAGTCTGTTTCTAACTGGGGTCAAAATTGTAAAATGGTCTTACGAATTAGCGATTTCGTTCCAATTCACATTCCAAGTAATATTCGGTATGCTAATTACGTTGCCGATTGCCAAATTGCATTATCTCTTATAGTTTCCGAGATATGGACTATCGACATCTAACAATATTGGCTCTGCTTCTAACTAGGGCCAGAATTGTAAAATGGTCTTATGAATTAGCGATTTCGCTTCAATTCACATTCCAAGTAATATTCGGCATGCTAATTACGTTGCCGATTGCCAAATTGCATTATCTTTTATAGTTTCCGAGATATGGACAATCGAAATTTTACACCTTAGAGTCTGTTTCTAACTGGGGTCAAAATTGTAAAATGGTCTTACGAATTAGCGATTTCGTTCCAATTCACATTCCAAGTAATATTCGGCATGCTATTTACGCTGCCGATTGCCAAATTGCATTATCTCTTATAGTTTCCGAGATATGGACTATCGACATCTAACAATATAGGCTCTGCTTCTAACTTGGGCCAGAATTGTAAAATGGTCTTATGAATTAGCGATTTCGTTCCAATTCCAAATTGCATTATCTCTTATAGTTTCCGAGATATGGACAATCGAAATTTTACACCTTAGAGTCTGTTTCTAACTGGGGTCAAAATTGTAAAATGGTCTTTCGAATTAGCGATTTCGTTCCAATTCACATTCCAAGTAATATTCGGCATGCTAATTACGTTGCCGATTGCCAAATTGCATTATCTCTTATAGTTTACGAGATATGGACTATCGACATCTGACAATATTGGCTCTGCTTCTAACTTGGGCCAGAATTGTAAAATGGTCTTATGAATTAGCGATTTCGTTCCAATTCACATTCCATGTAATATTCGGCATGCTAATTACGCTGCCGATTGCCAAATTGCATTATCTCTTATAGTTTCCGAGATATGGACAACCGAAATTTTACACCTTAGAGTCTGTTTCTAACTGGGGTAAAAATTGTAAAATGGTCTTACGAATTAGCGATTTCGTTCCAATTCACATTCCAAGTAATATTTGGCATGCTATTTACGCTGCCGATTGCCAAATTGCATTATCTCTTATAGTTTCCGAGATATGGACTATCGACATCTAACAATATAGGCTCTGCTTCTAACTTGTGCCAGAAATGTAAAATGGTCTTACGAATTAGCGATTTGGTTCCAATTCACATTCCAAGTAATATTCGGCATGCTAATTACGTTGCCGATTGCCAAATTGCATTATCTCTTATAGTTTCCGAGATATGGACTATCGACATCTGACAATATTGGCTCTGCTTCTAACTTGGGCCAGAATTGTAAAATGGTCTTATGAATTAGCGATTTCGCTCCAATTCACATTCCAAGTAATATTCGGCATGCTAATTACTTTGCCGATTGCCAAATTGCATTATCTCTTATAGTTTCCGAGATATGGACTATCGACATCTAACAATATTGGCTCTGCTTCTAACTAGGGCCAGAATTGTAAAATGGTCTTATGAATTAGCGATTTCGCTCCAATTCACATTCCAAGTAATATTCGGCATGCTAATTACGTTGCCGATTGCCAAATTGCATTATCTCTTATAGTTTCCGAGATATGGACTACCGAAATTTTATACCTTAGAGTCTGTTTCTAACTGGGGTCAAAATTGTAAAATGGTCTTACGAATTAGCGATTTCGTTCCAATTCACATTCCAAGTAATATTCGGCATGCTAATTACGCTGCCGATTGCCAAATTGCATTATCTCTTATAGTTTCCGAGATATGGACAATCGAAATTTTACACCTTAGAGTCTGTTTCTAACTGGGGTCAAAATTGTAAAATGGTCTTACGAATTAGCGATTTCGTTCCAATTCACATTCCAAGTACAATTCGGTATGCTAATTACGTTACCGATTGCCAAATTGCATTATCTCTTATAGTTTCCGAGATATGGACTATCGACATCTAACAATATTGGCTCTGCTTCTAACTAGGGCCAGAATTGTAAAATGGTCTTATGAATTAGCGATTTCGTTCCAATTCACATTCCAAGTAATATTCGGCATGCTATTTACGCTGCCGATTGCCAAATTGCATTATCTCTTATAGTTTACGAGATATGGACTATCGACATCTGACAATATTGGCTCTGCTTCTAACTTGGACCAGAATTGTAAAATGGTCTTATGAATTAGCGATTTCGTTCCAATTCACATTCCAAGTAATATTCGGCATGCTAATTACGCTGCCGATTGCCAAATTGCATTATCTCTTATAGTTTCCGAGATATGGACAACCGAAATTTTACACCTTAGAGTCTGTTTCTAACTGGGGTAAAAATTGTAAAATGGTCTTACGAATGAGCGATTTCGTTCCAATTCACATTCCAAGTAATATTTGGCATGCTATTTATGCTGCCGATTGCCAAATTGCATTATCTCTTATAGTTTCCGAGATATGGACTATCGACATCTGACAATATTGGCTCTGCTTCTAACTTGGACCAGAATTGTAAAATGGTCTTATGAATTAGCGATTTCGTTCCAATTCACATACCAAGTAATATTCGGCATGCTAATTACGCTGCCGATTGCCAAATTGCATTATCTCTTATAGTTTCCGAGATATGGACAACCGAAATTTTACACCTTAGAGTCTGTTTCTAACTGGGGTAAAAATTGTAAAATGGTCTTACGAATTAGCGATTTCGTTCCAATTCACATTCCAAGTAATATTTGGCATGCTATTTACGCTGCCGATTGCCAAATTGCATTATCTCTTATAGTTTCCGAGATATGGACTATCGACATCTAACAATATAGGCTCTGCTTCTAACTTGGGCCAGAAATTTAAAATGGTCTTACGAATTATCGATTTGGTTCCAATTCACATACCAAGTAATATTCGGCATGCTAATTACGCTGCCGATTGCCAAATTGCATTATCTCTTATAGTTTCCGAGATATGGACAACCGAAATTTTACACCTTAGAGTCTGTTTCTAACTGGGGTAAAAATTGTAAAATGGTCTTACGAATTAGCGATTTCGTTCCAATTCACATTCCAAGTAATATTTGGCATGCTATTTACGCTGCCGATTGCCAAATTGCATTATCTCTTATAGTTTCCGAGATATGGACTATCGACATCTAACAATATAGGCTCTGCTTCTAACTTGGGCCAGAAATTTAAAATGGTCTTACGAATTATCGATTTGGTTCCAATTCACATTCCAAGTAATATTCGGCATGCTAATTACGTTGCCGATTGCCAAATTGCATTATCTCTTATAGTTTCCGAGATATGGACTATCGACATCTGACAATATTGGCTCTGCTTCTAACTTGGGCCAGAATTGTAAAATGGTCTTATGAATTAGCGATTTCGCTCCAATTCACATTCCAAGTAATATTCGGCATGCTAATTACTTTGCCGATTGCCAAATTGCATTATCTCTTATAGTTTCCGAGATATGGACTATCGACATCTAACAATATTGGCTCTGCTTCTAACTAGGGCCAGAATTGTAAAATGGTCTTATGAATTAGCGATTTCGCTCCAATTCACATTCCAAGTAATATTCGGCATGCTAATTACGCTGCCGATTGCCAAATTGCATTATCTCTTATAGTTTCCGAGATATGGACTATCGACATCTGACAATATTGGCTCTGCTTCTAACTTGGACCAGAATTGTAAAATGGTCTTATGAATTAGCGATTTCGTTCCAATTCACATTCCAAGTAATATTCGGCATGCTAATTACGCTGCCGATTGCCAAATTGCATTATCTCTTATAGTTTCCGAGATATGGACAACCGAAATTTTACACCTTAGAGTCTGTTTCTAACTGGGGTAAAAATTGTAAAATGGTCTTACGAATTAGCGATTTCGTTCCAATTCACATTCCAAGTAATATTTGGCATGCTATTTACGCTGCCGATTGCCAAATTGCATTATCTCTTATAGTTTCCGAGATATGGACTATCGACATCTAACAATATAGGCTCTGCTTCTAACTTGGGCCAGAAATGTAAAATGGTCTTACGAATTAGCGATTTGGTTTCAATTCACATTCCAAGTAATATTCGGCATGCTAATTACGTTGCCGATTGCCAAATTGCATTATCTCTTATAGTTTACGAGATATGGACTATCGACATCTGACAATATTGGCTCTGCTTCTAACTTGGACCAGAATTGTAAAATGGTCTTATGAATTAGCGATTTCGTTCCAATTCACATTCCAAGTAATATTCGGCATGCTAATTACGCTGCCGATTGCCAAATTGCATTATCTCTTATAGTTTCCGAGATATGGACAACCGAAATTTTACACCTTAGAGTCTGTTTCTAACTGGGGTAAAAATTGTAAAATGGCCTTACGAATTAGCGATTTCGTTCCAATTCACATTCCAAGTAATATTTGGCATGCTATTTACGCTGCCGATTGCCAAATTGCATTATCTCTTATAGTTTCCGAGATATGGACTATCGACATCTAACAATATAGGCTCTGCTTCTAACTTGGGCCAGAAATGTAAAATGGTCTTACGAATTAGCGATTTGGTTCCAATTCACATTCCAAGTAATATTCGGCATGCTAATTACGTTGCCGTTTGCCAAATTGCATTATCTCTTATAGTTTCCGAGATATGGACTATCGACATCTGACAATATTGGCTCTGCTTCTAACTTGGGCCAGAATTGTAAAATGGTCTTATGAATTAGCGATTTCGCTCCAATTCACATTTCAAGTAATATTCGGCATGCTAATTACTTTGCCGATTGCCAAATTGCATTATCTCTTATAGTTTCCGAGATATGGACTATCGACATCTAACAATATTGGCTCTGCTTCTAACTAGGGCCAGAATTGTAAAATGGTCTTATGAATTAGCGATTTCGCTCCAATTCACATTCCAAGTAATATTCGGCATGCTAATTACGTTGCCGATTGCCAAATTGCATTATCTCTTATAGTTTCCGAGATATGGACTACCGAAATTTTACACCTTAGAGTCTGTTTCTAACTGGGGTCAAAATTGTAAAATGGTCTTACGAATTAGCGATTTCGTTCCAATTCACATTCCAAGTAATATTCGGCATGCTAATTACACTGCCGATTGCCAAATTGCATTATCTCTTATAGTTTCCGAGATATGGACAATCGAAATTTTACACCTTAGAGTCTGTTTCTAACTGGGGTCAAAATTGTAAAATGGTCTTACGAATTAGCGATTTCGTTCCAATTCACATTCCAAGTAATATTCGGTATGCTAATTACGTTGCCGATTGCCAAATTGCATTATCTCTTATAGTTTCCGAGATATGGACTATCGACATCTAACAATATTGGCTCTGCTTCTAACTAGGGCCAGAATTGTAAAATGGTCTTATGAATTAGCGATTTCGCTTCAATTCACATTCCAAGTAATATTCGGCATGCTAATTACGTTGCCGATTGCCAAATTGCATTATCTTTTATAGTTTCCGAGATATGGACAATCGAAATTTTACACCTTAGAGTCTGTTTCTAACTGGGGTCAAAATTGTAAAATGGTCTTACGAATTAGCGATTTCGTTCCAATTCACATTCCAAGTAATATTCGGCATGCTATTTACGCTGCCGATTGCCAAATTGCATTATCTCTTATAGTTTCCGAGATATGGACTATCGACATCTAACAATATAGGCTCTGCTTCTAACTTGTGCCAGAAATGTAAAATGGTCTTACGAATTAGCGATTTGGTTCCAATTCACATTCCAAGTAATATTCGGCATGCTAATTACGTTGCCGATTGCCAAATTGCATTATCTCTTATAGTTTCCGAGATATGGACTATCGACATCTGACAATATTGGCTCTGCTTCTAACTTGGGCCAGAATTGTAAAATGGTCTTATGAATTAGCGATTTCGTTCCAATTCCAAATTGCATTATCTCTTATAGTTTCCGAGATATGGACAATCGAAATTTTACACCTTAGAGTCTGTTTCTAACTGGGGTCAAAATTGTAAAATGGTCTTTCGAATTAGCGATTTCGTTCCAATTCACATTCCAAGTAATATTCGGCATGTTAATTACGTTGCCGATTGCCAAATTGCATTATCTCTTATAGTTTACGAGATATGGACTATCGACATCTGACAATATTGGCTCTGCTTCTAACTTGGGCCAGAATTGTAAAATGGTCTTATGAATTAGCGATTTCGTTCCAATTCACATTCCATGTAATATTCGGCATGCTAATTACGCTGCCGATTGCCAAATTGCATTATCTCTTATAGTTTCCGAGATATGGACAACCGAAATTTTACACCTTAGAGTCTGTTTCTAACTGGGGTAAAAATTGTAAAATGGTCTTACGAATTAGCGATTTCGTTCCAATTCACATTCCAAGTAATATTTGGCATGCTATTTACGCTGCCGATTGCCAAATTGCATTATCTCTTATAGTTTCCGAGATATGGACTATCGACATCTAACAATATAGGCTCTGCTTCTAACTTGTGCCAGAAATGTAAAATGGTCTTACGAATTAGCGATTTGGTTCCAATTCACATTCCAAGTAATATTCGGCATGCTAATTACGTTGCCGATTGCCAAATTGCATTATCTCTTATAGTTTCCGAGATATGGACTATCGACATCTGACAATATTGGCTCTGCTTCTAACTTGGGCCAGAATTGTAAAATGGTCTTATGAATTAGCGATTTCGCTCCAATTCACATTCCAAGTAATATTCGGCATGCTAATTACTTTGCCGATTGCCAATTTGCATTATCTCTTATAGTTTCCGAGATATGGACTATCGACATCTAACAATATTGGCTCTGCTTCTAACTAGGGCCAGAATTGTAAAATGGTCTTATGAATTAGCGATTTCGCTCCAATTCACATTCCAAGTAATATTCGGCATGCTAATTACGTTGCCGATTGCCAAATTGCATTATCTCTTATAGTTTCCGAGATATGGACTACCGAAATTTTATACCTTAGAGTCTGTTTCTAACTGGGGTCAAAATTGTAAAATGGTCTTACGAATTAGCGATTTCGTTCCAATTCACATTCCAAGTAATATTCGGCATGCTAATTACGCTGCCGATTGCCAAATTGCATTATCTCTTATAGTTTCCGAGATATGGACAATCGAAATTTTACACCTTAGAGTCTGTTTCTAACTGGGGTCAAAATTGTAAAATGGTCTTACGAATTAGCGATTTCGTTCCAATTCACATTCCAAGTAATATTCGGTATGCTAATTACGTTGCCGATTGCCAAATTGCATTATCTCTTATAGTTTCCGAGATATGGACTATCGACATCTAACAATATTGGCTCTGCTTCTAACTAGGGCCAGAATTGTAAAATGGTCTTATGAATTAGCGATTTCGCTTCAATTCACATTCCAAGTAATATTCGGCATGCTAATTACGTTGCCGATTGCCAAATTGCATTATCTTTTATAGTTTCCGAGATATGGACAATCGAAATTTTACACCTTAGAGTCTGTTTCTAACTGGGGTCAAAATTGTAAAATGGTCTTACGAATTAGCGATTTCGTTCCAATTCACATTCCAAGTAATATTCGGCATGCTATTTACGCTGCCGATTGCCAAATAGCATTATCTCTTATAGTTTCCGAGATATGGACTATCGACATCTAACAATATTGGCTCTGCTTCTAACTTGGGCCAGAATTGTAAAATGGTCTTATGAGTTAGCGATTTCGCTCCAATTCACATTCTAAGTAATATTCGGCATGCTAATTACGTTGCCGATTGCCAAATTGCATTATCTCTTATAGTTTCCGAGATATGGACAATCGAAATTTTACACCTTAGAGTCTGTTTCTAACTGGGGTCAAAATTGTAAAATGGTCTTACGAATTAGCGAGTTCGTTCCAATTCACATTCCAAGTAATATTCGGCATGCTAATTACGTTGCCGATTGCCAAATTGCATTATCTCTTATAGTTTCCGAGATATGGACTATCGACATCTGACAATATTGGCTCTGCTTCTAACTTGGGCCAGAATTGTAAAATGGTCTTATGAATTAGCGATTTCGTTCCAATTCACATTCCAAGTAATATTCGGCATGCTAATTACGCTGCCGATTGCCAAATTGCATTATCTCTTATAGTTTCCGAGATATGGATAATCGAAATTTTACACCTTAGAGTCTGTTTCTAACTGGGGTCAAAATTGTAAAATGGTCTTACGAATTAGCGATTTCGTTCCAATTCACATACCAAGTAATATTCGGCATGCTATTTACGCTGCCGATTGCCAAATTGCATTATCTCTTATAGTTTCCGAGATATGGACTATCGACATCTAACAATATAGGCTCTGCTTCTAACTTGTGCCAGAAATGTAAAATGGTCTTACGAATTAGCGATTTCGTTCCAATTCACATTCCAAGTAATATTCGGCATGCTAATTACGTTGCCGATTGCCAAATTGCATTATCTCTTATAGTTTCCGAGATATGGACTATCGACATCTGACAATATTGGCTCTGCTTCTAACTTGGGCCAGAATTGTAAAATGGTCTTATGAATTAGCGATTTCGTTCCAATTCCAAATTGCATTATCTCTTATAGTTTCCGAGATATGGACAATCGAAATTTTACACCTTAGAGTCTGTTTCTAACTGGGGTCAAAATTGTAAAATGGTCTTTCGAATTAGCGATTTCGTTCCAATTCACATTCCAAGTAATATTCGGCATGTTAATTACGTTGCCGATTGCCAAATTGCATTATCTCTTATAGTTTACGAGATATGGACTATCGACATCTGACAATATTGGCTCTGCTTCTAACTTGGGCCAGAATTGTAAAATGGTCTTATGAATTAGCGATTTCGTTCCAATTCACATTCCATGTAATATTCGGCATGCTAATTACGCTGCCGATTGCCAAATTGCATTATCTCTTATAGTTTCCGAGATATGGACAACCGAAATTTTACACCTTAGAGTCTGTTTCTAACTGGGGTAAAAATTGTAAAATGGTCTTACGAATTAGCGATTTCGTTCCAATTCACATTCCAAGTAATATTTGGCATGCTATTTACGCTGCCGATTGCCAAATTGCATTATCTCTTATAGTTTCCGAGATATGGACTATCGACATCTAACAATATAGGCTCTGCTTCTAACTTGTGCCAGAAATGTAAAATGGTCTTACGAATTAGCGATTTGGTTCCAATTCACATTCCAAGTAATATTCGGCATGCTAATTACGTTGCCGATTGCCAAATTGCATTATCTCTTATAGTTTCCGAGATATGGACTATCGACATCTGACAATATTGGCTCTGCTTCTAACTTGGGCCAGAATTGTAAAATGGTCTTATGAATTAGCGATTTCGCTCCAATTCACATTCCAAGTAATATTCGGCATGCTAATTACTTTGCCGATTGCCAAATTGCATTATCTCTTATAGTTTCCGAGATATGGACTATCGACATCTAACAATATTGGCTCTGCTTCTAACTAGGGCCAGAATTGTAAAATGGTCTTATGAATTAGCGATTTCGCTCCAATTCACATTCCAAGTAATATTCGGCATGCTAATTACGTTGCCGATTGCCAAATTGCATTATCTCTTATAGTTTCCGAGATATGGACTACCGAAATTTTATACCTTAGAGTCTGTTTCTAACTGGGGTCAAAATTGTAAAATGGTCTTACGAATTAGCGATTTCGTTCCAATTCACATTCCAAGTAATATTCGGCATGCTAATTACGCTGCCGATTGCCAAATTGCATTATCTCTTATAGTTTCCGAGATATGGACAATCGAAATTTTACACCTTAGAGTCTGTTTCTAACTGGGGTCAAAATTGTAAAATGGTCTTACGAATTAGCGATTTCGTTCCAATTCACATTCCAAGTAATATTCGGTATGCTAATTACGTTGCCGATTGCCAAATTGCATTATCTCTTATAGTTTCCGAGATATGGACTATCGACATCTAACAATATTGGCTCTGCTTCTAACTAGGGCCAGAATTGTAAAATGGTCTTATGAATTAGCGATTTCGCTTCAATTCACATTCCAAGTAATATTCGGCATGCTAATTACGTTGCCGATTGCCAAATTGCATTATCTTTTATAGTTTCCGAGATATGGACAATCGAAATTTTACACCTTAGAGTCTGTTTCTAACTGGGGTCAAAATTGTAAAATGGTCTTTCGAATTAGCGATTTCGTTCCAATTCACATTCCAAGTAATATTCGGCATGTTAATTACGTTGCCGATTGCCAAATTGCATTATCTCTTATAGTTTACGAGATATGGACTATCGACATCTGACAATATTGGCTCTGCTTCTAACTTGGGCCAGAATTGTAAAATGGTCTTATGAATTAGCGATTTCGTTCCAATTCACATTCCATGTAATATTCGGCATGCTAATTACGCTGCCGATTGCCAAATTGCATTATCTCTTATAGTTTCCGAGATATGGACAACCGAAATTTTACACCTTAGAGTCTGTTTCTAACTGGGGTAAAAATTGTAAAATGGTCTTTCGAATTAGCGATTTCGTTCCAATTCACATTCCAAGTAATATTCGGCATGTTAATTACGTTGCCGATTGCCAAATTGCATTATCTCTTATAGTTTACGAGATATGGACTATCGACATCTGACAATATTGGCTCTGCTTCTAACTTGGGCCAGAATTGTAAAATGGTCTTATGAATTAGCGATTTCGTTCCAATTCACATTCCATGTAATATTCGGCATGCTAATTACGCTGCCGATTGCCAAATTGCATTATCTCTTATAGTTTCCGAGATATGGACAACCGAAATTTTACACCTTAGAGTCTGTTTCTAACTGGGGTAAAAATTGTAAAATGGTCTTTCGAATTAGCGATTTCGTTCCAATTCACATTCCAAGTAATATTCGGCATGTTAATTACGTTGCCGATTGCCAAATTGCATTATCTCTTATAGTTTACGAGATATGGACTATCGACATCTGACAATATTGGCTCTGCTTCTAACTTGGGCCAGAATTGTAAAATGGTCTTATGAATTAGCGATTTCGTTCCAATTCCAAATTGCATTATCTCTTATAGTTTCCGAGATATGGACAATCGAAATTTTACACCTTAGAGTCTGTTTCTAACTGGGGTCAAAATTGTAAAATGGTCTTTCGAATTAGCGATTTCGTTCCAATTCACATTCCAAGTAATATTCGGCATGTTAATTACGTTGCCGATTGCCAAATTGCATTATCTCTTATAGTTTACGAGATATGGACTATCGACATCTGACAATATTGGCTCTGCTTCTAACTTGGGCCAGAATTGTAAAATGGTCTTATGAATTAGCGATTTCGTTCCAATTCACATTCCATGTAATATTCGGCATGCTAATTACGCTGCCGATTGCCAAATTGCATTATCTCTTATAGTTTCCGAGATATGGACAACCGAAATTTTACACCTTAGAGTCTGTTTCTAACTGGGGTAAAAATTGTAAAATGGTCTTACGAATTAGCGATTTCGTTCCAATTCACATTCCAAGTAATATTTGGCATGCTATTTACGCTGCCGATTGCCAAATTGCATTATCTCTTATAGTTTCCGAGATATGGACTATCGACATCTAACAATATAGGCTCTGCTTCTAACTTGTGCCAGAAATGTAAAATGGTCTTACGAATTAGCGATTTGGTTCCAATTCACATTCCAAGTAATATTCGGCATGCTAATTACGTTGCCGATTGCCAAATTGCATTATCTCTTATAGTTTCCGAGATATGGACTATCGACATCTGACAATATTGGCTCTGCTTCTAACTTGGGCCAGAATTGTAAAATGGTCTTATGAATTAGCGATTTCGCTCCAATTCACATTCCAAGTAATATTCGGCATGCTAATTACTTTGCCGATTGCCAAATTGCATTATCTCTTATAGTTTCCGAGATATGGACTATCGACATCTAACAATATTGGCTCTGCTTCTAACTAGGGCCAGAATTGTAAAATGGTCTTATGAATTAGCGATTTCGCTCCAATTCACATTCCAAGTAATATTCGGCATGCTAATTACGTTGCCGATTGCCAAATTGCATTATCTCTTATAGTTTCCGAGATATGGACTACCGAAATTTTATACCTTAGAGTCTGTTTCTAACTGGGGTCAAAATTGTAAAATGGTCTTACGAATTAGCGATTTCGTTCCAATTCACATTCCAAGTAATATTCGGCATGCTAATTACGCTGCCGATTGCCAAATTGCATTATCTCTTATAGTTTCCGAGATATGGACAATCGAAATTTTACACCTTAGAGTCTGTTTCTAACTGGGGTCAAAATTGTAAAATGGTCTTACGAATTAGCGATTTCGTTCCAATTCACATTCCAAGTAATATTCGGTATGCTAATTACGTTGCCGATTGCCAAATTGCATTATCTCTTATAGTTTCCGAGATATGGACTATCGACATCTAACAATATTGGCTCTGCTTCTAACTAGGGCCAGAATTGTAAAATGGTCTTATGAATTAGCGATTTCGCTTCAATTCACATTCCAAGTAATATTCGGCATGCTAATTACGTTGCCGATTGCCAAATTGCATTATCTTTTATAGTTTCCGAGATATGGACAATCGAAATTTTACACCTTAGAGTCTGTTTCTAACTGGGGTCAAAATTGTAAAATGGTCTTACGAATTAGCGATTTCGTTCCAATTCACATTCCAAGTAATATTCGGCATGCTATTTACGCTGCCGATTGCCAAATAGCATTATCTCTTATAGTTTCCGAGATATGGACTATCGACATCTAACAATATTGGCTCTGCTTCTAACTTGGGCCAGAATTGTAAAATGGTCTTATGAATTAGCGATTTCGTTTCAATTCACATTCCAAGTAATATTCGGCATGCTAATTACGCTGCCGATTGCCAAATTGCATTATCTCTTATAGTTTCCGAGATATGGACAATCGAAATTTTACACCTTAGAGTCTGTTTCTAACTGGGGTCAAAATTGTAAAATGGTCTTACGAATTAGCGATTTCGTTCCAATTCACATTCCAAGTAATATTCGGTATGCTAATTACGTTGCCGATTGCCAAATTGCATTATCTCTTATAGTTTCCGAGATATGGACTATCGACATCTAACAATATTGGCTCTGCTTCTAACTAGGGCCAGAATTGTAAAATGGTCTTATGAATTAGCGATTTCGCTTCAATTCACATTCCAAGTAATATTCGGCATGCTAATTACGTTGCCGATTGCCAAATTGCATTATCTTTTATAGTTTCCGAGATATGGACAATCGAAATTTTACACCTTAGAGTCTGTTTCTAACTGGGGTCAAAATTGTAAAATGGTCTTACGAATTAGCGATTTCGTTCCAATTCACATTCCAAGTAATATTCGGCATGCTATTTACGCTGCCGATTGCCAAATAGCATTATCTCTTATAGTTTCCGAGATATGGACTATCGACATCTAACAATATTGGCTCTGCTTCTAACTTGGGCCAGAATTGTAAAATGGTCTTATGAATTAGCGATTTCGCTCCAATTCACATTCCAAGTATTATTAGGCATGCTAATTACGCTGCCGATTGCCAAATTGCATTATCTCTTATAGTTTCCGAGATATGGACTATCGACATCTAGCAATATTGGCTCTGCTTCTAACTTGGGCCAGAATTGTAAAATGGTCTTATGAGTTAGCGATTTCGCTCCAATTCACATTCTAAGTAATATTCGGCATGCTAATTACGTTGCCGATTGCCAAATTGCATTATCTCTTATAGTTTCCGAGATATGGACAATCGAAATTTTACACCTTAGAGTCTGTTTCTAACTGGGGTCAAAATTGTAAAATGGTCTTACGAATTAGCGAGTTCGTTCCAATTCACATTCCAAGTAATATTCGGCATGCTAATTACGTTGCCGATTGCCAAATTGCATTATCTCTTATAGTTTCCGAGATATGGACTATCGACATCTGACAATATTGGCTCTGCTTCTAACTTGGGCCAGAATTGTAAAATGGTCTTATGAATTAGCGATTTCGTTCCAATTCACATTCCAAGTAATATTCGGCATGCTAATTACGCTGCCGATTGCCAAATTGCATTATCTCTTATAGTTTCCGAGATATGGATAATCGAAATTTTACACCTTAGAGTCTGTTTCTAACTGGGGTCAAAATTGTAAAATGGTCTTACGAATTAGCGATTTCGTTCCAATTCACATACCAAGTAATATTCGGCATGCTATTTACGCTGCCGATTGCCAAATTGCATTATCTCTTATAGTTTCCGAGATATGGACTATCGACATCTAACAATATAGGCTCTGCTTCTAACTTGTGCCAGAAATGTAAAATGGTCTTACGAATTAGCGATTTCGTTCCAATTCACATTCCAAGTAATATTCGGCATGCTAATTACGTTGCCGATTGCCAAATTGCATTATCTCTTATAGTTTCCGAGATATGGACTATCGACATCTGACAATATTGGCTCTGCTTCTAACTTGGGCCAGAATTGTAAAATGGTCTTATGAATTAGCGATTTCGTTCCAATTCCAAATTGCATTATCTCTTATAGTTTCCGAGATATGGACAATCGAAATTTTACACCTTAGAGTCTGTTTCTAACTGGGGTCAAAATTGTAAAATGGTCTTTCGAATTAGCGATTTCGTTCCAATTCACATTCCAAGTAATATTCGGCATGTTAATTACGTTGCCGATTGCCAAATTGCATTATCTCTTATAGTTTACGAGATATGGACTATCGACATCTGACAATATTGGCTCTGCTTCTAACTTGGGCCAGAATTGTAAAATGGTCTTATGAATTAGCGATTTCGTTCCAATTCACATTCCATGTAATATTCGGCATGCTAATTACGCTGCCGATTGCCAAATTGCATTATCTCTTATAGTTTCCGAGATATGGACAACCGAAATTTTACACCTTAGAGTCTGTTTCTAACTGGGGTAAAAATTGTAAAATGGTCTTACGAATTAGCGATTTCGTTCCAATTCACATTCCAAGTAATATTTGGCATGCTATTTACGCTGCCGATTGCCAAATTGCATTATCTCTTATAGTTTCCGAGATATGGACTATCGACATCTAACAATATAGGCTCTGCTTCTAACTTGTGCCAGAAATGTAAAATGGTCTTACGAATTAGCGATTTGGTTCCAATTCACATTCCAAGTAATATTCGGCATGCTAATTACGTTGCCGATTGCCAAATTGCATTATCTCTTATAGTTTCCGAGATATGGACTATCGACATCTGACAATATTGGCTCTGCTTCTAACTTGGGCCAGAATTGTAAAATGGTCTTATGAATTAGCGATTTCGCTCCAATTCACATTCCAAGTAATATTCGGCATGCTAATTACTTTGCCGATTGCCAAATTGCATTATCTCTTATAGTTTCCGAGATATGGACTATCGACATCTAACAATATTGGCTCTGCTTCTAACTAGGGCCAGAATTGTAAAATGGTCTTATGAATTAGCGATTTCGCTCCAATTCACATTCCAAGTAATATTCGGCATGCTAATTACGTTGCCGATTGCCAAATTGCATTATCTCTTATAGTTTCCGAGATATGGACTACCGAAATTTTATACCTTAGAGTCTGTTTCTAACTGGGGTCAAAATTGTAAAATGGTCTTACGAATTAGCGATTTCGTTCCAATTCACATTCCAAGTAATATTCGGCATGCTAATTACGCTGCCGATTGCCAAATTGCATTATCTCTTATAGTTTCCGAGATATGGACAATCGAAATTTTACACCTTAGAGTCTGTTTCTAACTGGGGTCAAAATTGTAAAATGGTCTTACGAATTAGCGATTTCGTTCCAATTCACATTCCAAGTAATATTCGGTATGCTAATTACGTTGCCGATTGCCAAATTGCATTATCTCTTATAGTTTCCGAGATATGGACTATCGACATCTAACAATATTGGCTCTGCTTCTAACTAGGGCCAGAATTGTAAAATGGTCTTATGAATTAGCGATTTCGCTTCAATTCACATTCCAAGTAATATTCGGCATGCTAATTACGTTGCCGATTGCCAAATTGCATTATCTTTTATAGTTTCCGAGATATGGACAATCGAAATTTTACACCTTAGAGTCTGTTTCTAACTGGGGTCAAAATTGTAAAATGGTCTTACGAATTAGCGATTTCGTTCCAATTCACATTCCAAGTAATATTCGGCATGCTATTTACGCTGCCGATTGCCAAATAGCATTATCTCTTATAGTTTCCGAGATATGGACTATCGACATCTAACAATATTGGCTCTGCTTCTAACTTGGGCCAGAATTGTAAAATGGTCTTATGAATTAGCGATTTCGCTCCAATTCACATTCCAAGTATTATTAGGCATGCTAATTACGCTGCCGATTGCCAAATTGCATTATCTCTTATAGTTTCCGAGATATGGACTATCGACATCTAGCAATATTGGCTCTGCTTCTAACTTGGGCCAGAATTGTAAAATGGTCTTATGAGTTAGCGATTTCGCTCCAATTCACATTCTAAGTAATATTCGGCATGCTAATTACGTTGCCGATTGCCAAATTGCATTATCTCTTATAGTTTCCGAGATATGGACAATCGAAATTTTACACCTTAGAGTCTGTTTCTAACTGGGGTCAAAATTGTAAAATGGTCTTACGAATTAGCGAGTTCGTTCCAATTCACATTCCAAGTAATATTCGGCATGCTAATTACGTTGCCGATTGCCAAATTGCATTATCTCTTATAGTTTCCGAGATATGGACTATCGACATCTGACAATATTGGCTCTGCTTCTAACTTGGGCCAGAATTGTAAAATGGTCTTATGAATTAGCGATTTCGTTCCAATTCACATTCCAAGTAATATTCGGCATGCTAATTACGCTGCCGATTGCCAAATTGCATTATCTCTTAGGTTCGTCCATCGATCGATGGACGAACCTAGTTTCCGAGATATGGATAATCGAAATTTTACACCTTAGAGTCTGTTTCTAACTGGGGTCAAAATTGTAAAATGGTCTTACGAATTAGCGATTTCGTTCCAATTCACATACCAAGTAATATTCGGCATGCTATTTACGCTGCCGATTGCCAAATTGCATTATCTCTTATAGTTTCCGAGATATGGACTATCGACATCTAACAATATAGGCTCTGCTTCTAACTTGGGCCAGAATTGTAAAATGGTCTTATGAATTAGCGATTTCGTTCCAATTCACATTCCAAGTAATATTCGGCATGCTAATTACGCTGCCGATTGCCAAATTGCATTATCTCTTATAGTTTCCGAGATATGGACAACCGAAATTTTACACCTTAGAGTCTGTTTCTAACTGGGGTAAAAATTGTAAAATGGTCTTACGAATTAGCGATTTCGTTCCAATTCACATTCCAAGTAATATTTGGCATGCTATTTACGCTGCCGATTGCCAAATTGCATTATCTCTTATAGTTTCCGAGATATGGACTATCGACATCTAACAATATAGGCTCTGCTTCTAACTTGGGCCAGAAATGTAAAATGGTCTTACGAATTAGCGATTTGGTTCCAATTCACATTCCAAGTAATATTCGGCATGCTAATTACGTTGCCGATTGCCAAATTGCATTATCTCTTATAGTTTCCGAGATATGGACTATCGACATCTGACAATATTGGCTCTGCTTCTAACTTGGGCCAGAATTGTAAAATGGTCTTATGAATTAGCGATTTCGCTCCAATTCACATTCCAAGTAATATTCGGCATGCTAATTACTTTGCCGATTGCCAAATTGCATTATCTCTTATAGTTTCCGAGATATGGACTATCGACATCTAACAATATTGGCTCTGCTTCTAACTAGGGCCAGAATTGTAAAATGGTCTTATGAATTAGCGATTTCGCTCCAATTCACATTCCAAGTAATATTCGGCATGCTAATTACGTTGCCGATTGCCAAATTGCATTATCTCTTATAGTTTCCGAGATATGGACTACCGAAATTTTACACCTTAGAGTCTGTTTCTAACTGGGGTCAAAATTGTAAAATGGTCTTACGAATTAGCGATTTCGTTCCAATTCACATTCCTAGTAATATTCGGCATGCTAATTACGCTGCCGATTGCCAAATTGCATTATCTCTTATAGTTTCCGAGATATGGACAATCGAAATTTTACACCTTAGAGTCTGTTTCTAACTGGGGTCAAAATTGTAAAATGGTCTTACGAATTAGCGATTTCGTTCCAATTCACATTCCAAGTAATATTCGGTATGCTAATTACGTTGCCGATTGCCAAATTGCATTATCTCTTATAGTTTCCGAGATATGGACTATCGACATCTAACAATATTGGCTCTGCTTCTAACTAGGGCCAGAATTGTAAAATGGTCCTATGAATTAGCGATTTCGCTTCAATTCACATTCCAAGTAATATTCGGCATGCTAATTACGTTGCCGATTGCCAAATTGCATTATCTTTTATAGTTTCCGAGATATGGACAATCGAAATTTTACACCTTAGAGTCTGTTTCTAACTGGGGTCAAAATTGTAAAATGGTCTTACGAATTAGCGATTTCGTTCCAATTCACATTCCAAGTAATACTCGGCATGCTATTTACGCTGCCGATTGCCAAATTGTATTATCTCTTATAGTTTCCGAGATATGGACTATCGACATCTAACAATATAGGCTCTGCTTCTAACTTGGGCCAGAATTGTAAAATGGTCTTATGAATTAGCGATTTCGTTCCAATTCACATTCCAAGTAATATTCGGCATGCTAATTACGTTGCCGATTGCCAAATTGCATTATCTCTTATAGTTTCCGAGATATGGACAATCGAAAGTTTACACCTTAGAGTCTGTTTCTAACTGGGGTCAAAATTGTAAAATGGTCTTACGAATTAGCGATTTCGTTCCAATTCACATTCAAAGTAATATTCGGCATGCTAATTACGTTGCCGATTGCCAAATTGCATTATCTCTTATAGTTTCCGAGATATGGACAACCGAAATTTTAAACCTTAGAGTATGTTTCTAACTGGGGTCAAAATTGTAAAATGGTCTTACGAATTATCGATTTCGTTCCAATTCACATTCCAAGTAATATTCGGCATGCTATTTGCGCTGCCGATTGCCAAATTGCATTATCTCTTATAGTTTCCGAGAAATGGACTATCGACATCTAACAATATAGGCTCTGCTTCTAACTTGGGCCAGAATTGTAAAATGGTCTTACGAATTAGCGATTTCGTTCCAATTCACATTCCAAGTAATATTCGGCATGCTAATTACGTTGCCGATTGCCAAATTGCATTATCTCTTATAGTTTCCGAGATATGGACTATCGACATCTGACAATATTGGCTCTGCTTCTAACTTGGGCCAGAATTGTAAAATGGTCTTATGAATTAGCGATTTCGCTCCAATTCACATTCCAAGTAATATTCGGCATGCTAATTACGTTGCCGATTGCCAAATTGCATTATCTCTTATAGTTTCCGAGATATGGACTATCGACATCTAACAATATTGGCTCTGCTTCTAACTAGGGCCAGAATTGTAAAATGGTCTTATGAATTAGCGATTTCGCTCCAATTCACATTCCAAGTAATATTCGGCATGCTAATTACGTTGCCGATTGCCAAATTGCATTATTTCTTATAGTTTCCGAGATATGGACTATCGAAATTTTACACCTTAGAGTCTGTTTCTAACTGGGGTCAAAATTGTAAAATGGTCTTACGAATTAGCGATTTCGTTCCAATTCACATTCCAAGTAATATTCGGCATGCTAATTACGCTGCCGATTGCCAAATTGCATTATCTCTTATAGTTTCCGAGATATGGACAATCGAAATTTTACACCTTAGAGTCTGTTTCTAACTGGGGTCAAAATTGTAAAATGGTCCTTCGAATTAGCGATTTCGTTCCAATTCACATTCCAAGTAATATTCGGCATGCTAATTACGTTACCGATTGCCAAATTGCATTATTTCTTATAGTTTCCGAGATATGGACTATCGACATCTAACAATATTGGCTCTGCTTCTAACTAGGGCCAGAATTGTAAAATGGTCTTATGAATTAGCGATTTCGCTCCAATTCACATTCCAAGTAATATTCGGCATGCTAATTACGTTGCCGATTGCCAAATTGCATTATCTCTTATAGTTTCCGAGATATGGACAATCGAAATTTTACACCTTAGAGTCTGTTTCTAACTGGGGTCAAAATTGTAAAATGGTCTTACGAATTAGCGATTACGTTCCAATTCACATTCCAAGTAATATTCGGCATGCTAATTACGCTGCCGATTGCCAAATTGCATTATCTCTTATAGTTTCCGAGATATGGACTATCGACATCTAACAAAATTGGCTCTGCTTCTAACTTGGGCTAGAATTGTAAAATGGTCTTACGAATTAACGATTTCGTTCCAATTCACATTCCAAGTAATATTCGGCATGCTAATTACGTTGCCGATTGCCAAATTGCATTATCTCTTATAGTTTCCGAGATATGGACTATCGACATCTGACAATATTGGCTCTGCTTCTAACTTTGGCCAGAATTGTAAAATGGTCTTATGAATTAGCGATTTCGCTCCAATTCACATTCCAAGTAATATTCGGCATGCTAATTACGTTGCCGATTGCCAAATTGCATTATCTCTTATAGTTTCCGAGATATGGACTATCGACATCTAACAATATTGGCTCTGCTTCTAACTAGGGCCAGAATTGTAAAATGGTCTTATGAATTAGCGATTTCGCTCCAATTCACATTCCAAGTAATATTCGGCATACTAATTACGTTGCCGATTGCCAAATTGCATTATCTCTTATAGTTTCCGAGATATGGTCTATCAACATCTAACAATATTGGCTCTGCTTCTAACTTGGGCCAGAATTGTAAAATGGTCTTATGAATTAGCGATTTCGCTCCAATTCACATTCCAAGTAATATTCGGCATGCTAATTACGCTGCCGATTGCCAAATTGCATTATCTCTTATAGTTTCCGAGATATGGACTATCGACATCTGACAATATTGGCTCTGCTTCTAACTAGGGCCAGAATTGTAAAATGGTCTTATGAATTAGCGATTTCGCTCCAATTCACATTCCAAGTAATATTCGGCATGCTAATTACGTTGCCGATTGCCAAATTGCATCATCTCTTATAGTTTCCGAGATATGGACAATCGAAATTTTACACCTTAGAGTCTGTTTCTAACTGGGGTCAAAATTGTAAAATGGTCTTACGAATTAGCGATTTCATTCCAATTCACACTCCAAGTAATATTCGGCATGCTATTTACGCTGCCGATTGCCAAATTGCATTATCTCTTATGGTTTCCGAGATATGGACTATCGAGATCTAACAATATAGGCTCTGCTTCTAACTTGGGCCAGAATTGTAAAATGGTCTTATGAATTAGCGATTTCGTTCCAATTCACATTCCAAGTAATATTCGGCATGCTAATTACGTTGCCGATTGTCAAATTGCATTATCTCTTATAGTTTCCGAGATACGGACAATCGAAATTTTACACCTTAGAGTCTGTTTCTAACTGGGGTCAAAATTGTAAAATGGTCTTACGAATTAGCGATTTCGTTCCAATTCACATTCCAAGTAATATTCGGCATCCTAATTACGTTGCCGATTGCCAAATTGCATTATCTCTTATAGTTTCCGAGATATGGACTATCGACATCTGACAATATTGGCTCTGCTTCTAACTAGGGCCAGAATTGTAAAATGGTCTTATGAATTAGCGATTTCGCTCGAATTCACATTCCAAGTAATATTCGGCATGCTAAATACGTTGCCGATTGCCAAATTGCATTATCTCTTATAGTTTCCGAGATATGGTCTATCGACATCTAACAATATTGGCTCTGCTTCTAACTTGGGCCAGAATTGTAAAATGGTCTTATGAATTAGCGATTTCGCTCCAATTCACATTCCAAGTAATATTCGGCATGCTAATTACGCTGCCGATTGCCAAATTGCATTATCTCTTATAGTTTCCGAGATATGGACTATCGACATCTGACAATATTGGCTCTGCTTCTAACTAGGGCCAGAATTGTAAAATGGTCTTATGAATTAGCGATTTCGCTCCAATTCACATTCCAAGTAATATTCGGCATGCTAATTACGTTGCCGATTGCCAAATTGCATCATCTCTTATAGTTTCCGAGATATGGACAATCGAAATTTTACACCTTAGAGTCTGTTTCTAACTGGGGTCAAAATTGTAAAATGGTCTTACGAATTAGCGATTTCATTCCAATTCACATTCCAAGTAATATTCGGCATGCTATTTACGCTGCCGATTGCCAAATTGCATTATCTCTTATGGTTTCCGAGATATGGACTATCGAGATCTAACAATATAGGCTCTGCTTCTAACTTGGGCCAGAATTGTAAAATGGTCTTATGAATTAGCGATTTCGTTCCAATTCACATTCCAAGTAATATTCGGCATGCTAATTACGTTGCCGATTGTCAAATTGCATTATCTCTTATAGTTTCCGAGATACGGACAATCGAAATTTTACACCTTAGAGTCTGTTTCTAACTGGGGTCAAAATTGTAAAATGGTCTTACGAATTAGCGATTTCGTTCCAATTCACATTCCAAGTAATATTCGGCATCCTAATTACGTTGCCGATTGCCAAATTGCATTATCTCTTATAGTTTCCGAGATATGGACTATCGACATCTGACAATATTGGCTCTGCTTCTAAATTGGGCCAGAATTGTAAAATGGTCTTATGAATTAGCGATTTCGTTCCAATTCACATTCCAAGTAATATTCGGCATGCTAATTACGCTGCCGATTGCCAAATTGCATTATCTCTTATAGTTTCCGAGATATGGACAACCGAAATTTTACACCTTAGAGTCTGTTTCTAACTGGGGTAAAAATTGTAAAATGGTCTTACGAATTAGCGATTTCGTTCCAATTCACATTCCAAGTAATATTTGGCATGCTATTTACGCTGCCGATTGCCAAATTGCATTATCTCTTATAGTTTCCGAGATATGGACTATCGACATCTAACAATATAGGCTCTGCTTCTAACTTGGGCCAGAATTGTAAAATGGCCTTACGAATTAGCGATTTAGTTCCAATTCACATTCCAAGTAATATTCGGCATGCTAATTACGTTGCCGATTGCCAAATTGCATTATCTCTTATAGTTTCCGAGATATGGACTATCGACATCTAACAATATTGGCTCTGCTTCTAACTAGGGCCAGAATTGTAAAATGGTCTTATGAATTAGCGATTTCGCTCCAATTCACATTCCAAGTGATATTAGGCATGCTAATTACGTTGCCGATTGCCAAATTGTATTATCTCTTATAGTTTCCGAGATATGGACTATCGACATCTAACAATATTGGCTCTGCTTCTAACTAGGGCCAGAATTGAAAAATGGTCTTATGAATTAGCGATTTCGCTCCAATTCACATTCCAAGTAATATTCGGCATGCTAATTACGTTGCCGATAGCCAAATTGCATTATCTCTTATAGTTTCCGAGATATGGACTATCGAAACTTTACACCTTAGAGTCTGTTTCTAACTGGGGTCAAAATTGTAAAATGGTCTTACGAATTAGCGATTTCGTTCCAATTCACATTCTAAGTAATATTCGGCATGCTAATTACGCTGCCGATTGCCAAATTGCATTATCTCTTATAGTTTCCGAGATATGGACTATCGACATCTAACAATATTGGCTCTGCTTCTAACTTGGGCCAGAATTGTAAAATGGTCTTATGAATTAGCGATTTCGCTCCAATTCACATTCCAAGTATTATTAGGCATGCTAATTACGCTGCCGATTGCCAAATTGCATTATCTCTTATAGTTTCCGAGATATGGACTATCGACATCTAGCAATATTGGCTCTGCTTCTAACTTGGGCCAGAATTGTAAAATGGTCTTATGAGTTAGCGATTTCGCTCCAATTCACATTCTAAGTAATATTCGGCATGCTAATTACGTTGCCGATTGCCAAATTGCATTATCTCTTATAGTTTCCGAGATATGGACAATCGAAATTTTACATCTTAGAGTCTGTTTCTAACTGGGGTCAAAATTGTAAAATGGTCTTACGCATTAGCGATTTCGTTCCAATTCACATTCCAAGTAATATTCGGCATGCTAATTACGTTGCCGATTGCCAAATTGCATTATCTCTTATAGTTTCCGAGATATGGACTATCGACATCTGACAATATTGGCTCTGCTTCTAACTTGGGCCAGAATTGTAAAATGGTCTTATGAATTAGCGATTTCGTTCCAATTCACATTCCAAGTAATATTCGGCATGCTAATTACGCTGCCGATTGCCAAATTGCATTATCTCTTATAGTTTCCGAGATATGGACAATCGAAATTTTACACTTTAGAGTCTGTTTCTAACTGGGGTCAAAATTGTAAAATGGTCTTACGAATTAGCGATTTCGTTCCAATTCACATTCCAAGTAATATTCGGCATGCTATTTACGCTGCCGATTGCCAAATTGCATTATCTCTTATAGTTTCCGAGATATGGACTATCGACATCTAACAATATAGGCTCTGCTTCTAACTTGGGCCAGAAATGTAAAATGGTCTTACGAATTAGCGATTTGGTTCCAATTCACATTCCAAGTAATATTCGGCATGCTAATTACGTTGCCGATTGCCAAATTGCATTATCTCTTATAGTTTCCGAGATATGGACTATCGACATCCGACAATATTGGCTCTGCTTCTAACTTGGGCCAGAATTGTAAAATGGTCTTATGAATTAGCGATTTCGTTCCAATTCACATTCCAAGTAATATTCGGCATGCTAATTACGCTGCCGATTGCCAAATTGCATTATCTCTTATAGTCTCCGAGATATGGACTATCGACATCTGACAATATTGGCTCTGCTTCTAACTTGGACCAGAATTGTAAAATGGTCTTATGAATTAGCGATTTCGTTCCAATTCACATACCAAGTAATATTCGGCATGCTAATTACGCTGCCGATTGACAAATTGCATTATCTCTTATAGTTTCCAAGATATGGGCAACCGAAATTTTACACCTTAGAGTCTGTTTCTAACTGGGGTAAAAATTGTAAAATGGTCTTACGAATTAGCGATTTCGTTCCAATTCACATTCCAAGTAATATTTGGCATGCTATTTACGCTGCCGATTGCCAAATTGCATTATCTCTTATAGTTTCCGAGATATGGACTATCGACATCTAACAATATAGGCTCTGCTTCTAACTTGGGCCAGAAATTTAAAATGGTCTTACGAATTAGCGATTTGGTTCCAATTCACATTCCAAGTAATATTCGGCATGCTAATTACGTTGCCGATTGCCAAATTGCATTATCTCTTATAGTTTCCGAGATATGGACTATCGACATCTGACAATATTGGCTCTGCTTCTAACTTGGGCCAGAATTGTAAAATGGTCTTATGAATTAGCGATTTCGCTCCAATTCACATTCCAAGTAATATTCGGCATGCTAATTACTTTGCCGATTGCCAAATTGCATTATCTCTTATAGTTTCCGAGATATGGACTATCGACATCTAACAATATTGGCTCTGCTTCTAACTAGGGCCAGAATTGTAAAATGGTCTTATGAATTAGCGATTTCGCTCCAATTCACATTCCAAGTAATATTCGGCATGCTAATTACGTTGCCGATTGCCAAATTGCATTATATCTTATAGTTTCCGAGATATGGACTACCGAAATTTTACACCTTAGAGTCTGTTTCTAACTGGGGTCAAAATTGTAAAATGGTCTTACGAATTAGCGATTTCGTTCCAATTCACATTCCAAGTAATATTCGGCATGCTAATTACGCTGCCGATTGCCAAATTGCATTATCTCTTATAGTTTCCGAGATATGGACAATCGAAATTTTACACCTTAGAGTCTGTTTCTAACTGGGGTCAAAATTGTAAAATGGTCTTACGAATTAGCGATTTCGTTCCAATTCACATTCCAAGTAATATTCGGTATGCTAATTACGTTGCCGATTGCCAAATTGCATTATCTCTTATAGTTTCCGAGATATGGACTATCGACATCTAACAATATTGGCTCTGCTTCTAACTAGGGCCAGAATTGTAAAATGGTCTTATGAATTAGCGATTTCGCTTCAATTCACATTCCAAGTAATATTCGGCATGCTAATTACGCTGCCGATTGCCAAATTGCATTATCTCTTATAGTTTCCGAGATATGGACAATCGAAATTTTACACCTTAGAGTCTGTTTCTAACTGGGGTCAAAATTGTAAAATGGTCTTACGAATTAGCGATTTCGTTCCAATTCACATTCAAAGTAATATTCGGCATGCTAATTACGCTGCCGATTGCCAAATTGCATTATCTCTTATAGTTTCCGAGATATGGACAATCGAAATTTTACACCTTAGAGTCTGTTTCTAACTGGGGTCAAAATTGTAAAATGGTCTTACGAATTAGCGATTTCGTTCCAATTCACATTCCAAGTAATATTCGGTATGCTAATTACGTTGCCGATTGCCAAATTGCATTATCTCTTATAGTTTCCGAGATATGGACTATCGACATCTAACAATATTGGCTCTGCTTCTAACTAGGGCCAGAATTGTAAAATGGTCTTATGAATTAGCGATTTCGCTTCAATTCACATTCCAAGTAATATTCGGCATGCTAATTACGTTGCCGATTGCCAAATTGCATTATCTTTTATAGTTTCCGAGATATGGACAATCGAAATTTTACACCTTAGAGTCTGTTTCTAACTGGGGTCAAAATTGTAAAATGGTCTTACGAATTAGCGATTTCGTTCCAATTCACATTCCAAGTAATATTCGGCATGCTATTTACGCTGCCGATTGCCAAATTGCATTATTTCTTATAGTTTCCGAGATATGGACTATCGACATCTAACAATATAGGCTCTGCTTCTAACTTGGGCCAGAATTGTAAAATGGTCTTATGAATTAGCGATTTCGTTCCAATTCACATTCCAAGTAATATTCGGCATGCTAATTACGTTGCCGATTGCCAAATTGCATTATCTCTTATAGTTTCCGAGATATGGACAATCGAAAGTTTACACCTTAGAGTCTGTTTCTAACTGGGGTCAAAATTGTAAAATGGTCTTACGAATTAGCGATTTCGTACCAATTCACATTCCAAATAATATTCGGCATGCTAATTACGTTGCCGATTGCCAAATTGCATTATCCCTTATAGTTTCCGAGATATGGACTATCGACATCTGACAATATTGGCTCTGCTTCTAACTTGGGCCAGAATTGTAAAATGGTCTTATGAATTAGCGATTTCCTTCCAATTCACACTCCAAGTAATATTCGGCATGCTAATTACGTTGCCGATTGCCAAATTGCATTATCTCTTATAGTTTCCGAGATATGGATAACCGAAATTTTAAACCTTAGAGTCTGTTTCTAACTGGGGTCAAAATTGTAAAATGGTCTTACGAATTATCGATTTCGTTCCAATTCACATTCCAAGTAATATTCGGCATGCTATTTACGCTGCCGATTGCCAAATTGCATTATCTCTTATAGTTTCCGAGATATGGACTATCGACATCTAACAATATAGGCTCTGCTTCTAACTTGGGCCAGAATTGTAAAATGGTCTTACGAATTAGCGATTTCGTTCCAATTCACATTCCAAGTAATATTCGGCATGCTAATTACGTTGCCGATTGCCAAATTGCATTATCTCTTATAGTTTCCGAGATATGGACTATCGACATCTGACAATATTGGCTCTGCTTCTAACTTGGGCCAGAATTGTAAAATGGTCTTATGAATTAGCGATTTCGCTCCAATTCACATTCCAAGTAATATTCGGCATGCTAATTACGTTGCCGATTACCAAATTGCATTATCTCTTATAGTTTCCGAGATATGGACTATCGACATCTAACAATATTGGCTCTGCTTCTAACTAGGGCCAGAATTGTAAAATGGTCTTATGAATTAGCGATTTCGCTCCAATTCACATTCCAAGTAATATTCGGCATGCTAATTACGTTGCCGATTGCCAAATTGCATTATCTCTTATAGTTTCCGAGATATGGACTATCGAAATTTTACACCTTAGAGTCTGTTTCTAACTGGGGTCAAAATTGTAAAATGGTCTTACGAATTAGCGATTTCGTTCCAATTCACATTCCAAGTAATATTCGGCATGCTAATTACGCTGCCGATTGCCAAATTGCATTATCTCTTATAGTTTCCGAGATATGGACAATCGAAATTTTACACCTTAGAGTCTGTTTCTAACTGGGGTCAAAATTGTAAAATGGTCCTTCGAATTAGCGATTTCGTTCCAATTCACATTCCAAGTAATATTCGGCATGCTAATTACGTTGCCGATTGCCAAATTGCATTATTTCTTATAGTTTCCGAGATATGGACTATCGACATCTAACAATATTGGCTCTGCTTCTAACTAGGGCCAGAATTGTAAAATGGTCTTATGAATTAGCGATTTCGCTCCAATTCACATTCCAAGTAATATTCGGCATGCTAATTACGTTGCCGATTGCCAAATTGCATTATCTCTTATAGTTTCCGAGATATGGACTATCGACATCTAACAATATTGGCTCTGCTTCTAACTAGGGCCAGAATTGTAAAATGGTCTTATGAATTAGCGATTTCGCTCCAATTCACATTCCAAGTAATATTCGGCATGCTAATTACGCTGCCGATTGCCAAATTGCATTATCTCTTATAGTTTCCGAGATATGGACTATCGACATCTAGCAATATTGGCTCTGCTTCTAACTTGGGCCAGAATTGTAAAATGGTCTTATGAGTTAGCGATTTCGCTCCAATTCACATTCTAAGTAATATTCGGCATGCTAATTACGTTGCCGATTGCCAAATTGCATTATCTCTTATAGTTTCCGAGATATGGACTATCGACCTCTGACAATATTGGCTCTGCTTCTAACTTGGGCCAGAATTGTAAAATGGTCTTACGAATTAGCGATTTCGTTCCAATTCACATTCCAAGTAATATTCGGCATGCTAATTACGTTGCCGATTGCCAAATTGCATTATCTCTTATAGTTTCCGAGATATGGACTATCGACATCTAACAATATAGGCTCTGCTTCTAACTTGGGCCAGAATTGTAAAATGGTCTTATGAATTAGCGATTTCGTTACAATTCACATTCCAAGTAATATTCGGCATGCTATTTACGCTGCCGATTGCCAAATTGCATAATCTCTTATAGTTTACGAGATATGGACTATCGACATCTGACAATATTGGCTCTGCTTCTAACTTGGGCCAGAATTGTAAAATGGTCTTATGAATTAGCGATTTCGTTCCAATTCACATTCCAAGTAATATTCGGCATGCTAATTACGCTGCCGATTGCCAAATTGCATTATCTCTTATAGTTTCCGAGATATGGACTATCGACATCTGACAATATTGGCTCTGCTTCTAACTTGGACCAGAATTGTAAAATGGTCTTATGAATTAGCGATTTCGTTCCAATTCACATTCCAAGTAATATTCGGCATGCTAATTACGCTGCCGATTGCCAAATTGCATTATCTCTTATAGTTTCCCAGATATGGACAACCGAAATTTTACACCTTAGAGTCTGTTTCTAACTGGGGTAAAAATTGTAAAATGGTCTTACGAATGAGCGATTTCGTTCCAATTCACATTCCAAGTAATATTTGGCATGCTATTTATGCTGCCGATTGCCAAATTGCATTATCTCTTATAGTTTCCGAGATATGGACTATCGACATCTAACAATATAGGCTCTGCTTCTAACTTGGGCCAGAAATGTAAAATGGTCTTACGAATTAGCGATTTGGTTCCAATTCACATTCCAAGTAATATTCGGCATGCTAATTACGTTGCCGATTGCCAAATTGCATTATCTCTTATAGTTTCCGAGATATGGACTATCGACATCTGACAATATTGGCTCTGCTTCTAACTTGGGCCAGAATTGTAAAATGGTCTTATGAATTAGCGATTTCGTTCCAATTCACATTCCAAGTAATATTCGGCATGCTAATTACGCTGCCGATTGCCAAATTGCATTATCTCTTATAGTTTCCGAGATATGGACTATCGACATCTGACAATATTGGCTCTGCTTCTAACTTGGACCAGAATTGTAAAATGGTCTTATGAATTAGCGATTTCGTTCCAATTCACATTCCAAGTAATATTCGGCATGCTAATTACGCTGCCGATTGCCAAATTGCATTATCTCTTATAGTTTCCGAGATATGGACAACCGAAATTTTACACCTTAGAGTCTGTTTCTAACTGGGGTAAAAATTGTAAAATGGTCTTACGAATTAGCGATTTCGTTCCAATTCACATTCCAAGTAATATTTGGCATGCTATTTACGCTGCCGATTGCCAAATTGCATTATCTCTTATAGTTTCCGAGATATGGACTATCGACATCTAACAATATAGGCTCTGCTTCTAACTTGGGCCAGAAATGTAAAATGGTCTTACGAATTAGCGATTTGGTTCCAATTCACATTCCAAGTAATATTCGGCATGCTAATTACGTTGCCGATTGCCAAATTGCATTATCTCTTATAGTTTCCGAGATATGGACTATCGACATCTGACAATATTGGCTCTGCTTCTAACTTGGGCCAGAATTGTAAAATGGTCTTATGAATTAGCGATTTCGCTCCAATTCACATTCCAAGTAATATTCGGCATGCTAATTACTTTGCCGATTGCCAAATTGCATTATCTCTTATAGTTTCCGAGATATGGACTATCGACATCTAACAATATTGGCTCTGCTTCTAACTAGGGCCAGAATTGTAAAATGGTCTTATGAATTAGCGATTTCGCTCCAATTCACATTCCAAGTAATATTCGGCATGCTAATTACGTTGCCGATTGCCAAATTGCATTATCTCTTATAGTTTCCGAGATATGGACTACCGAAATTTTACACCTTAGAGTCTGTTTCTAACTGGGGTCAAAATTGTAAAATGGTCTTACGAATTAGCGATTTCGTTCCAATTCACATTCCAAGTAATATTCGGCATGCTAATTACGCTGCCGATTGCCAAATTGCATTATCTCTTATAGTTTCCGAGATATGGACAATCGAAATTTTACACCTTAGAGTCTGTTTCTAACTGGGGTCAAAATTGTAAAATGGTCTTACGAATTAGCGATTTCGTTCCAATTCACATTCCAAGTAATATTCGGTATGCTAATTACGTTGCCGATTGCCAAATTGCATTATCTCTTATAGTTTCCGAGATATGGACTATCGACATCTAACAATATTGGCTCTGCTTCTAACTAGGGCCAGAATTGTAAAATGGTCTTATGAATTAGCGATTTCGCTTCAATTCACATTCCAAGTAATATTCGGCATGCTAATTACGTTGCCGATTGCCAAATTGCATTATCTTTTATAGTTTCCGAGATATGGACAATCGAAATTTTACACCTTAGAGTCTGTTTCTAACTGGGGTCAAAATTGTAAAATGGTCTTACGAATTAGCGATTTCGTTCCAATTCACATTCCAAGTAATATTCGGCATGCTATTTACGCTGCCGATTGCCAAATTGCATTATCTCTTATAGTTTCCGAGATATGGACTATCGACATCTAACAATATAGGCTCTGCTTCTAACTTGGGCCAGAATTGTAAAATGGTCTTATGAATTAGCGATTTGGTTCCAATTCACATTCCAAGTAATATTCGGCATGCTAATTACGTTGCCGATTGCCAAATTGCATTATCTCTTATAGTTTCCGAGATATGGACTATCGACATCTGACAATATTGGCTCTGCTTCTAACTTGGGCCAGAATTGTAAAATGGTCTTATGAATTAGCGATTTCGCTCCATTTCACATTCCAAGTAATATTCGGCATGCTAATTACTTTGCCGATTGCCAAATTGCATTATCTCTTATAGTTTCCGAGATATGGACTATCGACATCTAACAATATTGGCTCTGCTTCTAACTAGGGCCAGAATTGTAAAATGGTCTTATGAATTAGCGATTTCGCTCCAATTCACATTCCAAGTAATATTCGGCATGCTAATTACGTTGCCGATTGCCAAATTGCATTATCTCTTATAGTTTCCGAGATATGGACTACCGAAATTTTACACCTTAGAGTCTGTTTCTAACTGGGGTCAAAATTGTAAAATGGTCTTACGAATTAGCGATTTCGTTCCAATTCACATTCCAAGTAATATTCGGCATGCTAATTACGCTGCCGATTGCCAAATTGCATTATCTCTTATAGTTTCCGAGATATGGACAATCGAAATTTTACACCTTAGAGTCTGTTTCTAACTGGGGTCAAAATTGTAAAATGGTCTTACGAATTAGCGATTTCGTTCCAATTCACATTCCAAGTACAATTCGGTATGCTAATTACGTTACCGATTGCCAAATTGCATTATCTCTTATAGTTTCCGAGATATGGACTATCGACATCTAACAATATTTTCTCTGCTTCTAACTAGGGCCAGAATTGTAAAATGGTCTTATGAATTAGCGATTTCGTTCCAATTCACATTCCAAGTAATATTCGGCATGCTATTTACGCTGCCGATTGCCAAATTGCATTATCTCTTATAGTTTACGAGATATGGACTATCGACATCTGACAATATTGGCTCTGCTTCTAACTTGGACCAGAATTGTAAAATGGTCTTATGAATTAGCGATTTCGTTCCAATTCACATTCCAAGTAATATTCGGCATGCTAATTACGCTGCCGATTGCCAAATTGCATTATCTCTTATAGTTTCCGAGATATGGACAACCGAAATTTTACACCTTAGAGTCTGTTTCTAACTGGGGTAAAAATTGTAAAATGGTCTTACGAATGAGCGATTTCGTTCCAATTCACATTCCAAGTAATATTTGGCATGCTATTTATGCTGCCGATTGCCAAATTGCATTATCTCTTATAGTTTCCGAGATATGGACTATCGACATCTGACAATATTGGCTCTGCTTCTAACTTGGGCCAGAATTGTAAAATGGTCTAATGAATTAGCGATTTCGTTCCAATTCACATTCCAAGTAATATTCGGCATGCTAATTACGCTGCCGATTGCCAAATTGCATTATCTCTTATAGTTTCCGAGATATGGACTATCGACATCTGACAATATTGGCTCTGCTTCTAACTTGGACCAGAATTGTAAAATGGTCTTATGAATTAGCGATTTCGTTCCAATTCACATACCAAGTAATATTCGGCATGCTAATTACGCTGCCGATTGCCAAATTGCATTATCTCTTATAGTTTCCGAGATATGGACAACCGAAATTTTACACCTTAGAGTCTGTTTCTAACTGGGGTAAAAATTGTAAAATGGTCTTACGAATTAGCGATTTCGTTCCAATTCACATTCCAAGTAATATTTGGCATGCTATTTACGCTGCCGATTGCCAAATTGCATTATCTCTTATAGTTTCCGAGATATGGACTATCGACATCTAACAATATAGGCTCTGCTTCTAACTTGGGCCAGAAATTTAAAATGGTCTTACGAATTAGCGATTTGGTTCCAATTCACATTCCAAGTAATATTCGGCATGCTAATTACGTTGCCGATTGCCAAATTGCATTATCTCTTATAGTTTCCGAGATATGGACTATCGACATCTGACAATATTGGCTCTGCTTCTAACTTGGGCCAGAATTGTAAAATGGTCTTATGAATTAGCGATTTCGCTCCAATTCACATTCCAAGTAATATTCGGCATGCTAATTACTTTGCCGATTGCCAAATTGCATTATCTCTTATAGTTTCCGAGATATGGACTATCGACATCTAACAATATTGGCTCTGCTTCTAACTAGGGCCAGAATTGTAAAATGGTCTTATGAATTAGCGATTTCGCTCCAATTCACATTCCAAGTAATATTCGGCATGCTAATTACGCTGCCGATTGCCAAATTGCATTATCTCTTATAGTTTCCGAGATATGGACTATCGACATCTGACAATATTGGCTCTGCTTCTAACTTGGGCCAGAATTGTAAAATGGTCTTATGAATTAGCGATTTCGCTCCAATTCACATTCCAAGTAATATTCGGCATGCTAATTACTTTGCCGATTGCCAAATTGCATTATCTCTTATAGTTTCCGAGATATGGACTATCGACATCTAACAATATTGGCTCTGCTTCTAACTAGGGCCAGAATTGTAAAATGGTCTTATGAATTAGCGATTTCGCTCCAATTCACATTCCAAGTAATATTCGGCATGCTAATTACGCTGCCGATTGCCAAATTGCATTATCTCTTATAGTTTCCGAGATATGGACAACCGAAATTTTACACCTTAGAGTCTGTTTCTAACTGGGGTAAAAATTGTAAAATGGTCTTACGAATTAGCGATTTCGTTCCAATTCACATTCCAAGTAATATTTGGCGTGCTATTTACGCTGCCGACTGCCAAATTGCATTATCTCTTATAGTTTCCGAGATATGGACTATCGACATCTAACAATATAGGCTCTGCTTCTAACTTGGGCCAGAAATGTAAAATGGTCTTACGAATTAGCGATTTGGTTCCAATTCACATTCCAAGTAATATTCGACATGCTAATTACGTTGCCGATTGCCAAATTGCATTATCTCTTATAGTTTCCGAGATATGGACTATCGACATCTGACAATATTGGCTCTGCTTCTAACTTGGGCCAGAATTGTAAAATGGTCTTATGAATTAGCGATTTCGCTCCAATTCACATTTCAAGTAATATTCGGCATGCTAATTACTTTGCCGATTGCCAAATTGCATTATCTCTTATAGTTTCCGAGATATGGACCATCGACATCTAACAATATTGGCTCTGCTTCTAACTAGGGCCAGAATTGTAAAATGGTCTTATGAATTAGCGATTTCGCTCCAATTCACATTCCAAGTAATATTCGGCATGCTAATTACACTGACGATTGCCAAATTGCATTATCTCTTATAGTTTCCGAGATATGGACAATCGAAATTTTACACCTTAGAGTCTGTTTCTAACTGGGGTCAAAATTGTAAAATGGTCTTACGAATTAGCGATTTCGTTCCAATTCACATTCCAAGTAATATTCGGTATGCTAATTACGTTGCCGATTGCCAAATTGCATTATCTCTTATAGTTTCCGAGATATGGACTATCGACATCTAACAATATTGGCTCTGCTTCTAACTAGGGCCAGAATTGTAAAATGGTCTTATGAATTAGCGATTTCGCTTCAATTCACATTCCAAGTAATATTCGGCATGCTAATTACGTTGCCGATTGCCAAATTGCATTATCTTTTATACTTTCCGAGATATGGACAATCGAAATTTTACACCTTAGAGTCTGTTTCTAACTGGGGTCAAAATTGTAAAATGGTCTTACGAATTAGCGATTTCGTTCCAATTCACATTCCAAGTAATATTCGGCATGCTATTTACGCTGCCGATTGCCAAATTGCATTATCTCTTATAGTTTCCGAGATATGGACTATCGACATCTAACAATATAGGCTCTGCTTCTAACTTGGGCCAGAATTGTAAAATGGTCTTATGAATTAGCGATTTCGTTCCAATTCCAAATTGCATTATCTCTTATAGTTTCCGAGATATGGACAATCGAAATTTTACACCTTAGAGTCTGTTTCTAACTGGGGTCAAAATTGTAAAATGGTCTTTCGAATTAGCGATTTCGTTCCAATTCACATTCCAAGTAATACTCGGCATGCTAATTACGTTGCCGATTGCCAAATTGCATTATCTCTTATAGTTTACGAGATATGGACTATCGACATCTGACAATATTGGCTCTGCTTCTAACTTGGGCCAGAATTGTAAAATGGTCTTATGAATTAGCGATTTCGTTCCAATTCACATTCCATGTAATATTCGGCATGCTAATTACGCTGCCGATTGCCAAATTGCATTATCTCTTATAGTTTCCGAGATATGGACAACCGAAATTTTACACCTTAGAGTCTGTTTCTAACTGGGGTAAAAATTGTAAAATGGTCTTACGAATTAGCGATTTCGTTCCAATTCACATTCCAAGTAATATTTGGCATGCTATTTACGCTGCCGATTGCCAAATTGCATTATCTCTTATAGTTTCCGAGATATGGACTATCGACATCTAACAATATAGGCTCTGCTTCTAACTTGGGCCAGAAATGTAAAATGGTCTTACGAATTAGCGATTTGGTTCCAATTCACATTCCAAGTAATATTCGGCATGCTAATTACGTTGCCGATTGCCAAATTGCATTATCTCTTATAGTTTCCGAGATATGGACTATCGACATCTGACAATATTGGCTCTGCTTCTAACTTGGGCCAGAATTGTAAAATGGTCTTATGAATTAGCGATTTCGCTCCAATTCACATTCCAAGTAATATTCGGCATGCTAATTACTTTGCCGATTGCCAAATTGCATTATCTCTTATAGTTTCCGAGATATGGACTATCGACATCTAACAATATTGGCTCTGCTTCTAACTAGGGCCAGAATTGTAAAATGGTCTTATGAATTAGCGATTTCGCTCCAATTCACATTCCAAGTAATATTCGGCATGCTAATTACGTTGCCGATTGCCAAATTGCATTATCTCTTATAGTTTCCGAGATATGGACTACCGAAATTTTATACCTTAGAGTCTGTTTCTAACTGGGGTCAAAATTGTAAAATGGTCTTACGAATTAGCGATTTCGTTCCAATTCACATTCCAAGTAATATTCGGCATGCTAATTACGCTGCCGATTGCCAAATTGCATTATCTCTTATAGTTTCCGAGATATGGACAATCGAAATTTTACACCTTAGAGTCTGTTTCTAACTGGGGTCAAAATTGTAAAATGGTCTTACGAATTAGCGATTTCGTTCCAATTCACATTCCAAGTAATATTCGGTATGCTAATTACGTTGCCGATTGCCAAATTGCATTATCTCTTATAGTTTCCGAGATATGGACTATCGACATCTAACAATATTGGCTCTGCTTCTAACTAGGGCCAGAATTGTAAAATGGTCTTATGAATTAGCGATTTCGCTTCAATTCACATTCCAAGTAATATTCGGCATGCTAATTACGTTGCCGATTGCCAAATTGCATTATCTTTTATAGTTTCCGAGATATGGACAATCGAAATTTTACACCTTAGAGTCTGTTTCTAACTGGGGTCAAAATTGTAAAATGGTCTTACGAATTAGCGATTTCGTTCCAATTCACATTCCAAGTAATATTCGGCATGCTATTTACGCTGCCGATTGCCAAATAGCATTATCTCTTATAGTTTCCGAGATATGGACTATCGACATCTAACAATATAGGCTCTGTTTCTAACTGGGGTCAAAATTGTAAAATGGTCTTACGAATTAGCGATTTCGTACCAATTCACATTCCAAGTAATATTCGGCATGCTAATTACGTTGCCGATTGCCAAATTGCATTATCCCTTATAGTTTCCGAGATATGGACTATCGACATCTGACAATACTGGCTCTGCTTCTAACTTGGGCCAGAATTGTAAAATGGTCTTATGAATTAGCGATTTCGTTCCAATTCACATTCCAAGTAATATTCGGCATGCTAATTACGTTGCCGATTGCCAAATTGCATTATCTCTTATAGTTTCCGAGATATGGACTACCGAAATTTTAAACCTTAGAGTCTGTTTCTATCTGGGGTCAAAATTGTAAAATGGTCTTACGAATTATCGATTTCGTTCCAATTCACATTCCAAGTAATATTCGGCATGCTATTTACGCTGCCGATTGCCAAATTGCATTATCTCTTATAGTTTCCGAGATATGGACTATCGACATCTAACAATATAGGCTCTGCTTCTAACTTGGGCCAGAATTGTAAAATGGTCTTACGAATTAGCGATTTCGTTCCAATTCACATTCCAAGTAATATTCGGCATGCTAATTACGTTGCCGATTGCCAAATTGCATTATCTCTTATAGTTTCCGAGATATGGACTATCGACATCTGACAATATTGGCTCTGCTTCTAACTTGGGCCAGAATTGTAAAATGGTCTTATGAATTAGCGATTTCGCTCCAATTCACATTCCAAGTAATATTCGGCATGCTAATTACGTTGCCGATTGCCAAATTGCATTATCTCTTATAGTTTCCGAGATATGGACTATCGACATCTAACAATATTGGCTCTGCTTCTAACTAGGGCCAGAATTGTAAAATGGTCTTATGAATTAGCGATTTCGCTCCAATTCACATTCCAAGTAATATTCGGCATGCTAATTACGTTGCCGATTGCCAAATTGCATTATCTCTTATAGTTTCCGAGATATGGACTATCGAAATTTTACACCTTAGAGTCTGTTTCTAACTGGGGTCAAAATTGTAAAATGGTCTTACGAATTAGCGATTTCGTTCCAATTCACATTCCAAGTAATATTCGGCATGCTAATTACGTTTCCGATTGCCAAATTGCATTATTTCTTATAGTTTCCGAGATATGGACTATCGAAATTTTACACCTTAGAGTCTGTTTCTAACTGGGGTCAAAATTGTAAAATGGTCTTACGAATTAGCGATTACGTTCCAATTCACATTCCAAGTAATATTCGGCATGCTAATTACGCTGCCGATTGCCAAATTGCATTATCTCTTATAGTTTCCGAGATATGGACTATCGACATCTAATAAAATTGGCTCTGCTTCTAACTTGGGCCAAAATTGTAAAATGGTCTTACGAATTAACGATTTCGTTCCAATTCACATTCCAAGTAATATTCGGCATGCTAATTACGTTGCCGATTGCCAAATTGCATTATCTCTTATAGTTTCCGAGATATGGACTATCGACATCTGACAATATTGGCTCTGCTTCTAACTTAGGCCAGAATTGTAAAATGGTCTTATGAATTAGCGATTTCGCTCCAATTCACATTCCAAGTAATATTCGGCATGCTAATTACGTTGCCGATTGCCAAATTGCATTATCTCTTATAGTTTCCGAGATATGGACTATCGACATCTAACAATATTGGCTCTGCTTCTAACTAGGGCCAGAATTGTAAAATGGTCTTATGAATTAGCGATTTCGCTCCAATTCACATTCCAAGTAATATTCGGCATGCTAATTACTTTGCCGATTGCCAAATTGCATTATCTCTTATAGTTTCCGAGATATGAACTATCGACATCTAACAATATTGGCTCTGCTTCTAACTAGGGCCAGAATTGTAAAATGGTCTTATGAATTAGCGATTTCGCTCCAATTCACATTCCAAGTAATATTCGGCATGCTAATTACGTTGCCGATTGCCAAATTGCATTATCTCTTATAGTTTCCGAGATATGGACTACCGAAATTTTACACCTTAGAGTCTGTTTCTAACTGGGGTCCAAATTGTAAAATGGTCTTACGAATTAGCGATTTCGATCCAATTCACATTCCAAGTAATATTCGGCATGCTAATTACGCTGCCGATTGCCAAATTGCATTATCTCTTATAGTTTCCGAGATATGGACAATCGAAATTTTACACCTTAGAGTCTGTTTCTAACTGGGGTCAAAATTGTAAAATGGTCTTACGAATTAGCGATTTCGTTCCAATTCACATTCCAAGTAATATTCGGTATGCTAATTACGTTGCCGATTGCCAAATTGCATTATCTCTTATAGTTTCCGAGATATGGACTATCGACATCTAACAATATTGGCTCTGCTTCTAACTAGGGCCAGAATTGTAAAATGGTCTTATGAATTAGCGATTTCGCTTCAATTCACATTCCAAGTAATATTCGGCATGCTAATTACGTTGCCGATTGCCAAATTGCATTATCTTTTATAGTTTCCGAGATATGGACAATCGAAATTTTACACCTTAGAGTCTGTTTCTAACTGGGGTCAAAATTGTAAAATGGTCTTACGAATTAGCGATTTCGTTCCAATTCACATTCCAAGTAATATTCGGCATGCTATTTACGCTGCCGATTGCCAAATTGCATTATCTCTTATAGTTTCCGAGATATGGACTATCGATATCTAACAATATAGGCTCTGCTTCTAACTTGGGCCAGAATTGTAAAATGGTCTTATGAATTAGCGATTTCGTTCCAATTCCAAATTGCATTATCTCTTATAGTTTCCGAGATATGGACAATCGAAATTTTGTACCTTAGAGTCTGTTTCTAACTGGGGTCAAAATTGTAAAATGGTCTTTCGAATTAGCGATTTCGTTCCAATTCACATTCCAAGTAATATTCGGCATGCTAATTACGTTGCCGATTGCCAAATTGCATTATCTCTTATAGTTTACGAGATATGGACTATCGACATCTGACAATATTGGCTCTGCTTCTAACTTGGGCCAGAATTGTAAAATGGTTTTATGAATTAGCGATTTCGTTCCAATTCACATTCCAAGTAATATTCGGCATGCTAATTACGCTGCCGATAGCCAAATTGCATTATCTCTTATAGTTTCCGAGATATGGACAACCGAAATTTTACACCTTAGAGACTGTTTCTAACTGGGGTAAAAATTGTAAAATGGTCTTACGAATTAGCGATTTCGTTCCAATTCACATTCCAAGTAATATTTGGCATGCTATTTACGCTGCCGATTGCCAAATTGCATTATCTCTTATAGTTTCCGAGATATGGACTATCGACATCTGACAATATTGGCTCTGCTTCTAACTTGGGCCAGAATTGTAAAATGGTCTTATGAATTAGCGATTTCGCTCCAATTCACATTCCAAGTAATATTCGGCATGCTAATTACGTTGCCGATTGCCAAATTGCATTATCTCTTATAGTTTCCGAGATATGGACTATCGACATCTGACAATATTGGCTCTGCTTCTAACTTGGGCCAGAATTGTAAAATGGTCTTATGAATTAGCGATTTCGCTCCAATTCACATTCCAAGTAATATTCGGCATGCTAATTACTTTGCCGATTGCCAAATTGCATTATCTCTTATAGTTTCCGAGATATGGACTATCGACATCTAACAATATTGGCTCTGCTTCTAACTAGGGCCAGAATTGTAAAATGGTCTTATGAATTAGCGATTTCGCTCCAATTCACATTCCAAGTAATATTCGGCATGCTAATTACGTTGCCGATTGTCTCTTATATTGTCTCACCGATTATCTCTTATAGTTTCCGAGATATGGACTACCGAAATTTTACACCTTAGAGTCTGTTTCTAACTGGGGTCAAAATTGTAAAATGGTCTTACGAATTAGCGATTTCGTTCCAATTCACATTCCAAGTAATATTCGGCATGCTAATTACGCTGCCGATTGCCAAATTGCATTATCTCTTATAGTTTCCGAGATATGGACAATCGAAATTTTACACCTTAGAGTCTGTTTTTTACTGGGGTCAAAATTGTAAAATGGTCTTACGAATTAGCGATTTCGTTCCAATTCACATTCCAAGTAATATTCGGTATGCTAATTACGTTGCCGATTGCCAAATTGCATTATCTCTTATAGTTTCCGAGATATGGACTATCGACATCTAACAATATTGGCTCTGCTTCTAACTAGGGCCAGAATTGTAAAATGGTCTTATTAATTAGCGATTTCGCTTCAATTCACATTCCAAGTAATATTCGGCATGCTAATTACGTTGCCGATTGCCAAATTGCATTATCTTTTATAGTTTCCGAGATATGGACAATCGAAATTTTACACCTTAGAGTCTGTTTCTAACTGGGGTCAAAATTGTAAAATGGTCTTACGAATTAGCGATTTCTTTCCAATTCACATTCCAAGTAATATTCGGCATGCTATTTACGCTGCCGATTGCCAAATTGCATTATCTCTTATAGTTTCCGAGATATGGACTATCGACATCTAACAATATAGGCTCTGCTTCTAACTTGGGCCAGAATTGTAAAATGGCCTTATGAATTAGCGATTTCGTTCCAATTCACATTCCAAGTAATATTCGGCATGCTAATTACGTTGCCGATTACCAAATTGCATTATCTCTTATAGTTTCCGAGATATGGACAATCGAAAGATTACACCTTAGAGTCTGTTTCTAACTGGGGTCAAAATTGTAAAATGGTCTTACGAATTAGCGATTTCGTACCAATTCACATTCCAAGTAATATTCGGCATGCTAATTACGTTGACGATTGCCAAATTGCATTATCCCTTATAGTTTCCGAGATATGGACTATCGACATCTGACAATACTGGCTCTGCTTCTAACTTGGGCCGGAATTGTAAAATGGTCTTATGAATTAGCGATTTCGTTCCAATTCACATTCCAAGTAATATTCGGCATGCTAATTACGTTGCCGATTGCCAAATTGCATTATCTCTTATAGTTTCCGAGATATGGACAACCGAAATTTTAAACCTTAGAGTCTGTTTCTAACTGGGGTCAAAATTGTAAAATGGTCTTACGAATTATCGATTTCGTTCCAATTCACATTCCAAGTAATATTCGGCATGCTATTTACGCTGCCGATTGCCAAATTGCATTATCTCTTATAGTTTCCGAGATATGGACTATCGACATCTAACAATATAGGCTCTGCTTCTAACTTGGGCCAGAATTGTAAAATGGTCTTACGAATTAGCGATTTCGTTCCAATTCACATTCCAAGTAATATTCGGCATGCTAATTACGTTGCCGATTGCCAAATTGCATTATCTCTTATAGTTTCCGAGATATGGACTATCGACATCTGACAATATTGGCTCTGCTTCTAACTTGGGCCAGAATTGTAAAATGGTCTTATGAATTAGCGATTTCGCTCCAATTCACATTCCAAGTAATATTCGGCATGCTAATTACGTTGCCGATTGCCAAATTGCATTATCTCTTATAGTTTCCGAGATATGGACTATCGACATCTAACAATATTGGCTCTGCTTCTAACTAGGGCCAGAATTGTAAAATGGTCTTATGAATTAGCGATTTCGCTCCAATTCACATTCCAAGTAATATTCGGCATGCTAATTACGTTGCCGATTGCCAAATTGCATTATCTCTTATAGTTTCCGAGATATGGACTATCGAAATTTTACACCTTAGAGTCTGTTTCTAACTGGGGTCAAAATTGTAAAATGGTCTTACGAATTAGCGATTTCGTTCCAATTCACATTCCAAGTAATATTCGGCAAGCTAATTACGCTGCCGATTGCCAAATTGCATTATCTCTTATAGTTTCCGAGATATGGACTATCGACATCTGACAATATTGGCTCTGCTTCTAACTTGGGCCAGAATTGTAAAATGGTCTTATGAATTAGCGATTTCGCTCCAATTCACATTCCAAGTAATATTCGGCATGCTAATTACGTTGCCGATTGCCAAATTGCATTATCTCTTGTAGTTTCCGAGATATGGACTATCGACATCTAACAATATTGGCTCTGCTTCTAACTAGGGCCAGAATTGTAAAATGGTCTTATGAATTAGCGATTTCGCTCCAATTCACATTCCAAGTAATATTCGGCATGCTAATTACGTTGCCGATTGCCAAATTGCATTATCTCTTATAGTTTCCGAGATATGGACTATCGAAATTTTACACCTTAGAGTCTGTTTCTAACTGGGGTCAAAATTGTAAAATGGTCTTACGAATTAGCGATTTCGTTCCAATTCACATTCCAAGTAATATTCAGCATGCTAATTACGCTGCCGATTGCCAAATTGCATTATCTCTTATAGTTTCCGAGATATGGACAATCGAAATTTTACACCTTAGAGTCTGTTTCTAACTGGGGTCAAAATTGTAAAATGGTCCTTCGAATTAGCGATTTCGTTCCAATTCACATTCCAAGTAATATTCGGCATGCTAATTACGTTGCCGATTGCCAAATTGCATTATCTCTTATAGTTTCCGAGATATGGGCAATCGAAATTTTACACCTTAGAGTCTGTTTCTAACTGGGGTCAAAATTGTAAAATGGTCTTACGAATTAGCGATTACGTTCCAATTCACATTCCAAGTAATATTCGGCATGCTAATTACGCTGCCGATTGCCAAATTGCATTATCTCTTATAGTTTCCGAGATATGGACTATCGACATCTAACAAAATTGGCTCTGCTTCTAACTTGGGCCAGAATTGTAAAATGGTCTTACGAATTAACGATTTCGTTCCAATTCACATTCCAAGTAATATTCGGCATGCTAATTACGTTGCCGATTGCCAAATTGCATTATCTCTTATAGTTTCCGAGATATGGACTATCGACATCTGACAATATTGGCTCTGCTTCTAACTTGGGCCAGAATTGTAAAATGGTCTTATGAATTAGCGATTTCGCTCCAATCCACATTTCAAGTAATATTCGGCATGCTAATTACGTTGCCTATTGCCAAATTGCATTATCTCTTATAGTTTCCGAGATATGGACTATCGACATCTAACAATATTGGCTCTGCTTCTAACTAGGGCCAGAATTGTAAAATGGTCTTATGAATTAGCGATTTCGCCCCAATTCACATTCCAAGTAATATTCGGCATGCTAATTACGTTGCCGATTGCCAAATTGCATTATCTCTTATAGTTTCCGAGATATGGTCTATCGACATCTAACAATATTGGCTCTGCTTCTAACTTGGGCCAGAATTGTAAAATGGTCTTATGAATTAGCGATTTCGCTCCAATTCACATTCCAAGTAATATTTGGCATGCTAATTACGCTGTCGATTACCAAATTTCATTATCTCTTATAGTTTCCGAGATATGGACTATCGACATCTGACAATATTGGCTCTGCTTCTAACTAGGGCCAGAATTGTAAAATGGTCTTATGAATTAGCGATTTCGCTCCAATTCACATTCCAAGTAATATTCGGCATGCTAATTACGTTGCCGATTGCCAAATTGCATCATCTCTTATAGTTTCCGAGATATGGACAATCGAAATTTTACACCTTAGAGTCTGTTTCTAACTGGGGTCAAAATTGTAAAATGGTCTTACGAATTAGCGATTTCGTTCCAATTCACATTCCAAGTAATATTCGGCATGCTATTTACGCTGCCGATTGCCAAATTGCATTATCTCTTATGGTTTCCGAGATATGGACTATCGAGATCTAACAATATAGGCTCTGCTTCTAACTTGGGCCAGAATTGTAAAATGGTCTTATGAATTAGCGATTTCGTTCCAATTCACATTCCAAGTAATATTCGGCATGCTATTTACGCTGCCGATTGCCAAATTGCATTATCTCTTATAGTTTCCGAGATATGGACTATCGACATCTAACAATATAGGCTCTGCTTCTAACTTGGGCCAGAATTGTAAAATGGCCTTATGAATTAGCGATTTCGTTCCAATTCACATTCCAAGTAATATTCGGCATGCTAATTACGTTGCCGATTACCAAATTGCATTATCTCTTATAGTTTCCGAGATATGGACAATCGAAAGATTACACCTTAGAGTCTGTTTCTAACTGGGGTCAAAATTGTAAAATGGTCTTACGAATTAGCGATTTTGTACCAATTCACATTCCAAGTAATATTCGGCATGCTAATTACGTTGCCGATTGCCAAATTGCATTATCCCTTATAGTTTCCGAGATATGGACTATCGACATCTGACAATACTGGCTCTGCTTCTAACTTGGGCCAGAATTGTAAAATGGTCTTATGAATTAGCGATTTCGTTCCAATTCACATTCCAAGTAATATTCGGCATGCTAATTACGTTGCCGATTGCCAAATTGCATTATCTCTTATAGTTTCCGAGATATGGACAACCGAAATTTTAAACCTTAGAGTCTGTTTCTAACTGGGGTCAAAATTGTAAAATGGTCTTACGAATTATCGATTTCGTTCCAATTCACATTCCAAGTAATATTCGGCATGCTATTTACGCTGCCGATTGCCAAATTGCATTATCTCTTATAGTTTCCGAGATATGGACTATCGACATCTAACAATATAGGCTCTGCTTCTAACTTGGGCCAGAATTGTAAAATGGTCTTACGAATTAGCGATTTCGTTCCAATTCACATTCCAAGTAATATTCGGCATGCTAATTACGTTGCCGATTGCCAAATTGCATTATCTCTTATAGTTTCCGAGATATGGACTATCGACATCTGACAATATTGGTTCTGCTTCTAACTTGGGCCAGAATTGTAAAATGGTCTTATGAATTAGCGATTTCGCTCCAATTCACATTCCAAGTAATATTCGGCATGCTAATTACGTTGCCGATTGCCAAATTGCATTATCTCTTATAGTTTTCGAGATATGGACTATCGACATCTAACAATATTGGCTCTGCTTCTAACTAGGGCCAGAATTGTAAAATGGTCTTATGAATTAGCGATTTCGCTCCAATTCACATTCCAAGTAATATTCGGCATGCTAATTACGTTGCCGATTGCCAAATTGCATTATCTCTTATAGTTTCCGAGATATGGACTATCGAAATTTTACACCTTAGAGTCTGTTTCTAACTGGGGTCAAAATTGTAAAATGGTCTTACGAATTAGCGATTTCGTTCCAATTCACATTCCAAGTAATATTCGGCAAGCTAATTACGCTGCCGATTGCCAAATTGCATTATCTCTTATAGTTTCCGAGATATGGACTATCGACATCTGACAATATTGGCTCTGCTTCTAACTTGGGCCAGAATTGTAAAATGGTCTTATGAATTAGCGATTTCGCTCCAATTCACATTCCAAGTAATATTCGGCATGCTAATTACGTTGCCGATTGCCAAATTGCATTATCTCTTATAGTTTCCGAGATATGGACTATCGACATCTAACAATATTGGCTCTGCTTCTAACTAGGGCCAGAATTGTAAAATGGCCTTATGAATTAGCGATTTCGCTCCAATTCACATTCCAAGTAATATTCGGCATGCTAATTACGTTGCCGATTGCCAAATTGCATTATCTCTTATAGTTTCCGAGATATGGACTATCGAAATTTTACACCTTAGAGTCTGTTTCTAACTGGGGTCAAAATTGTAAAATGGTCTTACGAATTAGCGATTTCGTTCCAATTCACATTCCAAGTAATATTCAGCATGCTAATTACGCTGCCGATTGCCAAATTGCATTATCTCTTATAGTTTCCGAGATATGGACAATCGAAATTTTACACCTTAGAGTCTGTTTCTAACTGGGGTCAAAATTGTAAAATGGTCCTTCGAATTAGCGATTTCGTTCCAATTCACATTCCAAGTAATATTCGGCATGCTAATTACGTTGCCGATTGCCAAATTGCATTATCTCTTATAGTTTCCGAGACATGGACAATCGAAATTTTACACCTTAGAGTCTGTTTCTAACTGGGGTCAAAATTGTAAAATGGTCTTACGAATTAGCGATTACGTTCCAATTCACATTCCAAGTAATATTCGGCATGCTAATTACGCTGCCGATTGCCAAATTGCATTATCTCTTATAGTTTCCGAGATATGGACTATCGACATCTAACAAAATTGGCTCTGCTTCTAACTTGGGCCAGAATTGTAAAATGGTCTTACGAATTAACGATTTCGTTCCAATTCACATTCCAAGTAATATTCGGCATGCTAATTACGTTGCCGATTGCCAAATTGCATTATCTCTTATAGTTTCCGAGATATGGACTATCGACATCTGACAATATTGGCTCTGCTTCTAACTTGGGCCAGAATTGTAAAATGGTCTTATGAATTAGCGATTTCGCTCCAATCCACATTCCAAGTAATATTCGGCATGCTAATTACGTTGCCTATTGCCAAATTGCATTATCTCTTATAGTTTCCGAGATATGGACTATCGACATCTAACAATATTGGCTCTGCTTCTAACTAGGGCCAGAATTGTAAAATGGTCTTATGAATTAGCGATTTCGCTCCAATTCACATTCCAAGTAATATTCGGCATGCTAATTACGTTGCCGATTGCCAAATTGAATTATCTCTTATAGTTTCCGAGATATGGTCTATCGACATCTAACAATATTGGCTCTGCTTCTAACTTGGGCCAGAATTGTAAAATGGTCTTATGAATTAGCGATTTCGCTCCAATTCACATTCCAAGTAATATTTGGCATGCTAATTACGCTGCCGATTGCCAAATTTCATTATCTCTTATAGTTTCCGAGATATGGACTATCGACATCTGACAATATTGGCTCTGCTTCTAACTAGGGCCAGAATTGTAAAATGGTCTTATGAATTAGCGATTTCGCTCCAATTCACATTCCAAGTAATATTCGGCATGCTAATTACGTTGCCGATTGCCAAATTGCATCATCTCTTATAGTTTCCGAGATATGGACAATCGAAATTTTACACCTTAGAGTCTGTTTCTAACTGGGGTCAAAATTGTAAAATGGTCTTACGAATTAGCGATTTCGTTCCAATTCACATTCCAAGTAATATTCGGCATGCTATTTACGCTGCCGATTGCCAAATTGCATTATCTCTTATGGTTTCCGAGATATGGACTATCGAGATCTAACAATATAGGCTCTGCTTCTAACTTGGGCCAGAATTGTAAAATGGTCTTATGAATTAGCGATTTCGTTCCAATTCACATTCCAAGTAATATTCGGCATGCTAATTACGTTGCCGATTGTCAAATTGCATTATCTCTTATAGTTTCCGAGATACGGACAATCGAAATTTTACACCTTAGAGTCTGTTTCTAACTGGGGTCAAAATTGTAAAATGGTCTTACGAATTAGCGATTTCGTTCCAATTCACATTCCAAGTAATATTCGGCATGCTAATTACGTTGCCGATTGCCAAATTGCATTATCTCTTATAGTTTCCGAGATATGGACTATCGACATCTGACAATATTGGCTCTGCTTCTAACTTGGGCCAGAATTGTAAAATGGTCTTACGAATTAACGATTTCGTTCCAATTCACATTCCAAGTAATATTCGGCATGCTAATTACGTTGCCGATTGCCAAATTGCATTATCTCTTATAGTTTCCGAGATATGGACAATCGAAATTTTACACCTTAGAATCTGTTTCTAACTGGGGTCAAAATTGTAAAATGGTCTTACGAATAAGCGATTTCGTTCCAATTCACATTCCAAGTAATATTCGGCATGCTAATTACGCTGCCGATTGCCAAATTGCATTATCTCTTATAGTTTCCGAGATATGGACTATCGACATCTAGCAAAATTGGCTCTGCTTCTAACTTGGGCCAGAATTGTAAAATGGTCTTACGAATTAACGATTTCGTTCCAATTCACATTCCAAGTAATATTCGGCATGCTAATTACGTTGCCGATTGCCAAATTGCATTATCTCTTATTGTTTCCGAGATATGGACAATCGAAATTTTACACCTTAGAGTCTGTTTCTAACTGGGGTCAAAATTGTAAAATGGTCTTACGAATTAGCGATTTCGTTCCAATTCACATTCCAAGTAATATTCGGCATGCTAATTACGCTGCCGATTGCCAAATTGCATTATCTCTTATAGTTTCCGAGATATGGACTATCGACATCTAACAAAATTGGCTCTGCTTCTAACTTGGGCCAGAATTGTAAAATGGTCTTACGAATTAACGATTTCGTTCCAATTCACATTCCAAGTAATATTCGGCATGCTAATTACGTTGCCGATTGCCAAATTGCATTATCTCTTATAGTTTCCGAGATATGGACAATCGAAATTTTACACCTTAGAGTCTGTTTCTAACTGGGGTCAAAATTGTAAAATGGTCTTACGAATTAGCGATTTCGTTCCAATTCACATTCCAAGTAATATTCGGCATGCTAATTACGCTGCCGATTGCCAAATTGCATTATCTCCTATAGTTTCCGAGATATGGACTATCGATATCTAACAAAATTGGCTCTGCTTCTAACTTGGGCCAGAATTGTAAAATGGTCTTACGAATTAACGATTTCGTTCCAATTCACATTCCAAGTAATATTCGGCATGCTAATTACGTTGCCGATTGCCAAATTGCATTATCTCTTATAGTTTCCGAGATATGGACTATCGACATCTGACAATATTGGCTCTGCTTCTAACTTGGGACAGAATTGTAAAATGGTCTTATGAATTAGCGATTTCGCTCCAATTCACATTCCAAGTAATATTCGGCATGCTAATTACGTTGCCGATTGCCAAATTGCATTATCTCTTATAGTTTCCGAGATATGGACTATCGACATCTAACAATATTGGCTCTGCTTCTAACTAGGGCCAGAATTGTAAAATGGTCTTATGAATTAGCGATTTCGCTCCAATTCACATTCCAAGTAATATTCGGCATGCTAATTACGTTGCCTATTGCCAAATTGCATTATCTCTTATAGTTTCCGAGATATGGTCTATCGACATCTAACAATATTGGCTCTGCTTCTAACTTGGGCCAGAATTGTAAAATGGTCTTATGAATTAGCGATTACGCTCCAATTCACATTCCAAGTAATATTCGGCATGCTATTTACGCTGCCGATTGCCAAATTGCATTATCTCTTATAGTTTCCGAGATATGGACTATCGACATCTAACAAAATTGGCTCTGCTTCTAACTTGGGCCAGAATTGTAAAATGGTCTTACGAATTAACGATTTCGCTCCAATTCACATTCCAACTAATATTCTTCATGCTAATTACGTTGCCGATTGCCAAATTGCATTATCTCTTATAGTTTCCGAGATATGGACAATCGAAATTCTACACCTTAGAGTCTGTTTCTAACTGGGGTCAAAATTGTAAAATGGTCTTACGAATTAGCGATTTCGTTCCAATTCACATTCCAAGTAATATTCGGCATGCTAATTACGCTGCCGATTGCCAAATTGCATTATCTCTTATAGTTTCCGAGATATGGACTATCGACATCTGACAATATTGGCTCTGCTTCTAACTTGGGCCAGAATTGTAAAATGGTCTTATGAATTAGCGATTTCGCTCCAATTCACATTCCAAGTAATATTCGGCATGCTAATTACGCTGCCGATTGCCAAATTGCATTATCTCTTATAGTTTCCGAGATATGGACTATCGACATCTGACAATATTGGCTCTGCTTCTAACTTGGGCCAGAATTGTAAAATTTTCTTATGAATTAGCGATTTCGTTCTAATTCACATTCCAAGTAATATTCGGCATACTAATTACGCTGCCGATTGCCAAATTGCATCATCTCTTATAGTTTCCGAGATATGGACAATCGAAATTTTACACCTTAGAGTCTGTTTCTAACTGGGGTCAAAATTGTAAAATGGTCCTTCGAATTAGCGATTTCGTTCCAATTCACATTCCAAGTAATATTCGGCATGCTAATTACGTTGCCGATTGCCAAATTGCATTATCTCTTATAGTTTCCGAGATATGGACAATCGAAATTTTACACCTTAGAGTCTGTTTCTAACTGGGGTCAAAATTGTAAAATGGTTTTACGAATTAGCGATTTCGTTCCAATTCACATTCCAAGTAATATTCGGCATGCTATTTACGCTGCCGATTGCCAAATTGCATTATCTCTTATAGTTTCCGAGATATGGACTATCGACATCTAACAATATAGGCTCTGCTTCTAACTTGGGCCAGAATTGTAAAATGGTCTTACGAATTAACGATTTCGTTCCAATTCACATTCCAAGTAATATTCGGCATGCTAATTACGTTGCCGATTGCCAAATTGCATTATCTCTTATAGTTTCCGAGATATGGACTATCGACATCTGACAATATTGGCTCTGCTTCTAACTTGGGACAGAATTGTAAAATGGTCTTATGAATTAGCGATTTCGCTCCAATTCACATTCCAAGTAATATTCGACATGCTAATTACGTTGCCGATTGCCAAATTGCATTATCTCTTATAGTTTCCGAGATATGGACTATCGACATCTAACAATATTGGCTCTGCTTCTAACTAGGACCAGAATTGTAAAATGGTCTTATGAATTAGCGATTTCGCTCCAATTCACATTCCAAGTAATATTCGGCATGCTAATTACGTTGCCGATTGCCAAATTGCATTATCTCTTATAGTTTCCGAGATATGGTCTATCGACATCTAACAATATTGGCTCTGCTTCTAACTTGGGCCAGAATTGTAAAATGGTCTTATGAATTAGCGATTTCGCTCCAATTCACATTCCAAGTAATATTCGGCATGCTATTTACGCTGCCGATTGCCAAATTGCATTATCTCTTATAGTTTCCGAGATATGGACTATCGACATCTAACAAAATTGGCTCTGCTTCTAACTTGGGCCAGAATTGTAAAATGGTCTTACGAATTAACGATTTCGCTCCAATTCACATTCCAACTAATATTCCTCATGCTAATTACGTTGCCGATTGCCAAATTGCATTATCTCTTATAGTTTCCGAGATATGGACAATCGAAATTCTACACCTTAGAGTCTGTTTCTAACTGGGGTCAAAATTGTAAAATGGTCTTACGAATTAGCGATTTCGTTCCAATTCACATTCCAAGTAATATTCGGCATGCTAATTACGTTGCCGATTGCCAAATTGCATTATCTCTTATAGTTTCCGAGATATGGTCTATCGACATCTAGCAATATTGGCTCTGCTTCTAACTTGGGCCAGAATTGTAAAATGGTCTTATGAATTAGCGATTTCGCTCCAATTCACATTCCAAGTAATATTCGGCATGCTAATTACGCTGCCGATTGCCAAATTGCATTATCTCTTATAGTTTCCGAGATATGGACTATCGACCTCTGACAATATTGGCTCTGCTTCTAACTTGGGCCAGAATTGTAAAATTTTCTTATGAATTAGCGATTTCGTTCCAATTCACATTCCAAGTAATATTCGGCATACTAATTACGTTGCCGATTGCCAAATTGCATTATCTCTTATAGTTTCCGAGATATGGACAATCGAAATTTTACACCTTAGAGTCTGTTTCTAACTGGGGTCAAAATTGTAAAATGGTCTTACGAATTAGCGATTACGTTCCAATTCACATTCCAAGTAATATTCGGCATGCTAATTACGCTGCCGATTGCCAAATTGCATTATCTCTTATAGTTTCCGAGATATGGACTATCGACATCTAACAAAATTGGCTCTGCTTCTAACTTGGGCCAGAATTGTAAAATGGTCTTACGAATTAACGATTTCGTTCCAATTCACATTCCAAGTAATATTCGGCATGCTAATTACGTTGCCGATTGCCAAATTGCATTATCTCTTATAGTTTCCGAGATATGGACTATCGACATCTGACAATATTGGCTCTGCTTCTAACTTGGGCCAGAATTGTAAAATGGTCTTATGAATTAGCGATTCCGCTCCAATTCACATTCCAAGTAATATTCGGCATGCTAATTACGTTGCCGATTGCCAAATTGCATTATCTCTTATAGTTTCCGAGATATGGACTATCGACATCTAACAATATTGGCTCTGCTTCTAACTAGGGCCAGAATTGTAAAATGGTCTTATGAATTAGCGATTTCGCTCCAATTCACATTCCAAGTAATATTCGGCATGCTAATTACGTTGCCGATTGCCAAATTGCATTATCTCTTATAGTTTCCGAGATATGGACTACCGAAATTTTACACCTTAGAATCTGTTTCTAACTGGGGTCCAAATTGTAAAATGGTCTTACGAATTAGCGATTTCGTTCCAATTCACATTCCAAGTAATATTCGGCATGCTAATTACGCTGCCGATTGCCAAATTGCATTATCTCTTATAGTTTCCGAGATATGGACAATCGAAATTTTACACCTTAGAGTCTGTTTCTAACTGGGGTCAAAATTGTAAAATGGTCTTACGAATTAGCGATTTCGTTCCAATTCACATTCCAAGTAATATTCGGTATGCTAATTACGTTGCCGATTGCCAAATTGAATTATCTCTTATAGTTTCCGAGATATGGACTATCGACATCTAACAATATTGGCTCTGCTTCTAACTAGGGCCAGAATTGTAAAATGGTCTTATGAATTAGCGATTTCGCTTCAATTCACATTCCAAGTAATATTCGGCATGCTAATTACGTTGCCGATTGCCAAATTGCATTATCTTTTATAGTTTCCGAGATATGGACAATCGAAATTTTACACCTTAGAGTCTGTTTCTAACTGGGGTCAAAATTGTAAAATGGTCTTACGAATTAGCGATTTCGTTCCAATTCACATTCCAAGTAATATTCGGCATGCTATTTACGCTGCCGATTGCCAAATTGCATTATCTCTTATAGTTTCCGAGATATGGACTATCGACATCTAACAATATAGGCTCTGCTTCTAACTTGGGCCAGAATTGTAAAATGGTCTTATGAATTAGCGATTTCGTTCCAATTCCAAATTGCATTATCTCTTATAGTTTCCGAGATATGGACAACCGAAATTTTACACCTTAGAGTCTGTTTCTAACTGGGGTAAAAATTGTAAAATGGTCTTACGAATTAGCGATTTCGTTCCAATTCATATTCCAAGTAATATTTGGCATGCTATTTACGCTGCCGATTGCCAAATTGCATTATCTCTTATAGTTTCCGAGATATGGACTATCGACATCTAACAATATAGGCTCTGCTTCTAACTTGGGCCAGAAATGTAAAATGGTCTTACGAATTAGCGATTTGGTTCCAATTCACATTCCAAGTAATATTCGGCATGCTAATTACGTTGCCGATTGCCAAATTGCATTATCTCTTATAGTTTCCGAGATATGGACTATCGACATCTAACAATATTGGCTCTGCTTCTAACTAGGGCCAGAATTGTAAAATGGTCTTATGAATTAGCGATTTCGCTCCAATTCACATTCCAAGTAATATTCGGCATGCTAATTACTTTGCCGATTGCCAAATTGCATTATCTCTTATAGTTTCCGAGATATGGACTATCGACATCTAACAATATTGGCTCTGCTTCTAACTAGGGCCAGAATTGTAAAATGGTCTTATGAATTAGCGATTTCGCTCCAATTCACATTCCAAGTAATATTCGGCATGCTAATTACGTTGCCGATTGCCAAATTGCATTATCTCTTATAGTTTCCGAGATATGGACTACCGAAATTTTACACCTTAGAATCTGTTTCTAACTGGGGTCCAAATTGTAAAATGGTCTTGCGAATTAGCGATTTCGTTCCAATTCACATTCCAAGTAATATTCGGCATGCTAATTACGCTGCCGATTGCCAAATTGCATTATCTCTTATAGTTTCCGAGATATGGACAATCGAAATTTTACACCTTAGAGTCTGTTTCTAACTGGGGTCAAAATTGTAAAATGGTCTTACGAATTAGCGATTTCGTTCAAATTCACATTCCAAGTAATATTCGGTATGCTAATTACGTTGCCGATTGCCAAATTGCATTATCTCTTATAGTTTCCGAGATATGGACTATCGACATCTAACAATATTGGCTCTGCTTCTAACTAGGGCCAGAATTGTAAAATGGTCTTATGAATTAGCGATTTCGCTTCAATTCACATTCCAAGTAATATTCGGCATGCTAATTACGTTGCCGATTGCCAAATTGCATTATCTTTTATAGTTTCCGAGATATGGACAATCGAAATTTTACACCTTAGAGTCTGTTTCTAACTGGGGTCAAAATTGTAAAATGGTCTTACGAATTAGCGATTTCGTTCCAATTCACATTCCAAGTAATATTCGGCATGCTATTTACGCTGCCGATTGCCAAATTGCATTATCTCTTATAGTTTCCGAGATATGGACTATCGACATCTAACAATATAGGCTCTGCTTCTAACTTGGGCCAGAATTGTAAAATGGTCTTATGAATTAGCGATTTCGTTCCAATTCCAAATTGCATTATCTCTTATAGTTTCCGAGATATGGACAACCGAAATTTTACACCTTAGAGTCTGTTTCTAACTGGGGTCAAAATTGTAAAATGGTCTTACGAATTAGCGATTTCGTTCCAATTCACATTCCAAGTAATATTCGGCATGCTATTTACGCTGCCGATTGCCAAATTGCATTATCTCTTATAGTTTCCGAGATATGGACTATCGACATCTAACAATATAGGCTCTGCTTCTAACTTGGGCCAGAATTGTAAAATGGTCTTATGAATTAGCGATTTCGTTCCAATTCACAATCCAAGTAATATTCGGCATGCTAATTACGTTGCCGATTACCAAATTGCATTATCTCTTATAGTTTCCGAGATATGGACAATCGAAAGTTTACACCTTAGAGTCTGTTTCTAACTGGGGTCAAAATTGTAAAATGGTCTTACGAATTAGCGATTTCGTACCAATTCACATTCCAAGTAATATTCGGCATGCTAATTACGTTGCCGATTGCCAAATTGCATTATCCCTTATAGTTTCCGAGATATGGACTATCGACATCTGACAATACTGGCTCTGCTTCTAACTTGGGCCAAAATTGTAAAATGGTCTTATGAATTAGCGATTTCGTTCCAATTCACATTCCAAGTAATATTCGGCATGCTAATTACGTTGCCGATTGCCAAATTGCATTATCTCTTATAGTTTCCGAGATATGGACTATCGACATCTGACAATATTGGCTCTGCTTCTAACTTGGGCCAGAATTGTAAAATGGTCTTATGAATTAGCGATTTCGCTCCAAATCACATTCCAAGTAATATTCGGCATGCTAATTACGTTGCCTATTGCCAAATTGCATTATCTCTTATAGTTTCCGAGATATGGACAATCGAAATTTTACACCTTAGAATCTGTTTCTAACTGGGGTCAAAATTGTAAAATGGTCTTACGAATTAGCGATTTCGTTCCAATTCACATTCCAAGTAATATTCGGTATGCTAATTACGTTGCCGATTGCCAAATTGCATTATCTCTTATAGTTTCCGAGATATGGACTATCGACATCTAACAATATTGGCTCTGCTTCTAACTAGGGCCAGAATAGTAAAATGGTCTTATGAATTAGCGATTTCGCTTCAATTCACATTCCAAGTAATATTCGGCATGCTAATTACGTTGCCGATTGCCAAATTGCATTATCCTTTATAGTTTCCGAGATATGGACAATCGAAATTTTACACCTTAGAGTCTGTTTCTAACTGGGGTCAAAATTGTAAAATGGTCTTACGAATTAGCGATTTCTTTCCAATTCACATTCCAAGTAATATTCGGCATGCTATTTACGCTGCCGATTGCCAAATTGCATTATCTCTTATAGTTTCCGAGATATGGACTATCGACATCTAACAATATAGGCTCTGCTTCTAACTTGGGCCAGAATTGTAAAATGGTCTTATGAATTAGCGATTTCGTTCCAATTCACAATCCAAGTAATATTCGGCATGCTAATTACGTTGCCGGTTACCAAATTGCATTATCTCTTATAGTTTCCGAAATATGGACAATCGAAAGTTTACACCTTAGAGTCTGTTTCTAACTGGGGTCAAAATTGTAAAATGGTCTTACGAATTAGCGATGTCGTACCAATTCACATTCCAAGTAATATTCGGCATGCTAATTACGTTGCCGATTGCCAAATTGCATTATCCCTTATAGTTTCCGAGATATGGACTATCGACATCTGACAATACTGGCTCTGCTTCTAACTTGGGCCAGAATTGTAAAATGGTCTTATGAATTAGCGATTTCGTTCCAATTCACATTCCAAGTAATATTCGGCATGCTAATTACGTTGCCGATTGCCAAATTGCATTATCTCTTATAGTTTCCGAGATATGGACTATCGACATCTTACAATATTGGCTCTGCTTCTAACTTGGGCCAGAATTGTAAAATGGTCTTATGAATTAGCGATTTCGCTCCAAATCACATTCCAAGTAATATTCGGCATGCTAATTACGTTGCCTATTGCCAAATTGCATTATCTCTTATAGTTTCCGAGATATGGACTATCGACATCTAACAAAATTGGCTCTGCTTCTAACTAGGGCCAGAATTGTAAAATGGTCTTATGAATTAGCGATTTCGCTCCAATTCACATTCCAAGTAATATTCGGCATGCTAATTACGTTGCCGATTGCCAAATTGCATTATCTCTTATAGTTTCCGAGATATGGTCTATCGACATCTAACAATATTGGCTCTGCTTCTAACTTGGGCCAGAATTGTAAAATGGTCTTATGAATTAGCGATTTCGCTCCAATTCACATTCCAAGTAATATTCGGCATGCTAATTACGCTGCCCATTGCCAAATTGCATTATCTCTTATAGTTTCCGAGATATGGACTATCGACATCTGACAATATTGGCTCTGCTTCTAACTAGGGCCAGAATTGTAAAATGGTCTTATGAATTAGCGATTTCGCTCCAATTCACATTCCAAGTAATATTCGGCATGCTAATTACGTTGCCGATTGCCAAATTGCATCATCTCTTATAGTTTCCGAGATATGGACAATCGAAATTTTACACCTTAGAGTCTGTTTCTAACTGGGGTCAAAATTGTAAAATGGTCTTACGAATTAGCGATTTCGTTCCAATTCACATTCCAAGTAATATTCGGCATGCTATTTACGCTGCCGATTGCCAAATTGCATTATCTCTTATGGTTTCCGAGATATGGACTATCGAGATCTAACAATATAGGCTCTGCTTCTAACTTGGGCCAGAATTGTAAAATGGTCTTATGAATTAGCGATTTCGTTCCAATTCACATTCCAAGTAATATTCGGCATGCTAATTACGTTGCCGATTGCCAAATTGCATTATCTCTTATAGTTTCCGAGATATGGACTATCGACATCTGACAATATTGGCTCTGCTTCTAACTTGGGCCAGTATTGTAAAATGGTCTTATGAATTGGCGATTTCGCTCCAATTCACATTCCAAGTAATATTCGGCATGCTAATTACTTTGCCGATTGCCAAATTGCATTATCTCTTATAGTTTCCGAGATATGGACTATCGACATCTAACAATATTGGCTCTGCTTCTAACTAGGGCCAGAATTGTAAAATGGTCTTATGAATTAGCGATTTCGCTCCAATTCACATTCCAAGTAATATTCGGCATGCTAATTACGTTGCCGATTGCCAAATTGCATTATCTCTTATAGTTTCCGAGATATGGACTACCGAAATTTTACACCTTAGAGTCTGTTTCTAACTGGGGTCAAAATTGTAAAATGGTCTTACGAATTAGCGATTTCGTTCCAATTCACATTCCAAGTAATATTCGGCATGCTAATTACGCTGCCGATTGCCAAATTGCATTATCTCTTATAGTTTCCGAGATATGGACTATCGACATCTAGCAAAATTGGCTCTGCTTCTAACTTGGGCCAGAATTGTAAAATGGTCTTACGAATTAACGATTTCGTTCCAATTCACATTCCAAGTAATATTCGGCATGCTAATTACGTTGCCGATTGCCAAATTGCATTATCTCTTATAGTTTCCGAGATATGGACAACCGAAATTTTAAACCTTAGAGTCTGTTTCTAACTGGGGTCAAAATTGTAAAATGGTCTTACGAATTATCGATTTCGTTCCAATTCACATTCCAAGTAATATTCGGCATGCTAATTACGTTGCCGATTGCCAAATTGCATTATCTCTTATAGTTTCCGAGATATGGACTATCGACATCTGACAATATTGGCTCTGCTTCTACCTTGGGCCAGAATTGTAAAATGGTCTTATGAATTAGCGATTTCGCTCCAATTCACATTCCAAGTAATATTCGGCATGCTAATTACGTTGCCGATTGCCAAATTGCATTATCTCTTATAGTTTCCGAGATATGGACTATCGACATCTAACAATATTATCTCTGCTTCTAACTAGGGCCAGAATTGTAAAATGGTCTTATGAATTAGCGATTTCGCTCCAATTCACATTCCAAGTAATATTCGGCATGCTAATTACGTTGCCGATTGCCAAATTGTATTATCTCTTATAGTTTCCGAGATATGGACTATCGAAATTTTACACCTTAGAGTCTGTTTCTAACTGGGGTCAAAATTGTAAAATGGTCTTACGAATTAGCGATTTCGTTCCAATTCACACTCCAAGTAATATTCGGCATGCTAATTACGCTGCCGATTGCCAAATTGCATTATCTCTTATAGTTTCCGAGATATGGACAATCGAAATTTTACACCTTAGGGTCTGTTTCTAACTGGGGTCAAAATTGTAAAATGGTCCTTCGAATTAGCGATTTCGTTCCAATTCACATTCCAAGTAATATTCGGCATGCTAATTACGTTGCCGATTGCCAAATTGCATTATTTCTTATAGTTTCCGAGATATGGACTATCGACATCTAACAATATTGGCTCTGCTTTTAACTAGGGCCAGAATTGTAAAATGGTCTTATGAATTAGCGATTTCGCTCCAATTCACATTCCAAGTAATATACGGCATGCTAATTACGTTGCCGATTGCTAAATTGCATTATCTCTTATAGTTTCCGAGATATGGACAATCGAAATTTTACACCTTAGAGTCTGTTTCTAACTGGGGTCAAAATTGTAAAATGGTCTTACGAATTAGCGATTACGTTCCAATTCACATTCCAAGTAATATTCGGCATGCTAATTACGCTGCCGATTGCCAAATTGCATTATCTCTTATAGTTTCCGAGATATGGACTATCGACATCTAACAAAATTGGCTCTGCTTCTAACTTGGGCCAGAATTGTAAAATGGTCTTACGAATTGACGATTTCGTTCCAATTCACATTCCAAGTAATATTCGGCATGCTAATTACGTTGCCGATTGCCAAATTGCATTATCTCTTATAGTTTCCGAGATATGGACTATCGACATCTGACAATATTGGCTCTGCTTCTAACTTGGGCCAGAATTGTAAAATGGTCTTATGAATTAGCGATTTCGCTCCAATTCACATTCCAAGTAATATTCGGCATGCTAATTACGTTGCCGATTGCCAAATTGCATTATCTCTTATAGTTTCCGAGATATGGTCTATCGACATCTAACAATATTGGCTCTGCTTCTAACTTGGGCCAGAATTGTAAAATGGTCTTATGAATTAGCGATTTCGCTCCCATTCACATTCCAAGTAATATTCGGCATGCTAATTACGCTGCCGATTGCCAAATTGCATTATCTCTTATAGTTTCCGAGATATGGACTATCGACATCTGACAATATTGGCTCTGCTTCTAACTAGGGCCAGAATTGTAAAATGGTCTTATGAATTAGCAATTTCGCTCCAATTCACATTCCAAGTAATATTCGGCATGCTAATTACGTTGCCGATTGCCAAATTGCATCATCTCTTATAGTTTCTGAGATATGGACAATCGAAATTTTACACCTTAGAGTCTGTTTCTAACTGGTGTCAAAATTGTAAAATGGTCTTACGAATTAGCGATTTCGTTCCAATTCACATTCCAAGTAATATTCGGCATGCTATTTACGCTGCCGATTGCCAAATTGCATTATCTCTTATAGTTTCCGAGATATGGACTATCGAGATCTAACAATATAGGCTCTGCTTCTAACTTGGGCCAGAATCGTAAAATGGTCTTATGAATTAGCGATTTCGTTCCAATTCACATTCCAAGTAATATTCGGCATGCTAATTACGTTGCCGATTGTCAAATTGCATTATCTCTTATAGTTTCCGAGATACGGACAATCGAAATTTTACACCTTAGAGTCTGTTTCTAACTGGGGTCAAAATTGTAAAATGGTCTTACGAATTAGCGATTTCGTTCCAATTCACATTCCAAGTAATATTCGGCATGCTAATTACGTTGCCGATTGCCAAATTGCATTATCTCTTATAGTTTCCGAGATATGGACTATCGACATCTGACAATATTGGCTCTGCTTCTAACTTGGGCCAGAATTGTAAAATGGTCTTACGAATTAACGATTTCGTTCCAATTCACATTCCAAGTAATATTCGGCATGCTAATTACGTTGCCGATTGCCAAATTGCATTATCTCTTATAGTTTCCGAGATATGGACAATCGAAATTTTACACCTTAGAGTCTGTTTCTAACTGGGGTCAAAATTGTAAAATGGTCTTACGAATTAGCGATTTCGTTCCAATTCACATTCCAAGTAATATTCGGCATGCTAATTACGCTGCCGATTGCCAAATTGCATTATCTCTTATAGTTTCCGAGATATGGACTATCGACATCTAGCAAAATTGGCTCTGCTTCTAACTTGGGCAAGAATTGTAAAATGGTCTTACGAATTAACGATTTCGTTCCAATTCACATTCCAAGTAATATTCGGCATGCTAATTACGTTGCCGATTGCCAAATTGCATTATCTCTTATAGTTTCCGAGATATGGACAATCGAAATTTTACACCTTAGAGTCTGTTTCTAACTGGGGTCAAAATTGTAAAATGGTCTTACGAATTAGCGATTTCGTTCCAATTCACATTCCAAGTAATATTCGGCATGCTAATTACGCTGCCGATTGCCAAATTGCATTATCTCTTATAGTTTCCGAGATATGGACTATCGACATCTAACAAAATTGGCTCTGCTTCTAACTTGGGCCAGAATTGTAAAATGGTCTTACGAATTAACGATTTCGTTCCAATTCACATTCCAAGTAATATTCGGCATGCTAATTACGTTGCCGATTGCCAAATTGCATTATCTCTTATAGTTTCCGAGATATGGACAATCGAAATTTTACACCTTAGAGTCTGTTTCTAACTGGGGTCAAAATTGTAAAATGGTCTTACGAATTAGCGATTTCGTTCCAATTCACATTCCAAGTAATATTCGGCATGCTAATTACGCTGCCGATTGCCAAATTGCATTATCTCTTATAGTTTCCGAGATATGGACTATCGATATCTAACAAAATTGGCTCTGCTTCTAACTTGGGCCAGAATAGTAAAATGGTCTTACGAATTAACGATTTCGTTCCAATTCACATTCCAAGTAATATTCGGCATGCTAATTACGTTGCCGATTGCCAAATTGCATTATCTCTTATAGTTTCCGAGATATGGACTATCGACATCTGACAATATTGGCTCTGCTTCTAACTTGGGACAGAATTGTAAAATGGTCTTATGAATTAGCGATTTCGCTCCAATTCACATTCCAAGTAATATTCGGCATGCTAATTACGTTGCCGATTGCCAAATTGCATTATCTCTTATAGTTTCCGAGATATGGACTATCGACATCTAACAATATTGGCTCTGCTTCTAACTAGGGCCAGAATTGTAAAATGGTCTTATGAATTAGCGATTTCGCTCCAATTCACATTCCAAGTAATATTCGGCATGCTAATTACGTTGCCGATTGCCAAATTGCATTATCTCTTATAGTTTCCGAGATATGGTCTATCGACATCTAACAATATTGGCTCCGCTTCTAACTTGGGCCAGAATTGTAAAATGGCCTTATGAATTAGCGATTTCGCTCCAATTCACATTCCAAGTAATATTCGGCATGCTATTTACGCTGCCGATTGCCAAATTGCATTATCTCTTATAGTTTCCGAGATATGGACTATCGACATCTAACAAAATTGGCTCTGCTTCTAACTTGGGCCAGAATTGTAAAATGGTCTTACGAATTAACGATTTCGCTCCAATTCACATTCCAACTAATATTCGGCATGCTAATTACGTTGCCGATTGCCAAATTGCATTATCTCTTATAGTTTCCGAGATATGGACAATTGAAATTCTACACCTTAGAGTCTGTTTCTAACTGGGGTCAAAATTGTAAAATGGTCTTACGAATTAGCGATTTCGTTCCAATCCACATTCCAAGTAATATTCGGCATGCTAATTACGTTGCCGATTGCCAAATTGCATTATCTCTTATAGTTTCCGAGATATGGTCTATCGACATCTAACAATATTGGCTCTGCTTCTAACTTGGGCCAGAATTGTAAAATGGTCTTATGAATTAGCGATTTCGCTACAATTCACATTCCAAGTAATATTCGGCATGCTAATTACGCTGCCGATTGCCAAATTGCATTATCTCTTATAGTTTCCGAGATATGGACTATCGACATCTGACAATATTGGCTCTGCTTCTAACTTGGGCCAGAATTGTAAAATTTTCTTATGAATTAGCGATTTCGTTCCAATTCACATTCCAAGTAATATTCGGCATACTAATTACGCTGCCGATTGCCAAATTGCATCATCTCTTATAGTTTCCGAGATATGGACAATCGAAATTTTACACCTTAGAGTCTGTTTCTAACTGGGGTCAAAATTGTAAAATGGTCTTACGAATAAGCGATTTCGTTCCAATTCACATTCCAAGTAATATTCGGCATGCTATTTACGCTGCCGATTGCCAAATTGCATTATCTCTTATAGTTTCCGAGATATGGACTATCGACATCTAACAAAATTGGCTCTGCTTCTAACTTGGGCCAGAATTGTAAAATGGTCTTACGAATTAACGATTTCGTTCCAATTCACATTCCAACTAATATTCGGCATGCTAATTACGTTGCCGATTGCCAAATTGCATTATCTCTTTTAGTTTCCGAGATATGGACAATCGAAATTCTACACCTTAGAGTCTGTTTCTAACTGGGGTCAAAATTGTAAAATGGTCTTACGAATTAGCGATTTCGTTCCAATTCACATTCCAAGTAATATTCGGCATGCTAATTACGTTGCCGATTGCCAAATTGCATTATCTCTTATAGTTTCCGAGATATGGACAATCGAAATTTTACACCTTAGAGTCTGTTTCTAACTGGGGTCAAAATTGTAAAATGGTCTTACGAATTAGCGATTTTGTTCCAATTCACATTCCAAGTAATATTCGGCATGCTAATTACGCTGCCGATTGCCAAATTGCATTATCTCTTATAGTTTCAGAGATATGGTCTATCGACATCTAACAAAATTGGCTCTGCTTCTAACTTGGGCCAGAATTGTAAAATGGTCTTACGAATTAACGATTTCGTTCCAATTCACATTCCAAGTAATATTCGGCATGCTAATTACGTTGCCGATTGCCAAATTGCATTATCTCTTATAGTTTCCGAGATATGGACTATCGACATCTGACAATATTGGCTCTGCTTCTAACTTGGGACAGAATTGTAAAATGGTCTTATGAATTAGCGATTTCGCTCCAATTCACATTCCAAGTAATATTCGGCATGCTAATTACGTTGCCGATTGCCAAATTGCATTATCTCTTATAGTTTCCGAGATATGGACTATCGACATCTAACAATATTGGCTCTGCTTCTAACTAGGGCCAGAATTGTAAAATAGTCTTATGAATTAGCGATTTCGCTCCAAATCACATTCCAAGTAATATTCGGCATGTTAATTACGTTGCCGATTGCCAAATTGCATTATCTCTTATAGTTTCCGAGATATGGTCTATCGACATCTAACAATATTGGCTCTGCTTCTAACTTGGGCCAGAATTGTAAAATGGTCTTATGAATTAGCGATTTCGCTCCAATTCACATTCCAAGTAATATTCGGCATGCTATTTATGCTGCCGATTGCCAAATTGCATTATCTCTTATAGTTTCCGAGATATGGACTATCGACATCTAACAAAATTGGCTCTGCTTCTAACTTGGGCCAGAATTGTAAAATGGTCTTACGAATTAACGATTTCGTTCCAATTCACATTCCAAGTAATATTCGGCATGCTAATTACGTTGCCGATTGCCAAATTGCATTATCTCTTATAGTTTCCGAGATATGGACTATCGACATCTGACAATATTGGCTCTGCTTCTAACTTGGGACAGAATTGTAAAATGGTCTTATGAATTAGCGATTTCGCTCCAATTCACATTCCAAGTAATATTCGGCATGCTAATTACGTTGCCGATTGCCAAATTGCATTATCTCTTATAGTTTCCGAGATATGGACTATCGACATCTAACAATATTGGCTCTGCTTCTAACTAGGGCCAGAATTGTAAAATGGTCTTATGAATTAGCGATTTCGCTCCAATTCACATTCCAAGTAATATACGGCATGCTAATTACGTTGCCGATTGCTAAATTGCATTATCTCTTATTGTTTCCGAGATATGGACAATCGAAATTTTACACCTTAGAGTCTGTTTCTAACTGGGGTCAAAATTGTAAAATGGTCTTACGAATTAGCGATTACGTTCCAATTCACATTCCAAGTAATATTCGGCATGCTAATTACGCTGCCGATTGCCAAATTGCATTATCTCTTATAGTTTCCGAGATATGGACTATCGACATCTAACAAAATTGGCTCTGCTTCTAACTTGGGCCAGAATTGTAAAATGGTCTTACGAATTGACGATTTCGTTCCAATTCACATTCCAAGTAATATTCGGCATGCTAATTACGTTGCCGATTGCCAAATTGCATTATCTCTTATAGTTTCCGAGATATGGACTATCGACATCTAACAAAATTGGCTCTGCTTCTAACTTGGGCCAGAATTGTAAAATGGTCTTACGAATTAACGATTTCGTTCCAATTCACATTCCAAGTAATATTCGGCATGCTAATTACGTTGCCGATTGCCAAATTGCATTATCTCTTATAGTTTCCGAGATATGGACAATCGAAATTTTACACCTTAGAGTCTGTTTCTAACTGGGGTCAAAATTGTAAAATGGTCTTACGAATTAGCGATTTCGTTCCAATTCACATTCCAAGTAATATTCGGCATGCTAATTACGCTGCCGATTGCCAAATTGCATTATCTCTTATAGTTTCCGAGATATGGACAATCGAAATTTTACACCTTAGAGTCTGTTTCTAACTGGGGTCAAAATTGTAAAATGGTCTTACGAATTAGCGATTTCGTTCCAATTCACATTCCAAGTAATATTCGGCATGCTAATTACGCTGCCGATTGCCAAATTGCATTATCTCTTATAGTTTCCGAGATATGGACTATCGACATCTAGCAAAATTGGCTCTGCTTCTAACTTGGGCCAGAATTGTAAAATGGTCTTACGAATTAACGATTTCGTTCCAATTCACATTCCAAGTAATATTCGGCATGCTAATTACGTTGCCGATTGCCAAATTGCATTATCTCTTATAGTTTCCGAGATATGGACAATCGAAATTTTACACCTTAGAGTCTGTTTCTAACTGGGGTCAAAATTGTAAAATGGTCTTACGAATTAGCGATTTCGTTCCAATTCACATTCCAAGTAATATTCGGCATGCTAATTACGCTGCCGATTGCCAAATTGCATTATCTCTTATAGTTTCCGAGATATGGACTATCGACATCTAACAAAATTGGCTCTGCTTCTAACTTGGGCCAGAATTGTAAAATGGTCTTACGAATTAACGATTTCGTTCCAATTCACATTCCAAGTAATATTCGGCATGCTAATTACGTTGCCGATTGCCAAATTGCATTATCTCTTATAGTTTCCGAGATATGGACAATCGAAATTTTACACCTTAGAGTCTGTTTCTAACTGGGGTCAAAATTGTAAAATGGTCTTACGAATTAGCGATTTCGTTCCAATTCACATTCCAAGTAATATTCGGCATGCTAATTACGCTGCCGATTGCCAAATTGCATTATCTCTTATAGTTTCCGAGATATGGACTATCGATATCTAACAAAATTGGCTCTGCTTCTAACTTGGGCCAGAATAGTAAAATGGTCTTACGAATTAACGACTTCGTTCCAATTCACATTCCAAGTAATATTCGGCATGCTAATTACGTTGCCGATTGCCAAATTGCATTATCTCTTATAGTTTCCGAGATATGGACTATCGACATCTGACAATATTGGCTCTGCTTCTAACTTGGGACAGAATTGTAAAATGGTCTTATGAATTAGCGATTTCGCTCCAATTCACATTCCAAGTAATATTCGGCATGCTAATTACGTTGCCGATTGCCAAATTGCATTATCTCTTATAGTTTCCGAGATATGGACTATCGACATCTAACAATATTGGCTCTGCTTCTAACTAGGGCCAGAATTGTAAAATGGTCTTATGAATTAGCGATTTCGCTCCAATTCACATTCCAAGTAATATTCGGCATGCTAATTACGTTGCCGATTGCCAAATTGCATTATCTCTTATAGTTTCCGAGATATGGTCTATCGACATCTAACAATATTGGCTCCGCTTCTAACTTGGGCCAGAATTGTAAAATGGCCTTATGAATTAGCGATTTCGCTCCAATTCACATTCCAAGTAATATTCGGCATGCTATTTACGCTGCCGATTGCCAAATTGCATTATCTCTTATAGTTTCCGAGATATGGACTATCGACATCTAACAAAATTGGCTCTGCTTCTAACTTGGGCCAGAATTGTAAAATGGTCTTACGAATTAACGATTTCGCTCCAATTCACATTCCAACTAATATTCGGCATGCTAATTACGTTGCCGATTGCCAAATTGCATTATCTCTTATAGTTTCCGAGATATGGACAATCGAAATTCTACACCTTAGAGTCTGTTTCTAACTGGGGTCAAAATTGTAAAATGGTCTTACGAATTAGCGATTTCGTTCCAATCCACATTCCAAGTAATATTCGGCATGCTAATTACGTTGCCGATTGCCAAATTGCATTATCTCTTATAGTTTCCGAGATATGGTCTATCGACATCTAACAATATTGGCTCTGCTTCTAACTTGGGCCAGAATTGTAAAATGGTCTTATGAATTAGCGATTTCGCTACAATTCACATTCCAAGTAATATTCGGCATGCTAATTACGCTGCCGATTGCCAAATTGCATTATCTCTTATAGTTTCCGAGATATGGACTATCGACATCTGACAATATTGGCTCTGCTTCTAACTTGGGCCAGAATTGTAAAATTTTCTTATGAATTAGCGATTTCGTTCCAATTCACATTCCAAGTAATATTCGGCATACTAATTACGCTGCCGATTGCCAAATTGCATCATCTCTTATAGTTTCCGAGATATGGACAATCGAAATTTTACACCTTAGAGTCTGTTTCTAACTGGGGTCAAAATTGTAAAATGGTCTTACGAATTAGCGATTTCGTTCCAATTCACATTCCAAGTAATATTCGGCATGCTATTTACGCTGCCGATTGCCAAATTGCATTATCTCTTATAGTTTCCGAGATATGGACTATCGACATCTAACAAAATTGGCTCTGCTTCTAACTTGGGCCAGAATTGTAAAATGGTCTTACGAATTAACGATTTCGTTCCAATTCACATTCCAACTAATATTCGGCATGCTAATTACGTTGCCGATTGCCAAATTGCATTATCTCTTATAGTTTCCGAGATATGGACAATCGAAATTCTACACCTTAGAGTCTGTTTCTAACTGGGGTCAAAATTGTAAAATGGTCTTACGAATTAGCGATTTCGTTCCAATTCACATTCCAAGTAATATTCGGCATGCTAATTACGTTGCCGATTGCCAAATTGCATTATCTCTTATAGTTTCCGAGATATGGACAATCGAAATTTTACACCTTAGAGTCTGTTTCTAACTGGGGTCAAAATTGTAAAATGGTCTTACGAATTAGCGATTTTGTTCCAATTCACATTCCAAGTAATATTCGGCATGCTAATTACGCTGCCGATTGCCAAATTGCATTATCTCTTATAGTTTCAGAGATATGGTCTATCGACATCTAACAAAATTGGCTCTGCTTCTAACTTGGGCCAGAATTGTAAAATGGTCTTACGAATTAACGATTTCGTTCCAATTCACATTCCAAGTAATATTCGGCATGCTAATTACGTTGCCGATTGCCAAATTGCATTATCTCTTATAGTTTCCGAGATATGGACTATCGACATCTGACAATATTGGCTCTGCTTCTAACTTGGGACAGAATTGTAAAATGGTCTTATGAATTAGCGATTTCGCTCCAATTCACATTCCAAGTAATATTCGGCATGCTAATTACGTTGCCGATTGCCAAATTGCATTATCTCTTATAGTTTCCGAGATATGGACTATCGACATCTAACAATATTGGCTCTGCTTCTAACTAGGGCCAGAATTGTAAAATGGTCTTATGAATTAGCGATTTCGCTCCAAATCACATTCCAAGTAATATTCGGCATGCTATTTACGTTGCCGATTGCCAAATTGCATTATCTCTTATAGTTTCCGAGATATGGTCTATCGACATCTAACAATATTGGCTCTGCTTCTAACTTGGGCCAGAATTGTAAAATGGTCTTATGAATTAGCGATTTCGCTCCAATTCACATTCCAAGTAATATTCGGCATGCTATTTATGCTGCCGATTGCCAAATTGCATTATCTCTTATAGTTTCCGAGATATGGACTATCGACATCTAACAAAATTGGCTCTGCTTCTAACTTGGGCCAGAATTGTAAAATGGTCTTACGAATTAACGATTTCGTTCCAATTCACATTCCAAGTAATATTCGGCATGCTAATTACGTTGCCGATTGCCAAATTGCATTATCTCTTATAGTTTCCGAGATATGGACTATCGACATCTGACAATATTGGCTCTGCTTCTAACTTGGGACAGAATTGTAAAATGGTCTTATGAATTAGCGATTTCGCTCCAATTCACATTCCAAGTAATATTCGGCATGCTAATTACGTTGCCGATTGCCAAATTGCATTATCTCTTATAGTTTCCGAGATATGGACTATCGACATCTAACAATATTGGCTCTGCTTCTAACTAGGGCCAGAATTGTAAAATGGTCTTATGAATTAGCGATTTCGCTCCAATTCACATTCCAAGTAATATACGGCATGCTAATTACGTTGCCGATTGCTAAATTGCATTATCTCTTATAGTTTCCGAGATATGGACAATCGAAATTTTACACCTTAGAGTCTGTTTCTAACTGGGGTCAAAATTGTAAAATGGTCTTACGAATTAGCGATTACGTTCCAATTCACATTCCAAGTAATATTCGGCATGCTAATTACGCTGCCGATTGCCAAATTGCATTATCTCTTATAGTTTCCGAGATATGGACTATCGACATCTAACAAAATTGGCTCTGCTTCTAACTTGGGCCAGAATTGTAAAATGGTCTTACGAATTGACGATTTCGTTCCAATTCACATTCCAAGTAATATTCGGCATGCAAATTACGTTGCCGATTGCCAAATTGCATTATCTCTTATAGTTTCCGAGATATGGACTATCGACATCTGACAATATTGGCTCTGCTTCTAACTTGGGCCAGAATTGTAAAATGGTCTTATGAATTAGCGATTTCGCTCCAATTCACATTCCAAGTAATATTCGGCATGCTAATTACGTTGCCGATTGCCAAATTGCATTATCTCTTATAGTTTCCGAGATATGATCTATCGACATCTAACAATATTGGCTCTGCTTCTAACTTGGGACAGAATTGTAAAATGGTCTTATGAATTAGCGATTTCGCTCCAATTCACATTCCAAGTAATATTCGGCATGCTATTTACGCTGCCGATTGCCAAATTGCATTATCTCTTATAGTTTCCGAGATATGGACTATCGACATCTAACAAAATTGGCTCTGCTTCTAACTTGGGCCAGAATTGTAAAATGGTCTTACGAATTAACGATTTCGTTCCAATTCACATTCCAACTAATATTCGGCATGCTAATTACGTTGCCGATTGCCAAATTGCATTATCTCTTATAGTTTCCGAGATATGGACAATCGAAATTCTACACCTTAGAGTCTGTTTCTAACGGGGGTCAAAATTGTAAAATTGTCTTACGAATTAGCGATTTCGTTCCAATTCACATTCCAAGTAATATTCGGCATGCTAATTACGTTGCCGATTGCCAAATTGCATTATCTCTTATAGTTTCCGAGATATGGTCTATCGACATCTAACAATATTGGCTCTGCTTCTAACTTGGGCCAGAATTGTAAAATGGTCTTATGAATTAGCGATTTCGCTCCAATTCACATTCCAAGTAATATTCGGCATGCTAATTACGCTGCCGATTGCCAAATTGCATTATCTCTTATAGTTTCCGAGATATGGACTATCGACATCTGACAATATTGGCTCTGCTTCTAACTTGGGCCAGAATTGTAAAATGGTCTTACGAATTAACGATTTCGTTCCAATTCACATTCCAAGTAATATTCGGCATGCTAATTACGTTGCCGATTGCCAAATTGCATTATCTCTTATAGTTTCCGAGATATGGACTATCGACATCTGACAATATTGGCTCTGCTTCTAACTTGGGACAGAATTGTAAAATGGTCTTATGAATTAGCGATTTCGCTCCAATTCACATTCCAAGTAATATTCGGCATGCTAATTACGTTGCCGATTGCCAAATTGCATTATCTCTTATAGTTTCCGAGATATGGACTATCGACATCTAACAATATTGGCTCTGCTTCTAACTAGGGCCAGAATTGTAAAATGGTCTTATGAATTAGCGATTTCGCTCCAATTCACATTCCAAGTAATATACGGCATGCTAATTACGTTGCCGATTGCTAAATTGCATTATCTCTTATAGTTTCCGAGATATGGACAATCGAAATTTTACACCTTAGAGTCTGTTTCTAACTGGGGTCAAAATTGTAAAATGGTCTTACGAATTAGCGATTACGTTCCAATTCACATTCCAAGTAATATTCGGCATGCTAATTACGCTGCCGATTGCCAAATTGCATTATCTCTTATAGTTTCCGAGATATGGACTATCGACATCTAACAAAATTGGCTCTGCTTCTAACTTGGGCCAGAATTGTAAAATGGTCTTACGAATTGACGATTTCGTTCCAATTCACATTCCAAGTAATATTCGGCATGCAAATTACGTTGCCGATTGCCAAATTGCATTATCTCTTATAGTTTCCGAGATATGGACTATCGACATCTGACAATATTGGCTCTGCTTCTAACTTGGGCCAGAATTGTAAAATGGTCTTATGAATTAGCGATTTCGCTCCAATTCACATTCCAAGTAATATTCGGCATGCTAATTACGTTGCCGATTGCCAAATTGCATTATCTCTTATAGTTTCCGAGATATGGTCTATCGACATCTAACAATATTGGCTCTGCTTCTAACTTGGGACAGAATTGTAAAATGGTCTTATGAATTAGCGATTTCGCTCCAATTCACATTCCAAGTAATATTCGGCATGCTATTTACGCTGCCGATTGCCAAATTGCATTATCTCTTATAGTTTCCGAGATATGGACTATCGACATCTAACAAAATTGGCTCTGCTTCTAACTTGGGCCAGAATTGTAAAATGGTCTTACGAATTAACGATTTCGTTCCAATTCACATTCCAACTAATATTCGGCATGCTAATTACGTTGCCGATTGCCAAATTGCATTATCTCTTATAGTTTCCGAGATATGGACAATCGAAATTCTACACCTTAGAGTCTGTTTCTAACGGGGGTCAAAATTGTAAAATTGTCTTACGAATTAGCGATTTCGTTCCAATTCACATTCCAAGTAATATTCGGCATGCTAATTACGTTGCCGATTGCCAAATTGCATTATCTCTTATAGTTTCCGAGATATGGTCTATCGACATCTAACAATATTGGCTCTGCTTCTAACTTGGGCCAGAATTGTAAAATGGTCTTATGAATTAGCGATTTCGCTCCAATTCACATTCCAAGTAATATTCGGCATGCTAATTACGCTGCCGATTGCCAAATTGCATTATCTCTTATAGTTTCCGAGATATGGACTATCGACATCTGACAATATTGGCTCTGCTTCTAACTTGGGCCAGAATTGTAAAATTTTCTTATGAATTAGCGATTTCGTTCCAATTCACATTCCAAGTAATATTCGGCATGCTAATTACGTTGCCGACTGCCAAATTGCATTATCTCTTATAGTTTCCGAGATATGGACTATCGACATCTAACAATATTGGCTCTGCTTCTAACTAGGGCCAGAATTGTAAAATGGTCTTATGAATTAGCGATTTCACTCCAATTCACATTCCAAGTAATATTCGGCATGCTAATTACGTTGCCGATTGCCAAATTGCATTATCTCTTATAGTTTCCGAGATATGGTCTATCGACATCTAACAATATTGGCTCTGCTTCTAACTTGGGCCAGAATTGTAAAATGGTCTTATGAATTAGCGATTTCGCTCCAATTCACATTCCAAGTAATATTCGGCATGCTATTTACGCTGCCGATTGCCAAATTGCATTATCTCTTATAGTTTCCGAGATATGGACTATCGACATCTAACAAAATTGGCTCTGCTTCTAACTTGGGCCAGAATTGTAAAATGGTCTTACGAATTAACGATTTCGTTCCAATTCACATTCCAACTAATATTCGGCATGCTAATTACGTTGCCGATTGCCAAATTGCATTATCTCTTATAGTTTCCGAGATATGGACAATCGAAATTCTACACCTTAGAGTCTGTTTCTAACTGGGGTAAAAATTGTAAAATGGTCTTACGAATTAGCGATTTCGTTCCAATTCACATTCCAAGTAATATTCGGCATGCTAATTACGTTGCCGATTGCCAAATTGCATTATCTCTTATAGTTTCCGAGATATGGTCTATCGACATCTAACAATATTGGCTCTGCTTCTAACTTGGGCCAGAATTGTAAAATGGTCTTATGAATTAGCGATTTCGCTCCAATTCACATTCCAAGTAATATTCGGCATGCTAATTACGCTGCCGATTGCCAAATTGCATTATCTCTTATAGTTTCCGAGATATGAACTATCGACATCTGACAATATTGGCTCTGCTTCTAACTTGGGCCAGAATTGTAAAATTTTCTTATGAATTAGCGATTTCGTTCCAATTCACATTCCAAGTAATATTCGGCATACTAATTACGCTGCCGATTGCCAAATTGCATCATCTCTTATAGTTTCCGAGATATGGACAATCGAAATTTTACACCTTAGAGTCTGTTTCTAACTGGGGTCAAAATTGTAAAATGGTCTTACGAATTAGCGATTTCGTTCCAATTCACATTCCAAGTAATATTCGGCATGCTATTTACGCTGCCGATTGCCAAATTGCATTATCTCTTATAGTTTCCGAGATATGGACTATCGACATCTAACAAAATTGGCTCTGCTTCTAACTTGGGCCAGAATTGTAAAATGGTCTTACGAATTAACGATTTCGTTCCAATTCACATTCCAACTAATATTCGGCATGCTAATTACGTTGCCGATTGCCAAATTGCATTATCTCTTATAGTTTCCGAGATATGGACAACCGAAATTCTACACCTTAGAGTCTGTTTCTAACTGGGGTCAAAATTGTAAAATGGTCTTACGAATTAGCGATTTCGTTCCAATTCACATTCCAAGTAATATTCGGCATGCTAATTACGTTGCCGATTGCTAAATTGCATTATCTCTTATAGTTTCCGAGATATGGACAATCGAAATTTTACACCTTAGAGTCTGTTTCTAACTGGGGTCAAAATTGTAAAATGGTCTTACGAATTAGCGATTACGTTCCAATTCACATTCCAAGTAATATTCGGCATGCTAATTACGCTGCCGATTGCCAAATTGCATTATCTCTTATAGTTTCCGAGATATGGACTATCGACATCTAACAAAATTGGCTCTGCTTCTAACTTGGGCCAGAATTGTAAAATGGTCTTACGAATTGACGATTTCGTTCCAATTCACATTCCAAGTAATATTCGGCATGCTAATTACGTTGCCGATTGCCAAATTGCATTATCTCTTATAGTTTCCGAGATATGGACTATCGACATCTGACAATATTGGCTCTGCTTCTAACTTGGGCCAGAATTGTAAAATGGTCTTATGAATTAGCGATTTCGCTCCAATTCACATTCCAAGTAATATTCGGCATGCTAATTACGTTGCCGATTGCCAAATTGCATTATCTCTTATAGTTTCCGAGATATGGTCTATCGACATCTAACAATATTGGCTCTGCTTCTAACTTGGGACAGAATTGTAAAATGGTCTTATGAATTAGCGATTTCGCTCCAATTCACATTCCAAGTAATATTCGGCATGCTATTTACGCTGCCGATTGCCAAATTGCATTATCTCTTATAGTTTCCGAGATATGGACTATCGACATCTAACAAAATTGGCTCTGCTTCTAACTTGGGCCAGAATTGTAAAATGGTCTTACGAATTAACGATTTCGTTCCAATTCACATTCCAACTAATATTCGGCATGCTAATTACGTTGCCGATTGCCAAATTGCATTATCTCTTATAGTTTCCGAGATATGGACAATCGAAATTCTACACCTTAGAGTCTGTTTCTAACTGGGGTAAAAATTGTAAAATGGTCTTACGAATTAGCGATTTCGTTCCAATTCACATTCCAAGTAATATTCGGCATGCTAATTACGTTGCCGATTGCCAAATTGCATTATCTCTTATAGTTTCCGAGATATGGTCTATCGACATCTAACAATATTGGCTCTGCTTCTAACTTGGGCCAGAATTGTAAAATGGTCTTATGAATTAGCGATTTCGCTCCAATTCACATTCCAAGTAATATTCGGCATGCTAATTACGCTGCCGATTGCCAAATTGCATTATCTCTTATAGTTTCCGAGATATGAACTATCGACATCTGACAATATTGGCTCTGCTTCTAACTTGGGCCAGAATTGTAAAATTTTCTTATGAATTAGCGATTTCGTTCCAATTCACATTCCAAGTAATATTCGGCATACTAATTACGCTGCCGATTGCCAAATTGCATCATCTCTTATAGTTTCCGAGATATGGACAATCGAAATTTTACACCTTAGAGTCTGTTTCTAACTGGGGTCAAAATTGTAAAATGGTCTTACGAATTAGCGATTTCGTTCCAATTCACATTCCAAGTAATATTCGGCATGCTATTTACGCTGCCGATTGCCAAATTGCATTATCTCTTATAGTTTCCGAGATATGGACTATCGACATCTAACAAAATTGGCTCTGCTTCTAACTTGGGCCAGAATTGTAAAATGGTCTTACGAATTAACGATTTCGTTCCAATTCACATTCCAACTAATATTCGGCATGCTAATTACGTTGCCGATTGCCAAATTGCATTATCTCTTATAGTTTCCGAGATATGGACAACCGAAATTCTACACCTTAGAGTCTGTTTCTAACTGGGGTCAAAATTGTAAAATGGTCTTACGAATTAGCGATTTCGTTCCAATTCACATTCCAAGTAATATTCGGCATGCTAATTACGTTGCCGATTGCTAAATTGCATTATCTCTTATAGTTTCCGAGATATGGACAATCGAAATTTTACACCTTAGAGTCTGTTTCTAACTGGGGTCAAAATTGTAAAATGGTCTTACGAATTAGCGATTACGTTCCAATTCACATTCCAAGTAATATTCGGCATGCCAATTACGCTGCCGATTGCCAAATTGCATTATCTCTTATAGTTTCCGAGATATGGACTATCGACATCTAACAAAATTGGCTCTGCTTCTAACTTGGGCCAGAATTGTAAAATGGTCTTACGAATTGACGATTTCGTTCCAATTCACATTCCAAGTAATATTCGGCATGCTAATTACGTTGCCGATTGCCAAATTGCATTATCTCTTATAGTTTCCGAGATATGGACTATCGACATCTGACAATATTGGCTCTGCTTCTAACTTGGGCCAGAATTGTAAAATGGTCTTATGAATTAGCGATTTCGCTCCAATTCACATTCCAAGTAATATTCGGCATGCTAATTACGTTGCCGATTGCCAAATTGCATTATCTCTTATAGTTTCCGAGATATGGTCTATCGACATCTAACAATATTGGCTCTGCTTCTAACTTGGGACAGAATTGTAAAATGGTCTTATGAATTAGCGATTTCGCTCCAATTCACATTCCAAGTAATATTCGGCATGCTATTTACGCTGCCGATTGCCAAATTGCATTATCTCTTATAGTTTCCGAGATATGGACTATCGACATCTAACAAAATTGGCTCTGCTTCTAACTTGGGCCAGAATTGTAAAATGGTCTTACGAATTAACGATTTCGTTCCAATTCACATTCCAACTAATATTCGGCATGCTAATTACGTTGCCGATTGCCAAATTGCATTATCTCTTATAGTTTCCGAGATATGGACAATCGAAATTCTACACCTTAGAGTCTGTTTCTAACTGGGGTCAAAATTGTAAAATTGTCTTACGAATTAGCGATTTCGTTCCAATTCACATTCCAAGTAATATTCGGCATGCTAATTACGTTGCCGATTGCCAAATTGCATTATCTCTTATAGTTTCCGAGATATGGTCTATCGACATCTAACAATATTGGCTCTGCTTCTAACTTGGGCCAGAATTGTAAAATGGTCTTATGAATTAGCGATTTCGCTCCAATTCACATTCCAAGTAATATTCGGCATGCTAATTACGCTGCCGATTGCCAAATTGCATTATCTCTTATAGTTTCCAAGATATGGACTATCGACATCTGACAATATTGGCTCTGCTTCTAACTTGGGCCAGAATTGTAAAATTTTCTTATGAATTAGCGATTTCGTTCCAATTCACATTCCAAGTAATATTCGGCATGCTAATTACGTTGCCGATTGCCAAATTGCATTATCTCTTATAGTTTCCGAGATATGGACTATCGACATCTAACAATATTGGCTCTGCTTCTAACTAGGGCCAGAATTGTAAAATGGTCTTATGAATTAGCGATTTCCCTCCAATTCACATTCCAAGTAATATTCGGCATGCTAACTACGTTGCCGATTGCCAAATTGCATTATCTCTTATAGTTTCCGAGATATGGTCTATCGACATCTAACAATATTGGCTCTGCTTCTAACTTGGGCCAGAATTGTAAAATGGTCTTATGAATTAGCGATTTCGCTCCAATTCACATTCCAAGTAATATTCGGCATGCTATTTACGCTGCCGATTGCCAAATTGCATTATCTCTTATAGTTTCCGAGATATGGACTATCGACATCTAACAAAATTGGCTCTGCTTCTAACTTGGGCCAGAATTGTAAAATGGTCTTACGAATTAACGATTTCGTTCCAATTCACATTCCAACTAATATTCGGCATGCTAATTACGTTGCCGATTGCCAAATTGCATTATCTCTTATAGTTTCCGAGATATGGACAATCGAAATTCTACACCTTAGAGTCTGTTTCTAACTGGGGTCAAAATTGTAAAATGGTCTTACGAATTAGCGATTTCGTTCCAAATCACATTCCAAGTGATATTCGGCATGCTAATTACGTTGCCGATTGCCAAATTGCATTATCTCTTATAGTTTCCGAGATATGGTCTATCGACATCTAACAATATTGGCTCTGCTTCTAACTTGGGCCAGAATTGTAAAATGGTCTTATGAATTAGCGATTTCGCTCCAATTCACATTCCAAGTAATATTCGGCATGCTAATTACGCTGCCGATTGCCAAATTGCATTATCTCTTATAGTTTCCGAGATACGAACTATCGACATCTGACAATATTGGCTCTGCTTCTAACTTGGGCCAGAATTGTAAAATTTTCTTATGAATTAGCGATTTCGTTCCAATTCACATTCCAAGTAATATTCGGCATACTAATTACGCTGCCGATTGCCAAATTGCATCATCTCTTATAGTTTCCGAGATATGGACAATCGAAATTTTACACCTTAGAGTCTGTTTCTAACTGGGGTCAAAATTGTAAAATGGTCTTACGAATTAGCGATTTCGTTCCAATTCACATTCCAAGTAATATTCGGCATGCTATTTACGCTGCCGATTGCCAAATTGCATTATCTCTTATAGTTTCCGAGATATGGACTATCGACATCTAACAAAATTGGCTCTGCTTCTAACTTGGGCCAGAATTGTAAAATGGTCTTACGAATTAACGATTTCGTTCCAATTCACATTCCAACTAATATTCGGCATGCTAATTACGTTGCCGATTGCCAAATTGCATTATCTCTTATAGTTTCCGAGATATGGACAACCGAATTTCTACACCTTAGAGTCTGTTTCTAACTGGGGTCAAAATTGTAAAATGGTCTTACGAATTAGCGATTTCGTTCCAATTCACATTCCAAGTAATATTCGGCATGCTAATTACGTTGCCGATTGCTAAATTGCATTATCTCTTATAGTTTCCGAGATATGGACAATCGAAATTTTACACCTTAGAGTCTGTTTCTAACTGGGGTCAAAATTGTAAAATGGTCTTACGAATTAGCGATTACGTTCCAATTCACATTCCAAGTAATATTCGGCATGCTAATTACGCTGCCGATTGCCAAATTGCATTATCTCTTATAGTTTCCGAGATATGGACTATCGACATCTAACAAAATTGGCTCTGCTTCTAACTTGGGCCAGAATTGTAAAATGGTCTTACGAATTGACGATTTCGTTCCAATTCACATTCCAAGTAATATTCGGCATGCTAATTACGTTGCCGATTGCCAAATTGCATTATCTCTTATAGTTTCCGAGATATGGACTATCGACATCTGACAATATTGGCTCTGCTTCTAACTTGGGCCAGAATTGTAAAATGGTCTTATGAATTAGCGATTTCGCTCCAATTCACATTCCAAGTAATATTCGGCATGCTAATTACGTTGCCGATTGCCAAATTGCATTATCTCTTATAGTTTCCGAGATATGGTCTATCGACATCTAACAATATTGGCTCTGCTTCTAACTTGGGACAGAATTGTAAAATGGTCTTATGAATTAGCGATTTCGCTCCAATTCACATTCCAAGTAATATTCGGCATGCTATTTACGCTGCCGATTGCCAAATTGCATTATCTCTTATAGTTTCCGAGATATGGACTATCGACATCTAACAAAATTGGCTCTGCTTCTAACTTGGGCCAGAATTGTAAAATGGTCTTACGAATTAACGATTTCGTTCCAATTCACATTCCAACTAATATTCGGCATGCTAATTACGTTGCCGATTGCCAAATTGCATTATCTCTTATAGTTTCCGAGATATGGACAATCGAAATTCTACACCTTAGAGTCTGTTTCTAACTGGGGTAAAAATTGTAAAATGGTCTTACGAATTAGCGATTTCGTTCCAATTCACATTCCAAGTAATATTCGGCATGCTAATTACGTTGCCGATTGCCAAATTGCATTATCTCTTATAGTTTCCGAGATATGGTCTATCGACATCTAACAATATTGGCTCTGCTTCTAACTTGGGCCAGAATTGTAAAATGGTCTTATGAATTAGCGATTTCGCTCCAATTCACATTCCAAGTAATATTCGGCATGCTAATTACGCTGCCGATTGCCAAATTGCATTATCTCTTATAGTTTCCGAGATATGAACTATCGACATCTGACAATATTGGCTCTGCTTCTAACTTGGGCCAGAATTGTAAAATTTTCTTATGAATTAGCGATTTCGTTCCAATTCACATTCCAAGTAATATTCGGCATACTAATTACGCTGCCGATTGCCAAATTGCATCATCTCTTATAGTTTCCGAGATATGGACAATCGAAATTTTACACCTTAGAGTCTGTTTCTAACTGGGGTCAAAATTGTAAAATGGTCTTACGAATTAGCGATTTCGTTCCAATTCACATTCCAAGTAATATTCGGCATGCTATTTACGCTGCCGATTGCCAAATTGCATTATCTCTTATAGTTTCCGAGATATGGACTATCGACATCTAACAAAATTGGCTCTGCTTCTAACTTGGGCCAGAATTGTAAAATGGTCTTACGAATTAACGATTTCGTTCCAATTCACATTCCAACTAATATTCGGCATGCTAATTACGTTGCCGATTGCCAAATTGCATTATCTCTTATAGTTTCCGAGATATGGACAACCGAAATTCTACACCTTAGAGTCTGTTTCTAACTGGGGTCAAAATTGTAAAATGGTCTTACGAATTAGCGATTTCGTTCCAATTCACATTCCAAGTAATATTCGGCATGCTAATTACGTTGCCGATTGCTAAATTGCATTATCTCTTATAGTTTCCGAGATATGGACAATCGAAATTTTACACCTTAGAGTCTGTTTCTAACTGGGGTCAAAATTGTAAAATGGTCTTACGAATTAGCGATTACGTTCCAATTCACATTCCAAGTAATATTCGGCATGCTAATTACGCTGCCGATTGCCAAATTGCATTATCTCTTATAGTTTCCGAGATATGGACTATCGACATCTAACAAAATTGGCTCTGCTTCTAACTTGGGCCAGAATTGTAAAATGGTCTTACGAATTGACGATTTCGTTCCAATTCACATTCCAAGTAATATTCGGCATGCTAATTACGTTGCCGATTGCCAAATTGCATTATCTCTTATAGTTTCCGAGATATGGACTATCGACATCTGACAATATTGGCTCTGCTTCTAACTTGGGCCAGAATTGTAAAATGGTCTTATGAATTAGCGATTTCGCTCCAATTCACATTCCAAGTAATATTCGGCATGCTAATTACGTTGCCGATTGCCAAATTGCATTATCTCTTATAGTTTCCGAGATATGGTCTATCGACATCTAACAATATTGGCTCTGCTTCTAACTTGGGACAGAATTGTAAAATGGTCTTATGAATTAGCGATTTCGCTCCAATTCACATTCCAAGTAATATTCGGCATGCTATTTACGCTGCCGATTGCCAAATTGCATTATCTCTTATAGTTTCCGAGATATGGACTATCGACATCTAACAAAATTGGCTCTGCTTCTAACTTGGGCCAGAATTGTAAAATGGTCTTACGAATTAACGATTTCGTTCCAATTCACATTCCAACTAATATTCGGCATGCTAATTACGTTGCCGATTGCCAAATTGCATTATCTCTTATAGTTTCCGAGATATGGACAATCGAAATTCTACACCTTAGAGTCTGTTTCTAACTGGGGTCAAAATTGTAAAATTGTCTTACGAATTAGCGATTTCGTTCCAATTCACATTCCAAGTAATATTCGGCATGCTAATTACGTTGCCGATTGCCAAATTGCATTATCTCTTATAGTTTCCGAGATATGGTCTATCGACATCTAACAATATTGGCTCTGCTTCTAACTTGGGCCAGAATTGTAAAATGGTCTTATGAATTAGCGATTTCGCTCCAATTCACATTCCAAGTAATATTCGGCATGCTAATTACGCTGCCGATTGCCAAATTGCATTATCTCTTATAGTTTCCAAGATATGGACTATCGACATCTGACAATATTGGCTCTGCTTCTAACTTGGGCCAGAATTGTAAAATTTTCTTATGAATTAGCGATTTCGTTCCAATTCACATTCCAAGTAATATTCGGCATGCTAATTACGTTGCCGATTGCCAAATTGCATTATCTCTTATAGTTTCCGAGATATGGACTATCGACATCTAACAATATTGGCTCTGCTTCTAACTAGGGCCAGAATTGTAAAATGGTCTTATGAATTAGCGATTTCACTCCAATTCACATTCCAAGTAATATTCGGCATGCTAACTACGTTGCCGATTGCCAAATTGCATTATCTCTTATAGTTTCCGAGATATGGTCTATCGACATCTAACAATATTGGCTCTGCTTCTAACTTGGGCCAGAATTGTAAAATGGTCTTATGAATTAGCGATTTCGCTCCAATTCACATTCCAAGTAATATTCGGCATGCTATTTACGCTGCCGATTGCCAAATTGCATTATCTCTTATAGTTTCCGAGATATGGACTATCGACATCTAACAAAATTGGCTCTGCTTCTAACTTGGGCCAGAATTGTAAAATGGTCTTACGAATTAACGATTTCGTTCCAATTCACATTCCAACTAATATTCGGCATGCTAATTACGTTGCCGATTGCCAAATTGCATTATCTCTTATAGTTTCCGAGATATGGACAATCGAAATTCTACACCTTAGAGTCTGTTTCTAACTGGGGTCAAAATTGTAAAATGGTCTTACGAATTAGCGATTTCGTTCCAATTCACATTCCAAGTAATATTCGGCATGCTAATTACGTTGCCGATTGCCAAATTGCATTATCTCTTATAGTTTCCGAGATATGGTCTATCGACATCTAACAATATTGGCTCTGCTTCTAACTTGGGCCAGAATTGTAAAATGGTCTTATGAATTAGCGATTTCGCTCCAATTCACATTCCAAGTAATATTCGGCATGCTAATTACGCTGCCGATTGCCAAATTGCATTATCTCTTATAGTTTCCGAGATATGGACTATCGACATCTGACAATATTGGCTCTGCTTCTAACTTGGGCCAGAATTGTAAAATTTTCTTATGAATTAGCGATTTCGTTCCAATTCACATTCCAAGTAATATTCGGCATACTAATTACGCTGCCGATTGCCAAATTGCATCATCTCTTATAGTTTCCGAGATATGGACAATCGAAATTTTACACCTTAGAGTCTGTTTCTAACTGGGGTCAAAATTGTAAAATGGTCTTACGAATTAGCGATTTCGTTCCAATTCACATTCCAAGTAATATTCGGCATGCTATTTACGCTGCCGATTGCCAAATTGCATTATCTCTTATAGTTTCCGAGATATGGACTATCGACATCTAACAAAATTGGCTCTGCTTCTAACTTGGGCCAGAATTGTAAAATGGTCTTACGAATTAACGATTTCGTTCCAATTCACATTCCAAGTAATATTCGGCATGCTAATTACGTTGCCGATTGCCAAATTGCATTATCTCTTATAGTTTCCGAGATATGGACAATCGAAATTTTACACCTTAGAGTCTGTTTCTAACTGGGGTCAAAATTGTAAAATGGTCTTACGAATTAGCGATTTCGTTCCAATTCACATTCCAAGTAATATTCGGCATGCTAATTACGCTGCCGATTGCCAAATTGCATTATCTCTTATAGTTTCCGAGATATGGACTATCGACATCTGACAATATTGGCTCTGCTTCTAACTTGGGACAGAATTGTAAAATGGTCTTATGAATTAGCGATTTCGCTCCAATTCACATTCCAAGTAATATTCGGCATGCTAATTACGTTGCCGATTGCCAAATTGCATTATCTCTTATAGTTTCCGAGATATGGACTATCGACATCTAACAATATTGGCTCTGCTTCTAACTAGGGCCAGAATTGTAAAATGGTCTTAGGAATTAGCGATTTCGCTCCAATTCACATTCCAAGTAATATTCGGCATGCTAATTACGTTGCCGATTGCCAAATTGCATTATCTCTTATCGTTTCCGAGATATGGACTATCGACATCTGACAATATTGGCTCTGCTTCTAACTTGGGACAGAATTGTAAAATGGTCTTATGAATTAGCGATTTCGCTCCAATTCACATTCCAAGTAATATTCGGCATGCTAATTACGTTGCCGATTGCCAAATTGCATTATCTCTTATAGTTTCCGAGATATGGACTATCGACATCTAACAATATTGGCTCTGCTTCTAACTAGGGCCAGAATTGTAAAATGGTCTTATGAATTAGCGATTTCGCTCCAATTCACATTCCAAGTAATATTCGGCATGCTAATTACGTTGCCGATTGCCAAATTGCATTATCTCATATAGTTTCCGAGATGTGGTCTATCGACATCTAACAATATTGGCCCTGCTTCTAACTTGGGCCAGAATTGTAAAATGGTCTTATGAATTAGCGATTTCGCTCCAATTCACATTCCAAGTAATATTCGGCATGCTAATTACGTTGCCGATTGCCAAATTGCATTATCTCTTATAGTTTCCGAGATATGGACTATCGACATCTGACAATATTGGCTCTGCTTCTAACTTGGGCCAGAATTGTAAAATGGTCTTATGAATTAGCGATTTCGCTCCAATTCACATTCCAAGTAATATTCGGCATGCTAATTACGTTGCCGATTGCCAAATTGCATTATCTCTTATAGTTTCCGAGATATGGACTATCGACATCTAACAATATTATCTCTGCTTCTAACTAGGGCCAGAATTGTAAAATGGTCTTATGAATTAGCGATTTCGCTCCAATTCACATTCCAAGTAATATTCGGCATGCTAATTACGTTGCCGATTGCCAAATTGTATTATCTCTTATAGTTTCCGAGATATGGACTATCGAAATTTTACACCTTAGAGTCTGTTTCTAACTGGGGTCAAAATTGTAAAATGGTCTTACGAATTAGCGATTTCGTTCCAATTCACACTCCAAGTAATATTCGGCATGCTAATTACGCTGCCGATTGCCAAATTGCATTATCTCTTATAGTTTCCGAAATATGGACAATCGAAATTTTACACCTTAGGGTCTGTTTCTAACTGGGGTCAAAATTGTAAAATGGTCCTTCGAATTAGCGATTTCGTTCCAATTCACATTCCAAGTAATATTCGGCATGCTAATTACGTTGCCGATTGCCAAATTGCATTATTTCTTATAGTTTCCGAGATATGGACTATCGACATCTAACAATATTGGCTCTGCTTCTAACTAGGGCCAGAATTCTAAAATGGTCTTATGAATTAGCGATTTCGCTCCAATTCACATTCCAAGTAATATACGGCATGCTAATTACGTTGCCGATTGCTAAATTGCATTATCTCTTATAGTTTTCGAGATATGGACAATCGAAATTTTACACCTTAGAGTCTGTTTCTAACTGGGGTCAAAATTGTAAAATGGTCTTACGAATTAGCGATTACGTTCCAATTCACATTCCAAGTAATATTCGGCATGCTAATTACGCTGCCGATTGCCAAATTGCATTATCTCTTATAGTTTCCGAGATATGGACTATCGACATCTAACAAAATTGGCTCTGCTTCTAACTTGGGCCAGAATTGTAAAATGGTCTTACGAATTGACGATTTCGTTCCAATTCACATTCCAAGTAATATTCGGCATGCTAATTACGTTGCCGATTGCCAAATTGCATTATCTCTCATAGTTTCCGAGATATGGATTATCGACATCTGACAATATTGGCTCTGCTTCTAACTTGGGCCAGAATTGTAAAATGGTCTTATGAATTAGCGATTTCGCTCCAATTCACATTCCAAGTAATATTCGGCATGCTAATTACGTTGCCGATTGCCAAATTGCATTATCTCTTATAGTTTCCGAGATATGGTCTATCGACATCTAACAATATTGGCTCTGCTTCTAACTTGGGCCAGAATTGTAAAATGGTCTTATGAATTAGCGATTTCGCTCCAATTCACATTCCAAGTAATATTCGGCATGCTAATTACGCTGCCGATTGCCAAATTGCATTATCTCTTATAGTTTCCGAGATATGGACTATCGACATCTGACAATATTGGCTCTGCTTCTAACTAGGGCCAGAATTGTAAAATGGTCTTATGAATTAGCCATTTCGCTCCAATTCACATTCCAAGTAATATTCGGCATGCTAATTACGTTGCCGATTGCCAAATTGCATCATCTCTTATAGTTTCTGAGATATGGACAATCGAAATTTTACACCTTAGAGTCTGTTTCTAACTGGGGTCAAAATTGTAAAATGGTCTTATGAATTAGCGATTTCGTTCCAATTCACATTCCAAGTAATATTCGGCATGCTATTTACGCTGCCGATTGCCAAATTGCATTATCTCTTATGGTTTCCGAGATATGGACTATCGAGATCTAACAATATAGGCTCTGCTTCTAACTTGGGCCAGAATTGTAAAATGGTCTTATGAATTAGCGATTTCGTTCCAATTCACATTCCAAGTAATATTCGGCATGCTAATTACGTTGCCGATTGTCAAATTGCATTATCTCTTATAGTTTCCGAGATACGGACAATCGAAATTTTACACCTTAGAGTCTGTTTCTAACTGGGGTCAAAATTGTAAAATGGTCTTACGAATTAGCGATTTCGTTCCAATTCACATTCCAAGTAATATTCGGCATGCTAATTACGTTGCCGATTGCCAAATTGCATTATCTCTTATAGTTTCCGAGATATGGACTATCGACATCTGACAATATTGGCTCTGCTTCTAACTTGGGCCAGAATTGTAAAATGGTCTTACGAATTAACGATTTCGTTCCAATTCACATTCCAAGTAATATTCGGCATGCTAATTACGTTGCCGATTGCCAAATTGCATTATCTCTTATAGTTTCCGAGATATGGACAATCGAAATTTTACACCTTAGAGTCTGTTTCTAACTGGGGTCAAAATTGTAAAATGGTCTTACGAATTAGCGATTTCGTTCCAATTCACATTCCAAGTAATATTCGGCATGCTAATTACGCTGCCGATTGCCAAATTGCATTATCTCTTATAGTTTCCGAGATATGGACTATCGACATCTAGCAAAATTGGCTCTGCTTCTAACTTGGGCAAGAATTGTAAAATGGTCTTACGAATTAACGATTTCGTTCCAATTCACATTCCAAGTAATATTCGGCATGCTAATTACGTTGCCGATTGCCAAATTGCATTATCTCTTATAGTTTCCGAGATATGGACAATCGAAATTTTACACCTTAGAGTCTGTTTCTAACTGGGGTCAAAATTGTAAAATGGTCTTACGAATTAGCGATTTCGTTCCAATTCACATTCCAAGTAATATTCGGCATGCTAATTACGCTGCCGATTGCCAAATTGCATTATCTCTTATAGTTTCCGAGATATGGACAATCGAAATTCTACACCTTAGAGTCTGTTTCTAACTGGGGTCAAAATTGTAAAATGGTCTTACGAATTAGCGATTTCGTTCCAATTCACATTCCAAGTAATATTCGGCATGCTAATTACGTTGCCGATTGCCAAATTGCATTAGCTCTTATAGTTTCCGAGATATGGTCTATCGACATCTAACAATATTGGCTCTGCTTCTAACTTGGGCCAGAATTGTAAAATGGTCTTATGAATTAGCGATTTCGCTCCAATTCACATTCCAAGTAATATTCGGCATGCTAATTACGCTGCCGATTGCCAAATTGCATTATCTCTTATAGTTTCCGAGATATGGACTATCGACATCTGACAATATTGGCTCTGCTTCTAACTTGGGCCAGAATTGTAAAATTTTCTTATGAATTAGCGATTTCGTTCCAATTCACATTCCAAGTAATATTCGGCATGCTAATTACGTTGCCGATTGCCAAATTGCATTATCTCTTATAGTTTCCGAGATATGGACAATCGAAATTTTACACCTTAGAGTCTGTTTCTAACTGGGGTCAAAATTGTAAAATGGTCTTACGAATTAGCGATTTCGTTCCAATTCACATTCCAAGTAATATTCGGCATGCTAATTACGTTGCCGATTGCCAAATTGCATTATCTCTTATAGTTTCCGAGATATGGACAATCGAAATTCTACACCTTAGAGTCTGTTTCTAACTGGGGTCAAAATTGTAAAATGGTCTTACGAATTAGCGATTTCGTTCCAATTCACATTCCAAGTAATATTCGGCATGCTAATTACGTTGCCGATTGCCAAATTGCATTAGCTCTTATAGTTTCCGAGATATGGTCTATCGACATCTAACAATATTGGCTCTGCTTCTAACTTGGGCCAGAATTGTAAAATGGTCTTATGAATTAGCGATTTCGCTCCAATTCACATTCCAAGTAATATTCGGCATGCTAATTACGCTGCCGATTGCCAAATTGCATTATCTCTTATAGTTTCCGAGATATGGACTATCGACATCTGACAATATTGGCTCTGCTTCTAACTTGGGCCAGAATTGTAAAATTTTCTTATGAATTAGCGATTTCGTTCCAATTCACATTCCAAGTAATATTCGGCATACTAATTACGCTGCCGATTGCCAAATTGCATCATCTCTTATAGTTTCCGAGATATGGACAATCGAAATTCTACACCTTAGAGTCTGTTTCTAACTGGGGTCAAAATTGTAAAATGGTCTTACGAATTAGCGATTTCGTTCCAATTCACATTCCAAGTAATATTCGGCATGCTAATTACGTTGCCGATTGCCAAATTGCATTATCTCTTATAGTTTCCGAGATATGGACAATCGAAATTTTACACCTTAGAGTCTGTTTCTAACTGGGGTCAAAATTGTAAAATGGTCTTACGAATTAGCGATTTTGTTCCAATTCACATTCCAAGTAATATTCGGCATGCTAATTACGCTGCCGATTGCCAAATTGCATTATCTCTTATAGTTTCAGAGATATGGACTATCGACATCTAACAAAATTGGCTCTGCTTCTAACTTGGGCCAGAATTGTAAAATGGTCTTACGAATTAACGATTTCGTTCCAATTCACATTCCAAGTAATATTCGGCATGCTAATTACGTTGCCGATTGCCAAATTGCATTATCTCTTATAGTTTCCGAGATATGGACTATCGACATCTGACAATATTGGCTCTGCTTCTAACTTGGGACAGAATTGTAAAATGGTCTTATGAATTAGCGATTTCGCTCCAATTCACATTCCAAGTAATATTCGGCATGCTAATTACGTTGCCGATTGCCAAATTGCATTATCTCTTATAGTTTCCGAGATATGGACTATCGACATCTAACAATATTGGCTCTGCTTCTAACTAGGGCCAGAATTGTAAAATGGTCTTATGAATTAGCGATTTCGCTCCAAATCACATTCCAAGTAATATTCGGCATGCTAATTACGTTGCCGATTGCCAAATTGCATTATCTCTTATAGTTTCCGAGATATGGTCTATCGACATCTAACAATATTGGCTCTGCTTCTAACTTGGGCCAGAATTGTAAAATGGTCTTATGAATTAGCGATTTCGCTCCAATTCACATTCCAAGTAATATTCGGCATGCTATTTATGCTGCCGATTGCCAAATTGCATTATCTCTTATAGTTTCCGAGATATGGACTATCGACATCTAACAAAATTGGCTCTGCTTCTAACTTGGGCCAGAATTGTAAAATGGTCTTACGAATTAACGATTTCGTTCCAATTCACATTCCAAGTAATATTCGGCATGCTAATTACGTTGCCGATTGCCAAATTGCATTATCTCTTATAGTTTCCGAGATATGGACTATCGACATCTGACAATATTGGCTCTGCTTCTAACTTGGGACAGAATTGTAAAATGGTCTTATGAATTAGTGATTTCGCTCCAATTCACATTCCAAGTAATATTCGGCATGCTAATTACGTTGCCGATTGCCAAATTGCATTATCTCTTATAGTTTCCGAGATATGGACTATCGACATCTAACAATATTGGCTCTGCTTCTAACTAGGGCCAGAATTGTAAAATGGTCTTATGAATTAGCGATTTCGCTCCAATTCACATTCCAAGTAATATACGGCATGCTAATTACGTTGCCGATTGCTAAATTGCATTATCTCTTATAGTTTCCGAGATATGGACAATCGAAATTTTACACCTTAGAGTCTGTTTCTAACTGGGGTCAAATTGTAAAATGGTCTTACGAATTAGCGATTACGTTCCAATTCACATTCCAAGTAATATTCGGCATGCTAATTACGCTGCCGATTGCCAAATTGCATTATCTCTTATAGTTTCCGAGATATGGACTATCGACATCTAACAAAATTGGCTCTGCTTCTAACTTGGGCCAGAATTGTAAAATGGTCTTACGAATTGACGATTTCGTTCCAATTCACATTCCAAGTAATATTCGGCATGCTAATTACGTTGCCGATTGCCAAATTGCATTATCTCTTATAGTTTCCGAGATATGGACTATCGACATCTGACAATATTGGCTCTGCTTCTAACTTGGGCCAGAATTGTAAAATGGTCTTATGAATTAGCGATTTCGCTCCAATTCACATTCCAAGTAATATTCGGCATGCTAATTACGTTGCCGATTGCCAAATTGCATTATCTCTTATAGTTTCCGAGATATGGTCTATCGACATCTAACAATATTGGCTCTGCTTCTAACTTGGGACAGAATTGTAAAATGGTCTTATGAATTAGCGATTTCGCTCCAATTCACATTCCAAGTAATATTCGGCATGCTATTTACGCTGCCGATTGCCAAATTGCATTATCTCTTATAGTTTCCGAGATATGGACTATCGACATCTAACAAAATTGGCTCTGCTTCTAACTTGGGCCAGAATTGTAAAATGGTCTTACGAATTAACGATTTCGTTCCAATTCACATTCCAACTAATATTCGGCATGCTAATTACGTTGCCGATTGCCAAATTGCATTATCTCTTATAGTTTCCGAGATATGGACAATCGAAATTCTACACCTTAGAGTCTGTTTCTAACTGGGGTCAAAATTGTAAAATTGTCTTACGAATTAGCGATTTCGCTCCAATTCACATTCCAAGTAATATTCGGCATGCTAATTACGCTGCCGATTGCCAAATTGCATTATCTCTTATAGTTTCCGAGATATGGACTATCGACATCTGACAATATTGGCTCTGCTTCTAACTTGGGCCAGAATTGTAAAATTTTCTTATGAATTAGCGATTTCGTTCCAATTCACATTCCAAGTAATATTCGGCATGCTAATTACGTTGCCGATTGCCAAATTGCATTATCTCTTATAGTTTCCGAGATATGGACTATCGACATCTAACAATATTGGCTCTGCTTCTAACTAGGGCCAGAATTGTAAAATGGTCTTATGAATTAGCGATTTCACTCCAATTCACATTCCAAGTAATATTCGGCATGCTAATTACGTTGCCGATTGCCAAATTGCATTATCTCTTATAGTTTCCGAGATATGGTCTATCGACATCTAACAATATTGGCTCTGCTTCTAACTTGGGCCAGAATTGTAAAATGGTCTTATGAATTAGCGATTTCGCTCCAATTCACATTCCAAGTAATATTCGGCATGCTATTTACGCTGCCGATTGCCAAATTGCATTATCTCTTACAGTTTCCGAGATATGGACTATCGACATCTAACAAAATTGGCTCTGCTTCTAACTTGGGCCAGAATTGTAAAATGGCCTTACGAATTAACGATTTCGTTCCAATTCACATTCCAACTAATATTCGGCATGCTAATTACGTTGCCGATTGCCAAATTGCATTATCTCTTATAGTTTCCGAGATATGGACAATCGAAATTCTACACCTTAGAGTCTGTTTCTAACTGGGGTCAAAATTGTAAAATGGTCTTACGAATTAGCGATTTCGTTCCAATTCACATTCCAAGTAATATTCGGCATGCTAATTACGTTGCCGATTGCCAAATTGCATTATCTCTTATAGTTTCCGAGATATGGTCTATCGACATCTAACAATATTGGCTCTGCTTCTAACTTGGGCCAGAATTGTAAAATGGTCTTATGAATTAGCGATTTCGCTCCAATTCACATTCCAAGTAATATTCGGCATGCTAATTACGCTGCCGATTGCCAAATTGCATTATCTCTTATAGTTTCCGAGATATGGACTATCGACATCTGACAATATTGGCTCTGCTTCTAACTTGGGCCAGAATTGTAAAATTTTCTTATGAATTAGCGATTTCGTTCCAATTCACATTCCAAGTAATATTCGGCATACTAATTACGCTGCCGATTGCCAAATTGCATCATCTCTTATAGTTTCCGAGATATGGACAATCGAAATTTTACACCTTAGAGTCTGTTTCTAACTGGGGTCAAAATTGTAAAATGGTCTTACGAATTAGCGATTTCGTTCCAATTCACATTCCAAGTAATATTCGGCATGCTATTTACGCTGCCGATTGCCAAATTGCATTATCTCTTATAGTTTCCGAGATATGGACTATCGACATCTAACAAAATTGGCTCTGCTTCTAACTTGGGCCAGAATTGTAAAATGGTCTTACGAATTAACGATTTCGTTCCAATTCACATTCCAACTAATATTCGGCATGCTAATTACGTTGCCGATTGCCAAATTGCATTATCTCTTATAGTTTCCGAGATATGGACAACCGAAATTCTACACCTTAGAGTCTGTTTCTAACTGGGGTCAAAATTGTAAAATGGTCTTACGAATTAGCGATTTCGTTCCAATTCACATTCCAAGTAATATTCGGCATGCTAATTACGTTGCCGATTGCCAAATTGCATTATCTCTTATAGTTTCCGAGATATGGACAATCGAAATTTTACACCTTAGAGTCTGTTTCTAACTGGGGTCAAAATTGTAAAATGGTCTTACGAATTAGCGATTTCGTTCCAATTCACATTCCAAGTAATATTCGGCATGCTAATTACGCTGCCGATTGCCAAATTGCATTATCTCTTATAGTTTCCGAGATATGGACTATCGACATCTGACAATATTGGCTCTGCTTCTAACTTGGGACAGAATTGTAAAATGGTCTTATGAATTAGCGATTTCGCTCCAATTCACATTCCAAGTAATATTCGGCATGCTAATTACGTTGCCGATTGCCAAATTGCATTATCTCTTATAGTTTCCGAGATATGGACTATCGACATCTAACAATATTGGCTCTGCTTCTAACTAGGGCCAGAATTGCAAAATGGTCTTATGAATTAGCGATTTCGCTCCAATTCACATTCCAAGTAATATTCGGCATGCTAATTACGTTGCCGATTGCCAAATTGCATTATCTCTTATAGTTTCCGAGATATGGACTATCGACATCTGACAATATTGGCTCTGCTTCTAACTTGGGACAGAATTGTAAAATGGTCTTATGAATTAGCGATTTCGCTCCAATTCACATTCCAAGTAATATTCGGCATGCTAATTACGTTGCCGATTGCCAAATTGCATTATCTCTTATAGTTTCCGAGATATGGACTATCGACATCTAACAATATTGGCTCTGCTTCTAACTAGGGCCAGAATTGTAAAATGGTCTTATGAATTAGCGATTTCGCTCCAATTCACATTCCAAGTAATATTCGGCATGCTAATTACGTTGCCGATTGCCAAATTGCATTATCTCATATAGTTTCCGAGATGTGGTCTATCGACATCTAACAATATTGGCCCTGCTTCTAACTTGGGCCAGAATTGTAAAATGGTCTTATGAATTAGCGATTTCGCTCCAATTCACATTCCAAGTAATATTCGGCATGCTATTTACGCTGCCGATTGCCAAATTGCATTATCTCTTATAGTTTCCGAGATATGGACTATCGACATCTAACAAAATTGGCTCTGCTTCTAACTTGGGCCAGAATTGTAAAATGGTCTTACGAATTAACGATTTCGTTCCGATTCACATTCCAACTAATATTCGGCATGCTAATTACGTTGCCGATTGCCAAATTGCATTATCTCTTATAGTTTCCGAGATATGGACAATCGAAATTCTACACCTTAGAGTCTGTTTCTAACTGGGGTCAAAATTGTAAAATGGTCTTACGAATAAGCGATTTCGTTCCAATTCACATTCCAAGTAATATTCGGCATGCTAATTACGTTGTCGATTGCCAAATTGCATTATCTCTTATAGTTTCCGAGATATGGTCTATCGACATCTAACAATATTGGCTCTGTTTCTAACTTGGGCCAGAATTGTAAAATGGTCTTATGAATTAGCGATTTCGCTCCAATTCACATTCCAAGTAATATTCGGCATGCTAATTACGCTGCCGATTGCCAAATTGCATTATCTCTTATAGTTTCCGAGATATGGACTATCGACGTCTGACAATATTGGCTCTGCTTCTAACTTGGGCCAGAATTGTAAAATTTTCTTATGAATTAGCGATTTCGTTCCAATTCACATTCCAAGTAATATTCGGCATACTAATTACGCTGCCGATTACCAAATTGCATCATCTCTTATAGTTTCCGAGATATGGACAATCGAAATTTTACACCTTAGAGTCTGTTTCTAACTGGGGTCAAAATTGTAAAATGGTCTTACGAATTAGCGATTTCGTTCCAATTCACATTCCAAGTAATATTCGGCATGCTATTTACGCTGCCGATTGCCAAATTGCATTATCTCTTATAGTTTCCGAGATATGGACTATCGACATCTAACAAAATTGGCTCTGCTTCTAACTTGGGCCAGAATTGTAAAATGGTCTTACGAATTAACGATTTCGTTCCAATTCACATTCCAACTAATATTCGGCATGCTAATTACGTTGCCGATTGCCAAATTGCATTATCTCTTATAGTTTCCGAGATATGGACAATCGAAATTCTACACCTTAGAGTCTGTTTCTAACTTGGGCCAGAATTGTAAAATGGTCTTATGAATTAGCGATTTCGCTCCAATTCACATTCCAAGTAATATTCGGCATGCTAATTATGCTGCCGATTGCCAAATTGCATTATCTCTTATAGTTTCCGAGATATGGACTATCGACATCTGACAATATTGGCTCTGCTTCTAACTTGGGCCAGAATTGTAAAATTTTCTTATGAATTAGCGATTTCGTTCCAATTCACATTCCAAGTAATATTCGGCATACTAATTACGCTGGCGATTGCCAAATTGCATCATCTCTTATAGTTTCCGAGATATGGACAATCGAAATTTTACACCTTAGAGTCTGTTTCTAACTGGGGTCAAAATTGTAAAATGGTCTTACGAATTAGCGATTTCGTTCCAATTCACATTCCAAGTAATATTCGGCATGCTATTTACGCTGCCGATTGCCAAATTGCATTATCTCTTATAGTTTCCGAGATATGGACTATCGACATCTAACAAAATTGGCTCTGCTTCTAACTTGGGCCAGAATTGTAAAATGGTCTTACGAATTAACGATTTCGTTCCAATTCACATTCCAACTAATATTCGGCATGCTAATTACGTTGCCGATTGCCAAATTGCATTATCTCTTATAGTTTCCGAGATATGGACAACCGAAATTCTACACCTTAGAGTCTGTTTCTAACTGGGGTCAAAATTGTAAAATGGTCTTACGAATTAGCGATTTCGTTCCAATTCACATTCCAAGTAATATTCGGCATGCTAATTACGTTGCCGATTGCTAAATTGCATTATCTCTTATAGTTTCCGAGATATGGACAATCGAAATTTTACACCTTAGAGTCTGTTTCTAACTGGGGTCAAAATTGTAAAATGGTCTTACGAATTAGCGATTACGTTCCAATTCACATTCCAAGTAATATTCGGCATGCTAATTACGCTGCCGATTGCCAAATTGCATTATCTCTTATAGTTTCCGAGATATGGACTATCGACATCTAACAAAATTGGCTCTGCTTCTAACTTGGGCCAGAATTGTAAAATGGTCTTACGAATTGACGATTTCGTTCCAATTCACATTCCAAATAATATTCGGCATGCTAATTACGTTGCCGATTGCCAAATTGCATTATCTCTTATAGTTTCCGAGATATGGACTATCGACATCTGACAATATTGGCTCTGCTTCTAACTTGGGCCAGAATTGTAAAATGGTCTTATGAATTAGCGATTTCGCTCCAATTCACATTCCAAGTAATATTCGGCATGCTAATTACGTTGCCGATTGCCAAATTGCATTATCTCTTATAGTTTCCGAGATATGGTCTATCGACATCTAACAATATTGGCTCTGCTTCTAACTTGGGACAGAATTGTAAAATGGTCTTATGAATTAGCGATTTCGCTCCAATTCACATTCCAAGTAATATTCGGCATGCTATTTACGCTGCCGATTGCCAAATTGCATTATCTCTTATAGTTTCCGAGATATGGACTATCGACATCTAACAAAATTGGCTCTGCTTCTAACTTGGGCCAGAATTGTAAAATGGTCTTACGAATTAACGATTTCGTTCCAATTCACATTCCAACTAATATTCGGCATGCTAATTACGTTGCCGATTGCCAAATTGCATTATCTCTTATAGTTTCCGAGATATGGACAATCGAAATTCTACACCTTAGAGTCTGTTTCTAACTGGGGTCAAAATTGTAAAATTGTCTTATGAATTAGCGATTTCGTTCCAATTCACATTCCAAGTAATATTCGGCATGCTAATTACGTTGCCGATTGCCAAATTGCATTATCTCTTATAGTTTCCGAGATATGGTCTATCGACATCTAACAATATTGGCTCTGCTTCTAACTTGGGCCAGAATTGTAAAATGGTCTTATGAATTAGCGATTTCGCTCCAATTCACATTCCAAGTAATATTCGGCATGCTAATTACGCTGCCGATTGCCAAATTGCATTATCTCTTATAGTTTCCGAGATATGGACTATCGACATCTGACAATATTGGCTCTGCTTCTAACTTGGGCCAGAATTGTAAAATTTTCTTATGAATTAGCGATTTCGTTCCAATTCACATTCCAAGTAATATTCGGCATGCTAATTACGTTGCCGATTGCCAAATTGCATTATCTCTTATAGTTTCCGAGATATGGACTATCGACATCTAACAATATTGGCTCTGCTTCTAACTAGGGCCAGAATTGTAAAATGGTCTTATGAATTAGCGATTTCACTCCAATTCACATTCCAAGTAATATTCGGCATGCTAATTACGTTGCCGATTGCCAAATTGCATTATCTCTTATAGTTTCCGAGATATGGTCTATCGACATCTAACAATATTGGCTCTGCTTCTAACTTGGGCCAGAATTGTAAAATGGTCTTATGAATTAGCGATTTCGCTCCAATTCACATTCCAAGTAATATTCGGCATGCTATTTACGCTGCCGATTGCCAAATTGCATTATCTCTTATAGTTTCCGAGATATGGACTATCGACATCTAACAAAATTGGCTCTGCTTCTAACTTGGGCCAGAATTGTAAAATGGTCTTACGAATTAACGATTTCGTTCCAATTCACATTCCAACTAATATTCGGCATGCTAATTACGTTGCCGATTGCCAAATTGCATTATCTCTTATAGTTTCCGAGATATGGACAATCGAAATTCTACACCTTAGAGTCTGTTTCTAACTGGGGTCAAAATTGTAAAATGGTCTTACGAATTAGCGATTTCGTTCCAATTCACATTCCAAGTAATATTCGGCATGCTAATTACGTTGCCGATTGCCAAATTGCATTATCTCTTATAGTTTCCGAGATATGGTCTATCGACATCTAACAATATTGGCTCTGCTTCTAACTTGGGCCAGAATTGTAAAATGGTCTTATGAATTAGCGATTTCGCTCCAATTCACATTCCAAGTAATATTCGGCATGCTAATTACGCTGCCGATTGCCAAATTGCATTATCTCTTATAGTTTCCGAGATATGGACTATCGACATCTGACAATATTGGCTCTGCTTCTAACTTGGGCCAGAATTGTAAAATTTTCTTATGAATTAGCGATTTCGTTCCAATTCACATTCCAAGTAATATTCGGCATACTAATTACGCTGCCGATTGCCAAATTGCATCATCTCTTATAGTTTCCGAGATATGGACAATCGAAATTTTACACCTTAGAGTCTGTTTCTAACTGGGGTCAAAATTGTAAAATGGTCTTACGAATTAGCGATTTCGTTCCAATTCACATTCCAAGTAATATTCGGCATACTAATTACGCTGGCGATTGCCAAATTGCATCATCTCTTATAGTTTCCGAGATATGGACAATCGAAATTTTACACCTTAGAGTCTGTTTCTAACTGGGGTCAAAATTGTAAAATGGTCTTACGAATTAGCGATTTCGTTCCAATTCACATTCCAAGTAATATTCGGCATGCTATTTACGCTGCCGATTGCCAAATTGCATTATCTCTTATAGTTTCCGAGATATGGACTATCGACATCTAACAAAATTGGCTCTGCTTCTAACTTGGGCCAGAATTGTAAAATGGTCTTACGAATTAACGATTTCGTTCCAATTCACATTCCAACTAATATTCGGCATGCTAATTACGTTGCCGATTGCCAAATTGCATTATCTCTTATAGTTTCCGAGATATGGACAACCGAAATTCTACACCTTAGAGTCTGTTTCTAACTGGGGTCAAAATTGTAAAATGGTCTTACGAATTAGCGATTTCGTTCCAATTCACATTCCAAGTAATATTCGGCATGCTAATTACGTTGCCGATTGCTAAATTGCATTATCTCTTATAGTTTCCGAGATATGGACAATCGAAATTTTACACCTTAGAGTCTGTTTCTAACTGGGGTCAAAATTGTAAAATGGTCTTACGAATTAGCGATTACGTTCCAATTCACATTCCAAGTAATATTCGGCATGCTAATTACGCTGCCGATTGCCAAATTGCATTATCTCTTATAGTTTCCGAGATATGGACTATCGACATCTAACAAAATTGGCTCTGCTTCTAACTTGGGCCAGAATTGTAAAATGGTCTTACGAATTGACGATTTCGTTCCAATTCACATTCCAAGTAATATTCGGCATGCTAATTACGTTGCCGATTGCCAAATTGCATTATCTCTTATAGTTTCCGAGATATGGACTATCGACATCTGACAATATTGGCTCTGCTTCTAACTTGGGCCAGAATTGTAAAATGGTCTTATGAATTAGCGATTTCGCTCCAATTCACATTCCAAGTAATATTCGGCATGCTAATTACGTTGCCGATTGCCAAATTGCATTATCTCTTATAGTTTCCGAGATATGGTCTATCGACATCTAACAATATTGGCTCTGCTTCTAACTTGGGACAGAATTGTAAAATGGTCTTATGAATTAGCGATTTCGCTCCAATTCACATTCCAAGTAATATTCGGCATGCTATTTACGCTGCCGATTGCCAAATTGCATTATCTCTTATAGTTTCCGAGATATGGACTATCGACATCTAACAAAATTGGCTCTGCTTCTAACTTGGGCCAGAATTGTAAAATGGTCTTACGAATTAACGATTTCGTTCCAATTCACATTCCAACTAATATTCGGCATGCTAATTACGTTGCCGATTGCCAAATTGCATTATCTCTTATAGTTTCCGAGATATGGACAATCGAAATTCTACACCTTAGAGTCTGTTTCTAACTGGGGTCAAAATTGTAAAATTGTCTTATGAATTAGCGATTTCGTTCCAATTCACATTCCAAGTAATATTCGGCATGCTAATTACGTTGCCGATTGCCAAATTGCATTATCTCTTATAGTTTCCGAGATATGGTCTATCGACATCTAACAATATTGGCTCTGCTTCTAACTTGGGCCAGAATTGTAAAATGGTCTTATGAATTAGCGATTTCGCTCCAATTCACATTCCAAGTAATATTCGGCATGCTAATTACGCTGCCGATTGCCAAATTGCATTATCTCTTATAGTTTCCGAGATATGGACTATCGACATCTGACAATATTGGCTCTGCTTCTAACTTGGGCCAGAATTGTAAAATTTTCTTATGAATTAGCGATTTCGTTCCAATTCACATTCCAAGTAATATTCGGCATGCTAATTACGTTGCCGATTGCCAAATTGCATTATCTCTTATAGTTTCCGAGATATGGACAATCGAAATTTTACACCTTAGAGTCTGTTTCTAACTGGGGTCAAAATTGTAAAATGGTCTTACGAATTAGCGATTTCGTTCCAATTCACATTCCAAGTAATATTCGGCATGCTAATTACGTTGCCGATTGCCAAATTGCATTATCTCTTATAGTTTCCGAGATATGGACAATCGAAATTCTACACCTTAGAGTCTGTTTCTAACTGGGGTCAAAATTGTAAAATGGTCTTACGAATTAGCGATTTCGTTCCAATTCACATTCCAAGTAATATTCGGCATGCTAATTACGTTGCCGATTGCCAAATTGCATTAGCTCTTATAGTTTCCGAGATATGGTCTATCGACATCTAACAATATTGGCTCTGCTTCTAACTTGGGCCAGAATTGTAAAATGGTCTTATGAATTAGCGATTTCGCTCCAATTCACATTCCAAGTAATATTCGGCATGCTAATTACGCTGCCGATTGCCAAATTGCATTATCTCTTATAGTTTCCGAGATATGGACTATCGACATCTGACAATATTGGCTCTGCTTCTAACTTGGGCCAGAATTGTAAAATTTTCTTATGAATTAGCGATTTCGTTCCAATTCACATTCCAAGTAATATTCGGCATACTAATTACGCTGCCGATTGCCAAATTGCATCATCTCTTATAGTTTCCGAGATATGGACAATCGAAATTCTACACCTTAGAGTCTGTTTCTAACTGGGGTCAAAATTGTAAAATGGTCTTACGAATTAGCGATTTCGTTCCAATTCACATTCCAAGTAATATTCGGCATGCTAATTACGTTGCCGATTGCCAAATTGCATTATCTCTTATAGTTTCCGAGATATGGACAATCGAAATTTTACACCTTAGAGTCTGTTTCTAACTGGGGTCAAAATTGTAAAATGGTCTTACGAATTAGCGATTTTGTTCCAATTCACATTCCAAGTAATATTCGGCATGCTAATTACGCTGCCGATTGCCAAATTGCATTATCTCTTATAGTTTCAGAGATATGGACTATCGACATCTAACAAAATTGGCTCTGCTTCTAACTTGGGCCAGAATTGTAAAATGGTCTTACGAATTAACGATTTCGTTCCAATTCACATTCCAAGTAATATTCGGCATGCTAATTACGTTGCCGATTGCCAAATTGCATTATCTCTTATAGTTTCCGAGATATGGACTATCGACATCTGACAATATTGGCTCTGCTTCTAACTTGGGACAGAATTGTAAAATGGTCTTATGAATTAGCGATTTCGCTCCAATTCACATTCCAAGTAATATTCGGCATGCTAATTACGTTGCCGATTGCCAAATTGCATTATCTCTTATAGTTTCCGAGATATGGACTATCGACATCTAACAATATTGGCTCTGCTTCTAACTAGGGCCAGAATTGTAAAATGGTCTTATGAATTAGCGATTTCGCTCCAAATCACATTCCAAGTAATATTCGGCATGCTAATTACGTTGCCGATTGCCAAATTGCATTATCTCTTATAGTTTCCGAGATATGGTCTATCGACATCTAACAATATTGGCTCTGCTTCTAACTTGGGCCAGAATTGTAAAATGGTCTTATGAATTAGCGATTTCGCTCCAATTCACATTCCAAGTAATATTCGGCATGCTATTTATGCTGCCGATTGCCAAATTGCATTATCTCTTATAGTTTCCGAGATATGGACTATCGACATCTAACAAAATTGGCTCTGCTTCTAACTTGGGCCAGAATTGTAAAATGGTCTTACGAATTAACGATTTCGTTCCAATTCACATTCCAAGTAATATTCGGCATGCTAATTACGTTGCCGATTGCCAAATTGCATTATCTCTTATAGTTTCCGAGATATGGACTATCGACATCTGACAATATTGGCTCTGCTTCTAACTTGGGACAGAATTGTAAAATGGTCTTATGAATTAGTGATTTCGCTCCAATTCACATTCCAAGTAATATTCGGCATGCTAATTACGTTGCCGATTGCCAAATTGCATTATCTCTTATAGTTTCCGAGATATGGACTATCGACATCTAACAATATTGGCTCTGCTTCTAACTAGGGCCAGAATTGTAAAATGGTCTTATGAATTAGCGATTTCGCTCCAATTCACATTCCAAGTAATATACGGCATGCTAATTACGTTGCCGATTGCTAAATTGCATTATCTCTTATAGTTTCCGAGATATGGACAATCGAAATTTTACACCTTAGAGTCTGTTTCTAACTGGGGTCAAATTGTAAAATGGTCTTACGAATTAGCGATTACGTTCCAATTCACATTCCAAGTAATATTCGGCATGCTAATTACGCTGCCGATTGCCAAATTGCATTATCTCTTATAGTTTCCGAGATATGGACTATCGACATCTAACAAAATTGGCTCTGCTTCTAACTTGGGCCAGAATTGTAAAATGGTCTTACGAATTGACGATTTCGTTCCAATTCACATTCCAAGTAATATTCGGCATGCTAATTACGTTGCCGATTGCCAAATTGCATTATCTCTTATAGTTTCCGAGATATGGACTATCGACATCTGACAATATTGGCTCTGCTTCTAACTTGGGCCAGAATTGTAAAATGGTCTTATGAATTAGCGATTTCGCTCCAATTCACATTCCAAGTAATATTCGGCATGCTAATTACGTTGCCGATTGCCAAATTGCATTATCTCTTATAGTTTCCGAGATATGGTCTATCGACATCTAACAATATTGGCTCTGCTTCTAACTTGGGACAGAATTGTAAAATGGTCTTATGAATTAGCGATTTCGCTCCAATTCACATTCCAAGTAATATTCGGCATGCTATTTACGCTGCCGATTGCCAAATTGCATTATCTCTTATAGTTTCCGAGATATGGACTATCGACATCTAACAAAATTGGCTCTGCTTCTAACTTGGGCCAGAATTGTAAAATGGTCTTACGAATTAACGATTTCGTTCCAATTCACATTCCAACTAATATTCGGCATGCTAATTACGTTGCCGATTGCCAAATTGCATTATCTCTTATAGTTTCCGAGATATGGACAATCGAAATTCTACACCTTAGAGTCTGTTTCTAACTGGGGTCAAAATTGTAAAATTGTCTTACGAATTAGCGATTTCGCTCCAATTCACATTCCAAGTAATATTCGGCATGCTAATTACGCTGCCGATTGCCAAATTGCATTATCTCTTATAGTTTCCGAGATATGGACTATCGACATCTGACAATATTGGCTCTGCTTCTAACTTGGGCCAGAATTGTAAAATTTTCTTATGAATTAGCGATTTCGTTCCAATTCACATTCCAAGTAATATTCGGCATGCTAATTACGTTGCCGATTGCCAAATTGCATTATCTCTTATAGTTTCCGAGATATGGACTATCGACATCTAACAATATTGGCTCTGCTTCTAACTAGGGCCAGAATTGTAAAATGGTCTTATGAATTAGCGATTTCACTCCAATTCACATTCCAAGTAATATTCGGCATGCTAATTACGTTGCCGATTGCCAAATTGCATTATCTCTTATAGTTTCCGAGATATGGTCTATCGACATCTAACAATATTGGCTCTGCTTCTAACTTGGGCCAGAATTGTAAAATGGTCTTATGAATTAGCGATTTCGCTCCAATTCACATTCCAAGTAATATTCGGCATGCTATTTACGCTGCCGATTGCCAAATTGCATTATCTCTTACAGTTTCCGAGATATGGACTATCGACATCTAACAAAATTGGCTCTGCTTCTAACTTGGGCCAGAATTGTAAAATGGTCTTACGAATTAACGATTTCGTTCCAATTCACATTCCAACTAATATTCGGCATGCTAATTACGTTGCCGATTGCCAAATTGCATTATCTCTTATAGTTTCCGAGATATGGACAATCGAAATTCTACACCTTAGAGTCTGTTTCTAACTGGGGTCAAAATTGTAAAATGGTCTTACGAATTAGCGATTTCGTTCCAATTCACATTCCAAGTAATATTCGGCATGCTAATTACGTTGCCGATTGCCAAATTGCATTATCTCTTATAGTTTCCGAGATATGGTCTATCGACATCTAACAATATTGGCTCTGCTTCTAACTTGGGCCAGAATTGTAAAATGGTCTTATGAATTAGCGATTTCGCTCCAATTCACATTCCAAGTAATATTCGGCATGCTAATTACGCTGCCGATTGCCAAATTGCATTATCTCTTATAGTTTCCGAGATATGGACTATCGACATCTGACAATATTGGCTCTGCTTCTAACTTGGGCCAGAATTGTAAAATTTTCTTATGAATTAGCGATTTCGTTCCAATTCACATTCCAAGTAATATTCGGCATACTAATTACGCTGCCGATTGCCAAATTGCATCATCTCTTATAGTTTCCGAGATATGGACAATCGAAATTTTACACCTTAGAGTCTGTTTCTAACTGGGGTCAAAATTGTAAAATGGTCTTACGAATTAGCGATTTCGTTCCAATTCACATTCCAAGTAATATTCGGCATGCTATTTACGCTGCCGATTGCCAAATTGCATTATCTCTTATAGTTTCCGAGATATGGACTATCGACATCTAACAAAATTGGCTCTGCTTCTAACTTGGGCCAGAATTGTAAAATGGTCTTACGAATTAACGATTTCGTTCCAATTCACATTCCAACTAATATTCGGCATGCTAATTACGTTGCCGATTGCCAAATTGCATTATCTCTTATAGTTTCCGAGATATGGACAACCGAAATTCTACACCTTAGAGTCTGTTTCTAACTGGGGTCAAAATTGTAAAATGGTCTTACGAATTAGCGATTTCGTTCCAATTCACATTCCAAGTAATATTCGGCATGCTAATTACGTTGCCGATTGCCAAATTGCATTATCTCTTATAGTTTCCGAGATATGGACAATCGAAATTTTACACCTTAGAGTCTGTTTCTAACTGGGGTCAAAATTGTAAAATGGTCTTACGAATTAGCGATTTCGTTCCAATTCACATTCCAAGTAATATTCGGCATGCTAATTACGCTGCCGATTGCCAAATTGCATTATCTCTTATAGTTTCCGAGATATGGACTATCGACATCTGACAATATTGGCTCTGCTTCTAACTTGGGACAGAATTGTAAAATGGTCTTATGAATTAGCGATTTCGCTCCAATTCACATTCCAAGTAATATTCGGCATGCTAATTACGTTGCCGATTGCCAAATTGCATTATCTCTTATAGTTTCCGAGATATGGACTATCGACATCTAACAATATTGGCTCTGCTTCTAACTAGGGCCAGAATTGCAAAATGGTCTTATGAATTAGCGATTTCGCTCCAATTCACATTCCAAGTAATATTCGGCATGCTAATTACGTTGCCGATTGCCAAATTGCATTATCTCTTATAGTTTCCGAGATATGGACTATCGACATCTGACAATATTGGCTCTGCTTCTAACTTGGGACAGAATTGTAAAATGGTCTTATGAATTAGCGATTTCGCTCCAATTCACATTCCAAGTAATATTCGGCATGCTAATTACGTTGCCGATTGCCAAATTGCATTATCTCTTATAGTTTCCGAGATATGGACTATCGACATCTAACAATATTGGCTCTGCTTCTAACTAGGGCCAGAATTGTAAAATGGTCTTATGAATTAGCGATTTCGCTCCAATTCACATTCCAAGTAATATTCGGCATGCTAATTACGTTGCCGATTGCCAAATTGCATTATCTCATATAGTTTCCGAGATGTGGTCTATCGACATCTAACAATATTGGCCCTGCTTCTAACTTGGGCCAGAATTGTAAAATGGTCTTATGAATTAGCGATTTCGCTCCAATTCACATTCCAAGTAATATTCGGCATGCTATTTACGCTGCCGATTGCCAAATTGCATTATCTCTTATAGTTTCCGAGATATGGACTATCGACATCTAACAAAATTGGCTCTGCTTCTAACTTGGGCCAGAATTGTAAAATGGTCTTACGAATTAACGATTTCGTTCCGATTCACATTCCAACTAATATTCCGCATGCTAATTACGCTGCTGATTGCCAAATTGCATTATCTCTTATAGTTTCCGAGATATGGACAATCGAAATTCTACACCTTAGAGTCTGTTTCTAACTGGGGTCAAAATTGTAAAATGGTCTTACGAATAAGCGATTTCGTTCCAATTCACATTCCAAGTAATATTCGGCATGCTAATTACGTTGTCGATTGCCAAATTGCATTATCTCTTATAGTTTCCGAGATATGGTCTATCGACATCTAACAATATTGGCTCTGTTTCTAACTTGGGCCAGAATTGTAAAATGGTCTTATGAATTAGCGATTTCGCTCCAATTCACATTCCAAGTAATATTCGGCATGCTAATTACGCTGCTGATTGCCAAATTGCATTATCTCTTATAGTTTCCGAGATATGGACTATCGACGTCTGACAATATTGGCTCTGCTTCTAACTTGGGCCAGAATTGTAAAATTTTCTTATGAATTAGCGATTTCGTTCCAATTCACATTCCAAGTAATATTCGGCATACTAATTACGCTGCCGATTACCAAATTGCATCATCTCTTATAGTTTCCGAGATATGGACAATCGAAATTTTACACCTTAGAGTCTGTTTCTAACTGGGGTCAAAATTGTAAAATGGTCTTACGAATTAGCGATTTCGTTCCAATTCACATTCCAAGTAATATTCGGCATGCTATTTACGCTGCCGATTGCCAAATTGCATTATCTCTTATAGTTTCCGAGATATGGACTATCGACATCTAACAAAATTGGCTCTGCTTCTAACTTGGGCCAGAATTGTAAAATGGTCTTACGAATTAACGATTTCGTTCCAATTCACATTCCAACTAATATTCGGCATGCTAATTACGTTGCCGATTGCCAAATTGCATTATCTCTTATAGTTTCCGAGATATGGACAATCGAAATTCTACACCTTAGAGTCTGTTTCTAACTTGGGCCAGAATTGTAAAATGGTCTTATGAATTAGCGATTTCGCTCCAATTCACATTCCAAGTAATATTCGGCATGCTAATTACGCTGCCGATTGCCAAATTGCATTATCTCTTATAGTTTCCGAGATATGGACTATCGACATCTGACAATATTGGCTCTGCTTCTAACTTGGGCCAGAATTGTAAAATTTTCTTATGAATTAGCGATTTCGTTCCAATTCACATTCCAAGTAATATTCGGCATACTAATTACGCTGGCGATTGCCAAATTGCATCATCTCTTATAGTTTCCGAGATATGGACAATCGAAATTTTACACCTTAGAGTCTGTTTCTAACTGGGGTCAAAATTGTAAAATGGTCTTACGAATTAGCGATTTCGTTCCAATTCACATTCCAAGTAATATTCGGCATGCTATTTACGCTGCCGATTGCCAAATTGCATTATCTCTTATAGTTTCCGAGATATGGACTATCGACATCTAACAAAATTGGCTCTGCTTCTAACTTGGGCCAGAATTGTAAAATGGTCTTACGAATTAACGATTTCGTTCCAATTCACATTCCAACTAATATTCGGCATGCTAATTACGTTGCCGATTGCCAAATTGCATTATCTCTTATAGTTTCCGAGATATGGACAACCGAAATTCTACACCTTAGAGTCTGTTTCTAACTGGGGTCAAAATTGTAAAATGGTCTTACGAATTAGCGATTTCGTTCCAATTCACATTCCAAGTAATATTCGGCATGCTAATTACGTTGCCGATTGCTAAATTGCATTATCTCTTATAGTTTCCGAGATATGGACAATCGAAATTTTACACCTTAGAGTCTGTTTCTAACTGGGGTCAAAATTGTAAAATGGTCTTACGAATTAGCGATTACGTTCCAATTCACATTCCAAGTAATATTCGGCATGCTAATTACGCTGCCGATTGCCAAATTGCATTATCTCTTATAGTTTCCGAGATATGGACTATCGACATCTAACAAAATTGGCTCTGCTTCTAACTTGGGCCAGAATTGTAAAATGGTCTTACGAATTGACGATTTCGTTCCAATTCACATTCCAAGTAATATTCGGCATGCTAATTACGTTGCCGATTGCCAAATTGCATTATCTCTTATAGTTTCCGAGATATGGACTATCGACATCTGACAATATTGGCTCTGCTTCTAACTTGGGCCAGAATTGTAAAATGGTTTTATGAATTAGCGATTTCGCTCCAATTCACATTCCAAGTAATATTCGGCATGCTAATTACGTTGCCGATTGCCAAATTGCATTATCTCTTATAGTTTCCGAGATATGGTCTATCGACATCTAACAATATTGGCTCTGCTTCTAACTTGGGACAGAATTGTAAAATAGTCTTATGAATTAGCGATTTCGCTCCAATTCACATTCCAAGTAATATTCGGCATGCTATTTACGCTGCCGATTGCCAAATTGCATTATCTCTTATAGTTTCCGAGATATGGACTATCGACATCTAACAAAATTGGCTCTGCTTCTAACTTGGGCCAGAATTGTAAAATGGTCTTACGAATTAACGATTTCGTTCCAATTCACATTCCAACTAATATTCGGCATGCTAATTACGTTGCCGATTGCCAAATTGCATTATCTCTTATAGTTTCCGAGATATGGACAATCGAAATTCTACACCTTAGAGTCTGTTTCTAACTGGGGTCAAAATTGTAAAATTGTCTTATGAATTAGCGATTTCGTTCCAATTCACATTCCAAGTAATATTCGGCATGCTAATTACGTTGCCGATTGCCAAATTGCATTATCTCTTATAGTTTCCGAGATATGGTCTATCGACATCTAACAATATTGGCTCTGCTTCTAACTTGGGCCAGAATTGTAAAATGGTCTTATGAATTAGCGATTTCGCTCCAATTCACATTCCAAGTAATATTCGGCATGCTAATTACGCTGCCGATTGCCAAATTGCATTATCTCTTATAGTTTCCGAGATATGGACTATCGACATCTGACAATATTGGCTCTGCTTCTAACTTGGGCCAGAATTGTAAAATTTTCTTATGAATTAGCGATTTCGTTCCAATTCACATTCCAAGTAATATTCGGCATGCTAATTACGTTGCCGATTGCCAAATTGCATTATCTCTTATAGTTTCCGAGATATGGACTATCGACATCTAACAATATTGGCTCTGCTTCTAACTAGGGCCAGAATTGTAAAATGGTCTTATGAATTAGCGATTTCACTCCAATTCACATTCCAAGTAATATTCGGCATGCTAATTACGTTGCCGATTGCCAAATTGCATTATCTCTTATAGTTTCCGAGATATGGTCTATCGACATCTAACAATATTGGCTCTGCTTCTAACTTGGGCCAGAATTGTAAAATGGTCTTATGAATTAGCGATTTCGCTCCAATTCACATTCCAAGTAATATTCGGCATGCTATTTACGCTGCCGATTGCCAAATTGCATTATCTCTTATAGTTTCCGAGATATGGACTATCGACATCTAACAAAATTGGCTCTGCTTCTAACTTGGGCCAGAATTGTAAAATGGTCTTACGAATTAACGATTTCGTTCCAATTCACATTCCAACTAATATTCGGCATGCTAATTACGTTGCCGATTGCCAAATTGCATTATCTCTTATAGTTTCCGAGATATGGACAATCGAAATTCTACACCTTAGAGTCTGTTTCTAACTGGGGTCAAAATTGTAAAATGGTCTTACGAATTAGCGATTTCGTTCCAATTCACATTCCAAGTAATATTCGGCATGCTAATTACGTTGCCGATTGCCAAATTGCATTATCTCTTATAGTTTCCGAGATATGGTCTATCGACATCTAACAATATTGGCTCTGCTTCTAACTTGGGCCAGAATTGTAAAATGGTCTTATGAATTAGCGATTTCGCTCCAATTCACATTCCAAGTAATATTCGGCATGCTAATTACGCTGCCGATTGCCAAATTGCATTATCTCTTATAGTTTCCGAGATATGGACTATCGACATCTGACAATATTGGCTCTGCTTCTAACTTGGGCCAGAATTGTAAAATTTTCTTATGAATTAGCGATTTCGTTCCAATTCACATTCCAAGTAATATTCGGCATACTAATTACGCTGCCGATTGCCAAATTGCATTATCTCTTATAGTTTCCGAGATATGGACAATCGAAATTTTACACCTTAGAGTCTGTTTCTAACTGGGGTCAAAATTGTAAAATGGTCTTACGAATTAGCGATTTCGTTCCAATTCACATTCCAAGTAATATTCGGCATGCTATTTACGCTGCCGATTGCCAAATTGCATTATCTCTTATAGTTTTCGAGATATGGACTATCGACATCTAACAAAATTGGCTCTGCTTCTAACTTGGGCCAGAATTGTAAAATGGTCTTACGAATTAACGATTTCGTTCCAATTCACATTCCAACTAATATTCGGCATGCTAATTACGTTGCCGATTGCCAAATTGCATTATCTCTTATAGTTTCCGAGATATGGACAACCGAAATTCTACACCTTAGAGTCTGTTTCTAACTGGGGTCAAAATTGTAAAATGGTCTTACGAATTAGCGATTTCGTTCCAATTCACATTCCAAGTAATATTCGGCATGCTAATTACGTTGCCGATTGCCAAATTGCATTATCTCTTATAGTTTCCGAGATATGGACAATCGAAATTTTACACCTTAGAGTCTGTTTCTAACTGGGGTCAAAATTGTAAAATGGTCTTACGAATTAGCGATTTCGTTCCAATTCACATTCCAAGTAATATTCGGCATGCTAATTACGCTGCCGATTGCCAAATTGCATTATCTCTTATAGTTTCCGAGATATGGACTATCGACATCTGACAATATTGGCTCTGCTTCTAACTTGGGACAGAATTGTAAAATGGTCTTATGAATTAGCGATTTCGCTCCAATTCACATCCCAAGTAATATTCGGCATGCTAATTACGTTGCCGATTGCCAAATTGCATTATCTCTTATAGTTTCCGAGATATGGACTATCGACATCTAACAATATTGGCTCTGCTTCTAACTAGGGCCAGAATTGTAAAATGGTCTTATGAATTAGCGATTTCGCTCCAATTCACATTCCAAGTAATATTCGGCATGCTAATTACGTTGCCGATTGCCAAATTGCATTATCTCTTATAGTTTCCGAGATATGGACTATCGACATCTGACAATATTGGCTCTGCTTCTAACTTGGGACAGAATTGTAAAATGGTCTTATGAATTAGCGATTTCGCTCCAATTCACATTCCAAGTAATATTCGGCATGCTAATTACGTTGCCGATTGCCAAATTGCATTATCTCTTATAGTTTCCGAGATATGGACTATCGACATCTGACAATATTGGCTCTGCTTCTAACTAGGGCCAGAATTGTAAAATGGTCTTATGAATTAGCGATTTCGATCCAATTCACATTCCAAGTAATATTCGGCATGCTAATTACGTTGCCGATTGCCAAATTGCATTATCTCATATAGTTTCCGAGATGTGGTCTATCGACATCTAACAATATTGGCCCTGCTTCTAACTTGGGCCAGAATTGTAAAATGGTCTTATGAATTAGTGATTTCGCTCCAATTCACATTCCAAGTAATATTCGGCATGCTATTTACGCTGCCGATTGCCAAATTGCATTATCTCTTATAGTTTCCGAGATATGGACTATCGACATCTAACAAAATTGGCTCTGCTTCTAACTTGGGCCAGAATTGTAAAATGGTCTTACGAATTAACGATTTCGTTCCGATTCACATTCCAACTAATATTCGGCATGCTAATTACGTTGCCGATTGCCAAATTGCATTATCTCTTATAGTTTCCGAGATATGGACAATCGAAATTCTACACCTTAGAGTCTGTTTCTAACTGGGGTCAAAATTGTAAAATGGTCTTACGAATAAGCGATTTCGTTCCAATTCACATTCCAAGTAATATTCGGCATGCTAATTACGTTGTCGATTGCCAAATTGCATTATCTCTTATAGTTTCCGAGATATGGTCTATCGACATCTAACAATATTGGCTCTGTTTCTAACTTGGGCCAGAATTGTAAAATGGTCTTATGAATTAGCGATTTCGCTCCAATTCACATTCCAAGTAATATTCGGCATGCTAATTACGCTGCCGATTGCCAAATTGCATTATCTCTTATAGTTTCCGAGATATGGACTATCGACGTCTGACAATATTGGCTCTGCTTCTAACTTGGGCCAGAATTGTAAAATTTTCTTATGAATTAGCGATTTCGTTCCAATTCACATTCCAAGTAATATTCGGCATACTAATTACGCTGCCGATTACCAAATTGCATCATCTCTTATAGTTTCCGAGATATGGACAATCGAAATTTTACACCTTAGAGTCTGTTTCTAATTGGGGTCAAAATTGTAAAATGGTCTTACGAATTAGCGATTTCGTTCCAATTCACATTCCAAGTAATATTCGGCATGCTATTTACGCTGCCGATTGCCAAATTGCATTATCTCTTATAGTTTCCGAGATATGGACTATCGACATCTAACAAAATTGGCTCTGCTTCTAACTTGGGCCAGAATTGTAAAATGGTCTTACGAATTAACGATTTCGTTCCAATTCACATTCCAACTAATATTCGGCATGCTAATTACGTTGCCGATTGCCAAATTGCATTATCTCTTATAGTTTCCGAGATATGGACAATCGAATTTCTACACCTTAGAGTCTGTTTCTAACTGGGGTCAAAATTGTAAAATGGTCTTACGAATTAGCGATTTCGTTCCAATTCACATTCCAAGTAATATTCGGCATGCTAATTACGTTGCCGATTGCCAAATTGCATTATCTCTTATAGTTTCCGAGATATGGTCTATCGACATCTAACAATATTGGCTCTGCTTCTAACTTGGGCCAGAATTGTAAAATGGTCTTATGAATTAGCGATTTCGCTCCAATTCACATTCCAAGTAATATTCGGCATGCTAATTACGCTGCCGATTGCCAAATTGCATTATCTCTTATAGTTTCCGAGATATGGACTATCGACATCTGACAATATTGGCTCTGCTTCTAACTTGGGCCAGAATTGTAAAATTTTCTTATGAATTAGCGATTTCGTTCCAATTCACATTCCAAGTAATATTCGGCATACTAATTACGCTGCCGATGGCCAAATTGCATCATCTCTTATAGTTTCCGAGATATGGACAATCGAAATTTTACACCTTAGAGTCTGTTTCTAACTGGGGTCAAAATTGTTAAATGGTCTTACGAATTTGCGATTTCGTTCCAATTCACATTCCAAGTAATATTCGGCATGCTATTTACGCTGCCGATTGCCAAATTGCATTATCTCTTATGGTTTCCGAGATATGGACTATCGAGATCTAACAATATAGGCTCTGCTTCTAACTTGGGCCAGAATTGTAAAATGGTCTTATGAATTAGCGATTTCGTTCCAATTCACATTCCAAGTAATATTCGGCATGCTAATTACGTTGCCGATTGTCAAATTGCATTATCTTTTATAGTTTCCGAGATACGGACAATCGAAATTTTACACCTTAGAGTCTGTTTCTAACTGGGGTCAAAATTGTAAAATGGTCTTACGAATTAGCGATTTCGTTCCAATTCACATTCCAAGTAATATTCGGCATGCTAATTACGTTGCCGATTGTCAAATTGCATTATCTTTTATAGTTTCCGAGATACGGACAATCGAAATTTTACACCTTAGAGTCTGTTTCTAACTGGGGTCAAAATTGTAAAATGGTCTTACGAATTAGCGATTTCGTTCCAATTCACATTCCAAGTAATATTCGGCATGCTATTTACGCTGCCGATTGCCAAATTGCAATATCTCTTATAGTTTCCGAGATATGGACTATCGACATCTAACAAAATTGGCTCTGCTTCTAACTTGGGCCAGAATTGTAAAATGGTCTTACGAATTAACGATTTCGTTCCAATTCACATTCCAAGTAATATTCGGCGTGCTAATTACGTTGCCGATTGCCAAATTGCATTATCTCTTATAGTTTCCGAGATATGGACAATCGAAATTTTACGCCTTAGAGTCTGTTTCTAACTGGGGTCAAAATTGTAAAATGGTCTTACGAATTAACGATTTCGTTCCAATTCACATTCCAAGTAATATTCGGCATGCTAATTACGCTGCCGATTGCCAAATTGCATTATCTCTTATAGTTTCCGAGATATGGACTATCGACATCTAACAAAATTGGCTCTGCTTCTAACTTGGGCCAGAATTGTAAAATGGTCTTACGAATTAACGATTTCGTTCCAATTCACATTCCAAGTAATATTCGCCATGCTAATTACGTTGCCGATTGCCAAATTGCATTATCTCTTATAGTTTCCGAGATATGGACAATCGAAATTTTACACCTTAGAGTCTGTTTCTAACTGGGGTCAAAATTGTAAAATGGTCTTACGAATTAGCGATTTCGTTCCAATTCACATTCCAAGTAATATTCGGCATGCTAATTACGCTGCCGATTGCCAAATTGCATTATCTCTTATAGTTTCCGAGATATGGACTATCGACATCTAACAAAATTGGCTCTGCTTCTAACTTGGGCCAGAATTGTAAAATGGTCTTACGAATTAACGATTTCGTTCCAATTCACATTCCAAGTAATATTCGGCATGCTAATTACGTTGCCGATTGCCAAATTGCATTGTCCCTTATAGTTTCCGAGATATGGACTATCGACATCTGACAATATTGGCTCTGCTTCTAACTGGGGTCAAAATTGTAAAATGGTCTTACGAATTAGCGATTTCGTTCCAATTCACATTCCAAGTAATATTCGGCATGCTAATTACATTGCCGGTTGCCAAATTGCATTATCTCTTATAGTTTCCGAGATATGGTCTATCGACATCTAACAATATTGGCTCTGCTTCTAACTTGGGCCAGAATTGTAAAATGGTCTTATGAATTAGCGATTTCGCTCCAATTCACATTCCAAGTAATATTCGGCATGCTAATTACGCTGCCGATTGCCAAATTGCATTATCTCTTATAGTTTCCGAGATATGGACTATCGACATCTGACAATATTGGCTCTGCTTCTAACTTGGGCCAGAATTGTAAAATTTTCTTATGAATTAGCGATTTCGTTCCAATTCACATTCCAAGTAATATTCGGCATACTAATTACGCTGCCGATTGCCAAATTGCATCATCTCTTATAGTTTCCGAGATATGGACAATCGAAATTTTACACCTTAGAGTCTGTTTCTAACTGGGGTCAAAATTGTAAAATGGTCTTACGAATTAGCGATTTCGTTCCAATTCACATTCCAAGTAATATTCAGCATGCTATTTACGCTGCCGATTGCCAAATTGCATTATCTCTTATAGTTTCCGAGATATGGACTATCGACATCTAACAAAATTGGCTCTGCTTCTAACTTGGGCCAGAATTGTAAAATGGTCTTACGAATTAACGATTTCGTTCCAATTCACATTCCAACTAATATTCGGCATGCTAATTACGTTGCCGATTGCCAAATTGCATTATCTCTTATAGTTTCCGAGATATGGACAATCGAAATTCTACACCTTAGAGTCTGTTTCTAACTGGGGTCAAAATTGTAAAATGGTCTTACGAATTAGCGATTTCGTTCCAATTCACATTCCAAGTAATATTCGGCATGCTAATTACGTTGCTGATTGCCAAATTGCATTATCTCTTATAGTTTCCGAGATATGGACAATCGAAATTTTACACCTTAGAGTCTGTTTCTAACTGGGGTCAAAATTGTAAAATGGTCTTACGAATTAGCGATTTCGTTCCAATTCACATTCCAAGTAATATTCGGCATGCTAATTACGCTGCCGATTGCCAAATTGCATTATCTCTTATAGTTTCCGAGATATGGACTATCGACATCTAACAAAATTGGCTCTGCTTCTAACTTGGGCCAGAATTGTAAAATGGTCTTACGAATTAACGATTTCGTTCCAATTCACATTCCAAGTAATATTCGGCATGCTAATTACGTTGCCGATTGCCAAATTGCATTATCTCTTATAGTTTCCGAGATATGGTCTATCGACATCTAACAATATTGGCTCTGCTTCTAACTTGGGCCAGAATTGTAAAATGGTCTTATGAATTAGTGATTTCGCTCCAATTCACATTCCAAGTAATATTCGGCATGCTATTTACGCTGCCGATTGCCAAATTGCATTATCTCTTATAGTTTCCGAGATATGGACTATCGACATCTGACAATATTGGCTCTGCTTCTAACTTGGGACAGAATTGTAAAATGGTCTTATGAATTAGCGATTTCGCTCCAATTCACATTCCAAGTAATATTCGGCATGCTAATTACGTTGCCGATTGCCAAATTGCATTATCTCTTATAGTTTCCGAGATATGGACTATCGACATCTAACAATATTGGCTCTGCTTCTAACTAGGGCCAGAATAGTAAAATGGTCTTATGAATTAGCGATTTCGCTCCAATTCACATTCCAAGTAATATTCGGCATGCTAATTACGTTGCCGATTGCCAAATTGCATTATCTCTTATAGTTTCCGAGATATGGTCTATCGACATCTAACAATATTGGCTCTGCTTCTAACTTGGGCCAGAATTGTAAAATGGTCTTATGAATTAGTGATTTCGCTCCAATTCACATTCCAAGTAATATTCGGCATGCTATTTACGCTGCCGATTGCCAAATTGCATTATCTCTTATAGTTTCCGAGATATGGACTATCGACATCTAACAAAATTGGCTCTGCTTCTAACTTGGGCCAGAATTGTAAAATGGTCTTACGAATTAACGATTTCGTTCCAATTCACATTCCAACTAATATTCGGCATGCTAATTACGTTGCCGATTGCCAAATTGCATTATCTCTTATAGTTTCCGAGATATGGACCATCGAAATTCTACACCTTAGAGTCTGTTTCTAACTGGGGTCAAAATTGTAAAATGGTCTTACGAATTAGCGATTTCGTTCCAATTCACATTCCAAGTAATATTCGGCATGCTAATTACGTTGCCGATTGCCAAATTGCATTATCTCTTATAGTTTCCGAGATATGGTCTATCGACATCTAACAATATTGGCTCTGCTTCTAACTTGGGCCAGAATTGTAAAATGGTCTTATGAATTAGCGATTTCGCTCCAATTCACATTCCAAGTAATATTCGGCATGCTAATTACGCTGCCGATTGCCAAATTGCATTATCTCTTATAGTTTCCGAGATATGGACTATCGACATCTGACAATATTGGCTCTGCTTCTAACTTGGGCCAGAATTGTAAAATTTTCTTATGAATTAGCGATTTCGTTCCAATTCACATTCCAAGTAATATTCGGCATACTAATTACGCTGCCGATTGCCAAATTGCATCATCTCTTATAGTTTCCGAGATATGGACAATCGAAATTTTACACCTTAGAGTCTGTTTCTAACTGGGGTCAAAATTGTAAAATGGTCTTACGAATTAGCGATTTCGTTCCAATTCACATTCCAAGTAATATTCGGCATGCTAATTACGTTGCCGATTGCCAAATTGCATTATCTCTTATTGTTTCCGAGATATGGACTATCGACATCTGACAATATTGGCTCTGCTTCTAACTTGGGCCAGAATTGTAAAATGGTCTTACGAATTAACGATTTCGTTCCAATTCACATTCCAAGTAATATTCGGCATGCTAATTACGTTGCCGATTGCCAAATTGCATTATCTCTTATAGTTTCCGAGATATGGACAATCGAAATTTTACACCTTAGAGTCTGTTTCTAACTGGGGTCAAAATTGTAAAATGGTCTTACGAATTAGCGATTTCGTTTCAATTCACATTCCAAGTAATATTCGGCATGCTAATTACGCTGCCGATTGCCAAATTGCATTATCTCTTATAGTTTCCGAGATATTTACTATCGACATCTAGCAAAATTGGCTCTGCTTCTAACTTGGGCCAGAATTGTAAAATGGTCTTACGAATTAACGATTTCGTTCCAATTCACATTCCAAGTAATATTCGGCGTGCTAATTACGTTGCCGATTGCCAAATTGCATTATCTCTTATAGTTTCCGAGATATAGACAATCGAAATTTTACACCTTAGAGTCTGTTTCTAACCGGGGTCAAAATTGTAAAATGGTCTTACGAATTAGCGATTTCGTTCCAATTCACATTCCAAGTAATATTCGGCATGCTAATTACGCTGCCGATTGCCAAATTGCATTATCTCTTATAGTTTCCGAGATATAGACTATCGACATCTAACAAAATTGGCTCTGCTTCTAACTTGGGCCAGAATTGTAAAATGGTCTTACGAATTAACGATTTCGTTCCAATTCACATTCCAAGTAATATTCGCCATGCTAATTACGTTGCCGATTGCCAAATTGCATTATCTCTTATAGTTTCCGAGATATGGACAATCGAAATTTTAGACCTTAGAGTCTGTTTCTAACTGGGGTCAAAATTGTAAAATGGTCTTACGAATTAGCGATTTCGTTCCAATTCACATTCCAAGTAATATTCGGCATGCTAATTACGCTGCCGATTGCCAAATTGCATTATCTCTTATAGTTTCCGAGATATGGACTATCGACATGTAACAAAATTGGCTCTGCTTCTAACTTGGGCCAGAATTGTAAAATGGTCTTACGAATTAACGATTTCGTTCCAATTCACATTCCAAGTAATATTCGGCATGCTAATTACGTTGCCGATTGCCAAATTGCATTATCTCTTATAATTTCCGAGATATGGACTATCGACATCTGACAATATTGGCTCTGCTTCTAATTGGGGTCAAAATTGTAAAATGGTCTTACGAATTAGCGATTTCGCTCCAATTCACATTCCAAGTAATATTCGGCATGCTAATTACGTTGCCGATTGCCAAATTGCATTATCTCTTATAGTTTCCGAGATATGGTCTATCGACATCTAACAATATTGGCTCTGGTTCTAACTTGGGCCAGAATTGTAAAATGGTCTTATGAATTAGCGATTTCGCTCCAATTCACATTCCAAGTAATATTCGGCATGCTAATTACGCTGCCGATTGCCAAATTGCATTATCTCTTATAGTTTCCGAGATATGGACTATCGACATCTGACAATATTGGCTCTGCTTCTAACTTGGGCCAGAATTGTAAAATTTTCTTATGAATTAGCGATTTCGTTCCAATTCACATTCCAAGTAATATTCGGTATACTAATTACGCTGCCGATTGCCAAATTGCATCATCTCTTATAGTTTCCGAGATATGGACAATCGAAATTTAACACCTTAGAGTCTGTTTCTAACTGGGGTCAAAATTGTAAAATGGTCTTACGAATTAGCGATTTCGTTCCAATTCACATTCCAAGTAATATTCGGCATGCTATTTACGCTGCCGATTGCCAAATTGCATTATCTCTTATAGTTTCCGAGATATGGACTATCGACATCTAACAAAATTGGCTCTGCTTCTAACTTGGGCCAGAATTGTAAAATGGTCTTACGAATTAACGATTTCGTTCCAATTCACATTCCAACTAATATTCGGCATGCTAATTACGTTGCCGATTGCCAAATTGCATTATCTCTTATAGTTTCCGAGATATGGACAATCGAAATTCTACACCTTAGAGTCTGTTTCTAACTGGGGTCAAAATTGTAAAATGGTCTTACGAATTAGCGATTTCGTTCCAATTCACATTCCAAGTAATATTCGGCATGCTAATTACGTTGCCGATTGCCAAATTGCATTATCTCTTATAGTTTCCGAGATATGGACAATCGAAATTTTACACCTTAGAGTCTGTTTCTAACTGGGGTCAAAATTGTAAAATGGTCTTACGAATTAGCGATTTCGTTCCAATTCACATTCCAAGTAATATTCGGCATGCTAATTACGCTGCCGATTGCCAAATTGCATTATCTCTTATAGTTTCCGAGATATGGACTATCGACATCTAACAAAATTGGCTCTGCTTCTAACTTGGGCCAGAATTGTAAAATGGTCTTACAAATTAACGATTTCGTTCCAATTCACATTCCAAGTAATATTCGGCATGCTAATTACGTTGCCGATTGCCAAATTGCATTATCTCTTATAGTTTCCGAGATATGGACTATCGACTTCTGACAATATTGGCTCTGCTTCTAACTTGGGACAGAATTGTAAAATGGTCTTATGAATTAGCGATTTCGCTCCAATTCACATTCCAAGTAATATTCGGCATGCTAATTACGTTGCCGATTGCCAAATTGCATTATCTCTTATAGTTTCCGAGATATGGACTATCGACATCTAACAATATTGGCTCTGCTTCTAACTAGGGCCAGAATTGTAAAATGGTCTTATGAATTAGCGATTTCGCTCCAATTCACATTCCAAGTAATATTCGGCATGCTAATTACGTTGCCGATTGCCAAATTGCATTATCTCTTATAGTTTCCGAGATATGGTCTATCGACATCTAACAATATTGGCTCTGCTTCTAACTTGGGCCAGAATTGTAAAATGGTCTTATGAATTAGCGATTTCGCTCCAATTCACATTCCAAGTAATATTCGGCATGCTATTTACGCTGCCGATTGCCAAATTGCATTATCTCTTATAGTTTCCGAGATATCGACTATCGACATCTAACAAAATTGGCTCTGCTTCTAACTAGGGCCAGAATTGTAAAATGGTCTTATGAATTAGCGATTTCGCTCCAATTCACATTCCAAGTAATATTCGGCATGCTAATTACGTTGCCGATTGCCAAATTGCATTATCTCTTATAGTTTCCGAGATATGGTCTATCGACATCTAACAATATTGGCTCTGCTTCTAACTTGGGCCAGAATTGTAAAATGGTCTTACGAATTAACGATTTCGTTCCAATTCACATTCCAACTAATATTCGGCATGCTAATTACGTTGCCGATTGCCAAATTGCATTATCTCTTATAGTTTCCGAGATATGGACCATCGAAATTCTACACCTTAGAGTCTGTTTCTAACTGGGGTCAAAATTGTAAAATGGTCTTACGAATTAGCGATTTCGTTTCAATTCACATTCCAAGTAATATTCGGCATGCTAATTACGCTGCCGATTGCCAAATTGCATTATCTCTTATAGTTTCCGAGATATTTACTATCGACATCTAGCAAAATTGGCTCTGCTTCTAACTTGGGCCAGAATTGTAAAATGGTCTTACGAATTAACGATTTCGTTCCAATTCACATTCCAAGTAATATTCGGCGTGCTAATTACGTTGCCGATTGCCAAATTGCATTATCTCTTATAGTTTCCGAGATATAGACAATCGAAATTTTACACCTTAGAGTCTGTTTCTAACCGGGGTCAAAATTGTAAAATGGTCTTACGAATTAGCGATTTCGTTCCAATTCACATTCCAAGTAATATTCGGCATGCTAATTACGCTGCCGATTGCCAAATTGCATTATCTCTTATAGTTTCCGATATATAGACTATCGACATCTAACAAAATTGGCTCTGCTTCTAACTTGGGCCAGAATTGTAAAATGGTCTTACGAATTAACGATTTCGTTCCAATTCACATTCCAAGTAATATTCGCCATGCTAATTACGTTGCCGATTGCCAAATTGCATTATCTCTTATAGTTTCCGAGATATGGACAATCGAAATTTTAGACCTTAGAGTCTGTTTCTAACTGGGGTCAAAATTGTAAAATGGTCTTACGAATTAGCGATTTCGTTCCAATTCACATTCCAAGTAATATTCGGCATGCTAATTACGCTGCCGATTGCCAAATTGCATTATCTCTTATAGTTTCCGAGATATGGACTATCGACATGTAACAAAATTGGCTCTGCTTCTAACTTGGGCCAGAATTGTAAAATGGTCTTACGAATTAACGATTTCGTTCCAATTCACATTCCAAGTAATATTCGGCATGCTAATTACGTTGCCGATTGCCAAATTGCATTATCTCTTATAATTTCCGAGATATGGACTATCGACATCTGACAATATTGGCTCTGCTTCTAATTGGGGTCAAAATTGTAAAATGGTCTTACGAATTAGCGATTTCGTTCCAATTCACATTCCAAGTAATATTCGGCATGCTAATTACGTTGCCGATTGCCAAATTGCATTATCTCTTATAGTTTCCGAGATATGGTCTATCGACATCTAACAATATTGGCTCTGGTTCTAACTTGGGCCAGAATTGTAAAATGGTCTTATGAATTAGCGATTTCGCTCCAATTCACATTCCAAGTAATATTCGGCATGCTAATTACGCTGCCGATTGCCAAATTGCATTATCTCTTATAGTTTCCGAGATATGGACTATCGACATCTGACAATATTGGCTCTGCTTCTAACTTGGGCCAGAATTGTAAAATTTTCTTATGAATTAGCGATTTCGTTCCAATTCACATTCCAAGTAATATTCGGTATACTAATTACGCTGCCGATTGCCAAATTGCATCATCTCTTATAGTTTCCGAGATATGGACAATCGAAATTTAACACCTTAGAGTCTGTTTCTAACTGGGGTCAAAATTGTAAAATGGTCTTACGAATTAGCGATTTCGTTCCAATTCACATTCCAAGTAATATTCGGCATGCTATTTACGCTGCCGATTGCCAAATTGCATTATCTCTTATAGTTTCCGAGATATGGACTATCGACATCTAACAAAATTGGCTCTGCTTCTAACTTGGGCCAGAATTGTAAAATGGTCTTACGAATTAACGATTTCGTTCCAATTCACATTCCAACTAATATTCGGCATGCTAATTACGTTGCCGATTGCCAAATTGCATTATCTCTTATAGTTTCCGAGATATGGACAATCGAAATTCTACACCTTAGAGTCTGTTTCTAACTGGGGTCAAAATTGTAAAATGGTCTTACGAATTAGCGATTTCGTTCCAATTCACATTCCAAGTATTATTCGGCATGCTAATTACGCTGCCGATTGCCAAATTGCATTATCTCTTATAGTTTCCGAGATATGGACAATCGAAATTTTACACCTTAGAGTCTGTTTCTAACTGGGGTCAAAATTGTAAAATGGTCTTACGAATTAGCGATTTCGTTCCAATTCACATTCCAAGTAATATTCGGCATGCTAATTACGCTGCCGATTGCCAAATTGCATTATCTCTTATAGTTTCCGAGATATGGACTATCGACATCTAACAAAATTGGCTCTGCTTCTAACTTGGGCCAGAATTGTAAAATGGTCTTACAAATTAACGATTTCGTTCCAATTCACATTCCAAGTAATATTCGGCATGCTAATTACGTTGCCGATTGCCAAATTGCATTATCTCTTATAGTTTCCGAGATATGGACTATCGACTTCTGACAATATTGGCTCTGCTTCTAACTTGGGACAGAATTGTAAAATGGTCTTATGAATTAGCGATTTCGCTCCAATTCACATTCCAAGTAATATTCGGCATGCTAATTACGTTGCCGATTGCCAAATTGCATTATCTCTTATAGTTTCCGAGATATGGACTATCGACATCTAACAATATTGGCTCTGCTTCTAACTAGGGCCAGAATTGTAAAATGGTCTTATGAATTAGCGATTTCGCTCCAATTCACATTCCAAGTAATATTCGGCATGCTAATTACGTTGCCGATTGCCAAATTGCATTATCTCTTATAGTTTCCGAGATATGGTCTATCGACATCTAACAATATTGGCTCTGCTTCTAACTTGGGCCAGAATTGTAAAATGGTCTTATGAATTAGCGATTTCGCTCCAATTCACATTCCAAGTAATATTCGGCATGCTATTTACGCTGCCGATTGCCAAATTGCATTATCTCTTATAGTTTCCGAGATATCGACTATCGACATCTAACAAAATTGGCTCTGCTTCTAACTAGGGCCAGAATTGTAAAATGGTCTTATGAATTAGCGATTTCGCTCCAATTCACATTCCAAGTAATATTCGGCATGCTAATTACGTTGCCGATTGCCAAATTGCATTATCTCTTATAGTTTCCGAGATATGGTCTATCGACATCTAACAATATTGGCTCTGCTTCTAACTTGGGCCAGAATTGTAAAATGGTCTTACGAATTAACGATTTCGTTCCAATTCACATTCCAACTAATATTCGGCATGCTAATTACGTTGCCGATTGCCAAATTGCATTATCTCTTATAGTTTCCGAGATATGGACCATCGAAATTCTACACCTTAGAGTCTGTTTCTAACTGGGGTCAAAATTGTAAAATGGTCTTACGAATTAGCGATTTCGTTCCAATTCACATTCCAAGTAATATTCGGCATGCTAATTACGTTGCCGATTGCCAAATTGCATTATCTCTTATAGTTTCCGAGATATGGTCTATCGACATCTAACAATATTGGCTCTGCTTCTAACTTGGGCCAGAATTGTAAAATGGTCTTATGAATTAGCGATTTCGCTCCAATTCACATTCCAAGTAATATTCGGCATGCTAATTACGCTGCCGATTGCCAAATTGCATTATCTCTTATAGTTTCCGAGATATGGACTATCGACATCTGACAATATTGGCTCTGCTTCTAACTTGGGCCAGAATTGTAAAATTTTCTTATGAATTAGCGATTTCGTTCCAATTCACATTCCAAGTAATATTCGGCATACTAATTACGCTGCCGATTGCCAAATTGCATCATCTCTTATAGTTTCCGAGATATGGACAATCGAAATTTTACACCTTAGAGTCTGTTTCTAACTGGGGTCAAAATTGTAAAATGGTCTTACGAATTAGCGATTTCGTTCCAATTCACATTCCAAGTAATATTCGGCATGCTATTTACGCTGCCGATTGCCAAATTGCATTATCTCTTATAGTTTCCGAGATATGGACTATCGACATCTAACAAAATTGGATCTGCTTCTAACTTGGGCCAGAATTGTAAAATGGTCTTACGAATTAACGATTTCGTTCCAATTCACATTCCAACTAATATTCGGCATGCTAATTACGTTGCCGATTGCCAAATTGCATTATCTCTTATAGTTTCCGAGATATGGACAATCGAAATTCTACACCTTAGAGTCTGTTTCTAACTGGGGTCAATATTGTAAAATGGTCTTACGAATTAGCGATTTCGTTCCAATTCACATTCCAAGTAATATTCGGCATGCTAATTACGCTGCCGATTGCCAAATTGCATTATCTCTTATAGTTTCCGAGATATGGACTATCGACATCTGACGATATTGGCTCTGCTTCTAACTTGGGCCAGAATTGTAAAATTTTCTTATAAATTAGCGATTTCGTTCAAATTCACATTCCAACTAATATTCGGCATGCTAATTACGTTGCCGATTGCCAAATTGCATTATCTCTTATAGTTTCCGAGATATGGACAATCGAAATTCTACACCTTAGAGTCTGTTTCTAATTGGGGTCAAAATTGTAAAATGGCCTTACGAATTAGCGATTTCGTTCCAATACACATTCCAAGTAATATTCGGCATGCTAATTACGCTGCCGATTGCCAAATTGCATTATCTCTTATAGTTTCCGAGATATGGACTATCGACATCTAACAATATTGGCTCTGCTTCTAACTTGGGTCAGAATTGTAAAATGGTCTTACGAATTAACGATTTCGTTCCAATTCACATTCCAACTAATATTCGGCATGCTAATTACGTTGCCGATTGCCAAATTGCATTATCTCTTATAGTTTCCGAGATATGGACAATCGAAATTTTACACCTTAGAGTCTGTTTCTAACTGGGGTCAAAATTGTAAAATGGTCTTACGAATTAGCGATTTCGTTCCAATTCACATTCCAAGTAATATTCGGCATGCTAATTACGTTGCCGATTGCCAAATTGCATTATCTCTTATAGTTTCCGAGATATGGACTATCGACATCTGACAATATTGGCTCTGCTTCTAACTTGGGCCAGAATTGTAAAATGGACTTATGAATTAGCGATTTCGTTCCAATTCACATTCCAAGTAATATTCGGCATGCTAATTACGCTGCCGATTGCCAAATTGCATTATCTCTCATAGTTTCCGAGATATGGACAATCGAAATTTTACACCTTAGAGTCTGTTTCTAACTGGGGTCAAAATTGTAAAATGGTCTTACGAATTAGCGATTTCGTTCCAATTCACATTACAAGTAATATTCGGCATGCTAATTACGCTGCCGATTGCCAAATTGCATTATCTCTTATAGTTTCCGAGATATGGACTATCGACATCTAGCAAAATTGGCTCTGCTTCTAACTTGGGCCAGAATTGTAAAATGGTCTTACGAATTAACGATTTCGTTCCAATTCACATTCCAAGTAATATTCGGCATGCTAATTACGTTGCCGATTGCCAAATTGCATTATCTCTTATAGTTTCCGAGATATGGACAATCGAAATTTTACACCTTAGAGTCTGTTTCTAACTGGGGTCAAAATTGTAAAATGGTCTTACGAATTAGCGATTTCGTTCCAATTCACATTCCAAGTAATATTCGGCATGCTAATTACGCTGCCGATTGCCAAATTGCATTATCTCTTATAGTTTCCGAGATATGGACTATCGACATCTAACAAAATTGGCTCTGCTTCTAACTTGGGCCAGAATTGTAAAATGGTTTTACGAATTAACGATTTCGTTCCAATTCACATTCCAAGTAATACTCGGCATGCTAATTACGTTGACGATTGCCAAATTGCATTATCTCTTATAGTTTCCGAGATATGGACAATCGAAATTTTACACCTTAGAGTCTGTTTCTAACTGGGGTCAAAATTGTAAAATAGTCTTACGAATTAGCGATTTCGTTCCAATTCACATTCCAAGTAATATTCGGCATGCTAATTACGCTGCCGATTGCCAAATTGCATTATCTCTTATAGTTTCCGAGATATGGACTATCGACATCTAACAAAATTGGCTCTGCTTCTAACTTGGGCCAGAATTGTAAAATGGTCTTACGAATTAACGATTTCGTTCCAATTCACATTCCAAGTAATACTCGGCATGCTAATTACGTTGCCGATTGCCAAATTGCATTATCTCTTATAGTTTCCGAGATATGGACTATCGACATCTGACAATATTGGCTCTGCTTCTAACTTGGGCCAGAATTGTAAAATTTTCTTATGAATTAGCGATTTCGTTCCAATTCACATTCCAAGTAATATTCGGCATACTAATTACGCTGCCGATTGCCAAATTGCATCATCTCTTATAGTTTCCGAGATATGGACAATCGAAATTTTACACCTTAGAGTCTGTTTCTAACTGGGGTCAAAATTGTAAAATGGTCTTACGAATTAGCGATTTCGTTCCAATTCACACTCCAAGTAATATTCGGCATGCTATTTACGCTGCCGATTGCCAAATTGCATTATTTCTTATGGTTTCCGAGATATGGACTATCGAGATCTAACAATATAGGCTCTGCTTCTAACTTGGGCCAGAATTGTAAAATGGTCTTATGAATTAACGATTTCGTTCCAATTCACATTCCAACTAATATTCGGCATGCTAATTACGTTGCCGATTGCCAAATTGCATTATCTCTTATAGTTTCCGAGATATGGACAATCGAAATTCTACACCTTAGAGTCTGTTTCTAGCTGGGGTCAAAATTGTAAAATGGTCTTACGAATTAGCGATTTCGTTCCAATTCACATTCCAAGTAATATTCGGCATGCTAATTACGCTGCCGATTGCCAAATTGCATTATCTCTTATAGTTTCCGAGATATGGACTATCGACATCTAGCAAAATTGGCTCTGCTTCTAACTTGGGCCAGAATTGTAAAATGGTCTTACGAATTAACGATTTCGTTCCAATTCACATTCCAAGTAGTATTCGGCATGCTAATTACGTTGCCGATTGCCAAATTGCATTATCTCTTATAGTTTCCGAGATATGGACAATCGAAATTTTACACCTTAGAGTCTGTTTCTAACTGGGGTCAAAATTGTAAAATGGTCTTACGAATTAGCGATTTCGTTCCAATTCACATTCCAAGTATTATTCGGCATGCTAATTACGCTGCCGATTGCCAAATTGCATTATCTCTTATAGTTTCCGAGATATGGACTATCGACATCTAACAAAATTGGCTCTGCTTCTAACTTGGGCCAGAATTGTAAAATGGTCTTACGAATTAACGATTTCGTTCCAATTCACATTCCAAGTAATATTCGGCATGCTAATTACGTTGCCGATTGCCAAATTGCATTATCTCTTATAGTTTCCGAGATATGGACAATCGAAATTTTACACCTTAGAGTCTGTTTCTGACTGGGGTCAAAATTGTAAAATGGTCTTACGAATTAGCGATTTCGTTCCAATTCACATTCCAAGTAATATTCGGCATGCTAATTACGCTGCCGATTGCCAAATTGCATTATCTCTTATAGTTTCCGAGATATGGACTATCGACATCTAACAAAATTGGCTCTGCTTCTAACTTGGGCCAGAATTGTAAAATGGTCTTACGAATTAACGATTTCGTTCCAATTCACATTCCAAGTAATATTCGGCATGCTAATTACGTTGCCGATTGCCAAATTGCATTATCTCTTATAGTTTCCGAGATATGGACTATCGACATCTGACAATATTGGCTCTGCTTCTAACTTGGGACAGAATTGTAAAATGGTCTTATGAATTAGCGATTTCGCTCCAATTCACATTCCAAGTAATATTCGGCATGCTAATTACGTTGCCGATTGCCAAATTGCATTATCTCTTATAGTTTCCGAGATATGGACTATCGACATCTAACAATATTGGCTCTGCTTCTAACTAGGGCCAGAATTGTAAAATGGTCTTATGAATTAGCGATTTCGCTCCAATTCACATTCCAAGTAATATTCGGCATGCTAATTACGTTGCCGATTGCCAAATTGCATTATCTCTTATAGTTTCCGAGATATGGTCTATCGGCATCTAACAATATCGGCTCTGCTTCTAACTTGGGCCAGAATTGTAAAATGGTCTTATGAATTAGCGATTTCGCTCCAATTCACATTCCAAGTAATATTCGGCATGCTAATTACTCTGCCGATTGCCAAATTGCATTATCTCTTATAGTTTCCGAGATATGGACTATCGACATCTGACAATATTGGCTCTGCTTCTAACTTGGGCCAGAATTGTAAAATTTTCTTATGAATTAGCGATTTCGTTCCAATTCACATTCCAAGTAATATTCGGCATACTAATTACGCTGCCGATTGCCAAATAGCATCATCTCTTATAGTTCCCGAGATATGGACAATCGAAATTTTACACCTTAGAGTCTGTTTCTAACTGGGGTCAAAATTGTAAAATGGTCTTACGAATTAGCGATTTCGTTCCCATTCACATTCCAAGTAATATTCGGCATGCTAATTACGTTGCCGATTGCCAAATTGCATTATCTCTTATAGTTTCCGAGATATGGACTATCGACATCTAACAAAATTGGCTCTGCTTCTAACTTGGGCCAGAATTGTAAAATGGTCTTACGAATTAACGATTTCGTTCCAATTCACATTCCAACTAATATTCGGCATGCTAATTACGTTGCCGATTGCCAAATTGCATTATCTCTTATAGTTTCCGAGATATGGACTATCGACATCTGACAATATTGGCTCTGCTTCTAACTGGGGTCAAAATTGTAAAATGGTCTTACGAATTAGCGATTTCGTTCCAATTCACATTCCAAGTAATATTCGGCATGCTAATTACGCTGCCGATTGCCAAATTGCATTATCTCTTATAGTTTCCGAGATATGGACAATCGAAATTTTACACCTCAGAGTCTGTTTCTAACTGGGGTCAAAATTGTAAAATGGTCTTACGAATTAGCGATTTCGTTCCAATTCACATTCCAAGTAATATTCGGCATGCTAATTACGTTGCCGATTGCCAAATTGCATTATCTCTTATAGTTTCCGAGATATGGACAATCGAAATTTTACACCTTAGAGTCTGTTTCTAACTGGGGTCAAAATTGTAAAATGGTCTTACGAATTAGCGATTTCGTTCCAATTCACATTCCAAGTAATATTCGGCATGCTAATTACGCTGCCGATTGCCAAATTGCATTATCTCTTATAGTTTCCGAGATATGGACTATCGACATCTAGCAAAATTGGCTCTGCTTCTAACTTGGGCCAGAATTGTAAAATGGTCTTACGAATTAACGATTTCGTTCCAATTCACATTCCAAGTAATATTCGGCATGCTAATTACGTTGCCGATTGCCAAATTGCATTATCTCTTATAGTTTCCGAGATATGGACAATCGAAATTTTACACCTTAGAGTCTGTTTCTAACTGGGGTCAAAATTGTAAAATGGCCTTACGAATTAGCGATTTCGTTCCAATTCACATTCCAAGTAATATTCGGCATGCTAATTACGCTCCCGATTGCTAAATTGCATTATCTTTTATAGTTTCCGAGATATGTACTATCGACATCTAACAAAATTGGCTCTGCTTCTAACTTGGGCCAGAATTGTAAAATGGTCTTATGAATTAACGATTTCGTTCCAATTCACATTCCAAGTAATATTCGGCATGCTAATTACGTTGCCGATTGCCAAATTGCATTATCTCTTATAGTTTCCGAGATATGGATAACCGAAATTTTACACCTTAGAGTCTGTTTCTAACTGGGGTCAAAATTGTAAAATGGTCTTACGAATTAGCGGTTTCGTTCCAATACACATTCCAAGCAATATTCGGCATGCTAATTACGCTGCCGATTGCCAAATTGCATTATCTCTTATAGTCTCCGAGATATGGACTATCGACATCTAACAAAATTGGCTCTGCTTCTAACTTGGGCCAGAATTGTAAAATGGTCTTACGAATTAACGATTTCGTTCCAATTCACATTCCAAGTAATATTCGGCATGCTAATTACGTTGCCGATTGCCAAATTGCATTATCTCTTATAGTTTCCGAGATATGGACTATCGACATCTGACAATATTGGCTCTGCTTCTAACTTGGGACAGAATTGTAAAATGGTCTTATGAATTAGCGATTTCGCTCCAATTCACATTCCAAGTAATATTCGGCATGCTAATTACGTTGCCGATTGCCAAATTGCATTATCTCTTATAGTTTCCGAGATATGGACTATCGACATCTGACAATATTGGCTCTGCTTCTAACTTGGGCCAGAATTGTAAAATGGTCTTACGAATTAACGATTTCGTTCCAATTCACATTCCAACTAATATTCGGCATGCTAATTACGTTGCCGATTGCCAAATTGCATTATCTCTTATAGTTTCCGAGATATGGACCATCGAAATTCTACACCTTAGAGTCTGTTTCTAACTGGGGTCAAAATTGTAAAATGGTCTTACGAATTAGCGATTTCGTTCCAATTCACATTCCAAGTAATATTCGGCATGCTAATTACGTTGCCGATTGCCAAATTGCATTATCTCTTATAGTTTCCGAGATATGGTCTATCGACATCTAACAATATTGGCTCTGCTTCTAACTTGGGCCAGAATTGTAAAATGGTCTTATGAATTAGCGATTTCGTTCCAATTCACATTCCAAGCAATATTCGGCATGCTAATTACGCTGCCGATTGCCAAATTGCATTATCTCTTATAGTTTCCGAGATATGGACTATCGACATCTGACAATATTGGCTCTGCTTCTAACTTGGGCCAGAATTGTAAAATTTTCTTATGAATTAGCGATTTCGTTCCAATTCACATTCCAAGTAATATTCGGCATACTAATTACGCTGCCGATTGCCAAATTGCATCATCTCTTATAGTTTCCGAGATATGGACAATCGAAATTTTACACCTTAGAGTCTGTTTCTAACTGGGGTCAAAATTGTAAAATGGTCTTACGAATTAGCGATTTCGTTCCAATTCACATTCCAAGTAATATTCGGCATGCTATTTACGCTGCCGATTGCCAAATTGCATTATCTCTTATAGTTTCCGAGATATGGACTATCGACATCTAACAAAATTGGATCTGCTTCTAACTTGGGCCAGAATTGTAAAATGGTCTTACGAATTAACGATTTCGTTCCAATTCACATTCCAACTAATATTCGGCATGCTAATTACGTTGCCGATTGCCAAATTGCATTATCTCTTATAGTTTCCGAGATATGGACAATCGAAATTCTACACCTTAGAGTCTGTTTCTAACTGGGGTCAATATTGTAAAATGGTCTTACGAATTAGCGATTTCGTTCCAATTCACATTCCAAGTAATATTCGGCATGCTAATTACGCTGCCGATTGCCAAATTGCATTATCTCTTATAGTTTCCGAGATATGGACTATCGACATCTGACGATATTGGCTCTGCTTCTAACTTGGGCCAGAATTGTAAAATTTTCTTATAAATTAGCGATTTCGTTCAAATTCACATTCCAACTAATATTCGGCATGCTAATTACGTTGCCGATTGCCAAATTGCATTATCTCTTATAGTTTCCGAGATATGGACAATCGAAATTCTACACCTTAGAGTCTGTTTCTAATTGGGGTCAAAATTGTAAAATGGCCTTACGAATTAGCGATTTCGTTCCAATACACATTCCAAGTAATATTCGGCATGCTAATTACGCTGCCGATTGCCAAATTGCATTATCTCTTATAGTTTCCGAGATATGGACTATCGACATCTAACAATATTGGCTCTGCTTCTAACTTGGGTCAGAATTGTAAAATGGTCTTACGAATTAACGATTTCGTTCCAATTCACATTCCAACTAATATTCGGCATGCTAATTACGTTGCCGATTGCCAAATTGCATTATCTCTTATAGTTTCCGAGATATGGACAATCGAAATTTTACACCTTAGAGTCTGTTTCTAACTGGGGTCAAAATTGTAAAATGGTCTTACGAATTAGCGATTTCGTTCCAATTCACATTCCAAGTAATATTCGGCATGCTAATTACGTTGCCGATTGCCAAATTGCATTATCTCTTATAGTTTCCGAGATATGGACTATCGACATCTGACAATATTGGCTCTGCTTCTAACTTGGGCCAGAATTGTAAAATGGACTTATGAATTAGCGATTTCGTTCCAATTCACATTCCAAGTAATATTCGGCATGCTAATTACGCTGCCGATTGCCAAATTGCATTATCTCTCATAGTTTCCGAGATATGGACAATCGAAATTTTACACCTTAGAGTCTGTTTCTAACTGGGGTCAAAATTGTAAAATGGTCTTACGAATTAGCGATTTCGTTCCAATTCACATTACAAGTAATATTCGGCATGCTAATTACGCTGCCGATTGCCAAATTGCATTATCTCTTATAGTTTCCGAGATATGGACTATCGACATCTAGCAAAATTGGCTCTGCTTCTAACTTGGGCCAGAATTGTAAAATGGTCTTACGAATTAACGATTTCGTTCCAATTCACATTCCAAGTAATATTCGGCATGCTAATTACGTTGCCGATTGCCAAATTGCATTATCTCTTATAGTTTCCGAGATATGGACAATCGAAATTTTACACCTTAGAGTCTGTTTCTAACTGGGGTCAAAATTGTAAAATGGTCTTACGAATTAGCGATTTCGTTCCAATTCACATTCCAAGTAATATTCGGCATGCTAATTACGCTGCCGATTGCCAAATTGCATTATCTCTTATAGTTTCCGAGATATGGACTATCGACATCTAACAAAATTGGCTCTGCTTCTAACTTGGGCCAGAATTGTAAAATGGTTTTACGAATTAACGATTTCGTTCCAATTCACATTCCAAGTAATACTCGGCATGCTAATTACGTTGACGATTGCCAAATTGCATTATCTCTTATAGTTTCCGAGATATGGACAATCGAAATTTTACACCTTAGAGTCTGTTTCTAACTGGGGTCAAAATTGTAAAATAGTCTTACGAATTAGCGATTTCGTTCCAATTCACATTCCAAGTAATATTCGGCATGCTAATTACGCTGCCGATTGCCAAATTGCATTATCTCTTATAGTTTCCGAGATATGGACTATCGACATCTAACAAAATTGGCTCTGCTTCTAACTTGGGCCAGAATTGTAAAATGGTCTTACGAATTAACGATTTCGTTCCAATTCACATTCCAAGTAATATTCGGCATGCTAATTACGTTGCCGATTGCCAAATTGCATTATCTCTTATAGTTTCCGAGATATGGACTATCGACATCTGACAATATTGGCTCTGCTTCTAACTTGGGCCAGAATTGTAAAATTTTCTTATGAATTAGCGATTTCGTTCCAATTCACATTCCAAGTAATATTCGGCATACTAATTACGCTGCCGATTGCCAAATTGCATCATCTCTTATAGTTTCCGAGATATGGACAATCGAAATTTTACACCTTAGAGTCTGTTTCTAACTGGGGTCAAAATTGTAAAATGGTCTTACGAATTAGCGATTTCGTTCCAATTCACACTCCAAGTAATATTCGGCATGCTATTTACGCTGCCGATTGCCAAATTGCATTATTTCTTATGGTTTCCGAGATATGGACTATCGAGATCTAACAATATAGGCTCTGCTTCTAACTTGGGCCAGAATTGTAAAATGGTCTTATGAATTAACGATTTCGTTCCAATTCACATTCCAACTAATATTCGGCATGCTAATTACGTTGCCGATTGCCAAATTGCATTATCTCTTATAGTTTCCGAGATATGGACAATCGAAATTCTACACCTTAGAGTCTGTTTCTAGCTGGGGTCAAAATTGTAAAATGGTCTTACGAATTAGCGATTTCGTTCCAATTCACATTCCAAGTAATATTCGGCATGCTAATTACGCTGCCGATTGCCAAATTGCATTATCTCTTATAGTTTCCGAGATATGGACTATCGACATCTAGCAAAATTGGCTCTGCTTCTAACTTGGGCCAGAATTGTAAAATGGTCTTACGAATTAACGATTTCGTTCCAATTCACATTCCAAGTAGTATTCGGCATGCTAATTACGTTGCCGATTGCCAAATTGCATTATCTCTTATAGTTTCCGAGATATGGACAATCGAAATTTTACACCTTAGAGTCTGTTTCTAACTGGGGTCAAAATTGTAAAATGGTCTTACGAATTAGCGATTTCGTTCCAATTCACATTCCAAGTATTATTCGGCATGCTAATTACGCTGCCGATTGCCAAATTGCATTATCTCTTATAGTTTCCGAGATATGGACTATCGACATCTAACAAAATTGGCTCTGCTTCTAACTTGGGCCAGAATTGTAAAATGGTCTTACGAATTAACGATTTCGTTCCAATTCACATTCCAAGTAATATTCGGCATGCTAATTACGTTGCCGATTGCCAAATTGCATTATCTCTTATAGTTTCCGAGATATGGACAATCGAAATTTTACACCTTAGAGTCTGTTTCTGACTGGGGTCAAAATTGTAAAATGGTCTTACGAATTAGCGATTTCGTTCCAATTCACATTCCAAGTAATATTCGGCATGCTAATTACGCTGCCGATTGCCAAATTGCATTATCTCTTATAGTTTCCGAGATATGGACTATCGACATCTAACAAAATTGGCTCTGCTTCTAACTTGGGCCAGAATTGTAAAATGGTCTTACGAATTAACGATTTCGTTCCAATTCACATTCCAAGTAATATTCGGCATGCTAATTACGTTGCCGATTGCCAAATTGCATTATCTCTTATAGTTTCCGAGATATGGACTATCGACATCTGACAATATTGGCTCTGCTTCTAACTTGGGACAGAATTGTAAAATGGTCTTATGAATTAGCGATTTCGCTCCAATTCACATTCCAAGTAATATTCGGCATGCTAATTACGTTGCCGATTGCCAAATTGCATTATCTCTTATAGTTTCCGAGATATGGACTATCGACATCTAACAATATTGGCTCTGCTTCTAACTAGGGCCAGAATTGTAAAATGGTCTTATGAATTAGCGATTTCGCTCCAATTCACATTCCAAGTAATATTCGGCATGCTAATTACGTTGCCGATTGCCAAATTGCATTATCTCTTATAGTTTCCGAGATATGGTCTATCGGCATCTAACAATATTGGCTCTGCTTCTAACTTGGGCCAGAATTGTAAAATGGTCTTATGAATTAGCGATTTCGCTCCAATTCACATTCCAAGTAATATTCGGCATGCTAATTACTCTGCCGATTGCCAAATTGCATTATCTCTTATAGTTTCCGAGATATGGACTATCGACATCTGACAATATTGGCTCTGCTTCTAACTTGGGCCAGAATTGTAAAATTTTCTTATGAATTAGCGATTTCGTTCCAATTCACATTCCAAGTAATATTCGGCATACTAATTACGCTGCCGATTGCCAAATAGCATCATCTCTTATAGTTCCCGAGATATGGACAATCGAAATTTTACACCTTAGAGTCTGTTTCTAACTGGGGTCAAAATTGTAAAATGGTCTTACGAATTAGCGATTTCGTTCCCATTCACATTCCAAGTAATATTCGGCATGCTAATTACGTTGCCGATTGCCAAATTGCATTATCTCTTATAGTTTCCGAGATATGGACTATCGACATCTAACAAAATTGGCTCTGCTTCTAACTTGGGCCAGAATTGTAAAATGGTCTTACGAATTAACGATTTCGTTCCAATTCACATTCCAACTAATATTCGGCATGCTAATTACGTTGCCGATTGCCAAATTGCATTATCTCTTATAGTTTCCGAGATATGGACTATCGACATCTGACAATATTGGCTCTGCTTCTAACTGGGGTCAAAATTGTAAAATGGTCTTACGAATTAGCGATTTCGTTCCAATTCACATTCCAAGTAATATTCGGCATGCTAATTACGCTGCCGATTGCCAAATTGCATTATCTCTTATAGTTTCCGAGATATGGACAATCGAAATTTTACACCTCAGAGTCTGTTTCTAACTGGGGTCAAAATTGTAAAATGGTCTTACGAATTAGCGATTTCGTTCCAATTCACATTCCAAGTAATATTCGGCATGCTAATTACGTTGCCGATTGCCAAATTGCATTATCTCTTATAGTTTCCGAGATATGGACAATCGAAATTTTACACCTTAGAGTCTGTTTCTAACTGGGGTCAAAATTGTAAAATGGTCTTACGAATTAGCGATTTCGTTCCAATTCACATTCCAAGTAATATTCGGCATGCTAATTACGCTGCCGATTGCCAAATTGCATTATCTCTTATAGTTTCCGAGATATGGACTATCGACATCTAGCAAAATTGGCTCTGCTTCTAACTTGGGCCAGAATTGTAAAATGGTCTTACGAATTAACGATTTCGTTCCAATTCACATTCCAAGTAATATTCGGCATGCTAATTACGTTGCCGATTGCCAAATTGCATTATCTCTTATAGTTTCCGAGATATGGACAATCGAAATTTTACACCTTAGAGTCTGTTTCTAACTGGGGTCAAAATTGTAAAATGGCCTTACGAATTAGCGATTTCGTTCCAATTCACATTCCAAGTAATATTCGGCATGCTAATTACGCTCCCGATTGCTAAATTGCATTATCTTTTATAGTTTCCGAGATATGTACTATCGACATCTAACAAAATTGGCTCTGCTTCTAACTTGGGCCAGAATTGTAAAATGGTCTTATGAATTAACGATTTCGTTCCAATTCACATTCCAAGTAATATTCGGCATGCTAATTACGTTGCCGATTGCCAAATTGCATTATCTCTTATAGTTTCCGAGATATGGATAACCGAAATTTTACACCTTAGAGTCTGTTTCTAACTGGGGTCAAAATTGTAAAATGGTCTTACGAATTAGCGGTTTCGTTCCAATACACATTCCAAGCAATATTCGGCATGCTAATTACGCTGCCGATTGCCAAATTGCATTATCTCTTATAGTCTCCGAGATATGGACTATCGACATCTAACAAAATTGGCTCTGCTTCTAACTTGGGCCAGAATTGTAAAATGGTCTTACGAATTAACGATTTCGTTCCAATTCACATTCCAAGTAATATTCGGCATGCTAATTACGTTGCCGATTGCCAAATTGCATTATCTCTTATAGTTTCCGAGATATGGACTATCGACATCTGACAATATTGGCTCTGCTTCTAACTTGGGACAGAATTGTAAAATGGTCTTATGAATTAGCGATTTCGCTCCAATTCACATTCCAAGTAATATTCGGCATGCTAATTACGTTGCCGATTGCCAAATTGCATTATCTCTTATAGTTTCCGAGATATGGACTATCGACATCTAACAATATTGGCTCTGCTTCTAACTAGGGCCAGAATTGTAAAATGGTCTTATGAATTAGCGATTTCGCCCCAATTCACATTCCAAGTAATATTCGGCATGCTAATTACGTTGCCGATTGCCAAATTGCATTATCTCTTATAGTTTCCGAGATATGGTCTATCGACATCTAACAATATTGGCTCTGCTTCTAACTTGGGCCAGAATTGTAGAATGGTCTTATGAATTAGCGATTTCGCTCCAATTCACATTCCAAGTAATATTCGGCATGCTAATTACGCTGCCGATTGCCAAATTGCATTATCTCTTATAGTTTCCGAGATATGGACTATCGACATCTGACAATATTGGCTCTGCTTCTAACTTGGGCCAGAATTGTAAAATTTTCTTATGAATTAGCGATTTCGTTCCAATTCACATTCCAAGTAATATTCGGCATACTAATTACGCTGCCGATTGCCCAATTGCATCATCTCTTATAGTTTCCGAGATATGGACAATCGAAATTTTACACCTTAGAGTCTGTTTCTAACTGGGGTCAAAATTGTAAAATGGTCTTACGAATTAGCGATTTCGTTCCAATTCACATTCCAAGTAATATTCAGCATGCTAATTACGCTGCCGATTGCCAAATTGCATTATCTCTTATAGTTTCCGAGATATGGACTATCGACATCTAGCAAAATTGGCTCTGCTTCTAACTTGGGCCAGAATTGTAAAATGGTCTTACGAATTAACGATTTCGTTCCAATTCACATTCCAAGTAATATTCGGCATGCTAATTACGTTGCCGATTGCCAAATTGCATTATCTCTTATAGTTTCCGAGATATGGACAATCGAAATTTTACACCTTAGAGTCTGTTTCTAACTGGGGTCAAAATTGTAAAATGGTCTTACGAATTAGCGATTTCGTTCCAATTCACATTCCAAGTATTATTCGGCATGCTAATTACGCTGCCGATTGCCAAATTGCATTATCTCTTATAGTTTCCGAGATATAGACTATCGACATCTAACAAAATTGGCTCTGCTTCTAACTTGGGCCAGAATTGTAAAATGGTCTTACGAATTAACGATTTCGTTCCAATTCACATTCCAAGTAATATTCGGCATGCTAATTACGTTGCCGATTGCCAAATTGCATTATCTCTTATAGTTTCCGAGATATGGACAATCGAAATTTTACACCTTAGAGTCTGTTTCTGACTGGGGTCAAAATTGTAAAATGGTCTTACGAATTAGCGATTTCGTTCCAATTCACATTCCAAGTAATATTCGGCATGCTAATTACGCTGCCGATTGCCAAATTGCATTATCTCTTATAGTTTCCGAGATATGGACTATCGACATCTAACAAAATTGGCTCTGCTTCTAACTTGGGCCAGAATTGTAAAATGGTCTTACGAATTAACGATTTCGTTCCAATTCACATTCCAAGTAATATTCGGCATGCTAATTACGTTGCCGATTGCCAAATTGCATTATCTCTTATAGTTTCCGAGATATGGACTATCGACATCTGACAATATTGGCTCTGCTTCTAACTTGGGACAGAATTGTAAAATGGTCTTATGAATTAGCGATTTCGCTCCAATTCACATTCCAAGTAATATTCGGCATGCTAATTACGTTGCCGATTGCCAAATTGCATTATCTCTTATAGTTTCCGAGATATGGACTATCGACATCTAACAATATTGGCTCTGCTTCTAACTAGGGCCAGAATTGTAAAATGGTCTTATGAATTAGCGATTTCGCTCCAATTCACATTCCAAGTAATATTCGGCATGCTAATTACGTTGCCGATTGCCAAATTGCATTATCTCTTATAGTTTCCGAGATATGGTCTATCGGCATCTAACAATATTGGCTCTGCTTCTAACTTGGGCCAGAATTGTAAAATGGTCTTATGAATTAGCGATTTCGCTCCAATTCACATTCCAAGTAATATTCGGCATGCTAATTACGCTGCCGATTGCCAAATTGCATTATCTCTTATAGTTTCCGAGATATGGACTATCGACATCTGACAATATTGGCTCTGCTTCTAACTTGGGCCAGAATTGTAAAATTTTCTTATGAATTAGCGATTTCGTTCCAATTCACATTCCAAGTAATATTCGGCATACTAATTACGCTGCCGATTGCCAAATAGCATCATCTCTTATAGTTTCCGAGATATGGACAATCGAAATTTTACACCTTAGAGTCTGTTTCTAACTGGGGTCAAAATTGTAAAATGGTCTTACGAATTAGCGATTTCGTTCCAATTCACATTCCAAGTAATATTCGGCATGCTAATTACGTTGCCGATTGCCAAATTGCATTATCTCTTATAGTTTCCGAGATATGGACTATCGACATCTAACAAAATTGGCTCTGCTTCTAACTTGGGCCAGAATTGTAAAATGGTCTTACGAATTAACGATTTCGTTCCAATTCACATTCCAACTAATATTCGGCATGCTAATTACGTTGCCGATTGCCAAATTGCATTATCTCTTATAGTTTCCGAGATATGGACTATCGACATCTGACAATATTGGCTCTGCTTCTAACTGGGGTCAAAATTGTAAAATGGTCTTACGAATTAGCGATTTCGTTCCAATTCACATTCCAAGTAATATTCGGCATGCTAATTACGCTGCCGATTGCCAAATTGCATTATCTCTTATAGTTTCCGAGATATGGACAATCGAAATTTTACACCTCAGAGTCTGTTTCTAACTGGGGTCAAAATTGTTAAATGGTCTTACGAATTAGCGATTTCGTTCCAATTCACATTCCAAGTAATATTCGGCATGCTAATTACGTTGCCGATTGCCAAATTGCATTATCTCTTATAGTTTCCGAGATATGGACAATCGAAATTTTACACCTTAGAGTCTGTTTCTAACTGGGGTCAAAATTGTAAAATGGTCTTACGTATTGGCGATTTCGTTCCAATTCACATTCCAAGTAATATTCGGCATGCTAATTACGCTGCCGATTGCCAAATTGCATTATCTCTTATAGTTTCCGAGGTATGGACTATCGACATCTAGCAAAATTGGCTCTGCTTCTAACTTGGGCCAGAATTGTAAAATGGTCTTACGAATTAACGATTTCGTTCCAATTCACATTCCAAGTAATATTCGGCATGCTAATTACGTTGCCGATTGCCAAATTGCATTATCTCTTATAGTTTCCGAGATATGGACAATCGAAATTTTACACCTTAGAATCTGTTTCTAACTGGGGTCAAAATTGTAAAATGGCCTTACGAATTAGCGATTTCGTTCCAATTCACATTCCAAGTAATATTCGGCATGCTAATTACGCTCCCGATTGCTAAATTGCATTATCTTTTATAGTTTCCGAGATATGTACTATCGACATCTAACAATATTGGCTCTGCTTCTAACTTGGGCCAGAATTGTAAAATGGTCTTACGAATTAACGATTTCGTTCCAATTCACATTCCAAGTAATATTCGGCATGCTAATTACGTTGCCGATTGCCAAATTGCATTATCTCTTATAGTTTCCGAGATATGGACAACCGAAATTTTACACCTTAGAGTCTGTTTCTAACTGGGGTCAAAATTGTAAAATGGTCTTACGAATTAGCGGTTTCGTTCCAATACACATTCCAAGCAATATTCGGCATGCTAATTACGCTGCCGATTGCCAAATTGCATTATCTCTTATAGTCTCCGAGATATGGACTATCGACATCTAACAAAATTGGCTCTGCTTCTAACTTGGGCCAGAATTGTAAAATGGTCTTAGGAATTAACGATTTCGTTCCAATTCACATTCCAAGTAATATTCGGCATGCTAATTACGTTGCCGATTGCCAAATTGCATTATCTCTTAGAGTTTCCGAGATATGGACTATCGACATCTGACAATATTGGCTCTGCTTCTAACTTGGGACAGAATTGTAAAATGGTCTTATGAATTAGCGATTTCGCTCCAATTCACATTCCAAGTAATATTCGGCATGCTAATTACGTTGCCGATTGCCAAATTGCATTATCTCTTATAGTTTCCGAGATATGGACTATCGACATCTAACAATATTGGCTCTGCTTCTAACTAGGGCCAGAATTGTAAAATGGTCTTATGAATTAGCGATTTCGCCCCAATTCACATTCCAAGTAATATTCGGCATGCTAATTACGTTGCCGATTGCCAAATTGCATTATCTCTTATAGTTTCCGAGATATGGTCTATCGACATCTAACAATATTGGCTCTGCTTCTAACTTGGGCCAGAATTGTAGAATGGTCTTATGAATTAGCGATTTCGCTCCAATTCACATTCCAAGTAATATTCGGCATGCTAATTACGCTGCCGATTGCCAAATTGCATTATCTCTTATAGTTTCCGAGATATGGACTCTCGACATCTGACAATATTGGCTCTGCTTCTAACTTGGGCCAGAATTGTAAAATTTTCTTATGAATTAGCGATTTCGTTCCAATTCACATTCCAAGTAATTTTCGGCATACTAATTACGCTGCCGATTGCCAAATTGCATCATCTCTTATAGTTTCCGAGATATGGACAATCGAAATTTTACACCTTAGAGTCTGTTTCTAACTGGGGTCAAAATTGTAAAATGGTCTTACGAATTAGCGATTTCGTTCCAATTCACATTCCAAGTAATATTCGGCATGCTATTTACGCTGCCGATTGCCAAATTGCATTATCTCTTATAGTTTCCGAGATATGGACAATCGAAATTTTACACCTTAGAGTCTGTTTCTAACTGGGGTCAAAATTGTAAAATGGTCTTACGAATTAGCGATTTCGTTCCAATTCACATTCCAAGTAATATTCGGCATGCTAATTACGCTGCCGATTGCCAAATTGCATTATCTCTTATAGTTTCCGAGATATGGTCTATCGACATCTAACAATATTGGCTCTGCTTCTAACTTGGGCCAGAATTGTAGAATGGTCTTATGAATTAGCGATTTCGTTCCAATTCACATTCCAAGTAATATTCGGCATGCTAATTACGCTCCCGATTGCTAAATTGCATTATCTTTTATAGTTTCCGAGATATGTACTATCGACATCTAACAAAATTGGCTCTGCTTCTAACTTGGGCCAGAATTGTAAAATGGTCTTACGAATTAACGATTTCGTTCCAATTCACATTCCAAGTAATATTCGGCATGCTAATTACGTTGCCGATTGCCAAATTGCATTATCTCTTATAGTTTCCGAGATATGGACAACCGAAATTTTACACCTTAGAGTCTGTTTCTAACTGGGGTCAAAATTGTAAAATGGTCTTACGAATTAGCGGTTTCGTTCCAATACACATTCCAAGCAATATTCGGCATGCTAATTACGCTGCCGATTGCCAAATTGCATTATCTCTTATAGTCTCCGAGATATGGACTATCGACATCTAACAAAATTGGCTCTGCTTCTAACTTGGGCCAGAATTGTAAAATGGTCTTAGGAATTAACGATTTCGTTCCAATTCACATTCCAAGTAATATTCGGCATGCTAATTACGTTGCCGATTGCCAAATTGCATTATCTCTTAGAGTTTCCGAGATATGGACTATCGACATCTGACAATATTGGCTCTGCTTCTAACTTGGGACAGAATTGTAAAATGGTCTTATGAATTAGCGATTTCGCTCCAATTCACATTCCAAGTAATATTCGGCATGCTAATTACGTTGCCGATTGCCAAATTGCATTATCTCTTATAGTTTCCGAGATATGGACTATCGACATCTAACAATATTGGCTCTGCTTCTAACTAGGGCCAGAATTGTAAAATGGTCTTATGAATTAGCGATTTCGCCCCAATTCACATTCCAAGTAATATTCGGCATGCTAATTACGTTGCCGATTGCCAAATTGCATTATCTCTTATAGTTTCCGAGATATGGTCTATCGACATCTAACAATATTGGCTCTGCTTCTAACTTGGGCCAGAATTGTAGAATGGTCTTATGAATTAGCGATTTCGCTCCAATTCACATTCCAAGTAATATTCGGCATGCTAATTACGCTGCCGATTGCCAAATTGCATTATCTCTTATAGTTTCCGAGATATGGACTCTCGACATCTGACAATATTGGCTCTGCTTCTAACTTGGGCCAGAATTGTAAAATTTTCTTATGAATTAGCGATTTCGTTCCAATTCACATTCCAAGTAATTTTCGGCATACTAATTACGCTGCCGATTGCCAAATTGCATCATCTCTTATAGTTTCCGAGATATGGACAATCGAAATTTTACACCTTAGAGTCTGTTTCTAACTGGGGTCAAAATTGTAAAATGGTCTTACGAATTAGCGATTTCGTTCCAATTCACATTCCAAGTAATATTCGGCATGCTATTTACGCTGCCGATTGCCAAATTGCATTATCTCTTATAGTTTCCGAGATATGGACAATCGAAATTTTACACCTTAGAGTCTGTTTCTAACTGGGGTCAAAATTGTAAAATGGTCTTACGAATTAGCGATTTCGTTCCAATTCACATTCCAAGTAATATTCGGCATGCTAATTACGCTGCCGATTGCCAAATTGCATTATCTCTTATAGTTTCCGAGATATGGTCTATCGACATCTAACAATATTGGCTCTGCTTCTAACTTGGGCCAGAATTGTAGAATGGTCTTATGAATTAGCGATTTCGTTCCAATTCACATTCCAAGTAATATTCGGCATGCTAATTACGCTCCCGATTGCTAAATTGCATTATCTTTTATAGTTTCCGAGATATGTACTATCGACATCTAACAAAATTGGCTCTGCTTCTAACTTGGGCCAGAATTGTAAAATGGTCTTACGAATTAACGATTTCGTTCCAATTCACATTCCAAGTAATATTCGGCATGCTAATTACGTTGCCGATTGCCAAATTGCATTATCTCTTATAGTTTCCGAGATATGGACAACCGAAATTTTACACCTTAGAGTCTGTTTCTAACTGGGGTCAAAATTGTAAAATGGTCTTACGAATTAGCGGTTTCGTTCCAATACACATTCCAAGCAATATTCGGCATGCTAATTACGCTGCCGATTGCCAAATTGCATTATCTCTTATAGTCTCCGAGATATGGACTATCGACATCTAACAAAATTGGCTCTGCTTCTAACTTGGGCCAGAATTGTAAAATGGTCTTACGAATTAACGATTTCGTTCCAATTCACATTCCAAGTAATATTCGGCATGCTAATTACGTTGCCGATTGCCAAATTGCATTATCTCTTAGAGTTTCCGAGATATGGACTATCGACATCTGACAATATTGGCTCTGCTTCTAACTTGGGACAGAATTGTAAAATGGTCTTATGAATTAGCGATTTCGCTCCAATTCACATTCCAAGTAATATTCGGCATGCTAATTACGTTGCCGATTGCCAAATTGCATTATCTCTTATAGTTTCCGAGATATGGACTATCGACATCTAACAATATTGGCTCTGCTTCTAACTAGGGCCAGAATTGTAAAATGGTCTTATGAATTAGCGATTTCGCCCCAATTCACATTCCAAGTAATATTCGGCATGCTAATTACGTTGCCGATTGCCAAATTGCATTATCTCTTATAGTTTCCGAGATATGGTCTATCGACATCTGACAATATTGGCTCTGCTTCTAACTTGGGCCAGAATTGTAGAATGGTCTTACGAATTAGCGATTTCGTTCCAATTCACATTCCAAGTAATATTCGGCATGCTATTTACGCTGCCGATTGCCAAATTGCATTATCTCTTATAGTTTCCGAGATATGGACTATCGACATCTAACAATATTGGCTCTGCTTCTAACTTGGGCCAGAATTGTAGAATGGTCTTATGAATTAGCGATTTCGCTCCAATTCACATTCCAAGTAATATTCGGCATGCTAATTACGCTGCCGATTGCCAAATTGCATTATCTCTTATAGTTTCCGAGATATGGACTCTCGACATCTGACAATATTGGCTCTGTTTCTAACTTGGGCCAGAATTGTAAAATTTTCTTATGAATTAGCGATTTCGTTCCAATTCACATTCCAAGTAATATTCGGCATACTAATTACGCTGCCGATTGCCAAATTGCATCATCTCTTATAGTTTCCGAGATATGGACAATCGAAATTTTACACCTTAGAGTCTGTTTCTAACTGGGGTCAAAATTGTAAAATGGTCTTACGAATTAGCGATTTCGTTCCAATTCACATTCCAAGTAATATTCGGCATGCTATTTACGCTGCCGATTGCCAAATTGCATTATCTCTTATAGTTTCCGAGATATGGACAATCGAAATTTTACACCTTAGAGTCTGTTTCTAACTGGGGTCAAAATTGTAAAATGGTCTTACGAATTAGCGATTTCGTTCCAATTCACATTCCAAGTAATATTCGGCATGCTAATTACGCTGCCGATTGCCAAATTGCATTATCTCTTATAGTTTCCGAGATATGGTCTATCGACATCTAACAATATTGGCTCTGCTTCTAACTTGGGCCAGAATTGTAGAATGGTCTTATGAATTAGCGATTTCGTTCCAATTCACATTCCAAGTAATATTCGGCATGCTAATTACGCTCCCGATTGCTAAATTGCATTATCTTTTATAGTTTCCGAGATATGTACTATCGACATCTAACAAAATTGGCTCTGCTTCTAACTTGGGCCAGAATTGTAAAATGGTCTTACGAATTAACGATTTCGTTCCAATTCACATTCCAAGTAATATTCGGCATGCTAATTACGTTGCCGATTGCCAAATTGCATTATCTCTTATAGTTTCCGAGATATGGACAACCGAAATTTTACACCTTAGAGTCTGTTTCTAACTGGGGTCAAAATTGTAAAATGGTCTTACGAATTAGCGGTTTCGTTCCAATACACATTCCAAGCAATATTCGGCATGCTAATTACGCTGCCGATTGCCAAATTGCATTATCTCTTATAGTCTCCGAGATATGGACTATCGACATCTAACAAAATTGGCTCTGCTTCTAACTTGGGCCAGAATTGTAAAATGGTCTTACGAATTAACGATTTCGTTCCAATTCACATTCCAAGTAATATTCGGCATGCTAATTACGTTGCCGATTGCCAAATTGCATTATCTCTTAGAGTTTCCGAGATATGGACTATCGACATCTGACAATATTGGCTCTGCTTCTAACTTGGGACAGAATTGTAAAATGGTCTTATGAATTAGCGATTTCGCTCCAATTCACATTCCAAGTAATATTCGGCATGCTAATTACGTTGCCGATTGCCAAATTGCATTATCTCTTATAGTTTCCGAGATATGGACTATCGACATCTAACAATATTGGCTCTGCTTCTAACTAGGGCCAGAATTGTAAAATGGTCTTATGAATTAGCGATTTCGCCCCAATTCACATTCCAAGTAATATTCGGCATGCTAATTACGTTGCCGATTGCCAAATTGCATTATCTCTTATAGTTTCCGAGATATGGTCTATCGACATCTGACAATATTGGCTCTGCTTCTAACTTGGGCCAGAATTGTAGAATGGTCTTATGAATTAGCGATTTCGCTCCAATTCACATTCCAAGTAATATTCGGCATGCTAATTACGCTGCCGATTGCCAAATTGCATTATCTCTTATAGTTTCCGAGATATGGACTATCGACATCTGACAATATTGGCTCTGCTTCTAACTTGGGCCAGAATTGTAAAATTTTCTTATGAATTAGCGATTTCGTTCCAATTCACATTCCAAGTAATATTCGGAATACTAATTACGCTGCCGATTGCCAAATTGCATCATCTCTTATAGTTTCCGAGATATGGACAATCGAAATTTTACACCTTAGAGTCTGTTTCTAACTGGGGTCAAAATTGTAAAATGGTCTTACGAATTAGCGATTTCGTTCCAATTCACATTCCAAGTAATATTCGGCATGCTATTTACGCTGCCGATTGCCAAATTGCATTATCTCTTATAGTTTCCGAGATATGGACAATCGAAATTTTACACCTTAGAGTCTGTTTCTAACTGGGGTCAAAATTGTAAAATGGTCTTACGAATTAGCGATTTCGTTCCAATTCACATTCCAAGTAATATTCGGCATGCTAATTACGCTGCCGATTGCCAAATTGCATTATCTCTTATAGTTTCCGAGATATGGACTATCGACATCTGACAATATTGGCTCTGCTTCTAACTTGGGCCAGAATTGTAGAATGGTCTTATGAATTAGCGATTTCGCTCCAATTCACATTCCAAGTAATATTCGGCATGCTAATTACGCTGCCGATTGCCAAATTGCATTATCTCTTATAGTTTCCGAGATATGGTCTATCGACATCTAACTATATTGGCTCTGCTTCTAACTTGGGCCAGAATTGTAGAATGGTCTTATGAATTAGCGATTTCGCTCCAATTCACATTCCAAGTAATATTCGGCATGCTAATTACGCTGCCGATTGCCAAATTGCATTATCTCTTATAGTTTCCGAGATATGGACTATCGACATCTGACAATATTGGCTCTGCTTCTAACTTGGGCCAGAATTGTAAAATTTTCTTATGAATTAGCGATTTCGTTCCAATTCACATTCCAAGTAATATTCGGCATACTAATTACGCTGCCGATTGCCAAATCGCATCATCTCTTATAGTTTGCGAGATATGGACAATCGAAATTTTACACCTCAGAGTCTGTTTCTAACTGGGGTCAAAATTGTAAAATGGTCTTACGAATTAGAGATTTCGTTCCAATTCACATTCCAAGTAATATTCGGCATGCTAATTACGTTGCCGATTGCCAAATTGCATTATCTCTTATAGTTTCCGAGATATGGACAATCGAAATTTTACACCTTAGAGTCTGTTTCTAACTGGGGTCAAAATTGTAAAATGGTCTTACGAATTAGCGATTTCGTTCCAATTCACATTCCAAGTAATATTCGGCATGCTAATTACGCTGCCGATTGCCAAATTGCATTATCTCTTATAGTTTCCGAGATATAGACTATCGACATCTAGCAAAATTGGCTCTGCTTCTAACTTGGGCCAGTATTGTAAAATGGTCTTACGAATTAACGATTTCGTTCCAATTCACATTCCAAGTAATATTCGGCATGCTAATTACGTTGCCGATTGCCAAATTGCATTATCTCTTATAGTTTCCGAGATATGGACAATCGAAATTTTACACCTTAGAGTCTGTTTCTAACTGGGGTCAAAATTGTAAAATGGCCTTACGAATTAGCGATTTCGTTCCAATTCACATTCCAAGTAATATTCGGCATGCTAATTACGCTGCCGATTGCTAAATTGCATTATCTCTTATAGTTTCCGAGATATGGACTATCGACATCTAACAAAATTGGCTCTGCTTCTAACTTGGGCCAGAATTGTAAAATGGTCTTACGAATTAACGATTTCGTTCCAATTCACATTCCAAGTAATATTCGGCATGCTAATTACGTTGCCGATTGCCAAATTGCATTATCTCTTATAGTTTCCGAGATATGGACAACCGAAATTTTACACCTTAGAGTCTGTTTCTAACTGGGGTCAAAATTGTAAAATGGTCTTACGAATTAGCGATTTCGTTCCAATACACATTCCAAGCAATATTCGGCATGCTAATTACGCTGCCGATTGCCAAATTGCATTATCTCTTATAGTCTCCGAGATATGGACTATCGACATCTAACAAAATTGGCTCTGCTTCTAACTTGGGCCAGAATTGTAAAATGGTCTTACGAATTAACGATTTCGTTCCAATTCACATTCCAAGTAATATTCGGCATGCTAATTACGTTGCCGATTGCCAAATTGCATTATCTCTTAGAGTTTCCGAGATATGGACTATCGACATCTGACAATATTGGCTCTGCTTCTAACTTGGGACAGAATTGTAAAATGGTCTTATGAATTAGCGATTTCGCTCCAATTCACATTCCAAGTAATATTCGGCATGCTAATTACGTTGCCGATTGCCAAATTGCATTATCTCTTATAGTTTCCGAGATATGGACTATCGACATCTAACAATATTGGCTCTGCTTCTAACTAGGGCCAGAATTGTAAAATGGTCTTATGAATTAGCGATTTCGCCCCAATTCACATTCCAAGTAATAATCGGCATGCTAATTACGTTGCCGATTGCCAAATTGCATTATCTCTTATAGTTTCCGAGATATGGTCTATCGACATCTAACAATATTGGCTCTGCTTCTAACTTGGGCCAGAATTGTAGAATGGTCCTATGAATTAGCGATTTCGCTCCAATTCACATTCCAAGTAATATTCGGCATGCTAATTACGCTGCCGATTGCCAAATTGCATTATCTCTTATAGTTTCCGAGATATGGACTATCGACATCTGACAATATTGGCTCTGCTTCTAACTTGGGCCAGAATTGTAAAATTTTCTTATGAATTAGCGATTTCGTTCCAATTCACATTCCAAGTAATATTCGGCATACTAATTACGCTGCCGATTGCCAAATTGCATCATCTCTTATAGTTTCCGAGATATGGACAATCGAAATTTTACACCTTAGAGTCTGTTTCTAACTGGGGTCAAAATTGTAAAATGGTCTTACGAATTAGCGATTTCGTTCCAATTCACATTCCAAGTAATATTCGGCATGCTATTTATGCTGCCGATTGCCAAATTGCATTATCTCTTATAGTTTCCGAGATATGTACTATCGAGATCTAACAATATAGGCTCTCCTTCTAACTTGGGCCAGAATTGTAAAATGGTCTTACGAATTAACGATTTCGTTCCAATTCACATTCCAAGTAATATTCGGCATGCTAATTACGTTGCCGATTGCCAAATTGCATTATCTCTTATAGTTTCCGAGATATGTACTATCGACATCTAACAAAATTGGCTCTGCTTCTAACTTGGGCCAGAATTGTAAAATGGTCTTACGAATTAACGATTTCGTTCCAATTCACATTCCAAGTAATATTCGGCATGCTAATTACGTTGCCGATTGCCAAATTGCATTATCTCTTATAGTTTCCGAGATATGGACAACCGAAATTTTACACCTTAGAGTCTGTTTCTAACTGGGGTCAAAATTGTAAAATGGTCTTACGAATTAGCGGTTTCGTTCCAATACACATTCCAAGCAATATTCGGCATGCTAATTACGCTGCCGATTGCCAAATTGCATTATCTCTTATAGTTTCCGAGATATGGACAATCGAAATTTTACACCTTAGAATCTGTTTCTAACTGGGGTCAAAATTGTAAAATGGCCTTACGAATTAGCGATTTCGTTCCAATTCACATTCCAAGTAATATTCGGCATGCTAATTACGCTCCCGATTGCTAAATTGCATTATCTTTTATAGTTTCCGAGATATGTACTATCGTCATCTAACAAAATTGGCTCTGCTTCTAACTTGGGCCAGAATTGTAAAATGGTCTTACGAATTAACGATTTCGTTCCAATTCACATTCCAAGTAATATTCGGCATGCTAATTACGTTGCCGATTGCCAAATTGCATTATCTCTTATAGTTTCCGAGATATGGACAACCAAAATTTTACACCTTAGAGTCTGTTTCTAACTGGGGTCAAAATTGTAAAATGGTCTTACGAATTAGCGGTTTCGTTCCAATACACATTCCAAGCAATATTCGGCATGCTAATTACGCTGCCGATTGCCAAATTGCATTATCTCTTATAGTCTCCGAGATATGGACTATCGACATCTAACAAAATTGGCTCTGCTTCTAACTTGGGCCAGAATTGTAAAATGGTCTTACGAATTAACGATTTCGTTCCAATTCACATTCCAAGTAATATTCGGCATGCTAATTACGTTGCCGATTGCCAAATTGCATTATCTCTTAGAGTTTCCGAGATATGGACTATCGACATCTGACAATATTGGCTCTGCTTCTAACTTGGGACAGAATTGTAAAATGGTCTTATGAATTAGCGATTTCGCTCCAATTCACATTCCAAGTAATATTCGGCATGCTAATTACGTTGCCGATTGCCAAATTGCATTATCTCTTATAGTTTCCGAGATATGGACTATCGACATCTAACAATATTGGCTCTGCTTCTAACTAGGGCCAGAATTGTAAAATGGTCTTATGAATTAGCGATTTCGCCCCAATTCACATTCCAAGTAATATTCGGCATGCTAATTACGTTGCCGATTGCCAAATTGCATTATCTCTTATAGTTTCCGAGATATGGTCTATCGACATCTAACAATATTGGCTCTGCTTCTAACTTGGGCCAGAATTGTAGAATGGTCTTATGAATTAGCGATTTCGCTCCAATTCACATTCCAAGTAATATTCGGCATGCTAATTACGCTGCCGATTGCCAAATTGCATTATCTCTTATAGTTTCCGAGATATGGACTCTCGACATCTGACAATATTGGCTCTGCTTCTAACTTGGGCCAGAATTGTAAAATTTTCTTATGAATTAGCGATTTCGTTCCAATTCACATTCCAAGTAATTTTCGGCATACTAATTACGCTGCCGATTGCCAAATTGCATCATCTCTTATAGTTTCCGAGATATGGACAATCGAAATTTTACACCTTAGAGTCTGTTTCTAACTGGGGTCAAAATTGTAAAATGGTCTTACGAATTAGCGATTTCGTTCCAATTCACATTCCAAGTAATATTCGGCATGCTATTTACGCTGCCGATTGCCAAATTGCATTATCTCTTATAGTTTCCGAGATATGGACAATCGAAATTTTACACCTTAGAGTCTGTTTCTAACTGGGGTCAAAATTGTAAAATGGTCTTACGAATTAGCGATTTCGTTCCAATTCACATTCCAAGTAATATTCGGCATGCTAATTACGCTGCCGATTGCCAAATTGCATTATCTCTTATAGTTTCCGAGATATGGTCTATCGACATCTAACAATATTGGCTCTGCTTCTAACTTGGGCCAGAATTGTAGAATGGTCTTATGAATTAGCGATTTCGTTCCAATTCACATTCCAAGTAATATTCGGCATGCTAATTACGCTCCCGATTGCTAAATTGCATTATCTTTTATAGTTTCCGAGATATGTACTATCGACATCTAACAAAATTGGCTCTGCTTCTAACTTGGGCCAGAATTGTAAAATGGTCTTACGAATTAACGATTTCGTTCCAATTCACATTCCAAGTAATATTCGGCATGCTAATTACGTTGCCGATTGCCAAATTGCATTATCTCTTATAGTTTCCGAGATATGGACAACCGAAATTTTACACCTTAGAGTCTGTTTCTAACTGGGGTCAAAATTGTAAAATGGTCTTACGAATTAGCGGTTTCGTTCCAATACACATTCCAAGCAATATTCGGCATGCTAATTACGCTGCCGATTGCCAAATTGCATTATCTCTTATAGTCTCCGAGATATGGACTATCGACATCTAACAAAATTGGCTCTGCTTCTAACTTGGGCCAGAATTGTAAAATGGTCTTACGAATTAACGATTTCGTTCCAATTCACATTCCAAGTAATATTCGGCATGCTAATTACGTTGCCGATTGCCAAATTGCATTATCTCTTAGAGTTTCCGAGATATGGACTATCGACATCTGACAATATTGGCTCTGCTTCTAACTTGGGACAGAATTGTAAAATGGTCTTATGAATTAGCGATTTCGCTCCAATTCACATTCCAAGTAATATTCGGCATGCTAATTACGTTGCCGATTGCCAAATTGCATTATCTCTTATAGTTTCCGAGATATGGACTATCGACATCTAACAATATTGGCTCTGCTTCTAACTAGGGCCAGAATTGTAAAATGGTCTTATGAATTAGCGATTTCGCCCCAATTCACATTCCAAGTAATATTCGGCATGCTAATTACGTTGCCGATTGCCAAATTGCATTATCTCTTATAGTTTCCGAGATATGGTCTATCGACATCTGACAATATTGGCTCTGCTTCTAACTTGGGCCAGAATTGTAGAATGGTCTTACGAATTAGCGATTTCGTTCCAATTCACATTCCAAGTAATATTCGGCATGCTATTTACGCTGCCGATTGCCAAATTGCATTATCTCTTATAGTTTCCGAGATATGGACTATCGACATCTAACAATATTGGCTCTGCTTCTAACTTGGGCCAGAATTGTAGAATGGTCTTATGAATTAGCGATTTCGCTCCAATTCACATTCCAAGTAATATTCGGCATGCTAATTACGCTGCCGATTGCCAAATTGCATTATCTCTTATAGTTTCCGAGATATGGACTCTCGACATCTGACAATATTGGCTCTGTTTCTAACTTGGGCCAGAATTGTAAAATTTTCTTATGAATTAGCGATTTCGTTCCAATTCACATTCCAAGTAATATTCGGCATACTAATTACGCTGCCGATTGCCAAATTGCATCATCTCTTATAGTTTCCGTGATATGGACAATCGAAATTTTACACCTTAGAGTCTGTTTCTAACTGGGGTCAAAATTGTAAAATGGTCTTACGAATTAGCGATTTCGTTCCAATTCACATTCCAAGTAATATTCGGCATGCTAATTACATTGCCGGTTGCCAAATTGCATTATCTCTTATAGTTTCCGAGATATGGACTATCAATAATTTACACCTTAGGCTCTGCTTCTAACTTGGGCCCAAATTGTAAAATGGTCTTATCTATTGGCGATTTCGTTCCAATTCACATTCCAAGTAATATTCGGCATGCTAATTACATTGCCGGTTGCCAAATTGAATTATCTCTTATAGTTTCCGAGATATGGACTATCGATAATTTATACCTTAGGCTCTGCTTCTAACTTGGGCCCAAATTGTAAAATGGTCTTATCTATTGGCGATTTCGTTCCAATTCACATTCCGAGTAATATTCGGCATGCTAATTACATTGCCGGTTGCCAAATTGCATTATCTCTTATAGTTTCCGAGATATGGACTATCGATAATTTATACCTTAGGCTCTGCTTCTAACTTGGGCCCAAATTGTAAAATGGTCTTATCTATTGGCGATTTCGTTCCAATTCACATTCCAAGTAATATTCGGCATGCTAATTACATTGCCGGTTGCCAAATTGCATTATCTCTTATAGTTTCCGAGATATGGACTATCAATAATTTACACCTTAAGCTCTGCTTCTAACTTGGGCCCAAATTGTAAAATGGTCTTATCTATTGGCGATTTCGTTCCAATTCACATTCCAAGTAATATTCGGCATGCTAATTACATTGCCGGTTGCCAAATTGAATTATCTCTTATAGTTTCCGAGATATGGACTATCGATAATTTACACCTTAGGCTCTGCTTCTAACTTGGGCCCAAATTGTAAAATGGTCTTATCTATTGGCGATTTCGTTCCAATTCACATTCCAAGTAATATTCGGCATGCTAATTACATTGCCGGTTGCCAAATTGCATTATCTCTTATAGTTTCCGAGATATGGACTATCGATAATTTACACCTTAGGCTCTGCTTCTAACTTGGGCCCAAATTGTAAAATGGTCTTACCTATTGGCGATTTCGTTCCAATTCACATTCCAATTAATATTCGGCATGCTAATTACATTGCCGGTTGCCAAATTGCATTATCTCTTATAGTTTCCGAGATATGGACTATCGATAATTTACACCTTAGGCTCTGCTTCTAACTTGGGCCCAAATTGTAAAATGGTCTTATCTATTGGCGATTTCGTTCCAATTCACATTCCAAGTAATATTCGGCATGCTAATTACATTGCCGGTTGCCAAATTGCATTATCTCTTATAGTTTCCGAGATATGGACTATCGATAATTTACACCTTAGGCTCTGCTTCTAACTTGGGCCCAAATTGTAAAATGGTCTTACCTATTGGCGATTTCGTTCCAATTCACATTCCAAGTAATATTCGGCATGCTAATTACGCTGCCGATTGCCAAATTGCATTATCTCTTATAGTTTCCGAGATATGGACTATCGACATCTAACAATATTGGCTCTGCTTCTAACTTGGGCCAGAATTGTAAAATGGTCTTATGAATTAGCGATTTCGTTCCAATTCACATTCCAAGTAATATTCGGCATGCTAATTACGCTCCCGATTGCTAAATTGCATTATCTTTTATAGTTTCCGAGATATGTACTATCGACATCTAACAAAATTGGCTCTGCTTCTAACTTGGGCCAGAATTGTAAAATGGTCTTACGAATTAACGATTTCGTTCCAATTCACATTCCAAGTAATATTCGGCATGCTAATTACGTTGCCGATTGCCAAATTGCATTATCTCTTATAGTTTCCGAGATATGGACAACCGAAATTTTACACCTTAGAGTCTGTTTCTAACTGGGGTCAAAATTGTAAAATGGTCTTACGAATTAGCGGTTTCGTTCCAATACACATTCCAAGCAATATTCGGCATGCTAATTACGCTGCCGATTGCCAAATTGCATTATCTCTTATAGTCTCCGAGATATGGACTATCGACATCTAACAAAATTGGCTCTGCTTCTAACTTGGGCCAGAATTGTAAAATGGTCTTACGAATTAACGATTTCGTTCCAATTCACATTCCAAGTAATATTCGGCATGCTAATTACGTTGCCGATTGCCAAATTGCATTATCTCTTAGAGTTTCCGAGATATGGACTATCGACATCTGACAATATTGGCTCTGCTTCTAACTTGGGCCAGAATTGTAAAATGGTCTTATGAATTAGCGATTTCGCTCCAATTCACATTCCAAGTAATATTCGGCATGCTAATTACGTTGCCGATTGCCAAATTGCATTATCTCTTATAGTTTCCGAGATATGGACTATCGACATCTAACAATATTGGCTCTGCTTCTAACTAGGGCCAGAATTGTAAAATGGTCTTATGAATTAGCGATTTCGCCCCAATTCACATTCCAAGTAATATTCGGCATGCTAATTACGTTGCCGATTGCCAAATTGCATTATCTCTTATAGTTTCCGAGATATGGTCTATCGACATCTGACAATATTGGCTCTGCTTCTAACTTGGGCCAGAATTGTAGAATGGTCTTACGAATTAGCGATTTCGTTCCAATTCACATTCCAAGTAATATTCGGCATGCTATTTACGCTGCCGATTGCCAAATTGCATTATCTCTTATAGTTTCCGAGATATGGACTATCGACATCTAACAATATTGGCTCTGCTTCTAACTTGGGCCAGAATTGTAGAATGGTCTTATGAATTAGCGATTTCGCTCCAATTCACATTCCAAGTAATATTCGGCATGCTAATTACGCTGCCGATTGCCAAATTGCATTATCTCTTATAGTTTCCGAGATATGGACTCTCGACATCTGACAATATTGGCTCTGTTTCTAACTTGGGCCAGAATTGTAAAATTTTCTTATGAATTAGCGATTTCGTTCCAATTCACATTCCAAGTAATATTCGGCATACTAATTACGCTGCCGATTGCCAAATTGCATCATCTCTTATAGTTTCCGTGATATGGACAATCGAAATTTTACACCTTAGAGTCTGTTTCTAACTGGGGTCAAAATTGTAAAATGGTCTTACGAATTAGCGATTTCGTTCCAATTCACATTCCAAGTAATATTCGGCATGCTAATTACATTGCCGGTTGCCAAATTGCATTATCTCTTATAGTTTCCGAGATATGGACTATCAATAATTTACACCTTAAGCTCTGCTTCTAACTTGGGCCCAAATTGTAAAATGGTCTTATCTATTGGCGATTTCGTTCCAATTCACATTCCAAGTAATATTCGGCATGCTAATTACGCTGCCGATTGCCAAATTGCATTATCTCTTATAGTTTCCGAGATATGGACTATCGACATCTGACAATATTGGCTCTGCTTCTAACTTGGGCCAGAATTGTAAAATTTTCTTATGAATTAGCGATTTCGTTCCAATTCACATTCCAAGTAATATTCGGCATACTAATTACGCTGCCGATTGCCAAATTGCATCATCTCTTATAGTTTCCGAGATATGGACAATCGAAATTTTACACCTTAGAGTCTGTTTCTAACTGGGGTCAAAATTGTAAAATGGTCTTACGAATTAGCGATTTCGTTCCAATTCACATTCCAAGTAATATTCGGCATGCTATTTATGCTGCCGATTGCCAAATTGCATTATCTCTTATAGTTTCCGAGATATGGACTATCGAGATCTAACAATATAGGCTCTCCTTCTAACTTGGGCCAGAATTGTAAAATGGTCTTACGAATTAACGATTTCGTTCCAATTCACATTCCAAGTAATATTCGGCATGCTAATTACGTTGCCGATTGCCAAATTGCATTATCTCTTATAGTTTCCGAGATATGTACTATCGACATCTAACAAAATTGGCTCTGCTTCTAACTTGGGCCAGAATTGTAAAATGGTCTTACGAATTAACGATTTCGTTCCAATTCACATTCCAAGTAATATTCGGCATGCTAATTACGTTGCCGATTGCCAAATTGCATTATCTCTTATAGTTTCCGAGATATGGACAACCGAAATTTTACACCTTAGAGTCTGTTTCTAACTGGGGTCAAAATTGTAAAATGGTCTTACGAATTAGCGGTTTCGTTCCAATACACATTCCAAGCAATATTCGGCATGCTAATTACGCTGCCGATTGCCAAATTGCATTATCTCTTATAGTTTCCGAGATATGGACAATCGAAATTTTACACCTTAGAATCTGTTTCTAACTGGGGTCAAAATTGTAAAATGGCCTTACGAATTAGCGATTTCGTTCCAATTCACATTCCAAGTAATATTCGGCATGCTAATTACGCTCCCGATTGCTAAATTGCATTATCTTTTATAGTTTCCGAGATATGTACTATCGACATCTAACAAAATTGGCTCTGCTTCTAACTTGGGCCAGAATTGTAAAATGGTCTTACGAATTAACGATTTCGTTCCAATTCACATTCCAAGTAATATTCGGCATGCTAATTACGTTGCCGATTGCCAAATTGCATTATCTCTTATAGTTTCCGAGATATGGACAACCAAAATTTTACACCTTAGAGTCTGTTTCTAACTGGGGTCAAAATTGTAAAATGGTCTTACGAATTAGCGGTTTCGTTCCAATACACATTCCAAGCAATATTCGGCATGCTAATTACGCTGCCGATTGCCAAATTGCATTATCTCTTATAGTCTCCGAGATATGGACTATCGACATCTAACAAAATTGGCTCTGCTTCTAACTTGGGCCAGAATTGTAAAATGGTCTTACGAATTAACGATTTCGTTCCAATTCACATTCCAAGTAATATTCGGCATGCTAATTACGTTGCCGATTGCCAAATTGCATTATCTCTTAGAGTTTCCGAGATATGGACTATCGACATCTGACAATATTGGCTCTGCTTCTAACTTGGGACAGAATTGTAAAATGGTCTTATGAATTAGCGATTTCGCTCCAATTCACATTCCAAGTAATATTCGGCATGCTAATTACGTTGCCGATTGCCAAATTGCATTATCTCTTATAGTTTCCGAGATATGGACTATCGACATCTAACAATATTGGCTCTGCTTCTAACTAGGGCCAGAATTGTAAAATGGTCTTATGAATTAGCGATTTCGCCCCAATTCACATTCCAAGTAATATTCGGCATGCTAATTACGTTGCCGATTGCCAAATTGCATTATCTCTTATAGTTTCCGAGATATGGTCTATCGACATCTAACAATATTGGCTCTGCTTCTAACTTGGGCCAGAATTGTAGAATGGTCTTATGAATTAGCGATTTCGCTCCAATTCACATTCCAAGTAATATTCGGCATGCTAATTACGCTGCCGATTGCCAAATTGCATTATCTCTTATAGTTTCCGAGATATGGACTCTCGACATCTGACAATATTGGCTCTGCTTCTAACTTGGGCCAGAATTGTAAAATTTTCTTATGAATTAGCGATTTCGTTCCAATTCACATTCCAAGTAATTTTCGGCATACTAATTACGCTGCCGATTGCCAAATTGCATCATCTCTTATAGTTTCCGAGATATGGACAATCGAAATTTTACACCTTAGAGTCTGTTTCTAACTGGGGTCAAAATTGTAAAATGGTCTTACGAATTAGCGATTTCGTTCCAATTCACATTCCAAGTAATATTCGGCATGCTATTTACGCTGCCGATTGCCAAATTGCATTATCTCTTATAGTTTCCGAGATATGGACAATCGAAATTTTACACCTTAGAGTCTGTTTCTAACTGGGGTCAAAATTGTAAAATGGTCTTACGAATTAGCGATTTCGTTCCAATTCACATTCCAAGTAATATTCGGCATGCTAATTACGCTGCCGATTGCCAAATTGCATTATCTCTTATAGTTTCCGAGATATGGTCTATCGACATCTAACAATATTGGCTCTGCTTCTAACTTGGGCCAGAATTGTAGAATGGTCTTATGAATTAGCGATTTCGTTCCAATTCACATTCCAAGTAATATTCGGCATGCTAATTACGCTCCCGATTGCTAAATTGCATTATCTTTTATAGTTTCCGAGATATGTACTATCGACATCTAACAAAATTGGCTCTGCTTCTAACTTGGGCCAGAATTGTAAAATGGTCTTACGAATTAACGATTTCGTTCCAATTCACATTCCAAGTAATATTCGGCATGCTAATTACGTTGCCGATTGCCAAATTGCATTATCTCTTATAGTTTCCGAGATATGGACAACCGAAATTTTACACCTTAGAGTCTGTTTCTAACTGGGGTCAAAATTGTAAAATGGTCTTACGAATTAGCGGTTTCGTTCCAATACACATTCCAAGCAATATTCGGCATGCTAATTACGCTGCCGATTGCCAAATTGCATTATCTCTTATAGTCTCCGAGATATGGACTATCGACATCTAACAAAATTGGCTCTGCTTCTAACTTGGGCCAGAATTGTAAAATGGTCTTACGAATTAACGATTTCGTTCCAATTCACATTCCAAGTAATATTCGGCATGCTAATTACGTTGCCGATTGCCAAATTGCATTATCTCTTAGAGTTTCCGAGATATGGACTATCGACATCTGACAATATTGGCTCTGCTTCTAACTTGGGACAGAATTGTAAAATGGTCTTATGAATTAGCGATTTCGCTCCAATTCACATTCCAAGTAATATTCGGCATGCTAATTACGTTGCCGATTGCCAAATTGCATTATCTCTTATAGTTTCCGAGATATGGACTATCGACATCTAACAATATTGGCTCTGCTTCTAACTAGGGCCAGAATTGTAAAATGGTCTTATGAATTAGCGATTTCGCCCCAATTCACATTCCAAGTAATATTCGGCATGCTAATTACGTTGCCGATTGCCAAATTGCATTATCTCTTATAGTTTCCGAGATATGGTCTATCGACATCTGACAATATTGGCTCTGCTTCTAACTTGGGCCAGAATTGTAGAATGGTCTTACGAATTAGCGATTTCGTTCCAATTCACATTCCAAGTAATATTCGGCATGCTATTTACGCTGCCGATTGCCAAATTGCATTATCTCTTATAGTTTCCGAGATATGGACTATCGACATCTAACAATATTGGCTCTGCTTCTAACTTGGGCCAGAATTGTAGAATGGTCTTATGAATTAGCGATTTCGCTCCAATTCACATTCCAAGTAATATTCGGCATGCTAATTACGCTGCCGATTGCCAAATTGCATTATCTCTTATAGTTTCCGAGATATGGACTCTCGACATCTGACAATATTGGCTCTGTTTCTAACTTGGGCCAGAATTGTAAAATTTTCTTATGAATTAGCGATTTCGTTCCAATTCACATTCCAAGTAATATTCGGCATACTAATTACGCTGCCGATTGCCAAATTGCATCATCTCTTATAGTTTCCGTGATATGGACAATCGAAATTTTACACCTTAGAGTCTGTTTCTAACTGGGGTCAAAATTGTAAAATGGTCTTACGAATTAGCGATTTCGTTCCAATTCACATTCCAAGTAATATTCGGCATGCTAATTACATTGCCGGTTGCCAAATTGCATTATCTCTTATAGTTTCCGAGATATGGACTATCAATAATTTACACCTTAAGCTCTGCTTCTAACTTGGGCCCAAATTGTAAAATGGTCTTATCTATTGGCGATTTCGTTCCAATTCACATTCCAAGTAATATTCGGCATGCTAATTACATTGCCGGTTGCCAAATTGAATTATCTCTTATAGTTTCCGAGATATGGACTATCGATAATTTATACCTTAGGCTCTGCTTCTAACTTGGGCCCAAATTGTAAAATGGTCTTATCTATTGGCGATTTCGTTCCAATTCACATTCCGAGTAATATTCGGCATGCTAATTACATTGCCGGTTGCCAAATTGCATTATCTCTTATAGTTTCCGAGATATGGACTATCGATAATTTATACCTTAGGCTCTGCTTCTAACTTGGGCCCAAATTGTAAAATGGTCTTATCTATTGGCGATTTCGTTCCAATTCACATTCCAAGTAATATTCGGCATGCTAATTACATTGCCGGTTGCCAAATTGCATTATCTCTTATAGTTTCCGAGATATGGACTATCAATAATTTACACCTTAAGCTCTGCTTCTAACTTGGGCCCAAATTGTAAAATGGTCTTATCTATTGGCGATTTCGTTCCAATTCACATTCCAAGTAATATTCGGCATGCTAATTACATTGCCGGTTGCCAAATTGAATTATCTCTTATAGTTTCCGAGATATGGACTATCGATAATTTACACCTTAGGCTCTGCTTCTAACTTGGGCCCAAATTGTAAAATGGTCTTATCTATTGGCGATTTCGTTCCAATTCACATTCCAAGTAATATTCGGCATGCTAATTACATTGCCGGTTGCCAAATTGCATTATCTCTTATAGTTTCCGAGATATGGACTATCGATAATTTACACCTTAGGCTCTGCTTCTAACTTGGGCCCAAATTGTAAAATGGTCTTACCTATTGGCGATTTCGTTCCAATTCACATTCCAATTAATATTCGGCATGCTAATTACATTGCCGGTTGCCAAATTGCATTATCTCTTATAGTTTCCGAGATATGGACTATCGATAATTTACACCTTAGGCTCTGCTTCTAACTTGGGCCCAAATTGTAAAATGGTCTTATCTATTGGCGATTTCGTTCCAATTCACATTCCAAGTAATATTCGGCATGCTAATTACATTGCCGGTTGCCAAATTGCATTATCTCTTATAGTTTCCGAGATATGGACTATCGATAATTTACACCTTAGGCTCTGCTTCTAACTTGGGCCCAAATTGTAAAATGGTCTTACCTATTGGCGATTTCGTTCCAATTCACATTCCAAGTAATATTCGGCATGCTAATTACGCTGCCGATTGCCAAATTGCATTATCTCTTATAGTTTCCGAGATATGGTCTATCGACATCTAACAATATTGGCTCTGCTTCTAACTTGGGCCAGAATTGTAGAATGGTCTTATGAATTAGCGATTTCGTTCCAATTCACATTCCAAGTAATATTCGGCATGCTAATTACGCTCCCGATTGCTAAATTGCATTATCTTTTATAGTTTCCGAGATATGTACTATCGACATCTAACAAAATTGGCTCTGCTTCTAACTTGGGCCAGAATTGTAAAATGGTCTTACGAATTAACGATTTCGTTCCAATTCACATTCCAAGTAATATTCGGCATGCTAATTACGTTGCCGATTGCCAAATTGCATTATCTCTTATAGTTTCCGAGATATGGACAACCGAAATTTTACACCTTAGAGTCTGTTTCTAACTGGGGTCAAAATTGTAAAATGGTCTTACGAATTAGCGGTTTCGTTCCAATACACATTCCAAGCAATATTCGGCATGCTAATTACGCTGCCGATTGCCAAATTGCATTATCTCTTATAGTCTCCGAGATATGGACTATCGACATCTAACAAAATTGGCTCTGCTTCTAACTTGGGCCAGAATTGTAAAATGGTCTTACGAATTAACGATTTCGTTCCAATTCACATTCCAAGTAATATTCGGCATGCTAATTACGTTGCCGATTGCCAAATTGCATTATCTCTTAGAGTTTCCGAGATATGGACTATCGACATCTGACAATATTGGCTCTGCTTCTAACTTGGGACAGAATTGTAAAATGGTCTTATGAATTAGCGATTTCGCTCCAATTCACATTCCAAGTAATATTCGGCATGCTAATTACGTTGCCGATTGCCAAATTGCATTATCTCTTATAGTTTCCGAGATATGGACTATCGACATCTAACAATATTGGCTCTGCTTCTAACTAGGGCCAGAATTGTAAAATGGTCTTATGAATTAGCGATTTCGCCCCAATTCACATTCCAGGTAATATTCGGCATGCTAATTACGTTGCCGATTGCCAAATTGCATTATCTCTTATAGTTTCCGAGATATGGTCTATCGACATCTGACAATATTGGCTCTGCTTCTAACTTGGGCCAGAATTGTAGAATGGTCTTACGAATTAGCGATTTCGTTCCAATTCACATTCCAAGTAATATTCGGCATGCTATTTACGCTGCCGATTGCCAAATTGCATTATCTCTTATAGTTTCCGAGATATGGACTATCGACATCTAACAATATTGGCTCTGCTTCTAACTTGGGCCAGAATTGTAGAATGGTCTTATGAATTAGCGATTTCGCTTCAATTCACATTCCAAGTAATATTCGGCATGCTAATTACGCTGCCGATTGCCAAATTGCATTATCTCTTATAGTTTCCGAGATATGGACTCTCGACATCTGACAATATTGGCTCTGTTTCTAACTTGGGCCAGAATTGTAAAATTTTCTTATGAATTAGCGATTTCGTTCCAATTCACATTCCAAGTAATATTCGGCATACTAATTACGCTGCCGATTGCCAAATTGCATCATCTCTTATAGTTTCCGTGATATGGACAATCGAAATTTTACACCTTAGAGTCTGTTGCTAACTGGGGTCAAAATTGTAAAATGGTCTTACGAATTAGCGATTTCGTTCCAATTCACATTCCAAGTAATATTCGGCATGCTAATTACATTGCCGGTTGCCAAATTGCATTATCTCTTATAGTTTCCGAGATATGGACTATCAATAATTTACACCTTAAGCTCTGCTTCTAACTTGGGCCCAAATTGTAAAATGGTCTTATCTATTGGCGATTTCGTTCCAATTCACATTCCAAGTAATATTCGGCATGCTAATTACATTGCCGGTTGCCAAATTGAATTATCTCTTATAGTTTCCGAGATATGGACTATCGATAATTTATACCTTAGGCTCTGCTTCTAACTTGGGCCCAAATTGTAAAATGGTCTTATCTATTGGCGATTTCGTTCCAATTCACATTCCGAGTAATATTCGGCATGCTAATTACATTGCCGGTTGCCAAATTGCATTATCTCTTATAGTTTCCGAGATATGGACTATCGATAATTTATACCTTAGGCTCTGCTTCTAACTTGGGCCCAAATTGTAAAATGGTCTTATCTATTGGCGATTTCGTTCCAATTCACATTCCAAGTAATATTCGGCATGCTAATTACATTGCCGGTTGCCAAATTGCATTATCTCTTATAGTTTCCGAGATATGGACTATCAATAATTTACACCTTAAGCTCTGCTTCTAACTTGGGCCCAAATTGTAAAATGGTCTTATCTATTGGCGATTTCGTTCCAATTCACATTCCAAGTAATATTCGGCATGCAAATTACATTGCCGGTTGCCAAATTGAATTATCTCTTATAGTTTCCGAGATATGGACTATCGATAATTTACACCTTAGGCTCTGCTTCTAACTTGGGCCCAAATTGTAAAATGGTCTTACCTATTGGCGATTTCGTTCCAATTCACATTCCAATTAATATTCGGCATGCTAATTATATTGCCGGTTGCCAAATTGCATTATCTCTTATAGTTTCCGAGATATGGACTATCGATAATTTACACCTTAGGCTCTGCTTCTAACTTGGGCCCAAATTGTAAAATGGTCTTATCTATTGGCGATTTCGTTCCAATTCACATTCCAAGTAATATTCGGCATGCTAATTACATTGCCGGTTGCCAAATTGCATTATCTCTTATAGTTTCCGAGATATGGACTATCGATAATTTACACCTTAGGCTCTGCTTCTAACTTGGGCCCAAATTGTAAAATGGTCTTACCTATTGGCGATTTCGTTCCAATTCACATTCCGAGTAATATTCGGCATGCTAATTATATTGCTGGTTGCCAAATTGCATTATCTCTTATAGTTTCCGAGATATGGACTATCAATAATTTACACCTTAGGCTCTGCTTCTAACTTGGGCCCAAATTGTAAAATGGTCTTATCTATTGGCGATTTCGTTCCAATTCACATTCCAAGTAACATTCGGCATGCTAATTACATTGCCGGTTGCCAAATTGCATTATCTCTTATAGTTTCCGAGATATGGACAATCGAAATTTTGCACCTCAGAGTCTGTTTCTAACTGGGGTCAAAATTGTAAAATGGTCTTACGAATTAGCGATTTCGTTCCAATTCACATTCCAAGTAATATTCGGCATGCTAATTACGCTGCCGATTGCCAAATTGCATTATCTCTTATAGTTTCCGAGATATGGACAATCGAAATTTTACACCTTAGAGTCTGTTTCTAACTGGGGTCAAAATTGTAAAATGGTCTTACGAATTAGCGATTTCGTTCCAATTCACATTCCAAGTAATATTCGGCATGCTAATTACGTTGCCGATTGCCAAATTGCATTATCTCTTATAGTTTCCGAGATATGGACAATCGAAATTTTACACTTCAGAGTCTGTTTCTAACTGGGGTCAAAATTGTAAAATGGTCTTACGAATTAGCGATTTCGTTCCAGTTCACATTCCAAGCAATATTCGGCATGCTAATTACGTTGCCGATTGCCAAATTGCATTATCTCTTATAGTTTCCGAGATATGGACAATCGAAATTTTACACCTCAGAGTCTGTTTCTAACTGGGGTCAAAATTGTAAAATGGTCTTACGAATTAGCGATTTCGTTCCAATTCACATTCCAAGTAATATTCGGCATGCTAATTACGCTGCCGATTGCCAAATTGCATTATCTCTTATAGTTTCCGAGATATGGACTATCGACATCTAGCAAAATTGGCTCTGCTTCTAACTTGGGCCAGAATTGTAAAATGGTCTTACGAATTAACGATTTCGTTCCAATTCACATTCCAAGTAATATTCGGCATGCTAATTACGTTGCCGATTGCCAAATTGCATTATCTCTTATAGTTTCCGAGATATGGACAATCGAAATTTTACACCTTAGAGTCTGTTTCTAACTGGGGTCAAAATTGTAAAATGGCCTTACGAATTAGCGATTTCGTTCCAATTCACATTCCAAGTAATATTCGGCATGCTAATTACGCTCCCGATTGCTAAATTGCATTATCTTTTATAGTTTCCGAGATATGTACTATCGACATCTAACAAAATTGGCTCTGCTTCTAACTTGGGCCAGAATTGTAAAATGGTCTTACGAATTAACGATTTCGTTCCAATTCACATTCCAAGTAATATTCGGCATGCTAATTACGTTGCCGATTGCCAAATTGCATTATCTCTTATAGTTTCCGAGATATGGACAATCGAAATTTTACACCTTAGAGTCTGTTTCTAACTGGGGTCAAAATTGTAAAATGGTCTTACGAATTAGCGATTTCGTTCCAATTCACATTCCAAGTAATATTCGGCATGCTAATTACGCTGCCGATTGCCAAATTGCATTATCTCTTATAGTTTCCGAGATATGGACTATCGACATCTAGCAAAATTGGCTCTGCTTCTAACTTGGGCCAGAATTGTAAAATGGTCTTACGAATTAACGATTTCGTTCCAATTCACATTCCAAGTAATATTCGGCATGCTAATTACGTTGCCGATTGCCAAATTGCATTATCTCTTATAGTTTCCGAGATATGGACAATCGAAATTTTACACCTTAGAGTCTGTTTCTAACTGGGGTCAAAATTGTAAAATGGCCTTACGAATTAGCGATATCGTTCCAATTCACATTCCAAGTAATATTCGGCATGCTAATTACGCTCCCGATTGCTAAATTGCATTATCTTTTATAGTTTCCGAGATATGTACTATCGACATCTAACAAAATTGGCTCTGCTTCTAACTTGGGCCAGAATTGTAAAATGGTCTTACGAATTAACGATTTCGTTCCAATTCACATTCCAAGTAATATTCGGCATGCTAATTACGTTGCCGATTGCCAAATTGCATTATCTCTTATAGTTTCCGAGATATGGACAACCGAAATTTTACACCTTAGAGTCTGTTTCTAACTGGGGTCAAAATTGTAAAATGGTCTTACGAATTAGCGGTTTCGTTCCAATACACATTCCAAGCAATATTCGGCATGCTAATTACGCTGCCGATTGCCAAATTGCATTATCTCTTATAGTCTCCGAGATATGGACTATCGACATCTAACAAAATTGGCTCTGCTTCTAACTTGGGCCAGAATTGTAAAATGGTCTTACGAATTAACGATTTCGTTCCAATTCACATTCCAAGTAATATTCGGCATGCTAATTACGTTGCCGATTGCCAAATTGCATTATCTCTTAGAGTTTCCGAGATATGGACTATCGACATCTGACAATATTGGCTCTGCTTCTAACTTGGGACAGAATTGTAAAATGGTCTTATGAATTAGCGATTTCGCTCCAATTCACATTCCAAGTAATATTCGGCATGCTAATTACGTTGCCGATTGCCAAATTGCATTATCTCTTATAGTTTCCGAGATATGGACTATCGACATCTAACAATATTGGCTCTGCTTCTAACTAGGGCCAGAATTGTAAAATGGTCTTATGAATTAGCGATTTCGCCCCAATTCACATTCCAAGTAATATTCGGCATGCTAATTACGTTGCCGATTGCCAAATTGCATTATCTCTTATAGTTTCCGAGATATGGTCTATCGACATCTAACAATATTGGCTCTGCTTCTAACTTGGGCCAGAATTGTAGAATGGTCTTATGAATTAGCGATTTCGCTCCAATTCACATTCCAAGTAATATTCGGCATGCTAATTACGCTGCCGATTGCCAAATTGCATTATCTCTTATAGTTTCCGAGATATGGACTATCGACATCTGACAATATTGGCTCTGCTTCTAACTTGGGCCAGAATTGTAAAATTTTCTTATGAATTAGCGATTTCGTTCCAATTCACATTCCAAGTAATATTCGGCATACTAATTACGCTGCCGATTGCCAAATTGCATCATCTCTTATAGTTTCCGAGATATGGACAATCGAAATTTTACACCTTAGAGTCTGTTTCTAACTGGGGTCAAAATTGTAAAATGGTCTTACGAATTAGCGATTTCGTTCCAATTCACATTCCAAGTAATATTCGGCATGCTATTTACGCTGCCGATTGCCAAATTGCATTATCTCTTATAGTTTCCGAGATATGGACAATCGAAATTTTACACCTTAGAGTCTGTTTCTAACTGGGATCAAAATTGTAAAATGGTCTTACGAATTAGCGATTTCGTTCCAATTCACATTCCAATATTCGGCATGCTAATTACGCTGCCGATTGCCAAATTGCATTATCTCTTATAGTTTCCGAGATATGGACTATCGACATCTGACAATATTGGCTCTGCTTCTAACTTGGGCCAGAATTGTAGAATGGTCTTATGAATTAGCGATTTCGCTCCAATTCACATTCCAAGTAATATTCGGCATGCTAATTACGCTGCCGATTGCCAAATTGCATTATCTCTTATAGTTTCCGAGATATGGTCTATCGACATCTAACAATATTGGCTCTGCTTCTAACTTGGGCCAGAATTGTAGAATGGTCTTATGAATTAGAGATTTCGCTCCAATTCACATTCCAAGTAATATTCGGCATGCTAATTACGCTGCCGATTGCCAAATTGCATTATCTCTTATAGTTTCCGAGATATGGACTATCGACATCTGACAATATTGGCTCTGCTTCTAACTTGGGCCAGAATTGTAAAATTTTCTTATGAATTAGCGATTTCGTTCCAATTCACATTCCAAGTAATATTCGGCATACTAATTACGCTGCCGATTGCCAAATTGCATCATCTCTTATAGTTTCCGAGATATGGACAATCGAAATTTTACACCTCAGAGTCTGTTTCTAACTGGGGTCAAAATTGTAAAATGGTCTTACGAATTAGCGATTTCGTTCCAATTCACATTCCAAGTAATATTCGGCATGCTAATTACGTTGCCGATTGCCAAATTGCATTATCTCTTATAGTTTCCGAGATATGGACAATCGAAATTTTACACCTTAGAGTCTGTTTCTAACTGGGGTCAAAATTGTAAAATGGTCTTACGAATTAGCGATTTCGTTCCAATTCACATTCCAAGTAATATTCGGCATGCTAATTACGCTGCCGATTGCCAAATTGCATTATCTCTTATAGTTTCCGAGATATGGACTATCGACATCTAGCAAAATTGGCTCTGCTTCTAACTTGGGCCAGAATTGTAAAATGGTCTTACGAATTAACGATTTCGTTCCAATTCACATTCCAAGTAATATTCGGCATGCTAATTACGTTGCCGATTGCCAAATTGCATTATCTCTTATAGTTTCCGAGATATGGACAATCGAAATTTTACACCTTAGAGTCTGTTTCTAACTGGGGTCAAAATTGTAAAATGGTCTTACGAATTAGCGATTTCGTTCCAATTCACATTCCAAGTAATATTCGGCATGCTATTTACGCTGCCGATTGCCAAATTGCATTATCTCTTATAGTTTCCGAGATATGGACAATCGAAATTTTACACCTTAGAGTCTGTTTCTAACTGGGGTCAAAATTGTAAAATGGTCTTACGAATTAGCGATTTCGTTCCAATTCACATTCCAATATTCGGCATGCTAATTACGCTGCCGATTGCCAAATTGCATTATCTCTTATAGTTTCCGAGATATGGACTATCGACATCTGACAATATTGGCTCTGCTTCTAACTTGGGCCAGAATTGTAGAATGGTCTTATGAATTAGCGATTTCGCTCCAATTCACATTCCAAGTAATATTCGGCATGCTAATTACGCTGCCGATTGCCAAATTGCATTATCTCTTATAGTTTCCGAGATATGGTCTATCGACATCTAACAATATTGGCTCTGCTTCTAACTTGGGCCAGAATTGTAGAATGGTCTTATGAATTAGCGATTTCGCTCCAATTCACATTCCAAGTAATATTCGGCATGCTAATTACGCTGCCGATTGCCAAATTGCATTATCTCTTATAGTTTCCGAGATATGGACTATCGACATCTGACAATATTGGCTCTGCTTCTAACTTGGGCCAGAATTGTAAAATATTCTTATGAATTAGCGATTTCGTTCCAATTCACATTCCAAGTAATATTCGGCATACTAATTACGCTGCCGATTGCCAAATTGCATCATCTCTTATAGTTTCCGAGATATGGACAATCGAAATTTTACACCTCAGAGTCTGTTTCTAACTGGGGTCAAAATTGTAAAATGGTCTTACGAATTAGCGATTTCGTTCCAATTCACATTCCAAGTAATATTCGGCATGCTAATTACGTTGCCGATTGCCAAATTGCATTATCTCTTATAGTTTCCGAGATATGGACAATCGAAATTTTACACCTTAGAGTCTGTTTCTAACTGGGGTCAAAATTGTAAAATGGTCTTACGAATTAGCGATTTCGTTCCAATTCACATTCCAAGTAATATTCGGCATGCTAATTATGCTGCCGATTGCCAAATTGCATTATCTCTTATAGTTTCCGAGATATGGACTATCGACATCTAGCAAAATTGGCTCTGCTTCTAACTTGGGCCAGAATTGTAAAATGGTCTTACGAATTAACGATTTCGTTCCAATTCACATTCCAAGTAATATTCGGCATGCTAATTACGTTGCCGATTGCCAAATTGCATTATCTCTTATAGTTTCCGAGATATGGACAATCGAAATTTTACACCTTAGAGTCTGTTTCTAACTGGGGTCAAAATTGTAAAATGGCCTTACGAATTAGCGATTTCGTTCCAATTCACATTCCAAGTAATATTCGGCATGCTAATTACGCTGCCGATTGCTAAATTGCATTATCTCTTATAGTTTCCGAGATATGGACTATCGACATCTAACAAAATTGGCTCTGCTTCTAACTTGGGCCAGAATTGTAAAATGGTCTTACGAATTAACGATTTCGTTCCAATTCACATTCCAAGTAATATTCGGCATGCTAATTACGTTGCCGATTGCCAAATTGCATTATCTCTTATAGTTTCCGAGATATGGACAACCGAAATTTTACACCTTAGAGTCTGTTTCTAACTGGGGTCAAAATTGTAAAATGGTCTTACGAATTAGCGATTTCGTTCCAATACACATTCCAAGCAATATTCGGCATGCTAATTACGCTGCCGATTGCCAAATTGCATTATCTCTTATAGTCTCCGAGATATGGACTATCGACATCTAACAAAATTGGCTCTGCTTCTAACTTGGGCCAGAATTGTAAAATGGTCTTACGAATTAACGATTTCGTTCCAATTCACATTCCAAGTAATATTCGGCATGCTAATTACGTTGCCGATTGCCAAATTGCATTATCTCTTAGAGTTTCCGAGATATGGACTATCGACATCTGACAATATTGGCTCTGCTTCTAACTTGGGACAGAATTGTAAAATGGTCTTATGAATTAGCGATTTCGCTCCAATTCACATTCCAAGTAATATTCGGCATGCTAATTACGTTGCCGATTGCCAAATTGCATTATCTCTTATAGTTTCCGAGATATGGACTATCGACATCTAACAATATTGGCTCTGCTTCTAACTAGGGCCAGAATTGTAAAATGGTCTTATGAATTAGCGATTTCGCCCCAATTCACATTCCAAGTAATATTCGGCATGCTAATTACGTTGCCGATTGCCAAATTGCATTATCTCTTATAGTTTCCGAGATATGGTCTATCGACATCTAACAATATTGGCTCTGCTTCTAACTTGGGCCAGAATTGTAGAATGGTCTTATGAATTAGCGATTTCGCTCCAATTCACATTCCAAGTAATATTCGGCATGCTAATTAGGCTGCCAATTGCCAAATTGCATTATCTCTTATAGTTTCCGAGATATGGACTATCGACATCTGACAATATTGGCTCTGCTTCTAATTTGGGCCAGAATTGTAAAATTTTCTTATGAATTAGCGATTTCGTTCCAATTCACATTCCAAGTAATATTCGGCATACTAATTACGCTGCCGATTGCCAAATTGCATCATCTCTTATAGTTTCCGAGATATGGACAATCGAAATTTTACACCTTAGAGTCTGTTTCTAACTGGGGTCAAAATTGTAAAATGGTCTTACGAATTAGCGATTTCGTTCCAATTCACATTCCAAGTAATATTCGGCATGCTATTTACGCTGCCGATTGCCAAATTGCATTATCTCTTATAGTTTCCGAGATATGGACTATCGAGATCTAACAATATAGGCTCTGCTTCTAACTTGGGCCAGAATTGTAAAATGGTCTTATGAATTAGCGATTTCGTTCCAATTCACATTCCAAGTAATATTCGGCATGCTAATTACGTTGCCGATTGTCAAATTGCATTATCTCTTATAGTTTCCGAGATACGGACAATCGAAATTTTACACCTTAGAGTCTGTTTCTAACTGGGGTCAAAATTGTAAAATGGTCTTACGAATTAGCGATTTCGTTCCAATTCACATTCCAAGTAATATTCGGCATGCTAATTACGTTGCCGATTGTCAAATTGCATTATCTCTTATAGTTTCCGAGATACGGACAATCGAAATTTTACACCTTAGAGTCTGTTTCTAACTGGGGTCAAAATTGTAAAATGGTCTTACGAATTAGCGATTTCGTTCCAATTCACATTCCAAGTAATATTCGGCATGCTAATTACGTTGCCGATTGCCAAATTGCATTATCTCTTATAGTTTCCGAGATATGGACTATCGACATCTAACAATATTGGCTCTGCTTCTAACTAGGGCCAGAATTGTAAAATGGTCTTATGAATTAGCGATTTCGCCCCAATTCACATTCCAAGTAATATTCGGCATGCTAATTACGTTGCCGATTGCCAAATTGCATTATCTCTTATAGTTTCCGACATATGGTCTATCGACATCTAACAATATTGGCTCTGCTTCTAACTTGGGCCAGAATTGTAGAATGGTCTTATGAATTAGCGATTTCGCTCCAATTCACATTCCAAGTAATATTCGGCATGCTAATTACGCTGCCGATTGCCAAATTGCATTATCTCTTATAGTTTCCGAGATATGGACTATCGACATCTGACAATATTGGCTCTGCTTCTAACTTGGGCCAGAATTGTAAAATTTTCTTATGAATTAGCGATTTCGTTCCAATTCACATTCCAAGTAATATTCGGCATACTAATTACGCTGCCGATTGCCAAATTGCATCATCTCTTATAGTTTCCGAGATATGGACAATCGAAATTTTACACCTCAGAGTCTGTTTCTAACTGGGGTCAAAATTGTAAAATGGTCTTACGAATTAGCGATTTCGTTCCAATTCACATTCCAAGTAATATTCGGCATGCTAATTACGTTGCCGATTGCCAAATTGCATTATCTCTTATAGTTTCCGAGATATGGACAATCGAAATTTTACACCTTAGAGTCTGTTTCTAACTGGGGTCAAAATTGTAAAATGGTCTTACGAATTAGCGATTTCGTTCCAATTCACATTCCAAGTAATATTCGGCATGCTAATTACGCTGCCGATTGCCAAATTGCATTATCTCTTATAGTTTCCGAGATATGGACTATCGACATCTAGCAAAATTGGCTCTGCTTCTAACTTGGGCCAGAATTGTAAAATGGTCTTACGAATTAACGATTTCGTTCCAATTCACATTCCAAGTAATATTCGGCATGCTAATTACGTTGCCGATTGCCAAATTGCATTATCTCTTAGAGTTTCCGAGATATGGACTATCGACATCTGACAATATTGGCTCTGCTTCTAACTTGGGACAGAATTGTAAAATGGTCTTATGAATTAGCGATTTCGCTCCAATTCACATTCCAAGTAATATTCGGCATGCTAATTACGTTGCCGATTGCCAAATTGCATTATCTCTTATAGTTTCCGAGATATGGACTATCGACATCTAACAATATTGGCTCTGCTTCTAACTAGGGCCAGAATTGTAAAATGGTCTTATGAATTAGCGATTTCGCCCCAATTCACATTCCAAGTAATATTCGGCATGCTAATTACGTTGCCGATTGCCAAATTGCATTATCTCTTATAGTTTCCGAGATATGGTCTATCGACATCTAACAATATTGGCTCTGCTTCTAACTTGGGCCAGAATTGTAGAATGGTCTTATGAATTAGCGATTTCGCTCCAATTCACATTCCAAGTAATATTCGGCATGCTAATTACGCTGCCGATTGCCAAATTGCATTATCTCTTATAGTTTCCGAGATATGGACTATCGACATCTGACAATATTGGCTCTGCTTCTAACTTGGGCTAGAATTGTAAAATTTTCTTATGAATTAGCGATTTCGTTCCAATTCACATTCCAAGTAATATTCGGCATACTAATTACGCTGCCGATTGCCAAATTGCATCATCTCTTATAGTTTCCGAGATATGGACAATCGAAATTTTACACCTTAGAGTCTGTTTCTAACTGGGGTCAAAATTGTAAAATGGTCTTACGAATTAGCGATTTCGTTCCAATTCACATTCCAAGTAATATTCGGCATGCTATTTACGCTGCCTATTGCCAAATTGCATTATCTCTTATAGTTTCCGAGATATGGACTATCGAGATCTAACAATATAGGCTCTGCTTCTAACTTGGGCCAGAATTGTAAAATGGTCTTATGAATTAGCGAATTCGTTCCAATTCACATTTCAAGTAATATTCGGCATGCTAATTACGTTGCCGATTGTCAAATTGCATTATCTCTTATAGTTTCCGAGATATGGACAATCGAAATTTTACACCTTAGAGTCTGTTTCTAACTGGGGTCAAAATTGTAAAATGGTCTTACGAATTAGCGATTTCGTTCCAATTCACATTCCAATATTCGGCATGCTAATTACGCTGCCGATTGCCAAATTGCATTATCTCTTATAGTTTCCGAGATATGGACTATCGACATCTGACAATATTGGCTCTGCTTCTAACTTGGGCCAGAATTGTAGAATGGTCTTATGAATTAGCGATTTCGCTCCAATTCACATTCCAAGTAATATTCGGCATGCTAATTACGCTGCCGATTGCCAAATTGCATTATCTCTTATAGTTTCCGAGATATGGTCTATCGACATCTAACAATATTGGCTCTGCTTCTAACTTGGGCCAGAATTGTAGAATGGTCTTATGAATTAGAGATTTCGCTCCAATTCACATTCCAAGTAATATTCGGCATGCTAATTACGCTGCCGATTGCCAAATTGCATTATCTCTTATAGTTTCCGAGATATGGACTATCGACATCTGACAATATTGGCTCTGCTTCTAACTTGGGCCAGAATTGTAAAATTTTCTTATGAATTAGCGATTTCGTTCCAATTCACATTCCAAGTAATATTCGGCATACTAATTACGCTGCCGATTGCCAAATTGCATCATCTCTTATAGTTTCCGAGATATGGACAATCGAAATTTTACACCTCAGAGTCTGTTTCTAACTGGGGTCAAAATTGTAAAATGGTCTTACGAATTAGCGATTTCGTTCCAATTCACATTCCAAGTAATATTCGGCATGCTAATTACGTTGCCGATTGCCAAATTGCATTATCTCTTATAGTTTCCGAGATATGGACAATCGAAATTTTACACCTTAGAGTCTGTTTCTAACTGGGGTCAAAATTGTAAAATGGTCTTACGAATTAGCGATTTCGTTCCAATTCACATTCCAAGTAATATTCGGCATGCTAATTACGCTGCCGATTGCCAAATTGCATTATCTCTTATAGTTTCCGAGATATGGACTATCGACATCTAGCAAAATTGGCTCTGCTTCTAACTTGGGCCAGAATTGTAAAATGGTCTTACGAATTAACGATTTCGTTCCAATTCACATTCCAAGTAATATTCGGCATGCTAATTACGTTGCCGATTGCCAAATTGCATTATCTCTTATAGTTTCCGAGATATGGACAATCGAAATTTTACACCTTAGAGTCTGTTTCTAACTGGGGTCAAAATTGTAAAATGGTCTTACGAATTAGCGATTTCGTTCCAATTCACATTCCAAGTAATATTCGGCATGCTATTTACGCTGCCGATTGCCAAATTGCATTATCTCTTATAGTTTCCGAGATATGGACAATCGAAATTTTACACCTTAGAGTCTGTTTCTAACTGGGGTCAAAATTGTAAAATGGTCTTACGAATTAGCGATTTCGTTCCAATTCACATTCCAATATTCGGCATGCTAATTACGCTGCCGATTGCCAAATTGCATTATCTCTTATAGTTTCCGAGATATGGACTATCGACATCTGACAATATTTTCTCTGCTTCTAACTTGGGCCAGAATTGTAGAATGGTCTTATGAATTAGCGATTTCGCTCCAATTCACATTCCAAGTAATATTCGGCATGCTAATTACGCTGCCGATTGCCAAATTGCATTATCTCTTATAGTTTCCGAGATATGGTCTATCGACATCTAACAATATTGGCTCTGCTTCTAACTTGGGCCAGAATTGTAGAATGGTCTTATGAATTAGCGATTTCGCTCCAATTCACATTCCAAGTAATATTCGGCATGCTAATTACGCTGCCGATTGCCAAATTGCATTATCTCTTATAGTTTCCGAGATATGGACTATCGACATCTGACAATATTGGCTCTGCTTCTAACTTGGGCCAGAATTGTAAAATATTCTTATGAATTAGCGATTTCGTTCCAATTCACATTCCAAGTAATATTCGGCATGCTAATTACGCTGCCGATTGCCAAATTGCATCATCTCTTATAGTTTCCGAGATATGGACAATCGAAATTTTACACCTCAGAGTCTGTTTCTAACTGGGGTCAAAATTGTAAAATGGTCTTACGAATTAGCGATTTCGTTCCAATTCACATTCCAAGTAATATTCGGCATGCTAATTACGTTGCCGATTGCCAAATTGCATTATCTCTTATAGTTTCCGAGATATGGACAATCGAAATTTTACACCTTAGAGTCTGTTTCTAACTGGGGTCAAAATTGTAAAATGGTCTTACGAATTAGCGATTTCGTTCCAATTCACATTCCAAGTAATATTCGGCATGCTAATTACGCTGCCGATTGCCAAATTGCATTATCTCTTATAGTTTCCGAGATATGGACTATCGACATCTAGCAAAATTGGCTCTGCTTCTAACTTGGGCCAGAATTGTAAAATGGTCTTACGAATTAACGATTTCGTTCCAATTCACATTCCAAGTAATATTCGGCATGCTAATTACGTTGCCGATTGCCAAATTGCATTATCTCTTATAGTTTCCGAGATATGGACAATCGAAATTTTACACCTTAGAGTCTGTTTCTAACTGGGGTCAAAATTGTAAAATGGCCTTACGAATTAGCGATTTCGTTCCAATTCACATTCCAAGTAATATTCGGCATGCTAATTACGCTGCCGATTGCTAAATTGCATTATCTCTTATAGTTTCCGAGATATGGACTATCGACATCTAACAAAATTGGCTCTGCTTCTAACTTGGGCCAGAATTGTAAAATGGTCTTACGAATTAACGATTTCGTTCCAATTCACATTCCAAGTAATATTCGGCATGCTAATTACGTTGCCGATTGCCAAATTGCATTATCTCTTATAGTTTCCGAGATATGGACAACCGAAATTTTACACCTTAGAGTCTGTTTCTAACTGGGGTCAAAATTGTAAAATGGTCTTACGAATTAGCGATTTCGTTCCAATACACATTCCAAGCAATATTCGGCATGCTAATTACGCTGCCGATTGCCAAATTGCATTATCTCTTATAGTCTCCGAGATATGGACTATCGACATCTAACAAAATTGGCTCTGCTTCTAACTTGGGCCAGAATTGTAAAATGGTCTTACGAATTAACGATTTCGTTCCAATTCACATTCCAAGTAATATTCGGCATGCTAATTACGTTGCCGATTGCCAAATTGCATTATCTCTTAGAGTTTCCGAGATATGGACTATCGACATCTGACAATATTGGCTCTGCTTCTAACTTGGGACAGAATTGTAAAATGGTCTTATGAATTAGCGATTTCGCTCCAATTCACATTCCAAGTAATATTCGGCATGCTAATTACGTTGCCGATTGCCAAATTGCATTATCTCTTATAGTTTCCGAGATATGGACTATCGACATCTAACAATATTGGCTCTGCTTCTAACTAGGGCCAGAATTGTAAAATGGTCTTATGAATTAGCGATTTCGCCCCAATTCACATTCCAAGTAATATTCGGCATGCTAATTACGTTGCCGATTGCCAAATTGCATTATCTCTTATAGTTTCCGAGATATGGTCTATCGACATCTAACAATATTGGCTCTGCTTCTAACTTGGGCCAGAATTGTAGAATGGTCTTATGAATTAGCGATTTCGCTCCAATTCACATTCCAAGTAATATTCGGCATGCTAATTACGCTGCCAATTGCCAAATTGCATTATCTCTTATAGTTTCCGAGATATGGACTATCGACATCTGACAATATTGGCTCTGCTTCTAATTTGGGCCAGAATTGTAAAATTTTCTTATGAATTAGCGATTTCGTTCCAATTCACATTCCAAGTAATATTCGGCATACTAATTACGCTGCCGATTGCCAAATTGCATCATCTCTTATAGTTTCCGAGATATGGACAATCGAAATTTTACACCTTAGAGTCTGTTTCTAACTGGGGTCAAAATTGTAAAATGGTCTTACGAATTAGCGATTTCGTTCCAATTCACATTCCAAGTAATATTCGGCATGCTATTTACGCTGCCGATTGCCAAATTGCATTATCTCTTATAGTTTCCGAGATATGGACTATCGAGATCTAACAATATAGGCTCTGCTTCTAACTTGGGCCAGAATTGTAAAATGGTCTTATGAATTAGCGATTTCGTTCCAATTCACATTCCAAGTAATATTCGGCATGCTAATTACGTTGCCGATTGTCAAATTGCATTATCTCTTATAGTTTCCGAGATACGGACAATCGAAATTTTACACCTTAGAGTCTGTTTCTAACTGGGGTCAAAATTGTAAAATGGTCTTACGAATTAGCGATTTCGTTCCAATTCACATTCCAAGTAATATTCGGCATGCTAAATACGTTGCCGATTGTCAAATTGCATTATCTCTTATAGTTTCCGAGATACGGACAATCGAAATTTTACACCTTAGAGTCTGTTTCTAACTGGGGTCAAAATTGTAAAATGGTCTTACGAATTAGCGATTTCGTTCCAATTCACATTCCAAGTAATATTCGGCATGCTAATTACGTTGCCGATTGCCAAATTGCATTATCTCTTATAGTTTCCGAGATATGGACTATCGACATCTAACAATATTGGCTCTGCTTCTAACTAGGGCCAGAATTGTAAAATGGTCTTATGAATTAGCGATTTCGCCCCAATTCACATTCCAAGTAATATTCGGCATGCTAATTACGTTGCCGATTGCCAAATTGCATTATCTCTTATAGTTTCCGACATATGGTCTATCGACATCTAACAATATTGGCTCTGCTTCTAACTTGGGCCAGAATTGTAGAATGGTCTTATGAATTAGCGATTTCGCTCCAATTCACATTCCAAGTAATATTCGGCATGCTAATTACGCTGCCGATTGCCAAATTGCATTATCTCTTATAGTTTCCGAGATATGGACTATCGACATCTGACAATATTGGCTCTGCTTCTAACTTGGGCCAGAATTGTAAAATTTTCTTATGAATTAGCGATTTCGTTCCAATTCACATTCCAAGTAATATTCGGCATACTAATTACGCTGCCGATTGCCAAATTGCATCATCTCTTATAGTTTCCGAGATATGGACAATCGAAATTTTACACCTCAGAGTCTGTTTCTAACTGGGGTCAAAATTGTAAAATGGTCTTACGAATTAGCGATTTCGTTCCAATTCACATTCCAAGTAATATTCGGCATGCTAATTACGTTGCCGATTGCCAAATTGCATTATCTCTTATAGTTTCCGAGATATGGACAATCGAAATTTTACACCTTAGAGTCTGTTTCTAACTGGGGTCAAAATTGTAAAATGGTCTTACGAATTAGCGATTTCGTTCCAATTCACATTCCAAGTAATATTCGGCATGCTAATTACGCTGCCGATTGCCAAATTGCATTATCTCTTATAGTTTCCGAGATATGGACTATCGACATCTAGCAAAATTGGCTCTGCTTCTAACTTGGGCCAGAATTGTAAAATGGTCTTACGAATTAACGATTTCGTTCCAATTCACATTCCAAGTAATATTCGGCATGCTAATTACGTTGCCGATTGCCAAATTGCATTATCTCTTAGAGTTTCCGAGATATGGACTATCGACATCTGACAATATTGGCTCTGCTTCTAACTTGGGACAGAATTGTAAAATGGTCTTATGAATTAGCGATTTCGCCCCAATTCACATTCCAAGTAATATTCGGCATGCTAATTACGTTGCCGATTGCCAAATTGCATTATCTCTTATAGTTTCCGAGATATGGACTATCGACATCTAACAATATTGGCTCTGCTTCTAACTAGGGCCAGAATTGTAAAATGGTCTTATGAATTAGCGATTTCGCCCCAATTCACATTCCAAGTAATATTCGGCATGCTAATTACGTTGCCGATTGTCAAATTGCATTATCTCTTATAGTTTCCGAGATATGGTCTATCGACATCTAACAATATTGGCTCTGCTTCTAACTTGGGCCAGAATTGTAGAATGGTCTTATGAATTAGCGATTTCGCTCCAATTCACATTCCAAGTAATATTCGGCATGCTAATTACGCTGCCGATTGCCAAATTGCATTATCTCTTATAGTTTCCGAGATATGGACTATCGACATCTGACAATATTGGCTCTGCTTCTAACTTGGGCCAGAATTGTAAAATTTTCTTATGAATTAGCGATTTCGTTCCAATTCACATTCCAAGTAATATTCGGCATACTAATTACGCTGCCGATTGCCAAATTGCATCATCTCTTATAGTTTCCGAGATATGGACAATCGAAATTTTACACCTTAGAGTCTGTTTCTAACTGGGGTCAAAATTGTAAAATGGTCTTACGAATTAGCGATTTCGTTCCAATTCACATTCCAAGTAATATTCGGCATGCTATTTACGCTGCCTATTGCCAAATTGCATTATCTCTTATAGTTTCCGAGATATGGACTATCGAGATCTAACAATATAGGCTCTGCTTCTAACTTGGGCCAGAATTGTAAAATGGTCTTATGAATTAGCGAATTCGTTCCAATTCACATTTCAAGTAATATTCGGCATGCTAATTACGTTGCCGATTGTCAAATTGCATTATCTCTTATAGTTTCCGAGATACGGACAATCGAAATTTTACACCTTAGAGTCTGTTTCTAACTGGGGTCAAAATTGTAAAATGGTCTTACGAATTAGCGATTTCGTTCCAATTCACATTCCAAGTAATATTCGGCATGCTAATTACGTTGCCGATTGTCAAATTGCATTATCTCTTATAGTTTCCGAGATACGGACAATCGAAATTTTACAACTTAGAGTCTGTTTCTAACTGGGGTCAAAATTGTAAAATGGTCTTACGAATTAGCGATTTCGTTCCAATTCACATTCCAAGTAATATTCGGCATGCTAATTACGTTGCCGATTGCCAAATTGCATTATCTCTTATAGTTTCCGAGATATGGACTATCGACATCTAACAATATTGGCTCTGCTTCTAACTAGGGCCAGAATTGTAAAATGGTCTTATGAATTAGCGATTTCGCCCCAATTCACATTCCAAGTAATATTCGGCATGCTAATTACGTTGCCGATTGCCAAATTGCATTATCTCTTATAGTTTCCGAGATATGGTCTATCGACATCTAACAATATTGGCTCTGCTTCTAACTTGGGCCAGAATTGTAGAATGGTCTTATGAATTAGCGATTTCGCTCCAATTCACATTCCAAGTAATATTCGGCATGCTAATTACGCTGCCGATTGCCAAATTGCATTACCTCTTATAGTTTCCGAGATATGGACTATCGACATCTGACAATATTGGCTCTGCTTCTAACTTGGGCCAGAATTGTAAAATTTTCTTATGAATTAGCGATTTCGTTCCAATTCACATTCCAAGTAATATTCGGCATACTAATTACGCTGCCGATTGCCAAATTGCATCATCTCTTATAGTTTCCGAGATATGGACAATCGAAATTTTACACCTTAGAGTCTGTTTCTAACTGGGGTCAAAATTGTAAAATGGTCTGACGAATTAGCGATTTCGTTCCAATTCACATTCCAAGTAATATTCGGCATGCTATTTACGCTGCCGATTGCCAAATTGCATTATCTCTTATAGTTTCCGAGATATGGACAATCGAAATTTTACACCTTAGAGTCTGTTTCTAACTGGGGTCAAAATTGTAAAATGGTCTTACGAATTAGCGATTTCGTTCCAATTCACATTCCAAGTAATATTCGGCATGCTAATTACGCTGGCCGATTGGCTCTGCTTTTCTGGAAATTACGATTGCCAAATTGCATTATCTCTTATAGTTTCCGAGATATGGACTATCGACATCTGACAATATTGGCTCTGCTTCTAACTTGGGCCAGAATTGTAGAATGGTCTTATGAATTAGCGATTTCGCTCCAATTCACATTCCAAGTAATATTCGGCATGCTAATTACGCTGCCGATTGCCAAATTGCATTATCTCTTATAGTTTCCGAGATATGGTCTATCGACATCTAACAATATTGGCTCTGCTTCTAACTTGGGCCAGAATTGTAGAATGGTCTTATGAATTAGCGATTTCGCTCCAATTCACATTCCAAGTAATATTCGGCATGCTAATTACGCTGCCGATTGCCAAATTGCATTATCTCTTATAGTTTCCGAGATATGGACTATCGACATCTGACAATATTGGCTCTGCTTCTAACTTGGGCCAGAATTGTAAAATTTTCTTATGAATTAGCGATTTCGTTCCAATTCACATTCCAAGTAATATTCGGCATACTAATTACGCTGCCGATTGCCAAATTGCATCATCTCTTATAGTTTCCGAGATATGGACAATCGAAATTTTACACCTCAGAGTCTGTTTCTAACTGGGGTCAAAATTGTAAAATGGTCTTACGAATTAGCGATTTCGTTCCAATTCACATTCCAAGTAATATTCGGCATGCTAATTACGTTGCCGATTGCCAAATTGCATTATCTCTTATAGTTTCCGAGATATGGACAATCGAAATTTTACACCTTAGAGTCTGTTTCTAACTGGGGTCAAAATTGTAAAATGGTCTTACGAATTAGCGATTTCGTTCCAATTCACATTCCAAGTAATATTCGGCATGCTAATTACGCTGCCGATTGCCAAATTGCATTATCTCTTATAGTTTCCGAGATATGGACTATCGACATCTAGCAAAATTGGCTCTGCTTCTAACTTGGGCCAGAATTGTAAAATGGTCTTACGAATTAACGATTTCGTTCCAATTCACATTCCAAGTAATATTCGGCATGCTAATTACGTTGCCGATTGCCAAATTGCATTATCTCTTATAGTTTCCGAGATATGGACAATCGAAATTTTACACCTTAGAGTCTGTTTCTAACTGGGGTCAAAATTGTAAAATGGCCTTACGAATTAGCGATTTCGTTCCAATTCACATTCCAAGTAATATTCGGCATGCTAATTACGCTGCCGATTGCTAAATTGCATTATCTCTTATAGTTTCCGAGATATGGACTATCGACATCTAACAAAATTGGCTCTGCTTCTAACTTGGGCCAGAATTGTAAAATGGTCTTACGAATTAACGATTTCGTTCCAATTCACATTCCAAGTAATATTCGGCATGCTAATTACGTTGCCGATTGCCAAATTGCATTATCTCTTATAGTTTCCTAGATATGGACAACCGAAATTTTACACCTTAGAGTCTGTTTCTAACTGGGGTCAAAATTGTAAAATGGTCTTACGAATTAGCGATTTCGTTCCAATACACATTCCAAGCAATATTCGGCATGCTAATTACGCTGCCGATTGCCAAATTGCATTATCTCTTATAGTCTCCGAGATATGGACTATCGACATCTAACAAAATTGGCTCTGCTTCTAACTTGGGCCAGAATTGTAAAATGGTCTTACGAATTAACGATTTCGTTCCAATTCACATTCCAAGTAATATTCGGCATGCTAATTACGTTGCCGATTGCCAAATTGCATTATCTCTTAGAGTTTCCGAGATATGGACTATCGACATCTGACAATATTGGCTCTGCTTCTAACTTGGGACAGAATTGTAAAATGGTCTTATGAATTAGCGATTTCGCTCCAATTCACATTCCAAGTAATATTCGGCATGCTAATTACGTTGCCGATTGCCAAATTGCATTATCTCTTATAGTTTCCGAGATATGGACTATCGACATCTAACAATATTGGCTCTGCTTCTAACTAGGGCCAGAATTGTAAAATGGTCTTATGAATTAGCGATTTCGCCCCAATTCACATTCCAAGTAATATTCGGCATGCTAATTACGTTGCCGATTGCCAAATTGCATTATCTCTTATAGTTTCCGAGATATGGTCTATCGACATCTAACAATATTGGCTCTGCTTCTAACTTGGGCCAGAATTGTAGAATGGTCTTATGAATTAGCGATTTCGCTCCAATTCACATTCCAAGTAATATTCGGCATGCTAATTACGCTGCCGATTGCCAAATTGCATTATCTCTTATAGTTTCCGAGATATGGACTATCGACATCTGACAATATTGGCTCTGCTTCTAACTTGGGCCAGAATTGTAAAATTTTCTTATGAATTAGCGATTTCGTTCCAATTCACATTCCAAGTAATATTCGGCATACTAATTACGCTGCCGATTGCCAAATTGCATCATCTCTTATAGTTTTCGAGATATGGACAATCGAAATTTTACACCTTAGAGTCTGTTTCTAACTGGGGTCAAAATTGTAAAATGGTCTTACGAATTAGCGATTTCGTTCCAATTCACATTCCAAGTAATATTCGGCATGCTATTTACGCTGCCGATTGCCAAATTGCATTATCTCTTATAGTTTCCGAGATATGGACTATCGAGATCTAACAATATAGGCTCTGCTTCTAACTTGGGCCAGAATTGTAAAATGGTCTTATGAATTAGCGATTTCGTTGAAATTCACATTCCAAGTAATATTCGGCATGCTAATTACGTTGCCGATTGTCAAATTGCATTATCTCTTATAGTTTCCGAGATACGGACAATCGAAATTTTACACCTTAGAGTCTGTTTCTAACTGGGGTCAAAATTGTAAAATGGTCTTACGAATTAGCGATTTCGTTCCAATTCACATTCCAAGTAATATTCGGCATGCTAATTACGTTGCCGATTGCCAAATTGCATTATCTCTTATAGTTTCCGAGATATGTACTATCGAAACTTTACACCTTAGAGTCTGTTTCTAACTGGGGTCAAAATTGTAAAATGGTCTTACGAATTAGCGATTTCGTTCCAATTCACATTCCAAGTAATATTGGGCATGCTAATTACGCTGCCGATTGCCAAATTGCATTATCTCTTATAGTTTCCGAGATATGGACTATCGACATCTAACAATATTGGCTCTGCTTCTAACTTGGGCCAGAATTGTAAAATGGTCTTATGAATTAGCGATTTCGCTCCAATTCACATTCCAAGTAATATTCGGCATGCTAATTACGCTGCCGATTGCCAAATTGCATTATCTCTTATAGTTTCCGAGATATGGACTATCGACATCTAACAATATTGGCTCTGCTTCTAACTTGGGCCAGAATTGTAAAATGGTCTTATAAATTAGCGATTTCGCTCCAATTCACATTCCTAGTAATATTCGGCATGCTAATTACGCTGCCGATTGCCAAATTGCATTATCTCTTATAGTTTCCGAGATATGGACAATCGAAATTTTACACCTTAGAGTCTGTTTCTAACTGGGGTCATAATTGTAAAATGGTCTTACGAATTAGCGATTTCGTTCCAATGCACATTCCAAGTAATATTCGGCATGCTAATTACGTTGCCGATTGCCAAATTGCATTATCTCTTATAATTTCCGAGATATGGACTATCGACATCTGACAATATTGGCTCTGCTTCTAACTTGGGCCAGAATTGTAAAATGGTCTTATGAATTAGCGATTTCGTTCCAATTCACATTCCAAGTAATATTCGGCATGCTAATTACGCTGCCGATTGCCAAATTGCATTATCTCTTATAGTTTCCGAGATATGGACAACCGAAATTTTACACCTTAGAGTCTGTTTCTAACTGGGGTCAAAATTGTAAAATGGTCTTACGAATTAGCGATTTCGTTCCAATTCACATTCCAAGTAATATTCGGCATGCTATTTACGCTGCCGATTGCCAAATTGCATTATCTCTTATAGTTTCCGAGATATGGACTATCGACATCTAACAATATAGGCTCTGCTTCTAACTTGGGCCAGAATTGTAAAATGGTCTTACGAATTAGCGATTTCGTTCCAATTCACATTCCAAGTAATATTCGGCATGCTAATTACGTTGCCGATTGCCAAATTGTATTATCTCTTATAGTTTCCGAGATATGGACTATCGACATCTGAAAATATTGGCTCTGCTTCTAACTTGGGCCAGAATTGTAAAATGGTCTTATGAATTAGCGATTTCGTTCCAATTCACATACCAAGTAATATTCGGCATGCTAATTACGCTGCCGATTGCCAAATTGCATTATCTCTTATAGTTTCCGGGATATGGACAACCGAAATTTTACACCTTAGAGTCTGTTTCTAACTGGGGCCAGAATTGTAAAATGGTCTTATGAATTAGCGATTTCACTCCAATTCACATTCCAAGTAATATTCGGCATGCTAATTACGTTGCCGATTGCCAAATTGCATTATCTCTTATAGTTTCCGAGATATGGACTATCGACATCTAACAATATTGGCTCTGCTTCTAACTAGGGCCAGAATTGTAAAATGGTCTTATGAATTAGCGATTTCGCTCCAATTCACATTCCAAGTAATATTCGGCATGCTAATTACGTTGCCGATTGCCAAATTGCATTATCTCTTATAGTTTCCGAGATATGGACTATCGAAATTTTACACCTTAGGGTCTGTTTCTAACTGGGGTCAAAATTGTAAAATGGTCTTACGAATTAGCGATTTCGTTCCAATTCACATTCCAATTAATATTCTTCATGCTAATTACGCTGCCGATTGCCAAATTGCATTATCTCTTATAGTTTCCGAGATATGGATAATCGAAATTTTACACCTTAGAGTCTGTTTCTAACTGGGGTCAAAATTGTAAAATGGTCTTACGAATTAGCGATTTCATTCCAATTCACATTCCAAGTAATATTCGGCATGCTAATTACGTTGCCGATTGCCAAATTGCATTATCTCTTATAGTTTCCGAGATATGGACTATCGACATCTAACAATATTGGCTCTGCTTCTAACTAGGGCCAGAATTGTAAAATGGTCTTATGAATTAGCGATTTCGTTCCAATTCACATTCCAAGTAATATTCGGCATGCTAATTACGTTGCCGATTGCCAAATTGCATTATCTCTTATAGTTTCCGAGATATGGACAATCGAAATTTTACACCTTAGAGTCTGTTTCTAACTGGGGTCAAAATTGTAAAATGGTCTTGCGAATTAGCGATTTCGTTCCACTTCACATTCCAAGTAATATTCGGCATGCTAATTACGCTGCCGATTGCCAAATTGCATTATCTCTTATAGTTTACGAGATATGGACTATCGACATCTAACAAAATTGGCTCTGCTTCTAACTTGGGCCAGAATTGTAAAATGGTCTTACGAATTAACGATTTCGTTCCAATTCACATTCCAAGTAATATTCGGCATGCTAATTACGTTGCCGATTGCCAAATTGCATTATCTCTTATAGTTTCCGAGATATGGACTATCCACATCTGACAATATTGGCTCTGCTTCTAACTTGGGCCAGAATTGTAAAATGGTCTTACGAATTAACGATTTCGTTCCAATTCACATTCCAAGTAATATTCGGCATGCTAATTACGTTGCCGATTGCCAAATTGCATTATCTCTTATAGTTTCCGAGATATGGACAATCGAAATTTTACACCTTAGAGTCTGTTTCTAACTGGGGTCAAAATTGTAAAATGGTCTTACGAATTAGCGATTTCGTTCCACTTCACATTCCAAGTAATATTAGGCATGCTAATTACGCTGCCGATTGCCAAATTGCATTATCTCTTATAGTTTCCGAGATATGGACTATCGACATCTAACAAATTTGGCTCTGCTTCTAACTTGGGCCAGAATTGTAAAATGGTCTTACGAATTAACGATTTCGCTCCAATTCACATTCCAAGTAATATTCGGCATGCTAATTACGCTGCCGATTGCCAAATTGCATTATCTCTTATAGTTTCCGAGATATGGACTATCGACATCTAACAATATTGGCTCGGCTTCTAACTTGGGCCAGAATTGTAAAATGGCCTTATGAGTTAGCGATTTCGCTCCAATTCACATTCTAAGTAATATTCGGCATGCTAATTACGTTGCCGATTGCCAAATTGCATTATCTTTTATAGTTTCCGAGATATGGACAATCGAAATTTTACACCTTAGAGTCTGTTTCTAACTGGGGTCAAAATTGTAAAATGGTCTTACGAATTAGCGATTTCGTTCCAATTCACATTCCAAGTAATATTCGGCATGCTAATTACGTTGCCGATTGCCAAATTGCATTATCTCTTATAGTTTCCGAGATATGGACTATCGACATCTGACAATATTGGCTCTGCTTCTAACTTGGGCCAGAATTGTAAAATGGCCTTATGAATTAGCGATTTCGTTCCAATTCACATTCCAAGTAATATTGGGCATGCTAATTACGTTGCCGATTGCCAAATTGCATTATCTCTTATAGTTTCCGAGATATGGACAATCGAAGTTTTACACCTTAGAGTCTGTTTCTAACTGGGGTCAAAATTGTAAAATGGTCTTACGAATTAGCGATTTCGTTCCAATTCACATTCCAAGTAATATTCGGCATGCTAATTACGCTGCCGATTGCCAAATTGCATTATCTCTTATAGTTTCCGAGATATGGACAATCGAAATTTTACACCTTAGAGTCTGTTTCTAACTGGGGTCATAATTGTAAAATGGTCTTACGAATTAGCGATTTCGTTCCAATTCACATTCCAAGTAATATTCGGCATGCTATTTACGCTGCCGATTGCCAAATTGCATTATCTCTTATAGTTTCCGTGATATGGACTATCGACATCTAACAATATAGGCTCTGCTTCTAACTTGGGCCAGAATTGTAAAATGGTCTTATGAATTAGCGATTTCGTTCCAATTTACATTCCAAGTAATATTCGGCATGCTAATACGTTGCCGATTGCCAAATTGCATTATCTCTTATAGTTTCCGAGATATGGACAATCGAAATTTTACACCTTAGAGTCTGTTTCTAACTGGGGTCAAAATTGAAAAATGGTCTTACGAATTAGCTATTTCGTTCCAATTCACATTCCAAGTAATATTCGGCATGCTAATTACGTTACCGATTGCCAAATTGCATTATCTCTTATAGTTTCCGAGATATGGACTATCGACATCTGAAAATATTGGCTCTGCTTCTAACTTGGGCCAGAATTGTAAAATGGTCTTATGAATTAGCGATTTCGTTCCAATTCACATTCCAAGTAATATTCGGCATGCTAGTTACGCTGCCGATTGCCAAATTGCATTATCTCTTATAGTTTCCGAGATATGGACAACCGAAATTTTACACCTTAGAGTCTGTTTCTAACTGGGGCTAGAATTGTAAAATGGTCTTATGAATTAGCGATTTCACTCCAATTCACATTCCAAGTAATATTCGGCATGCTAATTACGTTTCCGATTGCCAAATTGCATTATCTCTTATAGTTTCCGAGATATGGACTATCGACATCTAACAATATTGGCTCTGCTTCTAACTAGGGCCAGAATTGTAAAATGGTCTTATGAATTAGCGATTTCGCTCCAATTCAGATTCCAAGTAATATTCGGCATGCTAATTACGTTGCCGATTGCCAAATTGCATTATCTCTTATAGTTTCCGAGATATGGACAATCGAAATTTTACACCTTAGAGTCTGTTTCTAACTGGGGTCAAAATTGTAAAATGGTCTTACGAATTAGCGATTTCATTCCAATTCACATTCCAAGTAATATTCGGCATGCTAATTACGTTGCCGATTGCCAAATTGCATTATCTCTTATAGTTTCCGAGATATGGACAATCGAAATTTTACACCTTAGAGTCTGTTTCTAACTGGGGTCAAAATTGTAAAATGGTCTTGCGAATTAGCGATTTCGTTCCACTTCACATTCCAAGTAATATTCGGCATGCTAATTACGCTGCCGATTGCCAAATTGCATTATCTCTTATAGTTTCCGAGATATGGACTATCGACATCTAACAATATTGGCTCGGCTTCTAACTTGGGCCAGAATTGTAAAATGGCCTTATGAGTTAGCGATTTCGCTCCAATTCACATTCTAAGTAATATTCGGCATGCTAATTACGTTGCCGATTGCCAAATTGCATTATCTTTTATAGTTTCCGAGATATGGACAATCGAAATTTTACACCTTAGAGTCTGTTTCTAACTGGGGTCAAAATTGTAAAATGGTCTTACGAATTAGCGATTTCGTTCCAATTCACATTCCAAGTAATATTCGGCATGCTAATTACGTTGCCGATTGCCAAATTGCATTATCTCTTATAGTTTCCGAGATATGGACTATCGACATCTGACAATATTGGCTCTGCTTCTAACTTGGGCCAGAATTGTAAAATGGCCTTATGAATTAGCGATTTCGTTCCAATTCACATTCCAAGTAATATTGGGCATGCTAATTACGCTGCCGATTGCCAAATTGCATTATCTCTTATAGTTTCCGAGATATGGACAATCGAAGTTTTACACCTTAGAGTCTGTTTCTAACTGGGGTCAAAATTGTAAAATGGTCTTACGAATTAGCGATTTCGTTCCAATTCACATTCCACGTAATATTCGGCATGCTAATTACGCTGCCGATTGCCAAATTGCATTATCTCTTATAGTTTCCGAGATATGGACAATCGAAATTTTACACCTTAGAGTCTGTTTCTAACTGGGGTCATAATTGTAAAATGGTCTTACGAATTAGCGATTTCGTTCCAATTCACATTCCAAGTAATATTCGGCATGCTATTTACGCTGCCGATTGCCAAATTGCATTATCTCTTATAGTTTCCGTGATATGGACTATCGACATCTAACAATATAGGCTCTGCTTCTAACTTGGGCCAGAATTGTAAAATGGTCTTATGAATTAGCGATTTCGTTCCAATTTACATTCCAAGTAATATTCGGCATGCTAATACGTTGCCGATTGCCAAATTGCATTATCTCTTATAGTTTCCGAGATATGGACAATCGAAATTTTACACCTTAGAGTCTGTTTCTAACTGGGGTCAAAATTGAAAAATGGTCTTACGAATTAGCTATTTCGTTCCAATTCACATTCCAAGTAATATTCGGCATGCTAATTACGTTACCGATTGCCAAATTGCATTATCTCTTATAGTTTCCGAGATATGGACTATCGACATCTGAAAATATTGGCTCTGCTTCTAACTTGGGCCAGAATTGTAAAATGGTCTTATGAATTAGCGATTTCGTTCCAATTCACATTCCAAGTAATATTCGGCATGCTAGTTACGCTGCCGATTGCCAAATTGCATTATCTCTTATAGTTTCCGAGATATGGACAACCGAAATTTTACACCTTAGGGTCTGTTTCTAACTGGGGCTAGAATTGTAAAATGGTCTTATGAATTAGCGATTTCACTCCAATTCACATTCCAAGTAATATTCGGCATGCTAATTACGTTTCCGATTGCCAAATTGCATTATCTCTTATAGTTTCCGAGATATGGACTATCGACATCTAACAATATTGGCTCTGCTTCTAACTAGGGCCAGAATTGTAAAATGGTCTTATGAATTAGCGATTTCGCTCCAATTCAGATTCCAAGTAATATTCGGCATGCTAATTACGTTGCCGATTGCCAAATTGCATTATCTCTTATAGTTTCCGAGATATGGACAATCGAAATTTTACACCTTAGAGTCTGTTTCTAACTGGGGTCAAAATTGTAAAATGGTCTTACGAATTAGCGATTTCATTCCAATTCACATTCCAAGTAATATTCGGCATGCTAATTACGTTGCCGATTGCCAAATTGCATTATCTCTTATAGTTTCCGAGATATGGACAATCGAAATTTTACACCTTAGAGTCTGTTTCTAACTGGGGTCAAAATTGTAAAATGGTCTTGCGAATTAGCGATTTCGTTCCACTTCACATTCCAAGTAATATTCGGCATGCTAATTACGCTGCCGATTGCCAAATTGCATTATCTCTTATAGTTTCCGAGATATGGACTATCGACATCTAACAAAATTGGCTCTGCTTCTAACTTGGGCCAGAATTGTAAAATGGTCTTACGAATTAACGATTTCGTTCCAATTCACATTCCAAGTAATATTCGGCATGCTAATTACGTTGCCGATTGCCAAATTGCATTATCTCTTATAGTTTCCGAGATATGGACTATCGACATCTGACAATATTGGCTCTGCTTCTAACTTGGGCCAGAATTGTAAAATGGTCTTACGAATTAACGATTTCGTTCCAATTCACATTCCAAGTAATATTCGGCATGCTAATTACGTTGCCGATTGCCAAATCGCATTATCTCTTATAGTTTCCGAGATATGGACAATCGAAATTTTACACCTTAGAGTCTGTTTCTAACTGGGGTCAAAATTGTAAAATGGTCTTACGAATTAGCGATTTCGTTCCACTTCACACTCCAAGTAATATTCGGCATGCTAATTACGCTGCCGATTGCCAAATTGCATTATCTCTTATAGTTTCCGAGATATGGACTATCGACATCTAACAAAATTGGCTCTGCTTCTAACTTGGGCCAGAATTGTAAAATGGTCTTACGAATTAACGATTTCGCTCCAATTCACATTCCAAGTAATATTCGGCATGCTAATTACGCTGCCGATTGCCAAATTGCATTATCTCTTATAGTTTCCGAGATATGGACTATCGACATCTAACAATATTGGCTCGGCTTCTAACTTGGGCCAGAATTGTAAAATGGCTTTATGAGTTAGCGATTTCGCTCCAATTCACATTCTAAGTAATATTCGGCATGCTAATTACGTTGCCGATTGCCAAATTGCATTATCTTTTATAGTTTCCGAGATATGGACAATCGAAATTTTACACCTTAGAGTCTGTTTCTAACTGGGGTCAAAATTGTAAAATGGTCTTACGAATTAGCGATTTCGTTCCAATTCACATTCCAAGTAATATTCGGCATGCTAATTACATTGCCGGTTGCCAAATTGCATTATCTCTTATAGTTTCCGAGATATGGACTATCGATAATTTACACCTTAGGCTCTGCTTCTAACTTGGGCCCAAATTGTAAAATGGTCTTATCTATTGGCGATTTCGTTCCAATTCACATTCCAAGTAATATTCGGCATGCTAATTACATTGCCGGTTGCCAAATTGCATTATCTCTTATAGTTTCCGAGATATGGACTATCGATAATTTACACCTTAGGCTCTGCTTCTAACTTGGGCCCAAATTGTAAAATGGTCTTATCTATTGGCGATTTCGTTCCAATTCACATTCCAAGTAATATTCGGCATGCTAATTACATTGCCGGTTGCCAAATTGCATTATCTCTTATAGTTTCCGAGATACGGACTATCAATAATTTACACCTTAAGCTCTGCTTCTAACTTTGGCCCAAATTGTAAAATGGTCTTATCTATTGGCGATTTCGTTCCAATTCACATTCCAAGTAATATTCGGCATGCTAATTACATTGCCGGTTGCCAAATTGAATTATCTCTTATAGTTTCCGAGATATGGACTATCGATAATTTACACCTTAGGCTCTGCTTCTAACTTGGGCCCAAATTGTAAAATGGTCTTATCTATTGGCGATTTCGTTCCAATTCACATTCCAAGTAATATTCGGCATGCTAATTACATTGCCGGTTGCCAAATTGCATTATCTCTTATAGTTTCCGAGATATGGACTATCGATAATTTACACCTTAGGCTCTGCTTCTAACTTGGGCCCAAATTGTAAAATGGTCTTACCTATTGGCGATTTCGTTCCAATTCACATTCCAATTAATATTCGGCATGCTAATTACATTGCCGGTTGGCAAATTGCATTATCTCTTATAGTTTCCGAGATATGGACTATCGATAATTTACACCTTAGGCTCTGCTTCTAACTTGGGCCCAAATTGTAAAATGGTCTTATCTATTGGCGATTTCGTTCCAATTCACATTCCAAGTAATATTCGGCATGCTAATTACATTGCCGGTTGCCAAATTGCATTATCTCTTATAGTTTCCGAGATATGGACTATCGACATCTAACAAAATTGGCTCTGCTTCTAACTTGGGCCAGAATTGTAAAATGGTCTTACGAATTAACGATTTCGCTCCAATTCACATTCCAAGTAATATTCGGCATGCTAATTACGCTGCCGATTGCCAAATTGCATTATCTCTTATAGTTTCCGAGATATGGACTATCGACATCTAACAATATTGGCTCGGCTTCTAACTTGGGCCAGAATTGTAAAATGGCTTTATGAGTTAGCGATTTCGCTCCAATTCACATTCTAAGTAATATTCGGCATGCTAATTACGTTGCCGATTGCCAAATTGCATTATCTTTTATAGTTTCCGAGATATGGACAATCGAAATTTTACACCTTAGAGTCTGTTTCTAACTGGGGTCAAAATTGTAAAATGGTCTTACGAATTAGCGATTTCGTTCCAATTCACATTCCAAGTAATATTCGGCATGCTAATTACATTGCCGGTTGCCAAATTGCATTATCTCTTATAGTTTCCGAGATATGGACTATCGATAATTTACACCTTAGGCTCTGCTTCTAACTTGGGCCCAAATTGTAAAATGGTCTTATCTATTGGCGATTTCGTTCCAATTCACATTCCAAGTAATATTCGGCATGCTAATTACATTGCCGGTTGCCAAATTGCATTATCTCTTATAGTTTCCGAGATATGGACTATCGATAATTTACACCTTAGGCTCTGCTTCTAACTTGGGCCCAAATTGTAAAATGGTCTTATCTATTGGCGATTTCGTTCCAATTCACATTCCAAGTAATATTCGGCATGCTAATTACATTGCCGGTTGCCAAATTGCATTATCTCTTATAGTTTCCGAGATACGGACTATCAATAATTTACACCTTAAGCTCTGCTTCTAACTTTGGCCCAAATTGTAAAATGGTCTTATCTATTGGCGATTTCGTTCCAATTCACATTCCAAGTAATATTCGGCATGCTAATTACATTGCCGGTTGCCAAATTGAATTATCTCTTATAGTTTCCGAGATATGGACTATCGATAATTTACACCTTAGGCTCTGCTTCTAACTTGGGCCCAAATTGTAAAATGGTCTTATCTATTGGCGATTTCGTTCCAATTCACATTCCAAGTAATATTCGGCATGCTAATTACATTGCCGGTTGCCAAATTGCATTATCTCTTATAGTTTCCGAGATATGGACTATCGATAATTTACACCTTAGGCTCTGCTTCTAACTTGGGCCCAAATTGTAAAATGGTCTTACCTATTGGCGATTTCGTTCCAATTCACATTCCAATTAATATTCGGCATGCTAATTACATTGCCGGTTGGCAAATTGCATTATCTCTTATAGTTTCCGAGATATGGACTATCGATAATTTACACCTTAGGCTCTGCTTCTAACTTGGGCCCAAATTGTAAAATGGTCTTATCTATTGGCGATTTCGTTCCAATTCACATTCCAAGTAATATTCGGCATGCTAATTACATTGCCGGTTGCCAAATTGCATTATCTCTTATAGTTTCCGAGATATGGACTATCGATAATTTACACCTTAGGCTCTGCTTCTAACTTGGGCCCAAATTGTAAAATGGTCTTACCTATTGGCGATTTCGTTCCAATTCACATTCCGAGTAATATTCGGCATGCTAATTACATTGCCGATTGCCAAATTGCATTATCTCTTATAGTTTCCGAGATATGGACTATCAATAATTTACACCTTAGGCTCTGCTTCTAACTTGGGCCCAAATTGTAAAATGGTCTTATCTATTGGCGATTTCGTTCCAATTCACATTCCAAGTAATATTCGGCATGCTAATTACATTGCCGGTTGCCAAATTGCATTATCTCTTATAGTTTCCGAGATATGGACTATCGATAATTTACACCTTAGGCTCTGCTTCTAACTTGGGCCCAAATCGTAAAATGGTCTTATCTATTGGCGATTTCGTTCCAATTCACATTCCAAGTAATATTCGGCATGCTAATTACATTGCCGGTTGCCAAATTGCATTATCTCTTATAGTTTCCGAGATATGGACTATCGATAATTTACACCTTAGGCTCTGCTTCTAACTTGGGCCCAAATTGTAAAATGGTCTTATCTATTGGCGATTTCGTTCCAATTCACATTCCAAGTAATATTCGGCATGCTAATTACATTGCCGGTTGCCAAATTGCATTAACTCTTATAGTTTCCGAGATATGGACTATCGATATTTTACACCTTAGGCTCTGCTTCTAACTTGGGCCCAAATTGTAAAATGGTCTTATCTATTGGCGATTTCGTTCCAATTCACATTCCAAGTAATATTCGGCATGCTAATTACATTGCCGGTTGCCAAATTGCATTATCTCTTATAGTTTCCGAGATATGGACTATCGATAATTTACACCATAGGCTCTGCTTATAACTTGGGCCCAAATTGTAAAATGGTCTTATCTATTGGCGATTTCGTTCCAACTCACATTCCAAGTAATATTCGGCATGCTAATTACATTGCCGGTTGCCAAATTGCATTATCTCTTATAGTTTCCGAGATATGGACTATCGATAATTTACACCTTAGGCTCTGCTTCTAACTTGGGCCCAAATTGTAAAATGGTCTTATCTATTGGCGATTTCGTTCCAATTCACATTCCAAGTAATATTCGGCATGCTAATTACATTGCCGGTTGCCAAATTGCATTATCTCTTATAGTTTCCGAGATATGGACTATCGATAATTTACACCTTAGGCTCTGCTTCTAACTTGGGCCCAAATTGTAAAATGGTCTTATCTATTGGCGATTTCGTTCCAATTCACATTCCAAGTAATATTCGGCATGCTAATTACATTGCCGGTTGCCAAATTGCATTATCTCTTATAGTTTCCGAGATATGGACTATCGATAATTTACATCTTAGGCTCTGCTTCTAACTTGGGCCCAAATTGTAAAATGGTCTTATCTATTGGCGATTTCGTTCCAATTCACATTCCAAATAATATTCGGCATGCTAATTACATTGCCGGTTGCCAAATTGCATTATCTCTTATAGTTTCCGAGATATGGACTATCGATAATTTACACCTTAGGCTCTGCTTCTAACTTGGGCCCAAATTGTAAAATGGTCTTATCTATTGGCGATTTCATCCCAATTCACATTCCAAGTGATATTCGGCATGCTAATTACATTGCCGGTTGCGAAATTGCATTATCTCTTATAGTTTCCGAGATATGGACTATCAATAATTTACACCTTAGGCTCTGCTTCTAACTTGGGCCCAAATTGTAAAATGGTCTTATCTATTGGCGATTTCGTTCCAATTCACATTCCAAGTAATATTCGGCATGCTAATTACATTGCCGGTTGCCAAATTGCATTATCTCTTATAGTTTCCGAGATATGGACTATCGATAATTTACACCTTAGGCTCTGCTTCTAACTTGGGCCCAAATTGTAAAATGGTCTTATCTATTGGCGATTTCGTTCCAATTCACATTCCAAGTAATATTCGGCATGCTAATTACATTGCCGGTTGCCAAATTGCATTATCTCTTATAGTTTCCGAGATATGGACTATCGATAATTTACACCATAGGCTCTGCTTATAACTTGGGCCCAAATTGTAAAATGGTCTTATCTATTGGCGATTTGGTTCCAACTCACATTCCAAGTAATATTCGGCATGCTAATTACATTGCCGGTTGCCAAATTGCATTATCTCTTATAGTTTCCGAGATATGGACTATCGATAATTTACACCTTAGGCTCTGCTTCTAACTTGGGCGCAAATTGTAAAATGGTCTTATCTATTGGCGATTTCGTTCCAATTCACATTCCAAGTAATATTCGGCATGCTAATTACATTGCCGGTTGCCAAATTGCATTATCTCTTATAGTTTCCGAGATATGGACTATCGATAATTTACACCTTAGGCTCTGCTTCTAACTTGGGCCCAAATTGTAAAATGGTCTTATCTATTGGCGATTTCGTTCCAATTCACATTCCAAGTAATATTCGGCATGCTAATTACATTGCCGGTTGCCAAATTGCATTATTTCTTATAGTTTCCGAGATATGGACTATCGATAATTTACATCTTAGGCTCTGCTTCTAACTTGGGCCCAAATTGTAAAATGGTCTTATCTATTGGCGATTTCGTTCCAATTCACATTCCAAGTAATATTCGGCATGCTAATTACATTGCCGGTTGCCAAATTGCATTATCTCTTATAGTTTCCGAGATATGGACTATCGATAATTTACACCTTAGGCTCTGCTTCTAACTTGGGCCCAAATTGTAAAATGGTCTTATCTATTGGCGATTTCATCCCAATTCACATTCCAAGTGATATTCGGCATGCTAATTACATTGCCGGTTGCCAAATTGCATTATCTCTTATAGTTTCCGAGATATGGACTATCGATAATTTACACCTTAGGCTCTGCTTCTAACTTGGGCCCAAATTGTAAAATGGTCTTATCTATTGGCGATTTCGTTCCAATTCACATTCCAAGTAATATTCGGCATGCTAATTACATTGCCGGTTGCCAAATTGCATTATCTCTTATAGTTTCCGAGATATGGACTATCGATAATTTACACCTTAGGCTCTGCTTCTAACTTGGGCCCAAATTGTAAAATGGTCTTATCTATTGGCGTTTTCGTTCCAATTTACATTCCAAGTAATATTCGGCATGCTAATTACATTGCCGGTTGCCAAATTGCATTATCTCTTATAGTTTCCGAGATATGGACTATCGATAATTTACACCTTAGGCTCTGCTTCTAACTTGGGCCCAAATTGTAAAATGGTCTTACCTATTGGCGATTTCGTTCCAATTCACATTCCAAGTAATATTCGGCATGCTAATTACATTGCCGGTTGCCAAATTGCATTATCTCTTATAGTTTCCGAGATATGGACTATCGATAATTTACACCTTAGGCTCTGCTTCTAACTTGGGCCCAAATTGTAAAATGGTCTTATCTATTGGCGATTTCGTTCCAATTCACATTCCAAGTAATATTCGGCATGCTAATTACATTGCCGGTTGCCAAATTGCATTATCTCTTATAGTTTCCGAGATATGGACTATCGATAATTTACATCTTAGGCTCTGCTTCTAACTTGGGCCCAAATTGTAAAATGGTCTTATCTATTGGCGATTTCGTTCCAATTCACATTCCAAGTAATATTCGGCATGCTAATTACATTGCCGGTTGCCAAATTGCATTATCTCTTATAGTTTCCGAGATATGGACTATCGATAATTTACACCTTAGGCTCTGCTTCTAACTTGGGCCCAAATTGTAAAATGGTCTTATCTATTGGCGATTTCGTTCCAATTCACATTCCAAGTAATATTCGGCATGCTAATTACATTGCCGGTTGCCAAATTGCATTATCTCTTATAGTTTCCGAGATATGGACTATCGATAATTTACACCTTAGGCTCTGCTTCTAACTTGGGCCCAAATTGTAAAATGGTCTTATCTATTGGCGTTTTCGTTCCAATTCACATTCCAAGTAATATTCGGCATGCTAATTACATTGCCGGTTGCCAAATTGCATTATCTCTTATAGTTTCCGAGATATGGACTATCGATAATTTACACCTTAGGCTCTGCTTCTAACTTGGGCCCAAATTGTAAAATGGTCTTATCTATTGGCGATTTCGTTCCAATTCACATTCCAAGTAATATTCGGCATGCTAATTACATTGCCGGTTGCCAAATTGCATTATCTCTTATAGTTTCCGAGATATGGACTATCGATAATTTACACCTTAGGCTCTGCTTCTAACTTGGGCCCAAATTGTAAAATGGTCTTATCTATTGGCGATTTCGTCCCAATTCACATTCCAAGTGATATTCGGCATGCTAATTACATTGCTGGTTGCGAAATTGCATTATCTCTTATAGTTTCCGAGATATGGACTATCAATAATTTACACCTTAGGCTCTGCTTCTAACTTGGGCCCAAATTGTAAAATGGCCTTATCTATTGGCGATTTCGTTCCAATTCACATTCCAAGTAATATTCGGCATGCTAATTACATTGCCGGTTGCCAAATTGCATTATCTCTTATAGTTTCCGAGATATGGACTATCGATAATTTACACCTTAGGCTCTGCTTCTAACTTGGGCCCAAATTGTAAAATGGTCTTATCTATTGGCGATTTCATCCCAATTCACATTCCAAGTGATATTCGGCATGCTAATTACATTGCCGGTTGCGAAATTGCATTATCTCTTATAGTTTCCGAGATATGGACTATCAATAATTTACACCTTAGGCTCTGCTTCTAACTTGGGCCCAAATTGTAAAATGGTCTTATCTATTGGCGATTTCGTTCCAATTCACATTCCAAGTAATATTCGGCATGCTAATTACATTGCCGGTTGCCAAATTGCATTATCTCTTATAGTTTCCGAGATATGGACTATCGATAATTTACACCTTAGGCTCTGCTTCTAACTTGGGCCCAAATTGTAAAATGGTCTTATCTATTGGCGATTTCATCCCAATTCACATTCCAAGTGATATTCGGCATGCTAATTACATTGCCGGTTGCGAAATTGCATTATCTCTTATAGTTTCCGAGATATGGACTATCGATATTTTACACCTTAGGCTCTGCTTCTAACTTGGGCCCAAATTGTAAAATGGTCTTATCTATTGGCGATTTCGTTCCAATTCACATTCCAAGTAATATTCGGCATGCTAATTACATTGCCGGTTGCCAAATTGCATTATCTCTTATAGTTTCCGAGATATGGACTATCGATAATTTACACCATAGGCTCTGCTTATAACTTGGGCCCAAATTGTAAAATGGTCTTATCTATTGGCGATTTCGTTCCAACTCACATTCCAAGTAATATTCGGCATGCTAATTACATTGCCGGTTGCCAAATTGCATTATCTCTTATAGTTTCCGAGATATGGACTATCGATAATTTACACCTTAGGCTCTGCTTCTAACTTGGGCGCAAATTGTAAAATGGTCTTATCTATTGGCGATTTCGTTCCAATTCACATTCCAAGTAATATTCGGCATGCTAATTACATTGCCGGTTGCCAAATTGCATTATCTCTTATAGTTTCCGAGATATGGACTATCGATAATTTACACCTTAGGCTCTGCTTCTAACTTGGGCCCAAATTGTAAAATGGTCTTATCTATTGGCGATTTCGTTCCAATTCACATTCCAAGTAATATTCGGCATGCTAATTACATTGCCGGTTGCCAAATTGCATTATCTCTTATAGTTTCCGAGATATGGACTATCGATAATTTACATCTTAGGCTCTGCTTCTAACTTGGGCCCAAATTGTAAAATGGTCTTATCTATTGGCGATTTCGTTCCAATTCACATTCCAAGTAATATTCGGCATGCTAATTACATTGCCGGTTGCCAAATTGCATTATCTCTTATAGTTTCCGAGATATGGACTATCGATAATTTACACCTTAGGCTCTGCTTCTAACTTGGGCCCAAATTGTAAAATGGTCTTATCTATTGGCGATTTCATCCCAATTCACATTCCAAGTGATATTCGGCATGCTAATTACATTGCCGGTTGCGAAATTGCATTATCTCTTATAGTTTCCGAGATATGGACTATCAATAATTTACACCTTAGGCTCTGCTTCTAACTTGGGCCCAAATTGTAAAATGGTCTTATCTATTGGCGATTTCGTTCCAATTCACATTCCAAGTAATATTCGGCATGCTAATTACATTGCCGGTTGCCAAATTGCATTATCTCTTATAGTTTCCGAGATATGGACTATCGATAATTTACACCTTAGGCTCTGCTTCTAACTTGGGCCCAAATTGTAAAATGGTCTTATCTATTGGCGATTTCGTTCCAATTCACATTCCAAGTAATATTCGGCATTCTAATTACATTGCCGGTTGCCAAATTGCATTATCTCTTATAGTTTCCGAGATATGGACTATCGATAATTTACACCTTAGGCTCTGCTTCTAACTTGGGCCCAAATTGTAAAATGGTCTTATCTATTGGCGATTTCGTTCCAATTCACATTCCAAGTAATATTCGGCATGCTAATTACATTGCCGGTTGCCAAATTGCATTATCTCTTATAGTTTCCGAGATATGGACTATCGATAATTTACACCTTAGGCTCTGCTTCTAACTTGGGCCCAAATTGTAAAATGGTCTTATCTATTGGCGTTTTCGTTCCAATTCACATTCCAAGTAATATTCGGCATGCTAATTACATTGCCGGTTGCCAAATTGCATTATCTCTTATAGTTTCCGAGATATGGACTATCGATAATTTACACCTTAGGCTCTGCTTCTAACTTGGGCCCAAATTGTAAAATGGTCTTACCTATTGGCGATTTCGTTCCAATTCACATTCCAATTAATATTCGGCATGCTAATTACATTGCCGGTTGCCAAATTGCATTATCTCTTATAGTTTCCGAGATATGGACTATCGATAATTTACACCTTAGGCTCTGCTTCTAACTTGGGCCCAAATTGTAAAATGGTCTTATCTATTGGCGATTTCGTTCCAATTCACATTCCAAGTAATATTCGGCATGCTAATTACATTGCCGGTTGCCAAATTGCATTATCTCTTATAGTTTCCGAGATATGGACTATCGATAATTTACACCTTAGGCTCTGCTTCTAACTTGGGCCCAAATTGTAAAATGGTCTTACCTATTGGCGATTTCGTTCCAATTCACATTCCAAGTAATATTCGGCATGCTAATTACATTGCCTGTTGCCAAATTGCATTATCTCTTATAGTTTCCGAGATATGGACTATCCATAATTTACACCTTAGGCTCTGCTTCTAACTTGGGCCCAAATTGTAAAATGGTCTTATCTATTGGCGATTTCGTTCCAATTCACATTCCAAGTAACATTCGGCATGCTAATTACATTGCCGGTTGCCAAACTGCATTATCTCTTATAGTTTCCGAGATATGGACTATCGATAATTTACACCTTAGGCTCTGCTTCTAACTTGGGCCCTAATTGTAAAATGGCCTTATCTATTGGCGATTTCGTTCCAATTCACATTCCAAGTAATATTCGGCATGCTAATTACATTGCCTGTTGCCAAATTGCATTATCTCTTATAGTTTCCGAGATATGGACTATCAATAATTTACACCTTAGGCTCTGCTTCTAACTTGGGCCCAAATTGTAAAATGGTCTTATCTATTGGCGATTTCGTTCCAATTCACATTCCAAGTAACATTCGGCATGCTAATTACATTGCCGGTTGCCAAATTGCATTATCTCTTATAGTTTCCGAGATATGGACTATCGACATCTGACAATATTGGCTCTGCTTCTAACTTGGGCCCAAATTGTAAAATGGCCTTATCTATTGGCGATTTCGTTCCAATTCACATTCCAAGTAATATTCGGCATGCTAATTACATTGCCGGTTGCCAAATTGCATTATCTCTTATAGTTTCCGAGATATGGACTATCGATAATTTACATCTTAGGCTCTGCTTCTAACTTGGGCGCAAATTGTAAAATGGTCTTATCTATTGGCGATTTCGTTCCAATTCACATTCCAAGTAATATTCGGCATGCTAATTACATTGCCGGTTGCCAAATTGCATTATCTCCTATAGTTTCCGAGATATGGACTATCGATAATTTACACCTTAGGCTCTGCTTCTAACTTGGGCCCAAATTGTAAAATGGTCTTATCTATTGGCGATTTCGTCCCAATTCACATTCCAAGTGATATTCGGCATGCTAATTACATTGCTGGTTGCGAAATTGCATTATCTCTTATAGTTTCCGAGATATGGACTATCAATAATTTACACCTTAGGCTCTGCTTCTAACTTGGGCCCAAATTGTAAAATGGACTTATCTATTGGCGATTTCGTTCCAATTCACATTCCAAGTAATATTCGGCATGCTAATTACATTGCCGGTTGCCAAATTGCATTATCTCTTATAGTTTCCGAGATATGGACTATCGATAATTTACACCTTAGGCTCTGCTTCTAACTTGGGCCCAAATTGTAAAATGGTCTTATCTATTGGCGATTTCGTTCCAATTCACATTCCAAGTAATATTCGGCATGCTAATTACATTGCCGGTTGCCAAATTGCATTATCTCTTATAGTTTCCGAGATATGGACTATCGATAATTTACACCTTAGGCTCTGCTTCTAACTTGGGCCCAAATTGTAAAATGGTCTTATCTATTGGCGATTTCGTCCCAATTCACATTCCAAGTGATATTCGGCATGCTAATTACATTGCTGGTTGCGAAATTGCATTATCTCTTATAGTTTCCGAGATATGGACTATCAATAATTTACACCTTAGGCTCTGCTTCTAACTTGGGCCCAAATTGTAAAATGGCCTTATCTATTGGCGATTTCGTTCCAATTCACATTCCAAGTAATATTCGGCATGCTAATTACATTGCCGGTTGCCAAATTGCATTATCTCTTATAGTTTCCGAGATATGGACTATCGATAATTTACATCTTAGGCTCTGCTTCTAACTTGGGCGTAAATTGTAAAATGGTCTTATCTATTGGCGATTTCGTTCCAATTCACATTCCAAGTAATATTCGGCATGCTAATTACATTGCCGGTTGTCAAATTGCATTATCTCCTATAGTTTCCGAGATATGGACTATCGATAATTTACACCTTAGGCTCTGCTTCTAACTTGGGCCCAAATTGTAAAATGGTCTTATCTATTGGCGATTTCGTCCCAATTCACATTCCAAGTGATATTCGGCATGCTAATTACATTGCCGGTTGCCAAATTGCATTATCTCTTATAGTTTCCGAGATATGGACTATCGATAATTTACACCTTAGGCTCTGCTTCTAACTTGGGCGCAAATTGTAAAATGGTCTTATCTATTGGCGATTTCGTTCCAATTCACATTCCAAGTGATATTCGGCATGCTAATTACATTGCTGGTTGCGAAATTGCATTATCTCTTATAGTTTCCGAGATATGGACTATCGATAATTTACACCTTAGGCTCTGCTTCTAACTTGGGCCCAAATTGTAAAATGGTCTTATCTATTGGCGATTTCGTTCCAATTCACATTCCAAGTAATATCGGCATGCTAATTACATTGCCGGTTGCCAAATTTCATTATCTCTTATAGTTTCCGAGATATGGACTATCGATAATTTACACCTTAGGCTCTGCTTCTAACTTGGGCCCAAATTGTAAAATGGTCTTATCTATTGGCGATTTCATCCCAATTCACATTCCAAGTGATATTCGGCATGCTAATTACATTGCCGGTTGCGAAATTGCATTATCTCTTATAGTTTCCGAGATATGGACTATCAATAATTTACACCTTAGGCTCTGCTTCTAACTTGGGCCCAAATTGTAAAATGGTCTTATCTATTGGCGATTTCGTTCCAATTCACATTCCAAGTAATATTCGGCATGCTAATTACATTGCCGGTTGCCAAATTGCATTATCTCTTATAGTTTCCGAGATATGGACTATCGATAATTTACACCTTAGGCTCTGCTTCTAACTTGGGCCCAAATTGTAAAATGGTCTTATCTATTGGCGATTTCATCCCAATTCACATTCCAAGTGATATTCGGCATGCTAATTACATTGCCGGTTGCGAAATTGCATTATCTCTTATAGTTTCCGAGATATGGACTATCAATAATTTACACCTTAGGCTCTGCTTCTAACTTGGGCCCAAATTGTAAAATGGTCTTATCTATTGGCGATTTCGTTCCAATTCACATTCCAAGTAATATTCGGCATGCTAATTACATTGCCGGTTGCCAAATTGCATTATCTCTTATAGTTTCCGAGATATGGACTATCGATAATTTACACCTTAGGCTCTGCTTCTAACTTGGGCCCAAATTGTAAAATGGTCTTATCTATTGGCGATTTCGTTCCAATTCACATTCCAAGTAATATTCGGCATTCTAATTACATTGTCGGTTGCCAAATTGCATTATCTCTTATAGTTTCCGAGATATGGACTATCGATAATTTACACCTTAGGCTCTGCTTCTAACTTGGGCCCAAATTGTAAAATGGTCTTATCTATTGGCGATTTCGTTCCAATTCACATTCCAAGTAATATTCGGCATGCTAATTACATTGCCGGTTGCCAAATTGCATTATCTCTTATAGTTTCCGAGATATGGACTATCGATAATTTACACCTTAGGCTCTGCTTCTAACTTGGGCCCAAATTGTAAAATGGTCTTATCTATTGGCGTTTTCGTTCCAATTCACATTCCAAGTAATATTCGGCATGCTAATTACATTGCCGGTTGCCAAATTGCATTATCTCTTATAGTTTCCGAGATATGGACTATCGATAATTTACACCTTAGGCTCTGCTTCTAACTTGGGCCCAAATTGTAAAATGGTCTTACCTATTGGCGATTTCGTTCCAATTCACATTCCAATTAATATTCGGCATGCTAATTACATTGCCGGTTGCCAAATTGCATTATCTCTTATAGTTTCCGAGATATGGACTATCGATAATTTACACCTTAGGCTCTGCTTCTAACTTGGGCCCAAATTGTAAAATGGTCTTATCTATTGGCGATTTCGTTCCAATTCACATTCCAAGTAATATTCGGCATTCTAATTTCATTGCCGGTTGCCAAATTGCATTATCTCTTATAGTTTCCGAGATATGGACTATCGATAATTTACACCTTAGGCTCTGCTTCTAACTTGGGCCCAAATTGTAAAATGGTCTTACCTATTGGCGATTTCGTTCCAATTCACATTCCAAGTAATATTCGGCATGCTAATTACATTGCCTGTTGCCAAATTGCATTATCTCTTATAGTTTCCGAGATATGGACTATCCATAATTTACACCTTAGGCTCTGCTTCTAACTTGGGCCCAAATTGTAAAATGGTCTTATCTATTGGCGATTTCGTTCCAATTCACATTCCAAGTAACATTCGGCATGCTAATTACATTGCCGGTTGCCAAACTGCATTATCTCTTATAGTTTCCGAGATATGGACTATCGATAATTTACACCTTAGGCTCTGCTTCTAACTTGGGCCCTACTTGTAAAATGGCCTTATCTATTGGCGATTTCGTTCCAATTCACATTCCAAGTAATATTCGGCATGCTAATTACATTGCCGGTTGCCAAATTGCATTATCTCTTATAGTTTCCGAGATATGGACTATCAATAATTTACACCTTAGGCTCTGCTTCTAACTTGGGCCCAAATTGTAAAATGGTCTTATCTATTGGCGATTTCGTTCCAATTCACATTCCAAGTAACATTCGGCATGCTAATTACATTGCCGGTTGCCAAATTGCATTATCTCTTATAGTTTCCGAGATATGGACTATCGATAATTTACACCTTAGGCTCTGCTTCTAACTTGGGCCCTAATTGTAAAATGGCCTTATCTATTGGCGATTTCGTTCCAATTCACATTCCAAGTAATATTCGGCATGCTAATTACATTGCCGGTTGCCAAATTGCATTATCTCTTATAGTTTCCGAGATATGGACTATCGATAATTTACATATTAGGCTCTGCTTCTAACTTGGGCGCAAATTGTAAAATGGTCTTATCTATTGGCGATTTCGTTCCAATTCACATTCCAAGTAATATTCGGCATGCTAATTACATTGCCGGTTGCCAAATTGCATTATCTCCTATAGTTTCCGAGATATGGACTATCGATAATTTACACCTTAGGCTCTGCTTCTAACTTGGGCCCAAATTGTAAAATGGTCTTATCTATTGGCGATTTCGTCCCAATTCACATTCCAAGTGATATTCGGCATGCTAATTACATTGCTGGTTGCGAAATTGCATTATCTCTTATAGTTTCCGAGATATGGACTATCAATAATTTACACCTTAGGCTCTGCTTCTAACTTGGGCCCAAATTGTAAAATGGCCTTATCTATTGGCGATTTCGTTCCAATTCACATTCCAAGTAATATTCGGCATGCTAATTACATTGCCGGTTGCCAAATTGCATTATCTCTTATAGTTTCCGAGATATGGACTATCAATAATTTACACCTTAGGCTCTACTTCTAACTTGGGCCCTAATTGTAAAATGGCCTTATCTATTGGCGATTTCGTTCCAATTCACATTCCAAGTAATATTCGGCATGCTAATTACATTGCCGGTTGCCAAATTGCATTATCTCTTATAGTTTCCGAGATATGGACTATCAATAATTTACACCTTAGGCTCTGCTTCTAACTTGGGCCCTAATTGTAAAATGGCCTTATCTATTGGCGATTTCGTTCCAATTCACATTCCAAGTAATATTCGGCATGCTAATTACATTGCCGGTTGCCAAATTGCATTATCTCTTATAGTTTCCGAGATATGGACTATCAATAATTTACACCGTAGGCTCTGCTTCTAACTTGGGCCCAAATTGTAAAATGGTCTTATCTATTGGCGATTTCGTTCCAATTCATATTCCAAGTAACATTCGGCATGCTAATTACATTGCCGGTTGCCAAATTGCATTATCTCTTATAGTTTCCGAGATATGGACTATCGATAATTTACACCTTAGGCTCTGCTTCTAACTTGGGCCCTAATTGTAAAATGGCCTTATCTATTGGCGATTTCGTTCCAATTCACATTCCAAGTAATATTCGGCATGCTAATTACATTGCCGGTTGCCAAATTGCATTATCTCTTATAGTTTCCGAGATATGGACTATCGATAATTTACATCTTAGGCTCTGCTTCTAACTTGGGCGCAAATTGTAAAATGGTCTTATCTATTGGCGATTTCGTTCCAATTCACATTCCAAGTAATATTCGGCATGCTAATTACATTGCCGGTTGCCAAATTGCATTATCTCCTATAGTTTCCGAGATATGGACTATCGATAATTTACACCTTAGGCTCTGCTTCTAACTTGGGCCCAAATTGTAAAATGGTCTTATCTATTGGCGATTTCGTCCCAATTCACATTCCAAGTGATATTCGGCATGCTAATTACATTGCTGGTTGCGAAATTGCATTATCTCTTATAGTTTCCGAGATATGGACTATCAATAATTTACACCTTAGGCTCTGCTTCTAACTTGGGCCCAAATTGTAAAATGGCCTTATCTATTGGCGATTTCGTTCCAATTCACATTCCAAGTAATGTTCGGCATGCTAATTACATTGCCGGTTGCCAAATTGCATTATCTCTTATAGTTTCCGAGATATGGACTATCGATAATTTACACCCTAGGCTCTGCTTCTAACTTGGGCCCAAATTGTAAAATGGTCTTATCTATTGGCGATTTCGTTCCAATTCACATTCCAAGTAATATTCGGCATGCTAATTACATTGCCGGTTGCCAAATTGCATTATCTCTTATAGTTTCCGAGATATGGACTATCGATAATTTACACCTTAGGCTCTGCTTCTAACTTGGGCCCAAATTGTAAAATGGTCTTATCTATTGGCGATTTCGTTCCAATTCACATTCCAAGTAATATTCGGCATGCTAATTACATTGCCGGTTGCCAATTTGCATTATCTCTTATAGTTTCCGAGATATGGACTATCGATAATTTACACCTTAGGCTCTGCTTCTAACTTGGGCCCAAATTGTAAAATGGTCTTATCTATTGGCGATTTCGTTCCAATTCACATTCCAAGTAATATTCGGCATGCTAATTACATTGCCGGTTGCCAAATTGCATTATCTCTTATAGTTTCCGAGATATGGACTATCGATAATTTACACCTTAGGCTCTGCTTCTAACTTGGGCCCAAATTGTAAAATGGTCTTACCTATTGGCGATTTCGTTCCAATTCACATTCCAAGTAATATTCGACATGCTAATTACATTGCCTGTTGCCAAATTGCATTATCTCTTATAGTTTCCGAGATATGGACTATCCATAATTTACACCTTAGGCTCTGCTTCTAACTTGGGCCCAAATTGTAAAATGGTCTTATCTATTGGCGATTTCGTTCCAATTCACATTCCAAGTAACATTCGGCATGCTAATTACATTGCCGGTTGCCAAACTGCATTATCTCTTATAGTTTCCGAGATATGGACTATCGATAATTTACACCTTAGGCTCTGCTTCTAACTTGGGCCCTAATTGTAAAATGGCCTTATCTATTGGCGATTTCGTTCCAATTCACATTCCAAGTAATATTCGGCATGCTAATTACATTGCCGGTTGCCAAATTGCATTATCTCTTATAGTTTCCGAGATATGGACTATCAATAATTTACACCTTAGGCTCTGCTTCTAACTTGGGCCCAAATTGTAAAATGGTCTTATCTATTGGCGATTTCGTTCCAATTCACATTCCAAGTAACATTCGGCATGCTAATTACATTGCCGGTTGCCAAATTGCATTATCTCTTATAGTTTCCGAGATATGGACTATCGATAATTTACACCTTAGGCTCTGCTTCTAACTTGGGCCCTAATTGTAAAATGGCCTTATCTATTGGCGATTTCGTTCCAATTCACATTCCAAGTAATATTCGGCATGCTAATTACATTGCCGGTTGCCAAATTGCATTATCTCTTATAGTTTCCGAGATATGGACTATCGATAATTTACATATTAGGCTCTGCTTCTAACTTGGGCGCAAATTGTAAAATGGTCTTATCTATTGGCGATTTCGTTCCAATTCACATTCCAAGTAATATTCGGCATGCTAATTACATTGCCGGTTGCCAAATTGCATTATCTCCTATAGTTTCCGAGATATGGACTATCGATAATTTACACCTTAGGCTCTGCTTCTAACTTGGGCCCAAATTGTAAAATGGTCTTATCTATTGGCGATTTCGTCCCAATTCACATTCCAAGTGATATTCGGCATGCTAATTACATTGCTGGTTGCGAAATTGCATTATCTCTTATAGTTTCCGAGATATGGACTATCAATAATTTACACCTTAGGCTCTGCTTCTAACTTGGGCCCAAATTGTAAAATGGCCTTATCTATTGGCGATTTCGTTCCAATTCACATTCCAAGTAATATTCGGCATGCTAATTACATTGCCGGTTGCCAAATTGCATTATCTCTTATAGTTTCCGAGATATGGACTATCAATAATTTACACCTTAGGCTCTGCTTCTAACTTGGGCCCTAATTGTAAAATGGCCTTATCTATTGGCGATTTCGTTCCAATTCACATTCCAAGTAATATTCGGCATGCTAATTACATTGCCGGTTGCCAAATTGCATTATCTCTTATAGTTTCCGAGATATGGACTATCAATAATTTACACCTTAGGCTCTGCTTCTAACTTGGGCCCAAATTGTAAAATGGTCTTATCTATTGGCGATTTCGTTCCAATTCACATTCCAAGTAACATTCGGCATGCTAATTACATTGCCGGTTGCCAAATTGCATTATCTCTTATAGTTTCCGAGATATGGACTATCGATAATTTACACCTTAGGCTCTGCTTCTAACATGGGCCCTAATTGTAAAATGGCCTTATCTATTGGCGATTTCGTTCCAATTCACATTCCAAGTAATATTCGGCATGCTAATTACATTGCCGGTTGCCAAATTGCATTATCTCTTATAGTTTCCGAGATATGGACTATCGATAATTTACATCTTAGGCTCTGCTTCTAACTTGGGCGCAAATTGTAAAATGGTCTTATCTATTGGCGATTTCGTTCCAATTCACATTCCAAGTAATATTCGGCATGCTAATTACATTGCCGGTTGCCAAATTGCATTATCTCCTATAGTTTCCGAGATATGGACTATCGATAATTTACACCTTAGGCTCTGCTTCTAACTTGGGCCCAAATTGTAAAATGGTCTTATCTATTGGCGATTTCGTCCCAATTCACATTCCAAGTGATATTCGGCATGCTAATTACATTGCTGGTTGCGAAATTGCATTATCTCTTATAGTTTCCGAGATATGGACTATCAATAATTTACACCTTAGGCTCTGCTTCTAACTTGGGCCCAAATTGTAAAATGGCCTTATCTATTGGCGATTTCGTTCCAATTCACATTCCAAGTAATATTCGGCATGCTAATTACATTGCCGGTTGCCAAATTGCATTATCTCTTATAGTTTCCGAGATATGGACTATCGATAATTTACACCCTAGGCTCTGCTTCTAACTTGGGCCCAAATTGTAAAATGGTCTTATCTATTGGCGATTTCGTTCCAATTCACATTCCAAGTAATATTCGGCATGCTAATTACATTGCCGGTTGCCAAATTGCATTATCTCTTATAGTTTCCGAGATATGGACTATCGATAATTTACACCTTAGGCTCTGCTTCTAACTTGGGCCCAAATTGTAAAATGGTCTTATCTATTGGCGATTTCGTTCCAATTCACATTCCAAGTAATATTCGGCATGCTAATTACATTGCCGGTTGCCAAATTGCATTATCTCTTATAGTTTCCGAGATATGGACTATCGATAATTTACACCTTAGGCTCTGCTTCTAACTTGGGCCCAAATTGTAAAATGGTCTTATCTATTGGCGATTTCGTTCCAATTCACATTCCAAGTAATATTCGGCATGCTAATTACATTGCCGGTTGCCAAATTGCATTATCTCTTATAGTTTCCGAGATATGGACTATCGATAATTTACACCTTAGGCTCTGCTTCTAACTTGGGCCCAAATTGTAAAATGGTCTTATCTATTGGCGATTTCGTTCCAATTCACATTACAAGTAATATTCGGCATGCTAATTACATTGCCGGTTGCCAAATTGCATTATCTCTTATAGTTTCCGAGATATGGACTATCGATAATTTACACCTTAGGCTCTGCTTCTAACTTGGGCCCAAATTGTAAAATGGTCTTATCTATTGGCGATTTCGTTCCAATTCACATTCCAAGTAATATTCGGCATGCTAATTACATTGCCGGTTGCCAAATTGCATTATCTCTTATAGTTTCCGAGATATGGACTATCAATAATTTACACCTTAAGCTCTGCTTCTAACTTGGGCCCAAATTGTAAAATGGTCTTATCTATTGGCGATTTCGTTCCAATTCACATTCCAAGTAATATTCGGCATGCTAATTACATTGCCGGTTGCCAAATTGAATTATCTCTTATAGTTTCCGAGATATGGACTATCGATAATTTACACCTTAGGCTCTGCTTCTAACTTGGGCCCAAATTGTAAAATGGTCTTATCTATTGGCGATTTCGATCCAATTCACATTCCAAGTAATATTCGGCATGCTAATTACATTGCCGGTTGCCAAATTGCATTATCTCTTATTGTTTCCGAGATATGGACTATCGATAATTTACACCTTAGGCTCTGCTTCTAACTTGGGCCCAAATTGTAAAATGGTCTTACCTATTGGCGATTTCGTTCCAATTCACATTCCAAGTAATATTCGGCATACTAATTACGCTGCCGATTGCCAAATTGCATCATCTCTTATAGTTTCCGAGATATGGACAATCGAAATTTTACACCTCAGAGTCTGTTTCTAACTGGGGTCAAAATTGTAAAATGGTCTTACGAATTAGCGATTTCGTTCCAATTCACATTCCAAGTAATATTCGGCATGCTAATTACGTTGCCGATTGCCAAATTGCATTATCTCTTATAGTTTCCGAGATATGGACAATCGAAATTTTACACCTTAGAGTCTGTTTCTAACTGGGGTCAAAATTGTAAAATGGTCTTACGAATTAGCGATTTCGTTCCAATTCACATTCCAAGTAATATTCGGCATGCTAATTACGCTGCCGATTGCCAAATTGCATTATCTCTTATAGTTTCCGAGATATGGACTATCGACATCTAGCAAAATTGGCTCTGCTTCTAACTTGGGCCAGAATTGTAAAATGGTCTTACGAATTAACGATTTCGTTCCAATTCACATTCCAAGTAATATTCGGCATGCTAATTACGTTGCCGATTGCCAAATTGCATTATCTCTTATAGTTTCCGAGATATGGACAATCGAAATTTTACACCTTAGAGTCTGTTTCTAACTGGGGTCAAAATTGTAAAATGGTCTTACGAATTAGCGATTTCGTTCCAATTCACATTCCAAGTAATATTCGGCATGCTATTTACGCTGCCGATTGCCAAATTGCATTATCTCTTATAGTTTCCGAGATATGGACAATCGAAATTTTACACCTTAGAGTCTGTTTCTAACTGGGGTCAAAATTGTAAAATGGTCTTACGAATTAGCGATTTCGTTCCAATTCACATTCCAATATTCGGCATGCTAATTACGCTGCCGATTGCCAAATTGCATTATCTCTTATAGTTTCCGAGATATGGACTATCGACATCTGACAATATTGGCTCTGCTTCTAACTTGGGCCAGAATTGTAGAATGGTCTTATGAATTAGCGATTTCGCTCCAATTCACATTCCAAGTAATATTCGGCATGCTAATTACGCTGCCGATTGCCAAATTGCATTATCTCTTATAGTTTCCGAGATATGGTCTATCGACATCTAACAATATTGGCTCTGCTTCTAACTTGGGCCAGAATTGTAGAATGGTCTTATGAATTAGCGATTTCGCTCCAATTCACATTCCAAGTAATATTCGGCATGCTAATTACGCTGCCGATTGCCAAATTGCATTATCTCTTATAGTTTCCGAGATATGGACTATCGACATCTGACAATATTGGCTCTGCTTCTAACTTGGGCCAGAATTGTAAAATTTTCTTATGAATTAGCGATTTCGTTCCAATTCACATTCCAAGTAATATTCGGCATACTAATTACGCTGCCGATTGCCAAATTGCATCATCTCTTATAGTTTCCGAGATATGGACAATCGAAATTTTACACCTCAGAGTCTGTTTCTAACTGGGGTCAAAATTGTAAAATGGTCTTACGAATTAGCGATTTCGTTCCAATTCACATTCCAAGTAATATTCGGCATGCTAATTACGTTGCCGATTGCCAAATTGCATTATCTCTTATAGTTTCCGAGATATGGACAATCGAAATTTTACACCTTAGAGTCTGTTTCTAACTGGGGTCAAAATTGTAAAATGGTCTTACGAATTAGCGATTTCGTTCCAATTCACATTCCAAGTAATATTCGGCATGCTAATTACGCTGCCGATTGCCAAATTGCATTATCTCTTATAGTTTCCGAGATATGGACTATCGACATCTAGCAAAATTGGCTCTGCTTCTAACTTGGGCCAGAATTGTAAAATGGTCTTACGAATTAACGATTTCGTTCCAATTCACATTCCAAGTAATATTCGGCATGCTAATTACGTTGCCGATTGCCAAATTGCATTATCTCTTATAGTTTCCGAGATATGGACAATCGAAATTTTACACCTTAGAGTCTGTTTCTAACTGGGGTCAAAATTGTAAAATGGCCTTACGAATTAGCGATTTCGTTCCAATTCACATTCCAAGTAATATTCGGCATGCTAATTACGCTGCCGATTGCTAAATTGCATTATCTCTTATAGTTTCCGAGATATGGACTATCGACATCTAACAAAATTGGCTCTGCTTCTAACTTGGGCCAGAATTGTAAAATGGTCTTACGAATTAACGATTTCGTTCCAATTCACATTCCAAGTAATATTCGGCATGCTAATTACGTTGCCGATTGCCAAATTGCATTATCTCTTATAGTTTCCGAGATATGGACAACCGAAATTTTACACCTTAGAGTCTGTTTCTAACTGGGGTCAAAAATGTAAAATGGTCTTACGAATTAGCGATTTCGTTCCAATACACATTCCAAGCAATATTCGGCATGCTAATTACGCTGCCGATTGCCAAATTGCATTATCTCTTATAGTCTCCGAGATATGGACTATCGACATCTAACAAAATTGGCTCTGCTTCTAACTTGGGCCAGAATTGTAAAATGGTCTTACGAATTAACGATTTCGTTCCAATTCACATTCCAAGTAATATTCGGCATGCTAATTACGTTGCCGATTGCCAAATTGCATTATCTCTTAGAGTTTCCGAGATATGGACTATCGACATCTGACAATATTGGCTCTGCTTCTAACTTGGGACAGAATTGTAAAATGGTCTTATGAATTAGCGATTTCGCTCCAATTCACATTCCAAGTAATATTCGGCATGCTAATTACGTTGCCGATTGCCAAATTGCATTATCTCTTATAGTTTCCGAGATATGGACTATCGACATCTAACAATATTGGCTCTGCTTCTAACTAGGGCCAGAATTGTAAAATGGTCTTATGAATTAGCGATTTCGCCCCAATTCACATTCCAAGTAATATTCGGCATGCTAATTACGTTGCCGATTGCCAAATTGCATTATCTCTTATAGTTTCCGAGATATGGTCTATCGACATCTAACAATATTGGCTCTGCTTCTAACTTGGGCCAGAATTGTAGAATGGTCTTATGAATTAGCGATTTCGCTCCAATTCACATTCCAAGTACTATTCGGCATGCTAATTACGCTGCCGATTGCCAAATTGCATTATCTCTTATAGTTTCCGAGATATGGACTATCGACATCTGACAATATTGGCTCTGCTTCTAATTTGGGCCAGAATTGTAAAATTTTCTTATGAATTAGCGATTTCGTTCCAATTCACATTCCAAGTAATATTCGGCATACTAATTACGCTGCCGATTGCCAAATTGCATCATCTCTTATAGTTTCCGAGATATGGACAATCGAAATTTTACACCTTAGAGTCTGTTTCTAACTGGGGTCAAAATTGTAAAATGGTCTTACGAATTAGCGATTTCGTTCCAATTCACATTCCAAGTAATATTCGGCATGCTATTTACGCTGCCGATTGCCAAATTGCATTATCTCTTATAGTTTCCGAGATATGGACTATCGAGATCTAACAATATAGGCTCTGCTTCTAACTTGGGCCAGAATTGTAAAATGGTCTTATGAATTAGCGATTTCGTTCCAATTCACATTCCAAGTATTATTCGGCATGCTAATTACGTTGCCGATTGTCAAATTGCATTATCTCTTATAGTTTCCGAGATACGGACAATCGAAATTTTACACCTTAGAGTATGTTTCTAACTGGGGTCAAAATTGTAAAATGGTCTTACGAATTAGCGATTTCGTTCCAATTCACATTCCAAGTAATATTCGGCATGCTAATTACGTTGCCGATTGTCAAATTGCATTATCTCTTATAGTTTCCGAGATACGGACAATCGAAATTTTACACCTTAGAGTCTGTTTCTAACTGGGGTCAAAATTGTAAAATGGTCTTACGAATTAGCGATTTCGTTCCAATTCACATTCCAAGTAATATTCGGCATGCTAATTACGTTGCCGATTGCCAAATTGCATTATCTCTTATAGTTTCCGAGATATGGACTATCGACATCTAACAATATTGGCTCTGCTTCTAACTAGGGCCAGAATTGTAAAATGGTCTTATGAATTAGCGATTTCGCCCCAATTCACATTCCAAGTAATATTCGGCATGCTAATTACGTTGCCGATTGCCAAATTGCATTATCTCTTATAGTTTCCGACATATGGTCTATCGACATCTAACAATATTGGCTCTGCTTCTAACTTGGGCCAGAATTGTAGAATGGTCTTATGAATTAGCGATTTCGCTCCAATTCACATTCCAAGTAATATTCGGCATGCTAATTACGCTGCCGATTGCCAAATTGCATTATCTCTTATAGTTTCCGAGATATGGACTATCGACATCTGACAATATTGGCTCTGCTTCTAACTTGGGCCAGAATTGTAAAATTTTCTTATGAATTAGCGATTTCGTTCCAATTCACATTCCAAGTAATATTCGGCATACTAATTACGCTGCCGATTGCCAAATTGCATCATCTCTTATAGTTTCCGAGATATGGACAATCGAAATTTTACACCTCAGAGTCTGTTTCTAACTGGGGTCAAAATTGTAAAATGGTCTTACGAATTAGCGATTTCGTTCCAATTCACATTCCAAGTAATATTCGGCATGCTAATTACGTTGCCGATTGCCAAATTGCATTATCTCTTATAGTTTCCGAGATATAGACAATCGAAATTTTACACCTTAGAGTCTGTTTCTAACTGGGGTCAAAATTGTAAAATGGTCTTACGAATTAGCGATTTCGTTCCAATTCACATTCCAAGTAATATTCGGCATGCTAATTACGCTGCCGATTGCCAAATTGCATTATCTCTTATAGTTTCCGAGATATGGACTATCGACATCTAGCAAAATTGGCTCTGCTTCTAACTTGGGCCAGAATTGTAAAATGGTCTTACGAATTAACGATTTCGTTCCAATTCACATTCCAAGTAATATTCGGCATGCTAATTACGTTGCCGATTGCCAAATTGCATTATCTCTTAGAGTTTCCGAGATATGGACTATCGACATCTGACAATATTGGCTCTGCTTCTAACTTGGGACAGAATTGTAAAATGGTCTTATGAATTAGCGATTTCGCTCCAATTCACATTCCAAGTAATATTCGGCATGCTAATTACGTTGCCGATTGCCAAATTGCATTATCTCTTATAGTTTCCGAGATATGGACTATCGACATCTAACAATATTGGCTCTGCTTCTAACTAGGGCCAGAATTGTAAAATGGTCTTATGAATTAGCGATTTCGCCCCAATTCACATTCCAAGTAATATTCGGCATGCTAATTACGTTGCCGATTGCCAAATTTCATTATCTCTTATAGTTTCCGAGATATGGTCTATCGACATCTAACAATATTGGCTCTGCTTCTAACTTGGGCCAGAATTGTAGAATGGTCTTATGAATTAGCGATTTCGCTCCAATTCACATTCCAAGTAATATTCGGCATGCTATTTACGCTGCCTATTGCCAAATTGCATTATCTCTTATAGTTTCCGAGATATGGACTATCGAGATCTAACAATATAGGCTCTGCTTCTAACTTGGGCCAGAATTGTAAAATGGTCTTATGAATTAGCGAATTCGTTCCAATTCACATTCCAAGTAATATTCGGCATGCTAATTACGTTGCCGATTGTCAAATTGCATTATCTCTTATAGTTTCCGAGATACGGACAATCGAAATTTTACACCTTAGAGTCTGTTTCTAACTGGGGTCAAAATTGTAAAATGATCTTACGAATTAGCGATTTCGTTCCAATTCACATTCCAAGTAATATTCGGCATGCTAATTACGTTGCCGATTGTCAAATTGCATTATCTCTTATAGTTTCCGAGATACGGACAATCGAAATTTTACACCTTAGAGTCTGTTTCTAACTGGGGTCAAAATTGTAAAATGGTCTTACGAATTAGCGATTTCGTTCCAATTCACATTCCAAGTAATATTCGGCATGCTAATTACGTTGCCGATTGCCAAATTGCATTATCTCTTATAGTTTCCGAGATATGGACTATCGACATCTAACAATATTGGCTCTGCTTCTAACTAGGGCCAGAATTGTAAAATGGTCTTATGAATTAGCGATTTCGCCCCAATTCACATTCCAAGTAATATTCGGCATGCTAATTACGTTGCCGATTGCCAAATTGCATTATCTCTTATAGTTTCCGAGATATGGTCTATCGACATCTAACAATATTGGCTCTGCTTCTAACTTGGGCCAGAATTGTAGAATGGTCTTATGAATTAGCGATTTCGCTCCAATTCACATTCCAAGTAATATTCGGCATGCTAATTACGCTGCCGATTGCCAAATTGCATTATCTCTTATAGTTTCCGAGATATGGACTATCGACATCTGACAATATTGGCTCTGCTTCTAACTTGGGCCAGAATTGTAAAATTTTCTTATGAATTAGCGATTTCGTTCCAATTCACATTCCAAGTAATATTCGGCATACTAATTACGCTGCCGATTGCCAAATTGCATCATCTCTTATAGTTTCCGAGATATGGACAATCGAAATTTTACACCTTAGAGTCTGTTTCTAACTGGGGTCAAAATTGTAAAATGGTCTTACGAATTAGCGATTTCGTTCCAATTCACATTCCAAGTAATATTCGGCATGCTATTTACGCTGCCGATTGCCAAATTGCATTATCTCTTATAGTTTCCGAGATATGGACAATCGAAATTTTACACCTTAGAGTCTGTTTCTAACTGGGGTCAAAATTGTAAAATGGTCTTACGAATTAGCGATTTCGTTCCAATTCACATTCCAAGTAATATTCGGCATGCTAATTACGCTGCCGATTGCCAAATTGCATTATCTCTTATAGTTTCCGAGATATGGACTATCGACATCTGACAATATTGGCTCTGCTTCTAACTTGGGCCAGAATTGTAGAATGGTCTTATGAATTAGCGATTTCGCTCCAATTCACATTCCAAGTAATATTCGGCATGCTAATTACGCTGCCGATTGCCAAATTGCATTATCTCTTATAGTTTCCGAGATATGGTCTATCGACATCTAACAATATTGGCTCTGCTTCTAACTTGGGCCAGAATTGTAGAATGGTCTTATGAATTAGCGATTTCGCTCCAATTCACATTCCAAGTAATATTCGGCATGCTAATTACGCTGCCGATTGCCAAATTGCATTATCTCTTATAGTTTCCGAGATATGGACTATCGACATCTGACAATATTGGCTCTGCTTCTAACTTGGGCCAGAATTGTAAAATTTTCTTATGAATTAGCGATTTCGTTCCAATTCACATTCCAAGTAATATTCGGCATACTAATTACGCTGCCGATTGCCAAATTGCATCATCTCTTATAGTTTCCGAGATATGGACAATCGAAATTTTACACCTCAGAGTCTGTTTCTAACTGGGGTCAAAATTGTAAAATGGTCTTACGAATTAGCGATTTCGTTCCAATTCACATTCCAAGTAATATTCGGCATGCTAATTACGTTGCCGATTGCCAAATTGCATTATCTCTTATAGTTTCCGAGATATGGACAATCGAAATTTTACACCTTAGAGTCTGTTTCTAACTGGGGTCAAAATTGTAAAATGGTCTTACGAATTAGCGATTTCGTTCCAATTCACATTCCAAGTAATATTCGGCATGCTAATTACGCTGCCGATTGCCAAATTGCATTATCTCTTATAGTTTCCGAGATATGGACTATCGACATCTAGCAAAATTGGCTCTGCTTCTAACTTGGGCCAGAATTGTAAAATGGTCTTACGAATTAACGATTTCGTTCCAATTCACATTCCAAGTAATATTCGGCATGCTAATTACGTTGCCGATTGCCAAATTGCATTATCTCTTATAGTTTCCGAGATATGGACAATCGAAATTTTACACCTTAGAGTCTGTTTCTAACTGGGGTCAAAATTGTAAAATGGCCTTACGAATTAGCGATTTCGTTCCAATTCACATTCCAAGTAATATTCGGCATGCTAATTACGCTGCCGATTGCTAAATTGCATTATCTCTTATAGTTTCCGAGATATGGACTATCGACATCTAACAAAATTGGCTCTGCTTCTAACTTGGGCCAGAATTGTAAAATGGTCTTACGAATTAACGATTTCGTTCCAATTCACATTCCAAGTAATATTCGGCATGCTAATTACGTTGCCGATTGCCAAATTGCATTATCTCTTATAGTTTCCGAGATATGGACAACCGAAATTTTACACCTTAGAGTCTGTTTCTAACTGGGGTCAAAATTGTAAAATGGTCTTACGAATTAGCGATTTCGTTCCAATACACATTCCAAGCAATATTCGGCATGCTAATTACGCTGCCGATTGCCAAATTGCATTATCTCTTATAGTCTCCGAGATATGGACTATCGACATCTAACAAAATTGGCTCTGCTTCTAACTTGGGCCAGAATTGTAAAATGGTCTTACGAATTAACGATTTCGTTCCAATTCACATTCCAAGTAATATTCGGCATGCTAATTACGTTGCCGATTGCCAAATTGCATTATCTCTTAGAGTTTCCGAGATATGGACTATCGACATCTGACAATATTGGCTCTGCTTCTAACTTGGGACAGAATTGTAAAATGGTCTTATGAATTAGCGATTTCGCTCCAATTCACATTCCAAGTAATATTCGGCATGCTAATTACGTTGCCGATTGCCAAATTGCATTATCTCTTATAGTTTCCGAGATATGGACTATCGACATCTAACAATATTGGCTCTGCTTCTAACTAGGGTCAGAATTGTAAAATGGCCTTATGAATTAGCGATTTCGCCCCAATTCACATTCCAAGTAATATTCGGCATGCTAATTACGTTGCCGATTGCCAAATTGCATTATCTCTTATAGTTTCCGAGATATGGTCTATCGACATCTAACAATATTGGCTCTGCTTCTAACTTGGGCCAGAATTGTAGAATGGTCTTATGAATTAGAGATTTCGCTCCAATTCACATTCCAAGTAATATTCGGCATGCTAATTACGCTGCCGATTGCCAAATTGCATTATCTCTTATAGTTTCCGAGATATGGACTATCGACATCTGACAATATTGGCTCTGCTTCTAACTTGGGCCAGAATTGTAAAATTTTCTTATGAATTAGCGATTTCGTTCCAATTCACATTCCAAGTAATATTCGGCATACTAATTACGCTGCCGATTGCCAAATTGCATCATCTCTTATAGTTTTCGAGATATGGACAATCGAAATTTTACACCTTAGAGTCTGTTTCTAACTGGGGTCAAAATTGTAAAATGGTCTTACGAATTAGCGATTTCGTTCCAATTCACATTCCAAGTAATATTCGGCATGCTATTTACGCTGCCGATTGCCAAATTGCATTATCTCTTATAGTTTCCGAGATATGGACTATCGAGATCTAACAATATAGGCTCTGCTTCTAACTTGGGCCAGAATTGTAAAATGGTCTTATGAATTAGCGATTTCGTTCCAATTCACATTCCAAGTAATATTCGGCATGCTAATTACGTTGCCGATTGTCAAATTGCATTATCTCTTATAGTTTCCGAGATACGGACAATCGAAATTTTACACCTTAGAGTCTGTTTCTAACTGGGGTCAAAATTGTAAAATGGTCTTACGAATTAGCGATTTCGTTCCAATTCACATTCCAAGTAATATTCGGCATGCTAATTACGTTGCCGATTGCCAAATTGCATTATCTCTTATAGTTTCCGAGATATGTACTATCGAAACTTTACACCTTAGAGTCTGTTTCTAACTGGGGTCAAAATTGTAAAATGGTCTTACGAATTAGCGATTTCGTTCCAATTCACATTCCAAGTAATATTGGGCATGCTAATTACGCTGCCGATTGCCAAATTGCATTATCTCTTATAGTTTCCGAGATATGGACTATCGACATCTAACAATATTGGCTCTGCTTCTAACTTGGGCCAGAATTGTAAAATGGTCTTATGAATTAGCGATTTCGCTCCAATTCACATTCCAAGTAATATTCGGCATGCTAATTACGCTGCCGATTGCCAAGTTGCATTATCTCTTATAGTTTCCGAGATATGGACTATCGACATCTAACAATATTGGCTCTGCTTCTAACTTGGGCCAGAATTGTAAAATGGTCTTATAAATTAGCGATTTCGCTCCAATTCACATTCCAAGTAATATTCGGCATGCTAATTACGCTGCCGACTGCCAAATTGCATTATCTCTTATAGTTTCCGAGATATGGACAATCGAAATTTTACACCTTAGAGTCTGTTTCTAACTGGGGTCATAATTGTAAAATGGTCTTACGAATTAGCGATTTCGCTCCAATTCACATTCCAAGTAATATTCGGCATGCTAATTACGTTGCCGATTGCCAAATTGCATTATCTCTTATAGTTTCCGAGATATGGACTATCGACATCTAACAATATTGGCTCTGCTTCTAACTAGGGCCAGAATTGTAAAATGGTCTTATGAATTAGCGATTTCGCCCCAATTCACATTCCAAGTAATATTCGGCATGCTAATTACGTTGCCGATTGCCAAATTGCATTATCTCTTATAGTTTCCGAGATATGGTCTATCGACATCTAACAATATTGGCTCTGCTTCTAACTTGGGCCAGAATTGTAGAATGGTCTTATGAATTAGCGATTTCGCTCCAATTCACATTCCAAGTAATATTCGGCATGCTAATTACGCTGCCGATTGCCAAATTGCATTATCTCTTATAGTTTCCGAGATATGGACTATCGACATCTAACAATATTGGCTCTGCTTCTAACTTGGGCCAGAATTGTAAAATGGTCTTATGAATTAGCGATTTCGCTCCAATTCACATTCCAAGTAATATTCGGCATGCTAATTACGCTGCCGATTGCCAAATTGCATTATCTCTTATAGTTTCCGAGATATGGACTATCGACATCTAACAATATTGGCTCTGCTTCTAACTTGGGCCAGAATTGTAAAATGGTCTTATAAATTAGCGATTTCGCTCCAATTCACATTCCAAGTAATATTCGGCATGCTAATTACGCTGCCGACTGCCAAATTGCATTATCTCTTATAGTTTCCGAGATATGGACAATCGAAATTTTACACCTTAGAGTCTGTTTCTAACTGGGGTCATAATTGTAAAATGGTCTTACGAATTAGCGATTTCGTTCCAATTCACATTCCAAGTAATATTCGGCATGCTAATTACGTTGCCGATTGCCAAATTGCATTATCTCTTATAATTTCCGAGATATGGACTATCGACATCTGACAATATTGGCTCTGCTTCTAACTTGGGCCAGAATTGTAAAATGGTCTTATGAATTAGCGATTTCGTTCCAATTCACATTCCAAGTAATATTCGGCATGCTAATTACGCTGCCGATTGCCAAATTGCATTATCTCTTATAGTTTCCGAGATATGGACAACCGAAATTTTACACCTTAGAGTCTGTTTCTAACTGGGGTCAAAATTGTAAAATGGTCTTACGAATTAGCGATTTCGTTCCAATTCACATTCCAAGTAATATTCGGCATGCTATTTACGCTGCCGATTGCCAAATTGCATTATCTCTTATAGTTTCCGAGATATGGACTATCGACATCTAACAATATAGGCTCTGCTTCTAACTTGGGCCAGAATTGTAAAATGGTCTTACGAATTAGCGATTTCGTTCCAATTCACATTCCAAGTAATATTCGGCATGCTAATTACGTTGCCGATTGCCAAATTGCATTATCTCTTATAGTTTCCGAGATATGGACTATCGACATCTGAAAATATTGGCTCTGCTTCTAACTTGGGCCAGAATTGTAAAATGGTCTTATGAATTAGCGATTTCGTTCCAATTCACATTCCAAGTAATATTCGGCATGCTAATTACGCTGCCGATTGCCAAATTGCATTATCTCTTATAGTTTCCGGGATATGGACAACCGAAATTTTACACCTTAGAGTCTGTTTCTAACTGGGGCCAGAATTGTAAAATGGTCTTATGAATTAGCGATTTCACTCCAATTCACATTCCAAGTAATATTCGGCATGCTAATTACGTTGCCGATTGCCAAATTGCATTATCTCTTATAGTTTCCGAGATATGGACTATCGACATCTAACAATATTGGCTCTGCTTCTAACTAGGGCCAGAATTGTAAAATGGTCTTATGAATTAGCGATTTCGCTCCAATTCACATTCCAAGTAATATTCGGCATGCTAATTACGTTGCCGATTGCCAAATTGCATTATCTCTTATAGTTTCCGAGATATGGACTATCGAAATTTTACACCTTAGGGTCTGTTTCTAACTGGGGTCAAAATTGTAAAATGGTCTTACGAATTAGCGATTTCGTTCCAATTCACATTCCAATTAATATTCGGCATGCTAATTACGCTGCCGATTGCCAAATTGCATTATCTCTTATAGTTTCCGAGATATGGATAATCGAAATTTTACACCTTAGAGTCTGTTTCTAACTGGGGTCAAAATTGTAAAATGGTCTTACGAATTAGCGATTTCATTCCAATTCACATTCCAAGTAATATTCGGCATGCTAATTACGTTGCCGATTGCCAAATTGCATTATCTCTTATAGTTTCCGAGATATGGACTATCGACATCTAACAATATTGGCTCTGCTTCTAACTAGGGCCAGAATTGTAAAATGGTCTTATGAATTAGCGATTTCGCTCCAATTCACATTCCAAGTAATATTCGGCATGCTAATTACGTTGCCGATTGCCAAATTGCATTATCTCTTATAGTTTCCGAGATATGGACAATCGAAATTTTACACCTTAGAGTCTGTTTCTAACTGGGGTCAAAATTGTAAAATGGTCTTGCGAATTAGCGATTTCGTTCCACTTCACATTCCAAGTAATATTCGGCATGCTAATTACGCTGCCGATTGCCAAATTGCATTATCTCTTATAGTTTACGAGATATGGACTATCGACACCTAACAAAATTGGCTCTGCTTCTAACTTGGGCCAGAATTGTAAAATGGTCTTACGAATTAACGATTTCGTTCCAATTCACATTCCAAGTAATATTCGGCATGCTAATTACGTTGCCGATTGCCAAATTGCATTATCTCTTATAGTTTCCGAGATATGGACTATCCACATCTGACAATATTGGCTCTGCTTCTAACTTGGGCCAGAATTGTAAAATGGTCTTACGAATTAACGATTTCGTTCCAATTCACATTCCAAGTAATATTCGGCATGCTAATTACGTTGCCGATTGCCAAATTGCATTATCTCTTATAGTTTCCGAGATATGGACAATCGAAATTTTACACCTTAGAGTCTGTTTCTAACTGGGGTCAAAATTGTAAAATGGTCTTACGAATTAGCGATTTCGTTCCACTTCACATTCCAAGTAATATTAGGCATGCTAATTACGCTGCCGATTGCCAAATTGCATTATCTCTTATAGTTTCCGAGATATGGACTATCGACATCTAACAATATTGGCTCGGCTTCTAACTTGGGCCAGAATTGTAAAATGGCCTTATGAGTTAGCGATTTCGCTCCAATTCACATTCTAAGTAATATTCGGCATGCTAATTACGTTGCCGATTGCCAAATTGCATTATCTTTTATAGTTTCCGAGATATGGACAATCGAAATTTTACACCTTAGAGTCTGTTTCTAACTGGGGTCAAAATTGTAAAATGGTCTTACGAATTAGCGATTTCGTTCCAATTCACATTCCAAGTAATATTCGGCATGCTAATTACGTTGCCGATTGCCAAATTGCATTATCTCTTATAGTTTCCGAGATATGGACTATCGACATCTGACAATATTGGCTCTGCTTCTAACTTGGGCCAGAATTGTAAAATGGTCTTATGAATTAGCGATTTCGTTCCAATTCACATTCCAAGTAATATTCGGCATGCTAATTACGCTGCCGATTGCCAAATTGCATTATCTCTTATAGTTTCCGAGATATGGACAATCGAAATTTTACACCTTAGAGTCTGTTTCTAACTGGGGTCAAAATTGTAAAATGGTCTTACGAATTAGCGATTTCGTTCCAATTCACATTCCAAGTAATATTCGGCATGCTAATTACGTTGCCGATTGCCAAATTGCATTATCTCTTATAGTTTCCGAGATATGGACTATCGACATCTGACAATATTGGCTCTGCTTCTAACTTGGGCCAGAATTGTAAAATGGCCTTATGAATTAGCGATTTCGTTCCAATTCACATTCCAAGTAATATTGGGCATGCTAATTACGTTGCCGATTGCCAAATTGCATTATCTCTTATAGTTTCCGAGATATGGACAATCGAAGTTTTACACCTTAGAGTCTGTTTCTAACTGGGGTCAAAATTGTAAAATGGTCTTACGAATTAGCGATTTCGTTCCAATTCACATTCCAAGTAATATTCGGCATGCTAATTACGCTGCCGATTGCCAAATTGCATTATCTCTTATAGTTTCCGAGATATGGACAATCGAAATTTTACACCTTAGAGTCTGTTTCTAACTGGGGTCATAATTGTAAAATGGTCTTACGAATTAGCGATTTCGTTCCAATTCACATTCCAAGTAATATTCGGCATGCTATTTACGCTGCCGATTGCCAAATTGCATTATCTCTTATAGTTTCCGTGATATGGACTATCGACATCTAACAATATAGGCTCTGCTTCTAACTTGGGCCAGAATTGTAAAATGGTCTTATGAATTAGCGATTTCGTTCCAATTTACATTCCAAGTAATATTCGGCATGCTAATACGTTGCCGATTGCCAAATTGCATTATCTCTTATAGTTTCCGAGATATGGACAATCGAAATTTTACACCTTAGAGTCTGTTTCTAACTGGGGTCAAAATTGAAAAATGGTCTTACGAATTAGCTATTTCGTTCCAATTCACATTCCAAGTAATATTCGGCATGCTAATTACGTTGCCGATTGCCAAATTGCATTATCTCTTATAGTTTCCGAGATATGGACTATCGACATCTGAAAATATTGGCTCTGCTTCTAACTTGGGCCAGAATTGTAAAATGGTCTTATGAATTAGCGATTTCGTTCCAATTCACATTCCAAGTAATATTCGGCATGCTAGTTACGCTGCCGATTGCCAAATTGCATTATCTCTTATAGTTTCCGAGACATGGACAACCGAAATTTTACACCTTAGAGTCTGTTTCTAACTGGGGCTAGAATTGTAAAATGGTCTTATGAATTAGCGATTTCACTCCAATTCACATTCCAAGTAATATTCGGCATGCTAATTACGTTTCCGATTGCCAAATTGCATTATCTCTTATAGTTTCCGAGATATGGACTATCGACATCTAACAATATTGGCTCTGCTTCTAACTAGGGCCAGAATTGTAAAATGGTCTTATGAATTAGCGATTTCGCTCCAATTCAGATTCCAAGTAATATTCGGCATGCTAATTACGTTGCCGATTGCCAAATTGCATTATCTCTTATAGTTTCCGAGATATGGACAATCGAAATTTTACACCTTAGAGTCTGTTTCTAACTGGGGTCAAAATTGTAAAATGGTCTTACGAATTAGCGATTTCATTCCAGTTCACATTCCAAGTAATATTCGGCATGCTAATTACGTTGCCGATTGCCAAATTGCATTATCTCTTATAGTTTCCGAGATATGGACAATCGAAATTTTACACCTTAGAGTCTGTTTCTAACTGGGGTCAAAATTGTAAAATGGTCTTGCGAATTAGCGATTTCGTTCCACTTCACATTCCAAGTAATATTCGGCATGCTAATTACGCTGCCGATTGCCAAATTGCATTATCTCTTATAGTTTCCGAGATATGGACTATCGACATCTAACAAAATTGGCTCTGCTTCTAACTTGGGCCAGAATTGTAAAATGGTCTTACGAATTAACGATTTCGTTCCAATTCACATTCCAAGTAATATTCGGCATGCTAATTACGTTGCCGATTGCCAAATTGCATTATCTCTTATAGTTTCCGAGATATGGACTATCGACATCTGACAATATTGGCTCTGCTTCTAACTTGGGCCAGAATTGTAAAATGGTCTTACGAATTAACGATTTCGTTCCAATTCACATTCCAAGTAATATTCGGCATGCTAATTACGTTGCCGATTGCCAAATCGCATTATCTCTTATAGTTTCCGAGATATGGACAATCGAAATTTTACACCTTAGAGTCTGTTTCTAACTGGGGTCAAAATTGTAAAATGGTCTTACGAATTAGCGATTTCGTTCCACTTCACACTCCAAGTAATATTCGGCATGCTAATTACGCTGCCGATTGCCAAATTGCATTATCTCTTATAGTTTCCGAGATATGGACTATCGACATCTAACAAAATTTTCTCTGCTTCTAACTTGGGCCAGAATTGTAAAATGGTCTTACGAATTAACGATTTCGCTCCAATTCACATTCCAAGTAATATTCGGCATGCTAATTACGCTGCCGATTGCCAAATTGCATTATCTCTTATAGTTTCCGAGATATGGACTATCGACATCTAACAATATTGGCTCGGCTTCTAACTTGGGCCAGAATTGTAAAATGGCCTTATGAGTTAGCGATTTCGCTCCAATTCACATTCTAAGTAATATTCGGCATGCTAATTACGTTGCCGATTGCCAAATTGCATTATCTTTTATAGTTTCCGAGATATGGACAATCGAAATTTTACACCTTAGAGTCTGTTTCTAACTGGGGTCAAAATTGTAAAATGGTCTTACGAATTAGCGATTTCGTTCCAATTCACATTCCAAGTAATATTCGGCATGCTAATTACGTTGCCGATTGCCAAATTGCATTATCTCTTATAGTTTCCGAGATATGGACTATCGACATCTGACAATATTGGCTCTGCTTCTAACTTGGGCCAGAATTGTAAAATGGTCTTATGAATTAGCGATTTCGTTCCAATTCACATTCCAAGTAATATTCGGCATGCTAATTACGCTGCCGATTGCCAAATTGCATTATCTCTTATAGTTTCCGAGATATGGACAATCGAAATTTTACACCTTAGAGTCTGTTTCTAACTGGGGTCAAAATTGTAAAATGGTCTTACGAATTAGCGATTTCGTTCCAATTCACATTCCAAGTAATATTCGGCATGCTAATTACGTTGCCGATTGCCAAATTGCATTATCTCTTATAGTTTCCGAGATATGGACTATCGACATCTGACAATATTGGCTCTGCTTCTAACTTGGGCCAGAATTGTAAAATGGCCTTATGAATTAGCGATTTCGTTCCAATTCACATTCCAAGTAATATTGGGCATGCTAATTACGTTGCCGATTGCCAAATTGCATTATCTCTTATAGTTTCCGAGATATGGACAATCGAAGTTTTACACCTTAGAGTCTGTTTCTAACTGGGGTCAAAATTGTAAAATGGTCTTACGAATTAGCGATTTCGTTCCAATTCACATTCCAAGTAATATTCGGCATGCTAATTACGCTGCCGATTGCCAAATTGCATTATCTCTTATAGTTTCCGAGATATGGACAATCGAAATTTTACACCTTAGAGTCTGTTTCTAACTGGGGTCATAATTGTAAAATGGTCTTACGAATTAGCGATTTCGTTCCAATTCACATTCCAAGTAATATTCGGCATGCTATTTACGCTGCCGATTGCCAAATTGCATTATCTCTTATAGTTTCCGTGATATGGACTATCGACATCTAACAATATAGGCTCTGCCTCTAACTTGGGCCAGAATTGTAAAATGGTCTTATGAATTAGCGATTTCGTTCCAATTTACATTCCAAGTAATATTCGGCATGCTAATACGTTGCCGATTGCCAAATTGCATTATCTCTTATAGTTTCCGAGATATGGACAATCGAAATTTTACACCTTAGAGTCTGTTTCTAACTGGGGTCAAAATTGAAAAATGGTCTTACGAATTAGCTATTTCGTTCCAATTCACATTCCAAGTAATATTCGGCATGCTAATTACGTTGCCGATTGCCAAATTGCATTATCTCTTATAGTTTCCGAGATATGGACTATCGACATCTGAAAATATTGGCTCTGCTTCTAACTTGGGCCAGAATTGTAAAATGGTCTTATGAATTAGCGATTTCGTTCCAATTCACATTCCAAGTAATATTCGGCATGCTAGTTACGCTGCCGATTGCCAAATTGCATTATCTCTTATATTTTCCGAGACATGGACAACCGAAATTTTACACCTTAGAGTCTGTTTCTAACTGGGGTCAAAATTGTAAAATGGTCTTGCGAATTAGCGATTTCGTTCCACTTCACATTCCAAGTAATATTCGGCATGCTAATTACGCTGCCGATTGCCAAATTGCATTATCTCTTATAGTTTCCGAGATATGGACTATCGACATCTAACAAAATTGGCTCTGCTTCTAACTTGGGCCAGAATTGTAAAATGGTCTTACGAATTAACGATTTCGTTCCAATTCACATTCCAAGTAATATTCGGCATGCTAATTACGTTGCCGATTGCCAAATTGCATTATCTCTTATAGTTTCCGAGATATGGACTATCGACATCTGACAATATTGGCTCTGCTTCTAACTTGGGCCAGAATTGTAAAATGGTCTTACGAATTAACGATTTCGTTCCAATTCACATTCCAAGTAATATTCGGCATGCTAATTACGTTGCCGATTGCCAAATCGCATTATCTCTTATAGTTTCCGAGATATGGACAATCGAAATTTTACACCTTAGAGTCTGTTTCTAACTGGGGTCAAAATTGTAAAATGGTCTTACGAATTAGCGATTTCGTTCCACTTCACACTCCAAGTAATATTCGGCATGCTAATTACGCTGCCGATTGCCAAATTGCATTATCTCTTATAGTTTCCGAGATATGGACTATCGACATCTAACAAAATTTTCTCTGCTTCTAACTTGGGCCAGAATTGTAAAATGGTCTTACGAATTAACGATTTCGCTCCAATTCACATTCCAAGTAATATTCGGCATGCTAATTACGCTGCCGATTGCCAAATTGCATTATCTCTTATAGTTTCCGAGATATGGACTATCGACATCTAACAATATTGGCTCGGCTTCTAACTTGGGCCAGAATTGTAAAATGGCCTTATGAGTTAGCGATTTCGCTCCAATTCACATTCTAAGTAATATTCGGCATGCTAATTACGTTGCCGATTGCCAAATTGCATTATCTTTTATAGTTTCCGAGATATGGACAATCGAAATTTTACACCTTAGAGTCTGTTTCTAACTGGGGTCAAAATTGTAAAATGGTCTTACGAATTAGCGATTTCGTTCCAATTCACATTCCAAGTAATATTCGGCATGCTAATTACGTTGCCGATTGCCAAATTGCATTATCTCTTATAGTTTCCGAGATATGGACTATCGACATCTGACAATATTGGCTCTGCTTCTAACTTGGGCCAGAATTGTAAAATGGTCTTATGAATTAGCGATTTCGTTCCAATTCACATTCCAAGTAATATTCGGCATGCTAATTACGCTGCCGATTGCCAAATTGCATTATCTCTTATAGTTTCCGAGATATGGACAATCGAAATTTTACACCTTAGAGTCTGTTTCTAACTGGGGTCAAAATTGTAAAATGGTCTTACGAATTAGCGATTTCGTTCCAATTCACATTCCAAGTAATATTCGGCATGCTAATTACGTTGCCGATTGCCAAATTGCATTATCTCTTATAGTTTCCGAGATATGGACTATCGACATCTGACAATATTGGCTCTGCTTCTAACTTGGGCCAGAATTGTAAAATGGCCTTATGAATTAGCGATTTCGTTCCAATTCACATTCCAAGTAATATTGGGCATGCTAATTACGTTGCCGATTGCCAAATTGCATTATCTCTTATAGTTTCCGAGATATGGACAATCGAAGTTTTACACCTTAGAGTCTGTTTCTAACTGGGGTCAAAATTGTAAAATGGTCTTACGAATTAGCGATTTCGTTCCAATTCACATTCCAAGTAATATTCGGCATGCTAATTACGCTGCCGATTGCCAAATTGCATTATCTCTTATAGTTTCCGAGATATGGACAATCGAAATTTTACACCTTAGAGTCTGTTTCTAACTGGGGTCATAATTGTAAAATGGTCTTACGAATTAGCGATTTCGTTCCAATTCACATTCCAAGTAATATTCGGCATGCTATTTACGCTGCCGATTGCCAAATTGCATTATCTCTTATAGTTTCCGTGATATGGACTATCGACATCTAACAATATAGGCTCTGCTTCTAACTTGGGCCAGAATTGTAAAATGGTCTTATGAATTAGCGATTTCGTTCCAATTTACATTCCAAGTAATATTCGGCATGCTAATACGTTGCCGATTGCCAAATTGCATTATCTCTTATAGTTTCCGAGATATGGACAATCGAAATTTTACACCTTAGAGTCTGTTTCTAACTGGGGTCAAAATTGAAAAATGGTCTTACGAATTAGCTATTTCGTTCCAATTCACATTCCAAGTAATATTCGGCATGCTAATTACGTTGCCGATTGCCAAATTGCATTATCTCTTATAGTTTCCGAGATATGGACTATCGACATCTGAAAATATTGGCTCTGCTTCTAACTTGGGCCAGAATTGTAAAATGGTCTTATGAATTAGCGATTTCGTTCCAATTCACATTCCAAGTAATATTCGGCATGCTAGTTACGCTGCCGATTGCCAAATTGCATTATCTCTTATATTTTCCGAGACATGGACAACCGAAATTTTACACCTTAGAGTCTGTTTCTAACTGGGGCTAGAATTGTAAAATGGTCTTATGAATTAGCGATTTCACTCCAATTCACATTCCAAGTAATATTCGGCATGCTAATTACGTTTCCGATTGCCAAATTGCATTATCTCTTATAGTTTCCGAGATATGGACTATCGACATCTAACAATATTGGCTCTGCTTCTAACTAGGGCCAGAATTGTAAAATGGTCTTATGAATTAGCGATTTCGCTCCAATTCAGATTCCAAGTAATATTCGGCATGCTAATTACGTTGCCGATTGCCAAATTGCATTATCTCTTATAGTTTCCGAGATATGGACAATCGAAATTTTACACCTTAGAGTCTGTTTCTAACTGGGGTCAAAATTGTAAAATGGTCTTACGAATTAGCGATTTCATTCCAATTCACATTCCAAGTAATATTCGGCATGCTAATTACGTTGCCGATTGCCAAATTGCATTATCTCTTATAGTTTCCGAGATATGGACAATCGAAATTTTACACCTTAGAGTCTGTTTCTAACTGGGGTCAAAATTGTAAAATGGTCTTGCGAATTAGCGATTTCGTTCCACTTCACATTCCAAGTAATATTCGGCATGCTAATTACGCTGCCGATTGCCAAATTGCATTATCTCTTATAGTTTCCGAGATATGGACTATCGACATCTAACAAAATTGGCTCTGCTTCTAACTTGGGCCAGAATTGTAAAATGGTCTTACGAATTAACGATTTCGTTCCAATTCACATTCCAAGTAATATTCGGCATGCTAATTACGTTGCCGATTGCCAAATTGCATTATCTCTTATAGTTTCCGAGATATGGACTATCGACATCTGACAATATTGGCTCTGCTTCTAACTTGGGCCAGAATTGTAAAATGGTCTTACGAATTAACGATTTCGTTCCAATTCACATTCCAAGTAATATTCGGCATGCTAATTACGTTGCCGATTGCCAAATCGCATTATCTCTTATAGTTTCCGAGATATGGACTATCGAAATTTTACACCTTAGAGTCTGTTTCTAACTGGGGTCAAAATTGTAAAATGGTCTTACGAATTAGCGATTTCGTTCCACTTCACACTCCAAGTAATATTCGGCATGCTAATTACGCTGCCGATTGCCAAATTGCATTATCTCTTATAGTTTCCGAGATATGGACTATCGACATCTAACAAAATTTTCTCTGCTTCTAACTTGGGCCAGAATTGTAAAATGGTCTTACGAATTAACGATTTCGCTCCAATTCACATTCCAAGTAATATTCGGCATGCTAATTACGCTGCCGATTGCCAAATTGCATTATCTCTTATAGTTTCCGAGATATGGACTATCGACATCTAACAATATTGGCTCGGCTTCTAACTTGGGCCAGAATTGTAAAATGGCTTTATGAGTTAGCGATTTCGCTCCAATTCACATTCTAAGTAATATTCGGCATGCTAATTACGTTGCCGATTGCCAAATTGCATTATCTTTTATAGTTTCCGAGATATGGACAATCGAAATTTTACACCTTAGAGTCTGTTTCTAACTGGGGTCAAAATTGTAAAATGGTCTTACGAATTAGCGATTTCGTTCCAATTCACATTCCAAGTAATATTCGGCATGCTAATTACATTGCCGGTTGCCAAATTGCATTATCTCTTATAGTTTCCGAGATATGGACTATCGATAATTTACACCTTAGGCTCTGCTTCTAACTTGGGCCCAAATTGTAAAATGGTCTTATCTATTGGCGATTTCGTTCCAATTCACATTCCAAGTAATATTCGGCATGCTAATTACATTGCCGGTTGCCAAATTGCATTATCTCTTATAGTTTCCGAGATATGGACTATCGATAATTTACACCTTAGGCTCTGCTTCTAACTTGGGCCCAAATTGTAAAATGGTCTTATCTATTGGCGATTTCGTTCCAATTCACATTCCAAGTAATATTCGGCATGCTAATTACATTGCCGGTTGCCAAATTGCATTATCTCTTATAGTTTCCGAGATACGGACTATCAATAATTTACACCTTAAGCTCTGCTTCTAACTTTGGCCCAAATTGTAAAATGGTCTTATCTATTGGCGATTTCGTTCCAATTCACATTCCAAGTAATATTCGGCATGCTAATTACATTGCCGGTTGCCAAATTGAATTATCTCTTATAGTTTCCGAGATATGGACTATCGATAATTTACACCTTAGGCTCTGCTTCTAACTTGGGCCCAAATTGTAAAATGGTCTTATCTATTGGCGATTTCGTTCCAATTCACATTCCAAGTAATATTCGGCATGCTAATTACATTGCCGGTTGCCAAATTGCATTATCTCTTATAGTTTCCGAGATATGGACTATCGATAATTTACACCTTAGGCTCTGCTTCTAACTTGGGCCCAAATTGTAAAATGGTCTTACCTATTGGCGATTTCGTTCCAATTCACATTCCAATTAATATTCGGCATGCTAATTACATTGCCGGTTGGCAAATTGCATTATCTCTTATAGTTTCCGAGATATGGACTATCGATAATTTACACCTTAGGCTCTGCTTCTAACTTGGGCCCAAATTGTAAAATGGTCTTATCTATTGGCGATTTCGTTCCAATTCACATTCCAAGTAATATTCGGCATGCTAATTACATTGCCGGTTGCCAAATTGCATTATCTCTTATAGTTTCCGAGATATGGACTATCGATAATTTACACCTTAGGCTCTGCTTCTAACTTGGGCCCAAATTGTAAAATGGTCTTACCTATTGGCGATTTCGTTCCAATTCACATTCCGAGTAATATTCGGCATGCTAATTACATTGCCGATTGCCAAATTGCATTATCTCTTATAGTTTCCGAGATATGGACTATCAATAATTTACACCTTAGGCTCTGCTTCTAACTTGGGCCCAAATTGTAAAATGGTCTTATCTATTGGCGATTTCGTTCCAATTCACATTCCAAGTAATATTCGGCATGCTAATTACATTGCCGGTTGCCAAATTGCATTATCTCTTATAGTTTCCGAGATATGGACTATCGATAATTTACACCTTAGGCTCTGCTTCTAACTTGGGCCCAAATCGTAAAATGGTCTTATCTATTGGCGATTTCGTTCCAATTCACATTCCAAGTAATATTCGGCATGCTAATTACATTGCCGGTTGCCAAATTGCATTATCTCTTATAGTTTCCGAGATATGGACTATCGATAATTTACACCTTAGGCTCTGCTTCTAACTTGGGCCCAAATTGTAAAATGGTCTTATCTATTGGCGATTTCGTTCCAATTCACATTCCAAGTAATATTCGGCATGCTAATTACATTGCCGGTTGCCAAATTGCATTAACTCTTATAGTTTCCGAGATATGGACTATCGATATTTTACACCTTAGGCTCTGCTTCTAACTTGGGCCCAAATTGTAAAATGGTCTTATCTATTGGCGATTTCGTTCCAATTCACATTCCAAGTAATATTCGGCATGCTAATTACATTGCCGGTTGCCAAATTGCATTATCTCTTATAGTTTCCGAGATATGGACTATCGATAATTTACACCATAGGCTCTGCTTATAACTTGGGCCCAAATTGTAAAATGGTCTTATCTATTGGCGATTTCGTTCCAACTCACATTCCAAGTAATATTCGGCATGCTAATTACATTGCCGGTTGCCAAATTGCATTATCTCTTATAGTTTCCGAGATATGGACTATCGATAATTTACACCTTAGGCTCTGCTTCTAACTTGGGCCCAAATTGTAAAATGGTCTTATCTATTGGCGATTTCGTTCCAATTCACATTCCAAGTAATATTCGGCATGCTAATTACATTGCCGGTTGCCAAATTGCATTATCTCTTATAGTTTCCGAGATATGGACTATCAATAATTTACACCTTAGGCTCTGCTTCTAACTTGGGCCCAAATTGTAAAATGGTCTTATCTATTGGCGATTTCGTTCCAATTCACATTCCAAGTAATATTCGGCATGCTAATTACATTGCCGGTTGCCAAATTGCATTATCTCTTATAGTTTCCGAGATATGGACTATCGATATTTTACACCTTAGGCTCTGCTTCTAACTTGGGCCCAAATTGTAAAATGGTCTTATCTATTGGCGATTTCGTTCCAATTCACATTCCAAGTAATATTCGGCATGCTAATTACATTGCCGGTTGCCAAATTGCATTATCTCTTATAGTTTCCGAGATATGGACTATCGATAATTTACACCATAGGCTCTGCTTATAACTTGGGCCCAAATTGTAAAATGGTCTTATCTATTGGCGATTTCGTTCCAACTCACATTCCAAGTAATATTCGGCATGCTAATTACATTGCCGGTTGCCAAATTGCATTATCTCTTATAGTTTCCGAGATATGGACTATCGATAATTTACACCTTAGGCTCTGCTTCTAACTTGGGCCCAAATTGTAAAATGGTCTTACCTATTGGCGATTTCGTTCCAATTCACATTCCAATTAATATTCGGCATGCTAATTACATTGCCGGTTGCCAAATTGCATTATCTCTTATAGTTTCCGAGATATGGACTATCGATAATTTACACCTTAGGCTCTGCTTCTAACTTGGGCCCAAATTGTAAAATGGTCTTATCTATTGGCGATTTCGTTCCAATTCACATTCCAAGTAATATTCGGCATGCTAATTACATTGCCGGTTGCCAAATTGCATTATCTCTTATAGTTTCCGAGATATGGACTATCGATAATTTACACCTTAGGCTCTGCTTCTAACTTGGGCCCAAATTGTAAAATGGTCTTACCTATTGGCGATTTCGTTCCAATTCACATTCCGAGTAATATTCGGCATGCTAATTACATTGCCGATTGCCAAATTGCATTATCTCTTATAGTTTCCGAGATATGGACTATCAATAATTTACACCTTAGGCTCTGCTTCTAACTTGGGCCCAAATTGTAAAATGGTCTTATCTATTGGCGATTTCGTTCCAATTCACATTCCAAGTAATATTCGGCATGCTAATTACATTGCCGGTTGCCAAATTGCATTATCTCTTATAGTTTCCGAGATATGGACTATCGATAATTTACACCTTAGGCTCTGCTTCTAACTTGGGCCCAAATCGTAAAATGGTCTTATCTATTGGCGATTTCGTTCCAATTCACATTCCAAGTAATATTCGGCATGCTAATTACATTGCCGGTTGCCAAATTGCATTATCTCTTATAGTTTCCGAGATATGGACTATCGATAATTTACACCTTAGGCTCTGCTTCTAACTTGGGCCCAAATTGTAAAATGGTCTTATCTATTGGCGATTTCGTTCCAATTCACATTCCAAGTAATATTCGGCATGCTAATTACATTGCCGGTTGCCAAATTGCATTAACTCTTATAGTTTCCGAGATATGGACTATCGATATTTTACACCTTAGGCTCTGCTTCTAACTTGGGCCCAAATTGTAAAATGGTCTTATCTATTGGCGATTTCGTTCCAATTCACATTCCAAGTAATATTCGGCATGCTAATTACATTGCCGGTTGCCAAATTGCATTATCTCTTATAGTTTCCGAGATATGGACTATCGATAATTTACACCATAGGCTCTGCTTATAACTTGAGCCCAAATTGTAAAATGGTCTTATCTATTGGCGATTTCGTTCCAACTCACATTCCAAGTAATATTCGGCATGCTAATTACATTGCCGGTTGCCAAATTGCATTATCTCTTATAGTTTCCGAGATATGGACTATCGATAATTTACACCTTAGGCTCTGCTTCTAACTTGGGCCCAAATTGTAAAATGGTCTTATCTATTGGCGATTTCGTTCCAATTCACATTCCAAGTAATATTCGGCATGCTAATTACATTGCCGGTTGCCAAATTGCATTATCTCTTATAGTTTCCGAGATATGGACTATCGATAATTTACACCTTAGGCTCTGCTTCTAACTTGGGCCCAAATTGTAAAATGGTCTTATCTATTGGCGATTTCGTTCCAATTCACATTCCAAGTAATATTCGGCATGCTAATTACATTGCCGGTTGCCAAATTGCATTATCTCTTATAGTTTCCGAGATATGGACTATCGATAATTTACATCTTAGGCTCTGCTTCTAACTTGGGCCCAAATTGTAAAATGGTCTTATCTATTGGCGATTTCGTTCCAATTCACATTCCAAGTAATATTCGGCATGCTAATTACATTGCCGGTTGCCAAATTGCATTATCTCTTATAGTTTCCGAGATATGGACTATCGATAATTTACACCTTAGGCTCTGCTTCTAACTTGGGCCCAAATTGTAAAATGGTCTTATCTATTGGCGATTTCATCCCAATTCACATTCCAAGTGATATTCGGCATGCTAATTACATTGCCGGTTGCGAAATTGCATTATCTCTTATAGTTTCCGAGATATGGACTATCAATAATTTACACCTTAGGCTCTGCTTCTAACTTGGGCCCAAATTGTAAAATGGTCTTATCTATTGGCGATTTCGTTCCAATTCACATTCCAAGTAATATTCGGCATGCTAATTACATTGCCGGTTGCCAAATTGCATTATCTCTTATAGTTTCCGAGATATGGACTATCGATATTTTACACCTTAGGCTCTGCTTCTAACTTGGGCCCAAATTGTAAAATGGTCTTATCTATTGGCGATTTCGTTCCAATTCACATTCCAAGTAATATTCGGCATGCTAATTACATTGCCGTTTGCCAAATTGCATTATCTCTTATAGTTTCCGAGATATGGACTATCGATAATTTACACCATAGGCTCTGCTTATAACTTGGGCCCAAATTGTAAAATGGTCTTATCTATTGGCGATTTCGTTCCAACTCACATTCCAAGTAATATTCGGCATGCTAATTACATTGCCGGTTGCCAAATTGCATTATCTCTTATAGTTTCCGAGATATGGACTATCGATAATTTACACCTTAGGCTCTGCTTCTAACTTGGGCCCAAATTGTAAAATGGTCTTATCTATTGGCGATTTCGTTCCAATTCACATTCCAAGTAATATTCGGCATGCTAATTACATTGCCGGTTGCCAAATTGCATTATCTCTTATAGTTTCCGAGATATGGACTATCGATAATTTACACCTTAGGCTCTGCTTCTAACTTGGGCCCAAATTGTAAAATGGTCTTATCTATTGGCGATTTCGTTCCAATTCACATTCCAAGTAATATTCGGCATGCTAATTACATTGCCGGTTGCCAAATTGCATTATCTCTTATAGTTTCCGAGATACGGACTATCAATAATTTACACCTTAAGCTCTGCTTCTAACTTTGGCCCAAATTGTAAAATGGTCTTATCTATTGGCGATTTCGTTCCAATTCACATTCCAAGTAATATTCGGCATGCTAATTACATTGCCGGTTGCCAAATTGAATTATCTCTTATAGTTTCCGAGATATGGACTATCGATAATTTACATCTTAGGCTCTGCTTCTAACTTGGGCCCAAATTGTAAAATGGTCTTATCTATTGGCGATTTCGTTCCAATTCACATTCCAAGTAATATTCGGCATGCTAATTACATTGCCGGTTGCCAAATTGCATTATCTCTTATAGTTTCCGAGATATGGACTATCGATAATTTACACCTTAGGCTCTGCTTCTAACTTGGGCCCAAATTGTAAAATGGTCTTACCTATTGGCGATTTCGTTCCAATTCACATTCCAATTAATATTCGGCATGCTAATTACATTGCCGGTTGGCAAATTGCATTATCTCTTATAGTTTCCGAGATATGGACTATCGATAATTTACACCTTAGGCTCTGCTTCTAACTTGGGCCCAAATTGTAAAATGGTCTTATCTATTGGCGATTTCGTTCCAATTCACATTCCAAGTAATATTCGGCATGCTAATTACATTGCCGGTTGCCAAATTGCATTATCTCTTATAGTTTCCGAGATATGGACTATCGATAATTTACACCTTAGGCTCTGCTTCTAACTTGGGCCCAAATTGTAAAATGGTCTTACCTATTGGCGATTTCGTTCCAATTCACATTCCGAGTAATATTCGGCATGCTAATTACATTGCCGATTGCCAAATTGCATTATCTCTTATAGTTTCCGAGATATGGACTATCAATAATTTACACCTTAGGCTCTGCTTCTAACTTGGGCCCAAATTGTAAAATGGTCTTATCTATTGGCGATTTCGTTCCAATTCACATTCCAAGTAATATTCGGCATGCTAATTACATTGCCGGTTGCCAAATTGCATTATCTCTTATAGTTTCCGAGATATGGACTATCGATAATTTACACCTTAGGCTCTGCTTCTAACTTGGGCCCAAATCGTAAAATGGTCTTATCTATTGGCGATTTCGTTCCAATTCACATTCCAAGTAATATTCGGCATGCTAATTACATTGCCGGTTGCCAAATTGCATTATCTCTTATAGTTTCCGAGATATGGACTATCGATAATTTACACCTTAGGCTCTGCTTCTAACTTGGGCCCAAATTGTAAAATGGTCTTATCTATTGGCGATTTCGTTCCAATTCACATTCCAAGTAATATTCGGCATGCTAATTACATTGCCGGTTGCCAAATTGCATTAACTCTTATAGTTTCCGAGATATGGACTATCGATATTTTACACCTTAGGCTCTGCTTCTAACTTGGGCCCAAATTGTAAAATGGTCTTATCTATTGGCGATTTCGTTCCAATTCACATTCCAAGTAATATTCGGCATGCTAATTACATTGCCGGTTGCCAAATTGCATTATCTCTTATAGTTTCCGAGATATGGACTATCGATAATTTACACCATAGGCTCTGCTTATAACTTGGGCCCAAATTGTAAAATGGCCTTATCTATTGGCGATTTCGTTCCAACTCACATTCCAAGTAATATTCGGCATGCTAATTACATTGCCGGTTGCCAAATTGCATTATCTCTTATAGTTTCCGAGATATGGACTATCGATAATTTACACCTTAGGCTCTGCTTCTAACTTGGGCCCAAATTGTAAAATGGTCTTATCTATTGGCGATTTCGTTCCAATTCACATTCCAAGTAATATTCGGCATGCTAATTACATTGCCGGTTGCCAAATTGCATTATCTCTTATAGTTTCCGAGATATGGACTATCGATAATTTACACCTTAGGCTCTGCTTCTAACTTGGGCCCAAATTGTAAAATGGTCTTATCTATTGGCGATTTCGTTCCAATTCACATTCCAAGTAATATTCGGCATGCTAATTACATTGCCGGTTGCCAAATTGCATTATCTCTTATAGTTTCCGAGATATGGACTATCGATAATTTACATCTTAGGCTCTGCTTCTAACTTGGGCCCAAATTGTAAAATGGTCTTATCTATTGGCGATTTCGTTCCAATTCACATTCCAAGTAATATTCGGCATGCTAATTACATTGCCGGTTGCCAAATTGCATTATCTCTTATAGTTTCCGAGATATGGACTATCGATAATTTACACCTTAGGCTCTGCTTCTAACTTGGGCCCAAATTGTAAAATGGTCTTATCTATTGGCGATTTCATCCCAATTCACATTCCAAGTGATATTCGGCATGCTAATTACATTGCCGGTTGCGAAATTGCATTATCTCTTATAGTTTCCGAGATATGGACTATCAATAATTTACACCTTAGGCTCTGCTTCTAACTTGGGCCCAAATTGTAAAATGGTCTTATCTATTGGCGATTTCGTTCCAATTCACATTCCAAGTAATATTCGGCATGCTAATTACATTGCCGGTTGCCAAATTGCATTATCTCTTATAGTTTCCGAGATATGGACTATCGATATTTTACACCTTAGGCTCTGCTTCTAACTTGGGCCCAAATTGTAAAATGGTCTTATCTATTGGCGATTTCGTTCCAATTCACATTCCAAGTAATATTCGGCATGCTAATTACATTGCCGGTTGCCAAATTGCATTATCTCTTATAGTTTCCGAGATATGGACTATCGATAATTTACACCATAGGCTCTGCTTATAACTTGGGCCCAAATTGTAAAATGGTCTTATCTATTGGCGATTTCGTTCCAACTCACATTCCAAGTAATATTCGGCATGCTAATTACATTGCCGGTTGCCAAATTGCATTATCTCTTATAGTTTCCGAGATATGGACTATCGATAATTTACACCTTAGGCTCTGCTTCTAACTTGGGCCCAAATTGTAAAATGGTCTTATCTATTGGCGATTTCGTTCCAATTCACATTCCAAGTAATATTCGGCATGCTAATTACATTGCCGGTTGCCAAATTGCATTATCTCTTATAGTTTCCGAGATATGGACTATCGATAATTTACACCTTAGGCTCTGCTTCTAACTTGGGCCCAAATTGTAAAATGGTCTTATCTATTGGCGATTTCGTTCCAATTCACATTCCAAGTAATATTCGGCATGCTAATTACATTGCCGGTTGCCAAATTGCATTATCTCTTATAGTTTCCGAGATATGGACTATCGATAATTTACATCTTAGGCTCTGCTTCTAACTTGGGCCCAAATTGTAAAATGGTCTTATCTATTGGCGATTTCGTTCCAATTCACATTCCAAGTAATATTCGGCATGCTAATTACATTGCCGGTTGCCAAATTGCATTATCTCTTATAGTTTCCGAGATATGGACTATCGATAATTTACACCTTAGGCTCTGCTTCTAACTTGGGCCCAAATTGTAAAATGGTCTTATCTATTGGCGATTTCATCCCAATTCACATTCCAAGTGATATTCGGCATGCTAATTACATTGCCGGTTGCGAAATTGCATTATCTCTTATAGTTTCCGAGATATGGACTATCAATAATTTACACCTTAGGCTCTGCTTCTAACTTGGGCCCAAATTGTAAAATGGTCTTATCTATTGGCGATTTCGTTCCAATTCACATTCCAAGTAATATTCGGCATGCTAATTACATTGCCGGTTGCCAAATTGCATTATCTCTTATAGTTTCCGAGATATGGACTATCGATAATTTACACCTTAGGCTCTGCTTCTAACTTGGGCCCAAATTGTAAAATGGTCTTATCTATTGGCGATTTCGTTCCAATTCACATTCCAAGTAATATTCGGCATTCTAATTACATTGCCGGTTGCCAAATTGCATTATCTCTTATAGTTTCCGAGATATGGACTATCGATAATTTACACCTTAGGCTCTGCTTCTAACTTGGGCCCAAATTGTAAAATGGTCTTATCTATTGGCGATTTCGTTCCAATTCACATTCCAAGTAATATTCGGCATGCTAATTACATTGCCGGTTGCCAAATTGCATTATCTCTTATAGTTTCCGAGATATGGACTATCGATAATTTACACCTTAGGCTCTGCTTCTAACTTGGGCCCAAATTGTAAAATGGTCTTATCCATTGGCGTTTTCGTTCCAATTCACATTCCAAGTAATATTCGGCATGCTAATTACATTGCCGGTTGCCAAATTGCATTATCTCTTATAGTTTCCGAGATATGGACTATCGATAATTTACACCTTAGGCTCTGCTTCTAACTTGGGCCCAAATTGTAAAATGGTCTTACCTATTGGCGATTTCGTTCCAATTCACATTCCAATTAATATTCGGCATGCTAATTACATTGCCGGTTGCCAAATTGCATTATCTCTTATAGTTTCCGAGATATGGACTATCGATAATTTACACCTTAGGCTCTGCTTCTAACTTGGGCCCAAATTGTAAAATGGTCTTATCTATTGGCGATTTCGTTCCAATTCACATTCCAAGTAATATTCGGCATGCTAATTACATTGCCGGTTGCCAAATTGCATTATCTCTTATAGTTTCCGAGATATGGACTATCGATAATTTACACCTTAGGCTCTGCTTCTAACTTGGGCCCAAATTGTAAAATGGTCTTACCTATTGGCGATTTCGTTCCAATTCACATTCCAAGTAATATTCGGCATGCTAATTACATTGCCTGTTGCCAAATTGCATTATCTCTTATAGTTTCCGAGATATGGACTATCCATAATTTACACCTTAGGCTCTGCTTCTAACTTGGGCCCAAATTGTAAAATGGTCTTATCTATTGGCGATTTCGTTCCAATTCACATTCCAAGTAACATTCGGCATGCTAATTACATTGCCGGTTGCCAAACTGCATTATCTCTTATAGTTTCCGAGATATGGACTATCGATAATTTACACCTTAGGCTCTGCTTCTAACTTGGGCCCTAATTGTAAAATGGCCTTATCTATTGGCGATTTCGTTCCAATTCACATTCCAAGTAATATTCGGCATGCTAATTACATTGCCTGTTGCCAAATTGCATTATCTCTTATAGTTTCCGAGATATGGACTATCAATAATTTACACCTTAGGCTCTGCTTCTAACTTGGGCCCAAATTGTAAAATGGTCTTATCTATTGGCGATTTCGTTCCAATTCACATTCCAAGTAATATTCGGCATGCTAATTACATTGCCGGTTGCCAAATTGCATTATCTCTTATAGTTTCCGAGATATGGACTATCGACATCTGACAATATTGGCTCTGCTTCTAACTTGGGCCCAAATTGTAAAATGGCCTTATCTATTGGCGATTTCGTTCCAATTCACATTCCAAGTAATATTCGGCATGCTAATTACATTGCCGGTTGCCAAATTGCATTATCTCTTATAGTTTCCGAGATATGGACTATCGATAATTTACATCTTAGGCTCTGCTTCTAATTTGGGCGCAAATTGTAAAATGGTCTTATCTATTGGCGATTTCGTTCCAATTCACATTCCAAGTAATATTCGGCATGCTAATTACATTGCCGGTTGCCAAATTGCATTATCTCCTATAGTTTCCGAGATATGGACTATCGATAATTTACACCTTAGGCTCTGCTTCTAACTTGGGCCCTAATTGTAAAATGGTCTTATCTATTGGCGATTTCGTCCCAATTCACATTCCAAGTGATATTCGGCATGCTAATTACATTGCTGGTTGCGAAATTGCATTATCTCTTATAGTTTCCGAGATATGGACTATCAATAATTTACACCTTAGGCTCTGCTTCTAACTTGGGCCCAAATTGTAAAATGGACTTATCTATTGGCGATTTCGTTCCAATTCACATTCCAAGTAATATTCGGCATGCTAATTACATTGCCGGTTGCCAAATTGCATTATCTCTTATAGTTTCCGAGATATGGACTATCGATAATTTACACCTTAGGCTCTGCTTCTAACTTGGGCCCAAATTGTAAAATGGTCTTATCTATTGGCGATTTCGTTCCAATTCACATTCCAAGTAATATTCGGCATGCTAATTACATTGCCGGTTGCCAAATTGCATTATCTCTTATAGTTTCCGAGATATGGACTATCGATAATTTACACCTTAGGCTGTGCTTCTAACTTGGGCCCAAATTGTAAAATGGTCTTATCTATTGGCGATTTCGTCCCAATTCACATTCCAAGTGATATTCGGCATGCTAATTACATTGCTGGTTGCGAAATTGCATTATCTCTTATAGTTTCCGAGATATGGACTATCAATAATTTACACCTTAGGCTCTGCTTCTAACTTGGGCCCAAATTGTAAAATGGCCTTATCTATTGGCGATTTCGTTCCAATTCACATTCCAAGTAATATTCGGCATGCTAATTACATTGCCGGTTGCCAAATTGCATTATCTCTTATAGTTTCCGAGATATGGACTATCGATAATTTACATCTTAGGCTCTGCTTCTAACTTGGGCGTAAATTGTAAAATGGTCTTATCTATTGGCGATTTCGTTCCAATTCACATTCCAAGTAATATTCGGCATGCTAATTACATTGCCGGTTGCCAAATTGCATTATCTCCTATAGTTTCCGAGATATGGACTATCGATAATTTACACCTTAGGCTCTGCTTCTAACTTGGGCCCAAATTGTAAAATGGTCTTATCTATTGGCGATTTCGTCCCAATTCACATTCCAAGTGATATTCGGCATGCTAATTACATTGCTGGTTGCGAAATTGCATTATCTCTTATAGTTTCCGAGATATGGACTATCAATAATTTACACCTTAGGCTCTGCTTCTAACTTGGGCCCAAATTGTAAAATGGACTTATCTATTGGCGATTTCGTTCCAATTCACATTCCAAGTAATATTCGGCATGCTAATTACATTGCCGGTTGCCAAATTGCATTATCTCTTATAGTTTCCGAGATATGGACTATCGATAATTTACACCTTAGGCTCTGCTTCTAACTTGGGCCCAAATTGTAAAATGGTCTTATCTATTGGCGATTTCGTTCCAATTCACATTCCAAGTAATATTCGGCATGCTAATTACATTGCCGGTTGCCAAATTGCATTATCTCTTATAGTTTCCGAGATATGGACTATCGATAATTTACACCTTAGGCTGTGCTTCTAACTTGGGCCCAAATTGTAAAATGGTCTTATCTATTGGCGATTTCGTCCCAATTCACATTCCAAGTGATATTCGGCATGCTAATTACATTGCTGGTTGCGAAATTGCATTATCTCTTATAGTTTCCGAGATATGGACTATCAATAATTTACACCTTAGGCTCTGCTTCTAACTTGGGCCCAAATTGTAAAATGGCCTTATCTATTGGCGATTTCGTTCCAATTCACATTCCAAGTAATATTCGGCATGCTAATTACATTGCCGGTTGCCAAATTGCATTATCTCTTATAGTTTCCGAGATATGGACTATCGATAATTTACATCTTAGGCTCTGCTTCTAACTTGGGCGTAAATTGTAAAATGGTCTTATCTATTGGCGATTTCGTTCCAATTCACATTCCAAGTAATATTCGGCATGCTAATTACATTGCCGGTTGCCAAATTGCATTATCTCTTATAGTTTCCGAGATATGGACTATCGATAATTTACATCTTAGGCTCTGCTTCTAACTTGGGCGCAAATTGTAAAATGGTCTTATCTATTGGCGATTTCGTTCCAATTCACATTCCAAGTAATATTCGGCATGCTAATTACATTGCCGGTTGCCAAATTGCATTATCTCCTATAGTTTCCGAGATATGGACTATCGATAATTTACACCTTAGGCTCTGCTTCTAACTTGGGCCCAAATTGTAAAATGGTCTTATCTATTGGCGATTTCGTCCCAATTCACATTCCAAGTGATATTCGGCATGCTAATTACATTGCTGGTTGCGAAATTGCATTATCTCTTATAGTTTCCGAGATATGGACTATCAATAATTTACACCTTAGGCTCTGCTTCTAACTTGGGCCCAAATTGTAAAATGGACTTATCTATTGGCGATTTCGTTCCAATTCACATTCCAAGTAATATTCGGCATGCTAATTACATTGCCGGTTGCCAAATTGCATTATCTCTTATAGTTTCCGAGATATGGACTATCGATAATTTACACCTTAGGCTCTGCTTCTAACTTGGGCCCAAATTGTAAAATGGTCTTATCTATTGGCGATTTCGTTCCAATTCACATTCCAAGTAATATTCGGCATGCTAATTACATTGCCGGTTGCCAAATTGCATTATCTCTTATAGTTTCCGAGATATGGACTATCGATAATTTACACCTTAGGCTGTGCTTCTAACTTGGGCCCAAATTGTAAAATGGTCTTATCTATTGGCGATTTCGTCCCAATTCACATTCCAAGTGATATTCGGCATGCTAATTACATTGCTGGTTGCGAAATTGCATTATCTCTTATAGTTTCCGAGATATGGACTATCGATAATTTACACCTTAGGCTCTGCTTCTAACTTGGGCCCAAATTGTAAAATGGTCTTATCTATTGGCGATTTCATCCCAATTCACATTCCAAGTGATATTCGGCATGCTAATTACATTGCCGGTTGCGAAATTGCATTATCTCTTATAGTTTCCGAGATATGGACTATCAATAATTTACACCTTAGGCTCTGCTTCTAACTTGGGCCCAAATTGTAAAATGGTCTTATCTATTGGCGATTTCGTTCCAATTCACATTCCAAGTAATATTCGGCATGCTAATTACATTGCCGGTTGCCAAATTGCATTATCTCTTATAGTTTCCGAGATATGGACTATCGATAATTTACACCTTAGGCTCTACTTCTAACTTGGGCCCAAATTGTAAAATGGTCTTATCTATTGGCGATTTCGTTCCAATTCACATTCCAAGTAATATTCGGCATTCTAATTACATTGCCGGTTGCCAAATTGCATTATCTCTTATAGTTTCCGAGATATGGACTATCGATAATTTACACCTTAGGCTCTGCTTCTAACTTGGGCCCAAATTGTAAAATGGTCTTATCTATTGGCGATTTCGTTCCAATTCACATTCCAAGTAATATTCGGCATGCTAATTACATTGCCGGTTGCCAAATTGCATTATCTCTTATAGTTTCCGAGATATGGACTATCGATAATTTACACCTTAGGCTCTGCTTCTAACTTGGGCCCAAATTGTAAAATGGTCTTATCTATTGGCGTTTTCGTTCCAATTCACATTCCAAGTAATATTCGGCATGCTAATTACATTGCCGGTTGCCAAATTGCATTATCTCTTATAGTTTCCGAGATATGGACTATCGATAATTTACACCTTAGGCTCTGCTTCTAACTTGGGCCCAAATTGTAAAATGGTCTTACCTATTGGCGATTTCGTTCCAATTCACATTCCAATTAATATTCGGCATGCTAATTACATTGCCGGTTGCCAAATTGCATTATCTCTTATAGTTTCCGAGATATGGACTATCGATAATTTACACCTTAGGCTCTGCTTCTAACTTGGGCCCAAATTGTAAAATGGTCTTATCTATTGGCGATTTCGTTCCAATTCACATTCCAAGTAATATTCGGCATGCTAATTACATTGCCGGTTGCCAAATTGCATTATCTCTTATAGTTTCCGAGATATGGACTATCGATAATTTACACCTTAGGCTCTGCTTCTAACTTGGGCCCAAATTGTAAAATGGTCTTACCTATTGGCGATTTCGTTCCAATTTACATTCCAAGTAATATTCGGCATGCTAATTACATTGCCTGTTGCCAAATTGCATTATCTCTTATAGTTTCCGAGATATGGACTATCCATAATTTACACCTTAGGCTCTGCTTCTAACTTGGGCCCAAATTGTAAAATGGTCTTATCTATTGGCGATTTCGTTCCAATTCACATTCCAAGTAACATTCGGCATGCTAATTACATTGCCGGTTGCCAAACTGCATTATCTCTTATAGTTTCCGAGATATGGACTATCGATAATTTACACCTTAGGCTCTGCTTCTAACTTGGGCCCTAATTGTAAAATGGCCTTATCTATTGGCGATTTCGTTCCAATTCACATTCCAAGTAATATTCGGCATGCTAATTACATTGCCGGTTGCCAAATTGCATTATCTCTTATAGTTTCCGAGATATGGACTATCAATAATTTACACCTTAGGCTCTGCTTCTAACTTGGGCCCAAATTGTAAAATGGTCTTATCTATTGGCGATTTCGTTCCAATTCACATTCCAAGTAACATTCGGCATGCTAATTACATTGCCGGTTGCCAAATTGCATTATCTCTTATAGTTTCCGAGATATGGACTATCGATAATTTACACCTTAGGCTCTGCTTCTAACTTGGGCCCTAATTGTAAAATGGCCTTATCTATTGGCGATTTCGTTCCAATTCACATTCCAAGTAATATTCGGCATGCTAATTACATTGCCGGTTGCCAAATTGCATTATCTCCTATAGTTTCCGAGATATGGACTATCGATAATTTACACCTTAGGCTCTGCTTCTAACTTGGGCCCAAATTGTAAAATGGTCTTATCTATTGGCGATTTCGTCCCAATTCACATTCCAAGTGATATTCGGCATGCTAATTACATTGCTGGTTGCGAAATTGCATTATCTCTTATAGTTTCCGAGATATGGACTATCAATAATTTACACCTTAGGCTCTGCTTCTAACTTGGGCCCAAATTGTAAAATGGCCTTATCTATTGGCGATTTCGTTCCAATTCACATTCCAAGTAATATTCGGCATGCTAATTACAGTGCCGGTTGCCAAATTGCATTATCTCTTATAGTTTCCGAGATATGGACTATCAATAATTTACACCTTAGGCTCTGCTTCTAACTTGGGCCCTAATTGTAAAATGGCCTTATCTATTGGCGATTTCGTTCCAATTCACATTCCAAGTAATATTCGGCATGCTAATTACATTGCCGGTTGCCAAATTGCATTATCTCTTATAGTTTCCGAGATATGGACTATCAATAATTTACACCTTAGGCTCTGCTTCTAACTTGGGCCCTAATTGTAAAATGGCCTTATCTATTGGCGATTTCGTTCCAATTCACATTCCAAGTAATATTCGGCATGCTAATTACATTGCCGGTTGCCAAATTGCATTATCTCTTATAGTTTCCGAGATATGGACTATCAATAATTTACACCGTAGGCTCTGCTTCTAACTTGGGCCCAAATTGTAAAATGGTCTTATCTATTGGCGATTTCGTTCCAATTCACATTCCAAGTAACATTCGGCATGCTAATTACATTGCCGGTTGCCAAATTGCATTATCTCTTATAGTTTCCGAGATATGGACTATCGATAATTTACACCTTAGGCTCTGCTTCTAACTTGGGCCCTAATTGTAAAATGGCCTTATCTATTGGCGATTTCGTTCCAATTCACATTCCAAGTAATATTCGGCATGCTAATTACATTGCCGGTTGCCAAATTGCATTATCTCTTATAGTTTCCGAGATATGGACTATCGATAATTTACATCTTAGGCTCTGCTTCTAACTTGGGCGCAAATTGTAAAATGGTCTTATCTATTGGCGATTTCGTTCCAATTCACATTCCAAGTAATATTCGGCATGCTAATTACATTGCCGGTTGCCAAATTGCATTATCTCCTATAGTTTCCGAGATATGGACTATCGATAATTTACACCTTAGGCTCTGCTTCTAACTTGGGCCCAAATTGTAAAATGGTCTTATCTATTGGCGATTTCGTCCCAATTCACATTCCAAGTGATATTCGGCATGCTAATTACATTGCTGGTTGCGAAATTGCATTATCTCTTATAGTTTCCGAGATATGGACTATCAATAATTTACACCTTAGGCTCTGCTTCTAACTTGGGCCCAAATTGTAAAATGGCCTTATCTATTGGCGATTTCGTTCCAATTCACATTCCAAGTAATATTCGGCATGCTAATTACATTGCCGGTTGCCAAATTGCATTATCTCTTATAGTTTCCGAGATATGGACTATCGATAATTTACACCCTAGGCTCTGCTTCTAACTTGGGCCCAAATTGTAAAATGGTCTTATCTATTGGCGATTTCGTTCCAATTCACATTCCAAGTAATATTCGGCATGCTAATTACATTGCCGGTTGCCAAATTGCATTATCTCTTATAGTTTCCGAGATATGGACTATCGATAATTTACACCTTAGGCTCTGCTTCTAACTTGGGCCCAAATTGTAAAATGATCTTATCTATTGGCGATTTCGTTCCAATTCACATTCCAAGTAATATTCGGCATGCTAATTACATTGCCGGTTGCCAATTTGCATTATCTCTTATAGTTTCCGAGATATGGACTATCGATAATTTACACCTTAGGCTCTGCTTCTAACTTGGGCCCAAATTGTAAAATGGTCTTATCTATTGGCGATTTCGTTCCAATTCACATTCCAAGTAATATTCGGCATGCTAATTACATTGCCGGTTGCCAAATTGCATTATCTCTTATAGTTTCCGAGATATGGACTATCGATAATTTACACCTTAGGCTCTGCTTCTAACTTGGGCCCAAATTGTAAAATGGTCTTACCTATTGGCGATTTCGTTCCAATTCACATTCCAAGTAATATTCGGCATGCTAATTACATTGCCTGTTGCCAAATTGCATTATCTCTTATAGTTTCCGAGATATGGACTATCCATAATTTACACCTTAGGCTCTGCTTCTAACTTGGGCCCAAATTGTAAAATGGTCTTATCTATTGGCGATTTCGTTCCAATTCACATTCCAAGTAACATTCGGCATGCTAATTACATTGCCGGTTGCCAAACTGCATTATCTCTTATAGTTTCCGAGATATGGACTATCGATAATTTACAGCTTAGGCTCTGCTTCTAACTTGGGCCCTAATTGTAAAATGGCCTTATCTATTGGCGATTTCGTTCCAATTCACATTCCAAGTAATATTCGGCATGCTAATTACATTGCCGGTTGCCAAATTGCATTATCTCTTATAGTTTCCGAGATATGGACTATCAATAATTTACACCTTAGGCTCTGCTTCTAACTTGGGCCCAAATTGTAAAATGGTCTTATCTATTGGCGATTTCGTTCCAATTCACATTCCAAGTAACATTCGGCATGCTAATTACATTGCCGGTTGCCAAATTGCATTATCTCTTATAGTTTCCGAGATATGGACTATCGATAATTTACACCTTAGGCTCTGCTTCTAACTTGGGCCCTAATTGTAAAATGGCCTTATCTATTGGCGATTTCGTTCCAATTCACATTCCAAGTAATATTCGGCATGCTAATTACATTGCCGGTTGCCAAATTGCATTATCTCTTATAGTTTCCGAGATATGGACTATCGATAATTTACATATTAGGCTCTGCTTCTAACTTGGGCGCAAATTGTAAAATGGTCTTATCTATTGGCGATTTCGTTCCAATTCACATTCCAAGTAATATTCGGCATGCTAATTACATTGCCGGTTGCCAAATTGCATTATCTCCTATAGTTTCCGAGATATGGACTATCGATAATTTACACCTTAGGCTCTGCTTCTAACTTGGGCCCAAATTGTAAAATGGTCTTATCTATTGGCGATTTCGTCCCAATTCACATTCCAAGTGATATTCGGCATGCTAATTACATTGCTGGTTGCGAAATTGCATTATCTCTTATAGTTTCCGAGATATGGACTATCAATAATTTACACCTTAGGCTCTGCTTCTAACTTGGGCCCAAATTGTAAAATGGCCTTATCTATTGGCGATTTCGTTCCAATTCACATTCCAAGTAATATTCGGCATGCTAATTACATTGCCGGTTGCCAAATTGCATTATCTCTTATAGTTTCCGAGATATGGACTATCAATAATTTACACCTTAGGCTCTGCTTCTAACTTGGGCCCTAATTGTAAAATGGCCTTATCTATTGGCGATTTCGTTCCAATTCACATTCCAAGTAATATTCGGCATGCTAATTACATTGCCGGTTGCCAAATTGCATTATCTCTTATAGTTTCCGAGATATGGACTATCAATAATTTACACCTTAGGCTCTGCTTCTAACTTGGGCCCTAATTGTAAAATGGCCTTATCTATTGGCGATTTCGTTCCAATTCACATTCCAAGTAATATTCGGCATGCTAATTACATTGCCGGTTGCCAAATTGCATTATCTCTTATAGTTTCCGAGATATGGACTATCAATAATTTACACCTTAGGCTCTGCTTCTAACTTGGGCCCAAATTGTAAAATGGTCTTATCTATTGGCGATTTCGTTCCAATTCACATTCCAAGTAACATTCGGCATGCTAATTACATTGCCGGTTGCCAAATTGCATTATCTCTTATAGTTTCCGAGATATGGACTATCGATAATTTACACCTTAGGCTCTGCTTCTAACTTGGGCCCTAATTGTAAAATGGCCTTATCTATTGGCGATTTCGTTCCAATTCACATTCCAAGTAATATTCGGCATGCTAATTACATTGCCGGTTGCCAAATTGCATTATCTCTTATAGTTTCCGAGATATGTACTATCGATAATTTACATCTTAGGCTCTGCTTCTAACTTGGGCGCAAATTGTAAAATGGTCTTATCTATTGGCGATTTCGTTCCAATTCACATTCCAAGTAATATTCGGCATGCTAATTACATTGCCGGTTGCCAAATTGCATTATCTCCTATAGTTTCCGAGATATGGACTATCGATAATTTACACCTTAGGCTCTGCTTCTAACTTGGGCCCAAATTGTAAAATGGTCTTATCTATTGGCGATTTCGTCCCAATTCACATTCCAAGTGATATTCGGCATGCTAATTACATTGCTGGTTGCGAAATTGCATTATCTCTTATAGTTTCCGAGATATGGACTATCAATAATTTACACCTTAGGCTCTGCTTCTAACTTGGGCCCAAATTGTAAAATGGCCTTATCTATTGGCGATTTCGTTCCAATTCACATTCCAAGTAATATTCGGCATGCTAATTACATTGCCGGTTGCCAAATTGCATTATCTCTTATAGTTTCCGAGATATGGACTATCGATAATTTACACCTTAGGCTCTGCTTCTAACTTGGGCCCAAATTGTAAAATGGTCTTATCTATTGGCGATTTCGTTCCAATTCACATTCCAAGTAATATTCGGCATGCTAATTACATTGCCGGTTGCCAAATTGCATTATCTCTTATAGTTTCCGAGATATGGACTATCGATAATTTACACCTTAGGCTCTGCTTCTAACTTGGGTCCAAATTGTAAAATGGTCTTATCTATTGGCGATTTCGTTCCAATTCACATTCCAAGTAATATTCGGCATGCTAATTACATTGCCGGTTGCCAAATTGCATTATCTCTTATAGTTTCCGAGATATGGACTATCGATAATTTACACCTTAGGCTCTGCTTCTAACTTGGGCCCAAATTGTAAAATGGTCTTATCTATTGGCGATTTCGTTCCAATTCACATTCCAAGTAATATTCGGCATGCTAATTACATTGCCGGTTGCCAAATTGCATTATCTCTTATAGTTTCCGAGATATGGACTATCAATAATTTACATCTTAAGCTCTGCTTCTAACTTGGGCCCAAATTGTAAAATGGTCTTATCTATTGGCGATTTCGTTCCAATTCACATTCCAAGTAATATTCGGCATGCTAATTACATTGCCGGTTGCCAAATTGAATTATCTCTTATAGTTTCCGAGATATGGACTATCGATAATTTACACCTTAGGCTCTGCTTCTAACTTGGGCCCAAATTGTAAAATGGTCTTATCTATTGGCGATTTCGTTCCAATTCACATTCCAAGTAATATTCGGCATGCTAATTACATTGCCGGTTGCCAAATTGCATTATCTCTTATTGTTTCCGAGATATGGACTATCGATAATTTACACCTTAGGCTCTGCTTCTAACTTGGGCCCAAATTGTAAAATGGTCTTACCTATTGGCGATTTCGTTCCAATTCACATTCCAATTAATATTCGGCATGCTAATTACATTGCCGGTTGCCAAATTGCATTATCTCTTATAGTTTCCGAGATATGGACTATCGATAATTTACACCTTAGGCTCTGCTTCTAACTTGGGCCCAAATTGTAAAATGGTCTTATCTATTGGCGATTTCGTTCCAATTCACATTCCAAGTAATATTCGGCATGCTAATTACATTGCCGGTTGCCAAATTGCATTATCTCTTATAGTTTCCGAGATATGGACTATCGATAATTTACACCTTAGGCTCTGCTTCTAACTTGGGCCCAAATTGTAAAATGGTCTTACCTATTGGCGATTTCGTTCCAATTCACATTCCAAGTAATATTCGGCATGCTAATTACATTGCCGGTTGCCAAATTGCATTATCTCTTATAGTTTCCGAGATATGGACTATCGATAATTTACACCTTAGGCTCTGCTTCTAACTTGGGCCCAAATTGTAAAATGGTCTTATCTATTGGCGATTTCGTTCCAATTCACATTCCAAGTAATATTCGGCATTCTAATTACATTGCCGGTTGCCAAATTGCATTATCTCTTATAGTTTCCGAGATATGGACTATCGATAATTTACACCTTAGGCTCTGCTTCTAACTTGGGCCCAAATTGTAAAATGGTCTTATCTATTGGCGATTTCGTTCCAATTCACATTCCAAGTAATATTCGGCATGCTAATTACATTGCCGGTTGCCAAATTGCATTATCTCTTATAGTTTCCGAGATATGGACTATCGATAATTTACACCTTAGGCTCTGCTTCTAACTTGGGCCCAAATTGTAAAATGGTCTTATCTATTGGCGTTTTCGTTCCAATTCACATTCCAAGTAATATTCGGCATGCTAATTACATTGCCGGTTGCCAAATTGCATTATCTCTTATAGTTTCCGAGATATGGACTATCGATAATTTACACCTTAGGCTCTGCTTCTAACTTGGGCCCAAATTGTAAAATGGTCTTACCTATTGGCGATTTCGTTCCAATTCACATTCCAATTAATATTCGGCATGCTAATTACATTGCCGGTTGCCAAATTGCATTATCTCTTATAGTTTCCGAGATATGGACTATCGATAATTTACACCTTAGGCTCTGCTTCTAACTTGGGCCCAAATTGTAAAATGGTCTTATCTATTGGCGATTTCGTTCCAATTCACATTCCAAGTAATATTCGGCATGCTAATTACATTGCCGGTTGCCAAATTGCATTATCTCTTATAGTTTCCGAGATATGGACTATCGATAATTTACACCTTAGGCTCTGCTTCTAACTTGGGCCCAAATTGTAAAATGGTCTTACCTATTGGCGATTTCGTTCCAATTCACATTCCAAGTAATATTCGGCATGCTAATTACATTGCCTGTTGCCAAATTGCATTATCTCTTATAGTTTCCGAGATATGGACTATCCATAATTTACACCTTAGGCTCTGCTTCTAACTTGGGCCCAAATTGTAAAATGGTCTTATCTATTGGCGATTTCGTTCCAATTCACATTCCAAGTAACATTCGGCATGCTAATTACATTGCCGGTTGCCAAACTGCATTATCTCTTATAGTTTCCGAGATATGGACTATCGATAATTTACACCTTAGGCTCTGCTTCTAAGTTGGGCCCTAATTGTAAAATGGCCTTATCTATTGGCGATTTCGTTCCAATTCACATTCCAAGTAATATTCGGCATGCTAATTACATTGCCGGTTGCCAAATTGCATTATCTCTTATAGTTTCCGAGATATGGACTATCAATAATTTACACCTTAGGCTCTGCTTCTAACTTGGGCCCAAATTGTAAAATGGTCTTATCTATTGGCGATTTCGTTCCAATTCACATTCCAAGTAACATTCGGCATGCTAATTACATTGCCGGTTGCCAAATTGCATTATCTCTTATAGTTTCCGAGATATGGACTATCGATAATTTACACCTTAGGCTCTGCTTCTAACTTGGGCCCTAATTGTAAAATGGCCTTATCTATTGGCGATTTCGTTCCAATTCACATTCCAAGTAATATTCGGCATGCTAATTACATTGCCGGTTGCCAAATTGCATTATCTCTTATAGTTTCCGAGATATGGACTATCGATAATTTACATCTTAGGCTCTGCTTCTAACTTGGGCGCAAATTGTATAATGGTCTTATCTATTGGCGATTTCGTTCCAATTCACATTCCAAGTAATATTCGGCATGCTAATTACATTGCCGGTTGCCAAATTGCATTATCTCCTATAGTTTCCGAGATATGGACTATCGATAATTTACACCTTAGGCTCTGCTTCTAACTTGGGCCCAAATTGTAAAATGGTCTTATCTATTGGCGATTTCGTCCCAATTCACATTCCAAGTGATATTCGGCATGCTAATTACATTGCCGGTTGCGAAATTGCATTATCTCTTATAGTTTCCGAGATATGGACTATCAATAATTTACACCTTAGGCTCTGCTTCTAACTTGGGCCCAAATTGTAAAATGGCCTTATCTATTGGCGATTTCGTTCCAATTCACATTCCAAGTAATATTCGGCATGCTAATTACATTGCCGGTTGCCAAATTGCATTATCTCTTATAGTTTCCGAGATATGGACTATCGATAATTTACACCTTAGGCTCTGCTTCTAACTTGGGCCCAAATTGTAAAATGGTCTTATCTATTGGCGATTTCGTTCCAATTCACATTCCAAGTAATATTCGGCATGCTAATTACATTGCCGGTTGCCAAATTGCATTATCTCTTATAGTTTCCGAGATATGGACTATCGATAATTTACACCTTAGGCTCTGCTTCTAACTTGGGCCCAAATTGTAAAATGGTCTTATCTATTGGCGATTTCGTTCCAATTCACATTCCAAGTAATATTCGGCATGCTAATTACATTGCCGGTTGCCAATTTGCATTATCTCTTATAGTTTCCGAGATATGGACTATCGATAATTTACACCTTAGGCTCTGCTTCTAACTTGGGCCCAAATTGTAAAATGGCCTTATCTATTGGCGATTTCGTTCCAATTCACATTCCAAGTAATATTCGGCATGCTAATTACATTGCCGGTTGCCAAATTGCATTATCTCTTATAGTTTCCGAGATATGGACTATCGATAATTTACACCTTAGGCTCTGCTTCTAACTTGGGCCCAAATTGTAAAATGGTCTTATCTATTGGCGATTTCGTTCCAATTCACACTCCAAGTAATATTCGGCATGCTAATTACATTGCCGGTTGCGAAATTGCATTATCTCTTATAGTTTCCGAGATATGGACTATCAATAATTTACACCTTAGGCTCTGCTTCTAACTTGGGCCCAAATTGTAAAATGGTCTTATCTATTGGCGATTTCGTTCCAATTCACATTCCAAGTAATATTCGGCATGCTAATTATATTGCCGGTTGCCAAATTGCATTACCTCTTATAGTTTCCGAGATATGGACTATCGATAATTTATACCTTAGGCTCTGCTTCTAACTTGGGCCCAAATGGTAAAATGGTCTTATCTATTGGCGATTTCGTTCCAATTCACATTCCAAGTAATATTCGGCATGCTAATTACATTGCCGGTTGCCAAATTGCATTATCTCTTATAGTTTCCGAGATATGGACTATCGATAATTTACACCTTAGGCTCTGCTTCTAACTTGGGCCCAAATTGTAAAATGGTCTTATCTATTGGCGATTTCGTTCCAATTCACATTCCAAGTAATATTCGGCATGCTAATTACATTGCCGGTTGCCAAATTGCATTATCTCTTATAGTTTCCGAGATATGGACTATCGATAATTTACACCTTAGGCTCTGCTTCTAACTTGGGCCCAAATTGTAAAATGGTCTTATCTATTGGCGATTTCGTTCCAATTCACATTCCAAGTAATATTCGGCATGCTAATTACATTGCCGGTTGCCAAATTGCATTATCTCTTATAGTTTCCGAGATATGGACTATCAATAAATTACACCTTAAGCTCTGCTTCTAGCTTGGGCCCAAATTGTAAAATGGTCTTATCTATTGGCGATTTCGTTCCAATTCACATTCCAAGTAATATTCGGCATGCTAATTACATTGCCGGTTGCCAAATTGAATTATCTCTTATAGTTTCCGAGATATGGACTATCGATAATTTACACCTTAGGCTCTGCTTCTAACTTGGGCCCAAATTGTAAAATGGTCTTATCTATTGGCGATTTCGTTCCAATTCACATTCCAAGTAATATTCGGCATGCTAATTACATTGCCGGTTGCCAAATTGCATTATCTCTTATTGTTTCCGAGATATGGACTATCGATAATTTACACCTTAGGCTCTGCTTCTAACTTGGGCCCAAATTGTAAAATGGTCTTACCTATTGGCGATTTCGTTCCAATTCACATTCCAATTAATATTCGGCATGCTAATTACATTGCCGGTTGCCAAATTGCATTATCTCTTATAGTTTCCGAGATATGGACTATCGATAATTTACACCTTAGGCTCTGCTTCTAACTTGGGCCCAAATTGTAAAATGGTCTTACCTATTGGCGATTTCGTTCCAATTCACATTCCGAGTAATATTCGGCATGCTAATTACATTGCCGGTTGCCAAATTGCATTATCTCTTATAGTTTCCGAGATATGGACTATCAATAATTTACACCTTAGGCTCTGCTTCTAACTTGGGCCCAAATTGTAAAATGGTCTTATCTATTGGCGATTTCGTTCCAATTCACATTCCAAGTAACATTCGGCATGCTAATTACATTGCCGGTTGCCAAATTGCATTATCTCTTATAGTTTCCGAGATATGGACTATCGATAATTTACACCTTAGGCTCTGCTTCTAACTTGGGCCCTAATTGTAAAATGGCCTTATCTATTGGCGATTTCGTTCCAATTCACATTCCAAGTAATATTCGGCATGCTAATTACATTTCCGGTTGCCAAATTGCATTATCTCTTATAGTTTCCGAGATATGGACTATCGATAATTTACACCTTAGGCTCTGCTTCTAACTTGGGCCCAAATTGTAAAATGGTCTTACCTATTGGCGATTTCGTTCCAATTCACACTCCAAGTAATATTCGGCATGCTAATTACATTGCCGGTTGCGAAATTGCATTATCTCTTATAGTTTCCGAGATATGGACTATCAATAATTTACACCTTAGGCTCTGCTTCTAACTTGGGCCCAAATTGTAAAATGGTCTTATCTATTGGCGATTTCGTTCCAATTCACATTCCAAGTAATATTCGGCATGCTAATTACATTGCCGGTTGCCAAATTGCATTATCTCTTATAGTTTCCGAGATATGGACTATCGATAATTTACACCTTAGGCTCTGCTTCTAACTTGGGCCCAAATCGTAAAATGGTCTTATCTATTGGCGATTTCGTTCCAATTCACATTCCAAGTAATATTCGGCATGCTAATTACATTGCCGGTTGCCAAATTGCATTATCTCTTATAGTTTCCGAGATATGGACTATCGATAATTTACACCTTAGGCTCTGCTTCTAACTTGGGCCCAAATTGTAAAATGGTCTTATCTATTGGCGATTTCGTTCCAATTCACATTCCAAGTAATATTCGGCATGCTAATTACATTGCCGGTTGCCAAATTGCATTAACTCTTATAGTTTCCGAGATATGGACTATCGATATTTTACACCTTAGGCTCTGCTTCTAACTTGGGCCCAAATTGTAAAATGGTCTTATCTATTGGCGATTTCGTTCCAATTCACATTCCAAGTAATATTCGGCATGCTAATTACATTGCCGGTTGTCAAATTGCATTATCTCTTATAGTTTCCGAGATATGGACTATCGATAATTTACACCTTAGGCTCTGCTTCTAACTTGGGCCCAAATTGTAAAATGGTCTTATCTATTGGCGATTTCGTTCCAATTCACATTCCAAGTAATATTCGGCATGCTAATTACATTGCCGGTTGCCAAATTGCATTATCTCTTATAGTTTCCGAGATATGGACTATCGATAATTTACATCTTAGGCTCTGCTTCTAACTTGGGCCCAAATTGTAAAATGGTCTTATCTATTGGCGATTTCGTTCCAATTCACATTCCAAGTAATATTCGGCATGCTAATTACATTGCCCGTTGCCAAATTGCATTATCTCTTATAGTTTCCGAGATATGGACTATCAATAATTTACACCTTAAGCTCTGCTTCTAACTTGGGCCCAAATTGTAAAATGGTCTTATCTATTGGCGATTTCGTTCCAATTCACATTCCAAGTAATATTCGGCCTGCTAATTACATTGCCGGTAGCCAAATTGAATTATCTCTTATAGTTTCCGAGATATGGACTATCGATAATTTACACCTTAGGCTCTGCTTCTAACTTGGGCCCAAATTGTAAAATGGTCTTATCTATTGGCGATTTCGTTCCAATTCACATTCCAAGTAATATTCGGCATGCTAATTACGTTGCCGGTTGCCAAATTGCATTATCTCTTATAGTTTCCGAGATATGGACTATCGATAATTTACATCTTAGGCTCTGCTTCTAACTTGGGCCCAAATTGTAAAATGGTCTTATCTATTGGCGATTTCGTTCCAATTCACATTCCAAGTAATATTCGGCATGCTAATTACATTGCCGGGTGCCAAATTGCATTATCTCTTATAGTTTCCGAGATATGGACTATCAATAATTTACACCTTAAGCTCTGCTTCTAACTTGGGCCCAAATTGTAAAATGGTCTTATCTATTGGCGATTTCGTTCCAATTCACATTCCAAGTAATATTCGGCATGCTAATTACATTGCCGTTTGCCAAATTGAATTATCTCTTATAGTTTCCGAGCTATGGACTATCGATAATTTACACCTTAGGCTCTGCTTCTAACTTGGGCCCAAATTGTAAAATGGTCTTATCTATTGGCGATTTCGTTCCAATTCACATTCCAAGTAATATTCGGCATGCTAATTACATTGCCGGTTGCCAAATTGTATTATCTCTTATTGTTTCCGAGATATGGACTATCGATAATTTACACCTTAGGCTCTGTTTCTAACTTGGGCCCAAATTGTAAAATGGTCTTACCTATTGGCGATTTCGTTCCAATTCACATTCCAATTAATATTCGGCATGCTAATTACATTGCCGGTTGCCAAATTGCATTATCTCTTATAGTTTCCGAGATATGGACTATCGATAATTTACACCTTAGGCTCTGCTTTTAACTTGGGCCCAAATTGTAAAATGGTCTTATCTATTGGCGATTTCGTTCCAATTCACATTCCAAGTAATATTCGGCATGCTAATTACATTGCCGGTGGCCAAATTGCATTATCTCTTATAGTTTCCGAGATATGGACTATCGATAATTTACACCTTAGGCTCTGCTTCTAACTTGGGCCCAAATTGTAAAATGGTCTTACCTATTGGCGATTTCGTTCCAATTCACATTCCGAGTAATATTCGGCATGCTAATTACATTGCCGGTTGCCAAATTGCATTATCTCTTATAGTTTCCGAGATATGGACTATCAATAATTTACACCTTAGGCTCTGCTTCTAACTTGGGCCCAAATTGTAAAATGGTCTTATCTATTGGCGATTTCGTTCCAATTCACATTCCAAGTAACATTCGGCATGCTAATTACATTGCCGGTTGCCAAATTGCATTATCTCTTATAGTTTCCGAGATATGGACTATCGATAATTTACACCTTAGGCTCTGCTTCTAACTTGGGCCCTAATTGTAAAATGGCCTTATCTATTGGCGATTTCGTTCCAATTCACATTCCAAGTAATATTCGGCATGCTAATTACATTGCCGGTTGCCAAATTGCATTATCTCTTATAGTTTCCGAGATATGGACTATCGATAATTTACACCTTAGGCTCTGCTTCTAACTTGGGCCCAAATTGTAAAATGGTCTTACCTATTGGCGATTTCGTTCCAATTCACACTCCAAGTAATATTCGGCATGCTAATTACATTGCCGGTTGCGAAATTGCATTATCTCTTATAGTTTCCGAGATATGGACTATCAATAATTTACACCTTAGGCTCTGCTTCTAACTTGGGCCCAAATTGTAAAATGGTCTTATCTATTGGCGATTTCGTTCCAATTCACATTCCAAGTAATATTCGGCATGCTAATTACATTGCCGGTTGCCAAATTGCATTATCTCTTATAGTTTCCGAGATATGGACTATCGATAATTTACACCTTAGGCTCTGCTTCTAACTTGGGCCCAAATCGTAAAATGGTCTTATCTATTGGCGATTTCGTTCCAATTCACATTCCAAGTAATATTCGGCATGCTAATTACATTGCCGGTTGCCAAATTGCATTATCTCTTATAGTTTCCGAGATATGGACTATCGATAATTTACATCTTAGGCTCTGCTTCTAACTTGGGCCCAAATTGTAAAATGGTCTTATCTATTGGCGATTTCGTTCCAATTCACATTCCAAGTAATATTCGGCATGCTAATTACATTGCCGGTTGCCAAATTGCATTATCTCTTATAGTTTCCGAGATATGGACTATCGATAATTTACACCTTAGGCTCTGCTTCTAACTTGGGCCCAAATTGTAAAATGGTCTTATCTATTGGCGATTTCATCCCAATTCACATTCCAAGTGATATTCGGCATGCTAATTACATTGCCGGTTGCGAAATTGCATTATCTCTTATAGTTTCCGAGATATGGACTATCAATAATTTACACCTTAGGCTCTGCTTCTAACTTGGGCCCAAATTGTAAAATGGTCTTATCTATTGGCGATTTCGTTCCAATTCACATTCCAAGTAATATTCGGCATGCTAATTACATTGCCGGTTGCCAAATTGCATTATCTCTTATAGTTTCCTAGATATGGACTATCGATAATTTACACCTTAGGCTCTGCTTCTAACTTGGGCCCAAATTGTAAAATGGTCTTATCTATTGGCGATTTCGTTCCAATTCACATTCCAAGTAATATTCGGCATTCTAATTACATTGCCGGTTGCCAAATTGCATTATCTCTTATAGTTTCCGAGATATGGACTATCGATAATTTACACCTTAGGCTCTGCTTCTAACTTGGGCCCAAATTGTAAAATGGTCTTATCTATTGGCGATTTCGTTCCAATTCACATTCCAAGTAATATTCGGCATGCTAATTACATTGCCGGTTGCCAAATTGCATTATCTCTTATAGTTTCCGAGATATGGACTATCGATAATTTACACCTTAGGCTCTGCTTCTAACTTGGGCCCAAATTGTAAAATGGTCTTATCTATTGGCGTTTTCGTTCCAATTCACATTCCAAGTAATATTCGGCATGCTAATTACATTGCCGGTTGCCAAATTGCATTATCTCTTATAGTTTCCGAGATATGGACTATCGATAATTTACACCTTAGGCTCTGCTTCTAACTTGGGCCCAAATTGTAAAATGGTCTTCTCTATTGGCGATTTCGTTCCAATTCACATTCCAAGTAATATTCGGCATGCTAATTACATTGCCGGTTGCCAAATTGCATTATCTCTTATAATTTCCGAGATATGGACTATCGATAATTTACACCTTAGGCTCTGCTTCTAACTTGGGCCCAAATTGTAAAATGGTCTTATCTATTGGCGATTTCGTTCCAATTCACATTCCAAGTAATATTCGGCATGCTAATTACATTGCCGGTTGCCAAATTGCATTATCTCTTATAGTTTCCGAGATATGGACTATCGATAATTTACACCTTAGTCTCTGCTTCTAACTTGGGCCCAAATTGTAAAATGGTCTTCTCTATTGGCGATTTCGTTCCAATTCACATTCCAAGTAATATTCGGCATGCTAATTACATTGCCGGTTGCCAAATTGCATTATCTCTTATAGTTTCCGAGATATGGACTATCGATAATTTACACCTTAGGCTCTGCTTCTAACTTGGGCCCAAATTGTAAAATGGTCTTCTCTATTGGCGATTTCGTTCCAATTCACATTCCAAGTAATATTCGGCATGCTAATTACATTGCCGGTTGCCAAATTGAATTATCTCTTATAGTTTCCGAGATATGGACTATCGATAATTTACACCTTAGGCTCTGCTTCTAACTTGGGCCCAAATTGTAAAATGGTCTTATCTATTGGCGATTTCGTTCCAATTCACATTCCAAGTAATATTCGGCATGCTAATTACATTGCCGGTTGCCAAATTGCATTATCTCTTATTGTTTCCGAGATATGGACTATCGATAATTTACACCTTAGGCTCTGTTTCTAACTTGGGCCCAAATTGTAAAATGGTCTTACCTATTGGCGATTTCGTTCCAATTCACATTCCAATTAATATTCGGCATGCTAATTACATTGCCGGTTGCCAAATTGCATTATCTCTTATAGTTTCCGAGATATGGACTATCGATAATTTACACCTTAGGCTCTGCTTTTAACTTGGGCCCAAATTGTAAAATGGTCTTATCTATTGGCGATTTCGTTCCAATTCACATTCCAAGTAATATTCGGCATGCTAATTACATTGCCGGTGGCCAAATTGCATTATCTCTTATAGTTTCCGAGATATGGACTATCGATAATTTACACCTTAGGCTCTGCTTCTAACTTGGGCCCAAATTGTAAAATGGTCTTACCTATTGGCGATTTCGTTCCAATTCACATTCCGAGTAATATTCGGCATGCTAATTACATTGCCGGTTGCCAAATTGCATTATCTCTTATAGTTTCCGAGATATGGACTATCAATAATTTACACCTTAGGCTCTGCTTCTAACTTGGGCCCAAATTGTAAAATGGTCTTATCTATTGGCGATTTCGTTCCAATTCACATTCCAAGTAACATTCGGCATGCTAATTACATTGCCGGTTGCCAAATTGCATTATCTCTTATAGTTTCCGAGATATGGACTATCGATAATTTACACCTTAGGCTCTGCTTCTAACTTGGGCCCTAATTGTAAAATGGCCTTATCTATTGGCGATTTCGTTCCAATTCACATTCCAAGTAATATTCGGCATGCTAATTACATTGCCGGTTGCCAAATTGCATTATCTCTTATAGTTTCCGAGATATGGACTATCGATAATTTACACCTTAGGCTCTGCTTCTAACTTGGGCCCAAATTGTAAAATGGTCTTACCTATTGGCGATTTCGTTCCAATTCACACTCCAAGTAATATTCGGCATGCTAATTACATTGCCGGTTGCGAAATTGCATTATCTCTTATAGTTTCCGAGATATGGACTATCAATAATTTACACCTTAGGCTCTGCTTCTAACTTGGGCCCAAATTGTAAAATGGTCTTATCTATTGGCGATTTCGTTCCAATTCACATTCCAAGTAATATTCGGCATGCTAATTACATTGCCGGTTGCCAAATTGCATTATCTCTTATAGTTTCCGAGATATGGACTATCGATAATTTACACCTTAGGCTGTGCTTCTAACTTGGGCCCAAATCGTAAAATGGTCTTATCTATTGGCGATTTCGTTCCAATTCACATTCCAAGTAATATTCGGCATGCTAATTACATTGCCGGTTGCCAAATTGCATTATCTCTTATAGTTTCCGAGATATGGACTATCGATAATTTACATCTTAGGCTCTGCTTCTAACTTGGGCCCAAATTGTAAAATGGTCTTATCTATTGGCGATTTCGTTCCAATTCACATTCCAAGTAATATTCGGCATGCTAATTACATTGCCGGTTGCCAAATTGCATTATCTCTTATAGTTTCCGAGATATGGACTATCGATAATTTACACCTTAGGCTCTGCTTCTAACTTGGGCCCAAATTGTAAAATGGTCTTATCTATTGGCGATTTCATCCCAATTCACATTCCAAGTGATATTCGGCATGCTAATTACATTGCCGGTTGCGAAATTGCATTATCTCTTATAGTTTCCGAGATATGGACTATCAATAATTTACACCTTAGGCTCTGCTTCTAACTTGGGCCCAAATTGTAAAATGGTCTTATCTATTGGCGATTTCGTTCCAATTCACATTCCAAGTAATATTCGGCATGCTAATTACATTGCCGGTTGCCAAATTGCATTATCTCTTATAGTTTCCGAGATATGGACTATCGATAATTTACACCTTAGGCTCTGCTTCTAACTTGGGCCCAAATTGTAAAATGGTCTTCTCTATTGGCGATTTCGTTCCAATTCACATTCCAAGTAATATTCGGCATGCTAATTACATTGCCGGTTGCCAAATTGCATTATCTCTTATAGTTTCCGAGATATGGACTATCAATAATTTACACCTTAGGCTCTGCTTCTAACTTGGGCCCAAATTGTAAAATGGTCTTATCTATTGGCGATTTCGTTCCAATTCACATTCCAAGTAACATTCGGCATGCTAATTACATTGCCGGTTGCCAAATTGCATTATCTCTTATAGTTTCCGAGATATGGACTATCGATAATTTACACCTTAGGCTCTGCTTCTAACTTGGGCCCTAATTGTAAAATGGCCTTATCTATTGGCGATTTCGTTCCAATTCACATTCCAAGTAATATTCGGCATGCTAATTACATTGCCGGTTGCCAAATTGCATTATCTCTTATAGTTTCCGAGATATGGACTATCGATAATTTACATCTTAGGCTCTGCTTCTAACTTGGGCGCAAATTGTAAAATGGTCTTATCTATTGGCGATTTCGTTCCAATTCACATTCCAAGTAATATTCGGCATGCTAATTACATTGCCGGTTGCCAAATTGCATTATCTCCTATAGTTTCCGAGATATGGACTATCGATAATTTACACCTTAGGCTCTGCTTCTAACTTGGGCCCAAATTGTAAAATGGTCTTATCTATTGGCGATTTCGTTCCAATTCACATTCCAAGTAATATTCGGCATGCTAATTACATTGCCGGTTGCCAAATTGCATTATCTCTTATAGTTTCCGAGATATGGACTATCGATAATTTACACCTTAGGCTCTGCTTCTAACTTGGGCCCAAATTGTAAAATGGTCTTATCTATTGGCGATTTCGTTCCAATTCACATTCCAAGTAATATTCGGCACGCTAATTACATTGCCGGTTGCCAAGTTGCATTATCTCTTATAGTTTCCGAGATATGGACTATCGATAATTTACACCTTAGGCTCTGCTTCTAACTTGGGCCCAAATTGTAAAATGGTCTTATCTATTGGCGATTTCGTTCCAATTCACATTCCAAGTAATATTCGGCATGCTAATTACATTGCCGGTTGCCAATTTGCATTATCTCTTATAGTTTCCGAGATATGGACTATCGATAATTTACACCTTAGGCTCTGCTTCTAACTTGGGCCCAAATTGTAAAATGGCCTTATCTATTGGCGATTTCGTTCCAATTCACATTCCAAGTAATATTCGGCATGCTAATTACATTGCCGGTTGCCAAATTGCATTATCTCTTATAGTTTCCGAGATATGGACTATCGATAATTTACACCTTAGGCTCTGCTTCTAACTTGGGCCCAAATTGTAAAATGGTCTTATCTATTGGCGATTTCGTTCCAATTCACACTCCAAGTAATATTCGGCATGCTAATTACATTGCCGGTTGCGAAATTGCATTATATCTTATAGTTTCCGAGATATGGACTATCAATAATTTACACCTTAGGCTCTGCTTCTAACTTGGGCCCAAATTGTAAAATGGTCTTATCTATTGGCGATTTCGTTCCAATTCACATTCCAAGTAATATTCGGCATGCTAATTATATTGCCGGTTGCCAAATTGCATTACCTCTTATAGTTTCCGAGATATGGACTATCGATAATTTATACCTTAGGCTCTGCTTCTAACTTGGGCCCAAATGGTAAAATGGTCTTATCTATTGGCGATTTCGTTCCAATTCACATTCCAAGTAATATTCGGCATGCTAATTACATTGCCGGTTGCCAAATTGCATTATCTCTTATAGTTTCCGAGATATGGACTATCGATAATTTACACCTTAGGCTCTGCTTCTAACTTGGGCCCAAATTGTAAAATGGTCTTATCTATTGGCGATTTCGTTCCAATTCACATTCCAAGTAATATTCGGCATGCTAATTACATTGCCGGTTGCCAAATTGCATTATCTCTTATAGTTTCCGAGATATGGACTATCGATAATTTACACCTTAGGCTCTGCTTCTAACTTGGGCCCAAATTGTAAAATGGTCTTATCTATTGGCGATTTCGTTCCAATTCACATTCCAAGTAATATTCGGCATGCTAATTACATTGCCGGTTGCCAAATTGCATTATCTCTTATAGTTTCCGAGATATGGACTATCAATAATTTACACCTTAAGCTCTGCTTCTAGCTTGGGCCCAAATTGTAAAATGGTCTTATCTATTGGCGATTTCGTTCCAATTCACATTCCAAGTAATATTCGGCATGCTAATTACATTGCCGGTTGCCAAATTGAATTATCTCTTATAGTTTCCGAGATATGGACTATCGATAATTTACACCTTAGGCTCTGCTTCTAACTTGGGCCCAAATTGTAAAATGGTCTTATCTATTGGCGATTTCGTTCCAATTCACATTCCAAGTAATATTCGGCATGCTAATTACATTGCCGGTTGCCAAATTGCATTATCTCTTATTGTTTCCGAGATATGGACTATCGATAATTTACACCTTAGGCTCTGCTTCTAACTTGGGCCCAAATTGTAAAATGGTCTTACCTATTGGCGATTTCGTTCCAATTCACATTCCAATTAATATTCGGCATGCTAATTACATTGCCGGTTGCCAAATTGCATTATCTCTTATAGTTTCCGAGATATGGACTATCGATAATTTACACCTTAGGCTCTGCTTCTAACTTGGGCCCAAATTGTAAAATGGTCTTACCTATTGGCGATTTCGTTCCAATTCACATTCCGAGTAATATTCGGCATGCTAATTACATTGCCGGTTGCCAAATTGCATTATCTCTTATAGTTTCCGAGATATGGACTATCAATAATTTACACCTTAGGCTCTGCTTCTAACTTGGGCCCAAATTGTAAAATGGTCTTATCTATTGGCGATTTCGTTCCAATTCACATTCCAAGTAACATTCGGCATGCTAATTACATTGCCGGTTGCCAAATTGCATTATCTCTTATAGTTTCCGAGATATGGACTATCGATAATTTACACCTTAGGCTCTGCTTCTAACTTGGGCCCTAATTGTAAAATGGCCTTATCTATTGGCGATTTCGTTCCAATTCACATTCCAAGTAATATTCGGCATGCTAATTACATTTCCGGTTGCCAAATTGCATTATCTCTTATAGTTTCCGAGATATGGACTATCGATAATTTACACCTTAGGCTCTGCTTCTAACTTGGGCCCAAATTGTAAAATGGTCTTATCTATTGGCGATTTCGTTCCAATTCACATTCCAAGTAATATTCGGCATGCTAATTACATTGCCGGTTGCCAAATTGCATTATCTCTTATAGTTTCCGAGATATGGACTATCAATAATTTACACCTTAAGCTCTGCTTCTAGCTTGGGCCCAAATTGTAAAATGGTCTTATCTATTGGCGATTTCGTTCCAATTCACATTCCAAGTAATATTCGGCATGCTAATTACATTGCCGGTTGCCAAATTGCATTATCTCTTATAGTTTCCGAGATATGGACTATCAATAATTTACACCTTAAGCTCTGCTTCTAGCTTGGGCCCAAATTGTAAAATGGTCTTATCTATTGGCGATTTCGTTCCAATTCACATTCCAAGTAATATTCGGCATGCTAATTACATTGCCGGTTGCCATATTGAATTATCTCTTATAGTTTCCGAGATATGGACTATCGATAATTTACACCTTAGGCTCTGCTTCTAACTTGGGCCCAAATTGTAAAATGGTCTTATCTATTGGCGATTTCGTTCCAATTCACATTCCAAGTAATATTCGGCATGCTAATTACATTGCCGGTTGCCAAATTGCATTATCTCTTATTGTTTCCGAGATATGGACTATCGATAATTTACACCTTAGGCTCTGCTTCTAACTTGGGCCCAAATTGTAAAATGGTCTTACCTATTGGCGATTTCGTTCCAATTCACATTCCAATTAATATTCGGCATGCTAATTACATTGCCGGTTGCCAAATTGCATTATCTCTTATAGTTTCCGAGATATGGACTATCGATAATTTACACCTTAGGCTCTGCTTCTAACTTGGGCCCAAATTGTAAAATGGTCTTACCTATTGGCGATTTCGTTCCAATTCACATTCCGAGTAATATTCGGCATGCTAATTACATTGCCGGTTGCCAAATTGCATTATCTCTTATAGTTTCCGAGATATGGACTATCAATAATTTACACCTTAGGCTCTGCTTCTAACTTGGGCCCAAATTGTAAAATGGTCTTATCTATTGGCGATTTCGTTCCAATTCACATTCCAAGTAACATTCGGCATGCTAATTACATTGCCGGTTGCCAAATTGCATTATCTCTTATAGTTTCCGAGATATGGACTATCGATAATTTACACCTTAGGCTCTGCTTCTAACTTGGGCCCTAATTGTAAAATGGCCTTATCTATTGGCGATTTCGTTCCAATTCACATTCCAAGTAATATTCGGCATGCTAATTACATTTCCGGTTGCCAAATTGCATTATCTCTTATAGTTTCCGAGATATGGACTATCGATAATTTACACCTTAGGCTCTGCTTCTAACTTGGGCCCAAATTGTAAAATGGTCTTACCTATTGGCGATTTCGTTCCAATTCACACTCCAAGTAATATTCGGCATGCTAATTACATTGCCGGTTGCGAAATTGCATTATCTCTTATAGTTTCCGAGATATGGACTATCAATAATTTACACCTTAGGCTCTGCTTCTAACTTGGGCCCAAATTGTAAAATGGTCTTATCTATTGGCGATTTCGTTCCAATTCACATTCCAAGTAATATTCGGCATGCTAATTACATTGCCGGTTGCCAATTTGCATTATCTCTTATAGTTTCCGAGATATGGACTATCGATAATTTACACCTTAGGCTCTGCTTCTAACTTGGGCCCAAATTGTAAAATGGCCTTATCTATTGGCGATTTCGTTCCAATTCACATTCCAAGTAATATTCGGCATGCTAATTACATTGCCGGTTGCCAAATTGCATTATCTCTTATAGTTTCCGAGATATGGACTATCGATAATTTACACCTTAGGCTCTGCTTCTAACTTGGGCCCAAATTGTAAAATGGTCTTATCTATTGGCGATTTCGTTCCAATTCACACTCCAAGTAATATTCGGCATGCTAATTACATTGCCGGTTGCGAAATTGCATTATCTCTTATAGTTTCCGAGATATGGACTATCAATAATTTACACCTTAGGCTCTGCTTCTAACTTGGGCCCAAATTGTAAAATGGTCTTATCTATTGGCGATTTCGTTCCAATTCACATTCCAAGTAATATTCGGCATGCTAATTATATTGCCGGTTGCCAAATTGCATTACCTCTTATAGTTTCCGAGATATGGACTATCGATAATTTATACCTTAGGCTCTGCTTCTAACTTGGGCCCAAATGGTAAAATGGTCTTATCTATTGGCGATTTCGTTCCAATTCACATTCCAAGTAATATTCGGCATGCTAATTACATTGCCGGTTGCCAAATTGCATTATCTCTTATAGTTTCCGAGATATGGACTATCGATAATTTACACCTTAGGCTCTGCTTCTAACTTGGGCCCAAATTGTAAAATGGTCTTATCTATTGGCGATTTCGTTCCAATTCACATTCCAAGTAATATTCGGCATGCTAATTACATTGCCGGTTGCCAAATTGCATTATCTCTTATAGTTTCCGAGATATGGACTATCGATAATTTACACCTTAGGCTCTGCTTCTAACTTGGGCCCAAATTGTAAAATGGTCTTACCTATTGGCGATTTCGTTCCAATTCACATTCCAATTAATATTCGGCATGCTAATTACATTGCCGGTTGCCAAATTGCATTATCTCTTATAGTTTCCGAGATATGGACTATCGATAATTTACACCTTAGGCTCTGCTTCTAACTTGGGCCCAAATTGTAAAATGGTCTTACCTATTGGCGATTTCGTTCCAATTCACATTCCGAGTAATATTCGGCATGCTAATTACATTGCCGGTTGCCAAATTGCATTATCTCTTATAGTTTCCGAGATATGGACTATCAATAATTTACACCTTAGGCTCTGCTTCTAACTTGGGCCCAAATTGTAAAATGGTCTTATCTATTGGCGATTTCGTTCCAATTCACATTCCAAGTAACATTCGGCATGCTAATTACATTGCCGGTTGCCAAATTGCATTATCTCTTATAGTTTCCGAGATATGGACTATCGATAATTTACACCTTAGGCTCTGCTTCTAACTTGGGCCCTAATTGTAAAATGGCCTTATCTATTGGCGATTTCGTTCCAATTCACATTCCAAGTAATATTCGGCATGCTAATTACATTTCCGGTTGCCAAATTGCATTATCTCTTATAGTTTCCGAGATATGGACTATCGATAATTTACACCTTAGGCTCTGCTTCTAACTTGGGCCCAAATTGTAAAATGGTCTTACCTATTGGCGATTTCGTTCCAATTCACACTCCAAGTAATATTCGGCATGCTAATTACATTGCCGGTTGCGAAATTGCATTATCTCTTATAGTTTCCGAGATATGGACTATCAATAATTTACACCTTAGGCTCTGCTTCTAACTTGGGCCCAAATTGTAAAATGGTCTTATCTATTGGCGATTTCGTTCCAATTCACATTCCAAGTAATATTCGGCATGCTAATTACATTGCCGGTTGCCAAATTGCATTATCTCTTATAGTTTCCGAGATATGGACTATCGATAATTTACACCTTAGGCTCTGCTTCTAACTTGGGCCCAAATCGTAAAATGGTCTTATCTATTGGCGATTTCGTTCCAATTCACATTCCAAGTAATATTCGGCATGCTAATTACATTGCCGGTTGCCAAATTGCATTATCTCTTATAGTTTCCGAGATATGGACTATCGATAATTTACACCTTAGGCTCTGCTTCTAACTTGGGCCCAAATTGTAAAATGGTCTTATCTATTGGCGATTTCGTTCCAATTCACATTCCAAGTAATATTCGGCATGCTAATTACATTGCCGGTTGCCAAATTGCATTAACTCTTATAGTTTCCGAGATATGGACTATCGATATTTTACACCTTAGGCTCTGCTTCTAACTTGGGCCCAAATTGTAAAATGGTCTTATCTATTGGCGATTTCGTTCCAATTCACATTCCAAGTAATATTCGGCATGCTAATTACATTGCCGGTTGTCAAATTGCATTATCTCTTATAGTTTCCGAGATATGGACTATCGATAATTTACACCTTAGGCTCTGCTTCTAACTTGGGCCCAAATTGTAAAATGGTCTTATCTATTGGCGATTTCGTTCCAATTCACATTCCAAGTAATATTCGGCATGCTAATTACATTGCCGGTTGCCAAATTGCATTATCTCTTATAGTTTCCGAGATATGGACTATCGATAATTTACATCTTAGGCTCTGCTTCTAACTTGGGCCCAAATTGTAAAATGGTCTTATCTATTGGCGATTTCGTTCCAATTCACATTCCAAGTAATATTCGGCATGCTAATTACATTGCCCGTTGCCAAATTGCATTATCTCTTATAGTTTCCGAGATATGGACTATCAATAATTTACACCTTAAGCTCTGCTTCTAACTTGGGCCCAAATTGTAAAATGGTCTTATCTATTGGCGATTTCGTTCCAATTCACATTCCAAGTAATATTCGGCATGCTAATTACATTGCCGGTTGCCAAATTGAATTATCTCTTATAGTTTCCGAGATATGGACTATCGATAATTTACACCTTAGGCTCTGCTTCTAACTTGGGCCCAAATTGTAAAATGGTCTTATCTATTGGCGATTTCGTTCCAATTCACATTCCAAGTAATATTCGGCATGCTAATTACATTGCCGGTTGCCAAATTGCATTATCTCTTATAGTTTCCGAGATATGGACTATCGATAATTTACATCTTAGGCTCTGCTTCTAACTTGGGCCCAAATTGTAAAATGGTCTTATCTATTGGCGATTTCGTTCCAATTCACATTCCAAGTAATATTCGGCATGCTAATTACATTGCCGGGTGCCAAATTGCATTATCTCTTATAGTTTCCGAGATATGGACTATCAATAATTTACACCTTAAGCTCTGCTTCTAACTTGGGCCCAAATTGTAAAATGGTCTTATCTATTGGCGATTTCGTTCCAATTCACATTCCAAGTAATATTCGGCATGCTAATTACATTGCCGGTTGCCAAATTGAATTATCTCTTATAGTTTCCGAGATATGGACTATCGATAATTTACACCTTAGGCTCTGCTTCTAACTTGGGCCCAAATTGTAAAATGGTCTTATCTATTGGCGATTTCGTTCCAATTCACATTCCAAGTAATATTCGGCATGCTAATTACATTGCCGGTTGCCAAATTGCATTATCTCTTATTGTTTCCGAGATATGGACTATCGATAATTTACACCTTAGGCTCTGTTTCTAACTTGGGCCCAAATTGTAAAATGGTCTTACCTATTGGCGATTTCGTTCCAATTCACATTCCAATTAATATTCGGCATGCTAATTACATTGCCGGTTGCCAAATTGCATTATCTCTTATAGTTTCCGAGATATGGACTATCGATAATTTACACCTTAGGCTCTGCTTTTAACTTGGGCCCAAATTGTAAAATGGTCTTATCTATTGGCGATTTCGTTCCAATTCACATTCCAAGTAATATTCGGCATGCTAATTACATTGCCGGTGGCCAAATTGCATTATCTCTTATAGTTTCCGAGATATGGACTATCGATAATTTACACCTTAGGCTCTGCTTCTAACTTGGGCCCAAATTGTAAAATGGTCTTACCTATTGGCGATTTCGTTCCAATTCACATTCCGAGTAATATTCGGCATGCTAATTACATTGCCGGTTGCCAAATTGCATTATCTCTTATAGTTTCCGAGATATGGACTATCAATAATTTACACCTTAGGCTCTGCTTCTAACTTGGGCCCAAATTGTAAAATGGTCTTATCTATTGGCGATTTCGTTCCAATTCACATTCCAAGTAACATTCGGCATGCTAATTACATTGCCGGTTGCCAAATTGCATTATCTCTTATAGTTTCCGAGATATGGACTATCGATAATTTACACCTTAGGCTCTGCTTCTAACTTGGGCCCTAATTGTAAAATGGCCTTATCTATTGGCGATTTCGTTCCAATTCACATTCCAAGTAATATTCGGCATGCTAATTACATTGCCGGTTGCCAAATTGCATTATCTCTTATAGTTTCCGAGATATGGACTATCGATAATTTACACCTTAGGCTCTGCTTCTAACTTGGGCCCAAATTGTAAAATGGTCTTACCTATTGGCGATTTCGTTCCAATTCACACTCCAAGTAATATTCGGCATGCTAATTACATTGCCGGTTGCGAAATTGCATTATCTCTTATAGTTTCCGAGATATGGACTATCAATAATTTACACCTTAGGCTCTGCTTCTAACTTGGGCCCAAATTGTAAAATGGTCTTATCTATTGGCGATTTCGTTCCAATTCACATTCCAAGTAATATTCGGCATGCTAATTACATTGCCGGTTGCCAAATTGCATTATCTCTTATAGTTTCCGAGATATGGACTATCGATAATTTACACCTTAGGCTCTGCTTCTAACTTGGGCCCAAATCGTAAAATGGTCTTATCTATTGGCGATTTCGTTCCAATTCACATTCCAAGTAATATTCGGCATGCTAATTACATTGCCGGTTGCCAAATTGCATTATCTTTTATAGTTTCCGAGATATGGACTATCGATAATTTACATCTTAGGCTCTGCTTCTAACTTGGGCCCAAATTGTAAAATGGTCTTATCTATTGGCGATTTCGTTCCAATTCACATTCCAAGTAATATTCGGCATGCTAATTACATTGCCGGTTGCCAAATTGCATTATCTCTTATAGTTTCCGAGATATGGACTATCGATAATTTACACCTTAGGCTCTGCTTCTAACTTGGGCCCAAATTGTAAAATGGTCTTATCTATTGGCGATTTCATCCCAATTCACATTCCAAGTGATATTCGGCATGCTAATTACATTGCCGGTTGCGAAATTGCATTATCTCTTATAGTTTCCGAGATATGGACTATCAATAATTTACACCTTAGGCTCTGCTTCTAACTTGGGCCCAAATTGTAAAATGGTCTTATCTATTGGCGATTTCGTTCCAATTCACATTCCAAGTAATATTCGGCATGCTAATTACATTGCCGGTTGCCAAATTGCATTATCTCTTATAGTTTCCGAGATATGGACTATCGATAATTTACACCTTAGGCTCTGCTTCTAACTTGGGCCCAAATTGTAAAATGGTCTTATCTATTGGCGATTTCGTTCCAATTCACATTCCAAGTAATATTCGGCATTCTAATTACATTGCCGGTTGCCAAATTGCATTATCTCTTATAGTTTCCGAGATATGGACTATCGATAATTTACACCTTAGGCTCTGCTTCTAACTTGGGCCCAAATTGTAAAATGGTCTTATCTATTGGCGATTTCGTTCCAATTCACATTCCAAGTAATATTCGGCATGCTAATTACATTGCCGGTTGCCAAATTGCATTATCTCTTATAGTTTCCGAGATATGGACTATCGATAATTTACACCTTAGGCTCTGCTTCTAACTTGGGCCCAAATTGTAAAATGGTCTTATCTATTGGCGTTTTCGTTCCAATTCACATTCCAAGTAATATTCGGCATGCTAATTACATTGCCGGTTGCCAAATTGCATTATCTCTTATAGTTTCCGAGATATGGACTATCGATAATTTACACCTTAGGCTCTGCTTCTAACTTGGGCCCAAATTGTAAAATGGTCTTCTCTATTGGCGATTTCGTTCCAATTCACATTCCAAGTAATATTCGGCATGCTAATTACATTGCCGGTTGCCAAATTGCATTATCTCTTATAATTTCCGAGATATGGACTATCGATAATTTACACCTTAGGCTCTGCTTCTAACTTGGGCCCAAATTGTAAAATGGTCTTATCTATTGGCGATTTCGTTCCAATTCACATTCCAAGTAATATTCGGCATGCTAATTACATTGCCGGTTGCCAAATTGCATTATCTCTTATAGTTTCCGAGATATGGACTATCGATAATTTACACCTTAGTCTCTGCTTCTAACTTGGGCCCAAATTGTAAAATGGTCTTCTCTATTGGCGATTTCGTTCCAATTCACATTCCAAGTAATATTCGGCATGCTAATTACATTGCCGGTTGCCAAATTGCATTATCTCTTATAGTTTCCGAGATATGGACTATCGATAATTTACACCTTAGGCTCTGCTTCTAACTTGGGCCCAAATTGTAAAATGGTCTTCTCTATTGGCGATTTCGTTCCAATTCACATTCCAAGTAATATTCGGCATGCTAATTACATTGCCGGTTGCCAAATTGAATTATCTCTTATAGTTTCCGAGATATGGACTATCGATAATTTACACCTTAGGCTCTGCTTCTAACTTGGGCCCAAATTGTAAAATGGTCTTATCTATTGGCGATTTCGTTCCAATTCACATTCCAAGTAATATTCGGCATGCTAATTACATTGCCGGTTGCCAAATTGCATTATCTCTTATTGTTTCCGAGATATGGACTATCGATAATTTACACCTTAGGCTCTGTTTCTAACTTGGGCCCAAATTGTAAAATGGTCTTACCTATTGGCGATTTCGTTCCAATTCACATTCCAATTAATATTCGGCATGCTAATTACATTGCCGGTTGCCAAATTGCATTATCTCTTATAGTTTCCGAGATATGGACTATCGATAATTTACACCTTAGGCTCTGCTTTTAACTTGGGCCCAAATTGTAAAATGGTCTTATCTATTGGCGATTTCGTTCCAATTCACATTCCAAGTAATATTCGGCATGCTAATTACATTGCCGGTGGCCAAATTGCATTATCTCTTATAGTTTCCGAGATATGGACTATCGATAATTTACACCTTAGGCTCTGCTTCTAACTTGGGCCCAAATTGTAAAATGGTCTTACCTATTGGCGATTTCGTTCCAATTCACATTCCGAGTAATATTCGGCATGCTAATTACATTGCCGGTTGCCAAATTGCATTATCTCTTATAGTTTCCGAGATATGGACTATCAATAATTTACACCTTAGGCTCTGCTTCTAACTTGGGCCCAAATTGTAAAATGGTCTTATCTATTGGCGATTTCGTTCCAATTCACATTCCAAGTAACATTCGGCATGCTAATTACATTGCCGGTTGCCAAATTGCATTATCTCTTATAGTTTCCGAGATATGGACTATCGATAATTTACACCTTAGGCTCTGCTTCTAACTTGGGCCCTAATTGTAAAATGGCCTTATCTATTGGCGATTTCGTTCCAATTCACATTCCAAGTAATATTCGGCATGCTAATTACATTGCCGGTTGCCAAATTGCATTATCTCTTATAGTTTCCGAGATATGGACTATCGATAATTTACACCTTAGGCTCTGCTTCTAACTTGGGCCCAAATTGTAAAATGGTCTTACCTATTGGCGATTTCGTTCCAATTCACACTCCAAGTAATATTCGGCATGCTAATTACATTGCCGGTTGCGAAATTGCATTATCTCTTATAGTTTCCGAGATATGGACTATCAATAATTTACACCTTAGGCTCTGCTTCTAACTTGGGCCCAAATTGTAAAATGGTCTTATCTATTGGCGATTTCGTTCCAATTCACATTCCAAGTAATATTCGGCATGCTAATTACATTGCCGGTTGCCAAATTGCATTATCTCTTATAGTTTCCGAGATATGGACTATCGATAATTTACACCTTAGGCTCTGCTTCTAACTTGGGCCCAAATCGTAAAATGGTCTTATCTATTGGCGATTTCGTTCCAATTCACATTCCAAGTAATATTCGGCATGCTAATTACATTGCCGGTTGCCAAATTGCATTATCTCTTATAGTTTCCGAGATATGGACTATCGATAATTTACACCTTAGGCTCTGCTTCTAACTTGGGCCCAAATCGTAAAATGGTCTTATCTATTGGCGATTTCGTTCCAATTCACATTCCAAGTAATATTCGGCATGCTAATTACATTGCCGGTTGCCAAATTGCATTATCTCTTATAGTTTCCGAGATATGGACTATCGATAATTTACATCTTAGGCTCTGCTTCTAACTTGGGCCCAAATTGTAAAATGGTCTTATCTATTGGCGATTTCGTTCCAATTCACATTCCAAGTAATATTCGGCATGCTAATTACATTGCCGGTTGCCAAATTGCATTATCTCTTATAGTTTCCGAGATATGGACTATCGATAATTTACACCTTAGGCTCTGCTTCTAACTTGGGCCCAAATTGTAAAATGGTCTTATCTATTGGCGATTTCATCCCAATTCACATTCCAAGTGATATTCGGCATGCTAATTACATTGCCGGTTGCGAAATTGCATTATCTCTTATAGTTTCCGAGATATGGACTATCAATAATTTACACCTTAGGCTCTGCTTCTAACTTGGGCCCAAATTGTAAAATGGTCTTATCTATTGGCGATTTCGTTCCAATTCACATTCCAAGTAATATTCGGCATGCTAATTACATTGCCGGTTGCCAAATTGCATTATCTCTTATAGTTTCCGAGATATGGACTATCGATAATTTACACCTTAGGCTCTGCTTCTAACTTGGGCCCAAATTGTAAAATGGTCTTATCTATTGGCGATTTCGTTCCAATTCACATTCCAAGTAATATTCGGCATTCTAATTACATTGCCGGTTGCCAAATTGCATTATCTCTTATAGTTTCCGAGATATGGACTATCGATAATTTACACCTTAGGCTCTGCTTCTAACTTGGGCCCAAATTGTAAAATGGTCTTATCTATTGGCGATTTCGTTCCAATTCACATTCCAAGTAATATTCGGCATGCTAATTACATTGCCGGTTGCCAAATTGCATTATCTCTTATAGTTTCCGAGATATGGACTATCGATAATTTACACCTTAGGCTCTGCTTCTAACTTGGGCCCAAATTGTAAAATGGTCTTATCTATTGGCGTTTTCGTTCCAATTCACATTCCAAGTAATATTCGGCATGCTAATTACATTGCCGGTTGCCAAATTGCATTATCTCTTATAGTTTCCGAGATATGGACTATCGATAATTTACACCTTAGGCTCTGCTTCTAACTTGGGCCCTAATTGTAAAATGGCCTTATCTATTGGCGATTTCGTTCCAATTCACATTCCAAGTAATATTCGGCATGCTAATTACATTGCCGGTTGCCAAATTGCATTATCTCTTATAGTTTCCGAGATATGGACTATCGATAATTTACACCTTAGGCTCTGCTTCTAACTTGGGCCCAAATTGTAAAATGGTCTTACCTATTGGCGATTTCGTTCCAATTCACACTCCAAGTAATATTCGGCATGCTAATTACATTGCCGGTTGCGAAATTGCATTATCTCTTATAGTTTCCGAGATATGGACTATCAATAATTTACACCTTAGGCTCTGCTTCTAACTTGGGCCCAAATTGTAAAATGGTCTTATCTATTGGCGATTTCGTTCCAATTCACATTCCAAGTAATATTCGGCATGCTAATTACATTGCCGGTTGCCAAATTGCATTATCTCTTATAGTTTCCGAGATATGGACTATCGATAATTTACACCTTAGGCTCTGCTTCTAACTTGGGCCCAAATCGTAAAATGGTCTTATCTATTGGCGATTTCGTTCCAATTCACATTCCAAGTAATATTCGGCATGCTAATTACATTGCCGGTTGCCAAATTGCATTATCTCTTATAGTTTCCGAGATATGGACTATCGATAATTTACATCTTAGGCTCTGCTTCTAACTTGGGCCCAAATTGTAAAATGGTCTTATCTATTGGCGATTTCGTTCCAATTCACATTCCAAGTAATATTCGGCATGCTAATTACATTGCCGGTTGCCAAATTGCATTATCTCTTATAGTTTCCGAGATATGGACTATCGATAATTTACACCTTAGGCTCTGCTTCTAACTTGGGCCCAAATTGTAAAATGGTCTTATCTATTGGCGATTTCATCCCAATTCACATTCCAAGTGATATTCGGCATGCTAATTACATTGCCGGTTGCGAAATTGCATTATCTCTTATAGTTTCCGAGATATGGACTATCAATAATTTACACCTTAGGCTCTGCTTCTAACTTGGGCCCAAATTGTAAAATGGTCTTATCTATTGGCGATTTCGTTCCAATTCACATTCCAAGTAATATTCGGCATGCTAATTACATTGCCGGTTGCCAAATTGCATTATCTCTTATAGTTTCCGAGATATGGACTATCGATAATTTACACCTTAGGCTCTGCTTCTAACTTGGGCCCAAATTGTAAAATGGTCTTATCTATTGGCGATTTCGTTCCAATTCACATTCCAAGTAATATTCGGCATTCTAATTACATTGCCGGTTGCCAAATTGCATTATCTCTTATAGTTTCCGAGATATGGACTATCGATAATTTACACCTTAGGCTCTGCTTCTAACTTGGGCCCAAATTGTAAAATGGTCTTATCTATTGGCGATTTCGTTCCAATTCACATTCCAAGTAATATTCGGCATGCTAATTACATTGCCGGTTGCCAAATTGCATTATCTCTTATAGTTTCCGAGATATGGACTATCGATAATTTACACCTTAGGCTCTGCTTCTAACTTGGGCCCAAATTGTAAAATGGTCTTATCTATTGGCGTTTTCGTTCCAATTCACATTCCAAGTAATATTCGGCATGCTAATTACATTGCCGGTTGCCAAATTGCATTATCTCTTATAGTTTCCGAGATATGGACTATCGATAATTTACACCTTAGGCTCTGCTTCTAACTTGGGCCCAAATTGTAAAATGGTCTTCTCTATTGGCGATTTCGTTCCAATTCACATTCCAAGTAATATTCGGCATGCTAATTACATTGCCGGTTGCCAAATTGCATTATCTCTTATAATTTCCGAGATATGGACTATCGATAATTTACACCTTAGGCTCTGCTTCTAACTTGGGCCCAAATTGTAAAATGGTCTTATCTATTGGCGATTTCGTTCCAATTCACATTCCAAGTAATATTCGGCATGCTAATTACATTGCCGGTTGCCAAATTGTATTATCTCTTATAGTTTCCGAGATATGGACTATCGATAATTTACACCTTAGTCTCTGCTTCTAACTTGGGCCCAAATTGTAAAATGGTCTTCTCTATTGGCGATTTCGTTCCAATTCACATTCCAAGTAATATTCGGCATGCTAATTACATTGCCGGTTGCCAAATTGCATTATCTCTTATAGTTTCCGAGATATGGACTATCGATAATTTACACCTTAGGCTCTGCTTCTAACTTGGGCCCAAATTGTAAAATGGTCTTCTCTATTGGCGATTTCGTTCCAATTCACATTCCAAGTAATATTCGGCATGCTAATTACATTGCCGGTTGCCAAATTGCATTATCTCTTATAGTTTCCGAGATATGGACTATCGATAATTTACACCTTAGGCTCTGCTTCTAACTTGGGCCCTAATTGTAAAATCGTCTTATCTATTGGCGGTTTCGTTCCAATTCACATTCCAAGTAATATTCGGCATGCTAATTACATTGCCGGTTGCCAAATTGCATTATCTCTTATAGTTTCCGAGATATGGACTATCGATAATTTACACCTTAGGCTCTACTTCTAACTTGGGCCCAAATTGTAAAATGGTCTTATCTATTGGCGATTTCGTTCCAATTCACATTCCAAGTAATATTCGGCATGCTAATTACATTGCCGGTTGCCAAATTGCATTATCTCTTATAGTTTCCGAGATATGGACTATCGATAATTTACATCTTAGGCTCTGCTTCTAACTTGGGCGCAAATTGTAAAATGGTCTTATCTATTGGCGATTTCGTTCCAATTCACATTCCAAGTAATATTCGGCATGCTAATTACATTGCCGGTTGCCAAATTGCATTATCTCTTATAGTTTCCGAGATATGGACTATCGATAATTTACATCTTAGGCTCTGCTTCTAACTTGGGCGCAAATTGTAAAATGGTCTTATCTATTGGCGATTTCGTTCCAATTCACATTCCAAGTAATATTCGGCATGCTAATTACATTGCCGGTTGCCAAATTGCATTATCTCTTATAGTTTCCGAGATATGGACTATCGATAATTTACACCTTAGGCTCTGCTTCTAACTTGGGCCCAAATTGTAAAATGGTCTTATCTATTGGCGATTTCGTCCCAATTCACATTCCAAGTGATATTCGGCATGCTAATTACATTGCCGGTTGCGAAATTGCATTATCTCTTATAGTTTCCGAGATATGGACTATCAATAATTTACACCTTAGGCTCTGCTTCTAACTTGGGCCCAAATTGTAAAATGGCCTTATCTATTGGCGATTTCGTTCCAATTCACATTCCAAGTAATATTCGGCATGCTAACTACATTGCCGGTTGCCAAATTGCATTATCTCTTATAGTTTCCGAGATATGGACTATCGATAATTTACACCTTAGGCTCTGCTTCTAACTTGGGCCCAAATTGTAAAATGGTCTTATCTATTGGCGATTTCGTTCCAATTCACATTCCAAGTAATATTCGGCATGCTAATTACATTGCCGGTTGCCAAATTGCATTATCTCTTATAGTTTCCGAGATATGGACTATCGATAATTTACACCTTAGGCTCTGCTTCTAACTTGGGCCCAAATTGTAAAATGGTCTTATCTATTGGCGATTTCGTTCCAATTCACATTCCAAGTAATATTCGGCATGCTAATTACATTGCCGGTTGCCAATTTGCATTATCTCTTATAGTTTCCGAGATATGGACTATCGATAATTTACACCTTAGGCTCTGCTTCTAACTTGGGCCCAAATTGTAAAATGGTCTTATCTATTGGCGATTTCGTTCCAATTCACATTCTAAGTAATATTCGGCATGCTAATTACATTGCCGGTTGCCAAATTGCATTATCTCTTATAGTTTCCGAGATATGGACTATCGATAATTTACACCTTAGGCTCTGCTTCTAACTTGGGCCCAAATTGTAAAATGGTCTTATCTATTGGCGATTTCGTTCCAATTCACACTCCAAGTAATATTCGGCATGCTAATTACATTGCCGGTTGCGAAATTGCATTATCTCTTATAGTTTCCGAGATATGGACTATCAATAATTTACACCTTAGGCTCTGCTTCTAACTTGGGCCCAAATTGTAAAATGGTCTTATCTATTGGCGATTTCGTTCCAATTCACATTCCAAGTAATATTCGGCATGCTAATTACATTGCCGGTTGCCAAATTGCATTATCTCTTATAGTTTCCGAGATATGGACTATCGATAATTTACACCTTAGGCTCTGCTTCTAACTTGGGCCCAAATTGTAAAATGGTCTTCTCTATTGGCGATTTCGTTCCAATTCACATTCCAAGTAATATTCGGCATGCTAATTACATTGCCGGTTGCCAAATTGCATTACCTCTTATAGTTTCCGAGATATGGACTATCGATAATTTACACCTTAGGCTCTGCTTCTAACTTGGGCCCAAATTGTAAAATGGTCTTATCTATTGGCGATTTCGTTCCAATTCACATTCCAAGTAATATTCGGCATGCTAATTACATTGCCGGTTGCCAAATTGCATTATCTCTTATAGTTTCAGAGATATGGACTATCGATAATTTACACCTTAGGCTCTGCTTCTAACTTGGGCCCAAATTGTAAAATGGTCTTATCTATTGGCGATTTCGTTCCAATTCATATTCCAAGTAATATTCGGCATGCTAATTACATTGCCGGTTGCCAAATTGCATTATCTCTTATAGTTTCCGAGATATGGACTATCAATAATTTACACCTTAGGCTCTGCTTCTAACTTGGGCCCAAATTGTAAAATGGTCTTATCTATTGGCGATTTCGTTCCAATTCACATTCCAAATAATATTCGGCATGCTAATTACATTGCCGGTTGCCAAATTGAATTATCTCTTATAGTTTCCGAGATATGGACTATCGATAATTTACACCTTAGGCTCTGCTTCTAACTTGGGCCCAAATTGTAAAATGGTCTTATCTATTGGCGATTTCGTTCCAATTCACATTCCAAGTAATATTCGGCATGCTAATTACATTGCCGGTTGCCAAATTGCATTATCTCTTATAGTTTCCGAGATATGGACTATCGATAATTTACACCTTAGGCTCTGCTTCTAACTTGGGCCCAAATTGTAAAATGGTCTTACCTATTGGCGATTTCGTTCCAATTCACATTCCAAGTAATATTCGGCATGCTAATTACATTGCCGGTTGCCAAATTGCATTATCTCTTATAGTTTCCGAGATATGGACTATCGATAATTTACACCTTAGGCTCTGCTTCTAACTTGGGCCCTAATTGTAAAATGGCCTTATCTATTGGCGATTTCGTTCCAATTCACATTCCAAGTAATATTCGGCATGCTAATTACATTGCCGGTTGCCAAATTGCATTATCTCTTATAGTTTCCGAGATATGGACTATCGATAATTTACATCTTAGGCTCTGCTTCTAACTTGGGCGCAAATTGTAAAATGGTCTTATCTATTGGCGATTTCGTTCCAATTCACATTCCAAGTAATATTCGGCATGCTAATTACATTGCCGGTTGCCAAATTGCATTATCTCCTATAGTTTCCGAGATATGGACTACCGATAATTTACACCTTAGGCTCTGCTTCTAACTTGGGCCCAAATTGTAAAATGGTCTTATCTATTGGCGATTTCGTCCCAATTCACATTCCAAGTGATATTCGGCATGCTAATTACATTGCTGGTTGCGAAATTGCATTATCTCTTATAGTTTCCGAGATATGGACTATCAATAATTTACACCTTAGGCTCTGCTTCTAACTTGGGCCCAAATTGTAAAATGGCCTTATCTATTGGCGATTTCGTTCCAATTCACATTCCAAGTAATATTCGGCATGCTAATTACATTGCCGGTTGCCAAATTGCATTATCTCTTATAGTTTCCGAGATATGGACTATCGATAATTTACACCCTAGGCTCTGCTTCTAACTTGGGCCCAAATTGTAAAATGGTCTTATCTATTGGCGATTTCGTTCCAATTCACATTCCAAGTAATATTCGGCATGCTAATTACATTGCCGGTTGCCAAATTGCATTATCTCTTATAGTTTCCGCGATATGGACTATCGATAATTTACACCTTAGGCTCTGCTTCTAACTTGGGCCCAAATTGTAAAATGGTCTTATCTATTGGCGATTTCGTTCCAATTCACATTCCAAGTAATATTCGGCATGCTAATTACATTGCCGGTTGCCAAATTGCATTATCTCTTATAGTTTCCGAGATATGGACTATCGATAATTTACACCTTAGGCTCTGCTTCTAACTTGGGCCCAAATTGTAAAATGGTCTTATCTATTGGCGATTTCGTTCCAATTCACATTCCAAGTAATATTCGGCATGCTAATTACATTGCCGGTTGCCAAATTGCATTATCTCTTATAGTTTCCGCGATATGGACTATCGATAATTTACACCTTAGGCTCTGCTTCTAACTTGGGCCCAAATTGTAAAATGGTCTTATCTATTGGCGATTTCGTTCCAATTCACACTCCAAGTAATTTTCGGCATGCTAATTACATTGCCGGTTGCGAAATTGCATTATCTCTTATAGTTTCCGAGATATGGACTATCAATAATTTACACCTTAGGCTCTGCTTCTAACTTGGGCCCAAATTGTAAAATGGTCTTATCTATTGGCGATTTCGTTCCAATTCACATTCCAAGTAATATTCGGCATGCTAATTACATTGCCGGTTGCCAAATTGCATTACCTCTTATAGTTTCCGAGATATGGACTACCGATAATTTATACCTTAGGCTCTGCTGCTAACTTGAGCCCAAATGGTAAAATGGTCTTATCTATTGGCGATTTCGTTCCAATTCACATTCCAAGTAATATTCGGCATGCTAATTACATTGCCGGTTGCCAAATTGCATTATCTCTTATAGTTTCCGAGATATGGACTATCGATAATTTACACCTTAGGCTCTGCTTCTAACTTGGGCCCAAATTGTAAAATGGTCTTATCTATTGGCGATTTCGTTCCAATTCACTTTCCAAGTAATATTCGGCATGCTAATTACATTGCCGGTTGCCAAATTGCATTATCTCTTATAGTTTCCGAGATATGGACTATCGATAATTTACACCTTAGGCTCTGCTTCTAACTTGGGCCCAAATTGTAAAATGGTCTTATCTATTGGCGATTTCGTTCCAATTCACATTCCAAGTAATATTCGGCATGCTAATTACATTGCCGGTTGCCAAATTGCATTATCTCTTATAGTTTCCGAGATATGGACTATCAATAATTTACACCTTAAGCTCTGCTTCTAACTTGGGCCCAAATTGTAAAATGGTCTTATCTATTGGCGATTTCGTTCCAATTCACATTCCAAGTAATATTCAGCATGCTAATTACATTGCCGGTTGCCAAATTGAATTATCTCTTATAGTTTCCGAGATATGGACTATCGATAATTTACACCTTAGGCTCTGCTTCTAACTTGGGCCCAAATTGTAAAATGGTCTTATCTATTGGCGATTTCGTTCCAATTCACATTCCAAGTAATATTCGGCATGCTAATTACATTGCCGGTTGCCAAATTGCATTATCTCTTATAGTTTCCGAGATATGGACTATCGATAATTTACACCTTAGGCTCTGCTTCTAACTTGGGCCCAAATTGTAAAATGGTCTTACCTATTGGCGATTTCGTTCCAATTCACATTCCAAGTAATATTCGGCATGCTAATTACATTGCCGGTTGCCAAATTGCATTATCTCTTATAGTTTCCGAGATATGGACTATCGATAATTTACACCTTAGGCTCTGCTTCTAACTTGGGCCCAAATTGTAAAATGGTCTTATCTATTGGCGATTTCGTTCCAATTCACATTCCAAGTAATATTCGGCATTCTAATTACATTGCCGGTTGCCAAATTGCATTATCTCTTATAGTTTCCGAGATATGGACTATCGATAATTTACACCTTAGGCTCTGCTTCTAACTTGGGCCCAAATTGTAAAATGGTCTTATCTATTGGCGATTTCGTTCCAATTCACATTCCAAGTAATATTCGGCATGCTAATTACATTGCCGGTTGCCAAATTGCATTATCTCTTATAGTTTCCGAGATATGGACTATCGATAATTTACACCTTAGGCTCTGCTTCTAACTTGGGCCCAAATTGTAAAATGGTCTTATCTATTGGCGTTTTCGTTCCAATTCACATTCCAAGTAATATTCGGCATGCTAATTACATTGCCGGTTGCCAAATTGCATTATCTCTTATAGTTTCCGAGATATGGACTATCGATAATTTACACCTTAGGCTCTGCTTCTAACTTGGGCCCAAATTGTAAAATGGTCTTACCTATTGGCGATTTCGTTCCAATTCACATTCCAATTAATATTCGGCATGCTAATTACATTGCCGGTTGCCAAATTGCATTATCTCTTATAGTTTCCGAGATATGGACTATCGATAATTTACACCTTAGGCTCTGCTTCTAACTTGGGCCCAAATTGTAAAATGGTCTTATCTATTGGCGATTTCGTTCCAATTCACATTCCAAGTAATATTCGGCATGCTAATTACATTGCCGGTTGCCAAATTGCATTATCTCTTATAGTTTCCGAGATATGGACTATCGATAATTTACACCTTAGGCTCTGCTTCTAACTTGGGCCCAAATTGTAAAATGGTCTTACCTATTGGCGATTTCGTTCCAATTCACATTCCAAGTAATATTCGGCATGCTAATTACATTGCCTGTTGCCAAATTGCATTATCTCTTATAGTTTCCGAGATATGGACTATCCATAATTTACACCTTAGGCTCTGCTTCTAACTTGGGCCCTAATTGTAAAATGGCCTTATCTATTGGCGATTTCGTTCCAATTAACATTCCAAGTAATATTCGGCATGCTAATTACATTGCCGGTTGCCAAATTGCATTATCTCTTATAGTTTCCGAGATATGGACTATCAATAATTTACACCTTAGGCTCTGCTTCTAACTTGGGCCCAAATTGTAAAATGGTCTTATCTATTGGCGATTTCGTTCCAATTCACATTCCAAGTAACATTCGGCATGCTAATTACATTGCCGGTTGCCAAATTGCATTATCTCTTATAGTTTCCGAGATATGGACTATCGATAATTTACACCTTAGGCTCTGCTTCTAACTTGGGCCCTAATTGTAAAATGGCCTTATCTATTGGCGATTTCGTTCCAATTCACATTCCAAGTAATATTCGGCATGCTAATTACATTGCCGGTTGCCAAATTGCATTATCTCTTATAGTTTCCGAGATATGGACTATCGATAATTTACATCTTAGGCTCTGCTTCTAACTTGGGCGCAAATTGTAAAATGGTCTTATCTATTGGCGATTTCGTCCCAATTCACATTCCAAGTGATATTCGGCATGCTAATTACATTGCCGGTTGCGAAATTGCATTATCTCTTATAGTTTCCGAGATATGGACTATCAATAATTTACACCTTAGGCTCTGCTTCTAACTTGGGCCCAAATTGTAAAATGGCCTTATCTATTGGCGATTTCGTTCCAATTCACATTCCAAGTAATATTCGGCATGCTAATTACATTGCCGGTTGCCAAATTGCATTATCTCTTATAGTTTCCGAGATATGGACTATCGATAATTTACACCTTAGGCTCTGCTTCTAACTTGGGCCCAAATTGTAAAATGGTCTTATCTATTGGCGATTTCGTTCCAATTCACATTCCAAGTAATATTCGGCATGCTAATTACATTGCCGGTTGCCAAATTGCATTATCTCTTATAGTTTCCGAGATATGGACTATCGATAATTTACACCTTAGGCTCTGCTTCTAACTTGGGCCCAAATTGTAAAATGGTCTTATCTATTGGCGATTTCGTTCCAATTCACATTCCAAGTAATATTCGGCATGCTAATTACATTGCCGGTTGCCAATTTGCATTATCTCTTATAGTTTCCGAGATATGGACTATCGATAATTTACACCTTAGGCTCTGCTTCTAACTTGGGCCCAAATTGTAAAATGGCCTTATCTATTGGCGATTTCGTTCCAATTCACATTCCAAGTAATATTCGGCATGCTAATTACATTGCCGGTTGCCAAATTGCATTATCTCTTATAGTTTCCGAGATATGGACTATCGATAATTTACACCTTAGGCTCTGCTTCTAACTTGGGCCCAAATTGTAAAATGGTCTTATCTATTGGCGATTTCGTTCCAATTCACACTCCAAGTAATATTCGGCATGCTAATTACATTGCCGGTTGCGAAATTGCATTATCTCTTATAGTTTCCGAGATATGGACTATCAATAATTTACACCTTAGGCTCTGCTTCTAACTTGGGCCCAAATTGTAAAATGGTCTTATCTATTGGCGATTTCGTTCCAATTCACATTCCAAGTAATATTCGGCATGCTAATTATATTGCCGGTTGCCAAATTGCATTACCTCTTATAGTTTCCGAGATATGGACTATCGATAATTTATACCTTAGGCTCTGCTTCTAACTTGGGCCCAAATGGTAAAATGGTCTTATCTATTGGCGATTTCGTTCCAATTCACATTCCAAGTAATATTCGGCATGCTAATTACATTGCCGGTTGCCAAATTGCATTATCTCTTATAGTTTCCGAGATATGGACTATCGATAATTTACACCTTAGGCTCTGCTTCTAACTTGGGCCCAAATTGTAAAATGGTCTTATCTATTGGCGATTTCGTTCCAATTCACATTCCAAGTAATATTCGGCATGCTAATTACATTGCCGGTTGCCAAATTGCATTATCTCTTATAGTTTCCGAGATATGGACTATCGATAATTTACACCTTAGGCTCTGCTTCTAACTTGGGCCCAAATTGTAAAATGGTCTTATCTATTGGCGATTTCGTTCCAATTCACATTCCAAGTAATATTCGGCATGCTAATTACATTGCCGGTTGCCAAATTGCATTATCTCTTATAGTTTCCGAGATATGGACTATCAATAATTTACACCTTAAGCTCTGCTTCTAGCTTGGGCCCAAATTGTAAAATGGTCTTATCTATTGGCGATTTCGTTCCAATTCACATTCCAAGTAATATTCGGCATGCTAATTACATTGCCGGTTGCCAAATTGAATTATCTCTTATAGTTTCCGAGATATGGACTATCGATAATTTACACCTTAGGCTCTGCTTCTAACTTGGGCCCAAATTGTAAAATGGTCTTATCTATTGGCGATTTCGTTCCAATTCACATTCCAAGTAATATTCGGCATGCTAATTACATTGCCGGTTGCCAAATTGCATTATCTCTTATTGTTTCCGAGATATGGACTATCGATAATTTACACCTTAGGCTCTGCTTCTAACTTGGGCCCAAATTGTAAAATGGTCTTACCTATTGGCGATTTCGTTCCAATTCACATTCCAATTAATATTCGGCATGCTAATTACATTGCCGGTTGCCAAATTGCATTATCTCTTATAGTTTCCGAGATATGGACTATCGATAATTTACACCTTAGGCTCTGCTTCTAACTTGGGCCCAAATTGTAAAATGGTCTTACCTATTGGCGATTTCGTTCCAATTCACATTCCGAGTAATATTCGGCATGCTAATTACATTGCCGGTTGCCAAATTGCATTATCTCTTATAGTTTCCGAGATATGGACTATCAATAATTTACACCTTAGGCTCTGCTTCTAATTTGGGCCCAAATTGTAAAATGGTCTTATCTATTGGCGATTTCGTTCCAATTCACATTCCAAGTAACATTCGGCATGCTAATTACATTGCCGGTTGCCAAATTGCATTATCTCTTATAGTTTCCGAGATATGGACTATCGATAATTTACACCTTAGGCTCTGCTTCTAACTTGGGCCCTAATTGTAAAATGGCCTTATCTATTGGCGATTTCGTTCCAATTCACATTCCAAGTAATATTCGGCATGCTAATTACATTGCCGGTTGCCAAATTGCATTATCTCTTATAGTTTCCGAGATATGGACTATCGATAATTTACACCTTAGGCTCTGCTTCTAACTTGGGCCCAAATTGTAAAATGGTCTTACCTATTGGCGATTTCGTTCCAATTCACACTCCAAGTAATATTCGGCATGCTAATTACATTGCCGGTTGCGAAATTGCATTATCTCTTATAGTTTCCGAGATATGGACTATCAATAATTTACACCTTAGGCTCTGCTTCTAACTTGGGCCCAAATTGTAAAATGGTCTTATCTATTGGCGATTTCGTTCCAATTCACATTCCAAGTAATATTCGGCATGCTAATTACATTGCCGGTTGCCAAATTGCATTATCTCTTATAGTTTCCGAGATATGGACTATCGATAATTTACACCTTAGGCTCTGCTTCTAACTTGGGCCCAAATTGTAAAATGGTCTTACCTATTGGCGATTTCGTTCCAATTCACATTCCAAGTAATATTCGGCATGCTAATTACATTGCCTGTTGCCAAATTGCATTATCTCTTATAGTTTCCGAGATATGGACTATCCATAATTTACACCTTAGGCTCTGCTTCTAACTTGGGCCCTAATTGTAAAATGGCCTTATCTATTGGCGATTTCGTTCCAATTAACATTCCAAGTAATATTCGGCATGCTAATTACATTGCCGGTTGCCAAATTGCATTATCTCTTATAGTTTCCGAGATATGGACTATCAATAATTTACACCTTAGGCTCTGCTTCTAACTTGGGCCCAAATTGTAAAATGGTCTTATCTATTGGCGATTTCGTTCCAATTCACATTCCAAGTAACATTCGGCATGCTAATTACATTGCCGGTTGCCAAATTGCATTATCTCTTATAGTTTCCGAGATATGGACTATCGATAATTTACACCTTAGGCTCTGCTTCTAACTTGGGCCCTAATTGTAAAATGGCCTTATCTATTGGCGATTTCGTTCCAATTCACATTCCAAGTAATATTCGGCATGCTAATTACATTGCCGGTTGCCAAATTGCATTATCTCTTATAGTTTCCGAGATATGGACTATCGATAATTTACATCTTAGGCTCTGCTTCTAACTTGGGCGCAAATTGTAAAATGGTCTTATCTATTGGCGATTTCGTCCCAATTCACATTCCAAGTGATATTCGGCATGCTAATTACATTGCCGGTTGCGAAATTGCATTATCTCTTATAGTTTCCGAGATATGGACTATCAATAATTTACACCTTAGGCTCTGCTTCTAACTTGGGCCCAAATTGTAAAATGGCCTTATCTATTGGCGATTTCGTTCCAATTCACATTCCAAGTAATATTCGGCATGCTAATTACATTGCCGGTTGCCAAATTGCATTATCTCTTATAGTTTCCGAGATATGGACTATCGATAATTTACACCTTAGGCTCTGCTTCTAACTTGGGCCCAAATTGTAAAATGGTCTTATCTATTGGCGATTTCGTTCCAATTCACATTCCAAGTAATATTCGGCATGCTAATTACATTGCCGGTTGCCAAATTGCATTATCTCTTATAGTTTCCGAGATATGGACTATCGATAATTTACACCTTAGGCTCTGCTTCTAACTTGGGCCCAAATTGTAAAATGGTCTTATCTATTGGCGATTTCGTTCCAATTCACATTCCAAGTAATATTCGGCATGCTAATTACATTGCCGGTTGCCAATTTGCATTATCTCTTATAGTTTCCGAGATATGGACTATCGATAATTTACACCTTAGGCTCTGCTTCTAACTTGGGCCCAAATTGTAAAATGGCCTTATCTATTGGCGATTTCGTTCCAATTCACATTCCAAGTAATATTCGGCATGCTAATTACATTGCCGGTTGCCAAATTGCATTATCTCTTATAGTTTCCGAGATATGGACTATCGATAATTTACACCTTAGGCTCTGCTTCTAACTTGGGCCCAAATTGTAAAATGGTCTTATCTATTGGCGATTTCGTTCCAATTCACACTCCAAGTAATATTCGGCATGCTAATTACATTGCCGGTTGCGAAATTGCATTATCTCTTATAGTTTCCGAGATATGGACTATCAATAATTTACACCTTAGGCTCTGCTTCTAACTTGGGCCCAAATTGTAAAATGGTCTTATCTATTGGCGATTTCGTTCCAATTCACATTCCAAGTAATATTCGGCATGCTAATTATATTGCCGGTTGCCAAATTGCATTACCTCTTATAGTTTCCGAGATATGGACTATCGATAATTTATACCTTAGGCTCTGCTTCTAACTTGGGCCCAAATGGTAAAATGGTCTTATCTATTGGCGATTTCGTTCCAATTCACATTCCAAGTAATATTCGGCATGCTAATTACATTGCCGGTTGCCAAATTGCATTATCTCTTATAGTTTCCGAGATATGGACTATCGATAATTTACACCTTAGGCTCTGCTTCTAACTTGGGCCCAAATTGTAAAATGGTCTTATCTATTGGCGATTTCGTTCCAATTCACATTCCAAGTAATATTCGGCATGCTAATTACATTGCCGGTTGCCAAATTGCATTATCTCTTATAGTTTCCGAGATATGGACTATCGATAATTTACACCTTAGGCTCTGCTTCTAACTTGGGCCCAAATTGTAAAATGGTCTTATCTATTGGCGATTTCGTTCCAATTCACATTCCAAGTAATATTCGGCATGCTAATTACATTGCCGGTTGCCAAATTGCATTATCTCTTATAGTTTCCGAGATATGGACTATCAATAATTTACACCTTAAGCTCTGCTTCTAGCTTGGGCCCAAATTGTAAAATGGTCTTATCTATTGGCGATTTCGTTCCAATTCACATTCCAAGTAATATTCGGCATGCTAATTACATTGCCGGTTGCCAAATTGAATTATCTCTTATAGTTTCCGAGATATGGACTATCGATAATTTACACCTTAGGCTCTGCTTCTAACTTGGGCCCAAATTGTAAAATGGTCTTATCTATTGGCGATTTCGTTCCAATTCACATTCCAAGTAATATTCGGCATGCTAATTACATTGCCGGTTGCCAAATTGCATTATCTCTTATTGTTTCCGAGATATGGACTATCGATAATTTACACCTTAGGCTCTGCTTCTAACTTGGGCCCAAATTGTAAAATGGTCTTACCTATTGGCGATTTCGTTCCAATTCACATTCCAATTAATATTCGGCATGCTAATTACATTGCCGGTTGCCAAATTGCATTATCTCTTATAGTTTCCGAGATATGGACTATCGATAATTTACACCTTAGGCTCTGCTTCTAACTTGGGCCCAAATTGTAAAATGGTCTTACCTATTGGCGATTTCGTTCCAATTCACATTCCGAGTAATATTCGGCATGCTAATTACATTGCCGGTTGCCAAATTGCATTATCTCTTATAGTTTCCGAGATATGGACTATCAATAATTTACACCTTAGGCTCTGCTTCTAATTTGGGCCCAAATTGTAAAATGGTCTTATCTATTGGCGATTTCGTTCCAATTCACATTCCAAGTAACATTCGGCATGCTAATTACATTGCCGGTTGCCAAATTGCATTATCTCTTATAGTTTCCGAGATATGGACTATCGATAATTTACACCTTAGGCTCTGCTTCTAACTTGGGCCCTAATTGTAAAATGGCCTTATCTATTGGCGATTTCGTTCCAATTCACATTCCAAGTAATATTCGGCATGCTAATTACATTGCCGGTTGCCAAATTGCATTATCTCTTATAGTTTCCGAGATATGGACTATCGATAATTTACACCTTAGGCTCTGCTTCTAACTTGGGCCCAAATTGTAAAATGGTCTTACCTATTGGCGATTTCGTTCCAATTCACACTCCAAGTAATATTCGGCATGCTAATTACATTGCCGGTTGCGAAATTGCATTATCTCTTATAGTTTCCGAGATATGGACTATCAATAATTTACACCTTAGGCTCTGCTTCTAACTTGGGCCCAAATTGTAAAATGGTCTTATCTATTGGCGATTTCGTTCCAATTCACATTCCAAGTAATATTCGGCATGCTAATTACATTGCCGGTTGCCAAATTGCATTATCTCTTATAGTTTCCGAGATATGGACTATCGATAATTTACACCTTAGGCTCTGCTTCTAACTTGGGCCCAAATCGTAAAATGGTCTTATCTATTGGCGATTTCGTTCCAATTCACATTCCAAGTAATATTCGGCATGCTAATTACATTGCCGGTTGCCAAATTGCATTATCTCTTATAGTTTCCGAGATATGGACTATCGATAATTTACACCTTAGGCTCTGCTTCTAACTTGGGCCCAAATTGTAAAATGGTCTTATCTATTGGCGATTTCGTTCCAATTCACATTCCAAGTAATATTCGGCATGCTAATTACATTGCCGGTTGCCAAATTGCATTAACTCTTATAGTTTCCGAGATATGGACTATCGATATTTTACACCTTAGGCTCTGCTTCTAACTTGGGCCCAAATTGTAAAATGGTCTTATCTATTGGCGATTTCGTTCCAATTCACATTCCAAGTAATATTCGGCATGCTAATTACATTGCCGGTTGTCAAATTGCATTATCTCTTATAGTTTCCGAGATATGGACTATCGATAATTTACACCTTAGGCTCTGCTTCTAACTTGGGCCCAAATTGTAAAATGGTCTTATCTATTGGCGATTTCGTTCCAATTCACATTCCAAGTAATATTCGGCATGCTAATTACATTGCCGGTTGCCAAATTGCATTATCTCTTATAGTTTCCGAGATATGGACTATCGATAATTTACATCTTAGGCTCTGCTTCTAACTTGGGCCCAAATTGTAAAATGGTCTTATCTATTGGCGATTTCGTTCCAATTCACATTCCAAGTAATATTCGGCATGCTAATTACATTGCCGGTTGCCAAATTGCATTATCTCTTATAGTTTCCGAGATATGGACTATCAATAATTTACACCTTAAGCTCTGCTTCTAACTTGGGCCCAAATTGTAAAATGGTCTTATCTATTGGCGATTTCGTTCCAATTCACATTCCAAGTAATATTCGGCATGCTAATTACATTGCCGGTTGCCAAATTGAATTATCTCTTATAGTTTCCGAGATATGGACTATCGATAATTTACACCTTAGGCTCTGCTTCTAACTTGGGCCCAAATTGTAAAATGGTCTTATCTATTGGCGATTTCGTTCCAATTCACATTCCAAGTAATATTCGGCATGCTAATTACATTGCCGGTTGCCAAATTGCATTATCTCTTATTGTTTCCGAGATATGGACTATCGATAATTTACACCTTAGGCTCTGTTTCTAAATTGGGCCCAAATTGTAAAATGGTCTTACCTATTGGCGATTTCGTTCCAATTCACATTCCAATTAATATTCGGCATGCTAATTACATTGCCGGTTGCCAAATTGCATTATCTCTTATAGTTTCCGAGATATGGACTATCGATAATTTACACCTTAGGCTCTGCTTTTAACTTGGGCCCAAATTGTAAAATGGTCTTATCTATTGGCGATTTCGTTCCAATTCACATTCCAAGTAATATTCGGCATGCTAATTACATTGCCGGTGGCCAAATTGCATTATCTCTTATAGTTTCCGAGATATGGACTATCGATAATTTACACCTTAGGCTCTGCTTCTAACTTGGGCCCAAATTGTAAAATGGTCTTACCTATTGGCGATTTCGTTCCAATTCACATTCCGAGTAATATTCGGCATGCTAATTACATTGCCGGTTGCCAAATTGCATTATCTCTTATAGTTTCCGAGATATGGACTATCAATAATTTACACCTTAGGCTCTGCTTCTAACTTGGGCCCAAATTGTAAAATGGTCTTATCTATTGGCGATTTCGTTCCAATTCACATTCCAAGTAACATTCGGCATGCTAATTACATTGCCGGTTGCCAAGTTGCATTATCTCTTATAGTTTCCGAGATATGGACTATCGATAATTTACACCTTAGGCTCTGCTTCTAACTTGGGCCCTAATTGTAAAATGGCCTTATCTATTGGCGATTTCGTTCCAATTCACATTCCAAGTAATATTCGGCATGCTAATTACATTGCCGGTTGCCAAATTGCATTATCTCTTATAGTTTCCGAGATATGGACTATCGATAATTTACACCTTAGGCTCTGCTTCTAACTTGGGCCCAAATTGTAAAATGGTCTTACCTATTGGCGATTTCGTTCCAATTCACACTCCAAGTAATATTCGGCATGCTAATTACATTGCCGGTTGCGAAATTGCATTATCTCTTATAGTTTCCGAGATATGGACTATCAATAACTTACACCTTAGGCTCTGCTTCTAACTTGGGCCCAAATTGTAAAATGGTCTTATCTATTGGCGATTTCGTTCCAATTCACATTCCAAGTAATATTCGGCATGCTAATTACATTGCCGGTTGCCAAATTGCATTATCTCTTATAGTTTCCGAGATATGGACTATCGATAATTTACACCTTAGGCTCTGCTTCTAACTTGGGCCCAAATCGTAAAATGGTCTTATCTATTGGCGATTTCGTTCCAATTCACATTCCAAGTAATATTCGGCATGCTAATTACATTGCCGGTTGCCAAATTGCATTATCTCTTATAGTTTCCGAGATATGGACTATCGATAATTTACATCTTAGGCTCTGCTTCTAACTTGGGCCCAAATTGTAAAATGGTCTTATCTATTGGCGATTTCGTTCCAATTCACATTCCAAGTAATATTCGGCATGCTAATTACATTGCCGGTTGCCAAATTGCATTATCTCTTATAGTTTCCGAGATATGGACTATCGATAATTTACACCTTAGGCTCTGCTTCTAACTTGGGCCCAAATTGTAAAATGGTCTTATCTATTGGCGATTTCATCCCAATTCACATTCCAAGTGATATTCGGCATGCTAATTACATTGCCGGTTGCGAAATTGCATTATCTCTTATAGTTTCCGAGATATGGACTATCAATAATTTACACCTTAGGCTCTGCTTCTAACTTGGGCCCAAATTGTAAAATGGTCTTATCTATTGGCGATTTCGTTCCAATTCACATTCCAAGTAATATTCGGCATGCTAATTACATTGCCGGTTGCCAAATTGCATTATCTCTTATAGTTTCCGAGATATGGACTATCGATAATTTACACCTTAGGCTCTGCTTCTAACTTGGGCCCAAATTGTAAAATGGTCTTATCTATTGGCGATTTCGTTCCAATTCACATTCCAAGTAATATTCGGCATTCTAATTACATTGCCGGTTGCCAAATTGCATTATCTCTTATAGTTTCCGAGATATGGACTATCGATAATTTACACCTTAGGCTCTGCTTCTAACTTGGGCCCAAATTGTAAAATGGTCTTATCTATTGGCGATTTCGTTCCAATTCACATTCCAAGTAATATTCGGCATGCTAATTACATTGCCGGTTGCCAAATTGCATTATCTCTTATAGTTTCCGAGATATGGACTATCGATAATTTACACCTTAGGCTCTGCTTCTAACTTGGGCCCAAATTGTAAAATGGTCTTATCTATTGGCGTTTTCGTTCCAATTCACATTCCAAGTAATATTCGGCATGCTAATTACATTGCCGGTTGCCAAATTGCATTATCTCTTATAGTTTCCGAGATATGGACTATCGATAATTTACACCTTAGGCTCTGCTTCTAACTTGGGCCCAAATTGTAAAATGGTCTTCTCTATTGGCGATTTCGTTCCAATTCACATTCCAAGTAATATTCGGCATGCTAATTACATTGCCGGTTGCCAAATTGCATTATCTCTTATAATTTCCGAGATATGGACTATCGATAATTTACACCTTAGGCTCTGCTTCTAACTTGGGCCCAAATTGTAAAATGGTCTTATCTATTGGCGATTTCGTTCCAATTCACATTCCAAGTAATATTCGGCATGCTAATTACATTGCCGGTTGCCAAATTGCATTATCTCTTATAGTTTCCGAGATATGGACTATCGATAATTTACACCTTAGTCTCTGCTTCTAACTTGGGCCCAAATTGTAAAATGGTCTTCTCTATTGGCGATTTCGTTCCAATTCACATTCCAAGTAATATTCGGCATGCTAATTACATTGCCGGTTGCCAAATTGCATTATCTCTTATAGTTTCCGAGATATGGACTATCGATAATTTACACCTTAGGCTCTGCTTCTAACTTGGGCCCAAATTGTAAAATGGTCTTCTCTATTGGCGATTTCGTTCCAATTCACATTCCAAGTAATATTCGGCATGCTAATTACATTGCCGGTTGCCAAATTGCATTATCTCTTATAGTTTCCGAGATATGGACTATCGATAATTTACACCTTAGGCTCTGCTTCTAACTTGGGCCCTAATTGTAAAATCGTCTTATCTATTGGCGGTTTCGTTCCAATTCACATTCCAAGTAATATTCGGCATGCTAATTACATTGCCGGTTGCCAAATTGCATTATCTCTTATAGTTTCCGAGATATGGACTATCGATAATTTACACCTTAGGCTCTGCTTCTAACTTGGGCCCAAATTGTAAAATGGTCTTATCTATTGGCGATTTCGTTCCAATTCACATTCCAAGTAATATTCGGCATGCTAATTACATTGCCGGTTGCCAAATTGCATTATCTCTTATAGTTTCCGAGATATGGACTATCGATAATTTACATCTTAGGCTCTGCTTCTAACTTGGGCGCAAATTGTAAAATGGTCTTATCTATTGGCGATTTCGTTCCAATTCACATTCCAAGTAATATTCGGCATGCTAATTACATTGCCGGTTGCCAAATTGCATTATCTCTTATAGTTTCCGAGATATGGACTATCGATAATTTACATCTTAGGCTCTGCTTCTAACTTGGGCGCAAATTGTAAAATGGTCTTATCTATTGGCGATTTCGTTCCAATTCACATTCCAAGTAATATTCGGCATGCTAATTACATTGCCGGTTGCCAAATTGCATTATCTCTTATAGTTTCCGAGATATGGACTATCGATAATTTACACCTTAGGCTCTGCTTCTAACTTGGGCCCAAATTGTAAAATGGTCTTATCTATTGGCGATTTCGTCCCAATTCACATTCCAAGTGATATTCGGCATGCTAATTACATTGCCGGTTGCGAAATTGCATTATCTCTTATAGTTTCCGAGATATGGACTATCAATAATTTACACCTTAGGCTCTGCTTCTAACTTGGGCCCAAATTGTAAAATGGCCTTATCTATTGGCGATTTCGTTCCAATTCACATTCCAAGTAATATTCGGCATGCTAACTACATTGCCGGTTGCCAAATTGCATTATCTCTTATAGTTTCCGAGATATGGACTATCGATAATTTACACCTTAGGCTCTGCTTCTAACTTGGGCCCAAATTGTAAAATGGTCTTATCTATTGGCGATTTCGTTCCAATTCACATTCCAAGTAATATTCGGCATGCTAATTACATTGCCGGTTGCCAAATTGCATTATCTCTTATAGTTTCCGAGATATGGACTATCGATAATTTACACCTTAGGCTCTGCTTCTAACTTGGGCCCAAATTGTAAAATGGTCTTATCTATTGGCGATTTCGTTCCAATTCACATTCCAAGTAATATTCGGCATGCTAATTACATTGCCGGTTGCCAATTTGCATTATCTCTTATAGTTTCCGAGATATGGACTATCGATAATTTACACCTTAGGCTCTGCTTCTAACTTGGGCCCAAATTGTAAAATGGTCTTATCTATTGGCGATTTCGTTCCAATTCACATTCTAAGTAATATTCGGCATGCTAATTACATTGCCGGTTGCCAAATTGCATTATCTCTTATAGTTTCCGAGATATGGACTATCGATAATTTACACCTTAGGCTCTGCTTCTAACTTGGGCCCAAATTGTAAAATGGTCTTATCTATTGGCGATTTCGTTCCAATTCACACTCCAAGTAATATTCGGCATGCTAATTACATTGCCGGTTGCGAAATTGCATTATCTCTTATAGTTTCCGAGATATGGACTATCAATAATTTACACCTTAGGCTCTGCTTCTAACTTGGGCCCAAATTGTAAAATGGTCTTATCTATTGGCGATTTCGTTCCAATTCATATTCCAAGTAATATTCGGCATGCTAATTACATTGCCGGTTGCCAAATTGCATTATCTCTTATAGTTTCCGAGATATGGACTATCAATAATTTACACCTTAGGCTCTGCTTCTAACTTGGGCCCAAATTGTAAAATGGTCTTATCTATTGGCGATTTCGTTCCAATTCACATTCCAAATAATATTCGGCATGCTAATTACATTTCCGGTTGCCAAATTGAATTATCTCTTATAGTTTCCGAGATATGGACTATCGATAATTTACACCTTAGGCTCTGCTTCTAACTTGGGCCCAAATTGTAAAATGGTCTTATCTATTGGCGATTTCGTTCCAATTCACATTCCAAGTAATATTCGGCATGCTAATTACATTGCCGGTTGCCAAATTGCATTATCTCTTATAGTTTCCGAGATATGGACTATCGATAATTTACACCTTAGGCTCTGCTTCTAACTTGGGCCCAAATTGTAAAATGGTCTTACCTATTGGCGATTTCGTTCCAATTCACATTCCAATTAATATTCGGCATGCTAATTACATTGCCGGTTGCCAAATTGCATTATCTCTTATAGTTTCCGAGATATGGACTATCGATAATTTACACCTTAGGCTCTGCTTCTAACTTGGGCCCAAATTGTAAAATGGTCTTATCTATTGGCGATTTCGTTCCAATTCACATTCCAAGTAATATTCGGCATGCTAATTACATTGCCGGTTGCCAAATTGTATTATCTCTTATAGTTTCCGAGATATGGACTATCGATAATTTACACCTTAGGCTCTGCTTCTAACTTGGGCCCAAATTGTAAAATGGTCTTACCTATTGGCGATTTCGTTCCAATTCACATTCCAAGTAATATTCGGCATGCTAATTACATTGCCGGTTGCCAAATTGCATTATCTCTTATAGTTTCCGAGATATGGACTATCGATAATTTACACCTTAGGCTCTGCTTCTAACTTGGGCCCAAATTGTAAAATGGTCTTATCTATTGGCGATTTCGTCCCAATTCACATTCCAAGTGATATTCGGCATGCTAATTACATTGCCGGTTGCGAAATTGCATTATCTCTTATAGTTTCCGAGATATGGACTATCAATAATTTACACCTTAGGCTCTGCTTCTAACTTGGGCCCAAATTGTAAAATGGTCTTATCTATTGGCGATTTCGTTCCAATTCACATTCCAAGTAATATTCGGCATGCTAATTACATTGCCGGTTGCCAAATTGCATTATCTCTTATAGTTTCCGAGATATGGACTATCGATAATTTACACATTAGGCTCTGCTTCTAACTTGGGCCCAAATTGTAAAATGGTCTTATCTATTGGCGATTTCGTTCCAATTCACATTCCAAGTAATATTCGGCATGCTAATTACATTGCCGGTTGCCAAATTGCATTATCTCTTATAGTTTCCGAGATATGGACTATCGATAATTTACACCTTAGGCTCTGCTTCTAACTTGGGCCCAAATTGTAAAATGGTCTTATCTATTGGCGATTTCGTTCCAATTCACATTCCAAGTAATATTCGGCATGCTAATTACATTGCCGGTTGCCAAATTGCATTATCTCTTATAGTTTCCGAGATATGGACTATCGATAATTTACACCTTAGGCTCTGCTTCTAACTTGGGCCCAAATTGTAAAATGGTCTTATCTATTGGCGATTTCGTTCCAATTCACATTCCAAGTAATATTCGGCATGCTAATTACATTGCCGGTTGCCAAATTGCATTATCTCTTATAGTTTCCGAGATATGGACTATCGATAATTTACACCTTAGGCTCTGCTTCCAACTTGGGCCCAAATTGTAAAATGGTCTTACCTATTGGCGATTCCGTTCCAATTCACATTCCAAGTAATATTCGGCATGCTAATTACATTGCCGGTTGCCAAATTGCATTATCTCTTATAGTTTCCGAGATATGGACTATCGATAATTTACACCTTAGGCTCTGCTTCTAACTTGGGCCCAAATTGTAAAATGGTCTTATCTATTGGCGATTTCGTTCCAATTCACATTCCAAGTAATATTCGGCATGCTAATTACATTGCCGGTTGCCAAATTGCATTATCTCTTATAGTTTCCGAGATATGGACTATCGATAATTTACACCTTAGGCTCTGCTTCTAACTTGGGCCCAAATTGTAAAATGGTCTTATCTATTGGCGATTTCGTCCCAATTCACATTCCAAGTGATATTCGGCATGCTAATTACATTGCCGGTTGCGAAATTGCATTATCTCTTATAGTTTCCGAGATATGGACTATCGATAATTTACACCTTAGGCTCTGCTTCTAACTTGCTCCCAAATTGTAAAATGGTCTTATCTATTGGCGATTTCGTTCCAATTCACATTCCAAGTAATATTCGGCATGCTAATTACATTGCCGGTTGCCAAATTGCATTATCTCTTATAGTTTCCGAGATATGGACTATCGATAATTTACACCTTAGGCTCTGCTTCTAACTTGGGCCCAAATTGTAAAATGGTCTTCTCTATTGGCGATTTCGTTCCAATTCACATTCCAAGTAATATTCGGCATGCTAATTACATTGCCGGTTGCCAAATTGCATTACCTCTTATAGTTTCCGAGATATGGACTATCGATAATTTACACCTTAGGCTCTGCTTCTAACTTGGGCCCAAATTGTAAAATGGTCTTATCTATTGGCGATTTCGTTCCAATTCACATTCCAAGTAATATTCGGCATGCTAATTACATTGCCGGTTGCCAAATTGCATTATCTCTTATAGTTTCCGAGATATGGACTATCGATAATTTACACCTTAGGCTCTGCTTCTAACTTGGGCCCAAATTGTAAAATGGTCTTATCTATTGGCGATTTCGTTCCAATTCATATTCCAAGTAATATTCGGCATGCTAATTACATTGCCGGTTGCCAAATTGCATTATCTCTTATAGTTTCCGAGATATGGACTATCAATAATTTACACCTTAGGCTCTGCTTCTAACTTGGGCCCAAATTGTAAAATGGTCTTATCTATTGGCGATTTCGTTCCAATTCACATTCCAAATAATATTCGGCATGCTAATTACATTTCCGGTTGCCAAATTGAATTATCTCTTATAGTTTCCGAGATATGGACTATCGATAATTTACACCTTAGGCTCTGCTTCTAACTTGGGCCCAAATTGTAAAATGGTCTTATCTATTGGCGATTTCGTTCCAATTCACATTCCAAGTAATATTCGGCATGCTAATTACATTGCCGGTTGCCAAATTGCATTATCTCTTATAGTTTCCGAGATATGGACTATCGATAATTTACACCTTAGGCTCTGCTTCTAACTTGGGCCCAAATTGTAAAATGGTCTTACCTATTGGCGATTTCGTTCCAATTCACATTCCAATTAATATTCGGCATGCTAATTACATTGCCGGTTGCCAAATTGCATTATCTCTTATAGTTTCCGAGATATGGACTATCGATAATTTACACCTTAGGCTCTGCTTCTAACTTGGGCCCAAATTGTAAAATGGTCTTATCTATTGGCGATTTCGTTCCAATTCACATTCCAAGTAATATTCGGCATGCTAATTACATTGCCGGTTGCCAAATTGTATTATCTCTTATAGTTTCCGAGATATGGACTATCGATAATTTACACCTTAGGCTCTGCTTCTAACTTGGGCCCAAATTGTAAAATGGTCTTACCTATTGGCGATTTCGTTCCAATTCACATTCCAAGTAATATTCGGCATGCTAATTACATTGCCGGTTGCCAAATTGCATTATCTCTTATAGTTTCCGAGATATGGACTATCGATAATTTACACCTTAGGCTCTGCTTCTAACTTGGGCCCAAATTGTAAAATGGTCTTATCTATTGGCGATTTCGTCCCAATTCACATTCCAAGTGATATTCGGCATGCTAATTACATTGCCGGTTGCGAAATTGCATTATCTCTTATAGTTTCCGAGATATGGACTATCAATAATTTACACCTTAGGCTCTGCTTCTAACTTGGGCCCAAATTGTAAAATGGTCTTATCTATTGGCGATTTCGTTCCAATTCACATTCCAAGTAATATTCGGCATGCTAATTACATTGCCGGTTGCCAAATTGCATTATCTCTTATAGTTTCCGAGATATGGACTATCGATAATTTACACATTAGGCTCTGCTTCTAACTTGGGCCCAAATTGTAAAATGGTCTTATCTATTGGCGATTTCGTTCCAATTCACATTCCAAGTAATATTCGGCATGCTAATTACATTGCCGGTTGCCAAATTGCATTATCTCTTATAGTTTCCGAGATATGGACTATCGATAATTTACACCTTAGGCTCTGCTTCTAACTTGGGCCCAAATTGTAAAATGGTCTTATCTATTGGCGATTTCGTTCCAATTCACATTCCAAGTAATATTCGGCATGCTAATTACATTGCCGGTTGCCAAATTGCATTATCTCTTATAGTTTCCGAGATATGGACTATCGATAATTTACACCTTAGGCTCTGCTTCTAACTTGGGCCCAAATTGTAAAATGGTCTTATCTATTGGCGATTTCGTTCCAATTCACATTCCAAGTAATATTCGGCATGCTAATTACATTGCCGGTTGCCAAATTGCATTATCTCTTATAGTTTCCGAGATATGGACTATCGATAATTTACACCTTAGGCTCTGCTTCCAACTTGGGCCCAAATTGTAAAATGGTCTTACCTATTGGCGATTCCGTTCCAATTCACATTCCAAGTAATATTCGGCATGCTAATTACATTGCCGGTTGCCAAATTGCATTATCTCTTATAGTTTCCGAGATATGGACTATCGATAATTTACACCTTAGGCTCTGCTTCTAACTTGGGCCCAAATTGTAAAATGGTCTTATCTATTGGCGATTTCGTTCCAATTCACATTCCAAGTAATATTCGGCATGCTAATTACATTGCCGGTTGCCAAATTGCATTATCTCTTATAGTTTCCGAGATATGGACTATCGATAATTTACACCTTAGGCTCTGCTTCTAACTTGGGCCCAAATTGTAAAATGGTCTTATCTATTGGCGATTTCGTCCCAATTCACATTCCAAGTGATATTCGGCATGCTAATTACATTGCCGGTTGCGAAATTGCATTATCTCTTATAGTTTCCGAGATATGGACTATCGATAATTTACACCTTAGGCTCTGCTTCTAACTTGCTCCCAAATTGTAAAATGGTCTTATCTATTGGCGATTTCGTTCCAATTCACATTCCAAGTAATATTCGGCATGCTAATTACATTGCCGGTTGCCAAATTGCATTATCTCTTATAGTTTCCGAGATATGGACCATCGATAATTTACACCTTAGGCTCTGCTTCTAACTTGGGCCCAAATTGTAAAATGGTCTTATCTATTGGCGATTTCGTTCCAATTCACATTCCAAGTAATATTGGGCATGCTAATTACATTGCCGGTTACCAAATTGCATTATCTCTTATAGTTTCCGAGATATGGACTATCGATAATTTACACCATAGGCTCTGCTTCTAACTTGGGCCCAAATTGTAAAATGGTCTTACCTATTGGCGATTTCGTTCCAATTCACATTCCAAGTAATATTCGGCATGCTAATTACATTGTCGGTTGCCAAATTGCATTATCTCTTATAGTTTCCGAGATATGGACTATCGATAATTTACACCTTAGGCTCTGCTTCTAACTTGGGCCCAAATTGTAAAATGGTCTTATCTATTGGCGATTTCGTTCCAATTCACATTCCAATTAATATTCGGCATGCTAATTACATTGCCGGTTGCCAAATTGCATTATCTCTTATAGTTTCCGAGATATGGACTATCGATAATTTACACCTTAGGCTCTGCTTCTAACTTGGGCCCAAATTGTAAAATGGTCTTATCTATTGGCGATTTCGTTCCAATTCACATTCCAAGTAATATTCGGCATGCTAATTACATTGCCGGTTGCCAAATTGCATTATCTCTTATAGTTTCCGAGATATGGACTATCGATAATTTACACCTTAGGCTCTGCTTCTAACTTGGGCCCAAATTGTAAAATGGTCTTATCTATTGGCGATTTCGTTCCAATTCACATTCCAAGTAATATTCGGCATGCTAATTACATTGCCGGTTGCCAAATTGCATTATCTCTTATAGTTTCCGAGATATGGACTATCGATAATTTACACCTTAGGCTCTGCTTCTAACTTGGGCCCAAATTGTAAAATGGTCTTATCTATTGGCGATTTCGTTCGAATTTACATTCCAAGTAATATTCGGCATGCTAATTACATTGCCGGTTGCCAAATTGCATTATCTCTTATAGTTTCCGAGATATGGACTATCGATAATTTACACCTTAGGCTCTGCTTCTAACTTGGGCCCAAATTGGAAAATGGTCTTATCTATTGGCGATTTCGTTCCAATTCACACTCCAAGTAATATTCGGCATGCTAATTACATTGCCGGTTGCGAAATTGCATTATCTCTTATAGTTTCCGAGATATGGACTATCGATAATTTACACCTTAGGCTCTGCTTCTAACTTGGGCCCAAATTGTAAAATGGTCTTATCTATTGGCGATTTCGTTCCAATTCACATTCCAAGTAATATTCGGCATTCTAATTACATTGCCGGTTGCCAAATTGCATTATCTCTTATAGTTTCCGAGATATGGACTATCGATAATTTACACCTTAGTCTCTGCTTCTAACTTGGGCCCAAATTGTAAAATGGTCTTATCTATTGGCGATTTCGTTCCAATTCACATTCCAAGTAATATTCGGCATGCTAATTACATTGCCGGTTGCCAAATTGCATTATCTCTTATAGTTTCCGAGATATGGACTATCGATAATTTACACCTTAGGCTCTGCTTCTAACTTGGGCCCAAATTGTAAAATGGTCTTATCTATTGGCGATTTCGTTCCAATTCACATTCCAAGTAATATTGGGCATGCTAATTACATTGCCGGTTGCCAAATTGCATTATCTCTTATAGTTTCCGAGATATGGACTATCGATAATTTACACCATAGGCTCTGCTTCTAACTTGGGCCCAAATTGTATAATGGTCTTACCTATTGGCGATTTCGTTCCAATTCACATTCCAAGTAATATTCGGCATGCTAATTACATTGCCGGTTGCCAAATTGCATTATCTCTTATAGTTTCCGAGATATGGACTATCGATAATTTACACCTTAGGCTCTGCTTCTAACTTGGGCCCAAATTGTAAAATGGTCTTATCTATTGGCGATTTCGTTCCAATTCACATTCCAATTAATATTCGGCATGCTAATTACATTGCCGGTTGCCAAATTGCATTATCTCTTATAGTTTCCGAAATATGGACTATCGATAATTTACACCTTAGGCTCTGCTTCTAAATTGGGCCCAAATTGTAAAATGGTCTTATCTATTGGCGATTTCGTTCCAATTCACATTCCAAGTAATATTCGGCATGCTAATTACATTGCCGGTTGCCAAATTGCATTATCTCTTATAGTTTCCGAGATATGGACTATCGATAATTTACACCTTAGGCTCTGCTTCTAACTTGGGCCCAAATTGTAAAATGGTCTTATCTATTGGCGATTTCGTTCCAATTCACATTCCAAGTAATATTCGGCATGCTAATTACATTGCCGGTTGCCAAATTGCATTATCTCTTATAGTTTCCGAGATATGGACTATCGATAATTTACACCTTAGGCTCTGCTTCTAACTTGGGCCCAAATTGTAAAATGGACTTATCTATTGGCGATTTCGTTCCAATTCACATTCCAAGTAATATTCGGCATGCTAATTACATTGTCGGTTGCCAGATTGAATTATCTCTTATAGTTTCCGAGATATGGACTATCGATAATTTACACCTTAGGCTCTGCTTCTAACTTGGGCCCAAATTGTAAAATGGTCTTACCTATTGGCGATTTCGTTCCAATTCACATTCCAAGTAATATTCGGCATGCTAATTACATTGCCGGTTGCCAAATTGCATTATCTCTTATAGTTTCCGAGATATGGACTATCGATAATTTACACCTTAGGCTCTGCTTCTAACTTGGGCCCAAATTGTAAAATGGTCTTATCTATTGGCGATTTCGTTTCAATTCACATTCCAAGTAATATTCGGCATGCTAATTACATTGCCGGATGCCAAATTGCATTATCTCTTATAGTTTCCGAGATATGGACTATCGATAATTTACACCTTAGGCTCTGCTTCTAACTTGGGCCCAAATTGTAAAATGGTCTTATCTATTGGCGATTTCGTCCCAATTCACATTCCAAGTGATATTCGGCATGCTAATTACATTGCCGGTTGCGAAATTGCATTATCTCTTATAGTTTCCGAGATATGGACTATCAATAATTTACACCTTAGGCTCTGCTTCTAACTTGGGCCCAAATTGTAAAATGGTCTTATCTATTGGCGATTTCGTTCCAATTCACATTCCAAGTAATATTCGGCATGCTAATTACATTGCCGGTTGCCAAATTGCATTATCTCTTATAGTTTCCGAGATATGGACTATCGATAATTTACACATTAGGCTCTGCTTCTAACTTGGGCCCAAATTGTAAAATGGTCTTATCTATTGGCGATTTCGTTCCAATTCACATTCCAAGTAATATTCGGCATGCTAATTACATTGCCGGTTGCCAAATTGCATTATCTCTTATAGTTTCCGAGATATGGACTATCGATAATTTACACCTTAGGCTCTGCTTCTAACTTGGGCCCAAATTGTAAAATGGTCTTATCTATTGGCGATTTCGTTCCAATTCACATTCCAAGTAATATTCGGCATGCTAATTACATTGCCGGTTGCCAAATTGCATTATCTCTTATAGTTTCCGAGATATGGACTATCGATAATTTACACCTTAGGCTCTGCTTCTAACTTGGGCCCAAATTGTAAAATGGTCTTATCTATTGGCGATTTCGTCCCAATTCACATTCCAAGTGATATTCGGCATGCTAATTACATTGCCGGTTGCGAAATTGCATTATCTCTTATAGTTTCCGAGATATGGACTATCAATAATTTACACCTTAGGCTCTGCTTCTAACTTGGGCCCAAATTGTAAAATGGTCTTATCTATTGGCGATTTCGTTCCAATTCACATTCCAAGTAATATTCGGCATGCTAATTACATTGCCGGTTGCCAAATTGCATTATCTCTTATAGTTTCCGAGATATGGACTATCGATAATTTACACATTAGGCTCTGCTTCTAACTTGGGCCCAAATTGTAAAATGGTCTTATCTATTGGCGATTTCGTTCCAATTCACATTCCAAGTAATATTCGGCATGCTAATTACATTGCCGGTTGCCAAATTGCATTATCTCTTATAGTTTCCGAGATATGGACTATCGATAATTTACACCTTAGGCTCTGCTTCTAACTTGGGCCCAAATTGTAAAATGGTCTTATCTATTGGCGATTTCGTTCCAATTCACATTCCAAGTAATATTCGGCATGCTAATTACATTGCCGGTTGCCAAATTGCATTATCTCTTATAGTTTCCGAGATATGGACTATCGATAATTTACACCTTAGGCTCTGCTTCTAACTTGGGCCCAAATTGTAAAATGGTCTTATCTATTGGCGATTTCGTTCCAATTCACATTCCAAGTAATATTCGGCATGCTAATTACATTGCCGGTTGCCAAATTGCATTATCTCTTATAGTTTCCGAGATATGGACTATCGATAATTTACACCTTAGGCTCTGCTTCCAACTTGGGCCCAAATTGTAAAATGGTCTTACCTATTGGCGATTCCGTTCCAATTCACATTCCAAGTAATATTCGGCATGCTAATTACATTGCCGGTTGCCAAATTGCATTATCTCTTATAGTTTCCGAGATATGGACTATCGATAATTTACACCTTAGGCTCTGCTTCTAACTTGGGCCCAAATTGTAAAATGGTCTTATCTATTGGCGATTTCGTTCCAATTCACATTCCAAGTAATATTCGGCATGCTAATTACATTGCCGGTTGCCAAATTGCATTATCTCTTATAGTTTCCGAGATATGGACTATCGATAATTTACACCTTAGGCTCTGCTTCTAACTTGGGCCCAAATTGTAAAATGGTCTTATCTATTGGCGATTTCGTCCCAATTCACATTCCAAGTGATATTCGGCATGCTAATTACATTGCCGGTTGCGAAATTGCATTATCTCTTATAGTTTCCGAGATATGGACTATCGATAATTTACACCTTAGGCTCTGCTTCTAACTTGCTCCCAAATTGTAAAATGGTCTTATCTATTGGCGATTTCGTTCCAATTCACATTCCAAGTAATATTCGGCATGCTAATTACATTGCCGGTTGCCAAATTGCATTATCTCTTATAGTTTCCGAGATATGGACCATCGATAATTTACACCTTAGGCTCTGCTTCTAACTTGGGCCCAAATTGTAAAATGGTCTTATCTATTGGCGATTTCGTTCCAATTCACATTCCAAGTAATATTGGGCATGCTAATTACATTGCCGGTTACCAAATTGCATTATCTCTTATAGTTTCCGAGATATGGACTATCGATAATTTACACCATAGGCTCTGCTTCTAACTTGGGCCCAAATTGTAAAATGGTCTTACCTATTGGCGATTTCGTTCCAATTCACATTCCAAGTAATATTCGGCATGCTAATTACATTGCCGGTTGCCAAATTGCATTATCTCTTATAGTTTCCGAGATATGGACTATCGATAATTTACACCTTAGGCTCTGCTTCTAACTTGGGCCCAAATTGTAAAATGGTCTTATCTATTGGCGATTTCGTTCCAATTCACATTCCAATTAATATTCGGCATGCTAATTACATTGCCGGTTGCCAAATTGCATTATCTCTTATAGTTTCCGAGATATGGACTATCGATAATTTACACCTTAGGCTCTGCTTCTAACTTGGGCCCAAATTGTAAAATGGTCTTATCTATTGGCGATTTCGTTCCAATTCACATTCCAAGTAATATTCGGCATGCTAATTACATTGCCGGTTGCCAAATTGCATTATCTCTTATAGTTTCCGAGATATGGACTATCGATAATTTACACCTTAGGCTCTGCTTCTAACTTGGGCCCAAATTGTAAAATGGTCTTATCTATTGGCGATTTCGTTCCAATTCACATTCCAAGTAATATTCGGCATGCTAATTACATTGCCGGTTGCCAAATTGCATTATCTCTTATAGTTTCCGAGATATGGACTATCGATAATTTACACCTTAGGCTCTGCTTCTAACTTGGGCCCAAATTGTAAAATGGTCTTATCTATTGGCGATTTCGTTCGAATTTACATTCCAAGTAATATTCGGCATGCTAATTACATTGCCGGTTGCCAAATTGCATTATCTCTTATAGTTTCCGAGATATGGACTATCGATAATTTACACCTTAGGCTCTGCTTCTAACTTGGGCCCAAATTGGAAAATGGTCTTATCTATTGGCGATTTCGTTCCAATTCACACTCCAAGTAATATTCGGCATGCTAATTACATTGCCGGTTGCGAAATTGCATTATCTCTTATAGTTTCCGAGATATGGACTATCGATAATTTACACCTTAGGCTCTGCTTCTAACTTGGGCCCAAATTGTAAAATGGTCTTATCTATTGGCGATTTCGTTCCAATTCACATTCCAAGTAATATTCGGCATTCTAATTACATTGCCGGTTGCCAAATTGCATTATCTCTTATAGTTTCCGAGATATGGACTATCGATAATTTACACCTTAGTCTCTGCTTCTAACTTGGGCCCAAATTGTAAAATGGTCTTATCTATTGGCGATTTCGTTCCAATTCACATTCCAAGTAATATTCGGCATGCTAATTACATTGCCGGTTGCCAAATTGCATTATCTCTTATAGTTTCCGAGATATGGACTATCGATAATTTACACCTTAGGCTCTGCTTCTAACTTGGGCCCAAATTGTAAAATGGTCTTATCTATTGGCGATTTCGTTCCAATTCACATTCCAAGTAATATTGGGCATGCTAATTACATTGCCGGTTGCCAAATTGCATTATCTCTTATAGTTTCCGAGATATGGACTATCGATAATTTACACCATAGGCTCTGCTTCTAACTTGGGCCCAAATTGTATAATGGTCTTACCTATTGGCGATTTCGTTCCAATTCACATTCCAAGTAATATTCGGCATGCTAATTACATTGCCGGTTGCCAAATTGCATTATCTCTTATAGTTTCCGAGATATGGACTATCGATAATTTACACCTTAGGCTCTGCTTCTAACTTGGGCCCAAATTGTAAAATGGTCTTATCTATTGGCGATTTCGTTCCAATTCACATTCCAATTAATATTCGGCATGCTAATTACATTGCCGGTTGCCAAATTGCATTATCTCTTATAGTTTCCGAAATATGGACTATCGATAATTTACACCTTAGGCTCTGCTTCTAAATTGGGCCCAAATTGTAAAATGGTCTTATCTATTGGCGATTTCGTTCCAATTCACATTCCAAGTAATATTCGGCATGCTAATTACATTGCCGGTTGCCAAATTGCATTATCTCTTATAGTTTCCGAGATATGGACTATCGATAATTTACACCTTAGGCTCTGCTTCTAACTTGGGCCCAAATTGTAAAATGGTCTTATCTATTGGCGATTTCGTTCCAATTCACATTCCAAGTAATATTCGGCATGCTAATTACATTGCCGGTTGCCAAATTGCATTATCTCTTATAGTTTCCGAGATATGGACTATCGATAATTTACACCTTAGGCTCTGCTTCTAACTTGGGCCCAAATTGTAAAATGGACTTATCTATTGGCGATTTCGTTCCAATTCACATTCCAAGTAATATTCGGCATGCTAATTACATTGTCGGTTGCCAGATTTAATTATCTCTTATAGTTTCCGAGATATGGACTATCGATAATTTACACCTTAGGCTCTGCTTCTAACTTGGGCCCAAATTGTAAAATGGTCTTACCTATTGGCGATTTCGTTCCAATTCACATTCCAAGTAATATTCGGCATGCTAATTACATTGCCGGTTGCCAAATTGCATTATCTCTTATAGTTTCCGAGATATGGACTATCGATAATTTACACCTTAGGCTCTGCTTCTAACTTGGGCCCAAATTGTAAAATGGTCTTATCTATTGGCGATTTCGTTTCAATTCACATTCCAAGTAATATTCGGCATGCTAATTACATTGCCGGATGCCAAATTGCATTATCTCTTATAGTTTCCGAGATATGGACTATCGATAATTTACACCTTAGGCTCTGCTTCTAACTTGGGCCCAAATTGTAAAATGGTCTTATCTATTGGCGATTTCGTCCCAATTCACATTCCAAGTGATATTCGGCATGCTAATTACATTGCCGGTTGCGAAATTGCATTATCTCTTATAGTTTCCGAGATATGGACTATCAATAATTTACACCTTAGGCTCTGCTTCTAACTTGGGCCCAAATTGTAAAATGGTCTTATCTATTGGCGATTTCGTTCCAATTCACATTCCAAGTAATATTCGGCATGCTAATTACATTGCCGGTTGCCAAATTGCATTATCTCTTATAGTTTCCGAGATATGGACTATCGATAATTTACACATTAGGCTCTGCTTCTAACTTGGGCCCAAATTGTAAAATGGTCTTATCTATTGGCGATTTCGTTCCAATTCACATTCCAAGTAATATTCGGCATGCTAATTACATTGCCGGTTGCCAAATTGCATTATCTCTTATAGTTTCCGAGATATGGACTATCGATAATTTACACCTTAGGCTCTGCTTCTAACTTGGGCCCAAATTGTAAAATGGTCTTATCTATTGGCGATTTCGTTCCAATTCACATTCCAAGTAATATTCGGCATGCTAATTACATTGCCGGTTGCCAAATTGCATTATCTCTTATAGTTTCCGAGATATGGACTATCGATAATTTACACCTTAGGCTCTGCTTCTAACTTGGGCCCAAATTGTAAAATGGTCTTATCTATTGGCGATTTCGTTCCAATTCACATTCCAAGTAATATTCGGCATGCTAATTACATTGCCGGTTGCCAAATTGCATTATCTCTTATAGTTTCCGAGATATGGACTATCGATAATTTACACCTTAGGCTCTGCTTCTAACTTGGGCCCAAATTGTAAAATGGCCTTATCTATTGGCGATTTCGTCCCAATTCACATTCCAAGTAATATTCGGCATGCTAATTACATTGCCGGTTGCGAAATTGCATTATCTCTTATAGTTTCCGAGATATGGACTATCGATAATTTACACCTTAGGCTCTGCTTCTAACTTGGGCCCAAATTGTAAAATGGTCTTATCTATTGGCGATTTCGTTCCAATTCACATTCCAAGTAATATTCGGCATTCTAATTACATTGCCGGTTGCCAAATTGCATTATCTCTTATAGTTTCCGAGATATGGACTATCGATAATTTACACCTTAGGCTCTGCTTCTAACTTGGGCCCAAATTGTAAAATGGTCTTATCTATTGGCGATTTCGTTGGACGAATTTACATTCCAAGTAATATTCGGCATGCTAATTACATTGCCGGTTGCCAAATTGCATTATCTCTTATAGTTTCCGAGATATGGACTATCGATAATTTACACCTTAGGCTCTGCTTCTAACTTGGGCCCAAATTGGAAAATGGTCTTATCTATTGGCGATTTCGTTCCAATTCACACTCCAAGTAATATTCGGCATGCTAATTACATTGCCGGTTGCGAAATTGCATTATCTCTTATAGCTTCCGAGATATGGACTATCGATAATTTACACCTTAGGCTCTGCTTCTAACTTGGGCCCAAATTGTAAAATGGTCTTATCTATTGGCGATTTCGTTCCAATTCACATTCCAAGTAATATTCGGCATTCTAATTACATTGCCGGTTGCCAAATTGCATTATCTCTTATAGTTTCCGAGATATGGACTATCGATAATTTACACCTTAGTCTCTGCTTCTAACTTGGGCCCAAATTGTAAAATGGTCTTATCTATTGGCGATTTCGTTCCAATTCACATTCCAAGTAATATTCGGCATGCTAATTACATTGCCGGTTGCCAAATTGCATTATCTCTTATAGTTTCCGAGATATGGACTATCGATAATTTACACCTTAGGCTCTGCTTCTAACTTGGGCCCAAATTGTAAAATGGTCTTATCTATTGGCGATTTCGTTCCAATTCACATTCCAAGTAATATTGGGCATGCTAATTACATTGCCGGTTGCCAAATTGCATTATCTCTTATAGTTTCCGAGATATGGACTATCGATAATTTACACCATAGGCTCTGCTTCTAACTTGGGCCCAAATTGTATAATGGTCTTACCTATTGGCGATTTCGTTCCAATTCACATTCCAAGTAATATTCGGCATGCTAATTACATTGCCGGTTGCCAAATTGCATTATCTCTTATAGTTTCCGAGATATGGACTATCGATAATTTACACCTTAGGCTCTGCTTCTAACTTGGGCCCAAATTGTAAAATGGTCTTATCTATTGGCGATTTCGTTCCAATTCACATTCCAATTAATATTCGGCATGCTAATTACATTGCCGGTTGCCAAATTGCATTATCTCTTATAGTTTCCGAAATATGGACTATCGATAATTTACACCTTAGGCTCTGCTTCTAAATTGGGCCCAAATTGTAAAATGGTCTTATCTATTGGCGATTTCGTTCCAATTCACATTCCAAGTAATATTCGGCATGCTAATTACATTGCCGGTTGCCAAATTGCATTATCTCTTATAGTTTCCGAGATATGGACTATCGATAATTTACACCTTAGGCTCTGCTTCTAACTTGGGCCCAAATTGTAAAATGGTCTTATCTATTGGCGATTTCGTTCCAATTCACATTCCAAGTAATATTCGGCATGCTAATTACATTGCCGGTTGCCAAATTGCATTATCTCTTATAGTTTCCGAGATATGGACTATCGATAATTTACACATTAGGCTCTGCTTCTAACTTGGGCCCAAATTGTAAAATGGTCTTATCTATTGGCGATTTCGTTCCAATTCACATTCCAAGTAATATTCGGCATGCTAATTACATTGCCGGTTGCCAAATTGCATTATCTCTTATAGTTTCCGAGATATGGACTATCGATAATTTACACCTTAGGCTCTGCTTCTAACTTGGGCCCAAATTGTAAAATGGTCTTATCTATTGGCGATTTCGTTCCAATTCACATTCCAAGTAATATTCGGCATGCTAATTACATTGCCGGTTGCCAAATTGCATTATCTCTTATAGTTTCCGAGATATGGACTATCGATAATTTACACCTTAGGCTCTGCTTCTAACTTGGGCCCAAATTGTAAAATGGTCTTATCTATTGGCGATTTCGTTCCAATTCACATTCCAAGTAATATTCGGCATGCTAATTACATTGCCGGTTGCCAAATTGCATTATCTCTTATAGTTTCCGAGATATGGACTATCGATAATTTACACCTTAGGCTCTGCTTCTAACTTGGGCCCAAATTGTAAAATGGCCTTATCTATTGGCGATTTCGTCCCAATTCACATTCCAAGTAATATTCGGCATGCTAATTACATTGCCGGTTGCGAAATTGCATTATCTCTTATAGTTTCCGAGATATGGACTATCGATAATTTACACCTTAGGCTCTGCTTCTAACTTGGGCCCAAATTGTAAAATGGTCTTATCTATTGGCGATTTCGTTCCAATTCACATTCCAAGTAATATTCGGCATGCTAATTACATTGCCGGTTGCCAAATTGAATTATCTCTTATAGTTTCCGAGATATGGACTATCGATAACTTACACCTTAGGCTCTGCTTCTAACTTGGGCCCAAATTGTAAAATGGTCTTATCTATTGGCGATTTCGTTCCAATTCACATTCCAAGTAATATTGGGCATGCTAATTACATTGCCGGTTGCCAAATTGCATTATCTCTTATAGTTTCCGAGATATGGACTATCGATAATTTACACCATAGGTTCTGCTTCTAACTTGGGCCCAAATTGTAAAATGGTCTTATCTATTGGCGATTTCGTTCCAATTCACATTCCAAGTAATATTCGGCATGCTAATTACATTGCCGGTTGCCAAATTGCATTATCTCTTATAGTTTCCGAGATATGGACTATCGATAATTTACACCTTAGGCTCTGCTTCTAACTTGGGCCCAAATTGTAAAATGGTCTTATCTATTGGCGATTTCGTTTCAATTCACATTCCAAGTAATATTCGGCATGCTAATTACATTGCCGGATGCCAAATTGCATTATCTCTTATAGTTTCCGAGATATGGACTATCGATAATTTACACCTTAGGCTCTGCTTCTAACTTGGGCCCAAATTGTAAAATGGTCTTATCTATTGGCGATTTCGTCCCAATTCACATTCCAAGTGATATTCGGCATGCTAATTACATTGCCGGTTGCGAAATTGCATTATCTCTTATAGTTTCCGAGATATGGACTATCAATAATTTACACCTTAGGCTCTGCTTCTAACTTGGGCCCAAATTGTAAAATGGTCTTATCTATTGGCGATTTCGTTCCAATTCACACTCCAAGTAATATTCGGCATGCTAATTACATTGCCGGTTGCGAAATTGCATTATCTCTTATAGTTTCCGAGATATGGACTATCAATAATTTACACCTTAGGCTCTGCTTCTAACTTGGGCCCAAATTGTAAAATGGTCTTATCTATTGGCGATTTCGTTCCAATTCACATTCCAAGTAATATTCGGCATGCTAATTACATTGCCGGTTGCCAAATTGCATTATCTCTTATAGTTTCCGAGATATGGACTATCGATAATTTACACCTTAGGCTCTGCTTCTAACTTGGGCCCAAATTGTAAAATGGTCTTCTCTATTGGCGATTTCGTTCCAATTCACATTCCAAGTAATATTCGGCATGCTAATTACATTGCCGGTTGCCAAATTGCATTACCTCTTATAGTTTCCGAGATATGGACTATCGATAATTTACACCTTAGGCTCTGCTTCTAACTTGGGCCCAAATTGTAAAATGGTCTTATCTATTGGCGATTTCGTTCCAATTCACATTCCAAGTAATATTCGGCATGCTAATTACATTGCCGGTTGCCAAATTGCATTATCTCTTATAGTTTCCGAGATATGGACTATCGATAATTTACACCTTAGGCTCTGCTTCTAACTTGGGCCCAAATTGTAAAATGGTCTTATCTATTGGCGATTTCGTTCCAATTCATATTCCAAGTAATATTCGGCATGCTAATTACATTGCCGGTTGCCAAACTGCATTATCTCTTATAGTTTCCGAGATATGGACTATCAATAATTTACACCTTAGGCTCTGCTTCTAACTTGGGCCCAAATTGTAAAATGGTCTTATCTATTGGCGATTTCGTTCCAATTCACATTCCAAATAATATTCGGCATGCTAATTACATTGCCGGTTGCCAAATTGAATTATCTCTTATAGTTTCCGAGATATGGACTATCGATAATTTACACCTTAGGCTCTGCTTCTAACTTGGGCCCAAATTGTAAAATGGTCTTATCTATTGGCGATTTCGTTCCAATTCACATTCCAAGTAATATTCGGCATGCTAATTACATTGCCGGTTGCCAAATTGCATTATCTCTTATAGTTTCCGAGATATGGACTATCGATAATTTACACCTTAGGCTCTGCTTCTAACTTGGGCCCAAATTGTAAAATGGTCTTCTCTATTGGCGATTTCGTTCCAATTCACATTCCAAGTAATATTCGGCATGCTAATTACATTGCCGGTTGCCAAATTGCATTACCTCTTATAGTTTCCGAGATATGGACTATCGATAATTTACACCTTAGGCTCTGCTTCTAACTTGGGCCCAAATTGTAAAATGGTCTTATCTATTGGCGATTTCGTTCCAATTCACATTCCAAGTAATATTCGGCATGCTAATTACATTGCCGGTTGCCAAATTGCATTATCTCTTATAGTTTCCGAGATATGGACTATCGATAATTTACACCTTAGGCTCTGCTTCTAACTTGGGCCCAAATTGTAAAATGGTCTTATCTATTGGCGATTTCGTTCCAATTCATATTCCAAGTAATATTCGGCATGCTAATTACATTGCCGGTTGCCAAATTGCATTATCTCTTATAGTTTCCGAGATATGGACTATCAATAATTTACACCTTAGGCTCTGCTTCTAACTTGGGCCCAAATTGTAAAATGGTCTTATCTATTGGCGATTTCGTTCCAATTCACATTCCAAATAATATTCGGCATGCTAATTACATTGCCGGTTGCCAAATTGAATTATCTCTTATAGTTTCCGAGATATGGACTATCGATAATTTACACCTTAGGCTCTGCTTCTAACTTGGGCCCAAATTGTAAAATGGTCTTATCTATTGGCGATTTCGTTCCAATTCACATTCCAAGTAATATTCGGCATGCTAATTACATTGCCGGTTGCCAAATTGCATTATCTCTTATAGTTTCCGAGATATGGACTATCGATAATTTACACCTTAGGCTCTGCTTCTAACTTGGGCCCAAATTGTAAAATGGTCTTACCTATTGGCGATTTCGTTCCAATTCACATTCCAATTAATATTCGGCATGCTAATTACATTGCCGGTTGCCAAATTGCATTATCTCTTATAGTTTCCGAGATATGGACTATCGATAATTTACACCTTAGGCTCTGCTTCTAACTTGGGCCCAAATTGTAAAATGGTCTTATCTATTGGCGATTTCGTTCCAATTCACATTCCAAGTAATATTCGGCATGCTAATTACATTGCCGGTTGCCAAATTGCATTATCTCTTATAGTTTCCGAGATATGGACTATCGATAATTTACACCTTAGGCTCTGCTTCTAACTTGGGCCCAAATTGTAAAATGGTCTTACCTATTGGCGATTTCGTTCCAATTCACATTCCAAGTAATATTCGGCATGCTAATTACATTGCCGGTTGCCAAATTGCATTATCTCTTATAGTTTCCGAGATATGGACTATCGATAATTTACACCTTAGGCTCTGCTTCTAACTTGGGCCCAAATTGTAAAATAGTCTTATCTATTGGCGATTTCGTCCCAATTCACATTCCAAGTGATATTCGGCATGCTAATTACATTGCCGGTTGCGAAATTGCATTATCTCTTATAGTTTCCGAGATATGGACTATCAATAATTTACACCTTAGGCTCTGCTTCTAACTTGGGCCCAAATTGTAAAATGGTCTTATCTATTGGCGATTTCGTTCCAATTCACATTCCAAGTAATATTCGGCATGCTAATTACATTGCCGGTTGCCAAATTGCATTATCTCTTATAGTTTCCGAGATATGGACTATCGATAATTTACACATTAGGCTCTGCTTCTAACTTGGGCCCAAATTGTAAAATGGTCTTATCTATTGGCGATTTCGTTCCAATTCACATTCCAAGTAATATTCGGCATGCTAATTACATTGCCGGTTGCCAAATTGCATTATCTCTTATAGTTTCCGAGATATGGACTATCGATAATTTACACCTTAGGCTCTGCTTCTAACTTGGGCCCAAATTGTAAAATGGTCTTATCTATTGGCGATTTCGTTCCAATTCACATTCCAAGTAATATTCGGCATGCTAATTACATTGCCGGTTGCCAAATTGCATTATCTCTTATAGTTTCCGAGATATGGACTATCGATAATTTACACCTTAGGCTCTGCTTCCAACTTGGGCCCAAATTGTAAAATGGTCTTACCTATTGGCGACTCCGTTCCAATTCACATTCCAAGTAATATTCGGCATGCTAATTACATTGCCGGTTGCCAAATTGCATTATCTCTTATAGTTTCCGAGATATGGACTATCGATAATTTACACCTTAGGCTCTGCTTCAAACTTGGTCCCAAATTGTAAAATGGTCTTATCTATTGGCGATTTCGTTCCAATTCACATTCCAAGTAATATTCGGCATGCTAATTACATTGCCGGTTGCCAAATTGCATTATCTCTTATAGTTTCCGAGATATGGACTATCGATAATTTACACCTTAGGCTCTGCTTCTAACTTGGGCCCAAATTGTAAAATGGTCTTATCTATTGGCGATTTCGTCCCAATTCACATTCCAAGTGATATTCGGCATGCTAATTACATTGCCGGTTGCGAAATTGCATTATCTCTTATAGTTTCCGAGATATGGACTATCGATAATTTACACCTTAGGCTCTGCTTCTAACTTGCTCCCAAATTGTAAAATGGTCTTATCTATTGGCGATTTCGTTCCAATTCACATTCCAAGTAATATTCGGCATGCTAATTACATTGCCGGTTGCCAAATTGCATTATCTCTTATAGTTTCCGAGATATGGACCATCGATAATTTACACCTTAGGCTCTGCTTCTAACTTGGGCCCAAATTGTAAAATGGTCTTATCTATTGGCGATTTCGTTCCAATTCACATTCCAAGTAATATTGGGCATGCTAATTACATTGCCGGTTGCCAAATTGCATTATCTCTTATAGTTTCCGAGATATGGACTATCGATAATTTACACCATAGGCTCTGCTTCTAACTTGGGCCCAAATTGTAAAATGGTCTTACCTATTGGCGATTTCGTTCCAATTCACATTCCAAGTAATATTCGGCATGCTAATTACATTGCCGGTTGCCAAATTGCATTATCTCTTATAGTTTCCGAGATATGGACTATCGATAATTTACACCTTAGGCTCTGCTTCTAACTTGGGCCCAAATTGTAAAATGGTCTTATCTATTGGCGATTTCGTTCCAATTCACATTCCAATTAATATTCGGCATGCTAATTACATTGCCGGTTGCCAAATTGCATTATCTCTTATAGTTTCCGAGATATGGACTATCGATAATTTACACCTTAGGCTCTGCTTCTAACTTGGGCCCAAATTGTAAAATGGTCTTATCTATTGGCGATTTCGTTCCAATTCACATTCCAAGTAATATTCGGCATGCTAATTACATTGCCGGTTGCCAAATTGCATTATCTCTTATAGTTTCCGAGATATGGACTATCGATAATTTACACCTTAGGCTCTGCTTCTAACTTGGGCCCAAATTGTAAAATGGTCTTACCTATTGGCGATTTCGTTCCAATTCACATTCCAAGTAATATTCGGCATGCTAATTACATTGCCGGTTGCCAAATTGCATTATCTCTTATAGTTTCCGAGATATGGACTATCGATAATTTACACCTTAGGCTCTGCTTCTAACTTGGGCCCAAATTGTAAAATAGTCTTATCTATTGGCGATTTCGTCCCAATTCACATTCCAAGTGATATTCGGCATGCTAATTACATTGCCGGTTGCGAAATTGCATTATCTCTTATAGTTTCCGAGATATGGACTATCAATAATTTACACCTTAGGCTCTGCTTCTAACTTGGGCCCAAATTGTAAAATGGTCTTATCTATTGGCGATTTCGTTCCAATTCACATTCCAAGTAATATTCGGCATGCTAATTACATTGCCGGTTGCCAAATTGCATTATCTCTTATAGTTTCCGAGATATGGACTATCGATAATTTACACATTAGGCTCTGCTTCTAACTTGGGCCCAAATTGTAAAATGGTCTTATCTATTGGCGATTTCGTTCCAATTCACATTCCAAGTAATATTCGGCATGCTAATTACATTGCCGGTTGCCAAATTGCATTATCTCTTATAGTTTCCGAGATATGGACTATCGATAATTTACACCTTAGGCTCTGCTTCTAACTTGGGCCCAAATTGTAAAATGGTCTTACCTATTGGCGATTTCGTTCCAATTCACATTCCAATTAATATTCGGCATGCTAATTACATTGCCGGTTGCCAAATTGCATTATCTCTTATAGTTTCCGAGATATGGACTATCGATAATTTACACCTTAGGCTCTGCTTCTAACTTGGGCCCAAATTGTAAAATGGTCTTATCTATTGGCGATTTCGTTCCAATTCACATTCCAAGTAATATTCGGCATGCTAATTACATTGCCGGTTGCCAAATTGCATTATCTCTTATAGTTTCCGAGATATGGACTATCGATAATTTACACCTTAGGCTCTGCTTCTAACTTGGGCCCAAATTGTAAAATGGTCTTACCTATTGGCGATTTCGTTCCAATTCACATTCCAAGTAATATTCGGCATGCTAATTACATTGCCGGTTGCCAAATTGCATTATCTCTTATAGTTTCCGAGATATGGACTATCGATAATTTACACCTTAGGCTCTGCTTCTAACTTGGGCCCAAATTGTAAAATAGTCTTATCTATTGGCGATTTCGTCCCAATTCACATTCCAAGTGATATTCGGCATGCTAATTACATTGCCGGTTGCGAAATTGCATTATCTCTTATAGTTTCCGAGATATGGACTATCAATAATTTACACCTTAGGCTCTGCTTCTAACTTGGGCCCAAATTGTAAAATGGTCTTATCTATTGGCGATTTCGTTCCAATTCACATTCCAAGTAATATTCGGCATGCTAATTACATTGCCGGTTGCCAAATTGCATTATCTCTTATAGTTTCCGAGATATGGACTATCGATAATTTACACATTAGGCTCTGCTTCTAACTTGGGCCCAAATTGTAAAATGGTCTTATCTATTGGCGATTTCGTTCCAATTCACATTCCAAGTAATATTCGGCATGCTAATTACATTGCCGGTTGCCAAATTGCATTATCTCTTATAGTTTCCGAGATATGGACTATCGATAATTTACACCTTAGGCTCTGCTTCTAACTTGGGCCCAAATTGTAAAATGGTCTTATCTATTGGCGATTTCGTTCCAATTCACATTCCAAGTAATATTCGGCATGCTAATTACATTGCCGGTTGCCAAATTGCATTATCTCTTATAGTTTCCGAGATATGGACTATCGATAATTTACACCTTAGGCTCTGCTTCTAACTTGGGCCCAAATTGTAAAATAGTCTTATCTATTGGCGATTTCGTCCCAATTCACATTCCAAGTGATATTCGGCATGCTAATTACATTGCCGGTTGCGAAATTGCATTATCTCTTATAGTTTCCGAGATATGGACTATCGATAATTTACACCTTAGGCTCTGCTTCTAACTTGGGCCCAAATTGTAAAATGGTCTTACCTATTGGCGATTTCGTTCCAATTCACATTCCAATTAATATTCGGCATGCTAATTACATTGCCGGTTGCCAAATTGCATTATCTCTTATAGTTTCCGAGATATGGACTATCGATAATTTACACCTTAGGCTCTGCTTCTAACTTGGGCCCAAATTGTAAAATGGTCTTATCTATTGGCGATTTCGTTCCAATTCACATTCCAAGTAATATTCGGCATGCTAATTACATTGCCGGTTGCCAAATTGCATTATCTCTTATAGTTTCCGAGATATGGACTATCGATAATTTACACCTTAGGCTCTGCTTCTAACTTGGGCCCAAATTGTAAAATGGTCTTACCTATTGGCGATTTCGTTCCAATTCACATTCCAAGTAATATTCGGCATGCTAATTACATTGCCGGTTGCCAAATTGCATTATCTCTTATAGTTTCCGAGATATGGACTATCGATAATTTACACCTTAGGCTCTGCTTCTAACTTGGGCCCAAATTGTAAAATAGTCTTATCTATTGGCGATTTCGTCCCAATTCACATTCCAAGTGATATTCGGCATGCTAATTACATTGCCGGTTGCGAAATTGCATTATCTCTTATAGTTTCCGAGATATGGACTATCAATAATTTACACCTTAGGCTCTGCTTCTAACTTGGGCCCAAATTGTAAAATGGTCTTATCTATTGGCGATTTCGTTCCAATTCACATTCCAAGTAATATTCGGCATGCTAATTACATTGCCGGTTGCCAAATTGCATTATCTCTTATAGTTTCCGAGATATGGACTATCGATAATTTACACATTAGGCTCTGCTTCTAACTTGGGCCCAAATTGTAAAATGGTCTTATCTATTGGCGATTTCGTTCCAATTCACATTCCAAGTAATATTCGGCATGCTAATTACATTGCCGGTTGCCAAATTGCATTATCTCTTATAGTTTCCGAGATATGGACTATCGATAATTTACACCTTAGGCTCTGCTTCTAACTTGGGCCCAAATTGTAAAATGGTCTTATCTATTGGCGATTTCGTTCCAATTCACATTCCAAGTAATATTCGGCATGCTAATTACATTGCCGGTTGCCAAATTGCATTATCTCTTATAGTTTCCGAGATATGGACTATCGATAATTTACACCTTAGGCTCTGCTTCCAACTTGGGCCCAAATTGTAAAATGGTCTTACCTATTGGCGACTCCGTTCCAATTCACATTCCAAGTAATATTCGGCATGCTAATTACATTGCCGGTTGCCAAATTGCATTATCTCTTATAGTTTCCGAGATATGGACTATCGATAATTTACACCTTAGGCTCTGCTTCAAACTTGGTCCCAAATTGTAAAATGGTCTTATCTATTGGCGATTTCGTTCCAATTCACATTCCAAGTAATATTCGGCATGCTAATTACATTGCCGGTTGCCAAATTGCATTATCTCTTATAGTTTCCGAGATATGGACTATCGATAATTTACACCTTAGGCTCTGCTTCTAACTTGGGCCCAAATTGTAAAATGGTCTTATCTATTGGCGATTTCGTCCCAATTCACATTCCAAGTGATATTCGGCATGCTAATTACATTGCCGGTTGCGAAATTGCATTATCTCTTATAGTTTCCGAGATATGGACTATCGATAATTTACACCTTAGGCTCTGCTTCTAACTTGCTCCCAAATTGTAAAATGGTCTTATCTATTGGCGATTTCGTTCCAATTCACATTCCAAGTAATATTCGGCATGCTAATTACATTGCCGGTTGCCAAATTGCATTATCTCTTATAGTTTCCGAGATATGGACCATCGATAATTTACACCTTAGGCTCTGCTTCTAACTTGGGCCCAAATTGTAAAATGGTCTTATCTATTGGCGATTTCGTTCCAATTCACATTCCAAGTAATATTCGGCATGCTAATTACATTGCCGGTTGCCAAATTGCATTATCTCTTATAGTTTCCGAGATATGGACTATCGATAATTTACACCTTAGGCTCTGCTTCTAACTTGGGCCCAAATTGTAAAATGGTCTTACCTATTGGCGATTTCGTTCCAATTCACATTCCAATTAATATTCGGCATGCTAATTACATTGCCGGTTGCCAAATTGCATTATCTCTTATAGTTTCCGAGATATGGACTATCGATAATTTACACCTTAGGCTCTGCTTCTAACTTGGGCCCAAATTGTAAAATGGTCTTATCTATTGGCGATTTCGTTCCAATTCACATTCCAAGTAATATTCGGCATGCTAATTACATTGCCGGTTGCCAAATTGCATTATCTCTTATAGTTTCCGAGATATGGACTATCGATAATTTACACCTTAGGCTCTGCTTCTAACTTGGGCCCAAATTGTAAAATGGTCTTACCTATTGGCGATTTCGTTCCAATTCACATTCCAAGTAATATTCGGCATGCTAATTACATTGCCGGTTGCCAAATTGCATTATCTCTTATAGTTTCCGAGATATGGACTATCGATAATTTACACCTTAGGCTCTGCTTCTAACTTGGGCCCAAATTGTAAAATAGTCTTATCTATTGGCGATTTCGTCCCAATTCACATTCCAAGTGATATTCGGCATGCTAATTACATTGCCGGTTGCGAAATTGCATTATCTCTTATAGTTTCCGAGATATGGACTATCAATAATTTACACCTTAGGCTCTGCTTCTAACTTGGGCCCAAATTGTAAAATGGTCTTATCTATTGGCGATTTCGTTCCAATTCACATTCCAAGTAATATTCGGCATGCTAATTACATTGCCGGTTGCCAAATTGCATTATCTCTTATAGTTTCCGAGATATGGACTATCGATAATTTACACATTAGGCTCTGCTTCTAACTTGGGCCCAAATTGTAAAATGGTCTTATCTATTGGCGATTTCGTTCCAATTCACATTCCAAGTAATATTCGGCATGCTAATTACATTGCCGGTTGCCAAATTGCATTATCTCTTATAGTTTCCGAGATATGGACTATCGATAATTTACACCTTAGGCTCTGCTTCTAACTTGGGCCCAAATTGTAAAATGGTCTTATCTATTGGCGATTTCGTTCCAATTCACATTCCAAGTAATATTCGGCATGCTAATTACATTGCCGGTTGCCAAATTGCATTATCTCTTATAGTTTCCGAGATATGGACTATCGATAATTTACACCTTAGGCTCTGCTTCCAACTTGGGCCCAAATTGTAAAATGGTCTTACCTATTGGCGACTCCGTTCCAATTCACATTCCAAGTAATATTCGGCATGCTAATTACATTGCCGGTTGCCAAATTGCATTATCTCTTATAGTTTCCGAGATATGGACTATCGATAATTTACACCTTAGGCTCTGCTTCAAACTTGGTCCCAAATTGTAAAATGGTCTTATCTATTGGCGATTTCGTTCCAATTCACATTCCAAGTAATATTCGGCATGCTAATTACATTGCCGGTTGCCAAATTGCATTATCTCTTATAGTTTCCGAGATATGGACTATCGATAATTTACACCTTAGGCTCTGCTTCTAACTTGGGCCCAAATTGTAAAATGGTCTTATCTATTGGCGATTTCGTCCCAATTCACATTCCAAGTGATATTCGGCATGCTAATTACATTGCCGGTTGCGAAATTGCATTATCTCTTATAGTTTCCGAGATATGGACTATCGATAATTTACACCTTAGGCTCTGCTTCTAACTTGCTCCCAAATTGTAAAATGGTCTTATCTATTGGCGATTTCGTTCCAATTCACATTCCAAGTAATATTCGGCATGCTAATTACATTGCCGGTTGCCAAATTGCATTATCTCTTATAGTTTCCGAGATATGGACCATCGATAATTTACACCTTAGGCTCTGCTTCTAACTTGGGCCCAAATTGTAAAATGGTCTTATCTATTGGCGATTTCGTTCCAATTCACATTCCAAGTAATATTGGGCATGCTAATTACATTGCCGGTTGCCAAATTGCATTATCTCTTATAGTTTCCGAGATATGGACTATCGATAATTTACACCATAGGCTCTGCTTCTAACTTGGGCCCAAATTGTAAAATGGTCTTACCTATTGGCGATTTCGTTCCAATTCACATTCCAAGTAATATTCGGCATGCTAATTACATTGCCGGTTGCCAAATTGCATTATCTCTTATAGTTTCCGAGATATGGACTATCGATAATTTACACCTTAGGCTCTGCTTCTAACTTGGGCCCAAATTGTAAAATGGTCTTATCTATTGGCGATTTCGTTCCAATTCACATTCCAATTAATATTCGGCATGCTAATTACATTGCCGGTTGCCAAATTGCATTATCTCTTATAGTTTCCGAGATATGGACTATCGATAATTTACACCTTAGGCTCTGCTTCTAACTTGGGCCCAAATTGTAAAATGGTCTTATCTATTGGCGATTTCGTTCCAATTCACATTCCAAGTAATATTCGGCATGCTAATTACATTGCCGGTTGCCAAATTGCATTATCTCTTATAGTTTCCGAGATATGGACTATCGATAATTTACACCTTAGGCTCTGCTTCTAACTTGGGCCCAAATTGTAAAATGGTCTTATCTATTGGCGATTTCGTTCCAATTCACATTCCAAGTAATATTCGGCATGCTAATTACATTGCCGGTTGCCAAATTGCATTATCTCTTATAGTTTCCGAGATATGGACTATCGATAATTTACACCTTAGGCTCTGCTTCTAACTTGGGCCCAAATTGTAAAATGGTCTTATCTATTGGCGATTTCGTTCGAATTTACATTCCAAGTAATATTCGGCATGCTAATTACATTGCCGGTTGCCAAATTGCATTATCTCTTATAGTTTCCGAGATATGGACTATCGATAATTTACACCTTAGGCTCTGCTTCTAACTTGGGCCCAAATTGGAAAATGGTCTTATCTATTGGCGATTTCGTTCCAATTCACACTCCAAGTAATATTCGGCATGCTAATTACATTGCCGGTTGCGAAATTGCATTATCTCTTATAGTTTCCGAGATATGGACTATCGATAATTTACACCTTAGGCTCTGCTTCTAACTTGGGCCCAAATTGTAAAATGGTCTTATCTATTGGCGATTTCGTTCCAATTCACATTCCAAGTAATATTCGGCATTCTAATTACATTGCCGGTTGCCAAATTGCATTATCTCTTATAGTTTCCGAGATATGGACTATCGATAATTTACACCTTAGTCTCTGCTTCTAACTTGGGCCCAAATTGTAAAATGGTCTTATCTATTGGCGATTTCGTTCCAATTCACATTCCAAGTAATATTCGGCATGCTAATTACATTGCCGGTTGCCAAATTGCATTATCTCTTATAGTTTCCGAGATATGGACTATCGATAATTTACACCTTAGTCTCTGCTTCTAACTTGGGCCCAAATTGTAAAATGGTCTTATCTATTGGCGATTTCGTTCCAATTCACATTCCAAGTAATATTCGGCATTCTAATTACATTGCCGGTTGCCAAATTGCATTATCTCTTATAGTTTCCGAGATATGGACTATCGATAATTTACACCTTAGGCTCTGCTTCTAACTTGGGCCCAAATTGTAAAATGGTCTTATCTATTGGCGATTTCGTTCCAATTCACATTCCAAGTAATATTGGGCATGCTAATTACATTGCCGGTTGCCAAATTGCATTATCTCTTATAGTTTCCGAGATATGGACTATCGATAATTTACACCATAGGCTCTGCTTCTAACTTGGGCCCAAATTGTATAATGGTCTTACCTATTGGCGATTTCGTTCCAATTCACATTCCAAGTAATATTCGGCATGCTAATTACATTGCCGGTTGCCAAATTGCATTATCTCTTATAGTTTCCGAGATATGGACTATCGATAATTTACACCTTAGGCTCTGCTTCTAACTTGGGCCCAAATTGTAAAATGGTCTTATCTATTGGCGATTTCGTTCCAATTCACATTCCAATTAATATTCGGCATGCTAATTACATTGCCGGTTGCCAAATTGCATTATCTCTTATAGTTTCCGAAATATGGACTATCGATAATTTACACCTTAGGCTCTGCTTCTAAATTGGGCCCAAATTGTAAAATGGTCTTATCTATTGGCGATTTCGTTCCAATTCACATTCCAAGTAATATTCGGCATGCTAATTACATTGCCGGTTGCCAAATTGCATTATCTCTTATAGTTTCCGAGATATGGACTATCGATAATTTACACCTTAGGCTCTGCTTCTAACTTGGGCCCAAATTGTAAAATGGTCTTATCTATTGGCGATTTCGTTCCAATTCACATTCCAAGTAATATTCGGCATGCTAATTACATTGCCGGTTGCCAAATTGCATTATCTCTTATAGTTTCCGAGATATGGACTATCGATAATTTACACCTTAGGCTCTGCTTCTAACTTGGGCCCAAATTGTAAAATGGACTTATCTATTGGCGATTTCGTTCCAATTCACATTCCAAGTAATATTCGGCATGCTAATTACATTGTCGGTTGCCAGATTGAATTATCTCTTATAGTTTCCGAGATATGGACTATCGATAATTTACACCTTAGGCTCTGCTTCTAACTTGGGCCCAAATTGTAAAATGGTCTTACCTATTGGCGATTTCGTTCCAATTCACATTCCAAGTAATATTCGGCATGCTAATTACATTGCCGTTTGCCAAATTGCATTATCTCTTATAGTTTCCGAGATATGGACTATCGATAATTTACACCTTAGGCTCTGCTTCTAACTTGGGCCCAAATTGTAAAATGGTCTTATCTATTGGCGATTTCGTTTCAATTCACATTCCAAGTAATATTCGGCATGCTAATTACATTGCCGGATGCCAAATTGCATTATCTCTTATAGTTTCCGAGATATGGACTATCGATAATTTACACCTTAGGCTCTGCTTCTAACTTGGGCCCAAATTGTAAAATGGTCTTATCTATTGGCGATTTCGTCCCAATTCACATTCCAAGTGATATTCGGCATGCTAATTACATTGCCGGTTGCGAAATTGCATTATCTCTTATAGTTTCCGAGATATGGACTATCAATAATTTACACCTTAGGCTCTGCTTCTAACTTGGGCCCAAATTGTAAAATGGTCTTATCTATTGGCGATTTCGTTCCAATTCACATTCCAAGTAATATTCGGCATGCTAATTACATTGCCGGTTGCCAAATTGCATTATCTCTTATAGTTTCCGAGATATGGACTATCGATAATTTACACATTAGGCTCTGCTTCTAACTTGGGCCCAAATTGTAAAATGGTCTTATCTATTGGCGATTTCGTTCCAATTCACATTCCAAGTAATATTCGGCATGCTAATTACATTGCCGGTTGCCAAATTGCATTATCTCTTATAGTTTCCGAGATATGGACTATCGATAATTTACACCTTAGGCTCTGCTTCTAACTTGGGCCCAAATTGTAAAATGGTCTTATCTATTGGCGATTTCGTTCCAATTCACATTCCAAGTAATATTCGGCATGCTAATTACATTGCCGGTTGCCAAATTGCATTATCTCTTATAGTTTCCGAGATATGGACTATCGATAATTTACACCTTAGGCTCTGCTTCTAACTTGGGCCCAAATTGTAAAATGGTCTTATCTATTGGCGATTTCGTTCCAATTCACATTCCAAGTAATATTCGGCATGCTAATTACATTGCCGGTTGCCAAATTGCATTATCTCTTATAGTTTCCGAGATATGGACTATCGATAATTTACACCTTAGGCTCTGCTTCTAACTTGGGCCCAAATTGTAAAATGGCCTTATCTATTGGCGATTTCGTCCCAATTCACATTCCAAGTAATATTCGGCATGCTAATTACATTGCCGGTTGCGAAATTGCATTATCTCTTATAGTTTCCGAGATATGGACTATCGATAATTTACACCTTAGGCTCTGCTTCTAACTTGGGCCCAAATTGTAAAATGGTCTTATCTATTGGCGATTTCGTTCCAATTCACATTCCAAGTAATATTCGGCATGCTAATTACATTGCCGGTTGCCAAATTGAATTATCTCTTATAGTTTCCGAGATATGGACTATCGATAACTTACACCTTAGGCTCTGCTTCTAACTTGGGCCCAAATTGTAAAATGGTCTTATCTATTGGCGATTTCGTTCCAATTCACATTCCAAGTAATATTCGGCATGCTAATTACATTGCCGGTTGCCAAATTGCATTATCTCTTATAGTTTCCGAGATATGGACTATCGATAATTTACACCTTAGGCTCTGCTTCTAACTTGGGCCCAAATTGTAAAATGGTCTTATCTATTGGCGATTTCGTTCCAATTCACATTCCAAGTAATATTCGGCATGCTAATTACATTGCCGGTTGCCAAATTGCATTATCTCTTATAGTTTCCGAGATATGGACTATCGATAATTTACACCTTAGGCTCTGCTTCTAACTTGGGCCCAAATTGTAAAATGGTCTTATCTATTGGCGATTTCGTTCGAATTTACATTCCAAGTAATATTCGGCATGCTAATTACATTGCCGGTTGCCAAATTGCATTATCTCTTATAGTTTCCGAGATATGGACTATCGATAATTTACACCTTAGGCTCTGCTTCTAACTTGGGCCCAAATTGGAAAATGGTCTTATCTATTGGCGATTTCGTTCCAATTCACACTCCAAGTAATATTCGGCATGCTAATTACATTGCCGGTTGCGAAATTGCATTATCTCTTATAGTTTCCGAGATATGGACTATCGATAATTTACACCTTAGGCTCTGCTTCTAACTTGGGCCCAAATTGTAAAATGGTCTTATCTATTGGCGATTTCGTTCCAATTCACATTCCAAGTAATATTCGGCATTCTAATTACATTGCCGGTTGCCAAATTGCATTATCTCTTATAGTTTCCGAGATATGGACTATCGATAATTTACACCTTAGTCTCTGCTTCTAACTTGGGCCCAAATTGTAAAATGGTCTTATCTATTGGCGATTTCGTTCCAATTCACATTCCAAGTAATATTCGGCATGCTAATTACATTGCCGGTTGCCAAATTGCATTATCTCTTATAGTTTCCGGGATATGGACTATCGATAATTTACACCTTAGGCTCTGCTTCTAACTTGGGCCCAAATTGTAAAATGGTCTTATCTACTGGCGATTTCGTTCCAATTCACATTCCAAGTAATATTGGGCATGCTAATTACATTGCCGGTTGCCAAATTGCATTATCTCTTATAGTTTCCGAGATATGGACTATCGATAATTTACACCATAGGCTCTGCTTCTAACTTGGGCCCAAATTGTATAATGGTCTTACCTATTGGCGATTTCGTTCCAATTCACATTCCAAGTAATATTCGGCATGCTAATTACATTGCCGGTTGCCAAATTGCATTATCTCTTATAGTTTCCGAGATATGGACTATCGATAATTTACACCTTAGGCTCTGCTTCTAACTTGGGCCCAAATTGTAAAATGGTCTTATCTATTGGCGATTTCGTTCCAATTCACATTCCAATTAATATTCGGCATGCTAATTACATTGCCGGTTGCCAAATTGCATTATCTCTTATAGTTTCCGAAATATGGACTATCGATAATTTACACCTTAGGCTCTGCTTCTAAATTGGGCCCAAATTGTAAAATGGTCTTATCTATTGGCGATTTCGTTCCAATTCACATTCCAAGTAATATTCGGCATGCTAATTACATTGCCGGTTGCCAAATTGCATTATCTCTTATAGTTTCCGAGATATGGACTATCGATAATTTACACCTTAGGCTCTGCTTCTAACTTGGGCCCAAATTGTAAAATGGTCTTATCTATTGGCGATTTCGTTCCAATTCACATTCCAAGTAATATTCGGCATGCTAATTACATTGCCGGTTGCCAAATTGCATTATCTCTTATAGTTTCCGAGATATGGACTATCGATAATTTACACCTTAGGCTCTGCTTCTAACTTGGGCCCAAATTGTAAAATGGACTTATCTATTGGCGATTTCGTTCCAATTCACATTCCAAGTAATATTCGGCATGCTAATTACATTGCCGGTTGCCAAATTGCATTATCTCTTATAGTTTCCGAGATATGGACTATCGATAATTTACACCTTAGGCTCTGCTTCTAACTTGGGCCCAAATTGTAAAATGGTCTTATCTATTGGCGATTTCGTTCCAATTCACATTCCAAGTAATATTCGGCATGCTAATTACATTGCCGGTTGCCAAATTGCATTATCTCTTATAGTTTCCGAGATATGGACTATCGATAATTTACACCTTAGGCTCTGCTTCTAACTTGGGCCCAAATTGTAAAATGGACTTATCTATTGGCGATTTCGTTCCAATTCACATTCCAAGTAATATTCGGCATGCTAATTACATTGTCGGTTGCCAGATTGAATTATCTCTTATAGTTTCCGAGATATGGACTATCGATAATTTACACCTTAGGCTCTGCTTCTAACTTGGGCCCAAATTGTAAAATGGTCTTACCTATTGGCGATTTCGTTCCAATTCACATTCCAAGTAATATTCGGCATGCTAATTACATTGCCGGTTGCCAAATTGCATTATCTCTTATAGTTTCCGAGATATGGACTATCGATAATTTACACCTTAGGCTCTGCTTCTAACTTGGGCCCAAATTGTAAAATGGTCTTATCTATTGGCGATTTCGTTTCAATTCACATTCCAAGTAATATTCGGCATGCTAATTACATTGCCGGATGCCAAATTGCATTATCTCTTATAGTTTCCGAGATATGGACTATCGATAATTTACACCTTAGGCTCTGCTTCTAACTTGGGCCCAAATTGTAAAATGGTCTTATCTATTGGCGATTTCGTCCCAATTCACATTCCAAGTGATATTCGGCATGCTAATTACATTGCCGGTTGCGAAATTGCATTATCTCTTATAGTTTCCGAGATATGGACTATCAATAATTTACACCTTAGGCTCTGCTTCTAACTTGGGCCCAAATTGTAAAATGGTCTTATCTATTGGCGATTTCGTTCCAATTCACATTCCAAGTAATATTCGGCATGCTAATTACATTGCCGGTTGCCAAATTGCATTATCTCTTATAGTTTCCGAGATATGGACTATCGATAATTTACACATTAGGCTCTGCTTCTAACTTGGGCCCAAATTGTAAAATGGTCTTATCTATTGGCGATTTCGTTCCAATTCACATTCCAAGTAATATTCGGCATGCTAATTACATTGCCGGTTGCCAAATTGCATTATCTCTTATAGTTTCCGAGATATGGACTATCGATAATTTACACCTTAGGCTCTGCTTCTAACTTGGGCCCAAATTGTAAAATGGTCTTATCTATTGGCGATTTCGTTCCAATTCACATTCCAAGTAATATTCGGCATGCTAATTACATTGCCGGTTGCCAAATTGCATTATCTCTTATAGTTTCCGAGATATGGACTATCGATAATTTACACCTTAGGCTCTGCTTCTAACTTGGGCCCAAATTGTAAAATGGTCTTATCTATTGGCGATTTCGTTCCAATTCACATTCCAAGTAATATTCGGCATGCTAATTACATTGCCGGTTGCCAAATTGCATTATCTCTTATAGTTTCCGAGATATGGACTATCGATAATTTACACCTTAGGCTCTGCTTCTAACTTGGGCCCAAATTGTAAAATGGCCTTATCTATTGGCGATTTCGTCCCAATTCACATTCCAAGTAATATTCGGCATGCTAATTACATTGCCGGTTGCGAAATTGCATTATCTCTTATAGTTTCCGAGATATGGACTATCGATAATTTACACCTTAGGCTCTGCTTCTAACTTGGGCCCAAATTGTAAAATGGTCTTATCTATTGGCGATTTCGTTCCAATTCACATTCCAAGTAATATTCGGCATGCTAATTACATTGCCGGTTGCCAAATTGAATTATCTCTTATAGTTTCCGAGATATGGACTATCGATAACTTACACCTTAGGCTCTGCTTCTAACTTGGGCCCAAATTGTAAAATGGTCTTATCTATTGGCGATTTCGTTCCAATTCACATTCCAAGTAATATTGGGCATGCTAATTACATTGCCGGTTGCCAAATTGCATTATCTCTTATAGTTTCCGAGATATGGACTATCGATAATTTACACCATAGGCTCTGCTTCTAACTTGGGCCCAAATTGTAAAATGGTCTTACCTATTGGCGATTTCGTTCCAATTCACATTCCAAGTAATATTCGGCATGCTAATTACATTGCCGGTTGCCAAATTGCATTATCTCTTATAGTTTCCGAGATATGGACTATCGATAATTTACACCTTAGGCTCTGCTTCTAACTGGGGCCCAAATTGTAAAATGGTCTTATCTATTGGCGATTTCGTTCCAATTCACATTCCAATTAATATTCGGCATGCTAATTACATTGCCAGTTGCCAAATTGCATTATCTCTTATAGTTTCCGAGATATGGACTATCGATAATTTACACCTTAGGCTCTGCTTCTAACTTGGGCCCAAATTGTAAAATGGTCTTATCTATTGGCGATTTCGTTCCAATTCACATTCCAAGTAATATTCGGCATGCTAATTACATTGCCGGTTGCCAAATTGCATTATCTCTTTTAGTTTCCGAGATATGGACTATCGATAATTTACACCTTAGGCTCTGCTTCTAACTTGGGCCCAAATTGTAAAATGGTCTTATCTATTGGCGATTTCGTTCCAATTCACATTCCAAGTAATATTCGGCATGCTAATAACATTGCCGGTTGCCAAATTGCATTATCTCTTATAGTTTCCGAGATATGGACTATCGATAATTTACACCTTAGGCTCTGCTTCTAACTTGGGCCCAAATTGTAAAATGGACTTATCTATTGGCGATTTCGTTCCAATTCACATTCCAAGTAATATTCGGCATGCTAATTACATTGTCGGTTGCCAAATTGAATTATCTCTTATAGTTTCCGAGATATGGACTATCGATAATTTACACCTTAGGCTCTGCTTCTAACTTGGGCCCAAATTGTAAAATGGTCTTACCTATTGGCGATTTCGTTCCAATTCACATTCCAAGTAATATTCGGCATGCTAATTACATTGCCGGTTGCCAAATTGCATTATCTCTTATAGTTTCCGAGATATGGACTATCGATAATTTACACCTTAGGCTCTGCTTCTAACTTGGGCCCAAATTGTAAAATGGTCTTATCTATTGGCGATTTCGTTTCAATTCACATTCCAAGTAATATTCGGCATGCTAATTACATTGCCGGATGCCAAATTTCATTATCTCTTATAGTTTCCGAGATATGGACTATCGATAATTTACACCTTAGGCTCTGCTTCTAACTTGGGCCCAAATTGTAAAATGGTCTTATCTATTGGCGATTTCGTTCCAATTCACACTCCTAGTAATATTCGGCATGCTAATTACATTGCCGGTTGCGAAATTGCATTATCTCTTATAGTTTCCGAGATATGGACTATCAATAATTTACACCTTAGGCTCTGCTTCTAACTTGGGCCCAAATTGTAAAATGGTCTTATCTATTGGCGATTTCGTTCCAATTCACATTCCAAGTAATATTCGGCATGCTAATTACATTGCCGGTTGCCAAATTGCATTATCTCTTATAGTTTCCGAGATATGGACTATCGATAATTTACACCTTAGGCTCTGCTTCTAACTTGGGCCCAAATTGTAAAATGGCCTTATCTATTGGCGATTTCGTCCCAATTCACATTCCAAGTAATATTCGGCATGCTAATTACATTGCCGGTTGCGAAATTGCATTATCTCTTATAGTTTCAGAGATATGGACTATCGATAATTTACACCTTAGGCTCTGCTTCTAACTTGGGCCCAAATTGTAAAATGGTCTTATCTATTGGCAATTTCGTTCCAATTCACATTCCAAGTAATATTCGGCATGCTAATTACATTGCCGGTTGCCAAATTGCATTATCTCTTATAGCTTCCGAGATATGGACTATCGATAATTTACACCTTAGGCTCTGCTTCTAACTTGGGCCCAAATTGTAAAATGGTCTTATCTATTGGCGATTTCGTTCCAATTCACACTCCTAGTAATATTCGGCATGCTAATTACATTGCCGGTTGCGAAATTGCATTATCTCTTATAGTTTCCGAGATATGGACTATCAATAATTTACACCTTAGGCTCTGCTTCTAACTTGGGCCCAAATTGTAAAATGGTCTTACCTATTGGCGATTTCGTTCCAATTCACATTCCAATTAATATTCGGCATGCTAATTACATTGCCGGTTGCCAAATTGCATTATCTCTTATAGTTTCCGAGATATGGACTATCGATAATTTACACCTTAGGCTCTGCTTCTAACTTGGGCCCAAATTGTAAAATGGTCTTATCTATTGGCGATTTCGTTCCAATTCACATTCCAAGTAATATTCGGCATGCTAATTACATTGCCGGTTGCCAAATTGCATTATCTCTTATAGTTTCCGAGATATGGACTATCGATAATTTACACCTTAGGCTCTGCTTCTAACTTGGGCCCAAATTGTAAAATGGTCTTATCTATTGGCGATTTCGTTCCAATTCACATTCCAAGTAATATTCGGCATGCTAATAACATTGCCGGTTGCCAAATTGCATTATCTCTTATAGTTTCCGAGATATGGACTATCGATAATTTACACCTTAGGCTCTGCTTCTAACTTGGGCCCAAATTGTAAAATGGACTTATCTATTGGCGATTTCGTTCCAATTCACATTCCAAGTAATATTCGGCATGCTAATTACATTGTCGGTTGCCAAATTGAATTATCTCTTATAGTTTCCGAGATATGGACTATCGATAATTTACACCTTAGGCTCTGCTTCTAACTTGGGCCCAAATTGTAAAATGGTCTTACCTATTGGCGATTTCGTTCCAATTCACATTCCAAGTAATATTCGGCATGCTAATTACATTGCCGGTTGCCAAATTGCATTATCTCTTATAGTTTCCGAGATATGGACTATCGATAATTTACACCTTAGGCTCTGCTTCTAACTTGGGCCCAAATTGTAAAATGGCCTTTTCTATTGGCGATTTCGTTTCAATTCACATTCCAAGTAATATTCGGCATGCTAATTACATTGCCGGATGCCAAATTGCATTATCTCTTATAGTTTCCGAGATATGGACTATCGATAATTTACACCTTAGGCTCTGCTTCTAACTTGGGCCCAAATTGTAAAATGGTCTTATCTATTGGCGATTTCGTCCCAATTCACATTCCAAGTGATATTCGGCATGCTAATTACATTGCCGGTTGCGAAATTGCATTATCTCTTATAGTTTCCGAGATATGGACTATCAATAATTTACACCTTAGGCTCTGCTTCTAACTTGGGCCCAAATTGTAAAATGGTCTTATCTATTGGCGATTTCGTTCCAATTCACATTCCAAGTAATATTCGGCATGCTAATTACATTGCCGTTTGCCAAATTGCATTATCTCTTATAGTCTCCGAGATATGGACTATCGATAATTTACACCTTAGGCTCTGCTTCTAACTTGGGCCCAAATTGTAAAATGGTCTTATCTATTGGCGATTTCGTTCCAATTCACACTCCTAGTAATATTCGGCATGCTAATTACATTGCCGGTTGCGAAATTGCATTATCTCTTATAGTTTCCGAGATATGGACTATCAATAATTTACACCTTAGGCTCTGCTTCTAACTTGGGCCCAAATTGTAAAATGGTTTTATCTATTGGCGATTTCGTTCCAATTCACATTCCAAGTAATATTCGGCATGCTAATTACATTGCCGGTTGCCAAATTGCATTATCTCTTATAGTTTCCGAGATATGGACTATCGATAATTTACACCTTAGGCTCTGCTTCTAACTTGGGCCCAAATTGTAAAATGGCCTTATCTATTGGCGATTTCGTCCCAATTCACATTCCAAGTAATATTCGGCATGCTAATTACATTGCCGGTTGCGAAATTGCATTATCTCTTATAGTTTCAGAGATATGGACTATCGATAATTTACACCTTAGGCTCTGCTTCTAACTTGGGCCCAAATTGTAAAATGGTCTTATCTATTGGCAATTTCGTTCCAATTCACATTCCAAGTAATATTCGGCATGCTAATTACATTGCCGGTTGCCAAATTGCATTATCTCTTATAGTTTCCGAGATATGGACTATCGATAATTTACACCTTAGGCTCTGCTTCTAACTTGGGCCCAAATTGTAAAATGGTCTTATCTATTGGCGATTTCGTTCCAATTCACACTCCTAGTAATATTCGGCATGCTAATTACATTGCCGGTTGCGAAATTGCATTATCTCTTATAGTTTCCGAGATATGGACTATCAATAATTTACACCTTAGGCTCTGCTTCTAACTTGGGCCCAAATTGTAAAATGGTCTTACCTATTGGCGATTTCGTTCCAATTCACATTCCAATTAATATTCGGCATGCTAATTACATTGCCGGTTGCCAAATTGCATTATCTCTTATAGTTTCCGAGATATGGACTATCGATAATTTACACCTTAGGCTCTGCTTCTAACTTGGGCCCAAATTGTAAAATGGTCTTATCTATTGGCGATTTCGTTCCAATTCACATTCCAAGTAATATTCGGCATGCTAATTACATTGCCGGTTGCCAAATTGCATTATCTCTTATAGTTTCCGAGATATGGACTATCGATAATTTACACCTTAGGCTCTGCTTCTAACTTGGGCCCAAATTGTAAAATGGTCTTACCTATTGGCGATTTCGTTCCAATTCACATTCCAAGTAATATTCGGCATGCTAATTACATTGCCGGTTGCCAAATTGCATTATCTCTTATAGTTTCCGAGATATGGACTATCGATAATTTACACATTAGGCTCTGCTTCTAACTTGGGCCCAAATTGTAAAATGGTCTTATCTATTGGCGATTTCGTTCCAATTCACATTCCAAGTAATATTCGGCATGCTAATTACATTGCCGGTTGCCAAATTGCATTATCTCTTATAGTTTCCGAGATATGGACTATCGATAATTTACACCTTAGGCTCTGCTTCTAACTTGGGCCCAAATTGTAAAATGGTCTTATCTATTGGCGATTTCGTCCCAATTCAAATTCCAAGTGATATTCGGCATGCTAATTACATTGCCGGTTGCGAAATTGCATTATCTCTTATAGTTTCCGAGATATGGACTATCAATAATTTACACCTTAGGCTCTGCTTCTAACTTGGGCCCAAATTGTAAAATGGTCTTATCTATTGGCGATTTCGTTCCAATTCACATTCCAAGTAATATTCGGCATGCTAATTACATTGCCGGTTGCCAAATTGCATTATCTCTTATAGTTTCCGAGATATGGACTATCGATAATTTACACATTAGGCTCTGCTTCTAACTTGGGCCCAAATTGTAAAATGGTCTTATCTATTGGCGATTTCGTTCCAATTCACATTCCAAGTAATATTCGGCATGCTAATTACATTGCCGGTTGCCAAATTGCATTATCTCTTATAGTTTCCGAGATATGGACTATCGATAATTTACACCTTAGGCTCTGCTTCTAACTTGGGCCCAAATTGTAAAATGGTCTTATCTATTGGCGATTTCGTTCCAATTCACATTCCAAGTAATATTCGGCATGCTAATTACATTGCCGGTTGCCAAATTGCATTATCTCTTATAGTTTCCGAGATATGGACTATCGATAATTTACACCTTAGGCTCTGCTTCCAACTTGGGCCCAAATTGTAAAATGGTCTTACCTATTGGCGATTCCGTTCCAATTCACATTCCAAGTAATATTCGGCATGCTAATTACATTGCCGGTTGCCAAATTGCATTATCTCTTATAGTTTCCGAGATATGGACTATCGATAATTTACACCTTAGGCTCTGCTTCTAACTTGGGCCCAAATTGTAAAATGGTCTTATCTATTGGCGATTTCGTTCCAATTCACATTCCAAGTAATATTCGGCATGCTAATTACATTGCCGGTTGCCAAATTGCATTATCTCTTATAGTTTCCGAGATATGGACTATCGATAATTTGCACCTTAGGCTCTGCTTCTAACTTGCTCCCAAATTGTAAAATGGTCTTATCTATTGGCGATTTCGTTCCAATTCACATTCCAAGTAATATTCGGCATGCTAATTACATTGCCGGTTGCCAAATTGCATTATCTCTTATAGTTTCCGAGATATGGACCATCGATAATTTACACCTTAGGCTCTGCTTCTAACTTGGGCCCAAATTGTAAAATGGTCTTATCTATTGGCGATTTCGTTCCAATTCACATTCCAAGTAATATTGGGCATGCTAATTACATTGCCGGTTGCCAAATTGCATTATCTCTTATAGTTTCCGAGATATGGACTATCGATAATTTACACCATAGGCTCTGCTTCTAACTTGGGCCCAAATTGTAAAATGGTCTTACCTATTGGCGATTTCGTTCCAATTCACATTCCAAGTAATATTCGGCATGCTAATTACATTGCCGGTTGCCAAATTGCATTATCTCTTATAGTTTCCGAGATATGGACTATCGATAATTTACACCTTAGGCTCTGCTTCTAACTTGGGCCCAAATTGTAAAATGGTCTTATCTATTGGCGATTTCGTTCCAATTCACATTCCAATTAATATTCGGCATGCTAATTACATTGCCGGTTGCCAAATTGCATTATCTCTTATAGTTTCCGAGATATGGACTATCGATAATTTACACCTTAGGCTCTGCTTCTAACTTGGGCCCAAATTGTAAAATGGTCTTATCTATTGGCGATTTCGTTCCAATTCACATTCCAAGTAATATTCGGCATGCTAATTACATTGCCGGTTGCCAAATTGCATTATCTCTTATAGTTTCCGAGATATGGACTATCGATAATTTACACCTTAGGCTCTGCTTCTAACTTGGGCCCAAATTGTAAAATGGTCTTATCTATTGGCGATTTCGTTCCAATTCACATTCCAAGTAATATTCGGCATGCTAATTACATTGCCGGTTGCCAAATTGCATTATCTCTTATAGTTTCCGAGATATGGACTATCGATAATTTACACCTTAGGCTCTGCTTCTAACTTGGGCCCAAATTGTAAAATGGTCTTATCTATTGGCGATTTCGTTCCAATTTACATTCCAAGTAATATTCGGCATGCTAATTACATTGCCGGTTGCCAAATTGCATTATCTCTTATAGTTTCCGAGATATGGACTATCGATAATTTACACCTTAGGCTCTGCTTCTAACTTGGGCCCAAATTGGAAAATGGTCTTATCTATTGGCGATTTCGTTCCAATTCACACTCCAAGTAATATTCGGCATGCTAATTACATTGCCGGTTGCGAAATTGCATTATCTCTTATAGTTTCCGAGATATGGACTATCGATAATTTACACCTTAGGCTCTGCTTCTAACTTGGGCCCAAATTGTAAAATGGTCTTATCTATTGGCGATTTCGTTCCAATTCACATTCCAAGTAATATTGGTCATGCTAATTACATTGCCGGTTGCCAAATTGCATTATCTCTTATAGTTTCCGAGATATGGACTATCGATAATTTACACCATAGGCTCTGCTTCTAACTTGGGCCCAAATTGTATAATGGTCTTACCTATTGGCGATTTCGTTCCAATTCACATTCCAAGTAATATTCGGCATGCTAATTACATTGCCGGTTGCCAAATTGCATTATCTCTTATAGTTTCCGAGATATGGACTATCGATAATTTACACCTTAGGCTCTGCTTCTAACTTGGGCCCAAATTGTAAAATGGTCTTATCTATTGGCGATTTCGTTCCAATTCACATTCCAATTAATATTCGGCATGCTAATTACATTGCCGGTTGCCAAATTGCATTATCTCTTATAGTTTCCGAGATATGGACTATCGATAATTTACACCTTAGGCTCTGCTTCTAAATTGGGCCCAAATTGTAAAATGGTCTTATCTATTGGCGATTTCGTTCCAATTCACATTCCAAGTAATATTCGGCATGCTAATTACATTGCCGGTTGCCAAATTGCATTATCTCTTATAGTTTCCGAGATATGGACTATCGATAATTTACACCTTAGGCTCTGCTTCTAACTTGGGCCCAAATTGTAAAATGGTCTTATCTATTGGCGATTTCGTTCCAATTCACATTCCAAGTAATATTCGGCATGCTAATTACATTGCCGGTTGCCAAATTGCATTATCTCTTATAGTTTCCGAGATATGGACTATCGATAATTTACACCTTAGGCTCTGCTTCTAACTTGGGCCCAAATTGTAAAATGGTCTTATCTATTGGCGATTTCGTTCCAATTCACATTCCAAGTAATATTGGGCATGCTAATTACATTGCCGGTTGCCAAATTGCATTATCTCTTATAGTTTCCGAGATATGGACTATCGATAATTTACACCATAGGCTCTGCTTCTAACTTGGGCCCAAATTGTATAATGGTCTTACCTATTGGCGATTTCGTTCCAATTCACATTCCAAGTAATATTCGGCATGCTAATTACATTGCCGGTTGCCAAATTGCATTATCTCTTATAGTTTCCGAGATATGGACTATCGATAATTTACACCTTAGGCTCTGCTTCTAACTTGGGCCCAAATTGTAAAATGGTCTTATCTATTGGCGATTTCGTTCCAATTCACATTCCAATTAATATTCGGCATGCTAATTACATTGCCGGTTGCCAAATTGCATTATCTCTTATAGTTTCCGAGATATGGACTATCGATAATTTACACCTTAGGCTCTGCTTCTAAATTGGGCCCAAATTGTAAAATGGTCTTATCTATTGGCGATTTCGTTCCAATTCACATTCCAAGTAATATTCGGCATGCTAATTACATTGCCGGTTGCCAAATTGCATTATCTCTTATAGTTTCCGAGATATGGACTATCGATAATTTACACCTTAGGCTCTGCTTCTAACTTGGGCCCAAATTGTAAAATGGTCTTATCTATTGGCGATTTCGTTCCAATTCACATTCCAAGTAATATTCGGCATGCTAATTACATTGCCGGTTGCCAAATTGCATTATCTCTTATAGTTTCCGAGATATGGACTATCGATAATTTACACCTTAGGCTCTGCTTCTAACTTGGGCCCAAATTGTAAAATGGACTTATCTATTGGCGATTTCGTTCCAATTCACATTCCAAGTAATATTCGGCATGCTAATTACATTGTCGGTTGCCAGATTGAATTATCTCTTATAGTTTCCGAGATATGGACTATCGATAATTTACACCTTAGGCTCTGCTTCTAACTTGGGCCCAAATTGTAAAATGGTCTTACCTATTGGCGATTTCGTTCCAATTCACATTCCAAGTAATATTCGGCATGCTAATTACATTGCCGGTTGCCAAATTGCATTATCTCTTATAGTTTCCGAGATATGGACTATCGATAATTTACACCTTAGGCTCTGCTTCTAACTTGGGCCCAAATTGTAAAATGGTCTTATCTATTGGCGATTTCGTTTCAATTCACATTCCAAGTAATATTGGGCATGCTAATTACATTGCCGGATGCCAAATTGCATTATCTCTTATAGTTTCCGAGATATGGACTATCGATAATTTACACCTTAGGCTCTGCTTCTAACTTGGGCTAAAATTGTAAAATGGTCTTATCTATTGGCGATTTCGTCCCAATTCACATTCCAAGTGATATTCGGCATGCTAATTACATTGCCGGTTGCGAAATTGCATTATCTCTTATAGTTTCCGAGATATGGACTATCAATAATTTACACCTTAGGCTCTGCTTCTAACTTGGGCCCAAATTGTAAAATGGTCTTATCTATTGGCGATTTCGTTCCAATTCACATTCCAAGTAATATTCGGCATGCTAATTACATTGCCGGTTGCCAAATTGCATTATCTCTTATAGTTTCCGAGATATGGACTATCGATAATTTACACATTAGGCTCTGCTTCTAACTTGGGCCCAAATTGTAAAATGGTCTTATCTATTGGCGATTTCGTTCCAATTCACATTCCAAGTAATATTCGGCATGCTAATTACATTGCCGGTTGCCAAATTGCATTATCTCTTATAGTTTCCGAGATATGGACTATCGATAATTTACACCTTAGGCTCTGCTTCTGACTTGGGCCCAAATTGTAAAATGGTCTTATCTATTGGCGATTTCGTTCCAATTCACATTCCAAGTAATATTCGGCATGCTAATTACATTGCCGGTTGCCAAATTGCATTATCTCTTATAGTTTCCGAGATATGGACTATCGATAATTTACACCTTAGGCTCTGCTTCTAACTTGGGCCCAAATTGTAAAATGGTCTTATCTATTGGCGATTTCGTTCCAATTCACATTCCAAGTAATATTCGGCATGCTAATTACATTGCCGGTTGCCAAATTGCATTATCTCTTATAGTTTCCGAGATATGGACTATCGATAATTTACACCTTAGGCTCTGCTTCTAACTTGGGCCCAAATTGTAAAATGGCCTTATCTATTGGCGATTTCGTCCCAATTCACATTCCAAGTAATATTCGGCATGCTAATTACATTGCCGGTTGCGAAATTGCATTATCTCTTATAGTTTCCGAGATATGGACTATCGATAATTTACACCTTAGGCTCTGCTTCTAACTTGGGCCCAAATTGTAAAATGGTCTTATCTATTGGCGATTTCGTTCCAATTCACATTCCAATTAATATTCGGCATGCTAATTACATTGCCGGTTGCCAAATTGCATTATCTCTTATAGTTTCCGAGATATGGACTATCGATAATTTACACCTTAGGCTCTGCTTCTAAATTGGGCCCAAATTGTAAAATGGTCTTATCTATTGGCGATTTCGTTCCAATTCACATTCCAAGTAATATTCGGCATGCTAATTACATTGCCGGTTGCCAAATTGCATTATCTCTTATAGTTTCCGAGATATGGACTATCGATAATTTACACCTTAGGCTCTGCTTCTAACTTGGGCCCAAATTGTAAAATGGTCTTATCTATTGGCGATTTCGTTCCAATTCACATTCCAAGTAATATTCGGCATGCTAATTACATTGCCGGTTGCCAAATTGCATTATCTCTTATAGTTTCCGAGATATGGACTATCGATAATTTACACCTTAGGCTCTGCTTCTAACTTGGGCCCAAATTGTAAAATGGACTTATCTATTGGCGATTTCGTTCCAATTCACATTCCAAGTAATATTCGGCATGCTAATTTCATTGTCGGTTGCCAGATTGAATTATCTCTTATAGTTTCCGAGATATGGACTATCGATAATTTACACCTTAGGCTCTGCTTCTAACTTGGGCCCAAATTGTAAAATGGTCTTACCTATTGGCGATTTCGTTCCAATTCACATTCCAAGTAATATTCGGCATGCTAATTACATTGCCGGTTGCCAAATTGCATTATCTCTTATAGTTTCCGAGATATGGACTATCGATAATTTACACCTTAGGCTCTGCTTCTAACTTGGGCCCAAATTGTAAAATGGTCTTATCTATTGGCGATTTCGTTTCAATTCACATTCCAAGTAATATTCGGCATGCTAATTACATTGCCGGATGCCAAATTGCATTATCTCTTATAGTTTCCGAGATATGGACTATCGATAATTTACACCTTAGGCTCTGCTTCTAACTTGGGCCCAAATTGTAAAATGGTCTTATCTATTGGCGATTTCGTCCCAATTCACATTCCAAGTGATATTCGGCATGCTAATTACATTGCCGGTTGCGAAATTGCATTATCTCTTATAGTTTCCGAGATATGGACTATCAATAATTTACACCTTAGGCTCTGCTTCTAACTTGGGCCCAAATTGTAAAATGGTCTTATCTATTGGCGATTTCGTTCCAATTCACATTCCAAGTAATATTCGGCATGCTAATTACATTGCCGGTTGCCAAATTGCATTATCTCTTATAGTTTCCGAGATATGGACTATCGATAATTTACACATTAGGCTCTGCTTCTAACTTGGGCCCAAATTGTAAAATGGTCTTATCTATTGGCGATTTCGTTCCAATTCACATTCCAAGTAATATTCGGCATGCTAATTACATTGCCGGTTGCCAAATTGCATTATCTCTTATAGTTTCCGAGATATGGACTATCGATAATTTACACCTTAGGCTCTGCTTCTAACTTGGGCCCAAATTGTAAAATGGTCTTATCTATTGGCGATTTCGTTCCAATTCACATTCCAAGTAATATTCGGCATGCTAATTACATTGCCGGTTGCCAAATTGCATTATCTCTTATAGTTTCCGAGATATGGACTATCGATAATTTACACCTTAGGCTCTGCTTCTAACTTGGGCCCAAATTGTAAAATGGTCTTATCTATTGGCGATTTCGTTCCAATTCACATTCCAAGTAATATTCGGCATGCTAATTACATTGCCGGTTGCCAAATTGCATTATCTCTTATAGTTTCCGAGATATGGACTATCGATAATTTACACCTTAGGCTCTGCTTCTAACTTGGGCCCAAATTGTAAAATGGCCTTATCTATTGGCGATTTCGTCCCAATTCACATTCCAAGTAATATTCGGCATGCTAATTACATTGCCGGTTGCGAAATTGCATTATCTCTTATAGTTTCCGAGATATGGACTATCGATAATTTACACCTTAGGCTCTGCTTCTAACTTGGGCCCAAATTGTAAAATGGTCTTATCTATTGGCGATTTCGTTCCAATTCACATTCCAAGTAATATTCGGCATGCTAATTACATTGCCGGTTGCCAAATTGAATTATCTCTTATAGTTTCCGAGATATGGACTATCGATAACTTACACCTTAGGCTCTGCTTCTAACTTGGGCCCAAATTGTAAAATGGTCTTATCTATTGGCGATTTCGTTCCAATTCACATTCCAAGTAATATTGGGCATGCTAATTACATTGCCGGTTGCCAAATTGCATTATCTCTTATAGTTTCCGAGATATGGACTATCGATAATTTACACCATAGGCTCTGCTTCTAACTGGGGCCCAAATTGTAAAATGGTCTTACCTATTGGCGATTTCGTTCCAATTCACATTCCAAGTAATATTCGGCATGCTAATTACATTGCCGGTTGCCAAATTGCATTATCTCTTATAGTTTCCGAGATATGGACTATCGATAATTTACACCTTAGGCTCTGCTTCTAACTTGGGCCCAAATTGTAAAATGGTCTTATCTATTGGCGATTTCGTTCCAATTCACATTCCAAGTAATATTCGGCATGCTAATTACATTGCCGGTTGCCAAATTGCATTATCTCTTATAGTTTCCGAGATATGGACTATCGATAATTTACACCTTAGGCTCTGCTTCTAACTTGGGCCCAAATTGTAAAATGGTCTTATCTATTGGCGATTTCGTTCCAATTCACATTCCAAGTAATATTCGGCATGCTAATAACATTGCCGGTTGCCAAATTGCATTATCTCTTATAGTTTCCGAGATATGGACTATCGATAATTTACACCTTAGGCTCTGCTTCTAACTTGGGCCCAAATTGTAAAATGGACTTATCTATTGGCGATTTCGTTCCAATTCACATTCCAAGTAATATTCGGCATGCTAATTACATTGTCGGTTGCCAAATTGAATTATCTCTTATAGTTTCCGAGATATGGACTATCGATAATTTACACCTTAGGCTCTGCTTCTAACTTGGGCCCAAATTGTAAAATGGTCTTACCTATTGGCGATTTCGTTCCAATTCACATTCCAAGTAATATTCGGCATGCTAATTACATTGCCGGTTGCCAAATTGCATTATCTCTTATAGTTTCCGAGATATGGACTATCGATAATTTACACCTTAGGCTCTGCTTCTAACTTGGGCCCAAATTGTAAAATGGTCTTATCTATTGGCGATTTCGTTTCAATTCACATTCCAAGTAATATTCGGCATGCTACTTACATTGCCGGATGCCAAATTGCATTATCTCTTATAGTTTCCGAGATATGGACTATCGATAATTTACACCTTAGGCTCTGCTTCTAACTTGGGCCCAAATTGTAAAATGGTCTTATCTATTGGCGATTTCGTCCCAATTCACATTCCAAGTGATATTCGGCATGCTAATTACATTGCCGGTTGCGAAATTGCATTATCTCTTATAGTTTCCGAGATATGGACTATCAATAATTTACACCTTAGGCTCTGCTTCTAACTTGGGCCCAAATTGTAAAATGGTCTTATCTATTGGCGATTTCGTTCCAATTCACATTCCAAGTAATATTCGGCATGCTAATTACATTGCCGTTTGCCAAATTGCATTATCTCTTATAGTCTCCGAGATATGGACTATCGATAATTTACACCTTAGGCTCTGCTTCTAACTTGGGCCCAAATTGTAAAATGGTCTTATCTATTGGCGATTTCGTTCCAATTCACACTCCAAGTAATATTCGGCATGCTAATTACATTGCCGGTTGCGAAATTGCATTTTCTCTTATAGTTTCCGAGATATGGACTATCAATAATTTACACCTTAGGCTCTGCTTCTAACTTGGGCCCAAATTGTAAAATGGTCTTATCTATTGGCGATTTCGTTCCAATTCACATTCCAAGTAATATTCGGCATGCTAATTTACACCTTAGGCTCTGCTTCTAACTTGGGCCCAAATTGTAAAATGGTCTTATCTATTGGCGATTTCGTTCCAATTCACATTCCAAGTAATATTCGGCATGCTAATTACACTGCCGGTTGCGAAATTGCATTATCTCTTATAGTTTCAGAGATATGGACTATCGATAATTTACACCTTAGGCTCTGCTTCTAACTTGGGCCCAAATTGTAAAATGGTCTTATCTATTGGCAATTTCGTTCCAATTCACATTCCAAGTAATATTCGGCATGCTAATTACATTGCCGGTTGCCAAATTGCATTATCTCTTATAGTTTCCGAGATATGGACTATCGATAATTTACACCTTAGGCTCTGCTTCTAACTTGGGCCCAAATTGTAAAATGGTCTTATCTATTGGCGATTTCGTTCCAATTCACACTCCTAGTAATATTCGGCATGCTAATTACATTGCCGGTTGCGAAATTGCATTATCTCTTATAGTTTCCGAGATATGGACTATCAATAATTTACACCTTAGGCTCTGCTTCTAACTTGGGCCCAAATTGTAAAATGGTCTTATCTATTGGCGATTTCGTTCCAATTCACATTCCAAGTAATATTCGGCATGCTAATTACATTGCCGGTTGCCAAATTGCATTATCTCTTATAGTTTCCGAGATATGGACTATCGATAATTTACACCTTAGGCTCTGCTTCTAACTTGGGCCCAAATTGTAAAATGGCCTTATCTATTGGCGATTTCGTCCCAATCCACATTCCAAGTAATATTAGGCATGCTAATTACATTGCCGGTTGCGAAATTGCATTATCTCTTATAGTTTCAGAGATATGGACTATCGATAATTTACACCTTAGGCTCTGCTTCTAACTTGGGCCCAAATTGTAAAATGGTCTTATCTATTGGCAATTTCGTTAAAATTCACATTCCAAGTAATATCGGCATGCTAATTACATTGCCGGTTGCCAAATTGCATTATCTCTTATAGTTTCCGAGATATGGACTATCGATAATTTACACCTTAGGCTCTGCTTCTAACTTGGGCCCAAATTGTAAAATGGTCTTATCTATTGGCGATTTCGTTCCAATTCACATTCCAAGTAATATTCGGCATGCTAATTACATTGCCAGTTGCCAAATTGCATTAACTCTTATAGTTTCCGAGATATGGACTATCGATAATTTACACCTTAGGCTCTGCTTCTAACTTGGGCCCAAATTGTAAAATGGTCTTATCTATTGGCGATTTCGTTCCAATTCACATTCCAAGTAATATTCGGCATGCTAATTACATTGCCGGTTGCCAAATTGCATTATCTCTTATAGTTTCCGAGATATGGACCATCGATAATTTACACCATAGGCTCTGCTTCTAACTTGGGCCCAAATTGTAAAATGGCCTTATCTATTGGCGATTTCGTTCCAATTCACATACCAAGTAATATTCGGCATGCTAATTACATTGCCGGTTGCCAAATTGCATTATCTCTTATAGTTTCCGAGTTATGGACTATCGATAATTTACACCTTAGGCTCTGCTTCTAACTTGGGCCCAAATTGTAAAATGGTCTTATCTATTGGCGATTTCGTTCCAATTCACATTCCAAGTAATATTCGGCATGCTAATTACATTGCCGGTTGACAAATTGCATTATCTCTTATAGTTTCCGAGATATGGACTATCGATAATTTACACCTTAGGCTCTGCTTCTAACTTGGGCCCAAATTGTAAAATGGTCTTAGCTATTGGCGATTTCGTTCCAATTCACATTCCAAGTAATATTCGGCATGCTAATTACATTGCCGGTTGCCAAATTGCATTATCTCTTATAGTTTCCGAGATATGGACTATCGATAATTTACACCTTAAGCTCTGCTTCTAACTTGGGCCCAAATTGTAAAATGGTCTTATCTATTGGCGATTTCGTTTCAATTCACATTCCAAGTAATATTCGGCATGCTAATTACATTGCCGGATGCCAAATTGCATTATCTCTTATAGTTTCCGAGATATGGACTATCGATAATTTACACCTTAGGCTCTGCTTCTAACTTGGGCCCAAATTGTAAAATGGTCTTATCTATTGGCGATTTCGTTCCAATTCACATTCCAAGTAATATTCGGCATGCTAATTACATTGCCGGTTGCCAAATTGCATTATCTCTTATAGTTTCCGAGATATGGACTATCGATAATTTACACATTAGGCTCTGCTTCTAACTTGGGCCCAAATTGTAAAATGGTCTTATCTATTGGCGATTTCGTTCCAATTCACATTCCAAGTAATATTCGGCATGCTAATTACATTGCCGGTTGCCAAATTGCATTATCTCTTATAGTTTCCGAGATATGGACTATCGATAATTTACACCTTAGGCTCTGCTTCTAACTTGGGCCCAAATTGTAAAATGGTCTTATCTATTGGCGATTTCGTTCCAATTCACATTCCAAGTAATATTCGGCATGCTAATTACATTGCCGGTTGCCAAATTGCATTATCTCTTATAGTTTCCGATATATGGACTATCGATAATTTACACCTTAGGCTCTGCTTCTAACTTGGGCCCAAATTGTAAAATGGTCTTATCTATTGGCGATTTCGTTCCAATTCACATTCCAAGTAATATTCGGCATGCTAATTACATTGCCGGTTGCCAAATTGCATTATCTCTTATAGTTTCCGAGATATGGACTATCGATAATTTACACCTTAGGCTCTGGTTCTAACTTGGGCCCAAATTGTAAAATGGTCTTATCTATTGGCGATTTCGTTCCAATTCACATTCCAAGTAATATTCGGCATGCTAATTACATTGCCGGTTGCCAAATTGCATTATCTCTTATTGTTTCCGAGATATGGACTATCGATAATTTACACCTTAGGCTCTGCTTCTTAACTTGGGCCCAAATTGTAAAACTGGACTTATCTATTGGCGATTTCGTTCCAATTCACATTCCAAGTAATATTCGGCATGCTAATTACATTGCCGGTTGCCAAATTGCATTATCTCTTATAGTTTCCGAGATATGGACTATCGATAATTTACACCTTAGGCTCTGCTTCTAACTTGGGCCCAAATTGTAAAATGGTCTTATCTATTGGCGATTTCGTTTCAATTCACATTCCAAGTAATATTCGGCATGCTAATTACATTGCCGGATGCCAAATTGCATTATCTCTTATAGTTTCCGAGATATGGACTATCGATAATTTACACCTTAGGCTCTGCTTCTAACTTGGGCCCAAATTGTAAAATGGTCTTATCTATTGGCGATTTCGTCCCAATTCACATTCCAAGTGATATTCGGCATGCTAATTACATTGCCGGTTGCGAAATTGCATTATCTCTTATAGTTTCCGAGATATGGACTATCAATAATTTACACCTTAGGCTCTGCTTCTAACTTGGGCCCAAATTGTAAAATGGTCTTATCTATTGGCGATTTCGTTCCAATTCACATTCCAAGTAATATTCGGCATGCTAATTACATTGCCGGTTGCCAAATTGCATTATCTCTTATAGTTTCCGAGATATGGACTATCGATAATTTACACATTAGGCTCTGCTTCTAACTTGGGCCCAAATTGTAAAATGGTCTTATCTATTGGCGATTTCGTTCCAATTCACATTCCAAGTAATATTCGGCATGCTAATTACATTGCCGGTTGCCAAATTGCATTATCTCTTATAGTTTCCGAGATATGGACTATCGATAATTTACACCTTAGGCTCTGCTTCTAACTTGGGCCCAAATTGTAAAATGGTCTTATCTATTGGCGATTTCGTTCCAATTCACATTCCAAGTAATATTCGGCATGCTAATTACATTGCCGGTTGCCAAATTGCATTATCTCTTATAGTTTCCGAGATATGGACTATCGATAATTTACACCTTAGGCTCTGCTTCTAACTTGGGCCCAAATTGTAAAATGGTCTTATCTATTGGCGATTTCGTTCCAACTCACATTCCAAGTAATATTCGGCATGCTAATTACATTGCCGTTTGCCAAATTGCATTATCTCTTATAGTCTCCGAGATATGGACTATCGATAATTTACACCTTAGGCTCTGCTTCTAACTTGGGCCCAAATTGTAAAATGGTCTTATCTATTGGCGATTTCGTTCCAATTCACACTCCTAGTAATATTCGGCATGCTAATTACATTGCCGGTTGCGAAATTGCATTATCTCTTATAGTTTCCGAGATATGGACTATCAATAATTTACACCTTAGGCTCTGCTTCTAACTTGGGCCCAAATTGTAAAATGGTCTTATCTATTGGCGATTTCGTTCCAATTCACATTCCAAGTAATATTCGGCATGCTAATTACATTGCCGGTTGCCAAATTGCATTATCTCTTATAGTTTCCGAGATATGGTCTATCGATAATTTACACCTTAGGCTCTGCTTCTAACTTGGGCCCAAATTGTAAAATGGCCTTATCTATTGGCGATTTCGTCCCAATTCACATTCCAAGTAATATTCGGCATGCTAATTACATTGCCGGTTGCGAAATTGCATTATCTCTTATAGTTTCAGAGATATGGACTATCGATAATTTACACCTTAGGCTCTGCTTCTAACTTGGGCCCAAATTGTAAAATGGTCTTATCTATTGGCAATTTCGTTCCAATTCACATTCCAAGTAATATTCGGCATGCTAATTACATTGCCGGTTGCCAAATTGCATTATCTCTTATAGTTTCCGAGATATGGACTATCGATAATTTACACCTTAGGCTCTGCTTCTAACTTGGGCCCAAATTGTAAAATGGTCTTATCTATTGGCGATTTCGTTCCAATTCACACTCCTAGTAATATTCGGCATGCTAATTACATTGCCGGTTGCGAAATTGCATTATCTCTTATAGTTTCCGAGATATGGACTATCAATAATTTACACCTTAGGCTCTGCTTCTAACTTGGGCCCAAATTGTAAAATGGTCTTATCTATTGGCGATTTCGTTCCAATTCACATTCCAAGTAATATTCGGCATGCTAATTACATTGCCGGTTGCCAAATTGCATTATCTCTTATAGTTTCCGAGATATGGACTATCGATAATTTACACCTTAGACTCTGCTTCTAACTTGGGCCCAAATTGTAAAATGGTCTTACCTATTGGCGATTTCGTTCCAATTCACATTCCAGTTAACATTCGGCATGCTAATTACATTGCCGGTTGCCAAATTGTATTATCTCTTATAGTTTCCGAGATATGGACTATCGATAATTTACACCTTAGGCTCTGCTTCTAACTTGGGCCCAAATTGTAAAATGGTCTTATCTATTGGTGATTTCGTTCCAATTCACATTCCAAGTAATATTCGGCATGCTAATTACATTGCCGGTTGCCAAATTGCATTATCTTTTATAGTTTCCGAGATATGGACTATCGATAATTTACACCTTAGGCTCTGCTTCTAACTTGGGCCCAAATTGTAAAATGGTCTTATCTATTGGCGATTTCGTTCCAATTCACATTCCAAGTAATATTCGGCATGCTAATTACATTGTCGGTTGCCAAATTGCATTATCTCTTATAGTTTCCGAGATATGGACTATCGATAATTTACACCTTAGGCTCTGCTTCTAACTTGGGCCCAAATTGTAAAATGGTCTTATCTATTGGCGATTTCGTTCCAATTCACATTCCAAGTAATATTCGGCATGCTAATTACATTGTCGGTTGCCAAATTGAATTATCTCCTATAGTTTCCGAGATATGGACTATCGATAATTTACACCTTAGGCTCTGCTTCTAACTTGGGCCCAAATTGTAAAATGGTCTTACCTATTGGCGATTTCATTCCAATTCACATTCCAAGTAATATTCGGCATGCTAATTACATTGCCGGTTGCCAAATTGCATTATCTCTTATAGTTTCCGAGATATGGACTATCGATAATTTACACCTTAGGCTCTGCTTCTAACTTGGGCCCAAATTGTAAAATGGTCTTATCTATTGGCGATTTCGTTTCAATTCACATTCCAAGTAATATTCGGCATGCTAATCACATTGCCGGTTGCCAAATTGCATTATCTCTTATAGTTTCCGAGATATGGACTATCGATAATTTACACCTTAGGCTCTGCTACTAACTTGGGCCCAAATTGTAAAATGGCCTTATCTATTGGCGATTTCGTCCCAATCCACATTCCAAGTAATATTAGGCATGCTAATTACATTGCCGGTTGCGAAATTGCATTATCTCTTATAGTTTCAGAGATATGGACTATCGATAATTTACACCTTAGGCTCTGCTTCTAACTTGGGCCCAAATTGTAAAATGGTCTTATCTATTGGCAATTTCGTTAAAATTCACATTCCAAGTAATATCGGCATGCTAATTACATTGCCGGTTGCCAAATTGCATTATCTCTTATAGTTTCCGAGATATGGACTATCGATAATTTACACCTTAGGCTCTGCTTCTAACTTGGGCCCAAATTGTAAAATGGTCTTATCTATTGGCGATTTCGTTCCAATTCACATTCCAAGTAATATTCGGCATGCTAATTACATTGCCAGTTGCCAAATTGCATTAACTCTTATAGTTTCCGAGATATGGACTATCGATAATTTACACCTTAGGCTCTGCTTCTAACTTGGGCCCAAATTGTAAAATGGTCTTATCTATTGGCGATTTCGTTCCAATTCACATTCCAAGTAATATTCGGCATGCTAATTACATTGCCGGTTGCCAAATTGCATTATCTCTTATAGTTTCCGAGATATGGACCATCGATAATTTACACCATAGGCTCTGCTTCTAACTTGGGCCCAAATTGTAAAATGGCCTTATCTATTGGCGATTTCGTTCCAATTCACATACCAAGTAATATTCGGCATGCTAATTACATTGCCGGTTGCCAAATTGCATTATCTCTTATAGTTTCCGAGTTATGGACTATCGATAATTTACACCTTAGGCTCTGCTTCTAACTTGGGCCCAAATTGTAAAATGGTCTTATCTATTGGCGATTTCGTTCCAATTCACATTCCAAGTAATATTCGGCATGCTAATTACATTGCCGGTTGACAAATTGCATTATCTCTTATAGTTTCCGAGATATGGACTATCGATAATTTACACCTTAGGCTCTGCTTCTAACTTGGGCCCAAATTGTAAAATGGTCTTACCTATTGGCGATTTCGTTCCAATTCACATTCCAAGTAATATTCGGCATGCTAATTACATTGCCGGTTGCCAAATTGCATTATCTCTTATAGTTTCCGAGATATGGACTATCGATAATTTACACCTTAAGCTCTGCTTCTAACTTGGGCCCAAATTGTAAAATGGTCTTATCTATTGGCGATTTCGTTTCAATTCACATTCCAAGTAATATTCGGCATGCTAATTACATTGCCGGATGCCAAATTGCATTATCTCTTATAGTTTCCGAGATATGGACTATCGATAATTTACACCTTAGGCTCTGCTTCTAACTTGGGCCCAAATTGTAAAATGGTCTTATCTATTGGCGATTTCGTTCCAATTCACATTCCAAGTAATATTCGGCATGCTAATTACATTGCCGGTTGCCAAATTGCATTATCTCTTATAGTTTCCGAGATATGGACTATCGATAATTTACACATTAGGCTCTGCTTCTAACTTGGGCCCAAATTGTAAAATGGTCTTATCTATTGGCGATTTCGTTCCAATTCACATTCCAAGTAATATTCGGCATGCTAATTACATTGCCGGTTGCCAAATTGCATTATCTCTTATAGTTTCCGAGATATGGACTATCGATAATTTACACCTTAGGCTCTGCTTCTAACTTGGGCCCAAATTGTAAAATGGTCTTATCTATTGGCGATTTCGTTCCAATTCACATTCCAAGTAATATTCGGCATGCTAATTACATTGCCGGTTGCCAAATTGCATTATCTCTTATAGTTTCCGATATATGGACTATCGATAATTTACACCTTAGGCTCTGCTTCTAACTTGGGCCCAAATTGTAAAATGGTCTTATCTATTGGCGATTTCGTTCCAATTCACATTCCAAGTAATATTCGGCATGCTAATTACATTGCCGGTTGCCAAATTGCATTATCTCTTATAGTTTCCGAGATATGGACTATCGATAATTTACACCTTAGGCTCTGGTTCTAACTTGGGCCCAAATTGTAAAATGGTCTTATCTATTGGCGATTTCGTTCCAATTCACATTCCAAGTAATATTCGGCATGCTAATTACATTGCCGGTTGCCAAATTGCATTATCTCTTATTGTTTCCGAGATATGGACTATCGATAATTTACACCTTAGGCTCTGCTTCTTAACTTGGGCCCAAATTGTAAAACTGGACTTATCTATTGGCGATTTCGTTCCAATTCACATTCCAAGTAATATTCGGCATGCTAATTACATTGCCGGTTGCCAAATTGCATTATCTCTTATAGTTTCCGAGATATGGACTATCGATAATTTACACCTTAGGCTCTGCTTCTAACTTGGGCCCAAATTGTAAAATGGTCTTATCTATTGGCGATTTCGTTTCAATTCACATTCCAAGTAATATTCGGCATGCTAATTACATTGCCGGATGCCAAATTGCATTATCTCTTATAGTTTCCGAGATATGGACTATCGATAATTTACACCTTAGGCTCTGCTTCTAACTTGGGCCCAAATTGTAAAATGGTCTTATCTATTGGCGATTTCGTCCCAATTCACATTCCAAGTGATATTCGGCATGCTAATTACATTGCCGGTTGCGAAATTGCATTATCTCTTATAGTTTCCGAGATATGGACTATCAATAATTTACACCTTAGGCTCTGCTTCTAACTTGGGCCCAAATTGTAAAATGGTCTTATCTATTGGCGATTTCGTTCCAATTCACATTCCAAGTAATATTCGGCATGCTAATTACATTGCCGGTTGCCAAATTGCATTATCTCTTATAGTTTCCGAGATATGGACTATCGATAATTTACACATTAGGCTCTGCTTCTAACTTGGGCCCAAATTGTAAAATGGTCTTATCTATTGGCGATTTCGTTCCAATTCACATTCCAAGTAATATTCGGCATGCTAATTACATTGCCGGTTGCCAAATTGCATTATCTCTTATAGTTTCCGAGATATGGACTATCGATAATTTACACCTTAGGCTCTGCTTCTAACTTGGGCCCAAATTGTAAAATGGTCTTATCTATTGGCGATTTCGTTCCAATTCACATTCCAAGTAATATTCGGCATGCTAATTACATTGCCGGTTGCCAAATTGCATTATCTCTTATAGTTTCCGAGATATGGACTATCGATAATTTACACCTTAGGCTCTGCTTCTAACTTGGGCCCAAATTGTAAAATGGTCTTATCTATTGGCGATTTCGTTCCAACTCACATTCCAAGTAATATTCGGCATGCTAATTACATTGCCGTTTGCCAAATTGCATTATCTCTTATAGTCTCCGAGATATGGACTATCGATAATTTACACCTTAGGCTCTGCTTCTAACTTGGGCCCAAATTGTAAAATGGTCTTATCTATTGGCGATTTCGTTCCAATTCACACTCCTAGTAATATTCGGCATGCTAATTACATTGCCGGTTGCGAAATTGCATTATCTCTTATAGTTTCCGAGATATGGACTATCAATAATTTACACCTTAGGCTCTGCTTCTAACTTGGGCCCAAATTGTAAAATGGTCTTATCTATTGGCGATTTCGTTCCAATTCACATTCCAAGTAATATTCGGCATGCTAATTACATTGCCGGTTGCCAAATTGCATTATCTCTTATAGTTTCCGAGATATGGTCTATCGATAATTTACACCTTAGGCTCTGCTTCTAACTTGGGCCCAAATTGTAAAATGGCCTTATCTATTGGCGATTTCGTCCCAATTCACATTCCAAGTAATATTCGGCATGCTAATTACATTGCCGGTTGCGAAATTGCATTATCTCTTATAGTTTCAGAGATATGGACTATCGATAATTTACACCTTAGGCTCTGCTTCTAACTTGGGCCCAAATTGTAAAATGGTCTTATCTATTGGCAATTTCGTTCCAATTCACATTCCAAGTAATATTCGGCATGCTAATTACATTGCCGGTTGCCAAATTGCATTATCTCTTATAGTTTCCGAGATATGGACTATCGATAATTTACACCTTAGGCTCTGCTTCTAACTTGGGCCCAAATTGTAAAATGGTCTTATCTATTGGCGATTTCGTTCCAATTCACACTCCTAGTAATATTCGGCATGCTAATTACATTGCCGGTTGCGAAATTGCATTATCTCTTATAGTTTCCGAGATATGGACTATCAATAATTTACACCTTAGGCTCTGCTTCTAACTTGGGCCCAAATTGTAAAATGGTCTTATCTATTGGCGATTTCGTTCCAATTCACATTCCAAGTAATATTCGGCATGCTAATTACATTGCCGGTTGCCAAATTGCATTATCTCTTATAGTTTCCGAGATATGGACTATCGATAATTTACACCTTAGACTCTGCTTCTAACTTGGGCCCAAATTGTAAAATGGTCTTACCTATTGGCGATTTCGTTCCAATTCACATTCCAGTTAACATTCGGCATGCTAATTACATTGCCGGTTGCCAAATTGTATTATCTCTTATAGTTTCCGAGATATGGACTATCGATAATTTACACCTTAGGCTCTGCTTCTAACTTGGGCCCAAATTGTAAAATGGTCTTATCTATTGGTGATTTCGTTCCAATTCACATTCCAAGTAATATTCGGCATGCTAATTACATTGCCGGTTGCCAAATTGCATTATCTTTTATAGTTTCCGAGATATGGACTATCGATAATTTACACCTTAGGCTCTGCTTCTAACTTGGGCCCAAATTGTAAAATGGTCTTATCTATTGGCGATTTCGTTCCAATTCACATTCCAAGTAATATTCGGCATGCTAATTACATTGTCGGTTGCCAAATTGCATTATCTCTTATAGTTTCCGAGATATGGACTATCGATAATTTACACCTTAGGCTCTGCTTCTAACTTGGGCCCAAATTGTAAAATGGTCTTATCTATTGGCGATTTCGTTCCAATTCACATTCCAAGTAATATTCGGCATGCTAATTACATTGTCGGTTGCCAAATTGAATTATCTCCTATAGTTTCCGAGATATGGACTATCGATAATTTACACCTTAGGCTCTGCTTCTAACTTGGGCCCAAATTGTAAAATGGTCTTACCTATTGGCGATTTCATTCCAATTCACATTCCAAGTAATATTCGGCATGCTAATTACATTGCCGGTTGCCAAATTGCATTATCTCTTATAGTTTCCGAGATATGGACTATCGATAATTTACACCTTAGGCTCTGCTTCTAACTTGGGCCCAAATTGTAAAATGGTCTTATCTATTGGCGATTTCGTTTCAATTCACATTCCAAGTAATATTCGGCATGCTAATCACATTGCCGGTTGCCAAATTGCATTATCTCTTATAGTTTCCGAGATATGGACTATCGATAATTTACACCTTAGGCTCTGCTACTAACTTGGGCCCAAATTGTAAAATGGTCTTATCTATTGGCGATTTCGTCCCATTTCACATTCCAAGTAATATTCGGCATGCTAATCACATTGCCGGTTGCCAAATTGCATTATCTCTTATAGTTTCCGAGATATGGACTATCGATAATTTACACATTAGGCTCTGCTTCTAACTTGGGCCCAAATTGTAAAATGGTCTTATCTATTGGCGATTTCGTTCCAATTCACATTCCAAGTAATATTCGGCATGCTAATTACATTGCCGGTTGCCAAATTGCATTATCTCTTATAGTTTCCGAGATATGGACTATCGATAATTTACACCTTAGGCTCTGCTTCTAACTTGGGCCCAAATTGTAAAATGGTCTTATCTATTGGCGATTTCGTTCCAATTCACATTCCAAGTAATATTCGGCATGCTAATTACATTGCCGGTTGCCAAATTGCATTGTCTCTTATAGTTTCCGAGATATGGACTATCGATAATTTACACCATAGGCTCTGCTCCTAACTTGGGCCCAAATTGTAAAATGGCCTTATCTATTGGCGATTTCGTTCCAATTCACATTCCAAGTAATATTCGGCATGCTAATTACATTGCCGGTTGCCAAATTGCATTATCTCTTATAGTTTCCGAGTTATGGACTATCGATAATTTACACCTTAGGCTGTGCTTCTAACTTGGGCCCAAATTGTAAAATGGTCTTATCTATTGGCGATTTCGTTCCAATTCACATTCCAAGTAATATTCGGCATGCTAATTACAATGCCGGTTGCCAAATTGCATTATCTCTTATAGTTTCCGAGATATGGACTATCGATAATTTACACCTTAGGCTCTGCTTCTAACTTGGGCCCAAATTGTAAAATGGTCTTATCTATTGGCGATTTCGTTCCAATTCACATTCCAAGTAATATTCGGCATGCTAATTACATTGCCGGTTGCGAAATTGCATTATCTCTTATAGTTTCCGAGATATGGACTATCGATAATTTACACCTTAGGCTCTGCTTCTAACTTGGGCCCAAATTGTAAAATGGTCTTATCTATTGGCGATTTCGTTCCAATTCACATTCCAAGTGATATTCGGCATGCTAATTACATTGCCGGTTGCCAAATTGCATTATCTCTTATAGTTTCCGAGATATGGACTATCGATAATTTACACCTTAGGCTCTGCTTCTAACTTGGGCCCAAATTGTAAAATGGTCTTATCTATTGGCGATTTAGTTGCAATTCACATTCCAAGTAATATTCGGCATGCTAATTACATTGCCGGTTGCCAAATTGCATTATCTCTTATAGTTTCCGAGATATGGACTATCGATAATTTACACCTTAGGCTCTGCTTCTAACTTGGGCCCAAATTGTAAAATGGTCTTTTCTATTGGCGATTTCGTTCCAATTCACATTCCAAGTAATATTCGGCATGCTAATTACATTGCCGGTTGCCAAATTGCATTATCTCTTATAGTTTCCTAGATATGGACTATTGATAATTTACACCTTAGGCTCTGCTTCTAACTTGGGCCCAAATTGTAAAATGGTCTTATCTATTGGCGATTTCGTCCCAATTCACATTCCAAGTGATATTCGGCATGCTAATTACATTGCCGGTTGCGAAATTGCATTATCTCTTATAGTTTCCGAGATATGGACTATCAATAATTTACACCTTAGGCTCTGCTTCTAACTTGGGCCCAAATTGTAAAATGGTCTTATCTATTGGCGATTTCGTTCCAATTCACATTCCAAGTAATATTCGGCATGCTAATTACATTGCCGATTGCCAAATTGCATTATCTCTTATAGTTTCCGAGATATGGACTATCGACATCTTGCAATATTGGCTCTGCTTCTAACTTGGGCCAGAATTGTAAAATGGTCTTATGAATTAGCGGTTTCGCTCCAATTCACATTCCAAGTAATATTCGGCATGCTAATTACGTTGCCGATTGCCAAATTGCATTATCTCTTATAGTTTCCGAGATATGGACTATCGACATCTTGCAATATTGGCTCTGCTTCTAACTTGGGCCAGAATTGTAAAATGGTCTTATGAATTAGCGATTTCGCTCCAGTTCACATTCCAAGTAATATTCGGCATACTAATTACGTTGCCGATTGCCAAATTGCATTATCTCTTATAGTTTCCGAGATATGGACTATCGACATCTTGCAATATTGGCTCTGCTTCTAACTTGAGCCAGAATTGTAAAATGGTCTTATGAATTAGCGATTTCGTTGTAATTCACATTCCAAGTAATATTCGGCATGCTAATTACGTTGCCGATTGCCAAATTGCATTATCTCTTATAGTTTCCGAGATATGGACTATCGACATTTTACAATATTGGCTCTTCTTCTAACTTGGGTCAAAATTGTAAAATGGTCTTATGAATTAGCGATTTCGCTCCAGTTCACATTCCAAGTAATATTCGGCATGCTAATTACGTTGCCGATTGCCAAATTGCATTATCTCTTATAGTTTCCGAGATATGGACTATCGACATCTTGCAATTTCGGCTCTGCTTCTAACTTGGGCCAGAATTGTAAAATGGTCTTATGAATTAGCGATTTCGCTCCAATTCACATTCCAAGTAATATTCGGCATGCTAATTACATTGCCGATTGCCAAATTGCATTATCTCTTATAGTTTCCGAGATATGGACTATCGACATCTTGCAATATTGGCTCTGCTTCTAACTTGGGCCAGAATTGTAAAATGGTCTTATGAATTAGCGATTTCGTTCCAATTCACATACCAAGTAATATTCGGCATGCTAATTACATTGCCGGTTGCCAAATTGCATTATCTCTTATAGTTTCCGAGATATGGACTATCGATAATTTACACCTTAGGCTCTGCTTCTAACTTGGGCCCAAATTGTAAAATGGTCTTATCTATTGGCGATTTCGTTCCAATTCACATTCCAAGTAATATTCGGCATGCTAATTACATTGCCGGTTGCCAAATTGCATTATCTCTTATAGTTTCCGAGATATGGACTATCGATAATTTACACCTTAGGCTCTGCTTCTAACTTGGGCCCAAATTGTAAAATGGTCTTATCTATTGGCGATTTCGTTCCAATTCACATTCCAAGTAATATTCGGCATGCTAATTACATTGCCGGTTGCCAAATTGCATTATCTCTTATTGTTTCCGAGATATGGACTATCGATAATTTACACCTTAGGCTCTGCTTCTTAACTTGGGCCCAAATTGTAAAATGGACTTATCTATTGGCGATTTCGTTCCAATTCACATTCCAAGTAATATTCGGCATGCTAATTACATTGTCGGTTGCCAAATTGAATTATCTCTTATAGTTTCCGAGATATGGACTATCGATAATTTACACCTTAGGCTCTGCTTCTAACTTGGGCCCAAATTGTAAAATGGTCTTACCTATTGGCGATTTCGTTCCAATTCACATTCCAAGTAATATTCGGCATGCTAATTACATTGCCGGTTGCCAAATTGCATTATCTCTTATAGTTTCCGAGATATGGACTATCGATAATTTACACCTTAGGCTCTGCTTCTAACTTGGGCCCAAATTGTAAAATGGTCTTATCTATTGGCGATTTCGTTTCAATTCACATTCCAAGTAATATTCGGCATGCTAATTACATTGCCGGATGCCAAATTGCATTATCTCTTATAGTTTCCGAGATATGGACTATCGATAATTTACACCTTAGGCTCTGCTTCTAACTTGGGCCCAAATTGTAAAATGGTCTTATCTATTGGCGATTTCGTCCCAATTCACATTCCAAGTGATATTCGGCATGCTAATTACATTGCCGGTTGCGAAATTGCATTATCTCTTATAGTTTCCGAGATATGGACTATCAATAATTTACACCTTAGGCTCTGCTTCTAACTTGGGCCCAAATTGTAAAATGGTCTTATCTATTGGCGATTTCGTTCCAATTCACATTCCAAGTAATATTCGGCATGCTAATTACATTGCCGGTTGCCAAATTGCATTATCTCTTATAGTTTCCGAGATATGGACTATCGATAATTTACACCTTAGGCTCTGCTTCTAACTTGGGCCCAAATTGTAAAATGGTCTTATCTATTTGCGATTTCGTTCCAATTCACATTCCAAGTAATATTCGGCATGCTAATTACATTGCCGGTTGCCAAATTGCATTATCTCTTATAGTTTCCGAGATATGGACTATCGATAATTTACACCTTAGGCTCTGCTTCTAACTTGGGCCCAAATTGTAAAATGGTCTTATCTATTGGCGATTTCGTTCCAATTCACATTCCAAGTAATATTCGGCATGCTAATTACATTGCCGTTTGCCAAATTGCATTATCTCTTATAGTCTCCGAGATATGGACTATCGATAATTTACACCTTAGGCTCTGCTTCTAACTTGGGCCCAAATTGTAAAATGGTCTTATCTATTGGCGATTTCGTTCCAATTCACACTCCTAGTAATATTCGGCATGCTAATTACATTGCCGGTTGCGAAATTGCATTATCTCTTATAGTTTCCGAGATATGGACTATCAATAATTTACACCTTAGGCTCTGCTTCTAACTTGGGCCCAAATTGTAAAATGGTCTTATCTATTGGCGATTTCGTTCCAATTCACATTCCAAGTAATATTCGGCATGCTAATTACATTGCCGGTTGCCAAATTGCATTATCTCTTATAGTTTCCGAGATATGGTCTATCGATAATTTACACCTTAGGCTCTGCTTCTAACTTGGGCCCAAATTGTAAAATGGCCTTATCTATTGGCGATTTCGTCCCAATTCACATTCCAAGTAATATTCGGCATGCTAATTACATTGCCGGTTGCGAAATTGCATTATCTCTTATAGTTTCAGAGATATGGACTATCGATAATTTACACCTTAGGCTCTGCTTCTAACTTGGGCCCAAATTGTAAAATGGTCTTATCTATTGGCAATTTCGTTCCAATTCACATTCCAAGTAATATTCGGCATGCTAATTACATTGCCGGTTGCCAAATTGCATTATCTCTTATAGTTTCCGAGATATGGACTATCGATAATTTACACCTTAGGCTCTGCTTCTAACTTGGGCCCAAATTGTAAAATGGTCTTATCTATTGGCGATTTCGTTCCAATTCACACTCCTAGTAATATTCGGCATGCTAATTACATTGCCGGTTGCGAAATTGCATTATCTCTTATAGTTTCCGAGATATGGACTATCAATAATTTACACCTTAGGCTCTGCTTCTAACTTGGGCCCAAATTGTAAAATGGTCTTATCTATTGGCGATTTCGTTCCAATTCACATTCCAAGTAATATTCGGCATGCTAATTACATTGCCGGTTGCCAAATTGCATTATCTCTTATAGTTTCCGAGATATGGACTATCGATAATTTACACCTTAGACTCTGCTTCTAACTTGGGCCCAAATTGTAAAATGGTCTTACCTATTGGCGATTTCGTTCCAATTCACATTCCAGTTAACATTCGGCATGCTAATTACATTGCCGGTTGCCAAATTGTATTATCTCTTATAGTTTCCGAGATATGGACTATCGATAATTTACACCTTAGGCTCTGGTTCTAACTTGGGCCCAAATTGTAAAATGGTCTTATCTATTGGCGATTTCGTTCCAATTCACATTCCAAGTAATATTCGGCATGCTAATTACATTGCCGGTTGCCAAATTGCATTATCTTTTATAGTTTCCGAGATATGGACTATCGATAATTTACACCTTAGGCTCTGCTTCTAACTTGGGCCCAAATTGTAAAATGGTCTTATCTATTGGCGATTTCGTTCCAATTCACATTCCAAGTAATATTCGGCATGCTAATTACATTGCCGGTTGCCAAATTGCATTATCTCTTATAGTTTCCGAGATATGGACTATCGATAATTTACACCTTAGGCTCTGCTTCTAACTTGGGCCCAAATTGTAAAATGGTCTTATCTATTGGCGATTTCGTTCCAATTCACATTCCAAGTAATATTCGGCATGCTAATTACATTGTCGGTTGCCAAATTGAATTATCTCCTATAGTTTCCGAGATATGGACTATCGATAATTTACACCTTAGGCTCTGCTTCTAACTTGGGCCCAAATTGTAAAATGGTCTTACCTATTGGCGATTTCATTCCAATTCACATTCCAAGTAATATTCGGCATGCTAATTACATTGCCGGTTGCCAAATTGCATTATCTCTTATAGTTTCCGAGATATGGACTATCGATAATTTACACCTTAGGCTCTGCTTCTAACTTGGGCCCAAATTGTAAAATAGTCTTATCTATTGGCGATTTCGTTTCAATTCACATTCCAAGTAATATTCGGCATGCTAATCACATTGCCGGTTGCCAAATTGCATTATCTCTTATAGTTTCCGAGATATGGACTATCGATAATTTACACCTTAGGCTCTGCTACTAACTTGGGCCCAAATTGTAAAATGGTCTTATCTATTGGCGATTTCGTCCCAATTCACATTCCAAGTAATATTCGGCATGCTAATCACATTGCCGGTTGCCAAATTGCATTATCTCTTATAGTTTCCGAGATATGGACTATCGATAATTTACACATTAGGCTCTGCTTCTAACTTGGGCCCAAATTGTAAAATGGTCTTATCTATTGGCGATTTCGTTCCAATTCACATTCCAAGTAATATTCGGCATGCTAATTACATTGCCGGTTGCCAAATTGCATTATCTCTTATAGTTTCCGAGATATGGACTATCGATAATTTACACCTTAGGCTCTGCTTCTAACTTGGGCCCAAATTGTAAAATGGTCTTATCTATTGGCGATTTCGTTCCAATTCACATTCCAAGTAATATTCGGCATGCTAATTACAATGCCGGTTGCCAAATTGCATTATCTCTTATAGTTTCCGAGATATGGACTATCGATAATTTACACCTTAGGCTCTGCTTCTAACTTGGGCCCAAATTGTAAAATGGTCTTATCTATTGGCGATTTCGTTCCAATTCACATTCCAAGTAATATTCGGCATGCTAATTACATTGCCGGTTGCGAAATTGCATTATCTCTTATAGTTTCCGAGATATGGACTATCGATAATTTACACCTTAGGCTCTGCTTCTAACTTGGGCCCAAATTGTAAAATGGTCTTATCTATTGGCGATTTCGTTCCAATTCACATTCCAAGTGATATTCGGCATGCTAATTACATTGCCGGTTGCCAAATTGCATTATCTCTTATAGTTTCCGAGATATGGACTATCGATAATTTACACCTTAGGCTCTGCTTCTAACTTGGGCCCAAATTGTAAAATGGTCTTATCTATTGGCGATTTAGTTGCAATTCACATTCCAAGTAATATTCGGCATGCTAATTACATTGCCGGTTGCCAAATTGCATTATCTCTTATAGTTTCCGAGATATGGACTATCGATAATTTACACCTTAGGCTCTGCTTCTAACTTGGGCCCAAATTGTAAAATGGTCTTATCTATTGGCGATTTCGTTCCAATTCACATTCCAAGTAATATTCGGCATGCTAATTACATTGCCGGTTGCCAAATTGCATTATCTCTTATAGTTTCCGAGATATGGACTATCGATAATTTACACCTTAGACTCTGCTTCTAACTTGGGCCCAAATTGTAAAATGGTCTTATCTATTGGCGATTTCGTTCCAATTCACATTCCAAGTAATATTCGGCATGCTAATTACATTGCCGGTTGCCAAATTGCATTATCTCTTATAGTTTCCGAGATATGGACTATTGATAATTTACACCTTAGGCTCTGCTTCTAACTTGGGCCCAAATTGTAAAATGGTCTTATCTATTGGCGATTTCGTTCCAATTCACACTCCAAGTAATATTCGGCATGCTAATTACATTGCCGGTTGCCAAATTGCATTATCTCTTATAGTTTCCGAGATATGGACTATCGACATCTTGCAATATTGGCTCTGCTTCTAACTTGGGCCAGAATTGTAAAATGGTCTTATGAATTAGCGGTTTCGCTCCAATTCACATTCCAAGTAATATTCGGCATGCTAATTACGTTGCCGATTGCCAAATTGCATTATCTCTTATAGTTTCCGAGATATGGACTATCGACATCTTGCAATATTGGCTCTGCTTCTAACTTGGGCCAGAATTGTAAAATGGTCTTATGAATTAGCGATTTCGCTCCAGTTCACATTCCAAGTAATATTCGGCATACTAATTACGTTGCCGATTGCCAAATTGCATTATCTCTTATAGTTTCCGAGATATGGACTATCGACATCTTGCAATATTGGCTCTGCTTCTAACTTGAGCCAGAATTGTAAAATGGTCTTATGAATTAGCGATTTCGTTGTAATTCACATTCCAAGTAATATTCGGCATGCTAATTACGTTGCCGATTGCTAAATTGCATTATCTCTTATAGTTTCCGAGATATGGACTATCGACATTTTACAATATTGGCTCTTCTTCTAACTTGGGTCAAAATTGTAAAATGGTCTTATGAATTAGCGATTTCGCTCCAGTTCACATTCCAAGTAATATTCGGCATGCTAATTACGTTGCCGATTGCCAAATTGCATTATCTCTTATAGTTTCCGAGATATGGACTATCGACATCTTGCAATTTCGGCTCTGCTTCTAACTTCGGCCAGAATTGTAAAATGGTCTTATGAATTAGCGATTTCGCTCCAATTCACATTCCAAGTAATATTCGGCATGCTAATTACATTGCCGATTGCCAAATTGCATTATCTCTTATAGTTTCCGAGATATGGACTATCGACATCTTGCAATATTGGCTCTGCTTTTAACTTGGGCCAGAATTGTAAAATGGTCTTATGAATTAGCGATTTCGTTGTAATTCACATTCCAAGTAATATTCGGCATGCTAATTACGTTGCCGATTGCCAAATTGCATTATCTCTTATAGTTTCCGAGATATGGACTATCGACATCTTGCAATATTGGCTCTGCTTCTAACTTGGGCCAGAATTGTAAAATGGTCTTATGAATTAACCATTTCGCTCCAATTCACATTCCAAGTAATATTCGGCATGCTAATTACGTTGCCGATTGCCAAATTGCATTATCTCTTATAGTTTCCGAGATATGGACTATCGACATCTTGCAATATTGGCTCTGCTTCTAACTTGGGCCAGAATTGTAAAATGGTCTTATGAATTAGCGATTTCGTTGTAATTCACATTCCAAGTAATATTCGGCATGCTAATTACACTGCCGATGGCCAAATTGCATTATCTCTTATAGTTTCCGTGATATGGACTATCGACATTTTAAAATATTGGCTCTTCTTCTAACTTGGGTCAAAATTGTAAAATGGTCTTATGAATTAGCGATTTCGCTCCAGTTCACATTCCAAGTAGTATTCGGCATGCTAATTACGTTGCCGATTGCCAAATTGCATTATCTCTTATAGTTTCCGAGATATGGACTATCGACATCTTGCAATTTCGGCTCTGCTTCTAACTTGGGCCAGAATTGTAAAATGGTCTTATGAATTAGCGATTTCGCTCCAATTCACATTCCAAGTAATATTCGGCATGCTAATTACATTGCCGATTGCCAAATTGCATTATCTCTTATAGTTCCCGAGATATGGACTATCGACATCTTGCAATATTGGCTCTGCTTCTAACTTGGGCCAGAATTGTAAAATGGTCTTATGAATTAGCGATTTCGTTGTAATTCACATTCCAAGTAATATTCGGCATGCTAATTACGTTGCCGATTGCCAAATTGCATTATCTCTTATAGTTTCCGAGATATGGACTATCGACATCTTGCAATATTGGCTCTGCTTCTAACTTGGGCCAGAATTGTAAAATGGTCTTATGAATTAGCGATTTCGCTCCAATTCACATTCCAAGTAATATTCGGCATGCTAATTACGTTGCCGATTGCCAAATTGCATTATCTCTTATAGTTTCCGAGATATGGACTATCGACATCTTGCAATATTGGCTCTGCTTCTAACTTGGGCCAGAATTGTAAAATGGTCTTATGAATTAGCGATTTCGTTGTAATTCACATTCCAAGTAATATTCGGTATGCTAGTTACACTGCCGATGGCCAAATTGCATTATCTCTTATAGTTTCCGTGATATGGACTATCGACATTTTAAAATATTGGCTCTTCTTCTAACTTGGGTCAAAATTGTAAAATGGTCTTATGAATTAGCGATTTCGCTCCAGTTCACATTCCAAGTAATATTCGGCATGCTAATTACGTTGCCGATTGCCAAATTGCATTATCTCTTATAGTTTCCGAGATATGGACTATCGACATCTTGCAATATTGGCTCTGCTTCTAACTTGGACCAGAATTGTAAAATGGTCTTATGAATTAGCGATTTCGCTCCAATTCACATTCCAAGTAATATTCGGCATGCTAATTACGTTGCCGATTGCCAAATTGCATTATCTCTTATAGTTTCCGAGATATGGACTATCGACATCTTGCAATATTGGCTCTGCTTCTAACTTGGGCCAGAATTGTAAAAAGGTCTTATGAATTAGCGATTTCGTTGTAATTCACATTCCAAGTAATATTCGGCATGCTAATTACGTTGCCGATTGCCAAATTGCATTATCTCTTATAGTTTCCGAGATATGGACTATCGACATCTTGCAATATTGGCTCTGCTTCTAACTTGGGCCAGAATTGTAAAATGGTCTTATGAATTAGCGGTTTCGCTCCAATTCACATTCCAAGTAATAGTCGGCATGCTAATTACGTTGCCGATTGCCAAATTGCATTATCTCTTATAGTTTCCGAGATATGGACTATCGACATCTTGCAATATTGGCTCTGCTTCTAACTTGGGCCAGAATTGTAAAATGGTCTTATGAATTAGCGATTTCGCTCCAGTTCACATTCCAAGTAATATTCGGCATGCTAATTACGTTGCCGATTGCCAAATTGCATTATCTCTTATAGTTTCCGAGATATGGACTATCGACATCTTGCAATATTGGCTCTGCTTCTAACTTGAGCCAGAATTGTAAAATGGTCTTATGAATTAGCGATTTCGTTGTAATTCACATTCCAAGTAATATTCGGCATGCTAATTACGTTGCCGATTGCCAAATTGCATTATCTCTTATAGTTTCCGAGATATGGACTATCGACATTTTACAATATTGGCTCTTCTTCTAACTTGGGTCAAAATTGTAAAATGGTCTTATGAATTAGCGATTTCGCTCCAGTTCACATTCCAAGTAATATTCGGCATGCTAATTACGTTGCCGATTGCCAAATTGCATTATCTCTTATAGTTTCCGAGATATGGACTATCGACATCTTGCAATTTCGGCTCTGCTTCTAACTTGGGCCAGAATTGTAAAATGGTCTTATGAATTAGCGATTTCGCTCCAATTCACATTCCAAGTAATATTCGGCATGCTAATTACATTGCCGATTGCCAAATTGCATTATCTCTTATAGTTTCCGAGATATGGACTATCGACATCTTGCAATATTGGCTCGGCTTCTAACTTGGGCCAGAATTGTAAAATGGTCTTATGAATTAGCGATTTCGTTGTAATTCACATTCCAAGTAATATTCGGCATGCTAATTACGTTGCCGATTGCCAAATTGCATTATCTCTTATAGTTTCCGAGATATGGACTATCGACATCTTGCAATATTGGCTCTGCTTCTAACTTGGGCCAGAATTGTAAAATGGTCTTATGAATTAACGATTTCGCTCCAATTCACATTCCAAGTAATATTCGGCATGCTAATTACGTTGCCGATTGCCAAATTGCATTATCTCTTATAGTTTCCGAGATATGGACTATCGACATCTTGCAATATTGGCTCTGCTTCTAACTTGGGCCAGAATTGTAAAATGGTCTTATGAATTAGCGATTTCGTTGTAATTCACATTCAAAGTAATATTCGGCATGCTAATTACACTGCCGATGGCCAAATTGCATTATCTCTTATAGTTTCCGTGATATGGACTATCGACATTTTAAAATATTGGCTCTTCTTCTAACTTGGGTCAAAATTGTAAAATGGTCTTATGAATTAGCGATTTCGCTCCAGTTCACATTCCAAGTAGTATTCGGCATGCTAATTACGTTGCCGATTGCCAAATTGCATTATCTCTTATAGTTTCCGAGATATGGACTATCGACATCTTGCAATATTGGCTCTGCTTCTAACTTGGGCCAGAATTGTAAAATGGTCTTATGAATTAGCGATTTCGCTCCAATTCACATTCCAAGTAATATTCGGCATGCTAATTACGTTGCCGATTGCCAAATTGCATTATCTCTTATAGTTTCCGAGATATGGACTATCGACATCTTGCAATATTGGCTCTGCTTCTAACTTGGGCCAGAATTGTAAAATGGTCTTATGAATTAGCGATTTCGCTCCAGTTCACATTCCAAGTAATATTCGGCATGCTAATTACGTTGCCGATTGCCAAATTGCATTATCTCTTATAGTTTCCGAGATATGGACTATCGACATCTTGCAATATTGGCTCTGCTTCTAACTTGGGCCAGAATTGTAAAATGGTCTTATGAATTAGCGATTTCGTTGTAATTCACATTCCAAGTAATATTCGGCATGCTAATTACGTTGCCGATTGCCAAATTGCATTATCTCTTATAGTTTCCGAGATATGGACTATCGACATTTTACAATATTGGCTCTTCTTCTAACTTGGGTCCAAATTGTAAAATGGTCTTATGAATTAGCGATTTCGCTCCAGCTCACATTCCAAGTAATATTCGGCATGCTAATTACATTGCCGATTGCCAAATTGCATTATCTCTTATGGTTTCCGAGATATGGACTATCGACATCTTGCAATATTGGCTCTGCTTCTAACTTGGGCCAGAATTGTAAAATGGTCTTATGAATTAGCGATTTCGCTCCAATTCACATTCCAAGTAATATTCGGCATGCTAATTACGTTGCCGATTGCCAAATTGCATTATCTCTTATAGTTTCCGAGATATGGACTATCGACATCTTGCAATATTGGCTCTGCTTCTAACTTGGGCCAGAATTGTAAAATGGTCTTATGAATTAGCGATTTCGTTGTAATTCACATTCCAAGTAATATTCGGCATGCTAATTACACTGCCGATGGCCAAATTGCATTATCTCTTATAGTTTCCGAGATATGGACTATCGACATTTTACAATATTGGCTCTTCTTCTAACTTGGGTCAAAATTGTAAAATGGTCTTATGAATTAGCGATTTCGCTCCAGTTCACATTCCAAGTAATATTCGGCATGCTAATTACGTTGCCGATTGCCAAATTGCATTATCTCTTATAGTTTCCGAGATATGGACTATCGACATCTTGCAATATTGGCTCTGCTTCTAACTTGGGCCAGAATTGTAAAATGGTCTTATGAATTAGCAATTTCGCTCCAATTCACATTCCAAGTAATATTCGGCATGCTAATTACGTTACCGATTGCCAGATTGCATTATCTCTTATAGTTTCCGAGATATGGACTATCGACATCTTGCAATATTGGCTCTGCTTCTAACTTGGGCCAGAATTGTAAAATGGTCTTATGAATTAGCGATTTCGTTGTAATTCACATTCCAAGTAATATTCGGCATGCCAATTACGTTGCCGATTGCCAAATTGCATTATCTCTTATAGTTTCCGAGATATGGACTATCGACATTTTACAATATTGGCTCTTCTTCTAACTTGGGTCAAAATTGTAAAATGGTCTTATGAATTAGCGATTTCGCTCCAGTTCACATTCCAAGTAATATTCGGCATGCTAATTACGTTGCCGATTGCCAAATTGCATTATCTCTTATAGTTTCCGAGATATGGACTATCGACATCTTACAATATTGGCTCTGCTTCTAACTTGGGCCAGAATTGTAAAATGGTCTTATGAATTAGCGATTTCGCTCCAATTCACATTCCAAGTAATATTCAGCATGCTAATTACGTTGCCGATAGCCAAATTGCATTATCTCTATAGTTTCCGAGATATGGACTATCGACATCTTGCAATATTGGCTCTGCTTCTAACTTGGGCCAGAATTGTAAAATGGTCTTATGAATTAGCGATTTCATTGTAATTCACATTCCATGTAATATTCGGCATGCTATTTACACTGCCGATGGCCAAATTGCATTATCTCTTATAGTTTCCGAGATATGGACTATCGACATCTTGCAATATTGGCTCTGCTTCTAACTTGGGCCAGAATTGTAAAATGGTCTTATGAATTAGCGATTTCGTTGTAATTCACATTCCAAGTAATATTCGGCATGCTAATTACACTGCCGATGGCCAAATTGCATTATCTCTTATAGTTTCCGAGATATGGACTATCGACATCTTACAATATTGGCTCTGCTTCTAACTTGGGCCAGAATTGTAAAATGGTCTTATGAATTAGCGATTTCGCTCCAGTTCACATTCCAAGAAATATTCGGCATGCTAATTACGTTGCCGATTGCCAAACTGCATTATCTCTTATAGTTTCCGAGATATGGACTATCGACATCTTGCAATATTGGCTCTGCTTCTAACTTGGGCCAGAATTGTAAAATGGTCTTATGAATTAGCGATTTCGCTCCAATTCACATTCCAAGTAATATTCGGCATGCTAATTACGTTGCCGATTGCCAAATTGCATTATCTCTTATAGTTTCCGAGATATGGACTATCGACATCTTGCAATATTGGCTCTGCTTCTAACTTGGGCCAGAATTGTAAAATGGTCTTATGAATTAGCGATTTCGCTCCAGTTCACATTCCAAGTAATATTCGGCATGCTAATTACGTTGCCAATTGCCAAATTGCATTATCTCTTATAGTTTCCGAGATATGGACTATCGACATCTTGCAATATTGGCTCTGCTTCTAACTTGGGCCAGAATTGTAAAATGGTCTTATGAATTAGCGATTTCGTTGTAATTCACATTCCAAGTAATATTCGGCATGCTAATTACGTTGCCGATTGCCAAATTGCATTATCTCTTATAGTTTCCGAGATATGGACTATCGACATTTTACAATATTGGCTCTTCTTCTAACTTGGGTCAAAATTGTAAAATGGTCTTATGAATTAGCGATTTCGCTCCAGTTCACATTCCAAGTAATATTCGGCATGCTAATTACGTTGCCGATTGCCAAATTGCATTATCTCTTATAGTTTCCGAGATATGGACTATCGACATCTTGCAATATTGGCTCTGCTTCTAACTTGGGCCAGAATTGTAAAATGGTCTTATGAATTAGCGATTTCGCTCCAATTCACATTCCAAGTAATATTCGGCATGCTAATTACGTTGCCGATTGCCAAATTGCATTATCTCTTATAGTTTCCGAGATATGGACTATCGACATCTTGCAATATTGGCTCTGCTTCTAACTTGGGCCAGAAGTGTAAAATGGTCTTATGAATTAGCGATTTCGCTCCAATTCACATTCCAAGTAATATTCGGCATGCTAATTACGTTGCCGATTGCCAAATTGCATTATCTCTTATAGTTTCCGAGATATGGACTATCGACATCTTGCAATATTGGCTCTGCTTCTAACTTGGGCCAGAATTGTAAAATGGTCTTATGAATTAGCGATTTCGCTCCAATTCACATTCCAAGTAATATTCGGCATGCTAATTACGTTGCCGATTGCCAAATTGCATTATCTCTTATAGTTTCCGAGATATGGACTATCGACATCTTGCAATATTGGCTCTGCTTCTAACTTGGGCCAGAATTGTAAAATGGTCTTATGAATTAGCGATTTCGCTCCAGTTCACATTCCAAGTAATATTCGGCATGCTAATTACGTTGCCAATTGCCAAATTGCATTATCTCTTATAGTTTCCGAGATATGGACTATCGACATCTTGCAATATTGGCTCTGCTTCTAACTTGGGCCAGAATTGTAAAATGGTCTTATGAATTAGCGATTTCGTTGTAATTCACATTCCAAGTAATATTCGGCATGCTAATTACGTTGCCGATTGCCAAATTGCATTATCTCTTATAGTTTCCGAGATATGGACTATCGACATTTTACAATATTGGCTCTTCTTCTAACTTGGGTCAAAATTGTAAAATGGTCTTATGAATTAGCGATTTCGCTCCAGTTCACATTCCAAGTAATATTCGGCATGCTAATTACGTTGCCGATTGCCAAATTGCATTATCTCTTATAGTTTCCGAGATATGGACTATCGACATCTTGCAATATTGGCTCTGCTTCTAACTTGGGCCAGAATTGTAAAATGGTCTTATGAATTAGCGATTTCGCTCCAATTCACATTCCAAGTAATATTCGGCATGCTAATTACGTTGCCGATTGCCAAATTGCATTATCTCTTATAGTTTCCGAGATATGGACTATCGACATCTTGCAATATTGGCTCTGCTTCTAACTTGGGCCAGAATTGTAAAATGGTCTTATGAATTAGCGATTTCGCTCCAATTCACATTCCAAGTAATATTCGGCATGCTAATTACGTTGCCGATTGCCAAATTGCATTATCTCTTATAGTTTCCGAGATATGGACTATCGACATCTTGCAATATTGGCTCTGCTTCTAACTTGGGCCAGAATTGTAAAATGGTCTTATGAATTAGCGATTTCGCTCCAATTCACATTCCAAGTAATATTCGGCATGCTAATTACGTTGCCGATTGCCAAATTGCATTATCTCTTATAGTTTCCGAGATATGGACTATCGACATCTTGCAATATTGGCTCTGCTTCTAACTTGGGCCAGAATTGTAAAATGGTCTTATGAATTAGCGATTTCGTTGTAATTCACATTCCAAGTAATACTCGGCATGCTAATTACGTTGCCGATTGCCAAATTGCATTATCTCTTATAGTTTCCGAGATATGGACTATCGACATTTTACAATATTGGCTCTTCTTCTAACTTGGGTCAAAATTGTAAAATGGTCTTATGAATTAGCGATTTCGCTCCAGTTCACATTCCAAGTAATATTCGGCATGCTAATTACGTTGCCGATTGCCAAATTGCATTATCTCTTATAGTTTCCGAGATATGGACTATCGACATCTTGCAATATTGGCTCTGCTTCTTACTTGGGCCAGAATTGTAAAATGGTCTTATGAATTAGCGATTTCGCTCCAATTCACATTCCAAGTAATATTCGGCATGCTAAATACGTTGCCGATTGCCAAATTGCATTATCTCTTATAGTTTCCGAGATATGGACTATCGACATCTTGCAATATTGGCTCTGCTTCTAACTTGGGCCAGAATTGTAAAATGGTCTTATGAATTAGCGATTTCGTTGTAATTCACATTCCAAGTAATATTCGGCATGCTAATTACACTGCCGATGGCCAAATTGCATTATCTCTTATAGTTTCCGAGATATGGACTATCGACATTTTACAATATTGGCTCTTCTTCTAACTTGGGTCAAAATTGTAAAATGGTCTTATGAATTAGCGATTTCGCTCCAGTTCACATTCCAAGTAATATTCGGCATGCTAATTACGTTGCCGATTGCCAAATTGCATTATCTCTTATAGTTTCCGAGATATGGACTATCGACATCTTGCAATATTGGCTCTGCTTCTAACTTGGGCCAGAATTGTAAAATGGTCTTATGAATTAGCAATTTCGCTCCAATTCACATTCCAAGTAATATTCGGCATGCTAATTACGTTACCGATTGCCAGATTGCATTATCTCTTATAGTTTCCGGGATATGGACTATCGACATCTTGCAATATTGGCTCTGCTTCTAACTTGGGCCAGAATTGTAAAATGGTCTTATGAATTAGCGATTTCGTTGTAATTCACATTCCAAGTAATATTCGGCATGATAATTACGTTGCCGATTGCCAAATTGCATTATCTCTTATAGTTTCCGAGATATGGACTATCGACATTTTACAATATTGGCTCTTCTTCTAACTTGGGTCAAAATTGTAAAATGGTCTTATGAATTAGCGATTTCGCTCCAGTTCACATTCCAAGTAATATTCGGCATGCTAATTACGTTGCCGATTGCCAAATTGCATTATCTCTTATAGTTTCCGAGATATGGACTATCGACATCTTGCAATATTGGCTCTGCTTCTAACTTGGGCCAGAATTGTAAAATGGTCTTATGAATTAGCGATTTCGCTCCAATTCACATTCCAAGTAATATTCAGCATGCTAATTACGTTGCCGATTGCCAAATTGCATTATCTCTTATAGTTTCCGAGATATGGACTATCGACATCTTGCAATATTGGCTCTGCTTCTAACTTGGGCCAGAATTGTAAAATGGTCTTATGAATTAGCGATTTCGTTGTAATTCACATTCCAAGTAATATTCGGCATGCTAATTACACTGCCGATGGCCAAATTGCATTATCTCTTATAGTTTCCGAGATATGGACTATCGACATTTTACAATATTGGCTCTTCTTCTAACTTGGGTCAAAATTGTAAAATGGTCTTATGAATTAGCGATTTCGCTCCAGTTCACATTCCAAGTAATATTCGGCATGCTAATTACGTTGCCGATTGCCAAATTGCATTATCTCTTATAGTTTCCGAGATATGGACTATCGACATCTTGCAATATTGGCTCTGCTTCTAACTTGGGCCCGAATTGTAAAATGGTCTTATGAATTAGCGATTTCGCTCCAATTCACATTCCAAGTAATATTCGGCATGCTAATTACGTTGCCGATTGCCAAATTGCATTATCTCTTATAGTTTCCGAGATATGGACTATCGACATCTTGCAATATTGGCTCTGCTTCTAACTTGGGCCAGAATTGTAAAATAGTCTTATGAATTAGCGATTTCGCTCCAGTTCACATTCCAAGTAATATTCGGCATGCTAATTACGTTGCCAATTGCCAAATTGCATTATCTCTTATAGTTTCCGAGATATGGACTATCGACATCTTGCAATATTGGCTCTGCTTCTAACTTGGGCCAGAATTGTAAAATGGTCTTATGAATTAGCGATTTCGTTGTAATTCACATTCCAAGTAATATTCGGCATGCTAATTACGTTGCCGATTGCCAAATTGCATTATCTCTTATAGTTTCCGAGATATGGACTATCGACATTTTACAATATTGGCTCTTCTTCTAACTTGGGTCAAAATTGTAAAATGGTCTTATGAATTAGCGATTTCGCTCCAGTTCACATTCCAAGTAATATTCGGCATGCTAATTACGTTGCCGATTGCCAAATTGCATTATCTCTTATAGTTTCCGAGATATGGACTATCGACATCTTGCAATATTGGCTCTGCTTCTAACTTGGGCCAGAATTGTAAAATGGTCTTATGAATTAACGATTTCGCTCCAATTCACATTCCAAGTAATATTCGGCATGCTAATTACGTTGCCGATTGCCAAATTGCATTATCTCTTATAGTTTCCGAGATATGGACTATCGACATCTTGCAATATTGGCTCTGCTTCTAACTTGGGCCAGAATTGTAAAATGGTCTTATGAATTAGCGATTTCGCTCCAATTCACATTCCAAGTAATATTCAGCATGCTAATTACGTTGCCGATTTCCAAATTGCATTATCTCTTATAGTTTCCGAGATATGGACTATCGACATCTTGCAATATTGGCTCTGCTTCTAACTTGGGCCAGAATTGTAAAATGGTCTTATGAATTAGCGATTTCGTTGTAATTCTCATTCCAAGTAATATTCGGCATGCTAATTACACTGCCGATGGCCAAATTGCATTATCTCTTATAGTTTCCGAGATATGGACTATCGACATTTTACAATATTGGCTCTTCTTCTAACTTGGGTCAAAATTGTAAAATGGTCTTATGAATTAGCGATTTCGCTCCAGTTCACATTCCAAGTAATATTCGGCATGCTAATTACGTTGCCGATTGCCAAATTGCATTATCTCTTATAGTTTCCGAGATATGGACTATCGACATCTTGCAATATTGGCTCTGCTTCTAACTTGGGCCAGAATTGTAAAATGGTCTTATGAATTAGCGATTTCGCTCCAATTCACATTCCAAGTAATATTCGGCATGCTAATTACGTTGCCGATTGCCAAATTGCATTATCTCTTATAGTTTCCGAGATATGGACTATCGACATCTTGCAATATTGGCTCTGCTTCTAACTTGGGTCAAAATTGTAAAATGGTCTTATGAATTAGCAATTTCGCTCCAATTCACATTCCAAGTAATATTCGGCATGCTAATTACGTTACCGATTGCCAGATTGCATTATCTCTTATAGTTTCCGAGATATGGACTATCGACATCTTGCAATATTGGCTCTGCTTCTAACTTGATCCAGAATTGTAAAATGGTCTTATGAATTAGCGATTTCGTTCTAATTCACATTCCAAGTAATATTCGGCATGCTAATTACGTTGCCGATTGCCAAATTGCATTATCTCTTATAGTTTCCGAGATATGGACTATCGACATTTTACAATATTGGCTCTTCTTCTAACTTGGGTCAAAATTGTAAAATGGTCTTATGAATTAGCGATTTCGCTCCAGTTCACATTCCAAGTAATATTCGGCATGCTAATTACGTTGCCGATTGCCAAATTGCATTATCTCTTATAGTTTCCGAGATATGGACTATCGACATCTTGCAATTTCGGCTCTGCTTCTAACTTGAGCCAGAATTGTAAAATGGTCTTATGAATTAGCGATTTCGCTCCAATTCACATTCCAAGTAATATTCGGCATGCTAATTACGTTGCCGATTGCCAAATTGCATTATCTCTTATAGTTTCCGAGATATGGACTATCGACATCTTGCAATATTGGCTCTGCTTCTAACTTGGGCCAGAATTGTAAAATGGTCTTATGAATTAGCGATTTCGCTCCAATTCACATTCCAAGTAATATTCGGCATGCTAATTACGTTGCCGATTGCCAAATTGCATTATCTCTTATAGTTTCCGAGATATGGACTATCGACATCTTGCAATATTGGCTCTGCTTCTAACTTGGGTCAAAATTGTAAAATGGTCTTATGAATTAGCAATTTCGCTCCAATTCACATTCCAAGTAATATTCGGCATGCTAATTACGTTACCGATTGCCAGATTGCATTATCTCTTATAGTTTCCGAGATATGGACTATCGACATCTTGCAATATTGGCTCTGCTTCTAACTTGGGCCAGAATTGTAAAATGGTCTTATGAATTAGCGATTTCGCTCCAATTCACATTCCAAGTAATATTCGGCATGCTAATTACGTTACCGATTGCCAGATTGCATTATATCTTATAGTTTCCGAGATATGGCCTATCGACATCTTGCAATATTGGCTCTGCTTCTAACTTGATCCAGAATTGTAAAATGGTCTTATGAATTAGCGATTTCGTTGTAATTCACATTCCAAGTAATATTCGGCATGCTAATTACGTTGCCGATTGCCAAATTGCATTATCTCTTATAGTTTCCGAGATATAGACTATCGACATTTTACAATATTGGCTCTTCTTCTAACTTGGGTCAAAATTGTAAAATGGTCTTATGAATTAGCGATTTCGCTCCAGTTCACATTCCAAGTAATATTCGGCATGCTAATTACGTTGCCGATTGCCAAATTGCATTATCTCTTATAGTTTCCGAGATATGGACTATCGACATCTTGCAATATTGGCTCTGCTTCTAACTTGGGCCAGAATTGTAAAATAGTCTTATGAATTAGCGATTTCGTTGTAATTCACATTCCAAGTAATATTCGGCATGCTAATTACATTGCCGATTGCCAAATTGCATTATCTCTTATAGTTTCCGAGATATGGACTATCGACATCTTGCAATATTGGCTCTGCTTCTAACTTGGGCCAGAATTGTAAAATGGTCTTATGAATTAGCGATTTCGTTGTAATTCACATTCCAAGTAATATTCGGCATGCTAATTACATTGCCGATTGCCAGATTGCATTATCTCTTATAGTTTCCGAGATATGGACTATCGACATCTTGCAATATTGGCTCTGCTTCTAACTTGGGCCAGAATTGTAAAATGGTCTTATGAATTAGCGATTTCGCTCCAATTCACATTCCAAGTAATATTCGGCATGCTAATTACGTTGCCGATTGCCGAATTGCATTATCTCTTATAGTTTCCGAGATATGGACTATCGACATCTTGCAATATTGGCTCTGCTTCTAACTTGGGCCAGAATTGTAAAATGGTCTTACGAATTAGCGATTTCGTTGTAATTCACATTCCAAGTAATATTCGGCATGCTAATTACACTGCCGATGGCCAAATTGCATTATCTCTTATAGTTTCCGAGATATGGACTATCGACAATTTAAAATATTGGCTCTTCTTCTAACTTGGGTCAAAATTGTAAAATGGTCTTATGAATTAGCGATTTCGCTCCAGTTCACATTCCAAGTAATATTCGGCATGCTAATTACGTTGCCGATTGCCAAATTGCATTATCTCTTATAGTTTCCGAGATATGGACTATCGACATCTTGCAATATTGGCTCTGCTTCTAACTTGGGCCAGAATTGTAAAATGATCTTATGAATTAGCGATTTCGCTCCAATTCACATTCCAAGTAATATTCGGCATGCTAATTACGTTGCCGATTGCCAAATTGCATTATCTCTTAAAGTTTCCGAGATATGGACTATCGACATCTTGCAATATTGGCTCTGCTTCTAACTTGGGCCAGAATTGTAAAATGGTCTTATGAATTAGCGATTTCGCTCCAGTTCACATTCCAAGTAATATTCGGCATGCTAATTACGTTGCCGATTGCCAAATTGCATTATCTCTTATAGTTTCCGAGATATGGACTATCGACATTTTACAATATTGGCTCTTCTTCTAACTTGGGTCAAAATTGTAAAATGGTCTTATGAATTAGCGATTTCGCTCCAGTTCACATTCCAAGTAATATTCGGCATGCTAATTACGTTGCCGATTGCCAAATTGCATTATCTCTTATAGTTTCCGAGATATGGACCATCGACATCTTGCAATATTGGCTCTGCTTCTAACTTGGGCCAGAATTGTAAAATGGTCTTATGAATTAGCGATTTCGCTCCAATTCACATTCCAAGTAATATTCGGCATGCTAATTACGTTGCCGATTGCCAAATTGCATTATCTCTTATAGTTTCCGAGATATGGACTATCGACATCTTGCAATATTGGCTCTGCTTCTAACTTGGGCCAGAATTGTAAAATGGTCTTATGAATTAGCGATTTCGTTGTAATTCACATTCCAAGTAATATTCGGCATGCTAATTACGTTGCCGATTGCCAAATTGCATTATCTCTTATAGTTTCCGAGATATGGACTATCGACATCTTGCAATATTGGCTCTGCTTCTAACTTGGGCCAGAATTGTAAAATGGTCTTATGAATTAGCAATTTCGTTCTAATTCACATTCCAAGTAATATTCGGCATGCTAATTACGTTACCGAGTGCCAGATTGCATTATCTCTTATAGTTTCCGAGATATGGACTATCGACATCTTGCAATATTGGCTCTGCTTCTAACTTGGGCCAGAATTGTAAAATGGTCTTATGAATTAGCGATTTCGCTCCAGTTCACATTCCAAGTAATATTCGGCATGCTAATTACGTTGCCGATTGCCAAATTGCATTATCTCTTATAGTTTCCGAGATATGGACTATCGACATCTTGCAATATTGGCTCTGCTTCTAACTTGGGCCAGAATTGTAAAATGGTCTTATGAATTAGCAATTTCGTTCTAATTCACATTCCAAGTAATATTCGGCATGCTAATTACGTTACCGAGTGCCAGATTGCATTATCTCTTATAGTTTCCGAGATATGGACTATCGACATCTTGCAATATTGGCTCTGCTTCTAACTTGGGCCAGAATTGTAAAATGGTCTTATGAATTAGCGATTTCGTTGTAATTCACATTCCAAGTAATATTCGGCATGATAATTACGTTGCCGATTGCCAAATTGCATTATCTCTTATAGTTTCCGAGATATGGACTATCGACATTTTACAATATTGGCTCTTCTTCTAACTTGGGTCAAAATTGTAAAATGGTCTTATGAATTAGCGATTTCGCTCCAGTTCACATTCCAAGTAATATTCGGCATGCTAGTTACGTTGCCGATTGCCAAATTGCATTATCTCTTATAGTTTCCGAGATATGGACTATCGACATCTTGCAATATTGGCTCTGCTTCTAACTTGGGCCAGAATTGTAAAATGGTCTTATGAATTAGCGATTTCGTTGTAATTCACATTCCAAGTAATATTCGGCATGCTAATTACGTTGCCGATTGCCAAATTGCATTATCTCTTATAGTTTCCGAGATATGGACTATCGACATTTTACAATATTGGCTCTTCTTCTAACTTGGGTCAAAATTGTAAAATGGTCTTATGAATTAGCGATTTCGCTCCAGTTCACATTCCAAGTAATATTCGGCATGCTAATTACGTTGCCGATTGCCAAATTGCATTATCTCTTATAGTTTCCGAGATATGGACTATCGACATTTTACAATATTGGCTCTTCTTCTAACTTGGGTCAAAATTGTAAAATGGTCTCATGAATTAGCGATTTCGTTGTAATTCACATTCCAAGTAATATTCGGCATGCTAATTACGTTGCCGATTGCCAAATTGCATTATCTCTTATAGTTTCCGAGATATGGACTATCGACATTTTACAATATTGGCTCTTCTTCTAACTTGGGCCAGAATTGTAAAATGGTCTTATGAATTAGCGATTTCGCTCCAATTCACATTCCAAGTAATATTCGGCATGCTAATTACGTTGCCGATTGCCAAATTGCATTATCTCTTATAGTTTCCGAGATATGGACTATCGACATCTTGCAATATTGGCTCTGCTTCTAACTTGAGCCAGAATTGTAAAATGGTCTCATGAATTAGCGATTTCGTTGTAATTCACATTCCAAGTAATATTCGGCATGCTAATTACGTTGCCGATTGCCAAATTGCATTATCTCTTATAGTTTCCGAGATATGGACTATCGACATCTTGCAATATTGGCTCTGCTTCTAACTTGAGCCAGAATTGTAAAATGGTCTCATGAATTAGCGATTTCGTTGTAATTCACATTCCAAGTAATATTCGGCATGCTAATTACGTTGCCGATTGCCAAATTGCATTATCTCTTATAGTTTCCGAGATATGGACTATCGACATCTTGCAATATTGGCTCTGCTTCTAACTTGGGTCAAAATTGTAAAATGGTCTTATGAATTAGCAATTTCGCTCCAATTCACATTCCAAGTAATATTCGGCATGCGAATTACGTTACCGATTGCCAGATTGCATTATCTCTTATAGTTTCCGAGATATGGACTATCGACATCTTGCAATATTGGCTCTGCTTCTAACTTGGGCCAGAATTGTAAAATGGTCTTATGAATTAGCGATTTCGCTCCAATTCACATTCCAAGTAATATTCGGCATGCTAATTACGTTACCGATTGCCAGATTGCATTATATCTTATAGTTTCCGAGATATGGACTATCGACATCTTGCAATATTGGCTCTGCTTCTAACTTGATCCAGAATTGTAAAATGGTCTTATGAATTAGCGATTTCGTTGTAATTCACATTCCAAGTAATATTCGGCATGCTAATTACGTTGCCGATTGCCAAATTGCATTATCTCTTATAGTTTCCGAGATATAGACTATCGACATTTTACAATATTGGCTCTTCTTCTAACTTGGGTCAAAATTGTAAAATGGTCTTATGAATTAGCGATTTCGCTCCAGTTCACATTCCAAGTAATATTCGGCATGCTAATTACGTTGCCGATTGCCAAATTGCATTATCTCTTATAGTTTCCGAGATATGGACTATCGACATCTTGCAATATTGGCTCTGCTTCTAACTTGGGCCAGAATTGTAAAATAGTCTTATGAATTAGCGATTTCGTTGTAATTCACATTCCAAGTAATATTCGGCATGCTAATTACATTGCCGGTTGCCAAATTGCATTATCTCTTATAGTTTCCGAGATATGGACTATCGACATCTTGCAATATTGGCTCTGCTTCTAACTTGGGCCAGAATTGTAAAATGGTCTTATGAATTAGCGATTTCGTTGTAATTCACATTCCAAGTAATATTCGGCATGCTAATTACATTGCCGATTGCCAGATTGCATTATCTCTTATAGTTTCCGAGATATGGACTATCGACATCTTGCAATATTGGCTCTGCTTCTAACTTGGGCCAGAATTGTAAAATGGTCTTATGAATTAGCGATTTCGCTCCAATTCACATTCCAAGTAATATTCGGCATGCTAATTACGTTGCCGATTGCCGAATTGCATTATCTCTTATAGTTTCCGAGATATGGACTATCGACATCTTGCAATATTGGCTCTGCTTCTAACTTGGGCCAGAATTGTAAAATGGTCTTACGAATTAGCGATTTCGTTGTAATTCACATTCCAAGTAATATTCGGCATGCTAATTACACTGCCGATGGCCAAATTGCATTATCTCTTATAGTTTCCGAGATATGGACTATCGACAATTTAAAATATTGGCTCTTCTTCTAACTTGGGTCAAAATTGTAAAATGGTCTTATGAATTAGCGATTTCGCTCCAGTTCACATTCCAAGTAATATTCGGCATGCTAATTACGTTGCCGATTGCCAAATTGCATTATCTCTTATAGTTTCCGAGATATGGACTATCGACATCTTGCAATATTGGCTCTGCTTCTAACTTGGGCCAGAATTGTAAAATGATCTTATGAATTAGCGATTTCGCTCCAATTCACATTCCAAGTAATATTCGGCATGCTAATTACGTTGCCGATTGCCAAATTGCATTATCTCTTAAAGTTTCCGAGATATGGACTATCGACATCTTGCAATATTGGCTCTGCTTCTAACTTGGGCCAGAATTGTAAAATGGTCTTATGAATTAGCGATTTCGCTCCAGTTCACATTCCAAGTAATATTCGGCATGCTAATTACGTTGCCGATTGCCAAATTGCATTATCTCTTATAGTTTCCGAGATATGGACTATCGACATTTTACAATATTGGCTCTTCTTCTAACTTGGGTCAAAATTGTAAAATGGTCTTATGAATTAGCGATTTCGCTCCAGTTCACATTCCAAGTAATATTCGGCATGCTAATTACGTTGCCGATTGCCAAATTGCATTATCTCTTATAGTTTCCGAGATATGGACCATCGACATCTTGCAATATTGGCTCTGCTTCTAACTTGGGCCAGAATTGTAAAATGGTCTTATGAATTAGCGATTTCGCTCCAATTCACATTCCAAGTAATATTCGGCATGCTAATTACGTTGCCGATTGCCAAATTGCATTATCTCTTATAGTTTCCGAGATATGGACTATCGACATCTTGCAATATTGGCTCTGCTTCTAACTTGGGCCAGAATTGTAAAATGGTCTTATGAATTAGCGATTTCGTTGTAATTCACATTCCAAGTAATATTCGGCATGCTAATTACGTTGCCGATTGCCAAATTGCATTATCTCTTATAGTTTCCGAGATATGGACTATCGACATCTTGCAATATTGGCTCTGCTTCTAACTTGGGCCAGAATTGTAAAATGGTCTTATGAATTAGCAATTTCGTTCTAATTCACATTCCAAGTAATATTCGGCATGCTAATTACGTTACCGAGTGCCAGATTGCATTATCTCTTATAGTTTCCGAGATATGGACTATCGACATCTTGCAATATTGGCTCTGCTTCTAACTTGGGCCAGAATTGTAAAATGGTCTTATGAATTAGCGATTTCGCTCCAGTTCACATTCCAAGTAATATTCGGCATGCTAATTACGTTGCCGATTGCCAAATTGCATTATCTCTTATAGTTTCCGAGATATGGACTATCGACATCTTGCAATATTGGCTCTGCTTCTAACTTGGGCCAGAATTGTAAAATGGTCTTATGAATTAGCAATTTCGTTCTAATTCACATTCCAAGTAATATTCGGCATGCTAATTACGTTACCGAGTGCCAGATTGCATTATCTCTTATAGTTTCCGAGATATGGACTATCGACATCTTGCAATATTGGCTCTGCTTCTAACTTGGGCCAGAATTGTAAAATGGTCTTATGAATTAGCGATTTCGTTGTAATTCACATTCCAAGTAATATTCGGCATGATAATTACGTTGCCGATTGCCAAATTGCATTATCTCTTATAGTTTCCGAGATATGGACTATCGACATTTTACAATATTGGCTCTTCTTCTAACTTGGGTCAAAATTGTAAAATGGTCTTATGAATTAGCGATTTCGCTCCAGTTCACATTCCAAGTAATATTCGGCATGCTAGTTACGTTGCCGATTGCCAAATTGCATTATCTCTTATAGTTTCCGAGATATGGACTATCGACATCTTGCAATATTGGCTCTGCTTCTAACTTGGGCCAGAATTGTAAAATGGTCTTATGAATTAGCGATTTCGTTGTAATTCACATTCCAAGTAATATTCGGCATGCTAATTACGTTGCCGATTGCCAAATTGCATTATCTCTTATAGTTTCCGAGATATGGACTATCGACATTTTACAATATTGGCTCTTCTTCTAACTTGGGTCAAAATTGTAAAATGGTCTTATGAATTAGCGATTTCGCTCCAGTTCACATTCCAAGTAATATTCGGCATGCTAATTACGTTGCCGATTGCCAAATTGCATTATCTCTTATAGTTTCCGAGATATGGACTATCGACATTTTACAATATTGGCTCTTCTTCTAACTTGGGTCAAAATTGTAAAATGGTCTCATGAATTAGCGATTTCGTTGTAATTCACATTCCAAGTAATATTCGGCATGCTAATTACGTTGCCGATTGCCAAATTGCATTATCTCTTATAGTTTCCGAGATATGGACTATCGACATTTTACAATATTGGCTCTTCTTCTAACTTGGGCCAGAATTGTAAAATGGTCTTATGAATTAGCGATTTCGCTCCAATTCACATTCCAAGTAATATTCGGCATGCTAATTACGTTGCCGATTGCCAAATTGCATTATCTCTTATAGTTTCCGAGATATGGACTATCGACATCTTGCAATATTGGCTCTGCTTCTAACTTGAGCCAGAATTGTAAAATGGTCTCATGAATTAGCGATTTCGTTGTAATTCACATTCCAAGTAATATTCGGCATGCTAATTACGTTGCCGATTGCCAAATTGCATTATCTCTTATAGTTTCCGAGATATGGACTATCGACATCTTGCAATATTGGCTCTGCTTCTAACTTGAGCCAGAATTGTAAAATGGTCTCATGAATTAGCGATTTCGTTGTAATTCACATTCCAAGTAATATTCGGCATGCTAATTACGTTGCCGATTGCCAAATTGCATTATCTCTTATAGTTTCCGAGATATGGACTATCGACATTTTACAATATTGGCTCTTCTTCTAACTTGGGTCAAAATTGTAAAATGGCCTTATGAATTAGCGATTTCGCTCCAGTTCACATTCCAAGTAATATTCGGCATGCTAATTACGTTGCCGATTGCCAAATTGCATTATCTCTTATAGTTTCCGAGATATGGACTATCGACATCTTGCAATATTGGCTCTGCTTCTAACTTGGGCCAGAATTGTAAAATGGTCTTATGAATTAGCGATTTCGTTGTAATTCACATTCCAAGTAATATTCGGCATGCTAATTACGTTGCCGATTACCAAATTGCATTATCTCTTATAGTTTCCGAGATATGGACTATCGACATCTTGCAATATTGGCTCTGCTTCTAACTTGGACCAGAATTGTAAAATGGTCTTATGAATTAGCGATTTCGTTGTAATTCACATTCCAAGTAATATACGGCATGCTAATTACGTTGCCGATTGCCAATTTGCATTATCTCTTATAGTTTCCGAGATATGGACTATCGACATCTTGCAATATTGGCTCTGCTTCTAACTTGGGCCAGAATTGTAAAATGGTCTTATGAATTAGCGATTTTGTTTTAATTCACATTCCAAGTAATATTCGGCATGCTAATTACGTTGCCGATTGCCAAATTGCATTATCTCTTATAGTTTCCGAGATATGGACTATCGACATCTTGCAATATTGGCTCTGCTTCCAACTTGGGCCAGAATTGTAAAATGGTCTTATGAATTAGCGATTTCGTTGTAATTCACATTCCAAGTAATATTCGGCATGCTAATTACGTTGCCGATGGCCAAATTGCATTATCTCTTATAGTTTCCGAGATATGGACTATCGACATTTTACAATATTGGCTCTTCTTCTAACTTGGGTCAAAATTGTAAAATGTTCTTATGAATTAGCGATTTCGCTCCAGTTCACATTCCAAGTAATATTCGGCATGCTAATTACGTTGCCGATTGCCAAATTGCATTATCTCTTATAGTTTCCGAGATATGGACTATCGACATCTTGCAATATTGGCTCTGCTTCTAACTTGGGCCAGAATTGTAAAATGGTCTTATGAATTAGCAATTTCGTTCTAATTCACATTCCAAGTAATATTCGGCATGCTAATTACGTTACCGATTGCCAGATTGCATTATCTCTTATAGTTTCCGAGATATGGACTATCGACATCTTGCAATATTGGCTCTGCTTCTAACTTGGGCCAGAATTGTAAAATGGTCTTATGAATTAGCGATTTCGTTGTAATTCACATTCCAAGTAATATTCGGCATGCTAATTACGTTGCCGATTGCCAAATTGCATTATCTCTTATAGTTTCCGAGATATGGACTATCGACATTTTACAATATTGGCTCTTCTTCTAACTTGGGTCAAAATTGTAAAATGGTCTTATGAATTAGCGATTTCGCTCCAGTTCACATTCCAAGTAATATTCGGCATGCTAGTTACGTTGCCGATTGCCAAATTGCATTATCTCTTATAGTTTCCGAGATATGGACTATCGACATCTTGCAATATTGGCTCTGCTTCTAACTTGGGCCAGAATTGTAAAATGGTCTTATGAATTAGCGATTTCGTTGTAATTCACATTCCAAGTAATATTCGGCATGCTAATTACGTTGCCGATTGCCAAATTGCATTATCTCTTATAGTTTCCGAGATATGGACTATCGACATTTTACAATATTGGCTCTTCTTCTAACTTGGGTCAAAATTGTAAAATGGTCTTATGAATTAGCGATTTCGCTCCAGTTCACATTCCAAGTAATATTCGGCATGCTAATTACGTTGCCGATTGCCAAATTGCATTATCTCTTATAGTTTCCGAGATATGGACTATCGACATTTTACAATATTGGCTCTTCTTCTAACTTGGGTCAAAATTGTAAAATGGTCTTATGAATTAGCGATTTCGTTGTAATTCACATTCCAAGTAATATTCGGCATGCTAATTACGTTGCCGATTGCCAAATTGCATTATCTCTTATAGTTTCCGAGATATGGACTATCGACATTTTACAATATTGGCTCTTCTTCTAACTTGGGCCAGAATTGTAAAATGGTCTTATGAATTAGCGATTTCGCTCCAATTCACATTCCAAGTAATATTCGGCATGCTAATTACGTTGCCGATTGCCAAATTGCATTATCTCTTATAGTTTCCGAGATATGGACTATCGACATCTTGCAATATTGGCTCTGCTTCTAACTTGGGCCAGAATTGTAAAATGGTCTTATGAATTAGCGATTTCGTTGTAATTCACATTCCAAGTAATATTCGGCATGCTAATTACGTTGCCGATTGCCAAATTGCATTATCTCTTATAGTTTCCGAGATATGGACTATCGACATTTTACAATATTGGCTCTTCTTCTAACTTGGGTCAAAATTGTAAAATGGTCTTATGAATTAGCGATTTCGCTCCAGTTCACATTCCAAGTAATATTCGGCATGCTAATTACGTTGCCGATTGCCAAATTGCATTATCTCTTATAGTTTCCGAGATATGGACTATCGACATCTTGCAATATTGGCTCTGCTTCTAACTTGAGCCAGAATTGTAAAATGGTCTCATGAATTAGCGATTTCGTTGTAATTCACATTCCAAGTAATATTCGGCATGCTAATTACGTTGCCGATTGCCAAATTGCATTATCTCTTATAGTTTCCGAGATATGGACTATCGACATTTTACAATATTGGCTCTTCTTCTAACTTGGGTCAAAATTGTAAAATGGCCTTATGAATTAGCGATTTCGCTCCAGTTCACATTCCAAGTAATATTCGGCATGCTAATTACGTTGCCGATTGCCAAATTGCATTATCTCTTATAGTTTCCGAGATATGGACTATCGACATCTTGCAATATTGGCTCTGCTTCTAACTTGGGCCAGAATTGTAAAATGGTCTTATGAATTAGCGATTTCGTTGTAATTCACATTCCAAGTAATATTCGGCATGCTAATTACGTTGCCGATTACCAAATTGCATTATCTCTTATAGTTTCCGAGATATGGACTATCGACATCTTGCAATATTGGCTCTGCTTCTAACTTGGGCCAGAATTGTAAAGTGGTCTTATGAATTAGCGATTTCGTTGTAATTCACATTCCAAGTAATATACGGCATGCTAATTACGTTGCCGATTGCCAATTTGCATTATCTCTTATAGTTTCCGAGATATGGACTATCGACATCTTGCAATATTGGCTCTGCTTCTAACTTGGGCCAGAATTGTAAAATGGTCTTATGAATTAGCGATTTTGTTGTAATTCACATTCCAAGTAATATTCGGCATGCTAATTACGTTGCCGATTGCCAAATTGCATTATCTCTTATAGTTTCCGAGATATGGACTATCGACATCTTGCAATATTGGCTCTGCTTCTAACTTGGGCCAGAATTGTAAAATGGTCTTATGAATTAGCGATTTCGTTGTAATTCACATTCCAAGTAATATTCGGCATGCTAATTACGTTGCCGATTGCCAAATTGCATTATCTCTTATAGTTTCCGAGATATGGACTATCGACATTTTACAATATTGGCTCTGCTTCTAACTTGGGTCAAAATTGTAAAATGGTCTTATGAATTAGCGATTTCGCTCCAATTCACATTCCAAGTAATATTCGGCATGCTAATTACGTTGCCGATTGCCAAATTGCATTATCTCTTATAGTTTCCGAGATATGGACTATCGACATCTTGCAATATTGGCTCTGCTTCCAACTTGGGCCAGAATTGTAAAATGGTCTTATGAATTAGCGATTTCGTTGTAATTCACATTCCAAGTAATATTCGGCATGCTAATTACGTTGCCGATTGCCAAATTGCATTATCTCTTATAGTTTCCGAGATATGGACTATCGACATCTTGCAATATTGGCTCTGCTTCTAACTTGGGCCAGAATTGTAAAATGGTCTTATGAATTAGCGATTTCGCTCCAATTCACATTCCAAGTAATATTCGGCATGCTAATTACGTTGCCGATTGCCAAATTGCATTATCTCTTATAGTTTCCGAGATATGGACTATCGACATCTTGCAATATTGGCTCTGCTTCTAACTTGGGCCAGAATTGTAAAATGGTCTTATGAATTAGCGATTTTGTTGTAATTCACATTCCAAGTAATATTCGGCATGCTAATTACGTTGCCGATTGCCAAATTGCATTATCTCTTATAGTTTCCGAGATATGGACTATCGACATCTTGCAATATTGGCTCTGCTTCTAACTTGGGCCAGAATTGTAAAATGGTCTTATGAATTAGCGATTTCGTTGTAATTCACATTCCAAGTAATATTCGGCATGCTAATTACGTTGCCGATTGCCAAATTGCATTATCTCTTATAGTTTCCGAGATATGGACTATCGACATTTTACAATATTGGCTCTGCTTCTAACTTGGGTCAAAATTGTAAAATGGTCTTATTAATTAGCGATTTCGCTCCAATTCACATTCCAAGTAATATTCGGCATGCTAATTACGTTGCCGATTGCCAAATTGCATTATCTCTTATAGTTTCCGAGATATGGACTATCGACATCTTGCAATATTGGCTCTGCTTCCAACTTGGGCCAGAATTGTAAAATGGTCTTATGAATTAGCGATTTCGTTGTAATTCACATTCCAAGTAATATTCGGCATGCTAATTACGTTGCCGATTGCCAAATTGCATTATCTCTTATAGTTTCCGAGATATGGACTATCGACATCTTGCAATATTGGCTCTGCTTCTAACTTGGGCCAGAATTGTAAAATGGTCTTATGAATTAGCGATTTTGTTGTAATTCACATTCCAAGTGATATTCGGCATGCTAATTACGTTGCCGATTGCCAAATTGCATTATCTCTTATAGTTTCCAAGATATGGACTATCGACATCTTGCAATATTGGCTCTGCTTCTAACTTGGGCCAGAATTGTAAAATGGTCTTATGAATTAGCGATTTCGTTGTAATTCACATTCCAAGTAATATTCGGCATGCTAATTACGTTGCCGATTGCCAAATTGTATTATCTCTTATAGTTTCCGGGATATGGACTATCGACATTTTACAATATTGGCTCTGCTTCTAACTTGGGTCAAAATTGTAAAATGGTCTTATGAATTAGCGATTTCGCTCCAATTCACATTCCAAGTAATATTCGGCATACTAATTACGTTGCCGATTGCCAAATTGCATTATCTCTTATAGTTTCCGAGATATGGACTATCGACATCTTGCAATATTGGCTCTGCTTCCAACTTGGGCCAGAATTGTAAAATGGTCTTATGAATTAGCGATTTCGTTGTAATTCACATTCCAAGTAATATTCGGCATGCTAATTACGTTGCCGATTGCCAAATTGCATTATCTCTTATAGTTTCCGAGATATGGACTATCGACATCTTGCAATATTGGCTCTGCTTCTAACTTGGGCCAGAATTGTAAAATGGTCTTATGAATTAGCGATTTCGCTCCAATTCACATTCCAAGTAATATTCGGCATGCTAATTACGTTGCCGATTGCCAAATTGCATTATCTCTTATAGTTTCCGAGACATGGACTATCGACATCTTGCAATATTGGCTCTGCTTCTAACTTGGGCCAGAATTGTAAAATGGTCTTATGAATTAGCAATTTCGTTGTAATTCACATTCCAACTAATATTCGGCATGCTAATTACGTTGCCGATTGCCAAATTGCATTATCTCTTATAGTTTCCGAGATATGGACTATCGACATTTTACAATATTGGCTCTACTTCTAACTTGGGTCAAAATTGTAAAATGGTCTTATGAATAAGCAATTTCGCTCCAATTCACATTCCAAGTAATATTCGGCATGCTAATTACGTTGCCGATTGCCAGATTGCATTATCTCTTATACTTTCCTAGATATGGACTATCGACATCTTGCAATATTGGCTCTGCTTCTAACTTGAGCCAGAATTGTAAAATGGTCTTATGAATTAGAGATTTCATTGTAATTCACATTCCAAGTAATATTCGGCATGCTAATTACGTTGCCAATTGCCAAATTGCATTATCTCTTGTAGTTTCCGAGATATGGACTATCGACATCTTGCAATATTGGCTCTGCTTCTAACTTGGGCCAGAATTGTAAAATGGTCTTATGAATTAGCGATTTCGTTGTAATTCACATTCCAAGTAATATTCGGCATGCTAATTACACTGCCGATGGCCAAATTGCATTATCTCTTATAGTTTCCGAGATATGGAGTATCGACATTTTACAATATTGGCTCTTCTTCTAACTTGGGTCAAAATTGTAAATTGGTCTTATGAATTAGCGATTTCGTTGTAATTCACATTCCAAGTAATATTCGGCATGTTAATTACGTTGCCGATTGCCAAATTGCATTATCTCTTATAGTTTCCGAGATATGGACTATCGACATTTTACAATATTGGCTCTGCTTCTAACTTGGGTCAAAATTGTAAAATGGTCTTATGAATTAGCAATTTCGCTCCAATTCACATTCCAAGTAATATTCGGCATGCTAATTACGTTGCCGATTGCCAAATTGCATTATCTCTTAGTTTCCGAGATATGGACTATCGACATCTTGCAATATTGGCTCTGCTTCTAACTAGGGCCAGAATTGTAAAATGGTCTTATGAATTAGCGATTTCGTTGTAATTCACATTCCAAGTAATATTCGGCATGCTAATTACGTTGCCGATTGCCAAATTGCATTATCTCTTATAGTTTCCGAGATATGGACTATCGACATCTTGCAATAATGGCTCTGCTTCTAACTTGGGCCAGAATTGTAAAATGGTCTTATGAATTAGCGATTTCGTTGTAATTCACATTCCAAGTAATATTCGGCATGCTAATTACGTTGCCGATTGCCAAATTGCATTATCTCTTATAGTTTCCGAGATATGGACTATCGACATCTTGCAATATTGGCTCTGCTTCTAACTTGGGCCAGAATTGTAAAATGGTCTTATGAATTAGCGATTTCGTTGTAATTTACATTCCAAGTAATATTCGGTATGCTAATTACGTTGCCGATTGCCAAATTGCATTATCCCTTATAGTTTCCGAGATATGGACTATCGACATTTTACAATATTGGCTCTGCTTCTAACTAGGGTCAAAATTGTAAAATGGTCTTATGAATTAGCAATTTCGCTCCAATTCACATTCCAAGTAATATTCGGCATGCTAATTACGTTGCCGATTGCCAGATTGCATTATCTCTTATAGTTTCCGAGATATGGACTATCGACATCTTGCAATATTGGCTCTGCTTCTAACTTGAGCCAGAATTGTAAAATGGTCTTATGAATTAGCGATTTCGTTGTAATTCACATTCCAAGTAATATTCGGCATGCTAATTACGTTGCCGATTGCCAAATTGCATTATCTCTTATAGTTTCCGAGATATGGACTATCGACATTTTACAATATTGGCTCTGCTTCTAACTTGGGTCAAAATTGTGAAATGGTCTTATGAATTAGCAATTTCGCTCCAATTCACATTCCAAGTAATATTCGGCATGCTAATTACGTTGCCGATTGCCAGATTGCATTATCTCTTATAGTTTCCGAGATATGGACTATCGACATCTTGCAATATTGGCTCTGCTTCTAACTTGGGCCAGAATTGTAAAATGGTCTTATGAATTAGCGATTTCGCTCCAATTCACATTCCAAGTATTATTCGGCATGCTAATTACGTTGCCGATTGCCAAATTGCATTATCTCTTATAGTTTCCGAGATATGGACTATCGACATCTTGCAATATTGGCTCTGCTTCTAACTTGGGCCAGAATTGTAAAATGGTCTTATGAATTAGCGATTTCGTTGTAATTCACATTCCAAGTAATATACGGCATGCTAATTACGTTGCCGATTGCCAATTTGCATTATCTTTTATAGTTTCCGAGATATGGACTATCGACATCTTGCAATATTGGCTCTGCTTCTAACTTGGGCCAGAATTGTAAAATGGTCTTATGAATTAGCGATTTTGTTGTAATTCACATTCCAAGTAATATTCGGCCTGCTAATTACGTTGCCGATTGCCAAATTGCATTATCTCTTATAGTTTCCGAGATATGGACTATCGACATCTTGCAATATTGGCTCTGCTTCTAACTTGGGCCAGAATTGTAAAATGGTCTTATGAATTAGCGATTTCGTTGTAATTCACATTCCAAGTAATATACGGCATGCTAATTACGTTGCCGATTGCCAATTTGCATTATCTTTTATAGTTTCCGAGATATGGACTATCGACATCTTGCAATATTGGCTCTGCTTCTAACTTGGGCCAGAATTGTAAAATGGTCTTATGAATTAGCGATTTCGTTGTAATTCACATTCCAAGTAATATACGGCATGCTAATTACGTTGCCGATTGCCAATTTGCATTATCTTTTATAGTTTCCGAGATATGGACTATCGACATCTTGCAATATTGGCTCTGCTTCTAACTTGAGCCAGAATTGTAAAATGGTCTTATGAATTAGCGATTTCGTTGTAATTCTCTTTCCAAGTAATATTCGGCATGCTAATTACGTTGCCCATTGCCAAATTGCATTATCTCTTATAGTTTCCGAGATATGGACTATCGACATCTTGCAATATTGGCTCTGCTTCTAACTTGGGCCAGAATTGTAAAATGGTCTTATGAATTAGCGATTTCGCTCCAATTCACATTCCAAGTATTATTCGGCATGCTAATTACGTTGCCGATTGCCAAATTGCATTATCTCTTATAGTTTCCGAGATATGGACTATCGACATCTTGCAATATTGGCTCTGCTTCTAACTTGGGCCAGAATTGTAAAATGGTCTTATGAATTAGCGATTTCGCTCCAATTTTCATTCCAAGTAATATTCGGCATGCTAATTAGGTTGCCGATTGCCAAATTGCATTTTCTCTTATAGTTTCCGAGATATGGACTATTGACATCTTGCAATATTGGCTCTGCTTCTAACTTGGGCCAGAATTGTAAAATGGTCTTATGAATTAGCGATTTCGTTGTAATTCACATTCCAAGTAATATTCGGCATGCTAATTACGTTGCCGATTGCCAAATTGCATTATCTCTTATAGTTTCCGAGATATGGACTATCGACATTTTACAATATTGGCTCTGCTTCTAACTTGAGCCAGAATTGTAAAATGGTCTTATGAATTAGAGATTTCGTTGTAATTCACATTCCAAGTAATATTCGGCATGCTAATTACGTTGCCGATTGCCAAATTGCATTATCTCTTATAGTTTCCGAGATATGGACTATCGACATCTTGCAATATTGGCTCTGCTTCTAACTTGGGCCAGAATTGTAAAATGGTCTTATGAATTAGCGATTTCGTTGTAATTCACATTCCAAGTAATATTCGGCATGCTAATTACACTGCCGATGGCCAAATTGCATTATCTCTTATAGTTTCCGAGATATGGACTATCGACATTTTACAATATTGGCTCTTCTTCTAACTTGGGTCAAAATTGTAAATTGGTCTTATGAATTAGCGATTTCGTTGTAATTCACATTCCAAGTAATATTCGGCATGTTAATTACGTTGCCGATTGCCAAATTGCATTATCTCTTATAGTTTCCGACATATGGACTATCGACATTTTACAATATTGGCTCTGCTTCTAACTTGGGTAAAAATTGTAAAATGGTCTTATGAATTAGCGATTTCGCTCCAGTTCACATTCCAAGTAATATTCGGCATGCTAATTACGTTGCCGATTGCCAAATTGCATTATCTCTTATAGTTTCCGAGATATGGACTATCGACATCTTGCAATATTGGCTCTGCTTCTAACTTGGGCCAGAATTGTAAAATGGTCTTATGAATTAGCAATTTCGTTCTAATTCACATTCCAAGTAATATTCGGCATGCTAATTACGTTACCGATTGCCAGATTGCATTATCTCTTATAGTTTCCGAGATATGGACTATCGACATCTTGCAATATTGGCTCTGCTTCTAACTTGGGCCAGAATTGTAAAATGGTCTTATGAATTAGCGATTTCGTTGTAATTCACATTCCAAGTAATATTCGGCATGCTAATTACGTTGCCGATTGCCAAATTGCATTATCTCTTATAGTTTCCGAGATATGGACTATCGACATCTTGCAATATTGGCTCTGCTTCTAACTTGGGCCAGAATTGTAAAATGGTCTTATGAATTAGCGATTTCGTTGTAATTTACATTCCAAGTAATATTCGGTATGCTAATTACGTTGCCGATTGCCAAATTGCATTATCCCTTATAGTTTCCGAGATATGGACTATCGACATTTTACAATATTGGCTCTGCTTCTAACTAGGGTCAAAATTGTAAAATGGTCTTATGAATTAGCAATTTCGCTCCAATTCACATTCCAAGTAATATTCGGCATTCTAATTACGTTGCCGATTGCCAGATTGCATTATCTCTTATAGTTTCCGAGATATGGACTATCGACATCTTGCAATATTGGCTCTGCTTCTAACTTGAGCCAGAATTGTAAAATGGTCTTATGAATTAGCGATTTCGTTGTAATTCACATTCCAAGTAATATTCGGCATGCTAATTACGTTGCCGATTGCCAAATTGCATTATCTCTTATAGTTTCCGAGATATGGACTATCGACATTTTACAATATTGGCTCTGCTTCTAACTTGGGTCAAAATTGTAAAATGGTCTTATGAATTAGCAATTTCGCTCCAATTCACATTCCAAGTAATATTCGGCATGCTAATTACGTTGCCGATTGCCAGATTGCATTATCTCTTATAGTTTCCGAGATATGGACTATCGACATCTTGCAATATTGGCTCTGCTTCTAACTTGGGCCAGAATTGTAAAATGGTCTTATGAATTAGCGATTTCGCTCCAATTCACATTCCAAGTATTATTCGGCATGCTAATTACGTTGCCGATTGCCAAATTGCATTATCTCTTATAGTTTCCGAGATATGGACTATCGACATCTTGCAATATTGGCTCTGCTTCTAACTTGGGCCAGAATTGTAAAATGGTCTTATGAATTAGCGATTTCGTTGTAATTCACATTCCAAGTAATATACGGCATGCTAATTACGTTGCCGATTGCCAATTTGCATTATCTTTTATAGTTTCCGAGATATGGACTATCGACATCTTGCAATATTGGCTCTGCTTCTAACTTGGGCCAGAATTGTAAAATGGTCTTATGAATTAGCGATTTTGTTGTAATTCACATTCCAAGTAATATTCGGCCTGCTAATTACGTTGCCGATTGCCAAATTGCATTATCTCTTATAGTTTCCGAGATATGGACTATCGACATCTTGCAATATTGGCTCTGCTTCTAACTTGGGCCAGAATTGTAAAATGGTCTTATGAATTAGCGATTTCGTTGTAATTCACATTCCAAGTAATATACGGCATGCTAATTACGTTGCCGATTGCCAATTTGCATTATCTTTTATAGTTTCCGAGATATGGACTATCGATATCTTGCAATATTGGCTCTGCTTCTAACTTGGGCCAGAATTGTAAAATGGTCTTATGAATTAGCGATTTCGTTGTAATTCACATTCCAAGTAATATACGGCATGCTAATTACGTTGCCGATTGCCAATTTGCATTATCTTTTATAGTTTCCGAGATATGGACTATCGACATCTTGCAATATTGGCTCTGCTTCTAACTTGAGCCAGAATTGTAAAATGGTCTTATGAATTAGCGATTTCGTTGTAATTCTCTTTCCAAGTAATATTCGGCATGCTAATTACGTTGCCCATTGCCAAATTGCATTATCTCTTATAGTTTCCGAGATATGGACTATCGACATCTTGCAATATTGGCTCTGCTTCTAACTTGGGCCAGAATTGTAAAATGGTCTTATGAATTAGCGATTTCGCTCCAATTCACATTCCAAGTATTATTCGGCATGCTAATTACGTTGCCGATTGCCAAATTGCATTATCTCTTATAGTTTCCGAGATATGGACTATCGACATCTTGCAATATTGGCTCTGCTTCTAACTTGGGCCAGAATTGTAAAATGGTCTTATGAATTAGCGATTTCGTTGTAATTCACATTCCAAGTAATATTCGGCATGCTAATTACGTTGCCGATTGCCAAATTGCATTATCTCTTATAGTTTCCGAGATATAGACTATCGACATCTTGCAATATTGGCTCTGCTTCTAACTTGGGCCAGAATTGTAAAATGGTCTTATGAATTAGCGATTTCGTTGTAATTCACATTCCAAGTAATATTCGGCATGCTAATTACGTTGCCGATTACCAAATTGCATTATCTCTTATAGTTTCCGAGATATGGACTATCGACATCTTGCAATATTGGCTCTGCTTCTAACTTGGGTCAGAATTGTAAAATGGTCTTATGAATTAGCGATTTCGTTGTAATTCACATTCCAAGTAATATACGGCATGCTAATTACGTTGCCGATTGCCAATTTGCATTATCTTTTATAGTTTCCGAGATATGGACTATCGACATCTTGCAATATTGGCTCTGCTTCTAACTTGGGCCAGAATTGTAAAATGGTCTTATGAATTAGCGATTTTGTTGTAATTCACATTCCAAGTAATATTCGGCCTGCTAATTACGTTGCCGATTGCCAAATTGCATTATCTCTTATAGTTTCCGAGATATGGACTATCGACATCTTGCAATATTGGCTCTGCTTCTAACTTGGGCCAGAATTGTAAAATGGTCTTATGAATTAGCGATTTCGTTGTAATTCACATTCCAAGTAATATTCGGCATGCTAATTACGTTGCCGATTGCCAAATTGCATTATCTCTTATAGTTTCCGAGATATGGACTATCGAAATTTTACAATATTGGCTCTGCTTCTAACTTGGGTCAAAATTGTAAAATGGTCTTATGAATTAGCGATTTCGCTCCAATTCACATTCCAAGTAATATTCGGCATGCTAATTACGTTGCCGATTGCCAAATTGCATTATCTCTTATAGTTTCCGAGATATGGACTATCGACATCTTGCAATATTGGCTCTGCTTCCAACTTTGGCCAGAATTGTAAAATGGTCTTATGAATTAGCGATTTCGTTGTAATTCACATTCCAAGTAATATTCGGCATGCTAATTACGTTGCCGATTGCCAAATTGCATTATCTCTTATAGTTTCCGAGATATGGACTATCGACATCTTGCAATATTGGCTCTGCTTCTAACTTGGGCCAGAATTGTAAAATGGTCTTATGAATTAGCGATTTCGCTCCAATTTTCATTCCAAGTAATATTCGGCATGCTAATTAGGTTGCCGATTGCCAAATTGCATTTTCTCTTATAGTTTCCGAGATATGGACTATTGACATCTTGCAATATTGGCTCTGCTTCTAACTTGGGCCAGAATTGTAAAATGGTCTTATGAATTAGCGATTTCGTTGTAATTCACATTCCAAGTAATATTCGGCATGCTAATTACGTTGCCGATTGCCAAATTGCATTATCTCTTATAGTTTCCGAGATATGGACTATCGACATTTTACAATATTGGCTCTGCTTCTAACTTGAGCCAGAATTGTAAAATGGTCTTATGAATTAGAGATTTCGTTGTAATTCACATTCCAAGTAATATTCGGCATGCTAATTACGTTGCCGATTGCCAAATTGCATTATCTCTTATAGTTTCCGAGATATGGACTATCGACATCTTGCAATATTGGCTCTGCTTCTAACTTGGGCCAGAATTGTAAAATGGTCTTATGAATTAGCGATTTCGTTGTAATTCACATTCCAAGTAATATTCGGCATGCTAATTACACTGCCGATGGCCAAATTGCATTATCTCTTATAGTTTCCGAGATATGGACTATCGACATTTTACAATATTGGCTCTTCTTCTAACTTGGGTCAAAATTGTAAATTGGTCTTATGAATTAGCGATTTCGTTGTAATTCACATTCCAAGTAATATTCGGCATGTTAATTACGTTGCCGATTGCCAAATTGCATTATCTCTTATAGTTTCCGACATATGGACTATCGACATTTTACAATATTGGCTCTGCTTCTAACTTGGGTAAAAATTGTAAAATGGTCTTATGAATTAGCGATTTCGCTCCAGTTCACATTCCAAGTAATATTCGGCATGCTAATTACGTTGCCGATTGCCAAATTGCATTATCTCTTATAGTTTCCGAGATATGGACTATCGACATCTTGCAATATTGGCTCTGCTTCTAACTTGGGCCAGAATTGTAAAATGGTCTTATGAATTAGCAATTTCGTTCTAATTCACATTCCAAGTAATATTCGGCATGCTAATTACGTTACCGATTGCCAGATTGCATTATCTCTTATAGTTTCCGAGATATGGACTATCGACATCTTGCAATATTGGCTCTGCTTCTAACTTGGGCCAGAATTGTAAAATGGTCTTATGAATTAGCGATTTCGTTGTAATTCACATTCCAAGTAATATTCGGCATGCTAATTACGTTGCCGATTGCCAAATTGCATTATCTCTTATAGTTTCCGAGATATGGACTATCGACATTTTACAATATTGGCTCTTCTTCTAACTTGGGTCAAAATTGTAAAATGGTCTTATGAATTAGCGATTTCGCTCCAGTTCACATTCCAAGTAATATTCGGCATGCTAGTTACGTTGCCGATTGCCAAATTGCATTATCTCTTATAGTTTCCGAGATATGGACTATCGACATCTTGCAATATTGGCTCTGCTTCTAACTTGGGCCAGAATTGTAAAATGGTCTTATGAATTAGCGATTTCGTTGTAATTCACATTCCAAGTAATATTCGGCATGCTAATTACGTTGCCGATTGCCAAATTGCATTATCTCTTATAGTTTCCGAGATATGGACTATCGACATTTTACAATATTGGCTCTTCTTCTAACTTGGGTCAAAATTGTAAAATGGTCTTATGAATTAGCGATTTCGCTCCAATTCACATTCCAAGTAATATTCGGCATGCTAATTACGTTGCCGATTGCCAAATTGCATTATCTCTTATAGTTTCCGAGATATGGACTATCGACATTTTACAATATTGGCTCTTCTTCTAACTTGGGTCAAAATTGTAAAATGGTCTTATGAATTAGCGATTTCGTTGTAATTCACATTCCAAGTAATATTCGGCATGCTAATTACGTTGCCGATTGCCAAATTGCATTATCTCTTATAGTTTCCGAGATATGGACTATCGACATTTTACAATATTGGCTCTTCTTCTAACTTGGGCCAGAATTGTAAAATGGTCTTATGAATTAGCGATTTCGCTCCAATTCACATTCCAAGTAATATTCGGCATGCTAATTACGTTGCCGATTGCCAAATTGCATTATCTCTTATAGTTTCCGAGATATGGACTATCGACATCTTGCAATATTGGCTCTGCTTCTAACTTGGGCCAGAATTGTAAAATGGTCTTATGAATTAGCGATTTCGTTGTAATTCACATTCCAAGTAATATTCGGCATGCTAATTACGTTGCCGATTGCCAAATTGCATTATCTCTTATAGTTTCCGAGATATGGACTATCGACATTTTACAATATTGGCTCTTCTTCTAACTTGGGTCAAAATTGTAAAATGGTCTTATGAATTAGCGATTTCGCTCCAGTTCACATTCCAAGTAATATTCGGCATGCTAATTACGTTGCCGATTGCCAAATTGCATTATCTCTTATAGTTTCCGAGATATGGACTATCGACATCTTGCAATATTGGCTCTGCTTCTAACTTGAGCCAGAATTGTAAAATGGTCTCATGAATTAGCGATTTCGTTGTAATTCACATTCCAAGTAATATTCGGCATGCTAATTACGTTGCCGATTGCCAAATTGCATTATCTCTTATAGTTTCCGAGATATGGACTATCGACATTTTACAATATTGGCTCTTCTTCTAACTTGGGTCAAAATTGTAAATTGGTCTTATGAATTAGCGATTTCGTTGTAATTCACATTCCAAGTAATATTCGGCATGTTAATTACGTTGCCGATTGCCAAATTGCATTATCTCTTATAGTTTCCGACATATGGACTATCGACATTTTACAATATTGGCTCTGCTTCTAACTTGGGTAAAAATTGTAAAATGGTCTTATGAATTAGCGATTTCGCTCCAGTTCACATTCCAAGTAATATTCGGCATGCTAATTACGTTGCCGATTGCCAAATTGCATTATCTCTTATAGTTTCCGAGATATGGACTATCGACATCTTGCAATATTGGCTCTGCTTCTAACTTGGGCCAGAATTGTAAAATGGTCTTATGAATTAGCAATTTCGTTCTAATTCACATTCCAAGTAATATTCGGCATGCTAATTACGTTACCGATTGCCAGATTGCATTATCTCTTATAGTTTCCGAGATATGGACTATCGACATCTTGCAATATTGGCTCTGCTTCTAACTTGGGCCAGAATTGTAAAATGGTCTTATGAATTAGCGATTTCGTTGTAATTCACATTCCAAGTAATATTCGGCATGCTAATTACGTTGCCGATTGCCAAATTGCATTATCTCTTATAGTTTCCGAGATATGGACTATCGACATTTTACAATATTGGCTCTTCTTCTAACTTGGGTCAAAATTGTAAAATGGTCTTATGAATTAGCGATTTCGCTCCAGTTCACATTCCAAGTAATATTCGGCATGCTAGTTACGTTGCCGATTGCCAAATTGCATTATCTCTTATAGTTTCCGAGATATGGACTATCGACATCTTGCAATATTGGCTCTGCTTCTAACTTGGGCCAGAATTGTAAAATGGTCTTATGAATTAGCGATTTCGTTGTAATTCACATTCCAAGTAATATTCGGCATGCTAATTACGTTGCCGATTGCCAAATTGCATTATCTCTTATAGTTTCCGAGATATGGACTATCGACATTTTACAATATTGGCTCTTCTTCTAACTTGGGTCAAAATTGTAAAATGGTCTTATGAATTAGCGATTTCGCTCCAATTCACATTCCAAGTAATATTCGGCATGCTAATTACGTTGCCGATTGCCAAATTGCATTATCTCTTATAGTTTCCGAGATATGGACTATCGACATTTTACAATATTGGCTCTTCTTCTAACTTGGGTCAAAATTGTAAAATGGTCTTATGAATTAGCGATTTCGTTGTAATTCACATTCCAAGTAATATTCGGCATGCTAATTACGTTGCCGATTGCCAAATTGCATTATCTCTTATAGTTTCCGAGATATGGACTATCGATAATTTACACCTTAGGCTCTGCTTCTAACTTGGGCCCAAATTGTAAAATGGTCTTATCTATTGGCGATTTCGTTCCAATTCACATTCCAAGTAATATTCGGCATGCTAATTACGTTGCCGATTGCCAAATTGCATTATCTCTTATAGTTTCCGAGATATGGACTATCGACATTTTACAATATTGGCTCTTCTTCTAACTTGGGTCAAAATTGTAAAATGGTCTTATGAATTAGCGATTTCGCTCCAATTCACATTCCAAGTAATATTCGGCATGCTAATTACGTTGCCGATTGCCAAATTGCATTATCTCTTATAGTTTCCGAGATATGGACTATCGACATTTTACAATATTGGCTCTTCTTCTAACTTGGGTCAAAATTGTAAAATGGTCTTATGAATTAGCGATTTCGTTGTAATTCACATTCCAAGTAATATTCGGCATGCTAATTACGTTGCCGATTGCCAAATTGCATTATCTCTTATAGTTTCCGAGATATGGACTATCGACATTTTACAATATTGGCTCTTCTTCTAACTTGGGCCAGAATTGTAAAATGGTCTTATGAATTAGCGATTTCGCTCCAATTCACATTCCAAGTAATATTCGGCATGCTAATTACGTTGCCGATTGCCAAATTGCATTATCTCTTATAGTTTCCGAGATATGGACTATCGACATCTTGCAATATTGGCTCTGCTTCTAACTTGGGCCAGAATTGTAAAATGGTCTTATGAATTAGCGATTTCGTTGTAATTCACATTCCAAGTAATATTCGGCATGCTAATTACGTTGCCGATTGCCAAATTGCATTATCTCTTATAGTTTCCGAGATATGGACTATCGACATTTTACAATATTGGCTCTTCTTCTAACTTGGGTCAAAATTGTAAAATGGTCTTATGAATTAGCGATTTCGCTCCAGTTCACATTCCAAGTAATATTCGGCATGCTAATTACGTTGCCGATTGCCAAATTGCATTATCTCTTATAGTTTCCGAGATATGGACTATCGACATCTTGCAATATTGGCTCTGCTTCTAACTTGGGCCAGAATTGTAAAATGGTCTTATGAATTAGCAATTTCGTTCTAATTCACATTCCAAGTAATATTCGGCATGCTAATTACGTTACCGATTGCCAGATTGCATTATCTCTTATAGTTTCCGAGATATGGACTATCGACATTTTACAATATTGGCTCTTCTTCTAACTTGGGTCAAAATTGTAAATTGGTCTTATGAATTAGCGATTTCGTTGTAATTCACATTCCAAGTAATATTCGGCATGTTAATTACGTTGCCGATTGCCAAATTGCATTATCTCTTATAGTTTCCGACATATGGACTATCGACATTTTACAATATTGGCTCTGCTTCTAACTTGGGTAAAAATTGTAAAATGGTCTTATGAATTAGCGATTTCGCTCCAGTTCACATTCCAAGTAATATTCGGCATGCTAATTACGTTGCCGATTGCCAAATTGCATTATCTCTTATAGTTTCCGAGATATGGACTATCGACATCTTGCAATATTGGCTCTGCTTCTAACTTGGGCCAGAATTGTAAAATGGTCTTATGAATTAGCAATTTCGTTCTAATTCACATTCCAAGTAATATTCGGCATGCTAATTACGTTACCGATTGCCAGATTGCATTATCTCTTATAGTTTCCGAGATATGGACTATCGACATCTTGCAATATTGGCTCTGCTTCTAACTTGGGCCAGAATTGTAAAATGGTCTTATGAATTAGCGATTTCGTTGTAATTCACATTCCAAGTAATATTCGGCATGCTAATTACGTTGCCGATTGCCAAATTGCATTATCTCTTATAGTTTCCGAGATATGGACTATCGACATTTTACAATATTGGCTCTTCTTCTAACTTGGGTCAAAATTGTAAAATGGTCTTATGAATTAGCGATTTCGCTCCAGTTCACATTCCAAGTAATATTCGGCATGCTAGTTACGTTGCCGATTGCCAAATTGCATTATCTCTTATAGTTTCCGAGATATGGACTATCGACATCTTGCAATATTGGCTCTGCTTCTAACTTGGGCCAGAATTGTAAAATGGTCTTATGAATTAGCGATTTCGTTGTAATTCACATTCCAAGTAATATTCGGCATGCTAATTACGTTGCCGATTGCCAAATTGCATTATCTCTTATAGTTTCCGAGATATGGACTATCGACATTTTACAATATTGGCTCTTCTTCTAACTTGGGTCAAAATTGTAAAATGGTCTTATGAATTAGCGATTTCGCTCCAATTCACATTCCAAGTAATATTCGGCATGCTAATTACGTTGCCGATTGCCAAATTGCATTATCTCTTATAGTTTCCGAGATATGGACTATCGACATTTTACAATATTGGCTCTTCTTCTAACTTGGGTCAAAATTGTAAAATGGTCTTATGAATTAGCGATTTCGTTGTAATTCACATTCCAAGTAATATTCGGCATGCTAATTACGTTGCCGATTGCCAAATTGCATTATCTCTTATAGTTTCCGAGATATGGACTATCGACATTTTACAATATTGGCTCTTCTTCTAACTTGGGCCAGAATTGTAAAATGGTCTTATGAATTAGCGATTTCGCTCCAATTCACATTCCAAGTAATATTCGGCATGCTAATTACGTTGCCGATTGCCAAATTGCATTATCTCTTATAGTTTCCGAGATATGGACTATCGACATCTTGCAATATTGGCTCTGCTTCTAACTTGGGCCAGAATTGTAAAATGGTCTTATGAATTAGCGATTTCGTTGTAATTCACATTCCAAGTAATATTCGGCATGCTAATTACGTTGCCGATTGCCAAATTGCATTATCTCTTATAGTTTCCGAGATATGGACTATCGACATTTTACAATATTGGCTCTTCTTCTAACTTGGGTCAAAATTGTAAAATGGTCTTATGAATTAGCGATTTCGCTCCAGTTCACATTCCAAGTAATATTCGGCATGCTAATTACGTTGCCGATTGCCAAATTGCATTATCTCTTATAGTTTCCGAGATATGGACTATCGACATCTTGCAATATTGGCTCTGCTTCTAACTTGAGCCAGAATTGTAAAATGGTCTCATGAATTAGCGATTTCGTTGTAATTCACATTCCAAGTAATATTCGGCATGCTAATTACGTTGCCGATTGCCAAATTGCATTATCTCTTATAGTTTCCGAGATATGGACTATCGACATTTTACAATATTGGCTCTTCTTCTAACTTGGGTCAAAATTGTAAAATGGCCTTATGAATTAGCGATTTCGCTCCAGTTCACATTCCAAGTAATATTCGGCATGCTAATTACGTTGCCGATTGCCAAATTGCATTATCTCTTATAGTTTCCGAGATATGGACTATCGACATCTTGCAATATTGGCTCTGCTTCTAACTTGGGCCAGAATTGTAAAATGGTCTTATGAATTAGCGATTTCGTTGTAATTCACATTCCAAGTAATATTCGGCATGCTAATTACGTTGCCGATTACCAAATTGCATTATCTCTTATAGTTTCCGAGATATGGACTATCGACATCTTGCAATATTGGCTCTGCTTCTAACTTGGGCCAGAATTGTAAAGTGGTCTTATGAATTAGCGATTTCGTTGTAATTCACATTCCAAGTAATATACGGCATGCTAATTACGTTGCCGATTGCCAATTTGCATTATCTCTTATAGTTTCCGAGATATGGACTATCGACATCTTGCAATATTGGCTCTGCTTCTAACTTGGGCCAGAATTGTAAAATGGTCTTATGAATTAGCGATTTTGTTGTAATTCACATTCCAAGTAATATTCGGCATGCTAATTACGTTGCCGATTGCCAAATTGCATTATCTCTTATAGTTTCCGAGATATGGACTATCGACATCTTGCAATATTGGCTCTGCTTCTAACTTGGGCCAGAATTGTAAAATGGTCTTATGAATTAGCGATTTCGTTGTAATTCACATTCCAAGTAATATTCGGCATGCTAATTACGTTGCCGATTACCAAATTGCATTATCTCTTATAGTTTCCGAGATATGGACTATCGACATCTTGCAATATTGACTCTTCTTCTAACTTGGGTCAGAATTGTAAAATGGTCTTATGAATTAGCGATTTCGTTGTAATTCACATTCCAAGTAATATACGGCATGCTAATTACGTTGCCGATTGCCAATTTGCATTATCTTTTATAGTTTCCGAGATATGGACTATCGACATCTTGCAATATTGGCTCTGCTTCTAACTTGGGCCAGAATTGTAAAATGGTCTTATGAATTAGCGATTTTGTTGTAATTCACATTCCAAGTAATATTCGGCCTGCTAATTACGTTGCCGATTGCCAAATTGCATTATCTCTTATAGTTTCCGAGATATGGACTATCGACATCTTGCAATATTGGCTCTGCTTCTAACTTGGGCCAGAATTGTAAAATGGTCTTATGAATTAGCGATTTCGTTGTAATTCACATTCCAAGTAATATTCGGCATGCTAATTACGTTGCCGATTGCCAAATTGCATTATCTCTTATAGTTTCCGAGATATGGACTATCGAAATTTTACAATATTGGCTCTGCTTCTAACTTGGGTCAAAATTGTAAAATGGTCTTATGAATTAGCGATTTCGCTCCAATTCACATTCCAAGTAATATTCGGCATGCTAATTACGTTGCCGATTGCCAAATTGCATTATCTCTTATAGTTTCCGAGATATGGACTATCGACATCTTGCAATATTGGCTCTGCTTCCAACTTTGGCCAGAATTGTAAAATGGTCTTATGAATTAGCGATTTCGTTGTAATTCACATTCCAAGTAATATTCGGCATGCTAATTACGTTGCCGATTGCCAAATTGCATTATCTCTTATAGTTTCCGAGATATGGACTATCGACATCTTGCAATATTGGCTCTGCTTCTAACTTGGGCCAGAATTGTAAAATGGTCTTATGAATTAGCGATTTCGCTCCAATTTTCATTCCAAGTAATATTCGGCATGCTAATTAGGTTGCCGATTGCCAAATTGCATTTTCTCTTATAGTTTCCGAGATATGGACTATTGACATCTTGCAATATTGGCTCTGCTTCTAACTTGGGCCAGAATTGTAAAATGGTCTTATGAATTAGCGATTTCGTTGTAATTCACATTCCAAGTAATATTCGGCATGCTAATTACGTTGCCGATTGCCAAATTGCATTATCTCTTATAGTTTCCGAGATATGGACTATCGACATTTTACAATATTGGCTCTGCTTCTAACTTGAGCCAGAATTGTAAAATGGTCTTATGAATTAGAGATTTCGTTGTAATTCACATTCCAAGTAATATTCGGCATGCTAATTACGTTGCCGATTGCCAAATTGCATTATCTCTTATAGTTTCCGAGATATGGACTATCGACATCTTGCAATATTGGCTCTGCTTCTAACTTGGGCCAGAATTGTAAAATGGTCTTATGAATTAGCGATTTCGTTGTAATTCACATTCCAAGTAATATTCGGCATGCTAATTACACTGCCGATGGCCAAATTGCATTATCTCTTATAGTTTCCGAGATATGGACTATCGACATTTTACAATATTGGCTCTTCTTCTAACTTGGGTCAAAATTGTAAATTGGTCTTATGAATTAGCGATTTCGTTGTAATTCACATTCCAAGTAATATTCGGCATGTTAATTACGTTGCCGATTGCCAAATTGCATTATCTCTTATAGTTTCCGACATATGGACTATCGACATTTTACAATATTGGCTCTGCTTCTAACTTGGGTAAAAATTGTAAAATGGTCTTATGAATTAGCGATTTCGCTCCAGTTCACATTCCAAGTAATATTCGGCATGCTAATTACGTTGCCGATTGCCAAATTGCATTATCTCTTATAGTTTCCGAGATATGGACTATCGACATCTTGCAATATTGGCTCTGCTTCTAACTTGGGCCAGAATTGTAAAATGGTCTTATGAATTAGCAATTTCGTTCTAATTCACATTCCAAGTAATATTCGGCATGCTAATTACGTTACCGATTGCCAGATTGCATTATCTCTTATAGTTTCCGAGATATGGACTATCGACATCTTGCAATATTGGCTCTGCTTCTAACTTGGGCCAGAATTGTAAAATGGTCTTATGAATTAGCGATTTCGTTGTAATTCACATTCCAAGTAATATTCGGCATGCTAATTACGTTGCCGATTGCCAAATTGCATTATCTCTTATAGTTTCCGAGATATGGACTATCGACATTTTACAATATTGGCTCTTCTTCTAACTTGGGTCAAAATTGTAAAATGGTCTTATGAATTAGCGATTTCGCTCCAGTTCACATTCCAAGTAATATTCGGCATGCTAGTTACGTTGCCGATTGCCAAATTGCATTATCTCTTATAGTTTCCGAGATATGGACTATCGACATCTTGCAATATTGGCTCTGCTTCTAACTTGGGCCAGAATTGTAAAATGGTCTTATGAATTAGCGATTTCGTTGTAATTCACATTCCAAGTAATATTCGGCATGCTAATTACGTTGCCGATTGCCAAATTGCATTATCTCTTATAGTTTCCGAGATATGGACTATCGACATTTTACAATATTGGCTCTTCTTCTAACTTGGGTCAAAATTGTAAAATGGTCTTATGAATTAGCGATTTCGCTCCAATTCACATTCCAAGTAATATTCGGCATGCTAATTACGTTGCCGATTGCCAAATTGCATTATCTCTTATAGTTTCCGAGATATGGACTATCGACATTTTACAATATTGGCTCTTCTTCTAACTTGGGTCAAAATTGTAAAATGGTCTTATGAATTAGCGATTTCGTTGTAATTCACATTCCAAGTAATATTCGGCATGCTAATTACGTTGCCGATTGCCAAATTGCATTATCTCTTATAGTTTCCGAGATATGGACTATCGACATTTTACAATATTGGCTCTTCTTCTAACTTGGGCCAGAATTGTAAAATGGTCTTATGAATTAGCGATTTCGCTCCAATTCACATTCCAAGTAATATTCGGCATGCTAATTACGTTGCCGATTGCCAAATTGCATTATCTCTTATAGTTTCCGAGATATGGACTATCGACATCTTGCAATATTGGCTCTGCTTCTAACTTGGGCCAGAATTGTAAAATGGTCTTATGAATTAGCGATTTCGTTGTAATTCACATTCCAAGTAATATTCGGCATGCTAATTACGTTGCCGATTGCCAAATTGCATTATCTCTTATAGTTTCCGAGATATGGACTATCGACATTTTACAATATTGGCTCTTCTTCTAACTTGGGTCAAAATTGTAAAATGGTCTTATGAATTAGCGATTTCGCTCCAGTTCACATTCCAAGTAATATTCGGCATGCTAATTACGTTGCCGATTGCCAAATTGCATTATCTCTTATAGTTTCCGAGATATGGACTATCGACATCTTGCAATATTGGCTCTGCTTCTAACTTGAGCCAGAATTGTAAAATGGTCTCATGAATTAGCGATTTCGTTGTAATTCACATTCCAAGTAATATTCGGCATGCTAATTACGTTGCCGATTGCCAAATTGCATTATCTCTTATAGTTTCCGAGATATGGACTATCGACATTTTACAATATTGGCTCTTCTTCTAACTTGGGTCAAAATTGTAAAATGGCCTTATGAATTAGCGATTTCGCTCCAGTTCACATTCCAAGTAATATTCGGCATGCTAATTACGTTGCCGATTGCCAAATTGCATTATCTCTTATAGTTTCCGAGATATGGACTATCGACATCTTGCAATATTGGCTCTGCTTCTAACTTGGGCCAGAATTGTAAAATGGTCTTATGAATTAGCGATTTCGTTGTAATTCACATTCCAAGTAATATTCGGCATGCTAATTACGTTGCCGATTACCAAATTGCATTATCTCTTATAGTTTCCGAGATATGGACTATCGACATCTTGCAATATTGGCTCTGCTTCTAACTTGGGCCAGAATTGTAAAGTGGTCTTATGAATTAGCGATTTCGTTGTAATTCACATTCCAAGTAATATACGGCATGCTAATTACGTTGCCGATTGCCAATTTGCATTATCTCTTATAGTTTCCGAGATATGGACTATCGACATCTTGCAATATTGGCTCTGCTTCTAACTTGGGCCAGAATTGTAAAATGGTCTTATGAATTAGCGATTTTGTTGTAATTCACATTCCAAGTAATATTCGGCATGCTAATTACGTTGCCGATTGCCAAATTGCATTATCTCTTATAGTTTCCGAGATATGGACTATCGACATCTTGCAATATTGGCTCTGCTTCTAACTTGGGCCAGAATTGTAAAATGGTCTTATGAATTAGCGATTTCGTTGTAATTCACATTCCAAGTAATATTCGGCATGCTAATTACGTTGCCGATTGCCAAATTGCATTATCTCTTAGTTTCCGAGATATGGACTATCGACATCTTGCAATATTGGCTCTGCTTCTAACTAGGGCCAGAATTGTAAAATGGTCTTATGAATTAGCGATTTCGTTGTAATTCACATTCCAAGTAATATTCGGCATGCTAATTACGTTGCCGATTGCCAAATTGCATTATCTCTTATAGTTTCCGAGATATGGACTATCGACATCTTGCAATAATGGCTCTGCTTCTAACTTGGGCCAGAATTGTAAAATGGTCTTATGAATTAGCGATTTCGTTGTAATTCACATTCCAAGTAATATTCGGCATGCTAATTACGTTGCCGATTGCCAAATTGCATTATCTCTTATAGTTTCCGAGATATGGACTATCGACATCTTGCAATATTGGCTCTGCTTCTAACTTGGGCCAGAATTGTAAAATGGTCTTATGAATTAGCGATTTCGTTGTAATTTACATTCCAAGTAATATTCGGTATGCTAATTACGTTGCCGATTGCCAAATTGCATTATCCCTTATAGTTTCCGAGATATGGACTATCGACATTTTACAATATTGGCTCTGCTTCTAACTAGGGTCAAAATTGTAAAATGGTCTTATGAATTAGCAATTTCGCTCCAATTCACATTCCAAGTAATATTCGGCATGCTAATTACGTTGCCGATTGCCAGATTGCATTATCTCTTATAGTTTCCGAGATATGGACTATCGACATCTTGCAATATTGGCTCTGCTTCTAACTTGAGCCAGAATTGTAAAATGGTCTTATGAATTAGCGATTTCGTTGTAATTCACATTCCAAGTAATATTCGGCATGCTAATTACGTTGCCGATTGCCAAATTGCATTATCTCTTATAGTTTCCGAGATATGGACTATCGACATTTTACAATATTGGCTCTGCTTCTAACTTGGGTCAAAATTGTGAAATGGTCTTATGAATTAGCAATTTCGCTCCAATTCACATTCCAAGTAATATTCGGCATGCTAATTACGTTGCCGATTGCCAGATTGCATTATCTCTTATAGTTTCCGAGATATGGACTATCGACATCTTGCAATATTGGCTCTGCTTCTAACTTGGGCCAGAATTGTAAAATGGTCTTATGAATTAGCGATTTCGCTCCAATTCACATTCCAAGTATTATTCGGCATGCTAATTACGTTGCCGATTGCCAAATTGCATTATCTCTTATAGTTTCCGAGATATGGACTATCGACATCTTGCAATATTGGCTCTGCTTCTAACTTGGGCCAGAATTGTAAAATGGTCTTATGAATTAGCGATTTCGTTGTAATTCACATTCCAAGTAATATTCGGCATGCTAATTACGTTGCCGATTGCCAAATTGCATTATCTCTTATAGTTTCCGAGATATAGACTATCGACATCTTGCAATATTGGCTCTGCTTCTAACTTGGGCCAGAATTGTAAAATGGTCTTATGAATTAGCGATTTCGTTGTAATTCACATTCCAAGTAATATTCGGCATGCTAATTACGTTGCCGATTACCAAATTGCATTATCTCTTATAGTTTCCGAGATATGGACTATCGACATCTTGCAATATTGGCTCTGCTTCTAACTTGGGTCAGAATTGTAAAATGGTCTTATGAATTAGCGATTTCGTTGTAATTCACATTCCAAGTAATATACGGCATGCTAATTACGTTGCCGATTGCCAATTTGCATTATCTTTTATAGTTTCCGAGATATGGACTATCGACATCTTGCAATATTGGCTCTGCTTCTAACTTGGGCCAGAATTGTAAAATGGTCTTATGAATTAGCGATTTTGTTGTAATTCACATTCCAAGTAATATTCGGCCTGCTAATTACGTTGCCGATTGCCAAATTGCATTATCTCTTATAGTTTCCGAGATATGGACTATCGACATCTTGCAATATTGGCTCTGCTTCTAACTTGGGCCAGAATTGTAAAATGGTCTTATGAATTAGCGATTTCGTTGTAATTCACATTCCAAGTAATATTCGGCATGCTAATTACGTTGCCGATTGCCAAATTGCATTATCTCTTATAGTTTCCGAGATATGGACTATCGAAATTTTACAATATTGGCTCTGCTTCTAACTTGGGTCAAAATTGTAAAATGGTCTTATGAATTAGCGATTTCGCTCCAATTCACATTCCAAGTAATATTCGGCATGCTAATTACGTTGCCGATTGCCAAATTGCATTATCTCTTATAGTTTCCGAGATATGGACTATCGACATCTTGCAATATTGGCTCTGCTTCCAACTTTGGCCAGAATTGTAAAATGGTCTTATGAATTAGCGATTTCGTTGTAATTCACATTCCAAGTAATATTCGGCATGCTAATTACGTTGCCGATTGCCAAATTGCATTATCTCTTATAGTTTCCGAGATATGGACTATCGACATCTTGCAATATTGGCTCTGCTTCTAACTTGGGCCAGAATTGTAAAATGGTCTTATGAATTAGCGATTTCGCTCCAATTTTCATTCCAAGTAATATTCGGCATGCTAATTAGGTTGCCGATTGCCAAATTGCATTTTCTCTTATAGTTTCCGAGATATGGACTATTGACATCTTGCAATATTGGCTCTGCTTCTAACTTGGGCCAGAATTGTAAAATGGTCTTATGAATTAGCGATTTCGTTGTAATTCACATTCCAAGTAATATTCGGCATGCTAATTACGTTGCCGATTGCCAAATTGCATTATCTCTTATAGTTTCCGAGATATGGACTATCGACATTTTACAATATTGGCTCTGCTTCTAACTTGAGCCAGAATTGTAAAATGGTCTTATGAATTAGAGATTTCGTTGTAATTCACATTCCAAGTAATATTCGGCATGCTAATTACGTTGCCGATTGCCAAATTGCATTATCTCTTATAGTTTCCGAGATATGGACTATCGACATCTTGCAATATTGGCTCTGCTTCTAACTTGGGCCAGAATTGTAAAATGGTCTTATGAATTAGCGATTTCGTTGTAATTCACATTCCAAGTAATATTCGGCATGCTAATTACACTGCCGATGGCCAAATTGCATTATCTCTTATAGTTTCCGAGATATGGACTATCGACATTTTACAATATTGGCTCTTCTTCTAACTTGGGTCAAAATTGTAAATTGGTCTTATGAATTAGCGATTTCGTTGTAATTCACATTCCAAGTAATATTCGGCATGTTAATTACGTTGCCGATTGCCAAATTGCATTATCTCTTATAGTTTCCGACATATGGACTATCGACATTTTACAATATTGGCTCTGCTTCTAACTTGGGTAAAAATTGTAAAATGGTCTTATGAATTAGCGATTTCGCTCCAGTTCACATTCCAAGTAATATTCGGCATGCTAATTACGTTGCCGATTGCCAAATTGCATTATCTCTTATAGTTTCCGAGATATGGACTATCGACATCTTGCAATATTGGCTCTGCTTCTAACTTGGGCCAGAATTGTAAAATGGTCTTATGAATTAGCAATTTCGTTCTAATTCACATTCCAAGTAATATTCGGCATGCTAATTACGTTACCGATTGCCAGATTGCATTATCTCTTATAGTTTCCGAGATATGGACTATCGACATCTTGCAATATTGGCTCTGCTTCTAACTTGGGCCAGAATTGTAAAATGGTCTTATGAATTAGCGATTTCGTTGTAATTCACATTCCAAGTAATATTCGGCATGCTAATTACGTTGCCGATTGCCAAATTGCATTATCTCTTATAGTTTCCGAGATATGGACTATCGACATTTTACAATATTGGCTCTTCTTCTAACTTGGGTCAAAATTGTAAAATGGTCTTATGAATTAGCGATTTCGCTCCAGTTCACATTCCAAGTAATATTCGGCATGCTAGTTACGTTGCCGATTGCCAAATTGCATTATCTCTTATAGTTTCCGAGATATGGACTATCGACATCTTGCAATATTGGCTCTGCTTCTAACTTGGGCCAGAATTGTAAAATGGTCTTATGAATTAGCGATTTCGTTGTAATTCACATTCCAAGTAATATTCGGCATGCTAATTACGTTGCCGATTGCCAAATTGCATTATCTCTTATAGTTTCCGAGATATGGACTATCGACATTTTACAATATTGGCTCTTCTTCTAACTTGGGTCAAAATTGTAAAATGGTCTTATGAATTAGCGATTTCGCTCCAATTCACATTCCAAGTAATATTCGGCATGCTAATTACGTTGCCGATTGCCAAATTGCATTATCTCTTATAGTTTCCGAGATATGGACTATCGACATTTTACAATATTGGCTCTTCTTCTAACTTGGGTCAAAATTGTAAAATGGTCTTATGAATTAGCGATTTCGTTGTAATTCACATTCCAAGTAATATTCGGCATGCTAATTACGTTGCCGATTGCCAAATTGCATTATCTCTTATAGTTTCCGAGATATGGACTATCGACATTTTACAATATTGGCTCTTCTTCTAACTTGGGCCAGAATTGTAAAATGGTCTTATGAATTAGCGATTTCGCTCCAATTCACATTCCAAGTAATATTCGGCATGCTAATTACGTTGCCGATTGCCAAATTGCATTATCTCTTATAGTTTCCGAGATATGGACTATCGACATCTTGCAATATTGGCTCTGCTTCTAACTTGGGCCAGAATTGTAAAATGGTCTTATGAATTAGCGATTTCGTTGTAATTCACATTCCAAGTAATATTCGGCATGCTAATTACGTTGCCGATTGCCAAATTGCATTATCTCTTATAGTTTCCGAGATATGGACTATCGACATTTTACAATATTGGCTCTTCTTCTAACTTGGGTCAAAATTGTAAAATGGTCTTATGAATTAGCGATTTCGCTCCAGTTCACATTCCAAGTAATATTCGGCATGCTAATTACGTTGCCGATTGCCAAATTGCATTATCTCTTATAGTTTCCGAGATATGGACTATCGACATCTTGCAATATTGGCTCTGCTTCTAACTTGAGCCAGAATTGTAAAATGGTCTCATGAATTAGCGATTTCGTTGTAATTCACATTCCAAGTAATATTCGGCATGCTAATTACGTTGCCGATTGCCAAATTGCATTATCTCTTATAGTTTCCGAGATATGGACTATCGACATTTTACAATATTGGCTCTTCTTCTAACTTGGGTCAAAATTGTAAAATGGCCTTATGAATTAGCGATTTCGCTCCAGTTCACATTCCAAGTAATATTCGGCATGTTAATTACGTTGCCGATTGCCAAATTGCATTATCTCTTATAGTTTCCGAGATATGGACTATCGACATCTTGCAATATTGGCTCTGCTTCTAACTTGGGCCAGAATTGTAAAATGGTCTTATGAATTAGCGATTTCGTTGTAATTCACATTCCAAGTAATATTCGGCATGCTAATTACGTTGCCGATTACCAAATTGCATTATCTCTTATAGTTTCCGAGATATGGACTATCGACATCTTGCAATATTGGCTCTGCTTCTAACTTGGGCCAGAATTGTAAAGTGGTCTTATGAATTAGCGATTTCGTTGTAATTCACATTCCAAGTAATATACGGCATGCTAATTACGTTGCCGATTGCCAATTTGCATTATCTCTTATAGTTTCCGAGATATGGACTATCGACATCTTGCAATATTGGCTCTGCTTCTAACTTGGGCCAGAATGGTAAAATGGTCTTATGAATTAGCGATTTTGTTGTAATTCACATTCCAAGTAATATTCGGCATGCTAATTACGTTGCCGATTGCCAAATTGCATTATCTCTTATAGTTTCCGAGATATGGACTATCGACATCTTGCAATATTGGCTCTGCTTCTAACTTGGGCCAGAATTGTAAAATGGTCTTATGAATTAGCGATTTCGTTGTAATTCACATTCCAAGTAATATTCGGCATGCTAATTACGTTGCCGATTGCCAAATTGCATTATCTCTTATAGTTTCCGAGATATGGACTATCGACATTTTACAATATTGGCTCTGCTTCTAACTTGGGTCAAAATTGTAAAATGGTCTTATGAATTAGCGATTTCGCTCCAATTCACATTCCAAGTAATATTCGGCATGCTAATTACGTTGCCGATTGCCAAATTGCATTATCTCTTATAGTTTCCGAGATATGGACTATCGACATCTTGCAATATTGGCTCTGCTTCCAACTTGGGCCAGAATTGTAAAATGGTCTTATGAATTAGCGATTTCGTTGTAATTCACATTCCAAGTAATATTCGGCATGCTAATTACGTTGCCGATTGCCAAATTGCATTATCTCTTATAGTTTCCGAGATATGGACTATCGACATCTTGCAATATTGGCTCTGCTTCTAACTTGGGCCAGAATTGTAAAATGGTCTTATGAATTAGCGATTTCGCTCCAATTCACATTCCAAGTAATATTCGGCATGCTAATTACGTTGCCGATTGCCAAATTGCATTATCTCTTATAGTTTCCGAGATATGGACTATCGACATCTTGCAATATTGGCTCTGCTTCTAACTTGGGCCAGAATTGTAAAATGGTCTTATGAATTAGCGATTTTGTTGTAATTCACATTCCAAGTAATATTCGGCATGCTAATTACGTTGCCGATTGCCAAATTGCATTATCTCTTATAGTTTCCGAGATATGGACTATCGACATCTTGCAATATTGGCTCTGCTTCTAACTTGGGCCAGAATTGTAAAATGGTCTTATGAATTAGCGATTTCGTTGTAATTCACATTCCAAGTAATATTCGGCATGCTAATTACGTTGCCGATTGCCAAATTGCATTATCTCTTATAGTTTCCGAGATATGGACTATCGACATTTTACAATATTGGCTCTGCTTCTAACTTGGGTCAAAATTGTAAAATGGTCTTATGAATTAGCGATTTCGCTCCAATTCACATTCCAAGTAATATTCGGCATGCTAATTACGTTGCCGATTGCCAAATTGCATTATCTCTTATAGTTTCCGAGATATGGACTATCGACATCTTGCAATATTGGCTCTGCTTCCAACTTGGGCCAGAATTGTAAAATGGTCTTATGAATTAGCGATTTCGTTGTAATTCACATTCCAAGTAATATTCGGCATGCTAATTACGTTGCCGATTGCCAAATTGCATTATCTCTTATAGTTTCCGAGATATGGACTATCGACATCTTGCAATATTGGCTCTGCTTCTAACTTGGGCCAGAATTGTAAAATGGTCTTATGAATTAGCGATTTTGTTGTAATTCACATTCCAAGTAATATTCGGCATGCTAATTACGTTGCCGATTGCCAAATTGCATTATCTCTTATAGTTTCCAAGATATGGACTATCGACATCTTGCAATATTGGCTCTGCTTCTAACTTGGGCCAGAATTGTAAAATGGTCTTATGAATTAGCGATTTCGTTGTAATTCACATTCCAAGTAATATTCGGCATGCTAATTACGTTGCCGATTGCCAAATTGTATTATCTCTTATAGTTTCCGGGATATGGACTATCGACATTTTACAATATTGGCTCTGCTTCTAACTTGGGTCAAAATTGTAAAATGGTCTTATGAATTAGCGATTTCGCTCCAATTCACATTCCAAGTAATATTCGGCATACTAATTACGTTGCCGATTGCCAAATTGCATTATCTCTTATAGTTTCCGAGATATGGACTATCGACATCTTGCAATATTGGCTCTGCTTCCAACTTGGGCCAGAATTGTAAAATGGTCTTATGAATTAGCGATTTCGTTGTAATTCACATTCCAAGTAATATTCGGCATGCTAATTACGTTGCCGATTGCCAAATTGCATTATCTCTTATAGTTTCCGAGATATGGACTATCGACATCTTGCAATATTGGCTCTGCTTCTAACTTGGGCCAGAATTGTAAAATGGTCTTATGAATTAGCGATTTCGCTCCAATTCACATTCCAAGTAATATTCGGCATGCTAATTACGTTGCCGATTGCCAAATTGCATTATCTCTTATAGTTTCCGAGATATGGACTATCGACATCTTGCAATATTGGCTCTGCTTCTAACTTGGGCCAGAATTGTAAAATGGTCTTATGAATTAGCAATTTCGTTGTAATTCACATTCCAAGTAATATTCGGCATGCTAATTACGTTGCCGATTGCCAAATTGCATTATCTCTTATAGTTTCCGAGATATGGACTATCGACATTTTACAATATTGGCTCTACTTCTAACTTGGGTCAAAATTGTAAAATGGTCTTATGAATAAGCAATTTCGCTCCAATTCACATTCCAAGTAATATTCGGCATGCTAATTACGTTGCCGATTGCCAGATTGCATTATCTCTTATACTTTCCTAGATATGGACTATCGACATCTTGCAATATTGGCTCTGCTTCTAACTTGAGCCAGAATTGTAAAATGGTCTTATGAATTAGAGATTTCGTTGTAATTCACATTCCAAGTAATATTCGGCATGCTAATTACGTTGCCAATTGCCAAATTGCATTATCTCTTGTAGTTTCCGAGATATGGACTATCGACATCTTGCAATATTGGCTCTGCTTCTAACTTGGGCCAGAATTGTAAAATGGTCTTATGAATTAGCGATTTCGTTGTAATTCACATTCCAAGTAATATTCGGCATGCTAATTACACTGCCGATGGCCAAATTGCATTATCTCTTATAGTTTCCGAGATATGGAGTATCGACATTTTACAATATTGGCTCTTCTTCTAACTTGGGTCAAAATTGTAAATTGGTCTTATGAATTAGCGATTTCGTTGTAATTCACATTCCAAGTAATATTCGGCATGTTAATTACGTTGCCGATTGCCAAATTGCATTATCTCTTATAGTTTCCGAGATATGGACTATCGACATTTTACAATATTGGCTCTGCTTCTAACTTGGGTCAAAATTGTAAAATGGTCTTATGAATTAGCAATTTCGCTCCAATTCACATTCCAAGTAATATTCGGCATGCTAATTACGTTGCCGATTGCCAAATTGCATTATCTCTTAGTTTCCGAGATATGGACTATCGACATCTTGCAATATTGGCTCTGCTTCTAACTAGGGCCAGAATTGTAAAATGGTCTTATGAATTAGCGATTTCGTTGTAATTCACATTCCAAGTAATATTCGGCATGCTAATTACGTTGCCGATTGCCAAATTGCATTATCTCTTATAGTTTCCGAGATATGGACTATCGACATCTTGCAATAATGGCTCTGCTTCTAACTTGGGCCAGAATTGTAAAATGGTCTTATGAATTAGCGATTTCGTTGTAATTCACATTCCAAGTAATATTCGGCATGCTAATTACGTTGCCGATTGCCAAATTGCATTATCTCTTATAGTTTCCGAGATATGGACTATCGACATCTTGCAATATTGGCTCTGCTTCTAACTTGGGCCAGAATTGTAAAATGGTCTTATGAATTAGCGATTTCGTTGTAATTTACATTCCAAGTAATATTCGGTATGCTAATTACGTTGCCGATTGCCAAATTGCATTATCCCTTATAGTTTCCGAGATATGGACTATCGACATTTTACAATATTGGCTCTGCTTCTAACTAGGGTCAAAATTGTAAAATGGTCTTATGAATTAGCAATTTCGCTCCAATTCACATTCCAAGTAATATTCGGTATGCTAATTACGTTGCCGATTGCCAGATTGCATTATCTCTTATAGTTTCCGAGATATGGACTATCGACATCTTGCAATATTGGCTCTGCTTCTAACTTGAGCCAGAATTGTAAAATGGTCTTATGAATTAGCGATTTCGTTGTAATTCACATTCCAAGTAATATTCGGCATGCTAATTACGTTGCCGATTGCCAAATTGCATTATCTCTTATAGTTTCCGAGATATGGACTATCGACATTTTACAATATTGGCTCTGCTTCTAACTTGGGTCAAAATTGTGAAATGGTCTTATGAATTAGCAATTTCGCTCCAATTCACATTCCAAGTAATATTCGGCATGCTAATTACGTTGCCGATTGCCAGATTGCATTATCTCTTATAGTTTCCGAGATATGGACTATCGACATCTTGCAATATTGGCTCTGCTTCTAACTTGAGCCAGAATTGTAAAATGGTCTTATGAATTAGCGATTTCGTTGTAATTCTCTTTCCAAGTAATATTCGGCATGCTAATTACGTTGCCCATTGCCAAATTGCATTATCTCTTATAGTTTCCGAGATATGGACTATCGACATCTTGCAATATTGGCTCTGCTTCTAACTTGGGCCAGAATTGTAAAATGGTCTTATGAATTAGCGATTTCGCTCCAATTCACATTCCAAGTATTATTCGGCATGCTAATTACGTTGCCGATTGCCAAATTGCATTATCTCTTATAGTTTCCGAGATATGGACTATCGACATCTTGCAATATTGGCTCTGCTTCTAACTTGGGCCAGAATTGTAAAATGGTCTTATGAATTAGCGATTTCGTTGTAATTCACATTCCAAGTAATATTCGGCATGCTAATTACGTTGCCGATTGCCAAATTGCATTATCTCTTATAGTTTCCGAGATATAGACTATCGACATCTTGCAATATTGGCTCTGCTTCTAACTTGGGCCAGAATTGTAAAATGGTCTTATGAATTAGCGATTTCGTTGTAATTCACATTCCAAGTAATATTCGGCATGCTAATTACGTTGCCGATTACCAAATTGCATTATCTCTTATAGTTTCCGAGATATGGACTATCGACATCTTGCAATATTGGCTCTGCTTCTAACTTGGGTCAGAATTGCAAAATGGTCTTATGAATTAGCGATTTCGTTGTAATTCACATTCCAAGTAATATACGGCATGCTAATTACGTTGCCGATTGCCAATTTGCATTATCTTTTATAGTTTCCGAGATATGGACTATCGACATCTTGCAATATTGGCTCTGCTTCTAACTTGGGCCAGAATTGTAAAATGGTCTTATGAATTAGCGATTTTGTTGTAATTCACATTCCAAGTAATATTCGGCCTGCTAATTACGTTGCCGATTGCCAAATTGCATTATCTCTTATAGTTTCCGAGATATGGACTATCGACATCTTGCAATATTGGCTCTGCTTCTAACTTGGGCCAGAATTGTAAAATGGTCTTATGAATTAGCGATTTCGTTGTAATTCACATTCCAAGTAATATTCGGCATGCTAATTACGTTGCCGATTGCCAAATTGCATTATCTCTTATAGTTTCCGAGATATGGACTATCGAAATTTTACAATATTGGCTCTGCTTCTAACTTGGGTCAAAATTGTAAAATGGTCTTATGAATTAGCGATTTCGCTCCAATTCACATTCCAAGTAATATTCGGCATGCTAATTACGTTGCCGATTGCCAAATTGCATTATCTCTTATAGTTTCCGAGATATGGACTATCGACATCTTGCAATATTGGCTCTGCTTCCAACTTTGGCCAGAATTGTAAAATGGTCTTATGAATTAGCGATTTCGTTGTAATTCACATTCCAAGTAATATTCGGCATGCTAATTACGTTGCCGATTGCCAAATTGCATTATCTCTTATAGTTTCCGAGATATGGACTATCGACATCTTGCAATATTGGCTCTGCTTCTAACTTGGGCCAGAATTGTAAAATGGTCTTATGAATTAGCGATTTCGCTCCAATTTTCATTCCAAGTAATATTCGGCATGCTAATTAGGTTGCCGATTGCCAAATTGCATTTTCTCTTATAGTTTCCGAGATATGGACTATTGACATCTTGCAATATTGGCTCTGCTTCTAACTTGGGCCAGAATTGTAAAATGGTCTTATGAATTAGCGATTTCGTTGTAATTCACATTCCAAGTAATATTCGGCATGCTAATTACGTTGCCGATTGCCAAATTGCATTATCTCTTATAGTTTCCGAGATATGGACTATCGACATTTTACAATATTGGCTCTGCTTCTAACTTGGGTCAAAATTGTAAAATGGTCTTATGAATTAGCAATTTCGCTCCAATTCACATTCCAAGTAATATTCGGCATGCTAATTACGTTGCCGATTGCCAGATTGCATTATCTCTTATAGTTTCCTAGATATGGACTATCGACATCTTGCAATATTGGCTCTGCTTCTAACTTGAGCCAGAATTGTAAAATGGTCTTATGAATTAGAGATTTCGTTGTAATTCACATTCCAAGTAATATTCGGCATGCTAATTACGTTGCCGATTGCCAAATTGCATTATCTCTTATAGTTTCCGAGATATGGACTATCGACATCTTGCAATATTGGCTCTGCTTCTAACTTGGGCCAGAATTGTAAAATGGTCTTATGAATTAGCGATTTCGTTGTAATTCACATTCCAAGTAATATTCGGCATGCTAATTACACTGCCGATGGCCAAATTGCATTATCTCTTATAGTTTCCGAGATATGGACTATCGACATTTTACAATATTGGCTCTTCTTCTAACTTGGGTCAAAATTGTAAATTGGTCTTATGAATTAGCGATTTCGTTGTAATTCACATTCCAAGTAATATTCGGCATGTTAATTACGTTGCCGATTGCCAAATTGCATTATCTCTTATAGTTTCCGACATATGGACTATCGACATTTTACAATATTGGCTCTGCTTCTAACTTGGGTAAAAATTGTAAAATGGTCTTATGAATTAGCAATTTCGCTCCAATTCACATTCCAAGTAATATTCGGCATGCTAATTACGTTGCCGATTGCCAAATTGCATTATCTCTTAGTTTCCGAGATATGGACTATCGATATTTTACAATATTGGCTCTGCTTCTAACTAGGGTCAAAATTGTAAAATGGTCTTATGAATTAGCAATTTCGCTCCAATTCACATTCCAAGTAATATTCGGCATGCTAATTACGTTGCCGATTGCCAGATTGCATTATCTCTTATAGTTTCCGAGATATGGACTATCGACATCTTGCAATATTGGCTCTGCTTCTAACTTGAGCCAGAATTGTAAAATGGTCTTATGAATTAGCGATTTCGTTGTAATTCACATTCCAAGTAATATTCGGCATGCTAATTACGTTGCTGATTGCCAAATTGCATTATCTCTTATAGTTTCCGAGATATGGACTATCGACATTTTACAATATTGGCTCTGCTTCTAACTTGGGTCAAAATTGTGAAATGGTCTTATGAATTAGCAATTTCGCTCCAATTCACATTCCAAGTAATATTCGGCATGCTAATTACGTTGCCGATTGCCAGATTGCATTATCTCTTATAGTTTCCGAGATATGGACTATCGACATCTTGCAATATTGGCTCTGCTTCTAACTTGAGCCAGAATTGTAAAATGGTCTTATGAATTAGCGATTTCGTTGTAATTCCCTTTCCAAGTAATATTCGGCATGCTAATTACGTTGCCCATTGCCAAATTGCATTATCTCTTATAGTTTCCGAGATATGGACTATCGACATCTTGCATTATTGGCTCTGCTTCTAACTTGGGCCAGAATTGTAAAATGGTCTTATGAATTAGCGATTTCGCCCCAATTCACATTCCAAGTATTATTCGGCATGCTAATTACGTTGCCGATTGCCAAATTGCATTATCTCTTAGTTTCCGAGATATGGACTATCGACATCTTGCAATATTGGCTCTGCTTCTAACTTGGGCCAGAATTGTAAAATGGTCTTATGAATTAGCGATTTCGTTGTAATTCACATTCCAAGTAATATTCGGCATGCTAATTACGTTGCCGATTGCCAAATTGCATTATCTCTTATAGTTTCCGAGATATGGACTATCGACATCTTGCAATATTGGCTCTGCTTCTAACTTGGGCCAGAATTGTAAAATGGTCTTATGAATTAGCGATTTCGTTGTAATTCACATTCCAAGTAATATTCGGCATGCTAATTACGTTGCCGATTGCCAAATTGCATTATCTCTTATAGTTTCCGAGATATGGACTATCGACATCTTGCAATATTGGCTCTGCTTCTAACTTGGACCAGAATTGTAAAATGGTCTTATGAATTAGCGATTTCGTTGTAATTTACATTCCAAGTAATATTCGGTATGCTAATTACGTTGCCGATTGCCAAATTGCATTATCTCTTATAGTTTCCGAGATATGGACTATCGACATTTTACAATATTGGCTCTGCTTCTAACCAGGGTCAAAATTGTAAAATGGTCTTATGAATTAGCAATTTCGCTCCAATTCACATTCCAAGTAATATTCGGCATGCTAATTACGTTGCCGATTGCCAGATTGGATTATCTCTTATAGTTTCCGAGATATGGACTATCGACATCTTGCAATATTGGCTCTGCTTCTAACTTGAGCCAGAATTGTAAAATGGTCTTATGAATTAGCGATTTCGTTGTAATTCACATTCCAAGTAATATTCGGCATGCTAATTACGTTGCCGATTGCCAAATTGCATTATCTCTTATAGTTTCCGAGATATGGACTACCGACATTTTACAATATTGGCTCTGCTTCTAACTTGGGTCAAAATAGTGAAATGGTCTTATGAATTAGCAATTTCGCTCCAATTCACATTCCAAGTAATATTCGGCATGCTAATTACGTTACCGATTGCCAGATTGCATTATCTCTTATAGTTTCCGAGATATGGACTATCGACATCTTGCAATATTGGCTCTGCTTCTAACTTGAGCCAGAATTGTAAAATGGTCTTATGAATTAGCGATTTCGTTGTAATTCTCTTTCCAAGTAATATTCGGCATGCTAATTACGTTGCCCATTGCCAAATTGCATTATCTCTTATAGTTTCCGAGATATGGACTATCGACATCTTGCAATATTGGCTCTGCTTCTAACTTGGGCCAGAATTGTAAAATGGTCTTATGAATTAGCGATTTCGCTCCAATTCACATTCCAAGTATTATTCGGCATGCTAATTACGTTGCCGATTGCCAAATTGCATTATCTCTTATAGTTTCCGAGATATGGACTATCGACATCTTGCAATATTGGCTCTGCTTCTAACTTGGGCCAGAATTGTAAAATGGTCTTATGAATTAGCGATTTCGTTGTAATTCACATTCCAAGTAATATTCGGCATGCTAATTACGTTGCCGATTGCCAAATTGCATTATCTCTTATAGTTTCCGAGATATAGACTATCGACATCTTGCAATATTGGCTCTGCTTCTAACTTGGGCCAGAATTGTAAAATGGTCTTATGAATTAGCGATTTCGTTGTAATTCACATTCCAAGTAATATTCGGCATGCTAATTACGTTGCCGATTACCAAATTGCATTATCTCTTATAGTTTCCGAGATATGGACTATCGACATCTTGCAATATTGGCTCTGCTTCTAACTTGGGCCAGAATTGTAAAATGGTCTTATGAATTAGCGATTTCGTTGTAATTCACATTCCAAGTAATATACGGCATGCTAATTACGTTGCCGATTGCCAATTTGCATTATCTCTTATAGTTTCCGAGATATGGACTATCGACATCTTGCAATATTGGCTCTGCTTCTAACTTGGGCCAGAATTGTAAAATGGTCTTATGAATTAGCGATTTTGTTGTAATTCACATTCCAAGTAATATTCGGCATGCTACTTACGTTGCCGATTGCCAAATTGCATTATCTCTTATAGTTTCCGAGATATGGACTATCGACATCTTGCAATATTGGCTCTGCTTCTAACTTGGGCCAGAATTGTAAAATGGTCTTATGAATTAGCGATTTCGTTGTAATTCACATTCCAAGTAATATTCGGCATGCTAATTACGTTGCCGATTGCCAAATTGCATTATCTCTTATAGTTTCCGAGATATGGACTATCGACATTTTACAATATTGGCTCTGCTTCTAACTTGGGTCAAAATTGTAAAATGGTCTTATGAATTAGCGATTTCGCTCCAATTCACATTCCAAGTAATATTCGGCATGCTAATTACGTTGCCGATTGCCAAATTGCATTATCTCTTATAGTTTCCGAGATATGGACTATCGACATCTTGCAATATTGGCTCTGCTTCTAACTTGGGTCAAAATTGTAAAATGGTCTTATGAATTAGCGATTTCGCTCCAATTCACATTCCAAGTAATATTCGGCATGCTAATTACGTTGCCGATTGCCAAATTGCATTATCTCTTATAGTTTCCGAGATATGGACTATCGACATCTTGCAATATTGGCTCTGCTTCTAACTTGGGCCAGAATTGTAAAATGGTCTTATGAATTAGCGATTTCGCTCCAATTTTCATTCCAAGTAATATTCGGCATGCTAAGTACGTTGCCGATTGCCAAATTGCATTATCTCTTATAGTTTCCGAGATATGGACTATTGACATCTTGCAATATTGGCTCTGCTTCTAACTTGGGCCAGAATTGTAAAATGGTCTTATGAATTAGCGATTTCGTTGTAATTCACATTCCAAGTAATATTCGGCATGCTAATTACGTTGCCGATTGCCAAATTGCATTATCTCTTATAGTTTCCGAGATATGGACTATCGACATCTTGCAATATTGGCTCTGCTTCTAACTTGGGCCAGAATTGTAAAATGGTCTTATGAATTAGCGATTTCGCTCCAATTTTCATTCCAAGTAATATTCGGCATGCTAAGTACGTTGCCGATTGCCAAATTGCATTATCTCTTATAGTTTCCGAGATATGGACTATTGACATCTTGCAATATTGGCTCTGCTTCTAACTTGGGCCAGAATTGTAAAATGGTCTTATGAATTAGCGATTTCGTTGTAATTCACATTCCAAGTAATATTCGGCATGCTAATTACGTTGCCGATTGCCAAATTGCATTATCTCTTATAGTTTCCGAGATATGGACTATCGACATTTTACAATATTGGCTCTGCTTCTAACTAGGGTCAAAATTGTAAATTGGTCTTATGAATTAGCGATTTCGCTCCAGTTCACATTCCAAGTAATATTCGGCATGCTAATTACGTTGCCGATTGCCAGATTGCATTATCTCTTATAGTTTCCGAGATATGGACTATCGACCTCTTGCAATATTGGCTCTGCTTCTAACTTGAGCCAGAATTGTAAAATGGTCTTATGAATTAGCGATTTCGTTGTAATTCACATTCCAAGTAATATTCGGCATGCTAATTACGTTGCCGATTGCCAGATTGCATTATCTCTTATAGTTTCCGAGATATGGACTATCGACATCTTGCAATATTGGCTCTGCTTCTAACTTGGGCCAGAATTGTAAAATGGTCTTATGAATTAGCGATTTCGCTCCAATTCACATTCCAAGTAATATTCGGCATGCTAATTACGTTGCCGATTGCCAGATTGCATTATCTCTTATAGTTTCCTAGATATGGACTATCGACATCTTGCAATATTGGCTCTGCTTCTAACTTGAGCCAGAATTGTAAAATGGTCTTATGAATTAGAGATTTCGTTGTAATTCACATTCCAAGTAATATTCGGCATGCTAATTACGTTGCCGATTGCCAAATTGCATTATCTCTTATAGTTTCCGAGATATGGACTATCGACATCTTGCAATATTGGCTCTGCTTCTAACTTGGGCCAGAATTGTAAAATGGTCTTATGAATTAGCGATTTCGTTGTAATTCACATTCCAAGTAACATTCGGCATGCTAATTACACTGCCGATGGCCAAATTGCATTATCTCTTATAGTTTCCGAGATATGGACTATCGACATTTTACAATATTGGCTCTTCTTCTAACTTGGGTCAAAATTGTAAATTGGTCTTATGAATTAGCGATTTCGTTGTAATTCACATTCCAAGTAATATTCGGCATGTTAATTACGTTGCCGATTGCCAAATTGCATTATCTCTTATAGTTTCCGAGATATGGACTATCGACATTTTACAATATTGGCTCTGCTTCTAACTTGGGTAAAAATTGTAAAATGGTCTTATGAATTAGCAATTTCGCTCCAATTCACATTCCAAGTAATATTCGGCATGCTAATTACGTTGCCGATTGCCAAATTGCATTATCTCTTAGTTTCCGAGATATGGACTATCGACATCTTGCAATATTGGCTCTGCTTCTAACTTGGACCAGAATTGTAAAATGGTCTTATGAATTAGCGATTTCGTTGTAATTCACATTCCAAGTAATATTCGGCATGCTAATTACGTTGCCGATTGCCAAATTGCATTATCTGTCATAGTTTCCGAGATATGGACTATCGACATCTTGCAATATTGGCTCTGCTTCTAACTTGGGCCAGAATTGTAAAATGGTCTTATGAATTAGCGATTTCGTTGTAATTCACATTCCAAGTAATATTCGGCATGCTAATTACGTTGCCGATTGCCAAATTGCATTATCTCTTATAGTTTCCGAGATATGGACTATCGACATCTTGCAATATTGGCTCTGCTTCTAACTTGGGCCAGAATTGTAAAATGGTCTTATGAATTAGCGATTTCGTTGTAATTTACATTCCAAGTAATATTCGGTATGCTAATTACGTTGCCGATTGCCAAATTGCATTATCTCTTATAGTTTACGAGATATGGACTATCGACATTTTACAATATTGGCTCTGCTTCTAACTAGGGTCAAAATTGTAAAATGGTCTTATGAATTAGCAATTTCGCTCCAATTCACATTCCAAGTAATATTCGGCATGCTAATTACGTTGCCGATTGCCAGATTGCATTATCTCTTATAGTTTCCGAGATATGGACTATCGACATCTTGCAATATTGGCTCTGCTTCTAACTTGAGCCAGAATTGTAAAATGGTCTTATGAATTAGCGATTTCGTTGTAATTCACATTCCAAGTAATATTCGGCATGCAAATTACGTTGCCGATTGCCAAATTGCATTATCTCTTATAGTTTCCGAGATATGGACTATCGACATTTTACAATATTGGCTCTGCTTCTAACTTGGGTTAAAATTGTGAAATGGTCTTATGAATTAGCAATTTCGCTCCAATTCACATTTCAAGTAATATTCGGCATGCTAATTACGTTGCCGATTGCCAGATTGCATTATCTCTTATAGTTTCCGAGATATGGACTGTCGACATCTTGCAATATTGGCTCTGCTTCTAACTTGAGCCAGAATTGTAAAATGGTCTTATGAATTAGCGATTTCGTTGTAATTCCCTTTCCAAGTAATATTCGGCATGCTAATTACGTTGCCCATTGCCAAATTGCATTATCTCTTATAGTTTCCGAGATATGGACTATCGACATCTTGCAATATTGGCTCTGCTTCTAACTTGGGCCAGAATTGTAAAATGGACTTATGAATTAGCGATTTCGCTCCAATTCACATTCCAAGTATTATTCGGCATGCTAATTACGTTGCCGATTGCCAAATTGCATTATCTCTTATAGTTTCCGAGATATGGACTATCGACATCTTGCAATATTGGCTCTGCTTCTAACTTGGGCCAGAATTGTAAAATGGTCTTATGAATTAGCGATTTCGTTGTAATTCACATTCCAAGTAATATTCGGCATGCTAATTACGTTGCCGATTGCCAAATTGCATTATCTCTTATAGTTTCCGAGATATGGACTATCGACATCTTGCAATATTGGCTCTGCTTCTAACTTGGGCCAGAATTGTAAAATGGTCTTATGAATTAGCGATTTCGTTGTAATTCACATTCCAAGTAATATTCGGCATGCTAATTTCACTGCCGATGGCCAAATTGCTTTATCTCTTATAGTTTCCGAGATATGGACTATCGACATTTTACAATATTGGCTTTTCTTCTAACTTGGGTCAAAATTGTAAATTGGTCTTATGAATTAGCGATTTCGCTCCAGTTCACATTCCAAGTAATATTCGGCATGTTAATTACGTTGCCGATTGCCAGATTGCATTATCTCTTATAGTTTCCGAGATATGGACTATCGACATTTTACAATATTGGCTCTGCTTCTAACTTGGGTAAAAATTGTAAAATGGTCTTATGAATTAGCAATTTCGCTCCAATTCACATTCCAAGTAATATTCGGCATGCTAATTACGTTGCCGATTGCCAAATTGCATTATCTCTTAGTTTCCGAGATATGGACTATCGACATCTTGCAATATTGGCTCTGCTTCTAACTTGGACCAGAATTGTAAAATGGTCTTATGAATTAGCGATTTCGTTGTAATTCACATTCCAAGTAATATTCGGCATGCTAATTACGTTGCCGATTGCCAAATTGCATTATCTGTCATAGTTTCCGAGATATGGACTATCGACATCTTGCAATATTGGCTCTGCTTCTAACTTGGGCCAGAATTGTAAAATGGTCTTATGAATTAGCGATTTCGTTGTAATTCACATTCCAAGTAATATTCGGCATGCTAATTACGTTGCCGATTGCCAAATTGCATTATCTCTTATAGTTTCCGAGATATGGACTATCGACATCTTGCAATATTGGCTCTGCTTCTAACTTGGGCCAGAATTGTAAAATGGTCTTATGAATTAGCGATTTCGTTGTAATTTACATTCCAAGTAATATTCGGTATGCTAATTACGTTGCCGATTGCCAAATTGCATTATCTCTTATAGTTTACGAGATATGGACTATCGACATTTTACAATATTGGCTCTGCTTCTAACTAGGGTCAAAATTGTAAAATGGTCTTATGAATTAGCAATTTCGCTCCAATTCACATTCCAAGTAATATTCGGCATGCTAATTACGTTGCCGATTGCCAGATTGCATTATCTCTTATAGTTTCCGAGATATGGACTGTCGACATCTTGCAATATTGGCTCTGCTTCTAACTTGAGCCAGAATTGTAAAATGGTCTTATGAATTAGCGATTTCGTTGTAATTCCCTTTCCAAGTAATATTCGGCATGCTAATTACGTTGCCCATTGCCAAATTGCATTATCTCTTATAGTTTCCGAGATATGGACTATCGACATCTTGCAATATTGGCTCTGCTTCTAACTTGGGCCAGAATTGTAAAATGGTCTTATGAATTAGCGATTTCGCTCCAATTCACATTCCAAGTATTATTCGGCATGCTAATTACGTTGCCGATTGCCAAATTGCATTATCTCTTATAGTTTCCGAGATATGGACTATCGACATCTTGCAATATTGGCTCTGCTTCTAACTTGGGCCAGAATTGTAAAATGGTCTTATGAATTAGCGATTTCGTTGTAATTCACATGCCAAGTAATATTCGGCATGCTAATTACGTTGCCGATTGCCAAATTGCATTTTCTCTTATAGTTTCCGAGATATGGACTATCGACATCTTGCAATATTGGCTCTGCTTCTAACTTGGGCCAGAATTGTAAAATGGTCTTATGAATTAGCGATTTCGTTGTAATTCACATTCCAAGTAATATTCGGCATGCTAATTTCACTGCCGATGGCCAAATTGCTTTATCTCTTATAGTTTCCGAGATATGGACTATCGACATTTTACAATATTGGCTTTTCTTCTAACTTGGGTCAAAATTGTAAATTGGTCTTATGAATTAGCGATTTCGCTCCAGTTCACATTCCAAGTAATATTCGGCATGCTAATTACGTTGCCGATTGCCAGATTGCATTATCTCTTATAGTTTCCGAGATATGGACTATCGACATCTTGCAATATTGGCTCTGCTTCTAACTTGAGCCAGAATTGTAAAATGGTCTTATGAATTAGCGATTTCGTTGTAATTCACATTCCAAGTAATATTCGGCATGCTAATTACGTTGCCGATTGCCAGATTGCATTATCTCTTATAGTCTCCGAGATATGGACTATCGACATCTTGCAATATTGGCTCTGCTTCTAACTTGGGCCAGAATTGTAAAATGGTCTTATGAATTAGCGATTTCGCTCCAATTCACATTCCAAGTAATATTCGGCATGCTAATTACGTTGCCGATTGCCAAATTGCATTATCTCTTATAGTTTCCGAGATATAGACTATCGACATCTTGCAATATTGGCTCTGCTTCTAACTTGGGACAGAATTGTAAAATGGTCTTATGAATTAGCGATTTCGTTGTAATTCACATTCCAAGTAATATTCGGCATGCTAATTACGTTGCCGATTGCCAAATTGCATTATCTCTTATAGTTTCCGAGATATAGACTATCGACATCTTGCAATATTGGCTCTGCTTCTAACTTGGGCCAGAATTGTAAAATGGTCTTATGAATTAGCGATTTCGTTGTAATTCACATTCCAAGTAATATTCGGCATGCTAATTACGTTGCCGATTGCCAAATTGCATTATCTCTTATAGTTTCCGAGATATGGACTATCGACATTTTACAATATTGGCTCTGCTTCTAAATTTGGTCAAAATTGTAAAATGGTCTTATGAATTAGCAATTTCGCTCCAATTCACATTCCAAGTAATATTCGGCATGCTAATTACGTTGCCGATTACCAGATTGCATTATCTCTTATAGTTTCCGAGATATGGACTATCGACATCTTGCAATATTGGCTCTGCTTCTAACTTGAGCCAGAATTGTAAAATGGTCTTATGAATTAGCTATTTCGTTGTAATTCACATTCCAAGTAATATTCGGCATGCTAATTACGTTGCCGATTGCCAAATTGCATTATTTCTTATAGTTTCCGAGATATGGACTATCGATATCTTGCAATATTGGCTCTGCTTCTAACTTGGGACAGAATTGTAAAATGGTCTTATGAATTAGCGATTTCGTTGTAATTCACATTCCAAGTAATATTCGGCATGCTAATTACGTTGCCGATTGCCAAATTGCATTATCTCTTATAGTTTCCGAGATATAGACTATCGACATCTTGCAATATTGGCTCTGCTTCTAACTTGGGCCAGAATTGTAAAATGGTCTTATGAATTAGCGATTTCGTTGTAATTCACATTCCAAGTAATATTCGGCATGCTAATTACGTTGCCGATTGCCAAATTGCATTATCTCTTATAATTTCCGAGATATGGACTATCGACATTTTACAATATTGGCTCTGCTTCTAACTTGGGTCAAAATTGTAAAATGGTCTTATGAATTAGCAATTTCGCTCCAATTCACATTCCAAGTAATATTCGGCATGCTAATTACGTTGCCGATTGCCAGATTGCATTATCTCTTATAGTTTCCGAGATATGGACTATCGACATCTTGCAATATTGGCTCTGCTTCTAACTTGAGCCAGAATTGTAAAATGGTCTTATGAATTAGCTATTTCGTTGTAATTCACATTCCAAGTAATATTCGGCATGCTAATTACGTTGCCGATTGCCAAATTGCATTATCTCTTATAGTTTCCGAGATATGGACTATCGACATTTTACAATATTGGCTCTTCTTCTAACTTGGGTCAAAATTGTAAAATGGTCTTATGAATTAGCGATTTCGCTCCATTTCACATTCCAAGTAATATTCGGCATGCTAATTACGTTGCCGATTGCCAAATTGCATTATCTCTTATAGTTTCCGAGATATGGACTATCGACATCTTGCAATATTGGCTCTGCTTCTAACTTGGGCCAGAATTGTAAAATGGTCTTATGAATTAGCGATTTCGCTCCAATTCACATTCCAAGTAATATTCGGCATGCTAATTACGTTGCCGATTGCCAAATTGCATTATGTCTTATAGTTTCCGAGATATGGACTATCGACATCTTGCAATATTGGCTCTGCTTCTAACTTGGGCCAGAATTGTAAAATGGTCTTATGAATTAGCGATTTTGTTGTAATTCACATTCCAAGTAATATTCGGCATGCTAATTACGTTGCCGATTGCCAAATTACATTATCTCTTATAGTTTCCGAGATATGGACTATCGACATTTTACAATATTGGCTTTTCTTCTAACTTGGGTCAAAATTGTAAATTGGTCTTATGAATTAGCGATTTCGCTCCAGTTCACATTCCAAGTAATATTCGGCATGCTAATTACGTTGCCGATTGCCAGATTGCATTATCTCTTATAGTTTCCGAGATATGGACTATCGACCTCTTGCAATATTGGCTCTGCTTCTAACTTGAGCCAGAATTGTAAAATGGTCTTATGAATTAGCGATTTCGTTGTAATTCACATTCCAAGTAATATTCGGCATGCTAATTACGTTGCCGATTGCCAAATTGCATTATCTCTTATAATTTCCGAGATATGGACTATCGACATTTTACAATATTGGCTCTGCTTCTAACTTGGGTCAAAATTGTAAAATGGTCTTATGAATTAGCAATTTCGCTCCAATTCACATTCCAAGTAATATTCGGCATGCTAATTACGTTGCCGATTGCCAGATTGCATTATCTCTTATAGTTTCCCAGATATGGACTATCGACATCTTGCAATATTGGCTCTGCTTCTAACTTGAGCCAGAATTGTAAAATGGTCTTATGAATTAGAGATTTCGTTGTAATTCACATTCCAAGTAATATTCGGCATGCTAATTACGTTGCCGATTGCCAAATTGCATTATCTCTTATAGTTTCCGAGATATGGACTATCGACATCTTGCAATATTGGCTCTGCTTCTAACTTGGGCCAGAATTGTAAAATGGTCTTATGAATTAGCGATTTCGTAATTCACATTCCAAGTAATATTCGGCATGCTAATTACACTGCCGATGGCCAAATTGCATTATCTCTTATAGTTTCCGAGATATGGACTATCGACATTTTACAATATTGGCTCTTCTTCTAACTTGGGTCAAAATTGTAAATTGGTCTTATGAATTAGCGATTTCGTTGTAATTCACATTCCAAGTAATATTCGGCATGTTAATTACGTTGCCGATTGCCAAATTGCATTATCTCTTATAGTTTCCGAGATATGGACTATCGACATTTTACAATATTGGCTCTGCTTCTAACTTGGGTAAAAATTGTAAAATGGTCTTATGAATTAGCAATTTCGCTCCAATTCACATTCCAAGTAATATTCGGCATGCTAATTACGTTGCCGATTGCCAAATTGAATTATCTCTTAGTTTCCGAGATATGGACTATCGACATCTTGCAATATTGGCTCTGCTTCTAACTTGGACCAGAATTGTAAAATGGTCTTATGAATTAGCGATTTCGTTGTAATTCACATTCCAAGTAATATTCGGCATGCTAATTACGTTGCCGATTGCCAAATTGCATTATCTGTCATAGTTTCCGAGATATGGACTATCGACATCTTGCAATATTGGCTCTGCTTCTAACTTGGGCCAGAATTGTAAAATGGTCTTATGAATTAGCAATTTCTCTCCAATTCACATTCCAAGTAATATTCGGCATGCTAATTACGTTGCCGATTGCCAGATTGCATTATCTCTTATAGTTTCCGAGATATGGACTATCGAGATCTTGCAATATTGGCTCTGCTTCTAACTTGAGCCAGAATTGTAAAATGGTCTTATGAATTAGCGATTTCGTTGTAATTCACATTCCAAGTAATATTCGGCATGCAAATTACGTTGCCGATTGCCAAATTGCATTATCTCTTATAGTTTCCGAGATATGGACTATCGACATTTTACAATATTGGCTCTGCTTCTAACTTGGGTCAAAATTGTGAAATGGTCTTATGAATTAGCAATTTCGCTCCAATTCACATTTCAAGTAATATTCGGCATGCTAATTACGTTGCCGATTGCCAGATTGCATTATCTCTTATAGTTTCCGAGATATGGACTATCGACATCTTGCAATATTGGCTCTGCTTCTAACTTGAGCCAGAATTGTAAAATGGTCTTATGAATTAGCGATTTCGTTGTAATTCCCTTTCCAAGTAATATTCGGCATGCTAATTACGTTGCCCATTGCCAAATTGCATTATCTCTTATAGTTTCCGAGATATGGACTATCGACATCTTGCAATATTGGCTCTGCTTCTAACTTGGGCCAGAATTGTAAAATGGTCTTATGAATTAGCGATTTCGCTCCAATTCACATTCCAAGTATTATTCGGCATGCTAATTACGTTGCCGATTGCCAAATTGCATTATCTCTTATAGTTTCCGAGATATGGACTATCGACATCTTGCAATATTGGCTCTGCTTCTAACTTGGGCCAGAATTGTAAAATGGTCTTATGAATTAGCGATTTCGCTCCAATTCACATTCCAAGTATTATTCGGCATGCTAATTACGTTGCCGATTGCCAAATTGCATTATCTCTTATAGTTTCCGAGATATGGACTATCGACATCTTGCAATTTCGGCTCTGCTTCTAACTTGGGCCAGAATTGTAAAATGGTCTTATGAATTAGCGATTTCGCTCCAATTCACATTCCAAGTAATATTCGGCATGCTAATTACGTTGCCAATTGCCAAATTGCATTATCTCTTATAGTTTCCGAGATATGGACTATCGACATCTTGCAATATTGGCTCTGCTTCTAACTTGGGCCAGAATTGTAAAATGGTCTTATGAATTAGCGATTTCGTTGTAATTCACATTCCAAGTAATATTCGGCATGCTAATTACGTTGCCGATTGCCAAATTGCATTATCTCTTATAGTTTCCGAGATATGGACTATCGACATTTTACAATATTGGCTCTTCTTCTAACTTGGGTCAAAATTGTAAAATGGCCTTATGAATTAGCGATTTCGCTCCAATTCACACTCCAAGTAATATTCGGCATGCTAATTACATTGCCGGTTGCGAAATTGCATTATCTCTTATAGTTTCCGAGATATGGACTATCGATAATTTACACCTTAGGCTCTGCTTCTAACTTGGGCCCAAATTGTAAAATGGTCTTATCTATTGGCGATTTCGTTCCAATTCACACTCCAAGTAATATTCGGCATGCTAATTACATTGCCGATTGCCAAATTGCATTATCTCTTATAGTTTCCGAGATATGGACTATCGATAATTTACACCTTAGGCTCTGCTTCTAACTTGGGCCCAAATTGTAAAATGGTCTTATCTATTCGCGATTTCGTTCCAATTCACATTCCAAGTAATATTCGGCATGCTAATTACATTGCCGGTTGCCAAATTGCATTATCTCTTATAGTTTCCGAGATATGGACTATCGATAATTTACACCTTAGGCTCTGCTTCTAACTTGGGCCCAAATTGTAAAATGGTCTTATCTATTGGCGATTTCGTTCCAATTCACATTCCAAGTAATATTCGGCATGCTAATTACATTGCCGGTTGCCAAATTGCATTATCTCTTATAGTTTCCGAGATATGGACTATCGATAACTTACACCTTAGGCTCTGCTTCTAACTGGGCCCAAATTGTAAAATGGTCTTATCTATTGGCGATTTCGTTCCAATTCACATTCCAAGTAATATTCGGCATGCTAATTACATTGCCGGTTGCCAAATTGCATTATCTCTTATAGTTTCCGAGATATGGACTATCGATAATTTACACCTTAGGCTCTGCTTCTAACTTGGGCCCAAATTGTAAAATGGTCTTATCTATTGGCGATTTCGTTCCAATTCATATTCCAAGTAATATTCTGCATGCTAATTACATTTCCGGTTGCCAAATTGAATTATCTCTTATAGTTTCCGAGATATGGACTATCGATAATTTACACCTTAGGCTCTGCTTCTAACTTGGGCCCAAATTGTAAAATGGTCTTACCTATTGGCGATTTCGTTCCAATTCACATTCCAAGTAATATTCGGCATGCTAATTACATTGCCGGTTGCCAAATTGCATTATCTCTTATAGTTTCCGAGATATGGACTATCGATAATTTACACCTTAGGCTCTGCTTCTAACTTGGGCCCAAATTGTAAAATGGTCTTATCTATTGGCGATTTCGTTCCAATTCACATTCCAAGTAATATTCGGCATGCTAATTACATTGCCGGTTGCCAAATTGCATTATCTCTTATAGTTTCCGAGATATGGACTATCGATAATTTACACCTTAGGCTCTGCTTCTAACTTGGGCCCAAATTGTAAAATGGTCTTATCTATGGCGATTTCGTCCCAATTCACATTCCAAGTGATATTCGGCATGCTAATTACATTGCCGGTTGCGAAATTGCATTATCTCTTATAGTTTCCGAGATATGGACTATCGATAATTTACACCTTAGGCTCTGCTTCTAACTTGGGCCCAAATTGTAAAATGGTCTTATCTATTGGCGATTTCGTTCCAATTCACATTCCAAGTAATATTCGGCATGCTAATTACATTGCCGGTTGCCAAATTGCATTATCTCTTATAGTTTCCGAGATATGGACTATTGATAATTTACACCTTAGGCTCTGCTTCTAACTTGGGCCCAAATTGTAAAATGGTCTTATCTATTGGCGATTTCGTTCCAATTCACATTCCAAGTAATATTCGGCATGCTAATTACATTGCCGGTTGCCAAATTGAATTATCTCTTATAGTTTCCGAGATATGGACTATCGATAATTTACACCTTAGGCTCTGCTTCTAACTTGGGCCCAAATTGTAAAATGGTCTTACCTATTGGCGATTTCGTTCCAATTCACATCCCAAGTAATATTCGGCATGCTAATTACATTGCCGGTTGCCAAATTGCATTATCTCTTATAGTTTCCGAGATATGGACTATCGATAATTTACACCTTAGGCTCTGCTTCTAACTTGGGCCCAAATTGTAAAATGGTCTTATCTATTGGCGATTTCGTTCCAATTCACATTCCAAGTAATATTCGGCATGCTAATTACATTGCCGGTTGCCAAATTGCATTATCTCTTATAGTTTCCGAGATATGGACTATCGATAATTTACACCTTAGGCTCTGCTTCTAACTTGGGCCCAAATTGTAAAATGGTCTTATCTATTGGCGATTTCGTCCCAATTCACATTCCAAGTGATATTCGGCATGCTAATTACATTGCCGTTTGCGAAATTGCATTATCTCTTATAGTTTTCGAGATATGGACTATCGATAATTTACACCTTAGGCTCTGCTTCTAACTTGGGCCCAAATTGTAAAATGGTCTTATCTATTGGCGATTTCGTTCCAATTCACATTCCAAGTAATATTCGGCATGCTAATTACATTGCCGGTTGCCAAATTGCATTATCTCTTATAGTTTCCGAGATATGGACTATCGATAATTTACACCTTAGGCTCTGCTTCTAACTTGGGCCCAAATTGTAAAATGGTCTTATCTATAGGCGATTTAGTTGCAATTCACATTCCAAGTAATATTCGGCATGCTAATTACATTGCCGGTTGCCAAATTGCATTATCTCTTATAGTTTCCGAGATATGGACTAACGATAATTTACACCTTAGGCTCTGCTTCTAACTTGGGCCCAAATTGTAAAATGGTCTTATCTATTGGCGATTTCGTTCCAATTCACATTCCAAGTAATATTCGGCATGCTAATTACATTGCCGGTTGCCAAATTGCATTATCTCTTATAGTTTCCGAGATATGGACTATCGATAATTTACACCTTAGGCTCTGCTTCTAACTTGGGCCCAAATTGTAAAATGGTCTTATCTATTGGCGATTTCGTTCCAATTCACATTCCAAGTAATATTCGGCATGCTAATTACATTGCCGGTTGCCAAATTGCATTATCTCTTATAGTTTCCGAGATATGGACTATCGATAATTTACACCTTAGGCTCTGCTTCTAACTTGGGCCCAAATTTTAAAATGGTCTTATCTATTGGCGATTTCGTCCCAATTCACATTCCAAGTGATATTCGGCATTCTAGTTACATTGCCGGTTGCGAAATTGCATTATCTCTTATAGTTTCCGAGATATGGACTATCCATAATTTACACCTCAGGCTCTGCTTCTAACTTGGGCACAAATTGTAAAATGGTCTTATCTATTGGCGATTTCGTTCCAATTCACATTCCAAGTAATATTCGGCATGCTAATTACATTGCCGGTTGCCAAATTGAATTATCTCTTATAGTTTCCGAGATATGGACTATCGATAATTTACACCTTAGGCTCTGCTTCTAACTTGGGCCCAAATTGTAAAATGGTCTTACCTATTGGCGATTTCGTTCCAATTCACATTCCAAGTAATATTCGGCATGCTAATTACATTGCCGGTTGCCAAATTGCATTATCTCTTATAGTTTCCGAGATATGGACTATCGATAATTTACACCTTAGGCTCTGCTTCTAACTTTGGCCCAAATTGTAAAATGGTCTTATCTATTGGCGATTTCGTTCCAATTCACATTCCAAGTAATATTCGGCATGCTAATTACATTGCCGGTTGCCAAATTGCATTATCTCTTATAGTGTCCGAGATATGGACTATCGATAATTTACACCTTAGGCTCTGCTTCTAACTTGGGCCCAAATTGTAAAATGGTCTTATCTATTGGCGATTTCGTCCCAATTCACATTCCAAGTGATATTCGGCATGCTAATTACATTGCCGGTTGCGAAATTGCATTATCTCTTATAGTTTCCGAGATATGGACTATCGATAACTTACACCTTAGGCTCTGCTTCTAACTTGGGCCCAAATTGTAAAATGGTCTTATCTATTGGCGATTTCGTTCCAATTCACATTCCAAGTAATATTCGGCATGCTAATTACATTGCCGGTTGCCAAATTGCATTATCTCTTATAGTTTCCGAGATATGGACTATCGATAATTTACACCTTAGGCTCTGCTTCTAACTTGGGCCCAAATTGTAAAATGGTCTTATCTATTGGCGATTTCGTTCCAATTCATATTCCAAGTAATATTCGGCATGCTAATTACATTTCCGGTTGCCAAATTGAATTATCTCTTATAGTTTCCGAGATATGGACTATCGATAATTTACACCTTAGGCTCTGCTTCTAACTTGGGCCCAAATTGTAAAATGGTCTTACCTATTGGCGATTTCGTTCCAATTCACATTCCAAGTAATATTCGGCATGCTAATTACATTGCCGGTTGCCAAATTGCATTATCTCTTATAGTTTCCGAGATATGGACTATCGATAATTTACACCTTAGGCTCTGCTTCTAACTTGGGCCCAAATTGTAAAATGGTCTTATCTATTGGCGATTTCGTTCCAATTCACATTCCAAGTAATATTCGGCATGCTAATTACATTGCCGGTTGCCAAATTGCATTATCTCTTATAGTTTCCGAGATATGGACTATCGATAATTTACACCTTAGGCTCTGCTTCTAACTTGGGCCCAAATTGTAAAATGGTCTTATCTATTGGCGATTTCGTCCCAATTCACATTCCAAGTGATATTCGGCATGCTAATTACATTGCCGGTTGCGAAATTGCATTATCTCTTATAGTTTCCGAGATATGGACTATCGATAATTTACACCTTAGGCTCTGCTTCTAACTTGGGCCCAAATTGTAAAATGGTCTTATCTATTGGCGATTTCGTTCCAATTCACATTCCAAGTAATATTCGGCATGCTAATTACATTGCCGGTTGCCAAATTGCATTATCTCTTATAGTTTCCGAGATATGGACTATCGATAATTTACACCTTAGGCTCTGCTTCTAACTTGGGCCCAAATTGTAAAATGGTCTTATCTATTGGCGATTTCGTTCCAATTCACATTCCAAGTAATATTCGGCATGCTAATTACATTGCCGGTTGCCAAATTGCATTATCTCTTATAGTTTCCGAGATATGGACTATCGATAATTTACACCTTAGGCTCTGCTTCTAACTTGGGCCCAAATTGTAAAATGGTCTTATCTATTGGCGATTTCGTTCCAATTCATATTCCAAGTAATATTCGGCATGCTAATTACATTTCCGGTTGCCAAATTGAATTATCTCTTATAGTTTCCGAGATATGGACTATCGATAATTTACACCTTAGGCTCTGCTTCTAACTTGGGCCCAAATTGTAAAATGGTCTTACCTATTGGCGATTTCGTTCCAATTCACATTCCAAGTAATATTCGGCATGCTAATTACATTGCCGGTTGCCAAATTGCATTATCTCTTATAGTTTCCGAGATATGGACTATCGATAATTTACACCTTAGGCTCTGCTTCTAACTTGGGCCCACATTGTAAAATGGTCTTATCTATTGGCGATTTCGTTCCAATTCACATTCCAAGTAATATTCGGCATGCTAATTACATTGCCGGTTGCCAAATTGCATTATCTCTTATAGTTTCCGAGATATGGACTATCGATAATTTACACCTTAGGCTCTGCTTCTAACTTGGGCCCAAATTGTAAAATGGTCTTATCTATTGGCGATTTCGTCCCAATTCACATTCCAAGTGATATTCGGCATGCTAATTACATTTCCGGTTGCGAAATTGCATTATCTCTTATAGTTTCCGAGATATGGACTATCGATAATTTACACCTTAGGCTCTGCTTCTAACTTGGGCCCAAATTGTAAAATGGTCTTATCTATTGGCGATTTCGTTCCAATTCACATTCCAAGTAATATTCGGCATGCTAATTACATTGCCGGTTGCGAAATTGCATTATCTCTTATAGTTTCCGAGATATGGACTATCGATAATTTACACCTTAGGCTCTGCTTCTAACTTGGGCCCAAATTGTAAAATGGTCTTATCTATTGGCGATTTCGTTCCAATTCACATTCCAAGTAATATTCGGCATGCTAATTACATTGCCGGTTGCCAAATTGAATTATCTCTTATAGTTTCCGAGATATGGACTATCGATAATTTACACCTTAGGCTCTGCTTCTAACTTGGGCCCAAATTGTAAAATGGTCTTACCTATTGGCGATTTCGTTCCAATTCATATTCCAAGTAATATTCGGCATGCTAATTACATTTCCGGTTGCCAAATTGAATTATCTCTTATAGTTTCCGAGATATGGACTATCGATAATTTACACCTTAGGCTCTGCTTCTAACTTGGGCCCAAATTGTAAAATGGTCTTACCTATTGGCGATTTCGTTCCAATTCACATTCCAAGTAATATTCGGCATGCTAATTACATTGCCGGTTGCCAAATTGCATTATCTCTTATAGTTTCCGAGATATGGACTATCGATAATTTACACCTTAGGCTCTGCTTCTAACTTGGGCCCAAATTGTAAAATGGTCTTATCTATTGGCGATTTCGTTCCAATTCACATTCCAAGTAATATTCGGCATGCTAATTACATTGCCGGTTGCCAAATTGCATTATCTCTTATAGTTTCCGAGATATGGACTATCGATAATTTACACCTTAGGCTCTGCTTCTAACTTGGGCCCAAATTGTAAAATGGTCTTATCTATTGGCGATTTCGTCCCAATTCACATTCCAAGTGATATTCGGCATGCTAATTACATTGCCGGTTGCGAAATTGCATTATCTCTTATAGTTTCCGAGATATGGACTATCGATAATTTACACCTTAGGCTCTGCTTCTAACTTGGGCCCAAATTGTAAAATGGTCTTATCTATTGGCGATTTCGTTCCAATTCACATTCCAAGTAATATTCGGCATGCTAATTACATTGCCGGTTGCCAAATTGCATTATCTCTTATAGTTTCCGAGATATGGACTATCGATAATTTACACCTTAGGCTCTGCTTCTAACTTGGGCCCAAATTGTAAAATGGTCTTATCTATTGGCGATTTCGTTCCAATTCACATTCCAAGTAATATTCGGCATGCTAATTACATTGCCGGTTGCCAAATTGCATTATCTCTTATAGTTTCCGAGATATGGACTATCGATAACTTACACCTTAGGCTCTGCTTCTAACTTGGGCCCAAATTGTAAAATGGTCTTATCTATTGGCGATTTCGTTCCAATTCACATTCCAAGTAATATTCGGCATGCTAATTACATTGCCGGTTGCCAAATTGCATTATCTCTTATAGTTTCCGAGATATGGACTATCGATAATTTACACCTTAGGCTCTGCTTCTAACTTGGGCCCAAATTGTAAAATGGTCTTATCTATTGGCGATTTCGTTCCAATTCATATTCCAAGTAATATTCGGCATGCTAATTACATTTCCGGTTGCCAAATTGAATTATCTCTTATAGTTTCCGAGATATGGACTATCGATAATTTACACCTTAGGCTCTGCTTCTAACTTGGGCCCAAATTGTAAAATGGTCTTACCTATTGGCGATTTCGTTCCAATTCACATGCCAAGTAATATTCGGCATGCTAATTACATTGCCGGTTGCCAAATTGCATTATCTCTTATAGTTTCCGAGATATGGACTATCGATAATTTACACCTTAGGCTCTGCTTCTAACTTGGGCCCACATTGTAAAATGGTCTTATCTATTGGCGATTTCGTTCCAATTCACATTCCAAGTAATATTCGGCATGCTAATTACATTGCCGGTTGCCAAATTGCATTATCTCTTATAGTTTCCGAGATATGGACTATCGATAATTTACACCTTAGGCTCTGCTTCTAACTTGGGCCCAAATTGTAAAATGGTCTTATCTATTGGCGATTTCGTCCCAATTCACATTCCAAGTGATATTCGGCATGCTAATTACATTTCCGGTTGCGAAATTGCATTATCTCTTATAGTTTCCGAGATATGGACTATCGATAATTTACACCTTAGGCTCTGCTTCTAACTTGGGCCCAAATTGTAAAATGGTCTTATCTATTGGCGATTTCGTTCCAATTCACATTCCAAGTAATATTCGGCATGCTAATTACATTGCCGGTTGCCAAATTGCATTATCTCTTATAGTTTCCGAGATATGGACTATCGATAATTTACACCTTAGGCTCTGCTTCTAACTTGGGCCCAAATTGTAAAATGGTCTTATCTATTGGCGATTTCGTTCCAATTCACATTCCAAGTAATATTCGGCATGCTAATTACATTGCCGGTTGCCAAATTGAATTATCTCTTATAGTTTCCGAGATATGGACTATCGATAATTTACACCTTAGGCTCTGCTTCTAACTTGGGCCCAAATTGTAAAATGGTCTTACCTATTGGCGATTTCGTTCCAATTCACATTCCAAGTAATATTCGGCATGCTAATTACATTGCCGGTTGCCAAATTGCATTATCTCTTATAGTTTCCGAGATATGGACTATCGATAATTTACACTTTAGGCTCTGCTTCTAACTTGGGCCCAAATTGTAAAATGGTCTTATCTATTGGCGATTTCGTTCCAATTCACATTCCAAGTAATATTCGGCATGCTAATTACATTGCCGGTTGCCAAATTGCATTATCTCTTATAGTTTCCGAGATATGGACTATCGATAATTTACACCTTAGGCTCTGCTTCTAACTTGGGCCCAAATTGTAAAATGGTCTTATCTATTGGCGATTTCGTCCCAATTCACATTCCAAGTGATATTCGGCATGCTAATTACATTGCCGGTTGCGAAATTGCATTATCTCTTATAGTTTTCGAGATATGGACTATCGATAATTTACACCTTAGGCTCTGCTTCTAACTTGGGCCCAAATTGTAAAATGGTCTTATCTATTGGCGATTTCGTTCCAATTCACATTCCAAGTAATATTCAGCATGCTAATTACATTGCCGGTTGCCAAATTGCATTATCTCTTATAGTTTCCGAGATATGGACTATCGATAATTTACACCTTAGGCTCTGCTTCTAACTTGGGCCCAAATTGTAAAATGGTCTTATCTATTGGCGATTTAGTTGCAATTCACATTCCAAGTAATATTCGGCATGCTAATTACATTGCCGGTTGCCAAATTGCATTATCTCTTATAGTTTCCGAGATATGGACTATCGATAATTTACACCTTAGGCTCTGCTTCTAACTTGGGCCCAAATTGTAAAATGGTCTTATCTATTGGCGATTTCGTTCCAATTCACATTCCAAGTAATATTCGGCATGCTAATTACATTGCCGGTTGCCAAATTGCATTATCTCTTATAGTTTCCGAGATATGGACTATCGATAATTTACACCTTAGGCTCTGCTTCTAACTTGGGCCCAAATTGTAAAATGGTCTTATCTATTGGCTATTTCGTTCCAATTCACATTCCAAGTAATATTCGGCATGCTAATTACATTGCCGGTTGCCAAATTGCATTATCTCTTATAGTTTCCGAGATATGGACTATCGATAATTTACACCTTAGGCTCTGCTTCTAACTTGGGCCCAAATTGTAAAATGGTCTTATCTATTGGCGATTTCGTTCCAATTCACACTCCAAGTAATATTCGGCATGCTAATTACATTGCCGGTTGCGAAATTGCATTATCTCTTATAGTTTCCGAGATATGGACTATCGATAATTTACACCTTAGGCTCTGCTTCTAACTTGGGCCCAAATTGCAAAATGGTCTTATCTATTGGCGATTTCGTTCCAATTCACATTCCAAGTAATATTCGGCATGCTAATTACATTGCCGGTTGCCAAATTGCATTATCTCTTATAGTTTCCGAGATATGGACTATCGATAATTTACACCTTAGGCTCTGCTTCTAACTTGGGCCCAAATTGTAAAATGGTCTTATCTATTGGCGATTTCGTTCCAATTCACATTCCAAGTAATATTCGGCATGCTAATTACATTGCCGGTTGCCAAATTGCATTATCTCTTATAGTTTCCGAGATATGGACTATCGATAATTTACACCTTAGGCTCTGCTTCTAACTTGGGCCCAAATTTTAAAATGGTCTTATCTATTGGCGATTTCGTCCCAATTCACATTCCAAGTGATATTCGGCATTCTAGTTACATTGCCGGTTGCGAAATTGCATTATCTCTTATAGTTTCCGAGATATGGACTATCCATAATTTACACCTTAGGCTCTGCTTCTAACTTGGGCACAAATTGTAAAATGGTCTTATCTATTGGCGATTTCGTTCCAATTCACATTCCAAGTAATATTCGGCATGCTAATTACATTGCCGGTTGCCAAATTGAATTATCTCTTATAGTTTCCGAGATATGGACTATCGATAATTTACACCTTAGGCTCTGCTTCTAACTTGGGCCCAAATTGTAAAATGGTCTTACCTATTGGCGATTTCGTTCCAATTCACATTCCAAGTAATATTCGGCATGCTAATTACATTGCCGGTTGCCAAATTGCATTATCTCTTATAGTTTCCGAGATATGGACTATCGATAATTTACACCTTAGGCTCTGCTTCTAACTTTGGCCCAAATTGTAAAATGGTCTTATCTATTGGCGATTTCGTTCCAATTCACACTCCAAGTAATATTCGGCATGCTAATTACATTGCCGGTTGCCAAATTGCATTATCTCTTATAGTTTCCGAGATATGGACTATCGATAATTTACACCTTAGGCTCTGCTTCTAACTTGGGCCCAAATTGTAAAATGGTCTTACCTATTGGCGATTTCGTTCCAATTCACATTCCAAGTAATATTCGGCATGCTAATTACATTGCCGGTTGCCAAATTGCATTATCTCTTATAGTTTCCGAGATATGGACTATCGATAATTTACACCTTAGGCTCTGCTTCTAACTTTGGCCCAAATTGTAAAATGGTCTTATCTATTGGCGATTTCGTTCCAATTCACACTCCAAGTAATATTCGGCATGCTAATTACATTGCCGGTTGCCAAATTGCATTATCTCTTATAGTTTCCGAGATATGGACTATCGATAATTTACACCTTAGGCTCTGCTTCTAACTTGGGCCCAAATTGTAAAATGGTCTTATCTATTGGCGATTTAGTTGCAATTCACATTCCAAGTAATATTCGGCATGTTAATTACATTGCCGGTTGCCAAATTGCATTATCTCTTATAGTTTCCGAGATATGGACTATCGATAATTTACACCTTAGGCTCTGCTTCTAACTTGGGCCCAAATTGTAAAATGGTCTTATCTATTGGCGATTTCGTTCCAATTCACATTCCAAGTAATATTCGGCATGCTAATTACATTGCCGGTTGCCAAATTGCATTATCTCTTATAGTTTCCGGGATATGGACTATCGATAATTTGCACCTTAGGCTCTGCTTCTAACTTGGGCCCAAATTGTAAAATGGTCTTATCTATTGGCTATTCCGTCCCAATTCACATTCCAAGTAATATTCGGCATGCTAATTACATTGCCGGTTGCCAAATTGCATTATCTCTTATAGTTTCCGAGATATGGACTATCGATAATTTACACCTTAGGCTCTGCTTCTAACTTGGGCCCAAATTGTAAAATGGTCTTATCTATTGGCGATTTCGTTCCAATTCACACTCCAAGTAATATTCGGCATGCTAATTACATTGCCGGTTGCGAAATTGCATTATCTCTTATAGTTTCCGAGATATGGACTATCGATAATTTACACCTTAGGCTCTGCTTCTAACTTGGGCCCAAATTGTAAAATGGTCTTATCTATTGGCGATTTCGTTCCAATTCACATTCCAAGTAATATTCGGCATGCTAATTACTTTGCCGGTTGCCAAATTGCATTATCTCTTATAGTTTCCGAGATATGGACTATCGATAATTTACACCTTAGGCTCTGCTTCTAACTTGGGCCCAAATTGTAAAATGGTCTTATCTATTGGCGATTTCGTTCCAATTCACATTCCAAGTAATATTCGGCATGCTAATTACATTGCCGGTTGCCAAATTGCATTATCTCTTATAGTTTCCGAGATATGGACTATCGATAATTTACACCTTAGGCTCTGCTTCTAACTTGGGCCCAAATTGTAAAATGGTCTTATCTATTGGCGATTTCGTTCCAATTCACATTCCAAGTAATATTCGGCATGCTAATTACATTGCCGGTTGCCAAATTGCATTATCTCTTATAGTTTCCGAGATATGGACTATCGATAATTTACACCTTAGGCTCTGCTTCTAACTTGGGCCCAAATTTTAAAATGGTCTTATCTATTGGCGATTTCGTCCCAATTCACATTCCAAGTGATATTCGGCATTCTAGTTACATTGCCGGTTGCGAAATTGCATTATCTCTTATAGTTTCCGAGATATGGACTATCCATAATTTACACCTTAGGCTCTGCTTCTAACTTGGGCACAAATTGTAAAATGGTCTTATCTATTGGCGATTTCGTTCCAATTCACATTCCAAGTAATATTCGGCATGCTAATTACATTGCCGGTTGCCAAATTGAATTATCTCTTATAGTTTCCGAGATATGGACTATCGATAATTTACACCTTAGGCTCTGCTTCTAACTTGGGCCCAAATTGTAAAATGGTCTTACCTATTGGCGATTTCGTTCCAATTCACATTCCAAGTAATATTCGGCATGCTAATTACATTGCCGGTTGCCAAATTGCATTATCTCTTATAGTTTCCGAGATATGGACTATCGATAATTTACACCTTAGGCTCTGCTTCTAACTTTGGCCCAAATTGTAAAATGGTCTTATCTATTGGCGATTTCGTTCCAATTCACATTCCAAGTAATATTCGGCATGCTAATTACATTGCCGGTTGCCAAATTGCATTATCTCTTATAGTTTCCGAGATATGGACTATCGATAATTTACACCTTAGGCTCTGCTTCTAACTTGGGCCCAAATTGTAAAATGGTCTTATCTATTGGCGATTTCGTCCCAATTCACATTCCAAGTGATACTCGGCATGCTAATTACTTTGCCGGTTGCGAAATTGCATTATCTCTTATAGTTTCCGAGATATGGACTATCGATAACTTACACCTTAGGCTCTGCTTCTAACTTGGGCCCAAATTGTAAAATGGTCTTATCTATTGGCGATTTCGTTCCAATTCACATTCCAAGTAATATTCGGCATGCTAATTACATTGCCGGTTGCCAAATTGCATTATCTCTTATAGTTTCCGAGATATGGACTATCGATAATTTACACCTTAGGCTCTGCTTCTAACTTGGGCCCAAATTGTAAAATGGTCTTATCTATTGGCGATTTCGTTCCAATTCATATTCCAAGTAATATTCGGCATGCTAATTACATTTCCGGTTGCCAAATTGAATTATCTCTTATAGTTTCCGAGATATGGACTATCGATAATTTACACCTTAGGCTCTGCTTCTAACTTGGGCCCAAATTGTAAAATGGTCTTACCTATTGGCGATTTCGTTCCAATTCACATTCCAAGTAATATTCGGCATGCTAATTACATTGCCGGTTGCCAAATTGCATTATCTCTTATAGTTTCCGAGATATGGACTATCGATAATTTACACCTTAGGCTCTGCTTCTAACTTGGGCCCAAATTGTAAAATGGTCTTATCTATTGGCGATTTCGTTCCAATTCACATTCCAAGTAATATTCGGCATGCTAATTACATTGCCGGTTGCCAAATTGCATTATCTCTTATAGTTTCCGAGATATGGACTATCGATAATTTACACCTTAGGCTCTGCTTCTAACTTGGGCCCAAATTGTAAAATGGTCTTATCTATTGGCGATTTCGTCCCAATTCACATTCCAAGTGATATTCGGCATGCTAATTACATTGCCGGTTGCGAAATTGCATTATCTCTTATAGTTTCCGAGATATGGACTATCGATAATTTACACCTTAGGCTCTGCTTCTAACTTGGGCCCAAATTGTAAAATGGTCTTATCTATTGGCGATTTCGTTCCAATTCACATTCCAAGTAATATTCGGCATGCTAATTACATTGCCGGTTGCCAAATTGAATTATCTCTTATAGTTTCCGAGATATGGACTATCGATAATTTACACCTTAGGCTCTGCTTCTAACTTGGGCCCAAATTGTAAAATGGTCTTACCTATTGGCGATTTCGTTCCAATTCACATTCCAAGTAATATTCGGCATGCTAATTACATTGCCGGTTGCCAAATTGCATTATCTCTTATAGTTTCCGAGATATGGACTTTCGATAATCTACACCTTAGGCTCTGCTTCTAACTTTGGCCCAAATTGTAAAATGGTCTTATCTATTGGCGATTTCGTTCCAATTCACATTCCAAGTAATATTCGGCATGCTAATTACATTGCCGGTTGCCAAATTGCATTATCTCTTATAGTTTCCGAGATATGGACTATCGATAATTTACACCTTAGGCTCTGCTTCTAACTTGGGCCCAAATTGTAAAATGGTCTTATCTATTGGCGATTTCGTCCCAATTCACATTCCAAGTGATATTCGGCATGCTAATTACATTGCCGTTTGCGAAATTGCATTATCTCTTATAGTTTCCGAGATATGGACTATCGATAACTTACACCTTAGGCTCTGCTTCTAACTTGGGCCCAAATTGTAAAATGGTCTTATCTATTGGCGATTTCGTTCCAATTCACATTCCAAGTAATATTCGGCATGCTAATTACATTGCCGGTTGCCAAATTGCATTATCTCTTATAGTTTCCGAGATATGGACTATCGATAATTTACACCTTAGGCTCTGCTTCTAACTTGGGCCCAAATTGTAAAATGGTCTTATCTATTGGCGATTTCGTTCCAATTCATATTCCAAGTAATATTCGGCATGCTAATTACATTTCCGGTTGCCAAATTGAATTATCTCTTATAGTTTCCGAGATATGGACTATCGATAATTTACACCTTAGGCTCTGCTTCTAACTTGGGCCCAAATTGTAAAATGGTCTTACCTATTGGCGATTTCGTTCCAATTCACATTCCAAGTAATATTCGGCATGCTAATTACATTGCCGGTTGCCAAATTGCATTATCTCTTATAGTTTCCGAGATATGGACTATCGATAATTTACACCTTAGGCTCTGCTTCTAACTTGGGCCCAAATTGTAAAATGGTCTTATCTATTGGCGATTTCGTTCCAATTCACATTCCAAGTAATATTCGGCATGCTAATTACATTGCCGGTTGCCAAATTGCATTATCTCTTATAGTTTCCGAGATATGGAATATCGATAATTTACACCTTAGGCTCTGCTTCTAACTTGGGCCCAAATTGTAAAATGGTCTTATCTATTGGCGATTTCGTCCCAATTCACATTCCAAGTGATATTCGGCATGCTAATTACATTGCCGGTTGCGAAATTGCATTATCTCTTATAGTTTCCGAGATATGGACTATCGATAATTTACACCTTAGGCTCTGCTTCTAACTTGGGCCCAAATTGTAAAATGGTCTTATCTATTGGCGATTTCGTTCCAATTCACATTCCAAGTAATATTCGGCATGCTAATTACATTGCCGGTTGCCAAATTGCATTATCTCTTATAGTTTCCGAGATATGGACTATCGATAATTTACACCTTAGGCTCTGCTTCTAACTTGGGCCCAAATTGTAAAATGGTCTTATCTATTGGCGATTTCGTTCCAATTCACATTCCAAGTAATATTCGGCATGCTAATTACATTGCCGGTTGCCAAATTGAATTATCTCTTATAGTTTCCGAGATATGGACTATCGATAATTTACACCTTAGGCTCTGCTTCTAACTTGGGCCCAAATTGTAAAATGGTCTTACCTATTGGCGATTTCGTTCCAATTCACATTCCAAGTAATATTCGGCATGCTAATTACATTGCCGGTTGCCAAATTGCATTATCTCTTATAGTTTCCGAGATATGGACTATCGATAATTTACACCTTAGGCTCTGCTTCTAACTTGGGCCCAAATTGTAAAATGGTCTTATCTATTGGCGATTTCGTTCCAATTCACATTCCAAGTAATATTCGGCATGCTAATTACATTGCCGGTTGCCAAATTGCATTATCTCTTATAGTTTCCGAGATATGGACTATCGATAATTTACACCTTAGGCTCTGCTTCTAACTTGGGCCCAAATTGTAAAATGGTCTTATCTATTGGCGATTTCGTCCCAATTCACATTCCAAGTGATATTCGGCATGCTAATTACATTGCCGGTTGGGAAATTGCATTATCTCTTATAGTTTTCGAGATATGGACTATCGATAATTTACACCTTAGGCTCTGCTTCTAACTTGGGCCCAAATTGTAAAATGGTCTTATCTATTGGCGATTTCGTTCCAATTCACATTCCAAGTAATATTCGGCATGCTAATTACATTGCCGGTTGCCAAATTGCATTATCTCTTATAGTTTCCGAGATATGGACTATCGATAATTTACACCTTAGGCTCTGCTTCTAACTTGGGCCCAAATTGTAAAATGGTCTTATCTATAGGCGATTTAGTTGCAATTCACATTCCAAGTAATATTCGGCATGCTAATTACATTGCCGGTTGCCAAATTGCATTATCTCTTATAGTTTCCGAGATATGGACTATCGATAATTTACACCTTAGGCTCTGCTTCTAACTTGGGCCCAAATTGTAAAATGGTCTTATCTATTGGCGATTTCGTTCCAATTCACATTCCAAGTAATATTCGGCATGCTAATTACATTGCCGGTTGCCAAATTGCATTATCTCTTATAGTTTCCGAGATATGGACTATCGATAATTTTCACCTTAGGCTCTGCTTCTAACTTGGGCCCTAATTGTAAAATGGTCTTATCTATTGGCGATTTAGTTGCAATTCACATTCCAAGTAATATTCGGCATGCTAATTACATTGCCGGTTGCCAAATTGCATTATCTCTTATAGTTTCCGAGATATGGACTATCGATAATTTACACCTTAGGCTCTGCTTCTAACTTGGGCCCAAATTGTAAAATGGTCTTATCTATTGGCGATTTCGTCCCAATTCACATTCCAAGTGATATTCGGCATGCTAATTACATTGCCGGTTGCGAAATTGCATTATCTCTTATAGTTTCCGAGATATGGACTATCGATAATTTACACCTTAGGCTCTGCTTCTAACTTGGGCCCAAATTGTAAAATGGTCTTATCTATTGGCGATTTCGTTCCAATTCACATTCCAAGTAATATTCGGCATGCTAATTACATTGCCGGTTGCCAAATTGCATTATCTCTTATAGTTTCCGAGATATGGACTATCGATAATTTACACCTTAGGCTCTGCTTCTAACTTGGGCCCAAATTGTAAAATGGTCTTATCTATTGGCGATTTCGTTCCAATTCACATTCCAAGTAATATTCGGCATGCTAATTACATTGCCGGTTGCCAAATTGAATTATCTCTTATAGTTTCCGAGATATGGACTATCGATAATTTACACCTTAGGCTCTGCTTCTAACTTGGGCCCAAATTGTAAAATGGTCTTACCTATTGGCGATTTCGTTCCAATTCACATTCCAAGTAATATTCGGCATGCTAATTACATTGCCGGTTGCCAAATTGCATTATCTCTTATAGTTTCCGAGATATGGACTATCGATAATTTACACCTTAGGCTCTGCTTCTAACTTGGGCCCAAATTGTAAAATGGTCTTATCTATTGGCGATTTCGTTCCAATTCACATTCCAAGTAATATTCGGCATGCTAATTACATGGCCGGTTGCCAAATTGCATTATCTCTTATAGTTTCCGAGATATGGACTATCGATAATTTACACCTTAGGCTCTGCTTCTAACTTGGGCCCAAATTGTAAAATGGTCTTATCTATTGGCGATTTCGTCCCAATTCACATTCCAAGTGATATTCGGCATGCTAATTACATTGCCGGTTGCGAAATTGCATTATCTCTTATAGTTTCCGAGATATGGACTATCGATAATTTACACCTTAGGCTCTGCTTCTAACTTGGGCCCAAATTGTAAAATGGTCTTATCTATTGGCGATTTCGTTCCAATTCACATTCCAAGTGATATTCGGCATGCTAATTACATTGCCGGTTGCCAAATTGCATTATCTCTTATAGTTTCCGAGATATGGACTATCGATAATTTACACCTTAGGCTCTGCTTCTAACTTGGGCCCAAATTGTAAAATGGTCTTATCTATTGGCGATTTCGTTCCAATTCACATTCCAAGTGATATTCGGCATGCTAATTACATTGCCGGTTGCCAAATTGCATTATCTCTTATAGTTTCCGAGATATGGACTATCGATAATTTACACCTTAGGCTCTGCTTCTAACTTGGGCCCAAATTGTAAAATGGTCTTATCTATTGGCGATTTAGTTGCAATTTACATTCCAAGTAATATTCGGCATGCTAATTACATTGCCGGTTGCCAAATTGCATTATCTCTTATAGTTTCCGAGATATGGACTATCGATAATTTACACCTTAGGCTCTGCTTCTAACTTGGGCCCAAATTGTAAAATGGTCTTATCTATTGGCGATTTCGTTCCAATTCACATTCCAAGTAATATTCGGCATGCTAATTACATTGCCGGTTGCCAAATTGCATTATCTCTTATAGTTTCCTAGATATGGACTATTGATAATTTACACCTTAGGCTCTGCTTCTAACTTGGGCCCAAATTGTAAAATGGTCTTATCTATTGGCGATTTCGTCCCAATTCACATTCCAAGTGATATTCGGCATGCTAATTACATTGCCGGTTGCGAAATTGCATTATCTCTTATAGTTTCCGAGATATGGACTATCAATAATTTACACCTTAGGCTCTGCTTCTAACTTGGGCCCAAATTGTAAAATGGTCTTATCTATTGGCGATTTCGTTCCAATTCACATTCCAAGTAATATTCGGCATGCTAATTACATTGCCGGTTGCCAAATTGCATTATCTCTTATAGTTTCCTAGATATGGACTATTGATAATTTACACCTTAGGCTCTGCTTCTAACTTGGGCCCAAATTGTAAAATGGTCTTATCTATTGGCGGTTTCGTCCCAATTCACATTCCAAGTGATATTCGGCATGCTAATTACATTGCCGGTTGCGAAATTGCATTATCTCTTATAGTTTCCGAGATATGGACTATCAATAATTTACACCTTAGGCTCTGCTTCTAACTTGGGCCCAAATTGTAAAATGGTCTTATCTATTGGCGATTTCGTTCCAATTCACATTCCAAGTAATATTCGGCATGCTAATTACATTGCCGGTTGCCAAATTGCATTATCTCTTATAGTTTCCGAGATATGGGCTATCGATAATTTACACCTTAGGCTCTGCTTCTAACTTGGGCCCAAATTGTAAAATGGTCTTATCTATTGGCGATTTCGTTCCAATTCACATTCCAAGTAATATTCGGCATGCTAATTACATTGCCGGTTGCCAAATTGCATTATCTCTTATAGTTTCCGAGATATGGACTATCGATAATTTACACCTTAGGCTCTGCTTCTAACTTGGGCCCAAATTGTAAAATGGTCTTATCTATAGGCGATTTAGTTGCAATTCACATTCCAAGTAATATTCGGCATGCTAATTACATTGCCGGTTGCCAAATTGCATTATTTCTTATAGTTTCCGAGATATGGACTATCGATAATTTACACCTTAGGCTCTGCTTCTAACTTGGGCCCAAATTGTAAAATGGTCTTATCTATTGGCAATTTCGTTCCAATTCACATTCCAAGTAATATTCGGCATGCTAATTACATTGCCGGTTGCCAAATTGCATTATCTCTTATAGTTTCCGAGATATGGACTATCGATAATTTACACCTTAGGCTCTGCTTCTAACTTGGGCCCAAATTGTAAAATGGTCTTATCTATTGGCGATTTAGTTGCAATTCACATTCCAAGTAATATTCGGCATGCTAATTACATTGCCGGTTGCCAAATTGCATTATCTCTTATAGTTTCCGAGATAAGGACTATCGATAATTTACACCTTAGGCTCTGCTTCTAACTTGGGCCCAAATAGTAAAATGGTCTTATCTATTGGCGATTTCGTTCCAATTCACATTCCAAGTAATATTCGGCATGCTAATTACATTGCCGGTTGCGAAATTGCATTATCTCTTATAGTTTCCGAGATATGGACTATCGATAATTTACACCTTAGGCTCTGCTTCTAACTTGGGCCCAAATTGTAAAATGGTCTTATCTATTGGCGATTTCGTTCCAATTCACATTCCAAGTAATATTCGGCATGCTAATTACATTGCCGGTTGCCAAATTGCATTATCTCTTATAGTTTCCGAGATATGGACTATCGATAATTTACACCATAGGCTCTGCTTCTAACTTGGGCCCAAATTGTAAAATGGTCTTATCTATTGGCGATTTCGTTCCAATTCACATTCCATGTAATATTCGGCATGCTAATTACATTGCCGGTTGCCAAATTGCATTATCTCTTATAGTTTCCGAGATATGGACTATCGATAATTTACACCTTAGGCTCTGCTTCTAACTTGCTCCCAAATTGTAAAATGGTCTTATCTATTGGCGATTTCGTTCCAATTCACATTCCAAGTAATATTCGGCATGCTAATTACATTGCCGGTTGCCAAATTGCATTATCTCTTATAGTTTCCGAGATATGGACTATCGATAATTTACACCTTAGGCTCTGCTTCTAACTTGGGCCCAAATTGTAAAATGGTCTTATCTATTGGCGATTTCGTTCCAATTCACATTCCAAGTAATATTCGGCATGCTAATTACATTGCCGGTTGCCAAATTGAATTATCTCTTATAGTTTCCGAGATATGGACTATCGATAATTTACACCTTAGGCTCTGCTTCTAACTTGGGCCCAAATTGTAAAATGGTTTTATCTATTGGCGATTTCGGTCCAATTCACATTCCAAGTAATATTGGGCATGCTAATTACATTGCCGGTTGCCAAATTGCATTATCTCTTATAGTTTCCGGGATATGGACTATCGATAATTTACACCTTAGGCTCTGCTTCTAACTTGGGCCCAAATTGTAAAATGGTCTTATCTATTGGCGATTTCGTTCCAATTCACATTCCAAGTAATATTCGGCATGCTAATTACATTGCCGGTTGCCAAATTGCATTATCTCTTATAGTTTCCGAGATATGGACTATCGATAATTTACACCTTAGGCTCTGCTTCTAACTTGGGCCCAAATTGTAAAATGGTCTTATCTATTGGCGATTTCGTTCCAATTCACATTCCAAGTAATATTCGGCATGCTAATTACATTGCCGGTTGCCAAATTGCATTATCTCTTATAGTTTCCGAGATATGGACTATCGATAATTTACACCTTAGGCTCTGCTTCTAACTTGGGCCCAAATTGTAAAATGGTCTTATCTATTGGCGATTTCGTTCCAATTCACACTCCAAGTAATATTCGGCATGCTAATTACATTGCCGGTTGCGAGATTGCATTATCTCTTATAGTTTCCGAGATATGGACTATCGATAATTTACACCTTAGGCTCTGCTTCTAACTTGGGCCCAAATTGTAAAATGGTCTTATCTATTGGCGATTTCGTTCCAATTCACATTCCAAGTAATATTGGGCATGCTAATTACATTGCCGGTTGCCAAATTGCATTATCTCTTATAGTTTCCGAGATATGGACTATCGATAATTTACACCATAGGCTCTGCTTTTAACTCGGGCCCAAATTGTAAAATGGTCTTACCTATTGGCGATTTCGTTCCAATTCACATTTCAAGTAATATTCGGCATGCTAATTACATTGCCGGTTGCCAAATTGCATTATCTCTTATAGTTTCCGAGATATGGACTATCGATAATTTACACCTTAGGCTCTGCTTCCAACTTGGGCCCAAATTGTAAAATGGTCTTATCTATTGGCGATTTCGTTCCAATTCACATTCCAATTAATATTCGGCATGCTAATTACATTGCCGGTTCCCAATTTGCATTATCTCTTATAGTTTCCGAGATATGGACTATCGATAATTTACACCTTAGGCTCTGCTTCTAACTTGGGCCCAAATTGTAAAATGGTCTTATCTATTGGCGATTTCGTTCCAATTCACATTCCAAGTAATATTCGGCATGCTAATTACATTGCCGGTTGCCAAATTGCATTATCTCTTATAGTTTCCGAGATATGGACTATCGATAATTTACACCTTAGGCTCTGCTTCTAACTTGGGCCCAAATTGTAAAATGGTCTTATCTATTGGCGATTTCGTCCCAATTCACATTCCAAGTAATATTCGGCATGCTAATTACATTGCCGGTTGCCAAATTGAATTATCTCTTATAGTTTCCGAGATATGGACTATCGATAACTTTTCGTTCCAATTCACATTCCAAGTAATATTCGGCATGCTAATTACATTGCCGGTTGCCAAATTGCATTATCTCTTATAGTTTCCGAGATATGGACTATCGATAATTTACACCTTAGGCTCTGCTTCTAACTTGGGCCCAAATTGTAAAATGGTCTTATCTATTGGCGATTTCGTTCCAATTCACATTCCAAGTAATATTCGGCATGCTAATTACATTGCCGGTTGCCAAATTGCATTATCTCTTATAGTTTCCGAGATATGGACTATCGATAATTTACACCATAGGCTCTGCTTCTAACTTGGGCCCAAATTGTAAAATGGTCTTATCTATTGGCGATTTCGTTCCAATTCACATTCCATGTAATATTCGGCATGCTAATTACATTGCCGGTTGCCAAATTGCATTATCTCTTATAGTTTCCGAGATATGGACTATCGATAATTTACACCTTAGGCTCTGCTTCTAACTTGCTCCCAAATTGTAAAATGGTCTTATCTATTGGCGATTTCGTTCCAATTCACATTCCAAGTAATATTCGGCATGCTAATTACATTGCCGGTTGCCAAATTGCATTATCTCTTATAGTTTCCGAGATATGGACTATCGATAATTTACACCTTAGGCTCTGCTTCTAACTTGGGCCCAAATTGTAAAATGGTCTTATCTATTGGCGATTTCGTTCCAATTCACATTCCAAGTAATATTCGGCATGCTAATTACATTGCCGGTTGCCAAATTGAATTATCTCTTATAGTTTCCGAGATATGGACTATCGATAATTTACACCTTAGGCTCTGCTTCTAACTTGGGCCCAAATTGTAAAATGGTCTTATCTATTGGCGATTTCGTTCCAATTCACATTCCAAGTAATATTGGGCATGCTAATTACATTGCCGGTTGCCAAATTGCATTATCTCTTATAGTTTCCGGGATATGGACTATCGATAATTTACACCATAGGCTCTGCTTCTAACTTGGGCCCAAATTGTAAAATGGTCTTATCTATTGGCGATTTCGTTCCAATTCACATTCCAAGTAATATTCGGCATGCTAATTACATTGCCGGTTGCCAAATTGCATTATCTCTTATAGTTTCCGAGATATGGACTATCGATAATTTACACCTTAGGCTCTGCTTCTAACTTGCTCCCAAATTGTAAAATGGTCTTATCTATTGGCGATTTCGTTCCAATTCACATTCCAAGTAATATTCGGCATGCTAATTACATTGCCGGTTGCCAAATTGTATTATCTCTTATAGTTTCCGAGATATGGACTATCGATAATTTACACCTTAGGCTCTGCTTCTAACTTGGGCCCAAATTGTAAAATGGTCTTACCTATTGGCGATTTCGTTCCAATTCACATTCCAAGTAATATTCGGCATGCTAATTACATTGCCGGTTGCCAAATTGCATTATCTCTTATAGTTTCCGGGATATGGACTATCGATAATTTACACCTTAGGCTCTGCTTCTAACTTGGGCCCAAATTGTAAAATGGTCTTATCTATTGGCGATTTCGTTCCAATTCACATTCCAAGTAATATTCGGCATGCTAATTACATTGCCGGTTGCCAAATTGCATTATCTCTTATAGTTTCCGAGATATGGACTATCGATAATTTACACCTTAGGCTCTGCTTCTAACTTGGGCCCAAATTGTAAAATGGTCTTATCTATTGGCGATTTCGTCCCAATTCACATTCCAAGTGATATTCGGCATGCTAATTACATTACCGGTTGCGAAATTGCATTATCTCTTATAGTTTCCGAGATATGGACTATCAATAATTTACACCTTAGGCTCTGCTTCTAACTTGGGTCCAAATTGTAAAATGGTCTTATCTATTGGCGATTTCGTTCCAATTCACATTCCAAGTAATATTCGGCATGCTAATTACATTGCCGGTTGCCAAATTGCATTATCTCTTATAGTTTCCGAGATATGGACTATCGATAATTTACACCTTAGGTTCTGCTTCTAACTTGGGCCCAAATTGTAAAATGGTCTTATCTATTGGCGATTTCGTTCCAATTCACATTCCAAGTAATATTCGGCATGCTAATTACATTGCCGGTTGCCAAATTGCATTATCTCTTATAGTTTCCGAGATATGGACTATCGATAATTTACACCTTAGGCTCTGCTTCTAACTTGGGCCCAAATTGTAAAATGGTCTTATCTATTGGCGATTTCGTTCCAATTCACATTCCAAGTAATATTCGGCATGCTAATTACATTGCCGGTTGCCAAATTGCATTATCTCTTATAGTTTCCGAGATATGGACTATCGATAATTTACACCTTAGGCTCTGCTTCTAACTTGGGCCCAAATTGTAAAATGGTCTTATCTATTGGCGATTTCGTTCCAATTCACATTCCAAGTAATATTCGGCATGCTAATTACATTGCCGGTTGCCAAATTGCATTATCTCTTATAATTTCCGAGATATGGACTATCGATAATTTACACCTTAGGCTCTGCTTCTAACTTGGGAACAAATTGTAAAATGGCCTTATCTATTGGCGATTTCGTTCCAATTCACATTCCAAGTAATATTCGGCATGCTAATTACATTGCCGGTTGCCAAATTGAATTATCTCTTATAGTTTCCGAGATATGGACTATCGATAATTTACACCTTAGGCTCTGCTTCTAACTTGGGCCCAAATTGTAAAATGGTCTTATCTATTGGCGATTTCGTTCCAATTCACATTCCAAGTAATATTGGGCATGCTAATTACATTGCCGGTTGCCAAATTGCATTATCTCTTATAGTTTCCGGGATATGGACTATCGATAATTTACACCATAGGCTCTGCTTCTAACTTGGGCCCAAATTGTAAAATGGTCTTATCTATTGGCGATTTCGTTCCAATTCACATTCCAAGTAATATTCGGCATGCTAATTACATTGCCGGTTGCCAAATTGCATTATCTCTTATAGTTTCCGAGATATGGACTATCGATAATTTACACCTTAGGCTCTGCTTCTAACTTGCTCCCAAATTGTAAAATGGTCTTATCTATTGGCGATTTCGTTCCAATTCACATTCCAAGTAATATTCGGCATGCTAATTACATTGCCGGTTGCCAAATTGTATTATCTCTTATAGTTTCCGAGATATGGACTATCGATAATTTACACCTTAGGCTCTGCTTCTAACTTGGGCCCAAATTGTAAAATGGTCTTACCTATTGGCGATTTCGTTCCAATTCACATTCCAAGTTATATTCGGCATGCTAATTACATTGCCGGTTGCCAAATTGCATTATCTCTTATAGTTTCCGAGATATGGACTATCGATAATTTACACCTTAGGCTCTGCTTCTAACTTGGGCCCAAATTGTAAAATGGTCTTATCTATTGGCGATTTCGTTCCAATTCACATTCCAAGTAATATTCGGCATGCTAATTACATTGCCGGTTGCCAAATTGCATTATCTCTTATAGTTTCCGAGATATGGACTATCGATAATTTACACCTTAGGCTCTGCTTCTAACTTGGGCCCAAATTGTAAAATGGTCTTATCTATTGGCGATTTCGTCCCAATTCACATTCCAAGTGATATTCGGCATGCTAATTACATTACCGGTTGCGAAATTGCATTATCTCTTATAGTTTCCGAGATATGGACTATCAATAATTTACACCTTAGGCTCTGCTTCTAACTTGGGTCCAAATTGTAAAATGGTCTTATCTATTGGCGATTTCGTTCCAATTCACATTCCAAGTAATATTCGGCATGCTAATTACATTGCCGGTTGCCAAATTGCATTATCTCTTATAGTTTCCGAGATATGGACTATCGATAATTTACACCTTAGGTTCTGCTTCTAACTTGGGCCCAAATTGTAAAATGGTCTTATCTATTGGCGATTTCGTTCCAATTCACATTCCAAGTAATATTCGGCATGCTAATTACATTGCCGGTTGCCAAATTGCATTATCTCTTATAGTTTCCGAGATATGGACTATCGATAATTTACACCTTAGGCTCTGCTTCTAACTTGGGCCCAAATTGTAAAATGGTCTTATCTATTGGCGATTTCGTTCCAATTCACATTCCAAGTAATATTCGGCATGCTAATTACATTGCCGGTTGCCAAGTTGCATTATCTCTTATAGTTTCCGAGATATGGACTATCGATAATTTACACCTTAGGCTCTGCTTCTAACTTGGGCCCAAATTGTAAAATGGTCTTATCTATTGGCGATTTCGTTCCAATTCACATTCCAAGTAATATTCGGCATGCTAATTACATTGCCGGTTGCCAAATTGCATTATCTCTTATAATTTCCGAGATATGGACTATCGATAATTTACACCTTAGGCTCTGCTTCTAACTTGGGAACAAATTGTAAAATGGCCTTATCTATTGGCGATTTCGTTCCAATTCACATTCCAAGTAATATTCGGCATGCTAATTACATTGCCGGTTGCCAAATTGCATTATCTCTTATAGTTTCCGAGATATGGACTATCGATAATTTACACCTTAGGCTCTGCTTCTAACTTGGGCCCAAATTGTAAAATGGTCTTATCTATTGGCGATTTCGTTCCAATTCACATTCCAAGTGATATTCGGCATGCTAATTACATTGCCGGTTGCCAAATTGCATTATCTCTTATAGTTTCCGAGATATGGACTATCGATAATTTACACCTTAGGCTCTGCTTCTAACTTGGGCCCAAATTGTAAAATGGTCTTATCTATTGGCGATTTAGTTGCAATTCACATTCCAAGTAATATTCGGCATGCTAATTACATTGCCGGTTGCCAAATTGCATTATCTCTTATAGTTTCCGAGATATGGACTATCGATAATTTACACCTTGGGCTCTGCTTCTAACTTGGGCCCAAATTGTAAAATGGTCTTATCTATTGGCGATTTCGTTCCAATTCACATTCCAAGTAATATTCGGCATGCTAATTACATTGCCGGTTGCCAAATTGCATTATCTCTTATAGTTTCCGAGATATGGACTATCGATAATTTACACCTTAGGCTCTGCTTCTAACTTGGGCCCAAATTGTAAAATGGTCTTATCTATTGGCGATTTCGTTCCAATTCACATTCCAAGTAATATTCGGCATGCTAATTACATTGCCGGTTGCCAAATTGCATTATCTCTTATAGTTTCCGAGATATGGACTATCGATAATTTACACCTTAGGCTCTGCTTCTAACTTGGGCCCAAATTGTAAAATGGCCTTATCTATAGGCGATTTCGTTCCAATTCACACTCCAAGTAATATTCGGCATGCTAATTACATAGCCGGTTGCGAAATTGCATTATCTCTTATAGTTTCCGAGATATGGACTATCGATAATTTACACCTTAGGCTCAGCTTCTAACTTGGGCCCAAATTGTAAAATGGTCTTATCTATTGGCGATTTCGTTCCAATTCACATTCCAAGTAATATTCGGCATGCTAATTACATTGCCGGTTGCCAAATTGCATTATATCTTATAGTTTCCGAGATATGGACTATCGATAATTTACACCTTAGGCTCTGCTTCTAACTTGGGCCCAAATTGTAAAATGGTCTTATCTATTGGCGATTTCGTTCCAATTCACATTCCAAGTAATATTCGGCATGCTAATTACATTGCCGGTTGCCAAATTGCATTATCTCTTATAGTTTCCGAGATATGGACTATCGATAATTTACACCTTAGGCTCTGCTTCTAACTTGGGCCCAAATTGTAAAATGGTCTTATCTATTGGCGATTTCGTTCCAATTCACATTCCAAGTAATATTCGGCATGCTAATTACATTGCCGGTTGCCAAATTGCATTATCTCTTATAGTTTCCGAGATATGGACTATCGATAATTTACACCATAGGCTCTGCTTCTAACTTGGGCCCAAATTGTAAAATGGTCTTATCTATTGGCGATTTCGTTCCAATTCACATTCCATGTAATATTCGGCATGCTAATTACATTGCCGGTTGCCAAATTGCTTTATCTCTTATAGTTTCCGAGATATGGACTATCGATAATTTACACCTTAGGCTCTGCTTCTAACTTGCGCCCAAATTGTAAAATGGTCTTATCTATTGGCGATTTCGTTCCAATTCACATTCCAAGTAATATTCGGCATGCTAATTACATTGCCGGTTGCCAAATTGCATTATCTCTTATAGTTTCCGAGATATGGACTATCGATAATTTACACCTTAATCTCTGCTTCTAACTTGGGCCCAAATTGTAAAATGGTCTTATCTATTGGTGATTTCGTTCCAATTCACATTCCAAGTAATATTCGGCATGCTAATTACATTGCCGGTTGCCAAATTGAATTATCTCTTATAGTTTCCGACATATGGACTATCGATAATTTACACCTTAGGCTCTGCTTCTAACTTGGGCCCAAATTGTAAAATGGTCTTATCTATTGGCGATTTCGTTCCAATTCACATTCCAAGTAATATTCGGCATGCTAATTACATTGCCGGTTGCCAAATTGCATTATCTCTTATAGTTTCCGAGATATGGACTATCGATAATTTACACCTTAGGCTCTGCTTCTAACTTGGGCCCAAATTGTAAAATGGCCTTATCTATTGGCGATTTCGTTCCAATTCAAATTCCAAGTAATATTCGGCATGCTAATTACATTGCCGGTTGCCAAATTGCATTATCTCTTATAGTTTCCGAGATATGGACTATCGATAATTTACACCTTAGGCTCTGCTTCTAACTTGGGCCCAAATTGTAAAATGGTCTTATCTATTGGCGATTTCGTCCCAATTCACATTCCAAGTGATATTCGGCATGCTAATTACATTACCGGTTGCGAAATTGCATTATCTCTTATAGTTTCCGAGATATGGACTATCAATAATTTACACCTTAGGCTCTGCTTCTAACTTGGGTCCAAATTGTAAAATGGTCTTATCTATTGGCGATTTCGTTCCAATTCACATTCCAAGTAATATTCGGCATGCTAATTACATTGCCGGTTGCCAAATTGCATTATCTCTTATAGTTTCCGAGATATGGACTATCGATAATTTACACCTTAGGTTCTGCTTCTAACTTGGGCCCAAATTGTAAAATGGTCTTATCTATTGGCGATTTCGTTCCAATTCACATTCCAAGTAATATTCGGCATGCTAATTACATTGCCGGTTGCCAAATTGCATTATCTCTTATAGTTTCCGAGATATGGACTATCGATAATTTACACCTTAGGCTCTGCTTCTAACTTGGGCCCAAATTGTAAAATGGTCTTATCTATTGGCGATTTCGTTCCAATTCACATTCCAAGTAATATTCGGCATGCTAATTACATTGCCGGTTGCCAAATTGCATTATCTCTTATAGTTTCCGAGATATGGACTATCGATAATTTACACCTTAGGCTCTGCTTCTAACTTGGGCCCAAATTGTAAAATGGTCTTATCTATTGGCGATTTCGTTCCAATTCACATTCCAAGTAATATTCGGCATGCTAATTACATTGCCGGTTGCCAAATTGCATTATCTCTTATAATTTCCGAGATATGGACTATCGATAATTTACACCTTAGGCTCTGCTTCTAACTTGGGAACAAATTGTAAAATGGCCTTATCTATTGGCGATTTCGTTCCAATTCACATTCCAAGTAATATTCGGCATGCTAATTACATTGCCGGTTGCCAAATTGAATTATCTCTTATAGTTTCCGAGATATGGACTATCGATAATTTACACCTTAGGCTCTGCTTCTAACTTGGGCCCAAATTGTAAAATGGTCTTATCTATTGGCGATTTCGTTCCAATTCACATTCCAAGTAATATTGGGCATGCTAATTACATTGCCGGTTGCCAAATTGCATTATCTCTTATAGTTTCCGGGATATGGACTATCGATAATTTACACCATAGGCTCTGCTTCTAACTTGGGCCCAAATTGTAAAATGGTCTTATCTATTGGCGATTTCGTTCCAATTCACATTCCAAGTAATATTCGGCATGCTAATTACATTGCCGGTTGCCAAATTGCATTATCTCTTATAGTTTCCGAGATATGGACTATCGATAATTTACACCTTAGGCTCTGCTTCTAACTTGCTCCCAAATTGTAAAATGGTCTTATCTATTGGCGATTTCGTTCCAATTCACATTCCAAGTAATATTCGGCATGCTAATTACATTGCCGGTTGCCAAATTGTATTATCTCTTATAGTTTCCGAGATATGGACTATCGATAATTTACACCTTAGGCTCTGCTTCTAACTTGGGCCCAAATTGTAAAATGGTCTTACCTATTGGCGATTTCGTTCCAATTCACATTCCAAGTTATATTCGGCATGCTAATTACATTGCCGGTTGCCAAATTGCATTATCTCTTATAGTTTCCGAGATATGGACTATCGATAATTTACACCTTAGGCTCTGCTTCTAACTTGGGCCCAAATTGTAAAATGGTCTTATCTATTGGCGATTTCGTTCCAATTCACATTCCAAGTAATATTCGGCATGCTAATTACATTGCCGGTTGCCAAATTGCATTATCTCTTATAGTTTCCGAGATATGGACTATCGATAATTTACACCTTAGGCTCTGCTTCTAACTTGGGCCCAAATTGTAAAATGGTCTTATCTATTGGCGATTTCGTCCCAATTCACATTCCAAGTGATATTCGGCATGCTAATTACATTACCGGTTGCGAAATTGCATTATCTCTTATAGTTTCCGAGATATGGACTATCAATAATTTACACCTTAGGCTCTGCTTCTAACTTGGGTCCAAATTGTAAAATGGTCTTATCTATTGGCGATTTCGTTCCAATTCACATTCCAAGTAATATTCGGCATGCTAATTACATTGCCGGTTGCCAAATTGCATTATCTCTTATAGTTTCCGAGATATGGACTATCGATAATTTACACCTTAGGTTCTGCTTCTAACTTGGGCCCAAATTGTAAAATGGTCTTATCTATTGGCGATTTCGTTCCAATTCACATTCCAAGTAATATTCGGCATGCTAATTACATTGCCGGTTGCCAAATTGCATTATCTCTTATAGTTTCCGAGATATGGACTATCGATAATTTACACCTTAGGCTCTGCTTCTAACTTGGGCCCAAATTGTAAAATGGTCTTATCTATTGGCGATTTCGTTCCAATTCACATTCCAAGTAATATTCGGCATGCTAATTACATTGCCGGTTGCCAAGTTGCATTATCTCTTATAGTTTCCGAGATATGGACTATCGATAATTTACACCTTAGGCTCTGCTTCTAACTTGGGCCCAAATTGTAAAATGGTCTTATCTATTGGCGATTTCGTTCCAATTCACATTCCAAGTAATATTCGGCATGCTAATTACATTGCCGGTTGCCAAATTGCATTATCTCTTATAATTTCCGAGATATGGACTATCGATAATTTACACCTTAGGCTCTGCTTCTAACTTGGGAACAAATTGTAAAATGGCCTTATCTATTGGCGATTTCGTTCCAATTCACATTCCAAGTAATATTCGGCATGCTAATTACATTGCCGGTTGCCAAATTGCATTATCTCTTATAGTTTCCGAGATATGGACTATCGATAATTTACACCTTAGGCTCTGCTTCTAACTTGGGCCCAAATTGTAAAATGGTCTTATCTATTGGCGATTTCGTTCCAATTCACATTCCAAGTGATATTCGGCATGCTAATTACATTGCCGGTTGCCAAATTGCATTATCTCTTATAGTTTCCGAGATATGGACTATCGATAATTTACACCTTAATCTCTGCTTCTAACTTGGGCCCAAATTGTAAAATGGTCTTATCTATTGGTGATTTCGTTCCAATTCACATTCCAAGTAATATTCGGCATGCTAATTACATTGCCGGTTGCCAAATTGAATTATCTCTTATAGTTTCCGACATATGGACTATCGATAATTTACACCTTAGGCTCTGCTTCTAACTTGGGCCCAAATTGTAAAATGGTCTTATCTATTGGCGATTTCGTTCCAATTCACATTCCAAGTAATATTCGGCGTGCTAATTACATTGCCGGTTGCCAAATTGCATTATCTCTTATAGTTTCCGAGATATGGACTATCGATAATTTACACCTTAGGCTCTGCTTCTAACTTGGGCCCAAATTGTAAAATGGCCTTATCTATAGGCGATTTCGTTCCAATTCACACTCCAAGTAATATTCGGCATGCTAATTACATAGCCGGTTGCGAAATTGCATTATCTCTTATAGTTTCCGAGATATGGACTATCGATAATTTACACCTTAGGCTCAGCTTCTAACTTGGGCCCAAATTGTAAAATGGTCTTATCTATTGGCGATTTCGTTCCAATTCACATTCCAAGTAATATTCGGCATGCTAATTACATTGCCGGTTGCCAAATTGCATTATATCTTATAGTTTCCGAGATATGGACTATCGATAATTTACACCTTAGGCTCTGCTTCTAACTTGGGCCCAAATTGTAAAATGGTCTTATCTATTGGCGATTTCGTTCCAATTCACATTCCAAGTAATATTCGGCATGCTAATTACATTGCCGGTTGCCAAATTGCATTATCTCTTATAGTTTCCGAGATATGGACTATCGATAATTTACACCTTAGGCTCTGCTTCTAACTTGGGCCCAAATTGTAAAATGGTCTTATCTATTGGCGATTTCGTTCCAATTCACATTCCAAGTAATATTCGGCATGCTAATTACATTGCCGGTTGCCAAATTGCATTATCTCTTATAGTTTCCGAGATATGGACTATCGATAATTTACACCTTAGGCTCTGCTTCTAACTTGGGCCCAAATTGTAAAATGGCCTTATCTATTGGCGATTTCGTTCCAATTCAAATTCCAAGTAATATTCGGCATGCTAATTACATTGCCGGTTGCCAAATTGCATTATCTCTTATAGTTTCCGAGATATGGACTATCGATAATTTACACCATAGGCTCTGCTTCTAACTTGGGCCCAAATTGTAAAATGGTCTTATCTATTGGCGATTTCGTTCCAATTCACATTCCATGTAATATTCGGCATGCTAATTACATTGCCGGTTGCCAAATTGCATTATCTCTTATAGTTTCCGAGATATGGACTATCGATAATTTACACCTTAGGCTCTGCTTCTAACTTGCTCCCAAATTGTAAAATGGTTTTATCTATTGGCGATTTCGTTCCAATTCACACTCCAAGTAATATTCGGCATGCTAATTACATTGCCGGTTGCCAAATTGCATTATCTCTTATAGTTTCCGAGATATGGACTATCGATAATTTACACCTTAGGCTCTGCTTCTAACTTGGGCCCAAATTGTAAAATGGTCTTATCTATTGGCGATTTCGTTCCAATTCACATTCCAAGTAATATTCGGCATGCTAATTACATTGCCGGTTGCCAAATTGAATTATATCTTATAGTTTCCGAGATATGGACTATCGATAATTTACACCTTAGGCTCTGCTTCTAACTTGGGCCCAAATTGTAAAATGGTCTTATCTATTGGCGATTTCGTTCCAATTCACATTCCAAGTAATATTGGGCATGCTAATTACATTGCCGGTTGCCAAATTGCATTATCTCTTATAGTTTCCGGGATATGGACTATCGATAATTTACACCATAGGCTCTGCTTCTAACTTGGGCCCAAATTGTAAAATGGTCTTATCTATTGGCGATTTCGTTCCAATTCACATTCCAAGTAATATTCGGCATGCTAATTACATTGCCGGTTGCCAAATTGCATTATCTCTTATAGTTTCCGAGATATGGACTATCGATAATTTACACCTTAGGCTCTGCTTCTAACTTGCTCCCAAATTGTAAAATGGTCTTATCTATTGGCGATTTCGTTCCAATTCACATTCCAAGTAATATTCGGCATGCTAATTACATTGCCGGTTGCCAAATTGTATTATCTCTTATAGTTTCCGAGATATGGACTATCGATAATTTACACCTTAGGCTCTGCTTCTAACTTGGGCCCAAATTGTAAAATGGTCTTATCTATTGGCGATTTCGTCCCAATTCACATTCCAAGTGATATTCGGCATGCTAATTACATTACCGGTTGCGAAATTGCATTATCTCTTATAGTTTCCGAGATATGGACTATCAATAATTTACACCTTAGGCTCTGCTTCTAACTTGGGTCCAAATTGTAAAATGGTCTTATCTATTGGCGATTTCGTTCCAATTCACATTCCAAGTAATATTCGGCATGCTAATTACATTGCCGGTTGCCAAATTGCATTATCTCTTATAGTTTCCGAGATATGGACTATCGATAATTTACACCTTAGGTTCTGCTTCTAACTTGGGCCCAAATTGTAAAATGGTCTTATCTATTGGCGATTTCGTTCCAATTCACATTCCAAGTAATATTCGGCATGCTAATTACATTGCCGGTTGCCAAATTGCATTATCTCTTATAGTTTCCGAGATATGGACTATCGATAATTTACACCTTAGGCTCTGCTTCTAACTTGGGCCCAAATTGTAAAATGGTCTTATCTATTGGCGATTTCGTTCCAATTCACATTCCAAGTAATATTCGGCATGCTAATTACATTGCCGGTTGCCAAATTGCATTATCTCTTATAGTTTCCGAGATATGGACTATCGATAATTTACACCTTAGGCTCTGCTTCTAACTTGGGCCCAAATTGTAAAATGGTCTTATCTATTGGCGATTTCGTTCCAATTCACATTCCAAGTAATATTCGGCATGCTAATTACATTGCCGGTTGCCAAATTGCAGTATCTCTTATAGTTTCCGAGATATGGACTATCGATAATTTACACCTTAGGCTCTGCTTCTAACTTGGGAACAAATTGTAAAATGGCCTTATCTATTGGCGATTTCGTTCCAATTCACATTCCAAGTAATATTCGGCATGCTAATTACATTGCCGGTTGCCAAATTGCATTATCTCTTATAGTTTCCGAGATATGGACTATCGATAATTTACACCTTAGGCTCTGCTTCTAACTTGGGCCCAAATTGTAAAATGGTCTTATCTATTGGCGATTTCGTTCCAATTCACATTCCAAGTGATATTCGGCATGCTAATTACATTGCCGGTTGCCAAATTGCATTATCTCTTATAGTTTCCGAGATATGGACTATCGATAATTTACACCTTAGGCTCTGCTTCTAACTTGGGCCCAAATTGTAAAATGGTCTTATCTATTGGCGATTTAGTTGCAGTTCACATTCCAAGTAATATTCGGCATGCTAATTACATTGCCGGTTGCCAAATTGCATTATCTCTTATAGTTTCCGAGATATGGACTATCGATAATTTACACCTTAGGCTCCGCTTCTAACTTGGGCCCAAATTGTAAAATGGTCTTATCTATTGGCGATTTCGTTCCAATTCACATTCCAAGTAATATTCGGCATGCTAATTACATTGCCGGTTGCCAAATTGCATTATCTCTTATAGTTTCCGAGATATGGACTATCGATAATTTACACCTTAGGCTCTGCTTCTAACTTGGGCCCAAATTGTAAAATGGTCTTATCTATTGGCGATTTCGTTCCAATTCACATTCCAAGTAATATTCGGCATGCTAATTACATTGCCGGTTGCCAAATTGCATTATCTCTTATAGTTTCCGAGATATGGACTATCGATAATTTACACCTTAGGCTCTGCTTCTAACTTGGGCCCAAATTGTAAAATGGCCTTATCTATAGGCGATTTCGTTCCAATTCACACTCCAAGTAATATTCGGCATGCTAATTACATTGCCGGTTGCGAAATTGCATTATCTCTTATAGTTTCCGAGATATGGACTATCGATAATTTACACCTTAGGCTCAGCTTCTAACTTGGGCCCAAATTGTAAAATGGTCTTATCTATTGGCGATTTCGTTCCAATTCACATTCCAAGTAATATTCGGCATGCTAATTACATTGCCGGTTGCCAAATTGCATTATCTCTTATAGTTTCCGAGATATGGACTATCGATAATTTACACCTTAGGCTCTGCTTCTAACTTGGGCCCAAATTGTAAAATGGTCTTATCTATTGGCGATTTCGTTCCAATTCACATTCCAAGTAATATTCGGCATGCTAATTACATTGCCGGTTGCCAAATTGCATTATCTCTTATAGTTTCCTAGATATGGACTATTGATAATTTACACCTTAGGCTCAGCTTCTAACTTGGACCCAAATTGTAAAATGGTCTTATCTATTGGCGATTTCGTCCCAATTCACATTCCAAGTGATATTCGGCATGCTAATTACATTGCCGGTTGCGAAATTGCATTATCTCTTATAGTTTCCGAGATATGGACTATCAATAATTTACACCTTAGGCTCTGCTTCTAACTTGGGCCCAAATTGTAAAATGGTCTTATCTATTGGCGATTTCGTTCCAATTCACATTCCAAGTAATATTCGGCATGCTAATTACATTGCCGGCTGCCAAATTGCATTATCTCTTATAGTTTCCGAGATATGGACTATCGATAATTTACACCTTAGGCTCTGCTTCTAACTTGGGCCCAAATTGTAAAATGGTCTTATCTATTGGCGATTTCGTTCCAATTCACATTCCAAGTAATATTCGGCATGCTAATTACATTGCCGGTTGCCAAATTGCATTATCTCTTATAGTTTCCGAGATATGGACTATCGATAATTTACACCTTAGGCTCTGCTTCTAACTTGGGCCCAAATTGTAAAATGGTCTTATCTATTGGCGATTTCGTTCCAATTCACATTCCAAGTAATATTCGGCATGCTAATTACATTGCCGGTTGCCAAATTGCATTATCTCTTATAGTTTCCGAGATATGGACTATCGATAATTTACACCATAGGCTCTGCTTCTAACTTGGGCCCAAATTGTAAAATGGTCTTATCTATTGGCGATTTCGTTCCAATTCACATTCCATGTAATATTCGGCATGCTAATTACATTGCCGGTTGCCAAATTGCATTATCTCTTATAGTTTCCGAGATATGGACTATCGATAATTTACACCTTAGGCTCTGCTTCTAACTTGCTCCCAAATTGTAAAATGGTCTTATCTATTGGCGATTTCGTTCCAATTCACATTCCAAGTAATATTCGGCATGCTAATTACATTGCCGGTTGCCAAATTGCATTATCTCTTATAGTTTCCGAGATATGGACTATCGATAATTTACACCTTAGGCTCTGCTTCTAACTTGGGCCCAAATTGTAAAATGGTCTTATCTATTGGCGATTTCGTTCCAATTCACATTCCAAGTAATATTCGGCATGCTAATTACATTGCCGGTTGCCAAATTGAATTATCTCTTATAGTTTCCGAGATATGGACTATCGATAATTTACACCTTAGGCTCTGCTTCTAACTTGGGCCCAAATTGTAAAATGGTCTTATCTATTGGCGATTTCGTTCCAATTCACATTCCAAGTAATATTCGGCATGCTAATTACATTGCCGGTTGCCAAATTGCATTATCTCTTATAGTTTCCGAGATATGGACTATCGATAATTTACACCTTAGGCTCTGCTTCTAACTTGCTCCCAAATTGTAAAATGGTCTTATCTATTGGCGATTTCGTTCCAATTCACATTCCAAGTAATATTCGGCATGCTAATTACATTGCCGGTTGCCAAATTGTATTATCTCTTATAGTTTCCGAGATATGGACTATCGATAATTTACACCTTAGGCTCTGCTTCTAACTTGGGCCCAAATTGTAAAATGGTCTTACCTATTGGCGATTTCGTTCCAATTCACATTCCAAGTAATATTCGGCATGCTAATTACATTGCCGGTTGCCAAATTGCATTATCTCTTATAGTTTCCGAGATATGGACTATCGATAATTTACACCTTAGGCTCTGCTTCTAACTTGGGCCCAAATTGTAAAATGGTCTTATCTATTGGCGATTTCGTTCCAATTCACATTCCAAGTAATATTCGGCATGCTAATTACATTGCCGGTTGCCAAATTGCATTATCTCTTGTAGTTTCCGAGATATGGACTATCGATAATTTACACCTTAGGTTCTGCTTCTAACTTGGGCCCAAATTGTAAAATGGTCTTATCTATTGGCGATTTCGTTCCAATTCACATTCCAAGTAATGTTCGGCATGCTAATTACATTGCCGGTTGCCAAATTGCATTATCTCTTATAGTTTCCGAGATATGGACTATCGATAATTTACACCTTAGGCTCTGCTTCTAACTTGGGCCCAAATTGTAAAATGGTCTTATCTATTGGCGATTTCGTTCCAATTCACATTCCAAGTAATATTCGGCATGCTAATTACATTGCCGGTTGCCAAATTGCATTATCTCTTATAGTTTCCGAGATATGGACTATCGATAATTTACACCTTAGGCTCTGCTTCTAACTTGGGCCCAAATTGTAAAATGGTCTTATCTATTGGCGATTTCGTTCCAATTCACATTCCAAGTAATATTCGGCATGCTAATTACATTGCCGGTTGCCAAATTGCATTATCTCTTATAGTTTCCGAGATATGGACTATCGATAATTTACACCTTAGGCTCGGCTTCTAACTTGGGCCCAAATTGTAAAATGGTCTTCTCTATTGGCGATTTCGTTCCAATTCACATTCCAAGTAATATTCGGCATGCTAATTACATTGCCGGTTGCCAAATTGCATTACCTCTTATAGTTTCCGAGATATGGACTATCGATAATTTACACCTTAGGCTCTGCTTCTAACTTGGGCCCAAATTGTAAAATGGTCTTATCTATTGGCGATTTCGTTCCAATTCACATTCCAAGTAATATTCGGCATGCTAATTACATTGCCGGTTGCCAAATTGCATTATCTCTTATAGTTTCCGAGATATGGACTATCGATAATTTACACCTTAGGCTCTGCTTCTAACTTGGGCCCAAATTGTAAAATGGTCTTATCTATTGGCGATTTCGTTCCAATTCACATTCGAAGTAATATTCGGCATGCTAATTACATTGCCGGTTGCCAAATTGCATTATCTCTTATAGTTTCCGAGATATGGACTATCAATAATTTACACCTTAGGCTCTGCTTCTAACTTGGGCCCAAATTGTAAAATGGTCTTATCTATTGGCGATTTCGTTCCAATTCACATTCCAAGTAATATTCGGCATGCTAATTACATTGTCGGTTGCCAAATTGAATTATCTCTTATAGTTTCCGAGATATGGACTATCGATAATTTACACCTTAGGCTCTGCTTCTAACTTGGGCCCAAATTGTAAAATGGTCTTATCTATTGGCGATTTCGTTCCAATTCACATTCCAAGTAATATTCGGCATGCTAATTACATTGCCGGTTGCCAAATTGCATTATCTCTTATTGTTTCCGAGATATGGACTATCGATAATTTACACCTTAGGCTCTGCTTCTAACTTGGGCCCAAATTGTAAAATGGTCTTACCTATTGGCGATTTCGTTCCAATTCACATTCCAATTAATATTCGGCATGCTAATTACATTGCCGGTTGCCAAATTGCATTATCTCTTATAGTTTCCGAGATATGGACTATCGATAATTTACACCTTAGGCTCTGCTTCTAACTTGGGCCCAAATTGTAAAATGGTCTTATCTATTGGCGATTTCGTTCCAATTCACATTCCAAGTAATATTCGGCATGCTAATTACATTGCCGGTTGCCAAATTGCATTATCTCTTATAGTTTCCGAGATATGGACTATCGATAATTTACACCTTAGGCTCTGCTTCTAACTTGGGCCCAAATTGTAAAATGGTCTTACCTATTGGCGATTTCGTTCCAATTCACATTCCAAGTAACATTCGGCATGCTAATTACATTGCCGGTTGCCAAACTGCATTATCTCTTATAGTTTCCGAGATATGGACTATCGATAATTTACACCTTAGGCTCTGCTTCTAACTTGGGCCCTAATTGTAAAATGGCCTTATCTATTGGCGATTTCGTTCCAATTCACATTCCAAGTAATATTCGGCATGCTAATTACATTGCCGGTTGCCAAATTGCATTATCTCTTATAGTTTCCGAGATATGGACTATCAATAATTTACACCTTAGGCTCTGCTTCTAACTTGGGCCCAAATTGTAAAATGGTCTTATCTATTGGCGATTTCGTTCCAATTCACATTCCAAGTAACATTCGGCATGCTAATTACATTGCCGGTTGCCAAATTGCATTATCTCTTATAGTTTCCGAGATATGGACTATCGATAATTTACACCTTAGGCTCTGCTTCTAACTTGGGCCCTAATTGTAAAATGGCCTTATCTATTGGCGATTTCGTTCCAATTCACATTCCAAGTAATATTCGGCATGCTAATTACATTGCCGGTTGCCAAATTGCATTATCTCTTATAGTTTCCGAGATATGGACTATCGATAATTTACATCTTAGGCTCTGCTTCTAACTTGAGCGCAAATTGTAAAATGGTCTTATCTATTGGCGATTTCGTTCCAATTCACATTCCAAGTAATATTCGGCATGCTAATTACATTGCCGGTTGCCAAATTGCATTATCTCCTATAGTTTCCGAGATATGGACTATCGATAATTTACACCTTAGGCTCTGCTTCTAACTTGGGCCCAAATTGTAAAATGGTCTTATCTATTGGCGATTTCGTCCCAATTCACATTCCAAGTGATATTCGGCATGCTAATTACATTGCCGGTTGCGAAATTGCATTATCTCTTATAGTTTCCGAGATATGGACTATCAATAATTTACACCTTAGGCTCTGCTTCTAACTTGGGCCCAAATTGTAAAATGGCCTTATCTATTGGCGATTTCGTTCCAATTCACATTCCAAGTAATATTCGGCATGCTAATTACATTGCCGGTTGCCAAATTGCATTATCTCTTATAGTTTCCGAGATATGGACTATCGATAATTTACACCTTAGGCTCTGCTTCTAACTTGGGCCCAAATTGTAAAATGGTCTTATCTATTGGCGATTTCGTTCCAATTCACATTCCAAGTAATATTCGGCATGCTAATTACATTGCCGGTTGCCAAATTGCATTATCTCTTATAGTTTCCGAGATATGGACTATCGATAATTTACACCTTAGGCTCTGCTTCTAACTTGGGCCCAAATTGTAAAATGGTCTTATCTATTGGCGATTTCGTCCCAATTCACATTCCAAGTGATATTCGGCATGCTAATTACATTACCGGTTGCGAAATTGCATTATCTCTTATAGTTTCCGAGATATGGACTATCAATAATTTACACCTTAGGCTCTGCTTCTAACTTGGGTCCAAATTGTAAAATGGTCTTATCTATTGGCGATTTCGTTCCAATTCACATTCCAAGTAATATTCGGCATGCTAATTACATTGCCGGTTGCCAAATTGCATTATCTCTTATAGTTTCCGAGATATGGACTATCGATAATTTACACCTTAGGTTCTGCTTCTAACTTGGGCCCAAATTGTAAAATGGTCTTATCTATTGGCGATTTCGTTCCAATTCACATTCCAAGTAATGTTCGGCATGCTAATTACATTGCCGGTTGCCAAATTGCATTATCTCTTATAGTTTCCGAGATATGGACTATCGATAATTTACACCTTAGGCTCTGCTTCTAACTTGGGCCCAAATTGTAAAATGGTCTTATCTATTGGCGATTTCGTTCCAATTCACATTCCAAGTAATATTCGGCATGCTAATTACATTGCCGGTTGCCAAATTGCATTATCTCTTATAGTTTCCGAGATATGGACTATCGATAATTTACACCTTAGGCTCTGCTTCTAACTTGGGCCCAAATTGTAAAATGGTCTTATCTATTGGCGATTTCGTTCCAATTCACATTCCAAGTAATATTCGGCATGCTAATTACATTGCCGGTTGCCAAATTGCATTATCTCTTATAGTTTCCGAGATATGGACTATCGATAATTTACACCTTAGGCTCTGCTTCTAACTTGGGCCCAAATTGTAAAATGGTCTTCTCTATTGGCGATTTCGTTCCAATTCACATTCCAAGTAATATTCGGCATGCTAATTACATTGCCGGTTGCCAAATTGCATTACCTCTTATAGTTTCCGAGATATGGACTATCGATAATTTACACCTTAGGCTCTGCTTCTAACTTGGGCCCAAATTGTAAAATGGTCTTATCTATTGGCGATTTCGTTCCAATTCACATTCCAAGTAATATTCGGCATGCTAATTACATTGCCGGTTGCCAAATTGCATTATCTCTTATAGTTTCCGAGATATGGACTATCGATAATTTACACCTTAGGCTCTGCTTCTAACTTGGGCCCAAATTGTAAAATGGTCTTATCTATTGGCGATTTCGTTCCAATTCACATTCCAAGTAATATTCGGCATGCTAATTACATTGCCGGTTGCCAATTTGCATTATCTCTTATAGTTTCCGAGATATGGACTATCGATAATTTACACCTTAGGCTCTGCTTCTAACTTGGGCCCAAATTGTAAAATGGTCTTATCTATTGGCGATTTCGTTCCAATTCACATTCCAAGTAATATTCGGCATGCTAATTACATTGCCGGTTGCCAAATTGCATTATCTCTTATAGTTTCCGAGATATGGACTATCGATAATTTACACCTTAGGCTCTGCTTCTAATTTGGGCCCAAATTGTAAAATGGTCTTATCTATTGGCGATTTCGTTCCAATTCACACTCCAAGTAATATTCGGCATGCTAATTACATTGCCGGTTGCGAAATTGCATTATCTCTTATAGTTTCCGAGATATGGACTATCAATAATTTACACCTTAGGCTCTGCTTCTAACTTGGGCCCAAATTGTAAAATGGTCTTATCTATTGGCGATTTCGTTCCAATTCACATTCCAAGTAATATTCGGCATGCTAATTACATTGCCGGTTGCCAAATTGCATTACCTCTTATAGTTTCCGAGATATGGACTATCGATAATTTATAACTTAGGCTCTGCTTCTAACTTGGGCCCAAATGGTAAAATGGTCTTATCTATTGGCGATTTCGTTCCAATTCACATTCCAAGTAATATTCGGCATGCTAATTACATTGCCGGTTGCCAAATTGCATTATCTCTTATAGTTTCCGAGATATGGACTATCGATAATTTACACCTTAGGCTCTGCTTCTAACTTGGGCCCAAATTGTAAAATGGTCTTATCTATTGGCGATTTCGTCCCAATTCACATTCCAAGTGATATTCGGCATGCTAATTACATTACCGGTTGCGAAATTGCATTATCTCTTATAGTTTCCGAGATATGGACTATCAATAATTTACACCTTAGGCTCTGCTTCTAACTTGGGTCCAAATTGTAAAATGGTCTTATCTATTGGCGATTTCGTTCCAATTCACATTCCAAGTAATATTCGGCATGCTAATTACATTGCCGGTTGCCAAATTGCATTATCTCTTATAGTTTCCGAGATATGGACTATCGATAATTTACACCTTAGGTTCTGCTTCTAACTTGGGCCCAAATTGTAAAATGGTCTTATCTATTGGCGATTTCGTTCCAATTCACATTCCAAGTAATGTTCGGCATGCTAATTACATTGCCGGTTGCCAAATTGCATTATCTCTTATAGTTTCCGAGATATGGACTATCGATAATTTACACCTTAGGCTCTGCTTCTAACTTGGGCCCAAATTGTAAAATGGTCTTATCTATTGGCGATTTCGTTCCAATTCACATTCCAAGTAATATTCGGCATGCTAATTACATTGCCGGTTGCCAAATTGCATTATCTCTTATAGTTTCCGAGATATGGACTATCGATAATTTACACCTTAGGCTCTGCTTCTAACTTGGGCCCAAATTGTAAAATGGTCTTATCTATTGGCGATTTCGTTCCAATTCACATTCCAAGTAATATTCGGCATGCTAATTACATTGCCGGTTGCCAAATTGCATTATCTCTTATAGTTTCCGAGATATGGACAATCGATAATTTACACCTTAGGCTCTGCTTCTAACTTGGGCCCAAATTGTAAAATGGTCTTCTCTATTGGCGATTTCGTTCCAATTCACATTCCAAGTAATATTCGGCATGCTAATTACATTGCCGGTTGCCAAATTGCATTACCTCTTATAGTTTCCGAGATATGGACTATCGATAATTTACACCTTAGGCTCTGCTTCTAACTTGGGCCCAAATTGTAAAATGGTCTTATCTATTGGCGATTTCGTTCCAATTCACATTCCAAGTAATATTCGGCATGCTAATTACATTGCCGGTTGCCAAATTGCATTATCTCTTATAGTTTCCGAGATATGGACTATCGATAATTTACACCTTAGGCTCTGCTTCTAACTTGGGCCCAAATTGTAAAATGGTCTTATCTATTGGCGATTTCGTTCCAATTCACATTCCAAGTAATATTCGGCATGCTAATTACATTGCCGGTTGCCAAATTGCATTATCTCTTATAGTTTCCGAGATATGGACTATCAATAATTTACACCTTAGGCTCTGCTTCTAACTTGGGCCCAAATTGTAAAATGGTCTTATCTATTGGCGATTTCGTTCCAATTCACATTCCAAGTAATATTCGGCATGCTAATTACATTGCCGGTTGCCAAATTGAATTATCTCTTATAGTTTCCGAGATATGGACTATCGATAATTTACACCTTAGGCTCTGCTTCTAACTTGGGCCCAAATTGTAAAATGGTCTTATCTATTGGCGATTTCGTTCCAATTCACATTCCAAGTAATATTCGGCATGCTAATTACATTGCCGGTTGCCAAATTGCATTATCTCTTATTGTTTCCGAGATATGGACTATCGATAATTTACACCTTAGGCTCTGCTTCTAACTTGGGCCCAAATTGTAAAATGGTCTTACCTATTGGCGATTTCGTTCCAATTCACATTCCAATTAATATTCGGCATGCTAATTACATTGCCGGTTGCCAAATTGCATTATCTCTTATAGTTTCCGAGATATGGACTATCGATAATTTACACCTTAGGCTCTGCTTCTAACTTGGGCCCAAATTGTAAAATGGTCTTATCTATTGGCGATTTCGTTCCAATTCACATTCCAAGTAATATTCGGCATGCTAATTACATTGCCGGTTGCCAAATTGCATTATCTCTTATAGTTTCCGAGATATGGACTATCGATAATTTACACCTTAGGCTCTGCTTCTAACTTGGGCCCAAATTGTAAAATGGTCTTACCTATTGGCGATTTCGTTCCAATTCACATTCCAAGTAACATTCGGCATGCTAATTACATTGCCGGTTGCCAAACTGCATTATCTCTTATAGTTTCCGAGATATGGACTATCGATAATTTACACCTTAGGCTCTGCTTCTAACTTGGGCCCTAATTGTAAAATGGCCTTATCTATTGGCGATTTCGTTCCAATTCACATTCCAAGTAATATTCGGCATGCTAATTACATTGCCGGTTGCCAAATTGCATTATCTCTTATAGTTTCCGAGATATGGACTATCAATAATTTACACCTTAGGCTCTGCTTCTAACTTGGGCCCAAATTGTAAAATGGTCTTATCTATTGGCGATTTCGTTCCAATTCACATTCCAAGTAACATTCGGCATGCTAATTACATTGCCGGTTGCCAAATTGCATTATCTCTTATAGTTTCCGAGATATGGACTATCGATAATTTACACCTTAGGCTCTGCTTCTAACTTGGGCCCTAATTGTAAAATGGCCTTATCTATTGGCGATTTCGTTCCAATTCACATTCCAAGTAATATTCGGCATGCTAATTACATTGCCGGTTGCCAAATTGCATTATCTCTTATAGTTTCCGAGATATGGACTATCGATAATTTACATCTTAGGCTCTGCTTCTAAATTGAGCGCAAATTGTAAAATGGTCTTATCTATTGGCGATTTCGTTCCAATTCACATTCCAAGTAATATTCGGCATGCTAATTACATTGCCGGTTGCCAAATTGCATTATCTCCTATAGTTTCCGAGATATGGACTATCGATAATTTACACCTTAGGCTCTGCTTCTAACTTGGGCCCAAATTGTAAAATGGTCTTATCTATTGGCGATTTCGTCCCAATTCACATTCCAAGTGATATTCGGCATGCTAATTACATTGCCGGTTGCGAAATTGCATTATCTCTTATAGTTTCCGAGATATGGACTATCAATAATTTACACCTTAGGCTCTGCTTCTAACTTGGGCCCAAATTGTAAAATGGCCTTATCTATTGGCGATTTCGTTCCAATTCACATTCCAAGTAATATTCGGCATGCTAATTACATTGCCGGTTGCCAAATTGCATTATCTCTTATAGTTTCCGAGATATGGACTATCGATAATTTACACCTTAGGCTCTGCTTCTAACTTGGGCCCAAATTGTAAAATGGTCTTATCTATTGGCGATTTCGTTCCAATTCACATTCCAAGTAATATTCGGCATGCTAATTACATTGCCGGTTGCCAAATTGCATTATCTCTTATAGTTTCCGAGATATGGACTATCGATAATTTACACCTTAGGCTCTGCTTCTAACTTGGGCCCAAATTGTAAAATGGTCTTATCTATTGGCGATTTCGTTCCAATTCACATTCCAAGTAATATTCGGCATGCTAATTACATTGCCGGTTGCCAATTTGCATTATCTCTTATAGTTTCCGAGATATGGACTATCGATAATTTACACCTTAGGCTCTGCTTCTAACTTGGGCCCAAATTGTAAAATGGTCTTATCTATTGGCGATTTCGTTCCAATTCACATTCCAAGTAATATTCGGCATGCTAATTACATTGCCGGTTGCCAAATTGCATTATCTCTTATAGTTTCCGAGATATGGACTATCGATAATTTACACCTTAGGCTCTGCTTCTAACTTGGGCCCAAATTGTAAAATGGTCTTATCTATTGGCGATTTCGTTCCAATTCACACTCCAAGTAATATTCGGCATGCTAATTACATTGCCGGTTGCGAAATTGCATTATCTCTTATAGTTTCCGAGATATGGACTATCAATAATTTACACCTTAGGCTCTGCTTCTAACTTGGGCCCAAATTGTAAAATGGTCTTATCTATTGGCGATTTCGTTCCAATTCACATTCCAAGTAATATTCGGCATGCTAATTACATTGCCGGTTGCCAAATTGCATTACCTCTTATAGTTTCCGAGATATGGACTATCGATAATTTATAACTTAGGCTCTGCTTCTAACTTGGGCCCAAATGGTAAAATGGTCTTATCTATTGGCGATTTCGTTCCAATTCACATTCCAAGTAATATTCGGCATGCTAATTACATTGCCGGTTGCCAAATTGCATTATCTCTTATAGTTTCCGAGATATGGACTATCGATAATTTACACCTTAGGCTCTGCTTCTAACTTGGGCCCAAATTGTAAAATGGTCTTATCTATTGGCGATTTCGTTCCAATTCACATTCCAAGTAATATTCGGCATGCTAATTACATTGCCGGTTGCCAAATTGCATTATCTCTTATAGTTTCCGAGATATGGACTATCGATAATTTACACCTTAGGCTCTGCTTCTAACTTGGGCCCAAATTGTAAAATGGTCTTATCTATTGGCGATTTCGTTCCAATTCACATTCCAAGTAATATTCGGCATGCTAATTACATTGCCGGTTGCCAAATTGCATTATCTCTTATAGTTTCCGAGATATGGACTATCAATAATTTACACCTTAAGCTCTGCTTCTAACTTGGGCCCAAATTGTAAAATGGTCTTATCTATTGGCGATTTCGTTCCAATTCACATTCCAAGTAATATTCGGCATGCTAATTACATTGCCGGTTGCCAAATTGAATTATCTCTTATAGTTTCCGAGATATGGACTATCGATAATTTACACCTTAGGCTCTGCTTCTAACTTGGGCCCAAATTGTAAAATGGTCTTATCTATTGGCGATTTCGTTCCAATTCACATTCCAAGTAATATTCGGCATGCTAATTACATTGCCGGTTGCCAAATTGCATTATCTCTTATAGTTTCCGAGATATGGACTATCGATAATTTACACCTTAGGCTCTGCTTCTAACTTGGGCCCAAATTGTAAAATGGTCTTACCTATTGGCGATTTCGTTCCAATTCACATTCCAATTAATATTCGGCATGCTAATTACATTGCCGGTTGCCAAATTGCATTATCTCTTATAGTTTCCGAGATATGGACTATCGATAATTTACACCTTAGGCTCTGCTTCTAACTTGGGCCCAAATTGTAAAATGGTCTTATCTATTGGCGATTTCGTTCCAATTCACATTCCAAGTAATATTCGGCATGCTAATTACATTGCCGGTTGCCAAATTGCATTATCTCTTATAGTTTCCGAGATATGGACTATCGATAATTTACACCTTAGGCTCTGCTTCTAACTTGGGCCCAAATTGTAAAATGGTCTTCTCTATTGGCGATTTCGTTCCAATTCACATTCCAAGTAATATTCGGCATGCTAATTACATTGCCGGTTGCCAAATTGCATTACCTCTTATAGTTTCCGAGATATGGACTATCGATAATTTACACCTTAGGCTCTGCTTCTAACTTGGGCCCAAATTGTAAAATGGTCTTATCTATTGGCGATTTCGTTCCAATTCACATTCCAAGTAATATTCGGCATGCTAATTACATTGCCGGTTGCCAAATTGCATTATCTCTTATAGTTTCCGAGATATGGACTATCGATAATTTACACCTTAGGCTCTGCTTCTAACTTGGGCCCAAATTGTAAAATGGTCTTATCTATTGGCGATTTCGTTCCAATTCACATTCCAAGTAATATTCGGCATGCTAATTACATTGCCGGTTGCCAATTTGCATTATCTCTTATAGTTTCCGAGATATGGACTATCGATAATTTACACCTTAGGCTCTGCTTCTAACTTGGGCCCAAATTGTAAAATGGTCTTATCTATTGGCGATTTCGTTCCAATTCACATTCCAAGTAATATTCGGCATGCTAATTACATTGCCGGTTGCCAAATTGCATTATCTCTTATAGTTTCCGAGATATGGACTATCGATAATTTACACCTTAGGCTCTGCTTCTAATTTGGGCCCAAATTGTAAAATGGTCTTATCTATTGGCGATTTCGTTCCAATTCACACTCCAAGTAATATTCGGCATGCTAATTACATTGCCGGTTGCGAAATTGCATTATCTCTTATAGTTTCCGAGATATGGACTATCAATAATTTACACCTTAGGCTCTGCTTCTAACTTGGGCCCAAATTGTAAAATGGTCTTATCTATTGGCGATTTCGTTCCAATTCACATTCCAAGTAATATTCGGCATGCTAATTACATTGCCGGTTGCCAAATTGCATTACCTCTTATAGTTTCCGAGATATGGACTATCGATAATTTATAACTTAGGCTCTGCTTCTAACTTGGGCCCAAATGGTAAAATGGTCTTATCTATTGGCGATTTCGTTCCAATTCACATTCCAAGTAATATTCGGCATGCTAATTACATTGCCGGTTGCCAAATTGCATTATCTCTTATAGTTTCCGAGATATGGACTATCGATAATTTACACCTTAGGCTCTGCTTCTAACTTGGGCCCAAATTGTAAAATGGTCTTATCTATTGGCGATTTCGTCCCAATTCACATTCCAAGTGATATTCGGCATGCTAATTACATTACCGGTTGCGAAATTGCATTATCTCTTATAGTTTCCGAGATATGGACTATCAATAATTTACACCTTAGGCTCTGCTTCTAACTTGGGTCCAAATTGTAAAATGGTCTTATCTATTGGCGATTTCGTTCCAATTCACATTCCAAGTAATATTCGGCATGCTAATTACATTGCCGGTTGCCAAATTGCATTATCTCTTATAGTTTCCGAGATATGGACTATCGATAATTTACACCTTAGGTTCGTCCATCGATCGATGGACGAACCTAGGCTCTGCTTCTAACTTGGGCCCAAATTGTAAAATGGTCTTATCTATTGGCGATTTCGTTCCAATTCACATTCCAAGTAATGTTCGGCATGCTAATTACATTGCCGGTTGCCAAATTGCATTATCTCTTATAGTTTCCGAGATATGGACTATCGATAATTTACACCTTAGGCTCTGCTTCTAACTTGGGCCCAAATTGTAAAATGGTCTTATCTATTGGCGATTTCGTTCCAATTCACATTCCAAGTAATATTCGGCATGCTAATTACATTGCCGGTTGCCAAATTGCATTATCTCTTATAGTTTCCGAGATATGGACTATCGATAATTTACACCTTAGGCTCTGCTTCTAACTTGGGCCCAAATTGTAAAATGGTCTTATCTATTGGCGATTTCGTTCCAATTCACATTCCAAGTAATATTCGGCATGCTAATTACATTGCCGGTTGCCAAATTGCATTATCTCTTATAGTTTCCGAGATATGGACAATCGATAATTTACACCTTAGGCTCTGCTTCTAACTTGGGCCCAAATTGTAAAATGGTCTTCTCTATTGGCGATTTCGTTCCAATTCACATTCCAAGTAATATTCGGCATGCTAATTACATTGCCGGTTGCCAAATTGCATTACCTCTTATAGTTTCCGAGATATGGACTATCGATAATTTACACCTTAGGCTCTGCTTCTAACTTGGGCCCAAATTGTAAAATGGTCTTATCTATTGGCGATTTCGTTCCAATTCACATTCCAAGTAATATTCGGCATGCTAATTACATTGCCGGTTGCCAAATTGCATTATCTCTTATAGTTTCCGAGATATGGACTATCGATAATTTACACCTTAGGCTCTGCTTCTAACTTGGGCCCAAATTGTAAAATGGTCTTATCTATTGGCGATTTCGTTCCAATTCACATTCCAAGTAATATTCGGCATGCTAATTACATTGCCGGTTGCCAAATTGCATTATCTCTTATAGTTTCCGAGATATGGACTATCAATAATTTACACCTTAGGCTCTGCTTCTAACTTGGGCCCAAATTGTAAAATGGTCTTATCTATTGGCGATTTCGTTCCAATTCACATTCCAAGTAATATTCGGCATGCTAATTACATTGCCGGTTGCCAAATTGAATTATCTCTTATAGTTTCCGAGATATGGACTATCGATAATTTACACCTTAGGCTCTGCTTCTAACTTGGGCCCAAATTGTAAAATGGTCTTATCTATTGGCGATTTCGTTCCAATTCACATTCCAAGTAATATTCGGCATGCTAATTACATTGCCGGTTGCCAAATTGCATTATCTCTTATTGTTTCCGAGATATGGACTATCGATAATTTACACCTTAGGCTCTGCTTCTAACTTGGGCCCAAATTGTAAAATGGTCTTACCTATTGGCGATTTCGTTCCAATTCACATTCCAATTAATATTCGGCATGCTAATTACATTGCCGGTTGCCAAATTGCATTATCTCTTATAGTTTCCGAGATATGGACTATCGATAATTTACACCTTAGGCTCTGCTTCTAACTTGGGCCCAAATTGTAAAATGGTCTTATCTATTGGCGATTTCGTTCCAATTCACATTCCAAGTAATATTCGGCATGCTAATTACATTGCCGGTTGCCAAATTGCATTATCTCTTATAGTTTCCGAGATATGGACTATCGATAATTTACACCTTAGGCTCTGCTTCTAACTTGGGCCCAAATTGTAAAATGGTCTTACCTATTGGCGATTTCGTTCCAATTCACATTCCAAGTAACATTCGGCATGCTAATTACATTGCCGGTTGCCAAACTGCATTATCTCTTATAGTTTCCGAGATATGGACTATCGATAATTTACACCTTAGGCTCTGCTTCTAACTTGGGCCCTAATTGTAAAATGGCCTTATCTATTGGCGATTTCGTTCCAATTCACATTCCAAGTAATATTCGGCATGCTAATTACATTGCCGGTTGCCAAATTGCATTATCTCTTATAGTTTCCGAGATATGGACTATCAATAATTTACACCTTAGGCTCTGCTTCTAACTTGGGCCCAAATTGTAAAATGGTCTTATCTATTGGCGATTTCGTTCCAATTCACATTCCAAGTAACATTCGGCATGCTAATTACATTGCCGGTTGCCAAATTGCATTATCTCTTATAGTTTCCGAGATATGGACTATCGATAATTTACACCTTAGGCTCTGCTTCTAACTTGGGCCCTAATTGTAAAATGGCCTTATCTATTGGCGATTTCGTTCCAATTCACATTCCAAGTAATATTCGGCATGCTAATTACATTGCCGGTTGCCAAATTGCATTATCTCTTATAGTTTCCGAGATATGGACTATCGATAATTTACATCTTAGGCTCTGCTTCTAAATTGAGCGCAAATTGTAAAATGGTCTTATCTATTGGCGATTTCGTTCCAATTCACATTCCAAGTAATATTCGGCATGCTAATTACATTGCCGGTTGCCAAATTGCATTATCTCCTATAGTTTCCGAGATATGGACTATCGATAATTTACACCTTAGGCTCTGCTTCTAACTTGGGCCCAAATTGTAAAATGGTCTTATCTATTGGCGATTTCGTCCCAATTCACATTCCAAGTGATATTCGGCATGCTAATTACATTGCCGGTTGCGAAATTGCATTATCTCTTATAGTTTCCGAGATATGGACTATCAATAATTTACACCTTAGGCTCTGCTTCTAACTTGGGCCCAAATTGTAAAATGGCCTTATCTATTGGCGATTTCGTTCCAATTCACATTCCAAGTAATATTCGGCATGCTAATTACATTGCCGGTTGCCAAATTGCATTATCTCTTATAGTTTCCGAGATATGGACTATCGATAATTTACACCTTAGGCTCTGCTTCTAACTTGGGCCCAAATTGTAAAATGGTCTTATCTATTGGCGATTTCGTTCCAATTCACATTCCAAGTAATATTCGGCATGCTAATTACATTGCCGGTTGCCAAATTGCATTATCTCTTATAGTTTCCGAGATATGGACTATCGATAATTTACACCTTAGGCTCTGCTTCTAACTTGGGCCCAAATTGTAAAATGGTCTTATCTATTGGCGATTTCGTTCCAATTCACATTCCAAGTAATATTCGGCATGCTAATTACATTGCCGGTTGCCAATTTGCATTATCTCTTATAGTTTCCGAGATATGGACTATCGATAATTTACACCTTAGGCTCTGCTTCTAACTTGGGCCCAAATTGTAAAATGGTCTTATCTATTGGCGATTTCGTTCCAATTCACATTCCAAGTAATATTCGGCATGCTAATTACATTGCCGGTTGCCAAATTGCATTATCTCTTATAGTTTCCGAGATATGGACTATCGATAATTTACACCTTAGGCTCTGCTTCTAACTTGGGCCCAAATTGTAAAATGGTCTTATCTATTGGCGATTTCGTTCCAATTCACACTCCAAGTAATATTCGGCATGCTAATTACATTGCCGGTTGCGAAATTGCATTATCTCTTATAGTTTCCGAGATATGGACTATCAATAATTTACACCTTAGGCTCTGCTTCTAACTTGGGCCCAAATTGTAAAATGGTCTTATCTATTGGCGATTTCGTTCCAATTCACATTCCAAGTAATATTCGGCATGCTAATTACATTGCCGGTTGCCAAATTGCATTACCTCTTATAGTTTCCGAGATATGGACTATCGATAATTTATAACTTAGGCTCTGCTTCTAACTTGGGCCCAAATGGTAAAATGGTCTTATCTATTGGCGATTTCGTTCCAATTCACATTCCAAGTAATATTCGGCATGCTAATTACATTGCCGGTTGCCAAATTGCATTATCTCTTATAGTTTCCGAGATATGGACTATCGATAATTTACACCTTAGGCTCTGCTTCTAACTTGGGCCCAAATTGTAAAATGGTCTTATCTATTGGCGATTTCGTTCCAATTCACATTCCAAGTAATATTCGGCATGCTAATTACATTGCCGGTTGCCAAATTGCATTATCTCTTATAGTTTCCGAGATATGGACTATCGATAATTTACACCTTAGGCTCTGCTTCTAACTTGGGCCCAAATTGTAAAATGGTCTTATCTATTGGCGATTTCGTTCCAATTCACATTCCAAGTAATATTCGGCATGCTAATTACATTGCCGGTTGCCAAATTGCATTATCTCTTATAGTTTCCGAGATATGGACTATCAATAATTTACACCTTAAGCTCTGCTTCTAACTTGGGCCCAAATTGTAAAATGGTCTTATCTATTGGCGATTTCGTTCCAATTCACATTCCAAGTAATATTCGGCATGCTAATTACATTGCCGGTTGCCAAATTGAATTATCTCTTATAGTTTCCGAGATATGGACTATCGATAATTTACACCTTAGGCTCTGCTTCTAACTTGGGCCCAAATTGTAAAATGGTCTTATCTATTGGCGATTTCGTTCCAATTCACATTCCAAGTAATATTCGGCATGCTAATTACATTGCCGGTTGCCAAATTGCATTATCTCTTATAGTTTCCGAGATATGGACTATCGATAATTTACACCTTAGGCTCTGCTTCTAACTTGGGCCCAAATTGTAAAATGGTCTTACCTATTGGCGATTTCGTTCCAATTCACATTCCAATTAATATTCGGCATGCTAATTACATTGCCGGTTGCCAAATTGCATTATCTCTTATAGTTTCCGAGATATGGACTATCGATAATTTACACCTTAGGCTCTGCTTCTAACTTGGGCCCAAATTGTAAAATGGTCTTATCTATTGGCGATTTCGTTCCAATTCACATTCCAAGTAATATTCGGCATGCTAATTACATTGCCGGTTGCCAAATTGCATTATCTCTTATAGTTTCCGAGATATGGACTATCGATAATTTACACCTTAGGCTCTGCTTCTAACTTGGGCCCAAATTGTAAAATGGTCTTATCTATTGGCGATTTCGTTCCAATTCACATTCCAAGTAATATTCGGCATGCTAATTACATTGCCGGTTGCCAAATTGCATTATCTCTTATAGTTTCCGAGATATGGACTATCAATAATTTACACCTTAGGCTCTGCTTCTAACTTGGGCCCAAATTGTAAAATGGTCTTATCTATTGGCGATTTCGTTCCAATTCACATTCCAAGTAATATTCGGCATGCTAATTACATTGCCGGTTGCCAAATTGCATTATCTCTTATAGTTTCCTAGATATGGACTATTGATAATTTACACCTTAGGCTCAGCTTCTAACTTGGACCCAAATTGTAAAATGGTCTTATCTATTGGCGATTTCGTCCCAATTCACATTCCAAGTGATATTTGGCATGCTAATTACATTGCCGGTTGCGAAATTGCATTATCTCTTATAGTTTCCGAGATATGGACTATCAATAATTTACACCTTAGGCTCTGCTTCTAACTTGGGCCCAAATTGTAAAATGGTCTTATCTATTGGCGATTTCGTTCCAATTCACATTCCAAGTAATATTCGGCATGCTAATTACATTGCCGGTTGCCAAATTGCATTATCTCTTATAGTTTCCGAGATATGGACTATCGATAATTTACACCTTAGGCTCTGCTTCTAACTTGGGCCCAAATTGTAAAATGGTCTTATCTATTGGCGATTTCGTTCCAATTCACATTCCAAGTAATATTCGGCATGCTAATTACATTGCCGGTTGCCAAATTGCATTATCTCTTATAGTTTCCGAGATATGGACTATCGATAATTTACACCTTAGGCTCTGCTTCTAACTTGGGCCCAAATTGTAAAATGGTCTTATCTATTGGCGATTTCGTTCCAATTCACATTCCAAGTAATATTCGGCATGCTAATTACATTGCCGGTTGCCAAATTGCATTATCTCTTATAGTTTCCGAGATATGGACTATCGATAATTTACACCATAGGCTCTGCTACTAACTTGGGCCCAAATTGTAAAATGGTCTTATCTATTGGCGATTTCGTTCCAATTCACATTCCATGTAATATTCGGCATGCTAATTACATTGCCGGTTGCCAAATTGCATTATCTCTTATAGTTTCCGAGATATGGACTATCGATAATTTACACCTTAGGCTCTGCTTCTAACTTGCTCCCAAATTGTAAAATGGTCTTATCTATTGGCGATTTCGTTCCAATTCACATTCCAAGTAATATTCGGCATGCTAATTACATTGCCGGTTGCCAAATTGCATTATCTCTTATAGTTTCCGAGATATGGACTATCGATAATTTACACCTTAGGCTCTGCTTCTAACTTGGGCCCAAATTGTAAAATGGTCTTATCTATTGGCGATTTCGTTCCAATTCACATTCCAAGTAATATTCGGCATGCTAATTACATTGCCGGTTGCCAAATTGAATTATCTCTTATAGTTTCCGAGATATGGACTATCGATAATTTACACCTTAGGCTCTGCTTCTAACTTGGGCCCAAATTGTAAAATGGTCTTATCTATTGGCGATTTCGTTCCAATTCACATTCCAAGTAATATTGGGCATGCTAATTACATTGCCGGTTGCCAAATTGCATTATCTCTTATAGTTTCCGGGATATGGACTATCGATAATTTACACCATAGGCTCTGCTTCTAACTTGGGCCCAAATTGTAAAATGGTCTTATCTATTGGCGATTTCGTTCCAATTCACATTCCAAGTAATATTCGGCATGCTAATTACATTGCCGGTTGCCAAATTGCATTATCTCTTATAGTTTCCGAGATATGGACTATCGATAATTTACACCTTAGGCTCTGCTTCTAACTTGCTCCCAAATTGTAAAATGGTCTTATCTATTGGCGATTTCGTTCCAATTCACATTCCAAGTAATATTCGGCATGCTAATTACATTGCCGGTTGCCAAATTGTATTATCTCTTATAGTTTCCGAGATATGGACTATCGATAATTTACACCTTAGGCTCTGCTTCTAACTTGGGCCCAAATTGTAAAATGGTCTTACCTATTGGCGATTTCGTTCCAATTCACATTCCAAGTAATATTCGGCATGCTAATTACATTGCCGGTTGCCAAATTGCATTATCTCTTATAGTTTCCGAGATATGGACTATCGATAATTTACACCTTAGGCTCTGCTTCTAACTTGGGCCCAAATTGTAAAATGGTCTTATCTATTGGCGATTTCGTTCCAATTCACATTCCAAGTAATATTCGGCATGCTAATTACATTGCCGGTTGCCAAATTGCATTATCTCTTATAGTTTCCGAGATATGGACTATCGATAATTTACACCTTAGGCTCTGCTTCTAACTTGGGCCCAAATTGTAAAATGGTCTTATCTATTGGCGATTTCGTCCCAATTCACATTCCAAGTGATATTCGGCATGCTAATTACATTACCGGTTGCGAAATTGCATTATCTCTTATAGTTTCCGAGATATGGACTATCAATAATTTACACCTTAGGCTCTGCTTCTAACTTGGGTCCAAATTGTAAAATGGTCTTATCTATTGGCGATTTCGTTCCAATTCACATTCCAAGTAATATTCGGCATGCTAATTACATTGCCGGTTGCCAAATTGCATTATCTCTTATAGTTTCCGAGATATGGACTATCGATAATTTACACCTTAGGTTCTGCTTCTAACTTGGGCCCAAATTGTAAAATGGTCTTATCTATTGGCGATTTCGTTCCAATTCACATTCCAAGTAATATTCGGCATGCTAATTACATTGCCGGTTGCCAAATTGCATTATCTCTTATAGTTTCCGAGATATGGACTATCGATAATTTACACCTTAGGCTCTGCTTCTAACTTGGGCCCAAATTGTAAAATGGTCTTATCTATTGGCGATTTCGTTCCAATTCACATTCCAAGTAATATTCGGCATGCTAATTACATTGCCGGTTGCCAAATTGCATTATCTCTTATAGTTTCCGAGATATGGACTATCGATAATTTACACCTTAGGCTCTGCTTCTAACTTGGGCCCAAATTGTAAAATGGTCTTATCTATTGGCGATTTCGTTCCAATTCACATTCCAAGTAATATTCGGCATGCTAATTACATTGCCGGTTGCCAAATTGCATTATCTCTTATAGTTTCCGAGATATGGACTATCGATAATTTACACCTTAGGCTCTGCTTCTAACTTGGGCCCAAATTGTAAAATGGTCTTCTCTATTGGCGATTTCGTTCCAATTCACATTCCAAGTAATATTCGGCATGCTAATTACATTGCCGGTTGCCAAATTGCATTACCTCTTATAGTTTCCGAGATATGGACTATCGATAATTTACACCTTAGGCTCTGCTTCTAACTTGGGCCCAAATTGTAAAATGGTCTTACCTATTGGCGATTTCGTTCCAGTTCACATTCCAAGTAACATTCGGCATGCTAATTACATTGCCGGTTGCCAAACTGCATTATCTCTTATAGTTTCCGAGATATGGACTATCGATAATTTACACCTTAGGCTCTGCTTCTAACTTGGGCCCTAATTGTAAAATGGCCTTATCTATTGGCGATTTCGTTCCAATTCACATTCCAAGTAATATTCGGCATGCTAATTACATTGCCGGTTGCCAAATTGCATTATCTCTTATAGTTTCCGAGATATGGACTATCAATAATTTACACCTTAGGCTCTGCTTCTAACTTGGGCCCAAATTGTAAAATGGTCTTATCTATTGGCGATTTCGTTCCAATTCACATTCCAAGTAACATTCGGCATGCTAATTACATTGCCGGTTGCCAAATTGCATTATCTCTTATAGTTTCCGAGATATGGACTATCGATAATTTACATCTTAGGCTCTGCTTCTAACTTGAGCGCAAATTGTAAAATGGTCTTATCTATTGGCGATTTCGTTCCAATTCACATTCCAAGTAATATTCGGCATGCTAATTACATTGCCGGTTGCCAAATTGCATTATCTCCAATAGTTTCCGAGATATGGACTATCGATAATTTACACCTTAGGCTCTGCTTCTAACTTTTGCCCAAATTGTAAAATGGTCTTATCTATTGGCGATTTCGTCCCAATTCACATTCCAAGTGATATTCGGCATGCTAATTACATTGCCGGTTGCGAAATTGCATTATCTCTTATAGTTTCCGAGATATGGACTATCAATAATTTACACCTTAGGCTCTGCTTCCAACTTGGGCCCAAATTGTAAAATGGCCTGATCTATTGGCGATTTCGTTCCAATTCACATTCCAAGTAATATTCGGCATGCTAATTACATTGCCGGTTGCCAAATTGCATTATCTCTTATAGTTTCCGAGATATGGACTATCGATAATTTACACCTTAGGCTCTGCTTCTAACTTGGGCCCAAATTGTAAAATGGTCTTATCTATTGGCGATTTCGTTCCAATTCACATTCCAAGTAATATTCGGCATGCTAATTACATTGCCGGTTGCCAAATTGCATTATCTCTTATAGTTTCCGAGATATGGACTATCGATAATTTACACCTTAGGCTCTGCTTCTAACTTGGGCCCAAATTGTAAAATGGTCTTATCTATTGGCGATTTCGTTCCAATTCACATTCCAAGTAATATTCGGCATGCTAATTACATTGCCGGTTGCCAATTTGCATTATCTCTTATAGTTTCCGAGATATGGACTATCGATAATTTACACCTTAGGCTCTGCTTCTAACTTGGGCCCAAATTGTAAAATGGTCTTATCTATTGGCGATTTCGTTCCAATTCACATTCCAAGTAATATTCGGCATGCTAATTACATTGCCGGTTGCCAAATTGCATTATCTCTTATAGTTTCCGAGATATGGACTATCGATAATTTACACCTTAGGCTCTGCTTCTAATTTGGGCCCAAATTGTAAAATGGTCTTATCTATTGGCGATTTCGTTCCAATTCACACTCCAAGTAATATTCGGCATGCTAATTACATTGCCGGTTGCGAAATTGCATTATCTCTTATAGTTTCCGAGATATGGACTATCAATAATTTACACCTTAGGCTCTGCTTCTAACTTGGGCCCAAATTGTAAAATGGTCTTATCTATTGGCGATTTCGTTCCAATTCACATTCCAAGTAATATTCGGCATGCTAATTACATTGCCGGTTGCCAAATTGCATTACCTCTTATAGTTTCCGAGATATGGACTATCGATAATTTATAACTTAGGCTCTGCTTCTAACTTGGGCCCAAATGGTAAAATGGTCTTATCTATTGGCGATTTCGTTCCAATTCACATTCCAAGTAATATTCGGCATGCTAATTACATTGCCGGTTGCCAAATTGCATTATCTCTTATAGTTTCCGAGATATGGACTATCAATAATTTACACCTTAGGCTCTGCTTCTAACTTGGGCCCAAATTGTAAAATGGTCTTATCTATTGGCGATTTCGTTCCAATTCACATTCCAAGTAATATTCGGCATGCTAATTACATTGCCGGTTGCCAAATTGCATTACCTCTTATAGTTTCCGAGATATGGACTATCGATAATTTATAACTTAGGCTCTGCTTCTAACTTTTGCCCAAATTGTAAAATGGTCTTATCTATTGGCGATTTCGTCCCAATTCACATTCCAAGTGATATTCGGCATGCTAATTACATTGCCGGTTGCGAAATTGCATTATCTCTTATAGTTTCCGAGATATGGACTATCAATAATTTACACCTTAGGCTCTGCTTCCAACTTGGGCCCAAATTGTAAAATGGCCTTATCTATTGGCGATTTCGTTCCAATTCACATTCCAAGTAATATTCGGCATGCTAATTACATTGCCGGTTGCCAAATTGCATTATCTCTTATAGTTTCCGAGATATGGACTATCGATAATTTACACCTTAGGCTCTGCTTCTAACTTGGGCCCAAATTGTAAAATGGTCTTATCTATTGGCGATTTCGTTCCAATTCACATTCCAAGTAATATTCGGCATGCTAATTACATTGCCGGTTGCCAAATTGCATTATCTCTTATAGTTTCCGAGATATGGACTATCGATAATTTACACCTTAGGCTCTGCTTCTAACTTGGGCCCAAATTGTAAAATGGTCTTATCTATTGGCGATTTCGTTCCAATTCACATTCCAAGTAATATTCGGCATGCTAATTACATTGCCGGTTGCCAATTTGCATTATCTCTTATAGTTTCCGAGATATGGACTATCGATAATTTACACCTTAGGCTCTGCTTCTAACTTGGGCCCAAATTGTAAAATGGTCTTATCTATTGGCGATTTCGTTCCAATTCACATTCCAAGTAATATTCGGCATGCTAATTACATTGCCGGTTGCCAAATTGCATTATCTCTTATAGTTTCCGAGATATGGACTATCGATAATTTACACCTTAGGCTCTGCTTCTAATTTGGGCCCAAATTGTAAAATGGTCTTATCTATTGGCGATTTCGTTCCAATTCACACTCCAAGTAATATTCGGCATGCTAATTACATTGCCGGTTGCGAAATTGCATTATCTCTTATAGTTTCCGAGATATGGACTATCAATAATTTACACCTTAGGCTCTGCTTCTAACTTGGGCCCAAATTGTAAAATGGTCTTATCTATTGGCGATTTCGTTCCAATTCACATTCCAAGTAATATTCGGCATGCTAATTACATTGCCGGTTGCCAAATTGCATTACCTCTTATAGTTTCCGAGATATGGACTATCGATAATTTATAACTTAGGCTCTGCTTCTAACTTGGGCCCAAATGGTAAAATGGTCTTATCTATTGGCGATTTCGTTCCAATTCACATTCCAAGTAATATTCGGCATGCTAATTACATTGCCGGTTGCCAAATTGCATTATCTCTTATAGTTTCCGAGATATGGACTATCGATAATTTACACCTTAGGCTCTGCTTCTAACTTGGGCCCAAATTGTAAAATGGTCTTATCTATTGGCGATTTCGTTCCAATTCACATTCCAAGTAATATTCGGCATGCTAATTACATTGCCGGTTGCCAAATTGCATTATCTCTTATAGTTTCCGAGATATGGACTATCAATAATTTACACCTTAAGCTCTGCTTCTAACTTGGGCCCAAATTGTAAAATGGTCTTATCTATTGGCGATTTCGTTCCAATTCACATTCCAAGTAATATTCGGCATGCTAATTACATTGCCGGTTGCCAAATTGAATTATCTCTTATAGTTTCCGAGATATGGACTATCGATAATTTACACCTTAGGCTCTGCTTCTAACTTGGGCCCAAATTGTAAAATGGTCTTATCTATTGGCGATTTCGTTCCAATTCACATTCCAAGTAATATTCGGCATGCTAATTACATTGCCGGTTGCCAAATTGCATTATCTCTTATAGTTTCCGAGATATGGACTATCGATAATTTACACCTTAGGCTCTGCTTCTAACTTGGGCCCGAATTGTAAAATGGTCTTACCTATTGGCGATTTCGTTCCAATTCACATTCCAATTAATATTCGGCATGCTAATTACATTGCCGGTTGCCAAATTGCATTATCTCTTATAGTTTCCGAGATATGGACTATCGATAATTTACACCTTAGGCTCTGCTTCTAACTTGGGCCCAAATTGTAAAATGGTCTTATCTATTGGCGATTTCGTTCCAATTCACATTCCAAGTAATATTCGGCATGCTAATTACATTGCCGGTTGCCAAATTGCATTATCTCTTATAGTTTCCGAGATATGGACTATCGATAATTTACACCTTAGGCTCTGCTTCTAACTTGGGCCCAAATTGTAAAATGGTCTTACCTATTGGCGATTTCGTTCCAATTCACATTCCGAGTAATATTCGGCATGCTAATTACATTGCCGGTTGCCAAATTGCATTATCTCTTATAGTTTCCGAGATATGGACTATCAATAATTTACACCTTAGGCTCTGCTTCTAACTTGGGCCCAAATTGTAAAATGGTCTTATCTATTGGCGATTTCATTCCAATTCACATTCCAAGTAACATTCGGCATGCTAATTACATTGCCGGTTGCCAAATTGCATTATCTCTTATAGTTTCCGAGATATGGACTATCGATAATTTACACCTTAGGCTCTGCTTCTAACTTGGGCCCTAATTGTAAAATGGCCTTATCTATTGGCGATTTCGTTCCAATTCACATTCCAAGTAATATTCGGCATGCTAATTACATTGCCGGTTGCCAAATTGCATTATCTCTTATAGTTTCCGAGATATGGACTATCGATAATTTACACCTTAGGCTCTGCTTCTAACTTGGGCCCGAATTGTAAAATGGTCTTACCTATTGGCGATTTCGTTCCAATTCACACTCCAAGTAATATTCGGCATGCTAATTACATTGCCGGTTGCGAAATTGCATTATCTCTTATAGTTTCCGAGATATGGACTATCAATAATTTACACCTTAGGCTCTGCTTCTAACTTGGGCCCAAATTGTAAAATGGTCTTATCTATTGGCGATTTCGTTCCAATTCACATTCCAAGTAATATTCGGCATGCTAATTACATTGCCGGTTGCCAAATTGCATTATCTCTTATAGTTTTCGAGATATAGACTATCGATAATTTACACCTTACGCTCTGCTTCTAACTTGGGCCCAAATCGTAAAATGGTCTTATCTATTGGCGATTTCGTTCCAATTCACATTCCAAGTAATATTCGGCATGCTAATTACATTGCCGGTTGCCAAATTGCATTATCTCTTATAGTTTCCGAGATATGGACTATCGATAATTTACACCTTAGGCTCTGCTTCTAACTTGGGCCCAAATTGTAAAATGGTCTTATCTATTGGCGATTTCGTTCCAATTCACATTCCAAGTAATATTCGGCATGCTAATTACATTGCCGGTTGCCAAATTGCATTAACTCTTATAGTTTCCGAGATATGGACTATCGATATTTTACACCTTAGGCTCTGCTTCTAACTTGGGCCCAAATTGTAAAATGGTCTTATCTATTGGCGATTTCGTTCCAATTCATATTCCAAGTAATATTCGGCATGCTAATTACATTGCCGGTTGCCAAATTGCATTATCTCTTATAGTTTCCGAGATATGGACTATCGATAATTTACACCATAGGCTCTGCTTATAACTTGGGCCCAAATTGTAAAATGGTCTTATCTATTGGCGATTTCGTTCCAACTCACATTCCAAGTAATATTCGGCATGCTAATTACATTGCCGGTTGCCAAATTGCATTATCTCTTATAGTTTCCGAGATATGGACTATCGATAATTTACACCTTAGGCTCTGCTTCTAACTTGGGCCCAAATTGTAAAATGGTCTTATCTATTGGCGATTTCGTTCCAATTCACATTCCAAGTAATATTCGGCATGCTAATTACATTGCCGGTTGCCAAATTGCATTATCTCTTATAGTTTCCGAGATATGGACTATCGATAATTTACACCTTAGGCTCTGCTTCTAACTTGGGCCCAAATTGTAAAATGGTCTTATCTATTGGCGATTTCGTTCCAATTCACATTCCTAGTAATATTCGGCATGCTAATTACATTGCCGGTTGCCAAATTGCATTATCTCTTATAGCTTCCGAGATATGGACTATCGATAATTTACATCTTAGGCTCTGCTTCTAACTTGGGCCCAAATTGTAAAATGGTCTTATCTATTGGCGATTTCGTTCCAATTCACATTCCAAGTAATATTCGGCATGCTAATTACATTGCCGGTTGCCAAATTGCATTATCTCTTATAGTTTCCGAGATATGGACTATCGATAATTTACATCTTAGGCTCTGCTTCTAACTTGGGCCCAAATTGTAAAATGGTCTTATCTATTGGCGATTTCGTTCCAATTCACATTCCAAGTAATATTCGGCATTCTAATTACATTGCCGGTTGCCAAATTGCATTATCTCTTATAGTTTCCGAGATATGGACTATCGATAATTTACACCTTAGGCTCTGCTTCTAACTTGGGCCCAAATTGTAAAATGGTCTTATCTATTGGCGATTTCGTTCCAATTCACATTCCAAGTAATATTCGGCATGCTAATTACATTGCCGGTTGCCAAATTGCATTATCTCTTATAGTTTCCGAGATATGGACTATCGATAATTTACACCTTAGGCTCTGCTTCTAACTGGGGCCCAAAATGTAAAATGGTCTTATCTATTGGCGTTTTCGTTCCAATTCACATTCCAAGTAATATTCGGCATGCTAATTACATTGCCCGTTGCCAAATTGCATTATCTCTTATAGTTTCCGAGATATGGACTATCGATAATTTACACCTTAGGCTCTGCTTCTAACTTGGGCCCAAATTGTAAAATGGTCTTATCTATTGGCGATTTCATCCCAATTCACATTCCAAGTGATATTCGGCATGCTAATTACATTGCCGGTTGCGAAATTGCATTATCTCTTATAGTTTCCGAGATATGGACTATCAATAATTTACACCTTAGGCTCTGCTTCTAACTTGGGCCCAAATTGTAAAATGGTCTTATCTATTGGCGATTTCGTTCCAATTCACATTCCAAGTAATATTCGGCATGCTAATTACATTGCCGGTTGCCAAATTGCATTATCTCTTATAGTTTCCGAGATATGGACTATCGATAATTTACACCTTAGGCTCTGCTTCTAACTTGGGCCCAAATTGTAAAATGGTCTTATCTATTGGCGATTTCGTTCCAATTCACATTCCAAGTAATATTCGGCATTCTAATTACATTGCCGGTTGCCAAATTGCATTATCTCTTATAGTTTCCGAGATATGGACTATCGATAATTTACACCTTAGGCTCTGCTTCTAACTTGGGCCCAAATTGTAAAATGGTCTTATCTATTGGCGATTTCGTTCCAATTCACATTCCAAGTAATATTCGGCATGCTAATTACATTGCCGGTTGCCAAATTGCATTATCTCTTATAGTTTCCGAGATATGGACTATCGATAATTTACACCTTAGGCTCTGCTTCTAACTGGGGCCCAAATTGTAAAATGGTCTTATCTATTGGCGTTTTCGTTCCAATTCACATTCCAAGTAATATTCGGCATGCTAATTACATTGCCGGTTGCCAAATTGCATTATCTCTTATAGTTTCCGAGATATGGACTATCGATAATTTACACCTTAGGCTCTGCTTCTAACTTGGGCCCAAATTGTAAAATGGTCTTACCTATTGGCGATTTCGTTCCAATTCACATTCCAATTAATATTCGGCATGCTAATTACATTGCCGGTTGCCAAATTGCATTATCTCTTATAGTTTCCGAGATATGGACTATCGATAATTTACACCTTAGGCTCTGCTTCTAACTTGGGCCCAAATTGTAAAATGGTCTTATCTATTGGCGATTTCGTTCCAATTCACATTCCAAGTAATATTCGGCATGCTAATTACATTGCCGGTTGCCAAATTGCATTATCTCTTATAGTTTCCGAGATATGGACTATCGATAATTTACACCTTAGGCTCTGCTTCTAACTTGGGCCCAAATTGTAAAATGGTCTTACCTATTGGCGATTTCGTTCCAATTCACATTCCAAGTAATATTCGGCATGCTAATTACATTGCCGGTTGCCAAATTGCATTATCTCTTATAGTTTCCGAGATATGGACTATCCATAATTTACACCTTAGGCTCTGCTTCTAACTTGGGCCCAAATTGTAAAATGGTCTTATCTATTGGCGATTTCGTTCCAATTCACATTCCAAGTAACATTCGGCATGCTAATTACATTGCCGGTTGCCAAACTGCATTATCTCTTATAGTTTCCGAGATATAGACTATCGATAATTTACACCTTAGGCTCTGCTTCTAACTTGGGCCCTAATTGTAAAATGGCCTTATCTATTGGCGATTTCATTCCAATTCACATTCCAAGTAACATTCGGCATGCTAATTACATTGCCGGTTGCCAAATTGCATTATCCCTTATAGTTTCCGAGATATGGACTATCGATAATTTACACCTTAGGCTCTGCTTCTAACTTGGGCCCTAATTGTAAAATGGCCTTATCTATTGGCGATTTCGTTCCAATTCACATTCCAAGTAATATTCGGCATGCTAATTACATTGCCGGTTGCCAAATTGCATTATCTCTTATAGTTTCCGAGATATGGACTATCGATAATTTACACCTTAGGCTCTGCTTCTAACTTGGGCCCAAATTGTAAAATGGTCTTATCTATTGGCGATTTCGTTCCAATTCACATTCCAAGTAATATTCGGCATGCTAATTACATTGCCGGTTGCCAAATTGCATTATCTCTTATAGTTTCCGAGATATAGACTATCGATAATTTACACCTTAGGCTCTGCTTCTAACTTGGGCCCAAATCGTAAAATGGTCTTATCTATTGGCGATTTCGTTCCAATTCACATTCCAAGTAATATTCGGCATGCTAATTACATTGCCGGTTGCCAAATTGCATTATCTCTTATAGTTTCCGAGATATGGACTATCGATAATTTACACCTTAGGCTCTGCTTCTAACTTGGGCCCAAATTGTAAAATGGTCTTATCTATTGGCGATTTCGTTCCAATTCACATTCCAAGTAATATTCGGCATGCTAATTACATTGCCGGTTGCCAAATTGCATTAACTCTTATAGTTTCCGAGATATGGACTATCGATATTTTACACCTTAGGCTCTGCTTCTAACTTGGGCCCAAATTGTAAAATGGTCTTATCTATTGGCGATTTCGTTCCAATTCACATTCCAAGTAATATTCGGCATGCTAATTACATTGCCGGTTGCCAAATTGCATTATCTCTTATAGTTTCTGAGATATGGACTATCGATAATTTACACCATAGGCTCTGCTTATAACTTGGGCCCAAATTGTAAAATGGTCTTATCTATTGGCGATTTCGTTCCAACTCACATTCCAAGTAATATTCGGCATGCTAATTACATTGCCGGTTGCCAAATTGCATTATCTCTTATAGTTTCCGAGATATGGACTATCGATAATTTACACCTTAGGCTCTGCTTCTAACTTGGGCCCAAATTGTAAAATGGTCTTATCTATTGGCGATTTCGTTCCAATTCACATTCCAAGTAATATTCGGCATGCTAATTACATTGCCGGTTGCCAAATTGCATTATCTCTTATAGTTTCCGAGATATGGACTATCGATAATTTACACCTTAGGCTCTGCTTCTAACTTGGGCCCAAATTGTAAAATGGTCTTATCTATTGGCGATTTCGTTCCAATTCACATTCCAAGTAATATTCGGCATGCTAATTACATTGCCGGTTGCCAAATTGCATTACCTCTTATAGTTTCCGAGATATGGACTATCGATAATTTATACCTTAGGCTCTGCTTCTAACTTGGGCCCAAATGGTAAAATGGTCTTATCTATTGGCGATTACGTTCCAATTCACATTCCAAGTAATATTCGGCATGCTAATTACATTGCCGGTTGCCAAATTGCATTATCTCTTATAGTTTCCGAGATATGGACTATCGATAATTTACACCTTAGGCTCTGCTTCTAACTTGGGCCCAAATTGTAAAATGGTCTTATCTATTGGCGATTTCGTTCCAATTCACATTCCAAGTAATATTCGGCATGCTAATTACATTGCCGGTTGCCAAATTGCATTATCTCTTATAGTTTCCGAGATATGGACTATCGATAATTTACACCTTAGGCTCTGCTTCTAACTTGGGCCCAAATTGTAAAATGGTCTTATCTATTGGCGATTTCGTTCCAATTCACATTCCAAGTAATATTCGGCATGCTAATTACATTGCCGGTTGCCAAATTGCATTATCTCTTATAGTTTCCGAGATATGGACTATCAATAATTTACACCTTAAGCTCTGCTTCTAACTTGGGCCCAAATTGTAAAATGGTCTTATCTATTGGCGATTTCGTTCCAATTCACATTCCAAGTAATATTCGGCATGCTAATTACATTGCCGGTTGCCAAATTGAATTATCTCTTATAGTTTGCGAGATATGGACTATCGAAAATTTACACCTTAGGCTCTGCTTCTAACTTGGGCCCAAATTGTAAAATGGTCTTATCTATTGGCGATTTCGTTCCAATTCACATTCCAAGTAATATTCGGCATGCTAATTACATTGCCGGTTGCCAAATTGCATTATCTCTTATAGTTTCCGAGATATGGACTATCGATAATTTACACCTTAGGCTCTGCTTCTAACTTGGGCCCAAATTGTAAAATGGTCTTACCTATTGGCGATTTCGTTCCAATTCACATTCCAATTAATATTCGGCATGCTAATTACATTGCCGGTTGCCAAATTGCATTATCTCTTATAGTTTCCGAGATATGGACTATCGATAATTTACACCTTAGGCTCTGCTTCTAACTTGGGCCCAAATTGTAAAATGGTCTTATCTATTGGCGATTTCGTTCCAATTCACATTCCAAGTAATATTCGGCATGCTAATTACATTGCCGGTTGCCAAATTGCATTATCTCTTATAGTTTCCGAGATATGGACTATCGATAATTTAAACCTTAGGCTCTGCTTCTAACTTGGGCCCAAATTGTAATATGGTCTTACCTATTGGCGATTTCGTTCTAATTCACATTCCGAGTAATATTCGGCATGCTAATTACATTGCCGGTTGCCAAATTGCATTATCTCTTATAGTTTCCGAGATATGGACTATCAATAATTTACACCTTAGGCTCTGCTTCTAACTTGGGCCCAAATTGTAAAATGGTCTTATCTATTGGCGATTTCGTTCCAATTCACATTCCAAGTAACATTCGGCATGCTAATTACATTGCCGGTTGCCAAATTGCATTATCTCTTATAGTTTCCGAGATATGGACTATCGATAATTTACACCTTAGGCTCTGCTTCTAACTTGGGCCCTAATTGTAAAATGGCCTTATCTATTGGCGATTTCGTTCCAATTCACATTCCAAGTAATATTCGGCATGCTAATTACATTGCCGGTTGCCAAATTGCATTATCTCTTATAGTTTCCGAGATATGGACTATCGAAAATTTACACCTTAGGCTCTGCTTCTAACTTGGGCCCAAATTGTAAAATGGTCTTACCTATTGGCGATTTCGTTCCAATTCACACTCCAAGTAATATTCGGCATGCTAATTACATTGCCGGTTGCGAAATTGCATTATCTCTTATAGTTTCCGAGATATGGACTATCAATAATTTACACCTTAGGCTCTGCTTCTAACTTGGGCCCAAATTGTAAAATGGTCTTATCTATTGGCGATTTCGTTCCAATTCACATTCCAAGTAATATTCGGCATGCTAATTACATTGCCGGTTGCCAAATTGCATTATCTCTTATAGTTTCCGAGATATGGACTATCGATAATTTACACCTTAGGCTCTGCTTCTAACTTGGGCCCAAATCGTAAAATGGTCTTATCTATTGGCGATTTCGTTCCAATTCACATTCCAAGTAATATTCGGCATGCTAATTACATTGCCGGTTGCCAAATTGCATTATCTCTTATAGTTTCCGAGATATGGACTATCGATAATTTACACCTTAGGCTCTGCTTCTAACTTGGGCCCAAATTGTAAAATGGTCTTATCTATTGGCGATTTCGTTCCAATTCACATTCCAAGTAATATTCGGCATGCTAATTACATTGCCGGTTGCCAAATTGCATTAACTCTTATAGTTTCCGAGATATGGACTATCGATATTTTACACCTTAGGCTCTGCTTCTAACTTGGGCCCAAATTGTAAAATGGTCTTATCTATTGGCGATTTCGTTCCAATTCACATTCCAAGTAATATTCGGCATGCTAATTACATTGCCCGTTGCCAAATTGCATTATCTCTTATAGTTTCCGAGATATGGACTATCGATAATTTACACCATAGGCTCTGCTTATAACTTGGGCCCAAATTGTAAAATGGTCTTATCTATTGGCGATTTCGTTCCAACTCACATTCCAAGTAATATTCGGCATGCTAATTACATTGCCGGTTGCCAAATTGCATTATCTCTTATAGTTTCCGAGATATGGACTATCGATAATTTACACCTTAGGCTCTGCTTCTAACTTGGGCCCAAATTGTAAAATGGTCTTATCTATTGGCGATTTCGTTCCAATTCACATTCCAAGTAATATTCGGCATGCTAATTACATTGCCGGTTGCCAAATTGCATTATCTCTTATAGTTTCCGAGATATGGACTATCGATAATTTACACCTTAGGCTCTGCTTCTAACTTGGGCCCAAATTGTAAAATGGTCTTATCTATTGGCGATTTCGTTCCAATTCACATTCCAAGTAATATTCGGCATGCTAATTACATTGCCGTTTGCCAAATTGCATTATCTCTTATAGTTTCCGAGATATGGACTATCGATAATTTACACCATAGGCTCTGCTTATAACTTGGGCCCAAATTGTAAAATGGTCTTATCTATTGGCGATTTCGTTCCAACTCACATTCCAAGTAATATTCGGCATGCTAATTACATTGCCGGTTGCCAAATTGCATTATCTCTTATAGTTTCCGAGATATGGACTATCGATAATTTACACCTTAGGCTCTGCTTCTAACTTGGGCCCAAATTGTAAAATGGTCTTATCTATTGGCGATTTCGTTCCAATTCACATTCCAAGTAATATTCGGCATGCTAATTACATTGCCGGTTGCCAAATTGCATTATCTCTTATAGTTTCCGAGATATGGACTATCGATAATTTACACCTTAGGCTCTGCTTCTAACTTGGGCCCAAATTGTAAAATGGTCTTATCTATTGGCGATTTCGTTCCAATTCACATTCCAAGTAATATTCGGCATGCTAATTACATTGCCGGTTGCCAAATTGCATTACCTCTTATAGTTTCCGAGATATGGACTATCGATAATTTATACCTTAGGCTCTGCTTCTAACTTGGGCCCAAATGGTAAAATGGTCTTATCTATTGGCGATTACGTTCCAATTCACATTCCAAGTAATATTCGGCATGCTAATTACATTGCCGGTTGCCAAATTGCATTATCTCTTATAGTTTCCGAGATATGGACTATCGATAATTTACACCTTAGGCTCTGCTTCTAACTTGGGCCCAAATTGTAAAATGGTCTTATCTATTGGCGATTTCGTTCCAATTCACATTCCAAGTAATATTCGGCATGCTAATTACATTGCCGGTTGCCAAATTGCATTATCTCTTATAGTTTCCGAGATATGGACTATCGATAATTTACACCTTAGGCTCTGCTTCTAACTTGGGCCCAAATTGTAAAATGGTCTTATCTATTGGCGATTTCGTTCCAATTCACATTCCAAGTAATATTCGGCATGCTAATTACATTGCCGGTTGCCAAATTGCATTATCTCTTATAGTTTCCGAGATATGGACTATCAATAATTTACACCTTAAGCTCTGCTTCTAACTTGGGCCCAAATTGTAAAATGGTCTTATCTATTGGCGATTTCGTTCCAATTCACATTCCAAGTAATATTCGGCATGCTAATTACATTGCCGGTTGCCAAATTGAATTATCTCTTATAGTTTCCGAGATATGGACTATCGAAAATTTACACCTTAGGCTCTGCTTCTAACTTGGGCCCAAATTGTAAAATGGTCTTATCTATTGGCGATTTCGTTCCAATTCACATTCCAAGTAATATTCGGCATGCTAATTACATTGCCGGTTGCCAAATTGCATTATCTCTTATAGTTTCCGAGATATGGACTATCGATAATTTACACCTTAGGCTCTGCTTCTAACTTGGGCCCAAATTGTAAAATGGTCTTACCTATTGGCGATTTCGTTCCAATTCACATTCCAATTAATATTCGGCATGCTAATTACATTGCCGGTTGCCAAATTGCATTATCTCTTATAGTTTCCGAGATATGGACTATCGATAATTTACACCTTAGGCTCTGCTTCTAACTTGGGCCCAAATTGTAAAATGGTCTTATCTATTGGCGATTTCGTTCCAATTCACATTCCAAGTAATATTCGGCATGCTAATTACATTGCCGGTTGCCAAATTGCATTATCTCTTATAGTTTCCGAGATATGGACTATCGATAATTTAAACCTTAGGCTCTGCTTCTAACTTGGGCCCAAATTGTAATATGGTCTTACCTATTGGCGATTTCGTTCTAATTCACATTCCGAGTAATATTCGGCATGCTAATTACATTGCCGGTTGCCAAATTGCATTATCTCTTATAGTTTCCGAGATATGGACTATCAATAATTTACACCTTAGGCTCTGCTTCTAACTTGGGCCCAAATTGTAAAATGGCCTTATCTATTGGCGATTTCGTTCCAATTCACATTCCAAGTAACATTCGGCATGCTAATTACATTGCCGGTTGCCAAATTGCATTATCTCTTATAGTTTCCGAGATATGGACTATCGATAATTTACACCTTAGGCTCTGCTTCTAACTTGGGCCCTAATTGTAAAATGGCCTTATCTATTGGCGATTTCGTTCCAATTCACATTCCAAGTAATATTCGGCATGCTAATTACATTGCCGGTTGCCAAATTGCATTATCTCTTATAGTTTCCGAGATATGGACTATCGAAAATTTACACCTTAGGCTCTGCTTCTAACTTGGGCCCAAATTGTAAAATGGTCTTACCTATTGGCGATTTCGTTCCAATTCACACTCCAAGTAATATTCGGCATGCTAATTACATTGCCGGTTGCGAAATTGCATTATCTCTTATAGTTTCCGAGATATGGACTATCAATAATTTACACCTTAGGCTCTGCTTCTAACTTGGGTCCAAATTGTAAAATGGTCTTATCTATTGGCGATTTCGTTCCAATTCACATTCCAAGTAATATTCGGCATGCTAATTACATTGCCGGTTGCCAAATTGCATTATCTCTTATAGTTTCCGAGATATGGACTATCGATAATTTACACCTTAGGCTCTGCTTCTAACTTGGGCCCAAATCGTAAAATGGTCTTATCTATTGGCGATTTCGTTCCAATTCACATTCCAAGTAATATTCGGCATGCTAATTACATTGCCGGTTGCCAAATTGCATTATCTCTTATAGTTTCCGAGATATGGACTATCGATAATTTACACCTTAGGCTCTGCTTCTAACTTGGGCCCAAATTGTAAAATGGTCTTATCTATTGGCGATTTCGTTCCAATTCACATTCCAAGTAATATTCGGCATGCTAATTACATTGCCGGTTGCCAAATTGCATTAACTCTTATAGTTTCCGAGATATGGACTATCGATATTTTACACCTTAGGCTCTGCTTCTAACTTGGGCCCAAATTGTAAAATGGCCTTATCTATTGGCGATTTCGTTCCAATTCACATTCCAAGTAATATTCGGCATGCTAATTACATTGCCGGTTGCCAAATTGCATTATCTCTTATAGTTTCCGAGATATGGACTATCGATAATTTACACCATAGGCTCTGCTTATAACTTGGGCCCAAATTGTAAAATGGTCTTATCTATTGGCGATTTCGTTCCAACTCACATTCCAAGTAATATTCGGCATGCTAATTACATTGCCGGTTGCCAAATTGCATTATCTCTTATAGTTTCCGAGATATGGACTATCGATAATTTACACCTTAGGCTCTGCTTCTAACTTGGGCCCAAATTGTAAAATGGTCTTATCTATTGGCGATTTCGTTCCAATTCACATTCCAAGTAATATTCGGCATGCTAATTACATTGCCGGTTGCCAAATTGCATTATCTCTTATAGTTTCCGAGATATGGACTATCGATAATTTACACCTTAGGCTCTGCTTCTAACTTGGGCCCAAATTGTAAAATGGTCTTATCTATTGGCGATTTCGTTCCAATTCACATTCCAAGTAATATTCGGCATGCTAATTACATTGCCGGTTGCCAAATTGCATTATCTCTTATAGTTTCCGAGATATGGACTATCGATAATTTACATCTTAGGCTCTGCTTCTAACTTGGGCCCAAATTGTAAAATGGTCTTATCTATTGGCGATTTCGTTCCAATTCACATTCCAAGTAATATTCGGCATGCTAATTACATTTCCGGTTGCCAAATTGCATTATCTCTTATAGTTTCCGAGATATGGACTATCGATAATTTACACCTTAGGCTCTGCTTCTAACTTGGGCCCAAATTGTAAAATGGTCTTATCTATTGGCGATTTCATCCCAATTCACATTCCAAGTGATATTCGGCATGCTAATTACATAGCCGGTTGCGAAATTGCATTATCTCTTATAGTTTCCGAGATATGGACTATCAATAATTTACACCTTAGGCTCTGCTTCTAACTTGGGCCCAAATTGTAAAATGGTCTTATCTATTGGCGATTTCGTTCCAATTCACATTCCAAGTAATATTCGGCATGCTAATTACATTGCCGGTTGCCAAATTGCATTATCTCTTATAGTTTCCGAGATATGGACTATCGATAATTTACACCTTAGGCTCTGCTTCTAACTTGAGCCCAAATTGTAAAATGGTCTTATCTATTGGCGATTTCGTTCCAATTCACATTCCAAGTAATATTCGGCATTCTAATTACATTGCCGGTTGCCAAATTGCATTATCTCTTATAGTTTCCGAGATATGGACTATCGATAATTTACACCTTAGGCTCTGCTTCTAACTTGGGCCCAAATTGTAAAATGGTCTTATCTATTGGCGATTTCGTTCCAATTCACATTCCAAGTAATATTCGGCATGCTAATTACATTGCCGGTTGCCAAATTGCATTATCTCTTATAGTTTCCGAGATATGGACTATCGATAATTTACACCTTAGGCTCTGCTTCTAACTGGGGCCCAAATTGTAAAATGGTCTTATCTATTGGCGTTTTCGTTCCAATTCACATTCCAAGTAATATTCGGCATGCTAATTACATTGCCGGTTGCCAAATTGCATTATCTCTTATAGTTTCCGAGATATGGACTATCGATAATTTACACCTTAGGCTCTGCTTCTAACTTGGGCCCAAATTGTAAAATGGTCTTATCTATTGGCGATTTCATCCCAATTCACATTCCAAGTGATATTCGGCATGCTAATTACATTGCCGGTTGCGAAATTGCATTATCTCTTATAGTTTCCGAGATATGGACTATCAATAATTTACACCTTAGGCTCTGCTTCTAACTTGGGCCCAAATTGTAAAATGGTCTTATCTATTGGCGATTTCGTTCCAATTCACATTCCAAGTAATATTCGGCATGCTAATTACATTGCCGGTTGCCAAATTGCATTATCTCTTATAGTTTCCGAGATATGGACTATCGATAATTTACACCTTAGGCTCTGCTTCTAACTTGGGCCCAAATTGTAAAATGGTCTTATCTATTGGCGATTTCGTTCCAATTCACATTCCAAGTAATATTCGGCATTCTAATTACATTGCCGGTTGCCAAATTGCATTATCTCTTATAGTTTCCGAGATATGGACTATCGATAATTTACACCTTAGGCTCTGCTTCTAACTTGGGCCCAAATTGTAAAATGGTCTTATCTATTGGCGATTTCGTTCCAATTCACATTCCAAGTAATATTCGGCATGCTAATTACATTGCAGGTTGCCAAATTGCATTATCTCTTATAGTTTCCGAGATATGGACTATCGATAATTTACACCTTAGGCTCTGCTTCTAACTGGGGCCCTAATTGTAAAATGGTCTTATCTATTGGCGTTTTCGTTCCAATTCACATTCCAAGTAATATTCGGCATGCTAATTACATTGCCGGTTGCCAAATTGCATTATCTCTTATAGTTTCCGAGATATGGACTATCGATAATTTACACCTTAGGCTCTGCTTCTAACTTGGGCCCAAATTGTAAAATGGTCTTACCTATTGGCGATTTCGTTCCAATTCACATTCCAATTAATATTCGGCATGCTAATTACATTGCCGGTTGCCAAATTGCATTATCTCTTATAGTTTCCGAGATATGGACTATCGATAATTTACACCTTAGGCTCTGCTTCTAACTTGGGCCCAAATTGTAAAATGGTCTTATCTATTGGCGATTTCGTTCCAATTCACATTCCAAGTAATATTCGGCATGCTAATTACATTGCCGGTTGCCAAATTGCATTATCTCTTATAGTTTCCGAGATATGGACTATCGATAATTTACACCTTAGGCTCTGCTTCTAACTTGGGCCCAAATTGTAAAATGGTCTTACCTATTGGCGATTTCGTTCCAATTCACATTCCAAGTAATATTCGGCATGCTAATTACATTGCCGGTTGCCAAATTGCATTATCTCTTATAGTTTCCGAGATATGGACTATCCATAATTTACACCTTAGGCTCTGCTTCTAACTTGGGCCCAAATTGTAAAATGGTCTTATCTATTGGCGATTTCGTTCCAATTCACATTCCAAGTAACATTCGGCATGCTAATTACATTGCCGGTTGCCAAACTGCATTATCTCTTATAGTTTCCGAGATATGGACTATCGATAATTTACACCTTAGGCTCTGCTTCTAACTTGGGCCCTAATTGTAAAATGGCCTTATCTATTGGCGATTTCGTTCCAATTCACATTCCAAGTAATATTCGGCATGCTAATTACATTGCCGGTTGCCAAATTGCATTATCTCTTATAGTTTCCGAGATATGGACTATCAATAATTTACACCTTAGGCTCTGCTTCTAACTTGGGCCCAAATTGTAAAATGGTCTTATCTATTGGCGATTTCGTTCCAATTCACATTCCAAGTAACATTCGGCATGCTAATTACATTGCCGGTTGCCAAATTGCATTATCTCTTATAGTTTCCGAGATATGGACTATCGATAATTTACACCTTAGGCTCTGCTTCTAACTTGGGCCCTAATTGTAAAATGGCCTTATCTTTTGGCGATTTCGTTCCAATTCACATTCCAAGTAATATTCGGCATGCTAATTACATTGCCGGTTGCCAAATTGCATTATCTCTTATAGTTTCCGAGATATGGACTATCGATAATTTACATCTTAGGCTCTGCTTCTAACTTGGGCGCAAATTGTAAAATGTTCTTATCTATTGGCGATTTCGTTCCAATTCACATTCCAAGTAATATTCGGCATGCTAATTACATTGCCGGTTGCCAAATTGCATTATCTCCTATAGTTTCCGAGATATGGACTATCGATAATTTACACCTTAGGCTCTGCTTCTAACTTGGGCCCAAATTGTAAAATGGTCTTATCTATTGGCGATTTCGTCCCAATTCACATTCCAAGTGATATTCGGCATGCTAATTACATTGCCGGTTGCGAAATTGCATTATCTCTTATAGTTTCCGAGATATGGACTATCAATAATTTACACCTTAGGCTCTGCTTCTAACTTGGGCCCAAATTGTAAAATGGCCTTATCTATTGGCGATTTCGTTCCAATTCACATTCCAAGTAATATTCGGCATGCTAATTACATTGCCGGTTGCCAAATTGCATTATCTCTTATAGTTTCCGAGATATGGACTATCGATAATTTACACCTTAGGCTCTGCTTCTAACTTGGGCCCAAATTGTAAAATGGTCTTATCTATTGGCGATTTCGTTCCAATTCACATTCCAAGTAATATTCGGCATGCTAATTACATTGCCGGTTGCCAAATTGCATTATCTCTTATAGTTTTCGAGATATGGACTATCGATAATTTACACCTTAGGCTCTGCTTCTAACTTGGGCCCAAATTGTAAAATGGTCTTATCTATTGGCGATTTCGTTCCAATTCACATTCCAAGTAATATTCGGCATGCTAATTACATTGCCGGTTGCCAAATTGCATTATCTCTTATAGTTTCCGAGATATGGACTATCGATAATTTACACCTTAGGCTCTGCTTCTAACTTGGGCCCAAATTGTAAAATGGTCTTATCTATTGGCGATTTCGTTCCAATTCACACTCCAAGTAATATTCGGCATGCTAATTACATTGCCGGTTGCGAAATTGCATTATCTCTTATAGTTTCCGAGATATGGACTATCAATAATTTACACCTTAGGCTCTGCTTCTAACTTGGGCCCAAATTGTAAAATGGTCTTATCTATTGGCGATTTCGTTCCAATTCACATTCCAAGTAATATTCGGCATGCTAATTACATTGCCGGTTGCCAAATTGCATTACCTCTTATAGTTTCCGAGATATGGACTATCGATAATTTATACCTTAGGCTCTGCTTCTAACTTGGGCCCAAATGGTAAAATGGTCTTATCTATTGGCGATTACGTTCCAATTCACATTCCAAGTAATATTCGGCATGCTAATTACATTGCCGGTTGCCAAATTGCATTATCTCTTATAGTTTCCGAGATATGGACTATCGATAATTTACACCTTAGGCTCTGCTTCTAACTTGGGCCCAAATTGTAAAATGGTCTTATCTATTGGCGATTTCGTTCCAATTCACATTCCAAGTAATATTCGGCATGCTAATTACATTGCCGGTTGCCAAATTGCATTATCTCTTATAGTTTCCGAGATATGGACTATCGATAATTTACACCTTAGGCTCTGCTTCTAACTTGGGCCCAAATTGTAAAATGGTCTTATCTATTGGCGATTTCGTTCCAATTCACATTCCAAGTAATATTCGGCATGCTAATTACATTGCCGATTGCCAAATTGCATTATCTCTTATAGTTTCCGAGATATGGACTATCAATAATTTACACCTTAAGCTCTGCTTCTAACTTGGGCCCAAATTGTAAAATGGTCTTATCTATTGGCGATTTCGTTCCAATTCACATTCCAAGTAATATTCGGCATGCTAATTACATTGCCGGTTGCCAAATTGAATTATCTCTTATAGTTTCCGAGATATGGACTATCGAAAATTTACACCTTAGGCTCTGCTTATAACTTGGGCCCAAATTGTAAAATGGTCTTATCTATTGGCGATTTCGTTCCAACTCACATTCCAAGTAATATTCGGCATGCTAATTACATTGCCGGTTGCCAAATTGCATTATCTCTTATAGTTTCCGAGATATGGACTATCGATAATTTACACCTTAGGCTCTGCTTCTAACTTGGGCCCAAATTGTAAAATGGTCTTATCTATTGGCGATTTCGTTCCAATTCACATTCCAAGTAATATTCGGCATGCTAATTACATTGCCGGTTGCCAAATTGCATTATCTCTTATAGTTTCCGAGATATGGACTATCGATAATTTACACCTTAGGCTCTGCTTCTAACTGGGGCCCAAATTGTAAAATGGTCTTATCTATTGGCGTTTTCGTTCCAATTCACATTCCAAGTAATATTCGGCATGCTAATTACATTGCCGGTTGCCAAATTGCATTATCTCTTATAGTTTCCGAGATATGGACTATCGATAATTTACACCTTAGGCTCTGCTTCTAACTTGGGCCCAAATTGTAAAATGGTCTTATCTATTGGCGATTTCATCCCAATTCACATTCCAAGTGATATTCGGCATGCTAATTACATTGCCGGTTGCGAAATTGCATTATCTCTTATAGTTTCCGAGATATGGACTATCAATAATTTACACCTTAGGCTCTGCTTCTAACTTGGGCCCAAATTGTAAAATGGTCTTATCTATTGGCGATTTCGTTCCAATTCACATTCCAAGTAATATTCGGCATGCTAATTACATTGCCGGTTGCCAAATTGCATTATCTCTTATAGTTTCCGAGATATGGACTATCGATAATTTACACCTTAGGCTCTGCTTCTAACTTGGGCCCAAATTGTAAAATGGACTTATCTATTGGCGATTTCGTTCCAATTCACATTCCAAGTAATATTCGGCATTCTAATTACATTGCCGGTTGCCAAATTGCATTATCTCTTATAGTTTCCGAGATATGGACTATCGATAATTTACACCTTAGGCTCTGCTTCTAACTTGGGCCCAAATTGTAAAATGGTCTTATCTATTGGCGATTTCGTTCCAATTCACATTCCAAGTAATATTCGGCATGCTAATTACATTGCCGGTTGCCAAATTGCATTATCTCTTATAGTTTCCGAGATATGGACTATCGATAATTTACACCTTAGGCTCTGCTTCTAACTGGGGCCCAAATTGTAAAATGGTCTTATCTATTGGCGTTTTCGTTCCAATTCACATTCCAAGTAATATTCGGCATGCTAATTACATTGCCGGTTGCCAAATTGCATTATCTCTTATAGTTTCCGAGATATGGACTATCGATAATTTACACCTTAGGCTCTGCTTCTAACTTGGGCCCAAATTGTAAAATGGTCTTACCTATTGGCGATTTCGTTCCAATTCACATTCCAATTAATATTCGGCATGCTAATTACATTGCCGGTTGCCAAATTGCATTATCTCTTATAGTTTCCGGGATATGGACTATCGATAATTTACACCTTAGGCTCTGCTTCTAACTTGGGCCCAAATTGTAAAATGGTCTTATCTATTGGCGATTTCGTTCCAATTCACATTCCAAGTAATATTCGGCATGCTAATTACATTGCCGGTTGCCAAATTGCATTATCTCTTATAGTTTCCGAGATATGGACTATCGATAATTTACACCTTAGGCTCTGCTTCTAACTTGGGCCCAAATTGTAAAATGGTCTTACCTATTGGCGATTTCGTTCCAATTCACATTCCAAGTAATATTCGGCATGCTAATTACATTGCCGGTTGCCAAATTGCATTATCTCTTATAGTTTCCGAGATATGGACTATCCATAATTTACACCTTAGGCTCTGCTTCTAACTTGGGCCCAAATTGTAAAATGGTCTTATCTATTGGCGATTTCGTTCCAATTCACATTCCAAGTAACATTCGGCATGCTAATTACATTGCCGGTTGCCAAACTGCATTATCTCTTATAGTTTCCGAGATATGGACTATCGATAATTTACACCTTAGGCTCTGCTTCTAACTTGGGCACTAATTGTAAAATGGCCTTATCTATTGGCGATTTCGTTCCAATTCACATTCCAAGTAATATTCGGCATGCTAATTACATTGCCGGTTGCCAAATTGCATTATCTCTTATAGTTTCCGAGATATGGACTATCGATAATTTACACCTTAGGCTCTGCTTCTAACTTGGGCCCAAATTGTAAAATGGTCTTATCTATTGGCGATTTCGTTCCAATTCACATTCCAAGTAATATTCGGCATGCTAATTACATTGCCGGTTGCCAATTTGCATTATCTCTTATAGTTTCCGAGATATGGACTATCGATAATTTACACCTTAGGCTCTGCTTCTAACTTGGGCCCAAATTGTAAAATGGTCTTATCTATTGGCGATTTCGTTCCAATTCACATTCCAAGTAATATTCGGCATGCTAATTACATTGCCGGTTGCCAAATTGCATTATCTCTTATAGTTTCCGAGATATGGACTATCGATAATTTACACCTTAGGCTCTGCTTCTAACTTGGGCCCAAATTGTAAAATGGTCTTATCTATTGGCGATTTCGTTCCAATTCACACTCCAAGTAATATTCGGCATGCTAATTACATTGCCGGTTGCGAAATTGCATTATCTCTTATAGTTTCCGAGATATGGACTATCAATAATTTACACCTTAGGCTCTGCTTCTAACTTGGGCCCAAATTGTAAAATGGTCTTATCTATTGGCGATTTCGTTCCAATTCACATTCCAAGTAATATTCGGCATGCTAATTACATTGCCGGTTGCCAAATTGCATTACCTCTTATAGTTTCCGAGATATGGACTATCGATAATTTATAACTTAGGCTCTGCTTCTAACTTGGGCCCAAATGGTAAAATGGTCTTATCTATTGGCGATTTCGTTCCAATTCACATTCCAAGTAATATTCGGCATGCTAATTACATTGCCGGTTGCCAAATTGCATTATCTCTTATAGTTTCCGAGATATGGACTATCGATAATTTACACCTTAGGCTCTGCTTCTAACTTGGGCCCAAATTGTAAAATGGTCTTATCTATTGGCGATTTCGTTCCAATTCACATTCCAAGTAATATTCGGCATGCTAATTACATTGCCGGTTGCCAAATTGCATTATCTCTTATAGTTTCCGAGATATGGACTATCGATAATTTACACCTTAGGCTCTGCTTCTAACTTGGGCCCAAATTGTAAAATGGTCTTATCTATTGGCGATTTCGTTCCAATTCACATTCCAAGTAATATTCGGCATGCTAATTACATTGCCGGTTGCCAAATTGCATTATCTCTTATAGTTTCCGAGATATGGACTATCAATAATTTACACCTTAAGCTCTGCTTCTAACTTGGGCCCAAATTGTAAAATGGTCTTATCTATTGGCGATTTCGTTCCAATTCACATTCCAAGTAATATTCGGCATGCTAATTACATTGCCGGTTGCCAAATTGAATTATCTCTTATAGTTTCCGAGATATGGACTATCGATAATTTACACCTTAGGCTCTGCTTCTAACTTGGGCCCAAATTGTAAAATGGTCTTATCTATTGGCGATTTCGTTCCAATTCACATTCCAAGTAATATTCGGCATGCTAATTACATTTCCGGTTGCCAAATTGCATTATCTCTTATAGTTTCCGAGATATGGACTATCGATAATTTACACCTTAGGCTCTGCTTCTAACTTGGGCCCAAATTGTAAAATGGTCTTACCTATTGGCGATTTCGTTCCAATTCACATTCCAATTAATATTCGGCATGCTAATTACACTGCCGGTTGCCAAATTGCATTATCTCTTATAGTTTCCGAGATATGGACTATCGATAATTTACACCTTAGGCTCTGCTTCTAACTTGGGCCCAAATTGTAAAATGGTCTTATCTATTGGCGATTTCGTTCCAATTCACATTCCAAGTAATATTCGGCATGCTAATTACATTGCCGGTTGCCAAATTGCATTATCTCTTATAGTTTCCGAGATATGGACTATCGATAATTTACACCTTAGGCTCTGCTTCTAACTTGGGCCCAAATTGTAAAATGGTCTTACCTATTGGCGATTTCGTTCCAATTCACATTCCGAGTAATATTCGGCATGCTAATTACATTGCCGGTTGCCAAATTGCATTATCTCTTATAGTTTCCGAGATATGGACTATCAATAATTTACACCTTAGGCTCTGCTTCTAACTTGGGCCCAAATTGTAAAATGGTCTTATCTATTGGCGATTTCATTCCAATTCACATTCCAAGTAACATTCGGCATGCTAATTACATTGCCGGTTGCCAAATTGCATTATCTCTTATAGTTTCCGAGATATGGACTATCGATAATTTACACCTTAGGCTCTGCTTCTAACTTGGGCCCTAATTGTAAAATGGCCTTATCTATTGGCGATTTCGTTCCAATTCACATTCCAAGTAATATTCGGCATGCTAATTACATTGCCGGTTGCCAAATTGCATTATCTCTTATAGTTTCCGAGATACGGACTATCGATAATTTACACCTTAGGCTCTGCTTCTAACTTGGGCCCGAATTGTAAAATGGTCTTACCTATTGGCGATTTCGTTCCAATTCACACTCCAAGTAATATTCGGCATGCTAATTACATTGCCGGTTGCGAAATTGCATTATCTCTTATAGTTTCCGAGATATGGACTATCAATAATTTACACCTTAGGCTCTGCTTCTAACTTGGGCCCAAATTGTAAAATGGTCTTATCTATTGGCGATTTCGTTCCAATTCACATTCCAAGTAATATTCGGCATGCTAATTACATTGCCGGTTGCCAAATTGCATTATCTCTTATAGTTTCCGAGATATAGACTATCGATAATTTACACCTTAGGCTCTGCTTCTAACTTGGGCCCAAATCGTAAAATGGTCTTATCTATTGGCGATTTCGTTCCAATTCACATTCCAAGTAATATTCGGCATGCTAATTACATTGCCGGTTGCCAAATTGCATTATCTCTTATAGTTTCCGAGATATGGACTATCGATAATTTACACCTTAGGCTCTGCTTCTAACTTGGGCCCAAATTGTAAAATGGTCTTATCTATTGGCGATTTCGTTCCAATTCACATTCCAAGTAATATTCGGCATGCTAATTACATTGCCGGTTGCCAAATTGCATTAACTCTTATAGTTTCCGAGATATGGACTATCGATATTTTACACCTTAGGCTCTGCTTCTAACTTGGGCCCAAATTGTAAATTGGTCTGATCTATTGGCGATTTCGTTCCAATTCACATTCCAAGTAATATTCGGCATGCTAATTACATTGCCGGTTGCCAAATTGCATTATCTCTTATAGTTTCCGAGATATGGACTATCGATAATTTACACCATAGGCTCTGCTTATAACTTGGGCCCAAATTGTAAAATGGTCTTATCTATTGGCGATTTCGTTCCAACTCACATTCCAAGTAATATTCGGCATGCTAATTACATTGCCGGTTGCCAAATTGCATTATCTCTTATAGTTTCCGAGATATGGACTATCGATAATTTACACCTTAGGCTCTGCTTCTAACTTGGGCCCAAATTGTAAAATGGTCTTATCTATTGGCGATTTCGTTCCAATTCACATTCCAAGTAATATTCGGCATGCTAATTACATTGCCGGTTGCCAAATTGCATTATCTCTTATAGTTTCCGAGATATGGACTATCGATAATTTACACCTTAGGCTCTGCTTCTAACTTGGGCCCAAATTGTAAAATGGTCTTATCTATTGGCGATTTCGTTCCAATTCACATTCCAAGTAATATTCGGCATGCTAATTACATTGCCGGTTGCCAAATTGCATTATCTCTTATAGTTTCCGAGATATGGACTATCGATAATTTACATCTTAGGCTCTGCTTCTAACTTGGGAACAAATTGTAAAATGGTCTTATCTATTGGCGATTTCGTTCCAATTCACATTCCAAGTAATATTCGGCATGCTAATTACATTGCCGGTTGCCAAATTGCATTATCTCTTATAGTTTCCGAGATATGGACTATCGATAATTTACACCTTAGGATCTGCTTCTAACTTGGGCCCAAATTGTAAAATGGTCTTATCTATTGGCGATTTCATCCCAATTCACATTCCAAGTGATATTCGGCATGCTAATTACATTGCCGGTTGCGAAATTGCATTATCTCTTATAGTTTCCGAGATATGGACTATCAATAATTTACACCTTAGGCTCTGCTTCTAACTTGGGCCCAAATTGTAAAATGGTCTTATCTATTGGCGATTTCGTTCCAATTCACATTCCAAGTAATATTCGGCATGCTAATTACATTGCCGGTTGCCAAATTGCATTATCTCTTATAGTTTCCGAGATATGGACTATCGATAATTTACACCTTAGGCTCTGCTTCTAACTTGGGCCCAAATTGTAAAATGGTCTTATCTATTGGCGATTTCGTTCCAATTCACATTCCAAGTAATATTCGGCATTCTAATTACATTGCCGGTTGCCAAATTGCATTATCTCTTATAGTTTCCGAGATATGGACTATCGATAATTTACACCTTAGGTTCTGCTTCCAACTTGGGCCCAAATTGTAAAATGGTCTTATCTATTGGCGATTTCGTTCCAATTCACATTCCAAGTAATATTCGGCATGCTAATTACATTGCCGGTTGCCAAATTGCATTATCTCTTATAGTTTCCGAGATATGGACTATCGATAATTTACACCTTAGGCTCTGCTTCTAACTGGGGCCCAAATTGTAAAATGGTCTTATCTATTGGCGTTTTCGTTCCAATTCACATTCCAAGTAATATTCGGCATGCTAATTACATTGCCGGTTGCCAAATTGCATTATCTCTTATAGTTTCCGAGATATGGACTATCGATAATTTACACCTTAGGCTCTGCTTCTAACTTGGGCCCAAATTGTAAAATGGTCTTATCTATTGGCGATTTCATCCCAATTCACATTCCAAGTGATATTCGGCATGCTAATTACATTGCCGGTTGCGAAATTGCATTATCTCTTATAGTTTCCGAGATATGGACTATCAATAATTTACACCTTAGGCTCTGCTTCTAACTTGGGCCCAAATTGTAAAATGGTCTTATCTATTGGCGATTTCGTTCCAATTCACATTCCAAGTAATATTCGGCATGCTAATTACATTGCCGGTTGCCAAATTGCATTATCTCTTATAGTTTCCGAGATATGGACTATCGATAATTTACACCTTAGGCTCTGCTTCTAACTTGGGCCCAAATTGTAAAATGGTCTTATCTATTGGCGATTTCGTTCCAATTCACATTCCAAGTAATATTCGGCATTCTAATTACATTGCCGGTTGCCAAATTGCATTATCTCTTATAGTTTCCGAGATATGGACTATCGATAATTTACACCTTAGGCTCTGCTTCTAACTTGGGCCCAAATTGTAAAATGGTCTTATCTATTGGCGATTTCGTTCCAATTCACATTCCAAGTAATATTCGGCATGCTAATTACATTGCCGGTTGCCAAATTGCATTATCTCTTATAGTTTCCGAGATATGGACTATCGATAATTTACACCTTAGGCTCTGCTTCTAACTGGGGCCCAAATTGTAAAATGGTCTTATCTATTGGCGTTTTCGTTCCAATTCACATTCCAAGTAATATTCGGCATGCTAATTACATTGCCGGTTGCCAAATTGCATTATCTCTTATAGTTTCCGAGATATGGACTATCGATAATTTACACCTTAGGCTCTGCTTCTAACTTGGGCCCAAATTGTAAAATGGTCTTACCTATTGGCGATTTCGTTCCAATTCACATTCCAATTAATATTCGGCATGCTAATTACATTGCCGGTTGCCAAATTGCATTATCTCTTATAGTTTCCGAGATATGGACTATCGATAATTTACACCTTAGGCTCTGCTTCTAACTTGGGCCCAAATTGTAAAATGGTCTTATCTATTGGCGATTTCGTTCCAATTCACATTCCAAGTAATATTCGGCATGCTAATTACATTGCCGGTTGCCAAATTGCATTATCTCTTATAGTTTCCGAGATATGGACTATCGATAATTTACACCTTAGGCTCTGCTTCTAACTTGGGCCCAAATTGTAAAATGGTCTTACCTATTGGCGATTTCGTTCCAATTCCCATTCCAAGTAATATTCGGCATGCTAATTACATTGCCGGTTGCCAAATTGCATTATCTCTTATAGTTTCCGAGATATGGACTATCCATAATTTACACCTTAGGCTCTGCTTCTAACTTGGGCCCAAATTGTAAAATGGTCTTATCTATTGGCGATTTCGTTCCAATTCACATTCCAAGTAACATTCGGCATGCTAATTACATTGCCGGTTGCCAAACTGCATTATCTCTTATAGTTTCCGAGATATAGACTATCGATAATTTACACCTTAGGCTCTGCTTCTAACTTGGGCCCTAATTGTAAAATGGCCTTATCTATTGGCGATTTCATTCCAATTCACATTCCAAGTAACATTCGGCATGCTAATTACATTGCCGGTTGCCAAATTGAATTATCTCTTATAGTTTCCGAGATATGGACTATCGATAATTTACACCTTAGGCTCTGCTTCTAACTTGGGCCCTAATTGTAAAATGGCCTTATCTATTGGCGATTTCGTTCCAATTCACATTCCAAGTAATATTCGGCATGCTAATTACATTGCCGGTTGCCAAATTGCATTATCTCTTATAGTTTCCGAGATATGGACTATCGATAATTTACACCTTAGGCTCTGCTTCTAACTTGGGCCCGAATTGTAAAATGGTCTTACCTATTGGCGATTTCGTTCCAATTCACACTCCAAGTAATATTCGGCATGCTAATTACATTGCCGGTTGCGAAATTGCATTATCTCTTATAGTTTCCGAGATATGGACTATCAATAATTTACACCTTAGGCTCTGCTTCTAACTTGGGCCCAAATTGTAAAATGGTCTTATCTATTGGCGATTTCGTTCCAATTCACATTCCAAGTAATATTCGGCATGCTAATTACATTGCCGGTTGCCAAATTGCATTATCTCTTATAGTTTCCGAGATATAGACTATCGATAATTTACACCTTAGGCTCTGCTTCTAACTTGGGCCCAAATCGTAAAATGGTCTTATCTATTGGCGATTTCGTTCCAATTCACATTCCAAGTAATATTCGGCATGCTAATTACATTGCCGGTTGCCAAATTGCATTATCTCTTATAGTTTCCGAGATATGGACTATCGATAATTTACACCTTAGGCTCTGCTTCTAACTTGGGCCCAAATTGTAAAATGGTCTTATCTATTGGCGATTTCGTTCCAATTCACATTCCAAGTAATATTCGGCATGCTAATTACATTGCCGGTTGCCAAATTGCATTAACTCTTATAGTTTCCGAGATATGGACTATCGATATTTTACACCTTAGGCTCTGCTTCTAACTTGGGCCCAAATTGTAAAATGGTCTTATCTATTGGCGATTTCGTTCCAATTCACATTCCAAGTAATATTCGGCATGCTAATTACATTGCCGGTTGCCAAATTGCATTATCTCTTATAGTTTCCGAGATATGGACTATCGATAATTTACACCATAGGCTCTGCTTATAACTTGGGCCCAAATTGTAAAATGGTCTTATCTATTGGCGATTTCGTTCCAGCTCACATTCCAAGTAATATTCGGCATGCTAATTACATTGCCGGTTGCCAAATTGCATTATCGCTTATAGTTTCCGAGATATGGACTATCGATAATTTACACCTTAGGCTCTGCTTCTAACTTGGGCCCAAATTGTAAAATGGTCTTATCTATTGGCGATTTCGTTCCAATTCACATTCCAAGTAATATTCGGCATGCTAATTACATTGCCGGTTGCCAAATTGCATTATCTCTTATAGTTTCCGAGATATGGACTATCGATAATTTACACCTTAGGCTCTGCTTCTAACTTGGGCCCAAATTGTAAAATGGTCTTATCTATTGGCGATTTCGTTCCAATTCACATTCCAAGTAATATTCGGCATGCTAATTACATTGCCGGTTGCCAAATTGCATTACCTCTTATAGTTTCCGAGATATGGACTATCGATAATTTATACCTTAGGCTCTGCTTCTAACTTGGGCCCAAATGGTAAAATGGTCTTATCTATTGGCGATTACGTTCCAATTCACATTCCAAGTAATATTCGGCATGCTAATTACATTGCCGGTTGCCAAATTGCATTATCTCTTATAGTTTCCGAGATATGGACTATCGATAATTTACACCTTAGGCTCTGCTTCTAACTTGGGCCCAAATTGTAAAATGGTCTTATCTATTGGCGATTTCGTTCCAATTCACATTCCAAGTAATATTCGGCATGCTAATTACATTGCCGGTTGCCAAATTGCATTATCTCTTATAGTTTCCGAGATATGGACTATCGATAATTTACACCTTAGGCTCTGCTTCTAACTTGGGCCCAAATTGTAAAATGGTCTTATCTATTGGCGATTTCGTTCCAATTCACATTCCAAGTAATATTCGGCATGCTAATTACATTGCCGGTTGCCAAATTGCATTATCTCTTATAGTTTCCGAGATATGGACTATCAATAATTTACACCTTAAGCTCTGCTTCTAACTTGGGCCCAAATTGTAAAATGGTCTTATCTATTGGCGATTTCGTTCCAATTCACATTCCAAGTAATATTCTTCATGCTAATTACATTGCCGGTTGCCAAATTGAATTATCTCTTATAGTTTCCGAGATATGGACTATCGAAAATTTACACCTTAGGCTCTGCTTCTAACTTGGGCCCAAATTGTAAAATGGTCTTATCTATTGGCGATTTCGTTCCAATTCACATTCCAAGTAATATTCGGCATGCTAATTACATTGCCGGTTGCCAAATTGCATTATCTCTTATAGTTTCCGAGATATGGACTATCGATAATTTACACCTTAGGCTCTGCTTCTAACTTGGGCCCAAATTGTAAAATGGTCTTACCTATTGGCGATTTCGTTCCAATTCACATTCCAATTAATATTCGGCATGCTAATTACATTGCCGGTTGCCAAATTGCATTATCTCTTATAGTTTCCGAGATATGGACTATCGATAATTTACACCTTAGGCTCTGCTTCTAACTTGGGCCCAAATTGTAAAATGGTCTTATCTATTGGCGATTTCGTTCCAATTCACATTCCAAGTAATATTCGGCATGCTAATTACATTGCCGGTTGCCAAATTGCATTATCTCTTATAGTTTCCGAGATATGGACTATCGATAATTTAAACCTTAGGCTCTGCTTCTAACTTGGGCCCAAATTGTAAAATGGTCTTACCTATTGGCGATTTCGTTCTAATTCACATTCCGAGTAATATTCGGCATGCTAATTACATTGCCGGTTGCCAAATTGCATTATCTCTTATAGTTTCCGAGATATGGACTATCAATAATTTACACCTTAGGCTCTGCTTCTAACTTGGGCCCAAATTGTAAAATGGTCTTATCTATTGGCGATTTCGTTCCAATTCACATTCCAAGTAACATTCGGCATGCTAATTACATTGCCGGTTGCCAAATTGCATTATCTCTTATAGTTTCCGAGATATGGACTATCGATAATTTACACCTTAGGCTCTGCTTCTAACTTGGGCCCTAATTGTAAAATGGCCTTATCTATTGGCGATTTCGTTCCAATTCACATTCCAAGTAATATTCGGCATGCTAATTACATTGCCGGTTGCCAAATTGCATTATCTCTTATAGTTTCCGAGATATGGACTATCGAAAATTTACACCTTAGGCTCTGCTTCTAACTTGGGCCCAAATTGTAAAATGGTCTTACCTATTGGCGATTTCGTTCCAATTCACACTCCAAGTAATATTCGGCATGCTAATTACATTGCCGGTTGCGAAATTGCATTATCTCTTATAGTTTCCGAGATATGGACTATCAATAATTTACACCTTAGGCTCTGCTTCTAACTTGGGCCCAAATTGTAAAATGGTCTTATCTATTGGCGATTTCGTTCCAATTCACATTCCAAGTAATATTCGGCATGCTAATTACATTGCCGGTTGCCAAATTGCATTATCTCTTATAGTTTCCGAGATATGGACTATCGATAATTTACACCTTAGGCTCTGCTTCTAACTTGGGCCCAAATCGTAAAATGGTCTTATCTATTGGCGATTTCGTTCCAATTCACGTTCCAAGTAATATTCGGCATGCTAATTACATTGCCGGTTGCCAAATTGCATTATCTCTTATAGTTTCCGAGATATGGACTATCGATAATTTACACCTTAGGCTCTGCTTCTAACTTAGGCCCAAATTGTAAAATGGTCTTATCTATTGGCGATTTCGTTCCAATTCACATTCCAAGTAATATTCGGCATGCTAATTACATTGTCGGTTGCCAAATTGCATTAACTCTTATAGTTTCCGAGATATGGACTATCGATATTTTACACCTTAGGCTCTGCTTCTAACTTGGGCCCAAATTGTAAAATGGTCTTATCTATTGGCGATTTCGTTCCAATTCACATTCCAAGTAATATTCGGCATGCTAATTACATTGCCGGTTGCCAAATTGCATTATCTCTTATAGTTTCCGAGATATGGACTATCGATAATTTACACCATAGGCTCTGCTTATAACTTGGGCCCAAATTGTAAAATGGTCTTATCTATTGGCGATTTCGTTCCAACTCACATTCCAAGTAATATTCGGCATGCTAATTACATTGCCGGTTGCCAAATTGCATTATCTCTTATAGTTTCCGAGATATAGACTATCGATAATTTACACCTTAGGCTCTGCTTCTAACTTGGGCCCAAATTGTAAAATGGTCTTATCTATTGGCGATTTCGTTCCAATTCACATTCCAAGTAATATTCGGCATGCTAATTACATTGCCGGTTGCCAAATTGCATTATCTCTTATAGTTTCCGAGATATAGACTATCGATAATTTACACCTTAGGCTCTGCTTCTAACTTGGGCCCAAATTGTAAAATGGTCTTATCTATTGGCGATTTCGTTCCAATTCACAATCCAAGTAATATTCGGCATGCTAATTACATTGCCGGTTGCCAAATTGCATTATCTCTTATAGTTTCCGAGATATGGACTATCGATAATTTACACCTTAGGCTCTGCTTCTAACTTGGGCCCAAATTGTAAAATGGTCTTATCTATTGGCGATTTCGTTCCAATTCACATTCCAAGTAATATTCGGCATGCTAATTACATTGCCGGTTGCCAAATTGCATTATCTCTTATAGTTTCCGAGATATGGACTATCGATAATTTACATCTTAGGCTCTGCTTCTAACTTGGGCCCAAATTGTAAAATGGTCTTATCTATTGGCGATTTCGTTCCAATTCACATTCCAAGTAATATTCGGCATGCTAATTACATTTCCGGTTGCCAAATTGCATTATCTCTTATAGTTTCCGAGATATGGACTATCGATAATTTACACCTTAGGCTCCGCTTCTAACTTGGGCCCAAATTGTAAAATGGTCTTATCTATTGGCGATTTCAGGTTCGTCCATCGATCGATGGACGATCCTAATTCACATTCCAAGTGATATTCGGCATGCTAATTACATTGCCGGTTGCGAAATTGCATTATCTCTTATAGTTTCCGAGATATGGACTATCAATAATTTACACCTTAGGCTCTGCTTCTAACTTGGGCCCAAATTGTAAAATGGTCTTATCTATTGGCGATTTCGTTCCAATTCACATTCCAAGTAATATTCGGCATGCTAATTACATTGCCGGTTGCCAAATTGCATTATCTCTTATAGTTTCCGAGATATGGACTATCGATAATTTACACCTTAGGCTCTGCTTCTAACTTGGGCCCAAATTGTAAAATGGTCTTATCTATTGGCGATTTCGTTCCAATTCACATTCCAAGTAATATTCGGCATTCTAATTACATTGCCGGTTGCCAAATTGCATTATCTCTTATAGTTTCCGAGATATGGACTATCGATAATTTACACCTTAGGCTCTGCTTCTAACTTGGGCCCAAATTGTAAAATGGTCTTATCTATTGGCGATTTCGTTCCAATTCACATTCCAAGTAATATTCGGCATGCTAATTACATTGCCGGTTGCCAAATTGCATTATCTCTTATAGTTTCCGAGATATGGACTATCGATAATTTACACCTTAGGCTCTGCTTCTAACTGGGGCCCAAATTGTAAAATGGTCTTATCTATTGGCGTTTTCGTTCCAATTCACATTCCAAGTAATATTCGGCATGCTAATTACATTGCCGGTTGCCAAATTGCATTATCTCTTATAGTTTCCGAGATATGGACTATCGATAATTTACACCTTAGGCTCTGCTTCTAACTTGGGCCCAAATTGTAAAATGGTCTTATCTATTGGCGATTTCATCCCAATTCACATTCCAAGTGATATTCGGCATGCTAATTACATTGCCGGTTGCGAAATTGCATTATCTCTTATAGTTTCCGAGATATGGACTATCGATATTTTACACCTTAGGCTCTGCTTCTAACTTGGGCCCAAATTGTAAAATGGTCTTATCTATTGGCGATTTCGTTCCAATTCACATTCCAAGTAATATTCGGCATGCTAATTACATTGCCGGTTGCCAAATTGCATTATCTCTTATAGTTTCCGAGATATGGACTATCGATAATTTACACCATAGGCTCTGCTTATAACTTGGGCCCAAATTGTAAAATGGTCTTATCTATTGGCGATTTCGTTCCAACTCACATTCCAAGTAATATTCGGCATGCTAATTACATTGCCGGTTGCCAAATTGCATTATCTCTTATAGTTTCCGAGATATGGACTATCGATAATTTACACCTTAGGCTCTGCTTCTAACTTGGGCCCAAATTGTAAAATGGTCTTATCTATTGGCGATTTCGTTCCAATTCACATTCCAAGTAATATTCGGCATGCTAATTACATTGCCGGTTGCCAAATTGCATTATCTCTTATAGTTTCCGAGATATGGACTATCGATAATTTACACCTTAGGCTCTGCTTCTAACTTGGGCCCAAATTGTAAAATGGTCTTATCTATTGGCGATTTCGTTCCAATTCACATTCCAAGTAATATTCGGCATGCTAATTACATTGCCGGTTGCCAAATTGCATTACCTCTTATAGTTTCCGAGATATGGACTATCGATAATTTATACCTTAGGCTCTGCTTCTAACTTGGGCCCAAATGGTAAAATGGTCTTATCTATTGGCGATTACGTTCCAATTCACATTCCAAGTAATATTCGGCATGCTAATTACATTGCCGGTTGCCAAATTGCATTATCTCTTATAGTTTCCGAGATATGGACTATCGATAATTTACACCTTAGGCTCTGCTTCTAACTTGGGCCCAAATTGTAAAATGGTCTTATCTATTGGCGATTTCGTTCCAATTCACATTCCAAGTAATATTCGGCATGCTAATTACATTGCCGGTTGCCAAATTGCATTATCTCTTATAGTTTCCGAGATATGGACTATCGATAATTTACACCTTAGGCTCTGCTTCTAACTTGGGCCCAAATTGTAAAATGGTCTTATCTATTGGCGATTTCGTTCCAATTCACATTCCAAGTAATATTCGGCATGCTAATTACATTGCCGGTTGCCAAATTGCATTATCTCTTATAGTTTCCGAGATATGGACTATCAATAATTTACACCTTAAGCTCTGCTTCTAACTTGGGCCCAAATTGTAAAATGGTCTTATCTATTGGCGATTTCGTTCCAATTCACATTCCAAGTAATATTCGGCATGCTAATTACATTGCCGGTTGCCAAATTGAATTATCTCTTATAGTTTCCGAGATATGGACTATCGAAAATTTACACCTTAGGCTCTGCTTCTAACTTGGGCCCAAATTGTAAAATGGTCTTATCTATTGGCGATTTCGTTCCAATTCACATTCCAAGTAATATTCGGCATGCTAATTACATTGCCGGTTGCCAAATTGCATTATCTCTTATAGTTTCCGAGATATGGACTATCGATAATTTACACCTTAGGCTCTGCTTCTAACTTGGGCCCAAATTGTAAAATGGTCTTACCTATTGGCGATTTCGTTCCAATTCACATTCCAATTAATATTCGGCATGCTAATTACATTGCAGGTTGCCAAATTGCATTATCTCTTATAGTTTCCGAGATATGGACTATCGATAATTTACACCTTAGGCTCTGCTTCTAACTTGGGCCCAAATTGTAAAATGGTCTTATCTATTGGCGATTTCGTTCCAATTCACATTCCAAGTAATATTCGGCATGCTAATTACATTGCCGGTTGCCAAATTGCATTATCTCTTATAGTTTCCGAGATATGGACTATCGATAATTTAAACCTTAGGCTCTGCTTCTAACTTGGGCCCAAATTGTAAAATGGTCTTACCTATTGGCGATTTCGTTCTAATTCACATTCCGAGTAATATTCGGCATGCTAATTACATTGCCGGTTGCCAAATTGCATTATCTCTTATAGTTTCCGAGATATGGACTATCAATAATTTACACCTTAGGCTCTGCTTCTAACTTGGGCCCAAATTGTAAAATGGTCTTATCTATTGGCGATTTCGTTCCAATTCACATTCCAAGTAACATTCGGCATGCTAATTACATTGCCGGTTGCCAAATTGCATTATCTCTTATAGTTTCCGAGATATGGACTATCGATAATTTACACCTTAGGCTCTGCTTCTAACTTGGGCCCTAATTGTAAAATGGCCTTATCTATTGGCGATTTCGTTCCAATTCACATTCCAAGTAATATTCGGCATGCTAATTACATTGCCGGTTGCCAAATTGCATTATCTCTTATAGTTTCCGAGATATGGACTATCGAAAATTTACACCTTAGGCTCTGCTTCTAACTTGGGCCCAAATTGTAAAATGGTCTTACCTATTGGCGATTTCGTTCCAATTCACACTCCAAGTAATATTCGGCATGCTAATTACATTGCCGGTTGCGAAATTGCATTATCTCTTATAGTTTCCGAGATATGGACTATCAATAATTTACACCTTAGGCTCTGCTTCTAACTTGGGCCCAAATTGTAAAATGGTCTTATCTATTGGCGATTTCGTTCCAATTCACATTCCAAGTAATATTCGGCATGCTAATTACATTGCCGGTTGCCAAATTGCATTATCTCTTATAGTTTCCGAGATATGGACTATCGATAATTTACACCTTAGGCTCTGCTTCTAACTTGGGCCCAAATCGTAAAATGGTCTTATCTATTGGCGATTTCGTTCCAATTCACGTTCCAAGTAATATTCGGCATGCTAATTACATTGCCGGTTGCCAAATTGCATTATCTCTTATAGTTTCCGACATATGGACTATCGATAATTTACACCTTAGGCTCTGCTTCTAACTTAGGCCCAAATTGTAAAATGGTCTTATCTATTGGCGATTTCGTTCCAATTCACATTCCAAGTAATATTCGGCATGCTAATTACATTGTCGGTTGCCAAATTGCATTAACTCTTATAGTTTCCGAGATATGGACTATCGATATTTTACACCTTAGGCTCTGCTTCTAACTTGGGCCCAAATTGTAAAATGGTCTTATCTATTGGCGATTTCGTTCCAATTCACATTCCAAGTAATATTCGGCATGCTAATTACATTGCCGGTTGCCAAATTGCATTATCTCTTATAGTTTCCGAGATATGGACTATCGATAATTTACACCATAGGCTCTGCTTATAACTTGGGCCCAAATTGTAAAATGGTCTTATCTATTGGCGATTTCGTTCCAACTCACATTCCAAGTAATATTCGGCATGCTAATTACATTGCCGGTTGCCAAATTGCATTATCTCTTATAGTTTCCGAGATATGGACTATCGATAATTTACACCTTAGGCTCTGCTTCTAACTTGGGCCCAAATTGTAAAATGGTCTTATCTATTGGCGATTTCGTTCCAATTCACATTCCAAGTAATATTCGGCATGCTAATTACATTGCCGGTTGCCAAATTGCATTATCTCTTATAGTTTCCGAGATATGGACTATCGATAATTTACACCTTAGGCTCTGCTTCTAACTTGGGCCCAAATTGTAAAATGGTCTTATCTATTGGCGATTTCGTTCCAATTCACATTCCAAGTAATATTCGGCATGCTAATTACATTGCCGGTTGCCAAATTGCATTATCTCTTATAGTTTCCGAGATATGGACTATCGATAATTTACATCTTAGGCTCTGCTTCTAACTTGGGCCCAAATTGTAAAATGGTCTTATCTATTGGCGATTTCGTTCCAATTCACATTCCAAGTAATATTCGGCATGCTAATTACATTTCCGGTTGCCAAATTGCATTATCTCTTATAGTTTCCGAGATATGGACTATCGATAATTTACACCTTAGGCTCTGCTTCTAACTTGGGCCCAAATTGTAAAATGGTCTTATCTATTGGCGATTTCATCCCAATTCACATTCCAAGTGATATTCGGCATGCTAATTACATTGACGGTTGCGAAATTGCATTATCTCTTATAGTTTCCGAGATATGGACTATCAATAATTTACACCTTAGGCTCTGCTTCTAACTTGGGCCCAAATTGTAAAATGGTCTTATCTATTGGCGATTTCGTTCCAATTCACATTCCAAGTAATATTCGGCATGCTAATTACATTGCCGGTTGCCAAATTGCATTATCTCTTATAGTTTCCGAGATATGGACTATCGATAATTTACACCTTAGGCTCTGCTTCTAACTTGGGCCCAAATTGTAAAATGGTCTTATCTATTGGCGATTTCGTTCCAATTCACATTCCAAGTAATATTCGGCATTCTAATTACATTGCCGGTTGCCAAATTGCATTATCTCTTATAGTTTCCGAGATATGGACTATCGATAATTTACACCTTAGGCTCTGCTTCTAACTTGGGCCCAAATTGTAAAATGGTCCTATCTATTGGCGATTTCGTTCCAATTCACATTCCAAGTAATATTCGGCATGCTAATTACATTGCCGGTTGCCAAATTGCATTATCTCTTATAGTTTCCGAGATATGGACTATCGATAATTTACACCTTAGGCTCTGCTTCTAACTGGGGCCCAAATTGTAAAATGGTCTTATCTATTGGCGTTTTCGTTCCAATTCACATTCCAAGTAATATTCGGCATGCTAATTACATTGCCGGTTGCCAAATTGCATTATCTCTTATAGTTTCCGAGATATGGACTATCGATAATTTACACCTTAGGCTCTGCTTCTAACTTGGGCCCAAATTGTAAAATGGTCTTATCTATTGGCGATTTCATCCCAATTCACATTCCAAGTGATATTCGGCATGCTAATTACATTGCCGGTTGCGAAATTGCATTATCTCTTATAGTTTCCGAGATATGGACTATCAATAATTTACACCTTAGGCTCTGCTTCTAACTTGGGCCCAAATTGTAAAATGGTCTTATCTATTGGCGATTTCGTTCCAATTCACATTCCAAGTAATATTCGGCATGCTAATTACATTGCCGGTTGCCAAATTGCATTATCTCTTATAGTTTCCGAGATATGGACTATCGATAATTTACACCTTAGGCTCTGCTTCTAACTTGGGCCCAAATTGTAAAATGGTCTTATCTATTGGCGATTTCGTTCCAATTCACATTCCAAGTAATATTCGGCATTCTAATTACATTGCCGGTTGCCAAATTGCATTATCTCTTATAGTTTCCGAGATATGGACTATCGATAATTTACACCTTAGGCTCTGCTTCTAACTTGGGCCCAAATTGTAAAATGGTCTTATCTATTGGCGATTTCGTTCCAATTCACATTCCAAGTAATATTCGGCATGCTAATTACATTGCCGCTTGCCAAATTGCATTATCTCTTATAGTTTCCGAGATATGGACTATCGATAATTTACACCTTAGGCTCTGCTTCTAACTGGGGCCCAAATTGTAAAATGGTCTTATCTATTGGCGTTTTCGTTCCAATTCACATTCCAAGTAATATTCGGCATGCTAATTACATTGCCGGTTGCCAAATTGCATTATCTCTTATAGTTTCCGAGATATGGACTATCGATAATTTACACCTTAGGCTCTGCTTCTAACTTGGGCCCAAATTGTAAAATGGTCTTACCTATTGGCGATTTCGTTCCAATTCACATTCCAATTAATATTCGGCATGCTAATTACATTGCCGGTTGCCAAATTGCATTATCTCTTATAGTTTCCGAGATATGGACTATCGATAATTTACACCTTAGGCTCTGCTTCTAACTTGGGCCCAAATTGTAAAATGGTCTTATCTATTGGCGATTTCGTTCCAATTCACATTCCAAGTAATATTCGGCATGCTAATTACATTGCCGGTTGCCAAATTGCATTATCTCTTATAGTTTCCGAGATATGGACTATCGATAATTTACACCTTAGGCTCTGCTTCTAACTTGGGCCCAAATTGTAAAATGGTCTTACCTATTGGCGATTTCGTTCCAATTCACATTCCAAGTAATATTCGGCATGCTAATTACATTGCCGGTTGCCAAATTGCATTATCTCTTATAGTTTCCGAGATATGGACTATCCATAATTTACACCTTAGGCTCTGCTTCTAACTTGGGCCCAAATTGTAAAATGGTCTTATCTATTGGCGATTTCGTTCCAATTCACATTCCAAGTAACATTCGGCATGCTAATTACATTGCCGGTTGCCAAACTGCATTATCTCTTATAGTTTCCGAGATATGGACTATCGATAATTTACACCTTAGGCTCTGCTTCTAACTTGGGCCCTAATTGTAAAATGGCCTTATCTATTGGCGATTTCGTTCCAATTCACATTCCAAGTAATATTCGGCATGCTAATTACATTGCCGGTTGCCAAATTGCATTATCTCTTATAGTTTCCGAGATATGGACTATCAATAATTTACACCTTAGGCTCTGCTTCTAACTTGGGCCCAAATTGTAAAATGGTCTTATCTATTGGCGATTTCGTTCCAATTCACATTCCAAGTAACATTCGGCATGCTAATTACATTGCCGGTTGCCAAATTGCATTATCTCTTATAGTTTCCGAGATATGGACTATCGATAATTTACACCTTAGGCTCTGCTTCTAACTTGGGCCCTAATTGTAAAATGGCCTTATCTTTTGGCGATTTCGTTCCAATTCACATTCCAAGTAATATTCGGCATGCTAATTACATTGCCGGTTGCCAAATTGCATTATCTCTTATAGTTTCCGAGATATGGACTATCGATAATTTACATCTTAGGCTCTGCTTCTAACTTGGGCGCAAATTGTAAAATGTTCTTATCTATTGGCGATTTCGTTCCAATTCACATTCCAAGTAATATTCGGCATGCTAATTACATTGCCGGTTGCCAAATTGCATTATCTCCTATAGTTTCCGAGATATGGACTATCGATAATTTACACCTTAGGCTCTGCTTCTAACTTGGGCCCAAATTGTAAAATGGTCTTATCTATTGGCGATTTCGTCCCAATTCACATTCCAAGTGATATTCGGCATGCTAATTACATTGCCGGTTGCGAAATTGCATTATCTCTTATAGTTTCCGAGATATTAACTATCAATAATTTACACCTTAGGCTCTGCTTCTAACTTGGGCCCAAATTGTAAAATGGCCTTATCTATTGGCGATTTCGTTCCAATTCACATTCCAAGTAATATTCGGCATGCTAATTACATTGCCGGTTGCCAAATTGCATTATCTCTTATAGTTTCCGAGATATGGACTATCGATAATTTACACCTTAGGCTCTGCTTCTAACTTGGGCCCAAATTGTAAAATGGTCTTATCTATTGGCGATTTCGTTCCAATTCACATTCCAAGTAATATTCGGCATGCTAATTACATTGCCGGTTGCCAAATTGCATTATCTCTTATAGTTTCCGAGATATGGACTATCGATAATTTACACCTTAGGCTCTGCTTCTAACTTGGGCCCAAATTGTAAAATGGTCTTATCTATTGGCGATTTCGTTCCAATTCACATTCCAAGTAATATTCGGCATGCTAATTACATTGCCGGTTGCCAATTTGCATTATCTCTTATAGTTTCCGAGATATGGACTATCGATAATTTACACCTTAGGCTCTGCTTCTAACTTGGGCCCAAATTGTAAAATGGTCTTATCTATTGGCGATTTCGTTCCAGTTCACATTCCAAGTAATATTCGGCATGCTAATTACATTGCCGGTTGCCAAATTGCATTATCTCTTATAGTTTCCGAGATATGGACTATCGATAATTTACACCTTAGGCTCTGCTTCTAACTTGGGCCCAAATTGTAAAATGGTCTTATCTATTGGCGATTTCGTTCCAATTCACACTCCAAGTAATATTCGGCATGCTAATTACATTGCCGGTTGCGAAATTGCATTATCTCTTATAGTTTCCGAGATATGGACTATCAATAATTTACACCTTAGGCTCTGCTTCTAACTTGGGCCCAAATTGTAAAATGGTCTTATCTATTGGCGATTTCGTTCCAATTCACATTCCAAGTAATATTCGGCATGCTAATTACATTGCCGGTTGCCAAATTGCATTACCTCTTATAGTTTCCGAGATATGGACTATCGATAATTTATACCTTAGGCTCTGCTTCTAACTTGGGCCCAAATGGTAAAATGGTCTTATCTATTGGCGATTACGTTCCAATTCACATTCCAAGTAATATTCGGCATGCTAATTACATTGCCGGTTGCCAAATTGCATTATCTCTTATAGTTTACGAGATATGGACTATCGATAATTTACACCTTAGGCTCTGCTTCTAACTTGGGCCCAAATTGTAAAATGGTCTTATCTATTGGCGATTTCGTTCCAATTCACACTCCAAGTAATATTCGGCATGCTAATTACATTGCCGGTTGCCAAATTGCATTATCTCTTATAGTTTCCGAGATATGGACTATCGATAATTTACACCTTAGGCTCTGCTTCTAACTTGGGCCCAAATTGTAAAATGGTCTTATCTATTGGCGATTTCGTTCCAATTCACATTCCAAGTAATATTCGGCATGCTAATTACATTGCCGATTGCCAAATTGCATTATCTCTTATAGTTTCCGAGATATGGACTATCAATAATTTACACCTTAAGCTCTGCTTCTAACTTGGGCCCAAATTGTAAAATGGTCTTATCTATTGGCGATTTCGTTCCAATTCACATTCCAAGTAATATTCGGCATGCTAATTACATTGCCGGTTGCCAAATTGAATTATCTCTTATAGTTTCCGAGATATGGACTATCGAAAATTTACACCTTAGGCTCTGCTTCTAACTTGGGCCCAAATTGTAAAATGGTCTTATCTATTGGCGATTTCGTTCCAATTCACATTCCAAGTAATATTCGGCATGCTAATTACATTGCCGGTTGCCAAATTGCATTATCTCTTATAGTTTCCGAGATATGGACTATCGATAATTTACACCTTAGGCTCTGCTTCTAACTTGGGCCCAAATTGTAAAATGGTCTTACCTATTGGCGATTTCGTTCCAATTCACATTCCAATTAATATTCGGCATGCTAATTACATTGCCGGTTGCCAAATTGCATTAACTCTTATAGTTTCCGAGATATGGACTATCGATAATTTACACCTTAGGCTCTGCTTCTAACTTGGGCCCAAATTGTAAAATGGTCTTATCTATTGGCGATTTCGTTCCAATTCACATTCCAAGTAATATTCGGCATGCTAATTACATTGCCGGTTGCCAAATTGCATTATCTCTTATAGTTTCCGAGATATGGACTATCGATAATTTAAACCTTAGGCTCTGCTTCTAACTTGGGCCCAAATTGTAAAATGGTCTTACCTATTGGCGATTTCGTTCCAATTCACATTCCGAGTAATATTCGGCATGCTAATTACATTGCCGGTTGCCAAATTGCATTATCTCTTATAGTTTCCGAGATATGGACTATCGATAATTTACACCTTAGGCTCTGCTTCTAACTTGGGCCCTAATTGTAAAATGGTCTTACCTATTGGCGATTTCGTTCCAATTCACATTCCAAGTAACATTCGGCATGCTAATTACATTGCCGGTTGCCAAATTGCATTATCTCTTATAGTTTCCGAGATATGGACTATCGATAATTTACACCTTAGGCTCTGCTTCTAACTTGGGCCCTAATTGTAAAATGGCCTTATCTATTGGCGATTTCGTTCCAATTCACATTCCAAGTAATATTCGGCATGCTAATTACATTGCCGGTTGCCAAATTGCATTATCTCTTATAGTTTCCGAGATATGGACTATCGAAAATTTACACCTTAGGCTCTGCTTCTAACTTGGGCCCAAATTGTAAAATGGTCTTACCTATTGGCGATTTCGTTCCAATTCACACTCCAAGTAATATTCGGCATGCTAATTACATTGCCGGTTGCGAAATTGCATTATCTCTTATAGTTTCCGAGATATGGACTATCAATAATTTACACCTTAGGCTCTGCTTCTAACTTGGGCCCAAATTGTAAAATGGTCTCATCTATTGGCGATTTCGTTCCAATTCACATTCCAAGTAATATTCGGCATGCTAATTACATTGCCGGTTGCCAAATTGCATTATCTCTTATAGTTTCCGAGATATGGACTATCGATAATTTACACCTTAGGCTCTGCTTCTAACTTGGGCCCAAATTGTAAAATGGTCTTATCTATTGGCGATTTCGTTCCAATTCACATTCCAAGTAATATTCGGCATGCTAATTACATTGCCGGTTGCCAAATTGCATTAACTCTTATAGTTTCCGAGATATGTACTATCGATATTTTACACCTTAGGCTCTGCTTCTAACTTGGGCCCAAATTGTAAAATGGTCTTATCTATTGGCGATTTCGTTCCAATTCACATTCCAAGTAATATTCGGCATGCTAATTACATTGCCGGTTGCCAAATTGCATTATCTCTTATAGTTTCCGAGATATGGACTATCGATAATTTACACCATAGGCTCTGCTTATAACTTGGGCCCAAATTGTAAAATGGTCTTATCTATTGGCGATTTCGTTCCAACTCACACTCCAAGTAATATTCGGCATGCTAATTACATTGCCGGTTGCCAAATTGCATTAACTCTTATAGTTTCCGAGATATGGACTATCGATATTTTACACCTTAGGCTCTGCTTCTAACTTGGGCCCAAATTGTAAAATGGTCTTATCTATTGGCGATTTCGTTCCAATTCACATTCCAAGTAATATTCGGCATGCTAATTACATTGCCGGTTGCCAAATTGCATTATCTCTTATAGTTTCCGAGATATGGACTATCGATAATTTACACCATAGGCTCTGCTTATAACTTGGGCCCAAATTGTAAAATGGTCTTATCTATTGGCGATTTCGTTCCAACTCACATACCAAGTAATATTCGGCATGCTAATTACATTGCCGGTTGCCAAATTGCATTATCTCTTATAGTTTCCGAGATATGGACTATCGATAATTTACACCTTAGGCTCTGCTTCTAACTTGGGCCCAAATTGTAAAATGGTCTTATCTATTGGCGATTTCGTTCCAATTCACATTCCAAGTAATATTCGGCATGCTAATTACATTGCCGGTTGCCAAATTGCATTATCTCTTATAGTTTCCGAGATATGGACTATCGATAATTTACACCTTAGGCTCTGCTTCTAACTTGGGCCCAAATTGTAAAATGGTCTTATCTATTGGCGATTTCGTTCCAATTCACATTCCAAGTAATATTCGGCATGCTAATTACATTGCCGGTTGCCAAATTGCATTATCTCTTATAGTTTCCGAGATATGGACTATCGATAATTTACATCTTAGGCTCTGCTTCTAACTTGGGCCCAAATTGTAAAATGGTCTTATCTATTGGCGATTTCGTTCCAATTCACATTCCAAGTAATATTCGGCATGCTAATTACATTTCCGGTTGCCAAATTGCATTATCTCTTATAGTTTCCGAGATATGGACTATCGATAATTTACACCTTAGGCTCTGCTTCTAACTTGGGCCCAAATTGTAAAATGGTCTTATCTATTGGCGATTTCATCCCAATTCACATTCCAAGTGATATTCGGCATGCTAATTACATTGCCGGTTGCGAAATTGCATTATCTCTTATAGTTTCCGAGATATGGACTATCAATAATTTACACCTTAGGCTCTGCTTCTAACTTGGGCCCAAATTGTAAAATGGTCTTATCTATTGGCGATTTCGTTCCAATTCACATTCCAAGTAATATTCGGCATGCTAATTACATTGCCGGTTGCCAAATTGCATTATCTCTTATAGTTTCCGAGATATGGACTATCGATAATTTACACCTTAGGCTCTGCTTCTAACTTGGGCCCAAATTGTAAAATGGTCTTATCTATTGGCGATTTCGTTCCAATTCACATTCCAAGTAATATTCGGCATTCTAATTACATTGCCGGTTGCCAAATTGCATTATCTCTTATAGTTTCCGAGATATGGACTATCGATAATTTACACCTTAGGCTCTGCTTCTAACTTGGGCCCAAATTGTAAAATGGTCTTATCTATTGGCGATTTCGTTCCAATTCACATTCCAAGTAATATTCGGCATGCTAATTACATTGCCGGTTGCCAAATTGCATTATCTCTTATAGTTTCCGAGATATGGACTATCGATAATTTACACCTTAGGCTCTGCTTCTAACTGGGGCCCAAATTGTAAAATGGTCTTATCTATTGGCGTTTTCGTTCCAATTCACATTCCAAGTAATATTCGGCATGCTAATTACATTGCCGGTTGCCAAATTGCATTATCTCTTATAGTTTCCGAGATATGGACTATCGATAATTTACACCTTAGGCTCTGCTTCTAACTTGGGCCCAAATTGTAAAATGGTCTTATCTATTGGCGATTTCATCCCAATTCACATTCCAAGTGATATTCGGCATGCTAATTACATTGCCGGTTGCGAAATTGCATCATCTCTTATAGTTTCCGAGATATGGACTATCAATAATTTACACCTTAGGCTCTGCTTCTAACTTGGGCCCAAATTGTAAAATGGTCTTATCTATTGGCGATTTCGTTCCAATTCACATTCCAAGTAATATTCGGCATGCTAATTACATTGACGGTTGCCAAATTGCATTATCTCTTATAGTTTCCGAGATATGGACTATCGATAATTTACACCTTAGGCTCTGCTTCTAACTTGGGCCCAAATTGTAAAATGGTCTTATCTATTGGCGATTTCGTTCCAATTCACATTCCAAGTAATATTCGGCATTCTAATTACATTGCCGGTTGCCAAATTGCATTATCTCTTATAGTTTCCGAGATATGGACTATCGATAATTTACACCTTAGGCTCTGCTTCTAACTTGGGCCCAAATTGTAAAATGGTCTTATCTATTGGCGATTTCGTTCCAATTCACATTCCAAGTAATATTCGGCATGCTAATTACATTGCCGGTTGCCAAATTGCATTATCTCTTATAGTTTCCGAGATATGGACTATCGATAATTTACACCTTAGGCTCTGCTTCTAACTGGGGCCCAAATTGTAAAATGGTCTTATCTATTGGCGTTTTCGTTCCAATTCACATTCCAAGTAATATTCGGCATGCTAATTACATTGCCGGTTGCCAAATTGCATTATCTCTTATAGTTTCCGAGATATGGACTATCGATAATTTACACCTTAGGCTCTGCTTCTAACTTGGGCCCAAATTGTAAAATGGTCTTACCTATTGGCGATTTCGTTCCAATTCACATTCCAATTAATATTCGGCATGCTAATTACATTGCCGGTTGCCAAATTGCATTATCTCTTATAGTTTCCGAGATATGGACTATCGATAATTTACACCTTAGGCTCTGCTTCTAACTTGGGCCCAAATTGTAAAATGGTCTTATCTATTGGCGATTTCGTTCCAATTCACATTCCAAGTAATATTCGGCATGCTAATTACATTGCCGGTTGCCAAATTGCATTATCTCTTATAGTTTCCGAGATATGGACTATCGATAATTTACACCTTAGGCTCTGCTTCTAACTTGGGCCCAAATTGTAAAATGGTCTTACCTATTGGCGATTTCGTTCCAATTCACATTCCAAGTAATATTCGGCATGCTAATTACATTGCCGGTTGCCAAATTGCATTATCTCTTATAGTTTCCGAGATATGGACTATCCATAATTTACACCTTAGGCTCTGCTTCTAACTTGGGCCCAAATTGTAAAATGGTCTTATCTATTGGCGATTTCGTTCCAATTCACATTCCAAGTAACATTCGGCATGCTAATTACATTGCCGGTTGCCAAACTGCATTATCTCTTATAGTTTCCGAGATATGGACTATCGATAATTTACACCTTAGGCTCTGCTTCTAACTTGGGCCCTAATTGTAAAATGGCCTTATCTATTGGCGATTTAGTTCCAATTCACATTCCAAGTAATATTCGGCATGCTAATTACAATGCCGGTTGCCAAATTGCATTATCTCTTATAGTTTCCGAGATATGGACTATCAATAATTTACACCTTAGGCTCTGCTTCTAACTTGGGCCCAAATTGTAAAATGGTCTTATCTATTGGCGATTTCGTTCCAATTCACATTCCAAGTAACATTCGGCATGCTAATTACATTGCCGGTTGCCAAATTGCATTATCTCTTATAGTTTCCGAGATATGGACTATCGATAATTTACACCTTAGGCTCTGCTTCTAACTTGGGCCCTAATTGTAAAATGGCCTTATCTTTTGGCGATTTCGTTCCAATTCACATTCCAAGTAATATTCGGCATGCTAATTACATTGCCGGTTGCCAAATTGCATTATCTCTTATAGTTTCCGAGATATGGACTATCGATAATTTACACCTTAGGCTCTGCTTCTAACTTGGGCCCAAATTGTAAAATGGTCTTATCTATTGGCGATTTCGTTCCAATTCACATTCCAAGTAATATTCGGCATGCTAATTACATTGCCGGTTGCCAATTTGCATTATCTCTTATAGTTTCCGAGATATGGACTATCGATAATTTACACCTTAGGCTCTGCTTCTAACTTGGGCCCAAATTGTAAAATGGTCTTATCTATTGGCGATTTCGTTCCAATTCACACTCCAAGTAATATTCGGCATGCTAATTACATTGCCGGTTGCGAAATTGCATTATCTCTTATAGTTTCCGAGATATGGACTATCAATAATTTACACCTTAGGCTCTGCTTCTAACTTGGGCCCAAATTGTAAAATGGTCTTATCTATTGGCGATTTCGTTCCAATTCACATTCCAAGTAATATTCGGCATGCTAATTACATTGCCGGTTGCCAAATTGCATTACCTCTTATAGTTTCCGAGATATGGACTATCGATAATTTATACCTTAGGCTCTGCTTCTAACTTGGGCCCAAATGGTAAAATGGTCTTATCTATTGGCGATTACGTTCCAATTCACATTCCAAGTAATATTCGGCATGCTAATTACATTGCCGGTTGCCAAATTGCATTATCTCTTATAGTTTCCGAGATATGGACTATCGATAATTTACACCTTAGGCTCTGCTTCTAACTTGGGCCCAAATTGTAAAATGGTCTTATCTATTGGCGATTTCGTTCCAATTCACATTCCAAGTAATATTCGGCATGCTAATTACATTGCCGGTTGCCAAATTGCATTATCTCTTATAGTTTCCGAGATATGGACTATCGATAATTTACACCTTAGGCTCTGCTTCTAACTTGGGCCCAAATTGTAAAATGGTCTTATCTATTGGCGATTTCGTTCCAATTCACATTCCAAGTAATATTCGGCATGCTAATTACATTGCCGATTGCCAAATTGCATTATCTCTTATAGTTTCCGAGATATGGACTATCAATAATTTACACCTTAAGCTCTGCTTCTAACTTGGGCCCAAATTGTAAAATGGTCTTATCTATTGGCGATTTCGTTCCAATTCACATTCCAAGTAATATTCGGCATGCTAATTACATTGCCGGTTGCCAAATTGAATTATCTCTTATAGTTTCCGAGATATGGACTATCGAAAATTTACACCTTAGGCTCTGCTTCTAACTTGGGCCCAAATTGTAAAATGGTCTTATCTATTGGCGATTTCGTTCCAATTCACATTCCAAGTAATATTCGGCATGCTAATTACATTGCCGGTTGCCAAATTGCATTATCTCTTATAGTTTCCGAGATATGGACTATCGATAATTTACACCTTAGGCTCTGCTTCTAACTTGGGCCCAAATTGTAAAATGGTCTTACCTATTGGCGATTTCGTTCCAATTCACATTCCAATTAATATTCGGCATGCTAATTACATTGCCGGTTGCCAAATTGCATTATCTCTTATAGTTTCCGAGATATGGACTATCGATAATTTACACCTTAGGCTCTGCTTCTAACTTGGGCCCAAATTGTAAAATGGTCTTATCTATTGGCGATTTCGTTCCAATTCACATTCCAAGTAATATTCGGCATGCTAATTACATTGCCGGTTGCCAAATTGCATTATCTCTTATAGTTTCCGAGATATGGACTATCGATAATTTAAACCTTAGGCTCTGCTTCTAACTTGGGCCCAAATTGTAAAATGGTCTTACCTATTGGCGATTTCGTTCCAATTCACATTCCGAGTAATATTCGGCATGCTAATTACATTGCCGGTTGCCAAATTGCATTATCTCTTATAGTTTCCGAGATATGGACTATCAATAATTTACACCTTAGGCTCTGCTTCTAACTTGGGCCCAAATTGTAAAATGGTCTTATCTATTGGCGATTTCGTTCCAATTCACATTCCAAGTAACATTCGGCATGCTAATTACATTGCCGGTTGCCAAATTGCATTATCTCTTATAGTTTCCGAGATATGGACTATCGATAATTTACACCTTAGGCTCTGCTTCTAACTTGGGCCCTAATTGTAAAATGGCCTTATCTATTGGCGATTTCGTTCCAATTCACATTCCAAGTAATATTCGGCATGCTAATTACATTGCCGGTTGCCAAATTGCATTATCTCTTATAGTTTCCGAGATATGGACTATCGAAAATTTACACCTTAGGCTCTGCTTCTAACTTGGGCCCAAATTGTAAAATGGCCTTACCTATTGGCGATTTCGTTCCAATTCACACTCCAAGTAATATTCGGCATGCTAATTACATTGCCGGTTGCGAAATTGCATTATCTCTTATAGTTTCCGAGATATGGACTATCAATAATTTACACCTTAGGCTCTGCTTCTAACTTGGGCCCAAATTGTAAAATGGTCTTATCTATTGGCGATTTCGTTCCAATTCACATTCCAAGTAATATTCGGCATGCTAATTACATTGCCGGTTGCCAAATTGCATTATCTCTTATAGTTTCCGAGATATGGACTATCGATAATTTACACCTTAGGCTCTGCTTCTAACTTGGGCCCAAATCGTAAAATTGTCTTATCTATTGGCGATTTCGTTCGAATTCACATTCCAAGTAATATTCGGCATGCTAATTACATTGCCGGTTGCCAAATTGCATTATCTCTTATAGTTTCCGAGATATGGACTATCGATAATTTACACCTTAGGCTCTGCTTCTAACTTGGGCCCAAATTGTAAAATGGTCTTATCTATTGGCGATTTCGTTCCAATTCACATTCCAAGTAATATTCGGCATGCTAATTACATTGCCGGTTGCCAAATTGCATTAACTCTTATAGTTTCCGAGATATGGACTATCGATATTTTACACCTTAGGCTCTGCTTCTAACTTGGGCCCAAATTGTAAAATGGTCTTATCTATTGGCGATTTCGTTCCAATTCACATTCCAAGTAATATTCGGCATGCTAATTACATTGCCGGTTGCCAAATTGCATTATCTCTTATAGTTTCCGAGATATGGACTATCGATAATTTACACCATAGGCTCTGCTTATAACTTGGGCCCAAATTGTAAAATGGTCTTATCTATTGGCGATTTCGTTCCAACTCACATTCCAAGTAATATTCGGCATGCTAATTACATTGCCGGTTGCCAAATTGCATTATCTCTTATAGTTTCCGAGATATGGACTATCGATAATTTACACCTTAGGCTCTGCTTCTAACTTGGGCCCAAATTGTAAAATGGTCTTATCTATTGGCGATTTCGTTCCAATTCACATTCCAAGTAATATTCGGCATGCTAATTACATTGCCGGTTGTCAAATTGCATTATCTCTTATAGTTTCCGAGATATGGACTATCGATAATTTACACCTTAGGCTCTGCTTCTAACTTGGGCCCAAATTGTAAAATGGTCTTATCTATTGGCGATTTCGTTCCAATTCACATTCCAAGTAATATTCGGCATGCTAATTACATTGCCGGTTGCCAAATTGCATTATCTCTTATAGTTTCCGAGATATGGACTATCGATAATTTACATCTTAGGCTCTGCTTCTAACTTGGGCCCAAATTGTAAAATGGTCTTATCTATTGGCGATTTCGTTCCAATTCACATTCCAAGTAATATTCGGCATGCTAATTACATTGCCGGTTGCCAAATTGCATTATCTCTTATAGTTTCCGAGATATGGACTATCGATAATTTACACCTTAGGCTCTGCTTCTAACTTGGGCCCAAATTGTAAAATGGTCTTATCTATTGGCGATTTCATCCCAATTCACATTCCAAGTGATATTCGGCATGCTAATTACATTGCCGGTTGCTAAATTGCATTATCTCTTATAGTTTCCGAGATATGGACTATCAATAATTTACACCTTAGGCTCTGCTTCTAACTTGGGCCCAAATTGTAAAATGGTCTTATCTATTGGCGATTTCGTTCCAATTCACATTCCAAGTAATATTCGGCATGCTAATTACATTGCCGGTTGCCAAATTGCATTATCTCTTATAGTTTCCGAGATATGGACTATCGATAATTTACACCTTAGGCTCTGCTTCTAACTTGGGCCCAAATTGTAAAATGGTCTTATCTATTGGCGATTTCGTTCCAATTCACATTCCAAGTAATATTCGGCATTCTAATTACATTGCCGGTTGCCAAATTGCATTATCTCTTATAGTTTCCGAGATATGGACTATCGATAATTTACACCTTAGGCTCTGCTTCTAACTTGGGCCCAAATTGTAAAATGGTCTTATCTATTGGCGATTTCGTTCCAATTCACATTCCAAATAATATTCGGCATGCTAATTACATTGCCGGTTGCCAAATTGCATTATCTCTTATAGTTTCCGAGATATGGACTATCGATAATTTACACCTTAGGCTCTGCTTCTAACTTGGGCCCAAATTGTAAAATGGTCTTCTCTATTGGCGATTTCGTTCCAATTCACATTCCAAGTAATATTCGGCATGCTAATTACATGGCCGGTTGCCAAATTGCATTATCTCTTATAATTTCCGAGATATGGACTATCGATAATTTACACCTTAGGCTCTGCTTCTAACTTGGGCCCAAATTGTAAAATGGCCTTATCTATTGGCGATTTCGTTCCAATTCACATTCCAAGTAATATTCGGCATGCTAATTACATTGCCGGTTGCCAAATTGCATTATCTCTTATAGTTTCCGAGATATGGACTATCGATAATTTACACCTTAGTCTCTGCTTCTAACTTGGGCCCAAATTGTAAAATGGTCTTCTCTATTGGCGATTTCGTTCCAATTCACATTCCAAGTAATATTCGGCATGCTAATTACATTGCCGGTTGCCAAATTGCATTATCTCTTATAGTTTCCGAGATTTGGACTATCGATAATTTACACCTTAGGCTCTGCTTCTAACTTGGGCCCAAATTGTAAAATGGTCTTCTCTATTGGCGATTTCGTTCCAATTCACATTCCAAGTAATATTCGGCATGCTAATTACATTGCCGGTTGCCAAATTGCATTATCTCTTATAGTTTCCGAGATATGGACTATCGATAATTTACACCTTAGGCTCTGCTTCTAACTTGGGCCCTAATTGTAAAATCGTTTTATCTATTGGCGATTTCGTTCCAATTCACATTCCAAGTAATATTCGGCATGCTAATTACATTGCCGGTTGCCAAATTGCATTATCTCTTATAGTTTCCGAGATATGGACTATCGATAATTTACACCTTAGGCTCTGCTTCTAACTTGGGCCCAAATTGTAAAATGGTCTTATCTATTGGCGATTTCGTTCCAATTCACATTCCAAGTAATATTCGGCATGCTAATTACATTGCCGGTTGCCAAATTGCATTATCTCTTATAGTTTCCGAGATATGGACTATCGATAATTTACATCTTAGGCTCTGCTTCTAACTTGGGCGCAAATTGTAAAATGGTCTTATCTATTGGCGATTTCGTTCCAATTCACATTCCAAGTAATATTCGGCATGCTAATTACATTGCCGGTTGCCAAATTGCATTATCTCTTATAGTTTCCGAGATATGGACTATCGATAATTTACATCTTAGGCTCTGCTTCTAACTTGGGCGCAAATTGTAAAATGGTCTTATCTATTGGCGATTTCGTTCCAATTCACATTCCAAGTAATATTCGGCATGCTAATTACATTGCCGGTTGCCAAATTGCATTATCTCTTATAGTTTCCGAGATATGGACTATCGATAATTTACACCTTAGGCTCTGCTTCTAACTTAGGCCCAAATTGTAAAATGGTCTTATCTATTGGCGATTTCGTCCCAATTCACATTCCAAGTGATATTCGGCATGCTAATTACATTGCCGGTTGCGAAATTGCATTATCTCTTATAGTTTCCGAGATATGGACTATCAATAATTTACACCTTAGGCTCTGCTTCTAACTTGGGCCCAAATTGTAAAATGGCCTTATCTATTGGCGATTTCGTTCCAATTCACATTCCAAGTAATATTCGGCATGCTAACTACATTGCCGGTTGCCAAATTGCATTATCTCTTATAGTTTCCGAGATATGGACTATCGATAATTTACACCTTAGGCTCTGCTTCTAACTTGGGCCCAAATTGTAAAATGGTCTTATCTATTGGCGATTTCGTTCCAATTCACATTCCAATTAATATTCGGCATGCTAATTACATTGCCGGTTGCCAAGTTGCATTATCTCTTATAGTTTCCGAGATATGGACTATCGATAATTTACACCTTAGGCTCTGCTTCTAACTTGGGCCCAAATTGTAAAATGGTCTTATCTATTGGCGATTTCGTTCCAATTCACATTCCAAGTAATATTCGGCATGCTAATTACATTGCCGGTTGCCAATTTGCATTATCTCTTATAGTTTCCGAGATATGGACTATCGATAATTTACACCTTAGGCTCTGCTTCTAACTTGGGCCCAAATTGTAAAATGGTCTTATCTATTGGCGATTTCGTTCCAATTCACATTCCAAGTAATATTCGGCATGCTAATTACATTGCCGGTTGCCAAATTGCATTATCTCTTATAGTTTCCGAGATATGGACTATCGATAATTTACACCTTAGGCTCTGCTTCTAACTTGGGCCCAAATTGTAAAATGGTCTTCTCTATTGGCGATTTCGTTCCAATTCACATTCCAAGTAATATTCGGCATGCTAATTACATTGCCGGTTGCCAAATTGCATTACCTCTTATAGTTTCCGAGATATGGACTATCGATAATTTACACCTTAGGCTCTGCTTCTAACTTGGGCCCAAATTGTAAAATGGTCTTATCTATTGGCGATTTCGTTCCAATTCACATTCCAAGTAATATTCGGCATGCTAATTACATTGCCGGTTGCCAAATTGCATTATCTCTTATAGTTTCCGAGATATGGACTATCGATAATTTACACCTTAGGCTCTGCTTCTAACTTGGGCCCAAATTGTAAAATGGTCTTATCTATTGGCGATTTCGTTCCAATTCACATTCCAAGTAATATTCGGCATGCTAATTACATTGCCGGTTGCCAAATTGCATTATCTCTTATAATTTCCGAGATATGGACTATCAATAATTTACACCTTAGGCTCTGCTTCTAACTTGGGCCCAAATTGTAAAATGGTCTTATCTATTGGCGATTTCGTTCCAATTCACATTCCAAGTAATATTCGGCATGCTAATTACATTGCCGGTTGCCAAATTGAATTATCTCTTATAGTTTCCGAGATATGGACTATCGATAATTTACACCTTAGGCTCTGCTTCTAACTTGGGCCCAAATTGTAAAATGGTCTTATCTATTGGCGATTTCGTTCCAATTCACATTCCAAGTAATATTCGGCATGCTAATTACATTGCCGGTTGCCAAATTGCATTATCTCTTATAGTTTCCGAGATATGGACTATCGATAATTTACACCTTAGGCTCTGCTTCTAACTTGGGCCCAAATTGTAAAATGGTCTTACCTATTGGCGATTTCGTTCCAATTCACATTCCAATTAATATTCGGCATGCTAATTACATTGCCGTTTGCCAAATTGCATTATCTCTTATAGTTTCCGAGATATGGACTCTCGATAATTTACACCTTAGGCTCTGCTTCTAACTTGGGCCCAAATTGTAAAATGGTCTTATCTATTGGCGATTTCGTTCCAATTCACATTCCAAGTAATATTCGGCATACTAATTACATTGCCGGTTGCCAAATTGCATTATCTCTTATAGTTTCCGAGATATGGACTATCGATAATTTACACCTTAGGCTCTGCTTCTAACTGGGCCCAAATTGTAAAATGGTCTTACCTATTGGCGATTTCGTTCCAATTCACATTCCAAGTAATATTCGGCATGCTAATTACATTGCCGGTTGCCAAATTGCATTATCTCTTATAGTTTCCGAGATATGGACTATCGATAATTTACACATTAGGCTCTGCTTCTAACTTGGGCCCAAATTGTAAAATGGTCTTATCTATTGGCGATTTCGTTCCAATTCACATTCCAAGTAATATTCGGCATGCTAATTACATTGCCGGTTGCCAAATTGCATTATCTCTTATAGTTTCCGAGATATGGACTATCGATAATTTACACCTTAGGCTCTGCTTCTAACTTGGGCCCAAATTGTAAAATGGTCTTATCTATTGGCGATTTCGTCCCAGTTCACATTCCAAGTGATATTCGGCATGCTAATTACATTGCCGGTTGCGAAATTGCATTATCTCTTATAGTTTCCGAGATATGGACTATCAATAATTTACACCTTAGGCTCTGCTTCTAACTTGGGCCCAAATTGTAAAATGGTCTTATCTATTGGCGATTTCGTTCCAATTCACATTCCAAGTAATATTCGGCATGCTAATTACATTGCCGGTTGCCAAATTGCATTATCTCTTATAGTTTCCGAGATATGGACTCTCGATAATTTACACATTAGGCTCTGCTTCTAACTTGGGCCCAAATTGTAAAATGGTCTTATCTATTGGCGGTTTCGTTCCAATTCACATTCCAAGTAATATTCGGCATGCTAATTACATTGCCGGTTGCCAAATTGCATTATCTCTTATAGTTTCCGAGATATGGACTATCGATAATTTACACCTTAGGCTCTGCTTCTAACTTGGGCCCAAATTGTAAAATGGTCTTATCTATTGGCGATTTCGTTCCAATTCACATTCCAAGTAATATTCGGCATGCTAATTACATTGCCGGTTGCCAAATTGCATTATCTCTTATAGTTTCCGAGATATGGACTATCGATAATTTACACCTTAGGCTCTGCTTCTAACTTGGGCCCAAATTGTAAAATGGTCTTATCTATTGGCGATTTCGTTCCAATTCACATTCCAAGTAATATTCGGCATGCTAATTACATTGCCGGTTGCCAAATTGCATTATCTCTTATAATTTCCGAGATATGGACTATCAATAATTTACACCTTAGGCTCTGCTTCTAACTTGGGCCCAAATTGTAAAATGGTCTTATCTATTGGCGATTTCGTTCCAATTCACATTCCAAGTAATATTCGGCATGCTAATTACATTGCCGGTTGCCAAATTGAATTATCTCTTATAGTTTCCGAGATATGGACTATCGATAATTTACACCTTAGGCTCTGCTTCTAACTTGGGCCCAAATTGTAAAATGGTCTTATCTATTGGCGATTTCGTTCCAATTCACATTCCAAGTAATATTCGGCATGCTAATTACATTGCCGGTTGCCAAATTGCATTATCTCTTATAGTTTCCGAGATATGGACTATCGATAATTTACACCTTAGGCTCTGCTTCTAACTTGGGCCCAAATTGTAAAATGGTCTTACCTATTGGCGATTTCGTTCCAATTCACATTCCAATTAATATTCGGCATGCTAATTACATTGCCGTTTGCCAAATTGCATTATCTCTTATAGTTTCCGAGATATGGACTCTCGATAATTTACACCTTAGGCTCTGCTTCTAACTTGGGCCCAAATTGTAAAATGGTCTTATCTATTGGCGATTTCGTTCCAATTCACATTCCAAGTAATATTCGGCATACTAATTACATTGCCGGTTGCCAAATTGCATTATCTCTTATAGTTTCCGAGATATGGACTATCGATAATTTACACCTTAGGCTCTGCTTCTAACTGGGCCCAAATTGTAAAATGGTCTTACCTATTGGCGATTTCGTTCCAATTCACATTCCAAGTAATATTCGGCATGCTAATTACATTGCCGGTTGCCAAATTGCATTATCTCTTATAGTTTCCGAGATATGGACTATCGATAATTTACACATTAGGCTCTGCTTCTAACTTGGGCCCAAATTGTAAAATGGTCTTATCTATTGGCGATTTCGTTCCAATTCACATTCCAAGTAATATTCGGCATGCTAATTACATTGCCGGTTGCCAAATTGCATTATCTCTTATAGTTTCCGAGATATGGACTATCGATAATTTACACCTTAGGCTCTGCTTCTAACTTGGGCCCAAATTGTAAAATGGTCTTATCTATTGGCGATTTCGTCCCAGTTCACATTCCAAGTGATATTCGGCATGCTAATTACATTGCCGGTTGCGAAATTGCATTATCTCTTATAGTTTCCGAGATATGGACTATCAATAATTTACACCTTAGGCTCTGCTTCTAACTTGGGCCCAAATTGTAAAATGGTCTTATCTATTGGCGATTTCGTTCCAATTCACATTCCAAGTAATATTCGGCATGCTAATTACATTGCCGGTTGCCAAATTGCATTATCTCTTATAGTTTCCGAGATATGGACTCTCGATAATTTACACATTAGGCTCTGCTTCTAACTTGGGCCCAAATTGTAAAATGGTCTTATCTATTGGCGGTTTCGTTCCAATTCACATTCCAAGTAATATTCGGCATGCTAATTACATTGCCGGTTGCCAAATTGCATTATCTCTTATAGTTTCCGAGATATGGACTATCGATAATTTACACCTTAGGCTCTGCTTCTAACTTGGGCCCAAATTGTAAAATGGTCTTATCTATTGGCGATTTCGTCCCAATTCACATTCCAAGTGATATTCGGCATGCTAATTACATTGCCGGTTGCGAAATTGCATTATCTCTTATAGTTTCCGAGATATGGACTATCGATAATTTACACCTTAGGCTCTGCTTCTAACTTGGGCCCAAATTGTAAAATGGTCTTATCTATTGGCGATTTCGTCCCAATTCACATTCCAAGTGATATTCGGCATGCTAATTACATTGCCGGTTGCGAAATTGCATTATCTCTTATAGTTTCCGAGATATGGACTATCAATAATTTACACCTTAGGCTCTGCTTCTAACTTGGGCCCAAATTGTAAAATGGTCTTATCTATTGGCGATTTCGTTCCAATTCACATTCCAAGTAATATTCGGCATGCTAATTACATTGCCGGTTGCCAAATTGCATTATCTCTTATAGTTTCCGAGATATGGACTATCGATAATTTACACATTAGGCTCTGCTTCTAACTTGGGCCCAAATTGTAAAATGGTCTTATCTATTGGCGATTTCGTTCCAATTCACATTCCAAGTAATATTCGGCATGCTAATTACATTGCCGGTTGCCAAATTGCATTATCTCTTATAGTTTCCGAGATATGGACTATCGATAATTTACACCTTAGGCTCTGCTTCTAACTTGGGCCCAAATTGTAAAATGGTCTTATCTATTGGCGATTTCGTTCCAATTCACATTCCAAGTAATACTCGGCATGCTAATTACATTGCCGGTTGCCAAATTGCATTATCTCTTATAGTTTCCGAGATATGGACTATCGGTAATTTACACCTTAGGCTCTGCTTCTAACTTGGGCCCAAATTGTAAAATGGTCTTATCTATTGGCGATTTCGTTCCAATTCACATTCCAAGTAATATTCGGCATGCTAATTACATTGCCGGTTGCCAAATTGCATTATCTCTTATAGTTTCCGAGATATGGACTATCGGTAATTTACACCTTAGGCTCTGCTTCTAACTTGGGCCCAAATTGTAAAATGGTCTTATCTATTGGCGATTTCGTTCCAATTCACATTCAAAGTAATATTCGGCATGCTAATTACATTGCCGGTTGCCAAATTGCATTATCTCTTATAGTTTCCGAGATATGGACTATCGATAATTTACACCTTAGGCTCTGCTTCTAACTTGGGCCCAAATTGTAAAATGGTCTTATCTATTGGCGATTTCGTTCCAATTCACATTCCAAGTAATATTCGGCATGCTAATTACATTGCCGGTTGCCAAATTGCATTATCTCTTATAGTTTCCGAGATATGGACTATCGATAATTTACACCTTAGGCTCTGCTTCTAACTTGGGCCCAAATTGTAAAATGGTCTTATCTATTGGCGATTTCGTTCCAATTTACATTCCAAGTAATATTCGGCATGCTAATTACATTGCCGGTTGCCAAATTGCATTATCTCTTATAGTTTCCGAGATATGGACTATCGATAATTTACACCTTAGGCTCTGCTTCTAACTTGGGCCCAAATTGTAAAATGGTCTTATCTATTGGCGATTTCGTTCCAATTCACACTCCAAGTAATATTCGGTATGCTAATTACATTGCCGGTTGCCAAATTGCATTATCTCTTATAGTTTCCGAGATATGGACTATCGATAATTTACACCTTAGTCTCTGCTTCTAACTTGGGCCCAAATTGTAAAATGGTCTTATCTATTGGCGATTTCGTTCCAATTCACATTCCAAGTAATATTCGGCATGCTAATTACATTGCCGGTTGCCAAATTGCATTATCTCTTATAGTTTCCGAGATATGGACTATCGATAATTTACACCTTAGGCTCTGCTTCTAACTTGGGCCCAAATTGTAAAATGGTCTTATCTATTGGCGATTTCGTTCCAATTCACATTCCAAGTAATATTGGGCATGCTAATTACATTGCCGGTTGCCAAATTGCATTATCTCTTATAGTTTCCGAGATATGGACTATCGATAATTTACACCATAGGCTCTGCTTCTAACTTGGGCCCAAATTGTAAAATGGTCTTACCTATTGGCGATTTCGTTCCAATTCACATTCCAAGTAATATTCGGCATGCTAATTACATTGCCGGTTGCCAAATTGCATTATCTCTTATAGTTTCCGAGATATGGACTATCGATAATTTACACCTTAGGCTCTGCTTCTAACTTGGGCCCAAATTGTAAAATGGTCTTATCTATTGGCGATTTCGTTCCAATTCACATTCCAATTAATATTCGGCATGCTAATTACATTGCCGGTTGCCAAATTGCATTATCTCTTATAGTTTCCGAGATATGGACTATCGATAATTTACACCTTAGGCTCTGCTTCTAAATTGGGCCCAAATTGTAAAATGGTCTTATCTATTGGCGATTTCGTTCCAATTCACATTCCAAGTAATATTCGGCATGCTAATTACATTGCCGGTTGCCAAATTGCATTATCTCTTATTGTTTCCGAGATATGGACTATCGATAATTTACACCTTAGGCTCTGCTTCTAACTTGGGCCCAAATTGTAAAATGGTCTTATCTATTGGCGATTTCGTTCCAATTCACATTCCAAGTAATATTCGGCATGCTAATTACATTGCCGGTTGCCAAATTGCATTATCTCTTATAGTTTCCGAGATATGGACTATCGATAATTTACACCTTAGGCTCTGCTTCTAACTTGGGCCCAAATTGTAAAATGGACTTATCTATTGGCGATTTCGTTCCAATTCACATTCCAAGTAATATTCGGCATGCTAATTACATTGTCGGTTGCCAGATTGAATTATCTCTTATAGTTTCCGAGATATGGACTATCGATAATTGACACCTTAGGCTCTGCTTCTAACTTGGGCCCAAATTGTAAAATGGTCTTACCTATTGGCGATTTCGTTCCAATTCACATTCCAAGTAATATTCGGCATGCTAATTACATTGCCGGTTGCCAAATTGCATTATCTCTTATAGTTTCCGAGATATGGACTATCGATAATTTACACCTTAGACTCTGCTTCTAACTTGGGCCCAAATTGTAAAATGGTCTTATCTATTGGCGATTTCGTTTCAATTCACATTCCAAGTAATATTCGGCATGCTAATTACATTGCCGGATGCCAAATTGCATTATCTCTTATAGTTTCCGAGATATGGACTATCGATAATTTACACCTTAGGCTGTGCTTCTAACTTGGGCCCAAATTGTAAAATGGTCTTATCTATTGGCGATTTCGTCCCAATTCACATTCCAAGTGATATTCGGCATGCTAATTACATTGCCGGTTGCGAAATTGCATTATCTCTTATAGTTTCCGAGATATGGACTATCAATAATTTACACCTTAGGCTCTGCTTCTAACTTGGGCCCAAATTGTAAAATGGTCTTATCTATTGGCGATTTCGTTCCAATTCACATTCCAAGTAATATTCGGCATGCTAATTACATTGCCGGTTGCCAAATTGCATTATCTCTTATAGTTTCCGAGATATGGACTATCGATAATTTACACATTAGGCTCTGCTTCTAACTTGGGCCCAAATTGTAAAATGGTCTTATCTATTGGCGATTTCGTTCCAATTCACATTCCAAGTAATATTCGGCATGCTAATTACATTGCCGGTTGCCAAATTGCATTATCTCTTATAGTTTCCGAGATATGGACTATCGATTATTTACACCTTAGGCTCTGCTTCTAACTTGGGCCCAAATTGTAAAATGGTCTTATCTATTGGCGATTTCGTTCCAATTCACATTCCAAGTAATATTCGGCATGCTAATTACATTGCCGGTTGCCAAATTGCATTATCTCTTATAGTTTCCGAGATATGGACTATCGATAATTTACACCTTAGGCTCTGCTTCTAACTTGGGCCCAAATTGTAAAATGGTCTTATCTATTGGCGATTTCGTTCCAATTCACATTCCAAGTAATATTCGGCATGCTAATTACATTGCCGGTTGCCAAATTGCATTATCTCTTATAGTTTCCGAGATATGGACTATCGATAATTTACACCTTAGGCTCTGCTTCTAACTTGGGCCCAAATTGTAAAATGGCCTTATCTATTGGCGATTTCGTCCCAATTCACATTCCAAGTAATATTCGGCATGCTAATTACATTGCCGGTTGCGAAATTGCATTATCTCTTATAGTTTCCGAGATATGGACTATCGATAATTTACACCTTAGGCTCTGCTTCTAACTTGGGCCCAAATTGTAAAATGGTCTTATCTATTGGCGATTTCGTTCCAATTCACATTCCAAGTAATATTCGGCATGCTAATTACATTGCCGGTTGCCAAATTGAATTATCTCTTATAGTTTCCGAGATATGGACTATCGATAATTTACACCTTAGGCTCTGCTTCTAACTTGGGCCCAAATTGTAAAATGGTCTTATCTATTGGCGATTTCGTTCCAATTCACATTCCAAGTAATATTGGGCATGCTAATAACATTGCCGGTTGCCAAATTGCATTATCTCTTATAGTTTCCGAGATATGGACTATCGATAATTTACACCATAGGCTCTGCTTCTAACTTGGGCCCAAATTGTAAAATGGTCTTACCTATTGGCGATTTCGTTCCAATTCACATTCCAAGTAATATTCGGCATGCTAATTACATTGCCGGTTGCCAAATTGCATTATCTCTTATAGTTTCCGAGATATGGACTATCGATAATTTACACCTTAGGCTCTGCTTCTAACTTGGGCCCAAATTGTAAAATGGTCTTATCTATTGGCGATTTCGTTCCAATTCACTTTCCAATTAATATTCGGCATGCTAATTACATTGCCGGTTGCCAAATTGCATTATCTCTTATAGTTTCCGAGATATGGACTATCGATAATTTACACCTTAGGCTCTGCTTCTAACTTGGGCCCAAATTGTAAAATGGTCTTATCTATTGGCGATTTCGTTCCAGTTCACATTCCAAGTAATATTCGGCATGCTAATTACATTGCCGGTTGCCAAATTGCATTATCTCTTATAGTTTCCGAGATATGGACTATCGATAATTTACACCTTAGGCTCTGCTTCTAACTTGGGCCCAAATTGTAAAATGGTCTTATCTATTGGCGATTTCGTTCCAATTCACATTCCAAGTAATATTCGGCATGCTAATTACATTGCCGGTTGCCAAATTGCATTATCTCTTATAGTTTCCGAGATATGGACTATCGATAATTTACACCTTAGGCTCTGCTTCTAACTTGGGCCCAAATTGTAAAATGGACTTATCTATTGGCGATTTCGTTCCAGTTCACATTCCAAGTAATATTCGGCATGCTAATTACATTGTCGGTTGCCAAATTGAATTATCTCTAATAGTTTCCGAGATATGGACTATCGATAATTTACACCTTAGGCTCTGCTTCTAACTTGGGCCCAAATTGTAAAATGGTCTTACCTATTGGCGATTTCGTTCCAATTCACATTCCAAGTAATATTCGGCATGCTAATTACATTGCCGGTTGCCAAATTGCATTATCTCTTATAGTTTCCGAGATATGGACTATCGATAATTTACACCTTAGGCTCTGCTTCTAACTTGGGCCCAAATTGTAAAATGGTCTTATCTATTGGCGATTTCGTTTCAATTCACATTCCAAGTAATATTCGGCATGCTAATTACATTGCCGGATGCCAAATTGCATTATCTCTTATAGTTTCCGAGATATGGACTATCGATAATTTACACCTTAGGCTCTGCTTCTAACTTGGGCCCAAATTGTAAAATGGTCTTATCTATTGGCGATTTCGTCCCAATTCACATTCCAAGTGATATTCGGCATGCTAATTACATTGCCGGTTGCCAAATTGCATTATCTCTTATAGTTTCCGAGATATGGACTATCGATAATTTACACCTTAGGCTCTGCTTCTAACTTGGGCCCAAATTGTAAAATGGTCTTATCTATTATCGATTTCGTTCCAATTCACATTCCAAGTAATATTCGGCATGCTAATTACATTGCCGTTTGCCAAATTGCATTATCTCTTATAGTCTCCGAGATATGGACTATCGATAATTTACACCTTAGGCTCTGCTTCTAACTTGGGCCCAAATTGTAAAATGGTCTTATCTATTGGCGATTTCGTTCCAATTCACACTCCTAGTAATATTCGGCATGCTAATTACATTGCCGGTTGCGAAATTGCATTATCTCTTATAGTTTCCGAGATATGGACTATCAATAATTTACACCTTAGGCTCTGCTTCTAACTTGGGCCCAAATTGTAAAATGGTCTTATCTATTGGCGATTTCGTTCCAATTCACATTCCAAGTAATATTCGGCATGCTAATTACATTGCCGGTTGCCAAATTGCATTATCTCTTATAGTTTCCGAGATATGGACTATCGATAATTTACACCTTAGGCTCTGCTTCTAACTTGGGCCCAAATTGTAAAATGGCCTTATCTATTGGCGATTTCGTCCCAATTCACATTCCAAGTAATATTCGGCATGCTAATTACATTGCCGGTTGCGAAATTGCATTATCTCTTATAGTTTCAGAGATATGGACTATCGATAATTTACACCTTAGGCTCTGCTTCTAACTTGGGCCCAAATTGTAAAATGGTCTTATCTATTGGCAATTTCGTTCCAATTCACATTCCAAGTAATATTCGGCATGCTAATTACATTGCCGGTTGCCAAATTGCATTATCTCTTATAGTTTCCGAGATATGGACTATCGATAATTTACACCTTAGGCTCTGCTTCTAACTTGGGCCCAAATTGTAAAATGGTCTTATCTATTGGCGATTTCGTTCCAATTCACACTCCTAGTAATATTCGGCATGCTAATTACATTGCCGTTTGCGAAATTGCATTATCTCTTATAGTTTCCGAGATATGGACTATCAATAATTTACACCTTAGGCTCTGCTTCTAACTTGGGCCCAAATTGTAAAATGGTCTTATCTATTGGCGATTTCGTTCCAATTCACATTCCAAGTAATATTCGGCATGCTAATTACATTGCCGGTTGCCAAATTGCATTATCTCTTATAGTTTCCGAGATATGGACTATCGATAATTTACACCTTAGGCTCTGCTTCTAACTTGGGCCCAAATTGTAAAATGGCCTTATCTATTGGCGATTTCGTCCCAATTCACATTCCAAGTAATATTCGGCATGCTAATTACATTGCCGGTTGCGAAATTGCATTATCTCTTATAGTTTCAGAGATATGGACTATCGATAATTTACACCTTAGGCTCTGCTTCTAACTTGGGCCCAAATTGTAAAATGGTCTTATCTATTGGCAATTTCGTTAAAATTCACATTCCAAGTAATATTCGGCATGCTAATTACATTGCCGGTTGCCAAATTGCATTAACTCTTATAGTTTCCGAGATATGGACTATCGATAATTTACACCTTAGGCTCTGCTTCTAACTTGGGCCCAAATTGTAAAATGGTCTTATCTATTGGCGATTTCGTTCCAATTCACATTCCAAGTAATATTCGGCATGCTAATTACATTGCCGGTTGCCAAATTGCATTATCTCTTATAGTTTCCGAGATATGGACTATCGATAATTTACACCATAGGCTCTGCTTCTAACTTGGGCCCAAATTGTAAAATGGCCTTATCTATTGGCGATTTCGTTCCAATTCAAATACCAAGTAATATTCGGCATGCTAATTACATTGCCGGTTGCCAAATTGCATTATCTCTTATAGTTTCCGAGTTATGGACTATCGATAATTTACACCTTAGGCTCTGCTTCTAACTTGGGCCCAAATTGTAAAATGGTCTTATCTATTGGCGATTTCGTTCCAATTCACATTCCAAGTAATATTCGGCATGCTAATTACATTGCCGGTTGCCAAATTGCATTATCTCTTATAGTTTCCGAGATATGGACTATCGATAATTTACACCTTAGGCTCTGCTTCTAACTTGGGCCCAAATTGTAAAATGGTCTTATCTATTGGCGATTTCGTTCCAATTCACATTCCAAGTAATATTCGGCATGCTAATTACATTGCCGGTTGCCAAATTGAATTATCTCTTATAGTTTCCGAGATATGGACTATCGATAATTTACACCTTAGGCTCTGCTTCTAACTTGGGCCCAAATTGTAAAATGGTCTTATCTATTGGCGATTTCGTTCCAATTCACATTCCAAGTAATATTGGGCATGCTAATTACATTGCCGGTTGCCAAATTGCATTATCTCTTATAGTTTCCGAGATATGGACTATCGATAATTTACACCATAGGCTCTGCTTCTAACTTGGGCCCAAATTGTAAAATGGTCTTACCTATTGGCGATTTCGTTCCAATTCACATTCCAAGTAATATTCGGCATGCTAATTACATTGCCAGTTGCCAAATTGCATTATCTCTTATAGTTTCCGAGATATGGACTATCGATAATTTACACCTTAGACTCTGCTTCTAACTTGGGCCCAAATTGTAAAATGGTCTTATCTATTGGCGATTTCGTTCCAATTCACATTCCAATTAACATTCGGCATGCTAATTACATTGCCGGTTGCCAAATTGCATTATCTCTTATAGTTTCCGAGATATGGACTATCGATAATTTACACCTTAGGCTCTGCTTCTAACTTGGGCCCAAATTGTAAAATGGTCTTATCTATTGGCGATTTCGTTCCAATTCACATTCCAAGTAATATTCGGCATGCTAATTACATTGCCGGTTGCCAAATTGCATTATCTCTTATAGTTTCCGAGATATGGATTATCGATAATTTACACCTTAGGCTCTGCTTCTAACTTGGGCCCAAATTGTAAAATGGTCTTATCTATTGGCGATTTCGTTCCAATTCACATTCCAAGTAATATTCGGCATGCTAATTACATTGCCGGTTGCCAAATTGCATTATCTCTTATAGTTTCCGAGATATGGACTATCGATAATTTACACCTTAGGCTCTGCTTCTAACTTGGGCCCAAATTGTAAAATGGTCTTATCTATTGGCGATTTCGTTCCAATTCACATTCCAAGTAATATTCGGCATGCTAATTACATTGTCGGTTGCCAAATTGAATTATCTCCTATAGTTTCCGAGATATGGACTATCGATAATTTACACCTTAGGCTCTGCTTCTAACTTGGGCCCAAAGTGTAAAATGGTCTTACCTATTGGCGATTTCGTTCCAATTCACAATCCAAGTAATATTCGGCATGCTAATTACATTGCCGGTTGCCAAATTGCATTATCTCTTATAGTTTCCGAGATATGGACTATCGATAATTTACACCTTAGGCTCTGCTTCTAACTTGGGCCCAAATTGTAAAATGGTCTTATCTATTGGCGATTTCGTTTCAATTCACATTCCAAGTAATATTCGGCATGCTAATCACATTGCCGGTTGCCAAATTGCATTATCTCTTATAGTTTCCGAGATATGGACTATCGATAATTTACACCTTAGGCTCTGCTACTAACTTGGGCCCAAATTGTAAAATGGTCTTATCTATTGGCGATTTCGTCCCAATTCACATTCCAAGTGATATTCGGCATGCTAATTACATTGCCGGTTGCGAAATTGCATTATCTCTTATAGTTTCCGAGATATGGACTATCAATAATTTAGACCTTAGGCTCTGCTTCTAACTTGGGCCCAAATTGTAAAATGGTCTTATCTATTGGCGATTTCGTTCCAATTCACATTCCAAGTAATATTCGGCATGCTAATTACATTGCCGTTTGCCAAATTGCATTATCTCTTATAGTTTCCGAGATATGGACTATCGATAATTTACACATTAGGCTCTGCTTCTAACTTGGGCCCAAATTGTAAAATGGTCTTATCTATTGGCGATTTCGTTCCAATTCACATTCCAAGTAATATTCGGCATGCTAATTACATTGCCGGTTGCCAAATTGCATTATCTCTTATAGTTTCCGAGATATGGACTATCGATAATTTACACCTTAGGCTCTGCTTCTAACTTGGGCCCAAATTGTAAAATGGTCTTATCTATTGGCGATTTCGTTCCAATTCACATTCCAAGTAATATTCGGCATGCTAATTACATTGCCGGTTGCGAAATTGCATTATCTCTTATAGTTTCCGAGATATGGACTATCGATAATTTACACCTTAGGCTCTGCTTCTAACTTGGGCCCAAATTGTAAAATGGTCTTATCTATTGGCGATTTCGTTCCAATTCACATTCCAAGTAATATTCGGCATGCTAATTACATTGCCGGTTGCCAAATTGCATTATCTCTTATAGTTTCCGAGATATGGACTATCGATAATTTACACCTTAGGTTCTGCTTCTAACTTGGGCCCAAATTGTAAAATGGTCTTATCTATTGGCGATTTCGTTCCAATTCACATTCCATGTAATATTCGGCATGCTAATTACATTGCCGGTTGCCAAATTGCATTATCTCTTATAGTTTCCGAGATATGGACTATCGATAATTTACACCTTAGGCTCTGCTTCTAACTTGCTCCCAAATTGTAAAATGGTCTTATCTATTGGCGATTTCGTTCCAATTCACATTCCAAGTAATATTCGGCATGTTAATTACATTGCCGGTTGCCAAATTGCATTATCTCTTATAGTTTCCGAGATATGGACTATCGATAATTTACACCTTAGGCTCTGCTTCTAACTTGGGCCCAAATTGTAAAATGGTCTTATCTATTGGCGATTTCGTTCCAATTCACATTCCAAGTAATATTCGGCATGCTAATTACATTGCCGGTTGCCAAATTGAATTATCTCTTATAGTTTCCGAGATATGGACTATCGATAATTTACACCTTAGGCTCTGCTTCTAACTTGGGCCCAAATTGTAAAATGGTCTTATCTATTGGCGATTTCGTTCCAATTCACATTCCAAGTAATATTGGGCATGCTAATTACATTGCCGGTTGCCAAATTGCATTATCTCTTATAGTTTCCGGGATATGGACTATCGATAATTTACACCATAGGCTCTGCTTCTAACTTGGGCCCAAATTGTAAAATGGTCTTATCTATTGGCGATTTCGTTCCAATTCACATTCCAAGTAATATTCGGCATGCTAATTACATTGCCGGTTGCCAAATTGCATTATCTCTTATAGTTTCCGAGATATGGACTATCGATAATTTACACCTTAGGCTCTGCTTCTAACTTGGGCCCAAATTGTAAAATGGTCTTATCTATTGGCGATTTCGTTCCAATTCACATTCCAAGTAATATTCGGCATGCTAATTACATTGCCGGTTGCCAAATTGCATTATCTCTTATAGTTTCCGAGATATGGACTATCGATAATTTACACCTTAGGCTCTGCTTCTAACTTGGGCCCAAATTGTAAAATGGTCTTATCTATTGGCGATTTCGTTCCAATTCACATTCCAAGTAATATTCGGCATGCTAATTACATTGCCGGTTGCCAAATTGCATTATCTCTTATAGTTTCCGAGATATGGACTATCGATAATTTACACCTTAGGCTCTGCTTCTAACTTGGGAACAAATTGTAAAATGGCCTTATCTATTGGCGATTTCGTTCCAATTCACATTCCAAGTAATATTCGGCATGCTAATTACATTGCCGGTTGCCAAATTGCATTATCTCTTATAGTTTCCGAGATATGGACTATCGATAATTTACACCTTAGGCTCTGCTTCTAACTTGGGCCCAAATTGTAAAATGGTCTTATCTATTGGCGATTTCGTTCCAATTCACATTCCAAGTGATATTCGGCATGCTAATTACATTGCCGGTTGCCAAATTGCATTATCTCTTATAGTTTCCGAGATATGGACTATCGATAATTTACACCTTAGGCTCTGCTTCTAACTTGGGCCCAAATTGTAAAATGGTCTTATCTATTGGCGATTTAGTTGCAATTCACATTCCAAGTAATATTCGGCATGCTAATTACATTGCCGGTTGCCAAATTGCATTATCTCTTATAGTTTCCGAGATATGGACTATCGATAATTTACACCTTAGGCTCTGCTTCTAACTTGGGCCCAAATTGTAAAATGGTCTTATCTATTGGCGATTTCGTTCCAATTCACATTCCAAGTAATATTCGGCATGCTAATTACATTGCCGGTTGCCAAATTGCATTATCTCTTATAGTTTCCGAGATATGGACTATCGATAATTTACACCTTAGGCTCTGCTTCTAACTTGGGCCCAAATTGTAAAATGGTCTTATCTATTGGCGATTTCGTTCCAATTCACATTCCAAGTAATATTCGGCATGCTAATTACATTGCCGGTTGCCAAATTGCATTATCTCTTATAGTTTCCGAGATATGGACTATCGATAATTTACACCTTAGGCTCTGCTTCTAACTTGGGAACAAATTGTAAAATGGCCTTATCTATTGGCGATTTCGTTCCAATTCACATTCCAAGTAATATTCGGCATGCTAATTACATTGCCGGTTGCCAAATTGCATTATCTCTTATAGTTTCCGAGATATGGACTATCGATAATTTACACCTTAGGCTCTGCTTCTAACTTGGGCCCAAATTGTAAAATGGTCTTATCTATTGGCGATTTAGTTGCAATTCACATTCCAAGTAATATTCGGCATGCTAATTACATTGCCGGTTACCAAATTGCATTATCTCTTATAGTTTCCGAGATATGGACTATCGATAATTTACACCTTAGGCTCTGCTTCTAACTTGGGCCCAAATTGTAAAATGGTCTTATCTATTGGCGATTTCGTTCCAATTCACATTCCAAGTAATATTCGGCATGCTAATTACATTGCCGGTTGCCAAATTGCATTATCTCTTATAGTTTCCGAGATATGGACTATCGATAATTTACACCTTAGGCTCTGCTTCTAACTTGGGCCCAAATTGTAAAATGGTCTTATCTATTGGAGATTTCGTTCCAATTCACATTCCAAGTAATATTCGGCATGCTAATTACATTGCCGGTTGCCAAATTGCATTATCTCTTATAGTTTCCGAGATATGGACTATCGATAATTTACACCTTAGGCTCTGCTTCTAACTTGGGCCCAAATTGTAAAATGGCCTTATCTATAGGCGATTTCGTTCCAATTCACACTCCAAGTAATATTCGGCATGCTAATTACATTGCCGGTTGCGAAATTGCATTATCTCTTATAGTTTCCGAGATATGGACTATCGATAATTTACACCTTAGGCTCAGCTTCTAACTTGGGCCCAAATTGTAAAATGGTCTTATCTATTGGCGATTTCGTTCCAATTCACATTCCAAGTAATATTCGGCATGCTAATTACATTGCCGGTTGCCAAATTGCATTATCTCTTATAGTTTCCGAGATATGGACTATCAATAATTTACACCTTAGGCTCTGCTTCTAACTTGGGCCCAAATTGTAAAATGGTCTTATCTATTGGCGATTTCGTTCCAATTCACATTCCAAGTAATATTCGGCATGCTAATTACATTGCCGGTTGCCAAATTGCATTATCTCTTATAGTTTCCTAGATATGGACTATTGATAATTTACACCTTAGGCTCTGCTTCTAACTTGGGCCCAAATTGTAAAATGGTCTTATCTATTGGCGATTTCGTCCCAATTCACATTCCAAGTGATATTCGGCATGCTAATTACATTGCCGGTTGCGAAATTGCATTATCTCTTATAGTTTCCGAGATATGGACTATCAATAATTTACACCTTAGGCTCTGCTTCTAACTTGGGCCCAAATTGTAAAATGGTCTTATCTATTGGCGATTTCGTTCCAATTCACATTCCAAGTAATATTCGGCATGCTAATTACATTGCCGGTTGCCAAATTGCCTTATCTCTTATAGTTTCCGAGATATGGACTATCGATAATTTACACCTTAGGCTCTGCTTCTAACTTGGGCCCAAATTGTAAAATGGTCTTATCTATTGGCGATTTCGTTCCAATTCACATTCCAAGTAATATTCGGCATGCTAATTACATTGCCGGTTGCCAAATTGCATTATCTCTTATAGTTTCCGAGATATGGACTATCGATAATTTACACCTTAGGCTCTGCTTCTAACTTGGGCCCAAATTGTAAAATGGTCTTATCTATTGGCGATTTCGTTCCAATTCACATTCCAAGTAATATTCGGCATGCTAATTACATTGCCGGTTGCCAAATTGCATTATCTCTTATAGTTTCCGAGATATGGACTATCGATAATTTACACCATAGGCTCTGCTTCTAACTTGGGCCCAAATTGTAAAATGGTCTTATCTATTGGCGATTTCGTTCCAATTCACATTCCATGTAATATTCGGCATGCTAATTACATTGCCGGTTGCCAAATTGCATTATCTCTTATAGTTTCCGAGATATGGACTATCGATAATTTACACCTTAGGCTCTGCTTCTAACTTGCTCCCAAATTGTAAAATGGTCTTATCTATTGGCGATTTCGTTCCAATTCACATTCCAAGTAATATTCGGCATGCTAATTACATTGCCGGTTGCCAAATTGCATTATCTCTTATAGTTTCCGAGATATGGACTATCGATAATTTACACCTTAGGCTCTGCTTCTAACTTGGGCCCAAATTGTAAAATGGTCTTATCTATTGGCGATTTCGTTCCAATTCACATTCCAAGTAATATTCGGCATGCTAATTACATTGCCGGTTGCCAAATTGAATTATCTCTTATAGTTTCCGAGATATGGACTATCGATAATTTACACCTTAGGCTCTGCTTCTAACTTGGGCCCAAATTGTAAAATGGTCTTATCTATTGGCGATTTCGTTCCAATTCACATTCCAAGTAATATTGGGCATGCTAATTACATTGCCGGTTGCCAAATTGCATTATCTCTTATAGTTTCCGGGATATGGACTATCGATAATTTACACCATAGGCTCTGCTTCTAACTTGGGCCCAAATTGTAAAATGGTCTTATCTATTGGCGATTTCGTTCCAATTCACATTCCAAGTAATATTCGGCATGCTAATTACATTGCCGGTTGCCAAATTGCATTATCTCTTATAGTTTCCGAGATATGGACTATCGATAATTTACACCTTAGGCTCTGCTTATAACTTGCTCCCAAATTGTAAAATGGTCTTATCTATTGGCGATTTCGTTCCAATTCACATTCCAAGTAATATTCGGCATGCTAATTACATTGCCGGTTGCCAAGTTGTATTATCTCTTATAGTTTCCGAGATATGGACTATCGATAATTTACACCTTAGGCTCTGCTTCTAACTTGGGCCCAAATTGTAAAATGGTCTTACCTATTGGCGATTTCGTTCCAATTCACATTCCAAGTAATATTCGGCATGCTAATTACATTGCCGGTTGCCAAATTGCATTATATCTTATAGTTTCCGAGATATGGACTATCGATAATTTACACCTTAGGCTCTGATTCTAACTTGGGCCCAAATTGTAAAATGGTCTTATCTATTGGCGATTTCGTTCCAATTCACATTCCAAGTAATATTCGGCATGCTAATTACATTGCCGGTTGCCAAATTGCATTATCTCTTATAGTTTCCGAGATATGGACTATCGATAATTTACACCTTAGGCTCTGCTTCTAACTTGGGCCCAAATTGTAAAATGGTCTTATCTATTGGCGATTTCGTCCCAATTCACATTCCAAGTGATATTCGGCATGCTAATTACATTACCGGTTGCGAAATTGCATTATCTCTTATAGTTTCCGAGATATGGACTATCAATAATTTACACCTTAGGCTCTGCTTCTAACTTGGGTCCAAATTGTAAAATGGTCTTATCTATTGGCGATTTCGTTCCAATTCACATTCCAAGTAATATTCGGCATGCTAATTACATTGCCGGTTGCCAAATTGCATTATCTCTTATAGTTTCCGAGATATGGACTATCGATAATTTACACCTTAGGTTCTGCTTCTAACTTGGGCCCAAATTGTAAAATGGTCTTATCTATTGGCGATTTCGTTCCAATTCACATTCCAAGTAATATTCGGCATGCTAATTACATTGCCGGTTGCCAAATTGCATTATCTCTTATAGTTTCCGAGATATGGACTATCGATAATTTACACCTTAGGCTCTGCTTCTAACTTGGGCCCAAATTGTAAAATGGTCTTATCTATTGGCGATTTCGTCCCAATTCACATTCCAAGTGATATTCGGCATGCTAATTACATTACCGGTTGCGAAATTGCATTATCTCTTATAGTTTCCGAGATATGGACTATCGATAATTTACACCTTAGGCTCTGCTTCTAACTTGGGTCCAAATTGTAAAATGGTCTTATCTATTGGCGATTTCGTTCCAATTCACATTCCAAGTAATATTCGGCATGCTAATTACATTGCCGGTTGCCAAATTGCATTATCTCTTATAGTTTCCGGGATATGGACTATCGATAATTTACACCATAGGCTCTGCTTCTAACTTGGGCCCAAATTGTAAAATGGTCTTATCTATTGGCGATTTCGTTCCAATTCACATTCCAAGTAATATTCGGCATGCTAATTACATTGCCGGTTGCCAAATTGCATTATCTCTTATAGTTTCCGAGATATGGACTATCGATAATTTACACCTTAGGCTCTGCTTATAACTTGCTCCCAAATTGTAAAATGGTCTTATCTATTGGCGATTTCGTTCCAATTCACATTCCAAGTAATATTCGGCATGCTAATTACATTGCCGGTTGCCAAGTTGTATTATCTCTTATAGTTTCCGAGATATGGACTATCGATAATTTACACCTTAGGCTCTGCTTCTAACTTGGGCCCAAATTGTAAAATGGTCTTACCTATTGGCGATTTCGTTCCAATTCACATTCCAAGTAATATTCGGCATGCTAATTACATTGCCGGTTGCCAAATTGCATTATATCTTATAGTTTCCGAGATATGGACTATCGATAATTTACACCTTAGGCTCTGATTCTAACTTGGGCCCAAATTGTAAAATGGTCTTATCTATTGGCGATTTCGTTCCAATTCACATTCCAAGTAATATTCGGCATGCTAATTACATTGCCGGTTGCCAAATTGCATTATCTCTTATAGTTTCCGAGATATGGACTATCGATAATTTACACCTTAGGCTCTGCTTCTAACTTGGGCCCAAATTGTAAAATGGTCTTATCTATTGGCGATTTCGTCCCAATTCACATTCCAAGTGATATTCGGCATGCTAATTACATTACCGGTTGCGAAATTGCATTATCTCTTATAGTTTCCGAGATATGGACTATCAATAATTTACACCTTAGGCTCTGCTTCTAACTTGGGTCCAAATTGTAAAATGGTCTTATCTATTGGCGATTTCGTTCCAATTCACATTCCAAGTAATATTCGGCATGCTAATTACATTGCCGGTTGCCAAATTGCATTATCTCTTATAGTTTCCGAGATATGGACTATCGATAATTTACACCTTAGGTTCTGCTTCTAACTTGGGCCCAAATTGTAAAATGGTCTTATCTATTGGCGATTTCGTTCCAATTCACATTCCAAGTAATATTCGGCATGCTAATTACATTGCCGGTTGCCAAATTGCATTATCTCTTATAGTTTCCGAGATATGGACTATCGATAATTTACACCTTAGGCTCTGCTTCTAACTTGGGCCCAAATTGTAAAATGGTCTTATCTATTGGCGATTTCGTCCCAATTCACATTCCAAGTGATATTCGGCATGCTAATTACATTACCGGTTGCGAAATTGCATTATCTCTTATAGTTTCCGAGATATGGACTATCGATAATTTACACCTTAGGCTCTGCTTCTAACTTGGGTCCAAATTGTAAAATGGTCTTATCTATTGGCGATTTCGTTCCAATTCACATTCCAAGTAATATTCGGCATGCTAATTACATTGCCGGTTGCCAAATTGCATTATCTCTTATAGTTTCCGGGATATGGACTATCGATAATTTACACCTTAGGCTCTGCTTCTAACTTGGGCCCAAATTGTAAAATGGTCTTATCTATTGGCGATTTCGTTCCAATTCACATTCCAAGTAATTTTCGGCATGCTAATTACATTGCCGGTTGCCAAATTGCATTATCTCTTATAGTTTCCGAGATATGGACTATCGATAATTTACACCTTAGGCTCTGCTTCTAACTTGGGCCCAAATTGTAAAATGGTCTTATCTATTGGCGATTTCGTTCCAATTCACATTCCAAGTAATATTCGGCATGCTAATTACATTGCCGGTTGCCAAATTGCATTATCTCTTATAGTTTCCGAGATATGGACTATCGATAATTTACACCTTAGGCTCTGCTTCTAACTTGGGAACAAATTGTAAAATGGTCTTATCTATTGGCGATTTCGTTCCAATTCACAATCCAAGTAATATTCGGCATGCTAATTACATTGCCGGTTGCCAAATTGCGTTATCTCTTATAGTTTCCGAGATATTAACTATCGTTAATTTACACCTTAGGCTCTGCTTCTAACTTGGGCCCAAATTGTAAAATGGCCTTATCTATTGGCGATTTCGTTCCAATTCACATTCCAAGTAATATTCGGCATGCTAATTACATTGCCGGTTGCCAAATTGCATTATCTCTTATAGTTTCCGAGATATGGACTATCGATAATTTACACCTTAGGCTCTGCTTCTAACTTGGGCCCAAATTGTAAAATGGTCTTATCTATTGGCGATTTCGTTCCAATTCACATTCCAAGTAATATTCGGCATGCTAATTACATTGCCGGTTGCCAAATTGCATTATTTCTTAGAGTTTCCGAGATATGGACTATCGATAATTTACACCTTAGGCTCTGCTTCTAACTTGGGCCCAAATTGTAAAATGGTCTTACCTATTGGCGATTTCGTTCCAATTCACATTCCAAGTAATATTCGGCATGCTAATTACATTGCCGGTTGCCAAATTGCATTATCTCTTATAGTTTCCGAGATATGGACTATCGATAATTTACACCTTAGGCTCTGCTTCTAACTTGGGCCCAAATTGTAAAATGGTCTTATCTATTGGCGATTTCGTTCCAATTCACATTCCAAGTAATATTCGGCATGCTAATTACATTGCCGGTTGCCAAATTGCATTATCTCTTATAGTTTCCGAGATATGGACTATCGATAATTTACACCTTAGGCTCTGCTTCTAACTTGGGCCCAAATTGTAAAATGGTCTTACCTATTGGCGATTTCGTTCCAATTCACATTCCAAGTAATATTCGGCATGCTAATTACATTGCCGGTTGCCAAATTGCATTATCTCTTATAGTTTCCGAGATATGGACTATCGATAATTTACACCTTAGGCTCTGCTTCTAACTTGGGCCCAAATTGTAAAATGGTCTTATCTATTGGCGATTTCGTTCCAATTCACATTCCAAGTAATATTCGGCATGCTAATTACATTGCCGGTTGCCAAATTGCATTACCTCTTATAGTTTCCGAGATATGGACTATCGATAATTTACACCTTAGGCTCTGCTTCTAACTTGGGCCCAAATTGTAAAATGGTCTTATCTATTGGCGATTTCGTTCCAATTCACATTCCAAGTGATATTCGGCATGCTAATTACATTGCCGGTTGCCAAATTGCATTATCTCTTATAGTTTCCGAGATATGGACTATCGATAATTTACACCTTAGGCTCTGCTTCTAACTTGGGCCCAAATTGTAAAATGGTCTTATCTATTGGCGATTTAGTTGCAATTCACATTCCAAGTAATATTCGGCATGCTAATTACATTGCCGGTTGCCAAATTGCATTATCTCTTATAGTTTCCGAGATATGGACTATCGATAATTTACACCTTAGGCTCTGCTTCTAACTTGGGCCCAAATTGTAAAATGGTCTTATCTATTGGCGATTTCGTTCCAATTCACATTCCAAGTAATATTCGGCATGCTAATTACATTGCCGGTTGCCAAATTGCATTATCTCTTATAGTTTCCGAGATATGGACTATCGATAATTTACACCTTAGGCTCTGCTTCTAACTTGGGCCCAAATTGTAAAATGGTCTTATCTATTGGCGATTTCGTTCCAATTCACATTCCAAGTAATATTCGGCATGCTAATTACATTGCCGGTTGCCAAATTGCATTATCTCTTATAGTTTCCGAGATATGGACTATCGATAATTTACACCTTAGGCTCTGCTTCTAACTTGGGAACAAATTGTAAAATGGCCTTATCTATTGGCGATTTCGTTCCAATTCACATTCCAAGTAATATTCGGCATGCTAATTACATTGCCGGTTGCCAAATTGCATTATCTCTTATAGTTTCCGAGATATGGACTATCGATAATTTACACCTTAGGCTCTGCTTCTAACTTGGGCCCAAATTGTAAAATGGTCTTATCTATTGGCGATTTAGTTGCAATTCACATTCCAAGTAATATTCGGCATGCTAATTACATTGCCGGTTACCAAATTGCATTATCTCTTATAGTTTCCGAGATATGGACTATCGATAATTTACACCTTAGGCTCTGCTTCTAACTTGGGCCCAAATTGTAAAATGGTCTTATCTATTGGCGATTTCGTTCCAATTCACATTCCAAGTAATATTCGGCATGCTAATTACATTGCCGGTTGCCAAATTGCATTATCTCTTATAGTTTCCGAGATATGGACTATCGATAATTTACACCTTAGGCTCTGCTTCTAACTTGGGCCCAAATTGTAAAATGGTCTTATCTATTGGAGATTTCGTTCCAATTCACATTCCAAGTAATATTCGGCATGCTAATTACATTGCCGGTTGCCAAATTGCATTATCTCTTATAGTTTCCGAGATATGGACTATCGATAATTTACACCTTAGGCTCTGCTTCTAACTTGGGCCCAAATTGTAAAATGGCCTTATCTATAGGCGATTTCGTTCCAATTCACACTCCAAGTAATATTCGGCATGCTAATTACATTGCCGGTTGCGAAATTGCATTATCTCTTATAGTTTCCGAGATATGGACTATCGATAATTTACACCTTAGGCTCAGCTTCTAACTTGGGCCCAAATTGTAAAATGGTTTTATCTATTGGCGATTTCGTTCCAATTCACATTCCAAGTAATATTCGGCATGCTAATTACATTGCCGGTTGCCAAATTGCATTATCTCTTATAGTTTCCGAGATATGGACTATCAATAATTTACACCTTAGGCTCTGCTTCTAACTTGGGCCCAAATTGTAAAATGGTCTTATCTATTGGCGATTTCGTTCCAATTCACATTCCAAGTAATATTCGGCATGCTAATTACATTGCCGGTTGCCAAATTGCATTATCTCTTATAGTTTCCTAGATATGGACTATTGATAATTTACACCTTAGGCTCTGCTTCTAACTTGGGCCCAAATTGTAAAATGGTCTTATCTATTGGCGATTTCGTCCCAATTCACATTCCAAGTGATATTCGGCATGCTAATTACATTGCCGGTTGCGAAATTGCATTATCTCTTATAGTTTCCGAGATATGGACTATCAATAATTTACACCTTAGGCTCTGCTTCTAACTTGGGCCCAAATTGTAAAATGGTCTTATCTATTGGCGATTTCGTTCCAATTCACATTCCAAGTAATATTCGGCATGCTAATTACATTGCCGGTTGCCAAATTGCCTTATCTCTTATAGTTTCCGAGATATGGACTATCGATAATTTACACCTTAGGCTCTGCTTCTAACTTGGGCCCAAATTGTAAAATGGTCTTATCTATTGGCGATTTCGTTCCAATTCACATTCCAAGTAATATTCGGCATGCTAATTACATTGCCGGTTGCCAAATTGCATTATCTCTTATAGTTTCCGAGATATGGACTATCGATAATTTACACCTTAGGCTCTGCTTCTAACTTGGGCCCAAATTGTAAAATGGTCTTATCTATTGGCGATTTCGTTCCAATTCACATTCCAAGTAATATTCGGCATGCTAATTACATTGCCGGTTGCCAAATTGCATTATCTCTTATAGTTTCCGAGATATGGACTATCGATAATTTACACCATAGGCTCTGCTTCTAACTTGGGCCCAAATTGTAAAATGGTCTTATCTATTGGCGATTTCGTTCCAATTCACATTCCATGTAATATTCGGCATGCTAATTACATTGCCGGTTGCCAAATTGCATTATCTCTTATAGTTTCCGAGATATGGACTATCGATAATTTACACCTTAGGCTCTGCTTCTAACTTGCTCCCAAATTGTAAAATGGTCTTATCTATTGGCGATTTCGTTCCAATTCACATTCCAAGTAATATTCGGCATGCTAATTACATTGCCGGTTGCCAAATTGCATTATCTCTTATAGTTTCCGAGATATGGACTATCGATAATTTACACCTTAGGCTCTGCTTCTAACTTGGGCCCAAATTGTAAAATGGTCTTATCTATTGGCGATTTCGTTCCAATTCACATTCCAAGTAATATTCGGCATGCTAATTACATTGCCGGTTGCCAAATTGAATTATCTCTTATAGTTTCCGAGATATGGACTATCGATAATTTACACCTTAGGCTCTGCTTCTAACTTGGGCCCAAATTGTAAAATGGTCTTATCTATTGGCGATTTCGTTCCAATTCACATTCCAAGTAATATTGGGCATGCTAATTACATTGCCGGTTGCCAAATTGCATTATCTCTTATAGTTTCCGGGATATGGACTATCGATAATTTAAACCATAGGCTCTGCTTCTAACTTGGGCCCAAATTGTAAAATGGTCTTATCTATTGGCGATTTCGTTCCAATTCACATTCCAAGTAATATTCGGCATGCTAATTACATTGCCGGTTGCCAAATTGCATTATCTCTTATAGTTTCCGAGATATGGACTATCGATAATTTACACCTTAGGCTCTGCTTATAACTTGCTCCCAAATTGTAAAATGGTCTTATCTATTGGCGATTTCGTTCCAATTCACATTCCAAGTAATATTCGGCATGCTAATTACATTGCCGGTTGCCAAGTTGTATTATCTCTTATAGTTTCCGAGATATGGACTATCGATAATTTACACCTTAGGCTCTGCTTCTAACTTGGGCCCAAATTGTAAAATGGTCTTACCTATTGGCGATTTCGTTCCAATTCACATTCCAAGTAATATTCGGCATGCTAATTACATTGCCGGTTGCCAAATTGCATTATATCTTATAGTTTCCGAGATATGGACTATCGATAATTTACACCTTAGGCTCTGATTCTAACTTGGGCCCAAATTGTAAAATGGTCTTATCTATTGGCGATTTCGTTCCAATTCACATTCCAAGTAATATTCGGCATGCTAATTACATTGCCGGTTGCCAAATTGCATTATCTCTTATAGTTTCCGAGATATGGACTATCGATAATTTACACCTTAGGCTCTGCTTCTAACTTGGGCCCAAATTGTAAAATGGTCTTATCTATTGGCGATTTCGTCCCAATTCACATTCCAAGTGATATTCGGCATGCTAATTACATTACCGGTTGCGAAATTGCATTATCTCTTATAGTTTCCGAGATATGGACTATCAATAATTTACACCTTAGGCTCTGCTTCTAACTTGGGTCCAAATTGTAAAATGGTCTTATCTATTGGCGATTTCGTTCCAATTCACATTCCAAGTAATATTCGGCATGCTAATTACATTGCCGGTTGCCAAATTGCATTATCTCTTATAGTTTCCGAGATATGGACTATCGATAATTTACACCTTAGGTTCTGCTTCTAACTTGGGCCCAAATTGTAAAATGGTCTTATCTATTGGCGATTTCGTTCCAATTCACATTCCAAATAATATTCGGCATGCTAATTACATTGCCGGTTGCCAAATTGCATTATCTCTTATAGTTTCCGAGATATGGACTATCGATAATTTACACCTTAGGCTCTGCTTCTAACTTGGGCCCAAATTGTAAAATGGTCTTATCTATTGGCGATTTCGTCCCAATTCACATTCCAAGTGATATTCGGCATGCTAATTACATTACCGGTTGCGAAATTGCATTATCTCTTATAGTTTCCGAGATATGGACTATCGATAATTTACACCTTAGGCTCTGCTTCTAACTTGGGTCCAAATTGTAAAATGGTCTTATCTATTGGCGATTTCGTTCCAATTCACATTCCAAGTAATATTCGGCATGCTAATTACATTGCCGGTTGCCAAATTGCATTATCTCTTATAGTTTCCGGGATATGGACTATCGATAATTTACACCTTAGGCTCTGCTTCTAACTTGGGCCCAAATTGTAAAATGGTCTTATCTATTGGCGATTTCGTTCCAATTCACATTCCAAGTAATTTTCGGCATGCTAATTACATTGCCGGTTGCCAAATTGCATTATCTCTTATAGTTTCCGAGATATGGACTATCGATAATTTACACCTTAGGCTCTGCTTCTAACTTGGGCCCAAATTGTAAAATGGTCTTATCTATTGGCGATTTCGTTCCAATTCACATTCCAAGTAATATTCGGCATGCTAATTACATTGCCGGTTGCCAAATTGCATTATCTCTTATAGTTTCCGAGATATTAACTATCGTTAATTTACACCTTAGGCTCTGCTTCTAACTTGGGCCCAAATTGTAAAATGGTCATGCTAATTACATTGCCGAGGCCATTTTACAATTTGGGCCCAAGTTAGAAGCAGAGCCTAAGGTGTAAATTAACGATAGTTAATATCTCGGAAACTATAAGAGATAATGCAATTTGGCAACCGGCAATGTAATTAGCATGCCGAATATTACTTGGAATGTGAATTGGAACGAAATCGCCAATAGATAAGACCATTTTACAATTTGGGCCCAAGTTAGAAGCAGAGCCTAAGGTGTAAATTATCGATAGTCCATATCTCGGAAACTATAAGAGATAATGCAATTTGGCAACCGGCAATGTAATTAGCATGCCGAAAATTACTTGGAATGTGAATTGGAACGAAATCGCCAATAGATAAGACCATTTTACAATTTGGGCCCAAGTTAGAAGCAGAGCCTAAGGTGTAAATTATCGATAGTCCATATCCCGGAAACTATAAGAGATAATGCAATTTGGCAACCGGCAATGTAATTAGCATGCCGAATATTACTTGGAATGTGAATTGGAACGAAATCGCCAATAGATAAGACCATTTTACAATTTGGACCCAAGTTAGAAGCAGAGCCTAAGGTGTAAATTATCGATAGTCCATATCTCGGAAACTATAAGAGATAATGCAATTTCGCAACCGGTAATGTAATTAGCATGCCGAATATCACTTGGAATGTGAATTGGGACGAAATCGCCAATAGATAAGACCATTTTACAATTTGGGCCCAAGTTAGAAGCAGAGCCTAAGGTGTAAATTATCGATAGTCCATATCTCGGAAACTATAAGAGATAATGCAATTTGGCAACCGGCAATGTAATTAGCATGCCGAATATTATTTGGAATGTGAATTGGAACGAAATCGCCAATAGATAAGACCATTTTACAATTTGGGCCCAAGTTAGAAGCAGAACCTAAGGTGTAAATTATCGATAGTCCATATCTCGGAAACTATAAGAGATAATGCAATTTGGCAACCGGCAATGTAATTAGCATGCCGAATATTACTTGGAATGTGAATTGGAACGAAATCGCCAATAGATAAGACCATTTTACAATTTGGACCCAAGTTAGAAGCAGAGCCTAAGGTGTAAATTATTGATAGTCCATATCTCGGAAACTATAAGAGATAATGCAATTTCGCAACCGGTAATGTAATTAGCATGCCGAATATCACTTGGAATGTGAATTGGGACGAAATCGCCAATAGATAAGACCATTTTACAATTTGGGCCCAAGTTAGAAGCAGAGCCTAAGGTGTAAATTATCGATAGTCCATATCTCGGAAACTATAAGAGATAATGCAATTTGGCAACCGGCAATGTAATTAGCATGCCGAATATTACTTGGAATGTGAATTGGAACGAAATCGCCAATAGATAAGACCATTTTACAATTTGGGCCCAAGTTAGAATCAGAGCCTAAGGTGTAAATTATCGATAGTCCATATCTCGGAAACTATAAGATATAATGCAATTTGGCAACCGGCAATGTAATTAGCATGCCGAATATTACTTGGAATGTGAATTGGAACGAAATCGCCAATAGGTAAGACCATTTTACAATTTGGGCCCAAGTTAGAAGCAGAGCCTAAGGTGTAAATTATCGATAGTCCATATCTCGGAAACTATAAGAGATAATACAACTTGGCAACCGGCAATGTAATTAGCATGCCGAATATTACTTGGAATGTGAATTGGAACGAAATCGCCAATAGATAAGACCATTTTACAATTTGGGAGCAAGTTATAAGCAGAGCCTAAGGTGTAAATTATCGATAGTCCATATCTCGGAAACTATAAGAGATAATGCAATTTGGCAACCGGCAATGTAATTAGCATGCCGAATATTACTTGGAATGTGAATTGGAACGAAATCGCCAATAGATAAGACCATTTTACAATTTGGGCCCAAGTTAGAAGCAGAGCCTATGGTTTAAATTATCGATAGTCCATATCCCGGAAACTATAAGAGATAATGCAATTTGGCAACCGGCAATGTAATTAGCATGCCCAATATTACTTGGAATGTGAATTGGAACGAAATCGCCAATAGATAAGACCATTTTACAATTTGGGCCCAAGTTAGAAGCAGAGCCTAAGGTGTAAATTATCGATAGTCCATATCTCGGAAACTATAAGAGATAATTCAATTTGGCAACCGGCAATGTAATTAGCATGCCGAATATTACTTGGAATGTGAATTGGAACGAAATCGCCAATAGATAAGACCATTTTACAATTTGGGCCCAAGTTAGAAGCAGAGCCTAAGGTGTAAATTATCGATAGTCCATATCTCGGAAACTATAAGAGATAATGCAATTTGGCAACCGGCAATGTAATTAGCATGCCGAATATTACTTGGAATGTGAATTGGAACGAAATCGCCAATAGATAAGACCATTTTACAATTTGGGAGCAAGTTAGAAGCAGAGCCTAAGGTGTAAATTATCGATAGTCCATATCTCGGAAACTATAAGAGATAATGCAATTTGGCAACCGGCAATGTAATTAGCATGCCGAATATTACATGGAATGTGAATTGGAACGAAATCGCCAATAGATAAGACCATTTTACAATTTGGGCCCAAGTTAGAAGCAGAGCCTATGGTGTAAATTATCGATAGTCCATATCTCGGAAACTATAAGAGATAATGCAATTTGGCAACCGGCAATGTAATTAGCATGCCGAATATTACTTGGAATGTGAATTGGAACGAAATCGCCAATAGATAAGACCATTTTACAATTTGGGCCCAAGTTAGAAGCAGAGCCTAAGGTGTAAATTATCGATAGTCCATATCTCGGAAACTATAAGAGATAATGCAATTTGGCAACCGGCAATGTAATTAGCATGCCGAATATTACTTGGAATGTGAATTGGAACGAAATCGCCAATAGATAAGACCATTTTACAATTTGGGCCCAAGTTAGAAGCAGAGCCTAAGGTGTAAATTATCGATAGTCCATATCTCGGAAACTATAAGAGATAAGGCAATTTGGCAACCGGCAATGTAATTAGCATGCCGAATATTACTTGGAATGTGAATTGGAACGAAATCGCCAATAGATAAGACCATTTTACAATTTGGGCCCAAGTTAGAAGCAGAGCCTAAGGTGTAAATTATTGATAGTCCATATCTCGGAAACTATAAGAGATAATGCAATTTCGCAACCGGCAATGTAATTAGCATGCCGAATATCACTTGGAATGTGAATTGGGACGAAATCGCCAATAGATAAGACCATTTTACAATTTGGGCCCAAGTTAGAAGCAGAGCCTAAGGTGTAAATTATCAATAGTCCATATCTAGGAAACTATAAGAGATAATGCAATTTGGCAACCGGCAATGTAATTAGCATGCCGAATATTACTTGGAATGTGAATTGGAACGAAATCGCCAATAGATAAGACCATTTTACAATTTGGGCCCAAGTTAGAAGCAGACATTACATTACACCTTAGGCTCTGCTTCTAACTTGGGCCCAAATTGTAAAATGGTCTTATCTATTGGCGATTTAGTTGCAATTCACATTCCAAGTAATATTCGGCATGCTAATTACATTGCCGGTTACCAAATTGCATTATCTCTTATAGTTTCCGAGATATGGACTATCGATAATTTACACCTTAGGCTCTGCTTCTAACTTGGGCCCAAATTGTAAAATGGTCTTATCTATTGGCGATTTAGTTGCAATTCACATTCCAAGTAATATTCGGCATGCTAATTACATTGCCGGTTACCAAATTGCATTATCTCTTATAGTTTCCGAGATATGGACTATCGATAATTTACACCTTAGGCTCTGCTTCTAACTTGGGCCCAAATTGTAAAATGGTCTTATCTATTGGCGATTTCGTTCCAATTCACATTCCAAGTAATATTCGGCATGCTAATTACATTGCCGGTTGCCAAATTGCATTATCTCTTATAGTTTCCGAGATATGGACTATCGATAATTTACACCTTAGGCTCTGCTTCTAACTTGGGCCCAAATTGTAAAATGGTCTTATCTATTGGAGATTTCGTTCCAATTCACATTCCAAGTAATATTCGGCATGCTAATTACATTGCCGGTTGCCAAATTGCATTATCTCTTATAGTTTCCGAGATATGGACTATCGATAATTTACACCTTAGGCTCTGCTTCTAACTTGGGCCCAAATTGTAAAATGGTCTTATCTATTGGAGATTTCGTTCCAATTCACATTCCAAGTAATATTCGGCATGCTAATTACATTGCCGGTTGCCAAATTGCATTATCTCTTATAGTTTCCGAGATATGGACTATCGATAATTTACACCTTAGGCTCTGCTTCTAACTTGGGCCCAAATTGTAAAATGGCCTTATCTATAGGCGATTTCGTTCCAATTCACACTCCAAGTAATATTCGGCATGCTAATTACATTGCCGGTTGCGAAATTGCATTATCTCTTATAGTTTCCGAGATATGGACTATCGATAATTTACACCTTAGGCTCAGCTTCTAACTTGGGCCCAAATTGTAAAATGGTCTTATCTATTGGCGATTTCGTTCCAATTCACATTCCAAGTAATATTCGGCATGCTAATTACATTGCCGGTTGCCAAATTGCATTATCTCTTATAGTTTCCGAGATATGGACTATCAATAATTTACACCTTAGGCTCTGCTTCTAACTTGGGCCCAAATTGTAAAATGGTCTTATCTATTGGCGATTTCGTTCCAATTCACATTCCAAGTAATATTCGGCATGCTAATTACATTGCAGGTTGCCAAATTGCATTATCTCTTATAGTTTCCTAGATATGGACTATTGATAATTTACACCTTAGGCTCTGCTTCTAACTTGGGCCCAAATTGTAAAATGGTCTTATCTATTGGCGATTTCGTCCCAATTCACATTCCAAGTGATATTCGGCATGCTAATTACATTGCCGGTTGCGAAATTGCATTATCTCTTATAGTTTCCGAGATATGGACTATCAATAATTTACACCTTAGGCTCTGCTTCTAACTTGGGCCCAAATTGTAAAATGGTCTTATCTATTGGCGATTTCGTTCCAATTCACATTCCAAGTAATATTCGGCATGCTAATTACATTGCCGGTTGCCAAATTGCCTTATCTCTTATAGTTTCCGAGATATGGACTATCGATAATTTACACCTTAGGCTCTGCTTCTAACTTGGGCCCAAATTGTAAAATGGTCTTATCTATTGGCGATTTCGTTCCAATTCACATTCCAAGTAATATTCGGCATGCTAATTACATTGCCGGTTGCCAAATTGCATTATCTCTTATAGTTTCCGAGATATGGACTATCGATAATTTACACCTTAGGCTCTGCTTCTAACTTGGGCCCAAATTGTAAAATGGTCTTATCTATTGGCGATTTCGTTCCAATTCACATTCCAAGTAATATTCGGCATGCTAATTACATTGCCGGTTGCCAAATTGCATTATCTCTTATAGTTTCCGAGATATGGACTATCGATAATTTACACCATAGGCTCTGCTTCTAACTTGGGCCCAAATTGTAAAATGGTCTTATCTATTGGCGATTTCGTTCCAATTCACATTCCATGTAATATTCGGCATGCTAATTACATTGCCGGTTGCCAAATTGCATTATCTCTTATAGTTTCCGAGATATGGACTATCGATAATTTACACCTTAGGCTCTGCTTCTAACTTGCTCCCAAATTGTAAAATGGTCTTATCTATTGGCGATTTCGTTCCAATTCACATTCCAAGTAATATTCGGCATGCTAATTACATTGCCGGTTGCCAAATTGCATTATCTCTTATAGTTTCCGAGATATGGACTATCGATAATTTACACCTTAGGCTCTGCTTCTAACTTGGGCCCAAATTGTAAAATGGTCTTATCTATTGGCGATTTCGTTCCAATTCACATTCCAAGTAATATTCGGCATGCTAATTACATTGCCGGTTGCCAAATTGAATTATCTCTTATAGTTTCCGAGATATGGACTATCGATAATTTACACCTTAGGCTCTGCTTCTAACTTGGGCCCAAATTGTAAAATGGTCTTATCTATTGGCGATTTCGTTCCAATTCACATTCCAAGTAATATTGGGCATGCTAATTACATTGCCGGTTGCCAAATTGCATTATCTCTTATAGTTTCCGGGATATGGACTATCGATAATTTACACCATAGGCTCTGCTTCTAACTTGGGCCCAAATTGTAAAATGGTCTTATCTATTGGCGATTTCGTTCCAATTCACATTCCAAGTAATATTCGGCATGCTAATTACATTGCCGGTTGCCAAATTGCATTATCTCTTATAGTTTCCGAGATATGGACTATCGATAATTTACACCTTAGGCTCTGCTTATAACTTGCTCCCAAATTGTAAAATGGTCTTATCTATTGGCGATTTCGTTCCAATTCACATTCCAAGTAACATTCGGCATGCTAATTACATTGCCGGTTGCCAAGTTGTATTATCTCTTATAGTTTCCGAGATATGGACTATCGATAATTTACACCTTAGGCTCTGCTTCTAACTTGGGCCCAAATTGTAAAATGGTCTTACCTATTGGCGATTTCGTTCCAATTCACATTCCAAGTAATATTCGGCATGCTAATTACATTGCCGGTTGCCAAATTGCATTATCTCTTATAGTTTCCGAGATATGGACTATCGATAATTTACACCTTAGGCTCTGATTCTAACTTGGGCCCAAATTGTAAAATGGTCTTATCTATTGGCGATTTCGTTCCAATTCACATTCCAAGTAATATTCGGCATGCTAATTACATTGCCGGTTGCCAAATTGCATTATCTCTTATAGTTTCCGAGATATGGACTATCGATAATTTACACCTTAGGCTCTGCTTCTAACTTGGGCCCAAATTGTAAAATGGTCTTATCTATTGGCGATTTCGTCCCAATTCACATTCCAAGTGATATTCGGCATGCTAATTACATTACCGGTTGCGAAATTGCATTATCTCTTATAGTTTCCGAGATATGGACTATCAATAATTTACACCTTAGGCTCTGCTTCTAACTTGGGTCCAAATTGTAAAATGGTCTTATCTATTGGCGATTTCGTTCCAATTCACATTCCAAGTAATATTCGGCATGCTAATTACATTGCCGGTTGCCAAATTGCATTATCTCTTATAGTTTCCGAGATATGGACTATCGATAATTTACACCTTAGGTTCTGCTTCTAACTTGGGCCCAAATTGTAAAATGGTCTTATCTATTGGCGATTTCGTTCCAATTCACATTCCAAGTAATATTCGGCATGCTAATTACATTGCCGGTTGCCAAATTGCATTATCTCTTATAGTTTCCGAGATATGGACTATCGATAATTTACACCTTAGGCTCTGCTTCTAACTTGGGCCCAAATTGTAAAATGGTCTTATCTATTGGCGATTTCGTTCCAATTCACATTCCAAGTAATTTTCGGCATGCTAATTACATTGCCGGTTGCCAAATTGCATTATCTCTTATAGTTTCCGAGATATGGACTATCGATAATTTACACCTTAGGCTCTGCTTCTAACTTGGGCCCAAATTGTAAAATGGTCTTATCTATTGGCGATTTCGTTCCAATTCACATTCCAAGTAATATTCGGCATGCTAATTACATTGCCGGTTGCCAAATTGTATTATCTCTTATAGTTTCCGAGATATGGACTATCGATAATTTACACCTTAGGCTCTGCTTCTAACTTGGGAACAAATTGTAAAATGGTCTTATCTATTGGCGATTTCGTTCCAATTCACATTCCAAGTAATATTCGGCATGCTAATTACATTGCCGGTTGCCAAATTGCATTATCTCTTATAGTTTCCGAGATATGGACTATCAATAATTTACACCTTAGGCTCTGCTTCTAACTTGGGCCCAAATTGTAATATGGTTTTATCTATTGGCGATTTCGTTCCAATTCACATTCCAAGTGATATTCGGCATGCTAATTACATTGCCGGTTGCGAAATTGCATTATCTCTTATAGTTTCCGAGATATGGACTATCAATAATTTACACCTTAGGCTCTGCTTCTAACTTGGGCCCAAATTGTAAAATGGTCTTATCTATTGGCGATTTCGTTCCAATTCACATTCCAAGTAATATTCGGCATGCTAATTACATTGCCGGTTGCCAAATTGCATTATCTCTTATAGTTTCCGAGATATGGACTATCGATAATTTACGCCTTAGGCTCTGCTTCTAACTTGGGCCCAAATTGTAAAATGGTCTTATCTATTGGCGATTTCGTTCCAATTCACATTCCAAGTAATATTCGGCATGCTAATTACATTGCCGGTTGCCAAATTGCATTATCTCTTATAGTTTCCGAGATATGGACTATCGATAATTTACACCTTAGGCTCTGCTTCTAACTTGGGCCCAAATTGTAAAATGGTCTTATCTATTGGCGATTTCGTTCCAATTCACATTCCAAGTAATATTCGGCATGCTAATTACATTGCCGGTTGCCAAATTGCATTATCTCTTATAGTTTCCGAGATATGGACTATCGATAATTTACACCTTAGGCTCTGCTTCTAACTTGGGCCCAAATTGTAAAATGGTCTTATCTATTGGCGATTTCGTTCCAATTCACATTCCAAGTAATATTCGGCATGCTAATTACATTGCCGGTTGCCAAATTGCATTATCTCTTATAGTTTCCGAGATATGGACTATCGATAATTTACACCTTAGGCTCTGCTTCTAACTTGCTCCCAAATTGTAAAATGGTCTTATCTATTGGCGATTTCGTTCCAATTCACATTCCAAGTAATATTCGGCATGCTAATTACATTGCCGGTTGCCAAATTGCATTATCTCTTATAGTTTCCGAGATATGGACTATCGATAATTTACACCTTAGGCTCTGCTTCTAACTTGGGCCCAAATTGTAAAATGGTCTTACCTATTGGCGATTTCGTTCCAATTCACGTTCCAAGTAATATTCGGCATGCTAATTACATTGCCGGTTGCCAAATTGAATTATCTCTTATAGTTTCCGAGATATGGACTATCGATAATTTACACCTTAGGCTCTGCTTCTAACTTGGGCCCAAATTGTAAAATGGTCTTATCTATTGGCGATTTCGTTCCAATTCACATTCCAAGTAATATTCGGCATGCTAATTACATTGCCGGTTGCCAAATTGCATTATCTCTTATAGTTTCCGAGATATGGACTATCAATAATTTACACCTTAGGCTCTGCTTCTAACTTGGGCCCAAATTGTAAAATGGTCTTATCTATTGGCGATTTCGTTCCAATTCACATTCCAAGTAATATTCGGCATGCTAATTACATTGCCGGTTGCCAAATTGCATTATCTCTTATAGTTTCCTAGATATGGACTATTGATAATTTACACCTTAGGCTCTGCTTCTAACTTGGGCCCAAATTGTAAAATGGTCTTATCTATTGGCGATTTCGTCCCAATTCACATTCCAAGTGATATTCGGCATGCTAATTACATTGCCGGTTGCGAAATTGCATTATCTCTTATAGTTTCCGAGATATGGACTATCAATAATTTACACCTTAGGCTCTGCTTCTAACTTGGGCCCAAATTGTAAAATGGTCTTATCTATTGGCGATTTCGTTCCAATTCACATTCCAAGTAATATTCGGCATGCTAATTACATTGCCGGTTGCCAAATTGCATTATCTCTTATAGTTTCCGAGATATGGACTATCGATAATTTACACCTTAGGCTCTGCTTCTAACTTGGGCCCAAATTGTAAAATGGTCTTATCTATTGGCGATTTCGTTCCAATTCACATTCCAAGTAATATTCGGCATGCTAATTACATTGCCGGTTGCCAAATTGCATTATCTCTTATAGTTTCCGAGATATGGACTATCGATAATTTACACCTTAGGCTCTGCTTCTAACTTGGGCCCAAATTGTAAAATGGTCTTATCTATTGGCGATTTCGTTCCAATTCACATTCCAAGTAATATTCGGCATGCTAATTACATTGCCGGTTGCCAAATTGCATTATCTCTTATAGTTTCCGAGATATGGACTATCGATAATTTACACCTTAGGCTCTGCTTCTAACTTGGGCCCAAATTGTAAAATGGTCTTATCTATTGGCGATTTCGTTCCAATTCACATTCCAAGTAATATTCGGCATGCTAATTACATTGCCGGTTGCCAAATTGAATTATCTCTTATAGTTTCCGAGATATGGACTATCGATAATTTACACCTTAGGCTCTGCTTCTAACTTGGGCCCAAATTGTAAAATGGTCTTATCTATTGGCGATTTCGTTCCAATTCACATTCCAAGTAATATTGGGCATGCTAATTACATTGCCGGTTGCCAAATTGCATTATCTCTTATAGTTTCCGGGATATGGACTATCGATAATTTACACCATAGGCTCTGCTTCTAACTTGGGCCCAAATTGTAAAATGGTCTTATCTATTGGCGATTTCGTTCCAATTCACATTCCAAGTAATATTCGGCATGCTAATTACATTGCCGGTTGCCAAATTGCATTATCTCTTATAGTTTCCGAGATATGGACTATCGATAATTTACACCTTAGGCTCTGCTTCTAACTTGCTCCCAAATTGTAAAATGGTCTTATCTATTGGCGATTTCGTTCCAATTCACATTCCAAGTAATATTCGGCATGCTAATTACATTGCCGGTTGCCAAGTTGTATTATCTCTTATAGTTTCCGAGATATGGACTATCGATAATTTACACCTTAGGCTCTGCTTCTAACTTGGGCCCAAATTGTAAAATGGTCTTACCTATTGGCGATTTCGTTCCAATTCACATTCCAAGTAATATTCGGCATGCTAATTACATTGCCGGTTGCCAAATTGCATTATCTCTTATAGTTTCCGAGATATGGACTATCGATAATTTACACCTTAGGCTCTGATTCTAACTTGGGCCCAAATTGTAAAATGGTCTTATCTATTGGCGATTTCGTTCCAATTCACATTCCAAGTAATATTCGGCATGCTAATTACATTGCCGGTTGCCAAATTGCATTATCTCTTATAGTTTCCGAGATATGGACTATCGATAATTTACACCTTAGGTTCTGCTTCTAACTTGGGCCCAAATTGTAAAATGGTCTTATCTATTGGCGATTTCGTTCCAATTCACATTCCAAGTAATATTCGGCATGCTAATTACATTGCCGGTTGCCAAATTGCATTATCTCTTATAGTTTCCGAGATATGGACTATCGATAATTTACACCTTAGGTTCTGCTTCTAACTTGGGCCCAAATTGTAAAATGGTCTTATCTATTGGCGATTTCGTTCCAATTCACATTCCAAGTAATATTCGGCATGCTAATTACATTGCCGGTTGCCAAATTGCATTATCTCTTATAGTTTCCGAGATATGGACTATCGATAATTTACACCTTAGGCTCTGCTTCTAACTTGGGAACAAATTGTAAAATGGTCTTATCTATTGGCGATTTCGTTCCAATTCACATTCCAAGTAATATTCGGCATGCTAATTACATTGCCGGTTGCCAAATTGCATTATCTCTTATAGTTTCCGAGATATGGACTATCGATAATTTACACCTTAGGCTCTGCTTCTAACTTGGGCCCAAATTGTAAAATGGTCTTATCTATTGGCGATTTCGTTCCAATTCACATTCCAAGTAATATTCGGCATGCTAATTACATTGCCGGTTGCCAAATTGCATTATCTCTTATAGTTTCCGAGATATGGACTATCGATAATTTACACCTTAGGCTCTGCTTCTAACTTGGGCCCAAATTGTAAAATGGTCTTATCTATTGGCGATTTCGTTCCAATTCACATTCCAAGTAATATTCGGCATGCTAATTACATTGCCGGTTGCCAAATTGCATTATCTCTTATAGTTTCCGAGATATTAACTATCGTTAATTTACACCTTAGGCTCTGCTTCTAACTTGGGCCCAAATTGTAAAATGGCCTTATCTATTGGCGATTTCGTTCCAATTCACATTCCAAGTAATATTCGGCATGCTAATTACATTGCCGGTTGCCAAATTGCATTATCTCTTATAGTTTCCGAGATATGGACTATCGATAATTTACACCTTAGGCTCTGCTTCTAACTTGGGCCCAAATTGTAAAATGGTCTTACCTATTGGCGATTTCGTTCCAATTCACGTTCCAAGTAATATTCGGCATGCTAATTACATTGCCGGTTGCCAAATTGAATTATCTCTTATAGTTTCCGAGATATGGACTATCGATAATTTACACCTTAGGCTCTGCTTCTAACTTGGGCCCAAATTGTAAAATGGTCTTATCTATTGGCGATTTCGTTCCAATTCACATTCCAAGTAATATTCGGCATGCTAATTACATTGCCGGTTGCCAAATTGAATTATCTCTTATAGTTTCCGAGATATGGACTATCGATAATTTACACCTTAGGCTCTGCTTCTAACTTGGGCCCAAATTGTAAAATGGTCTTATCTATTGGCGATTTCGTTCCAATTCACATTCCAAGTAATATTGGGCATGCTAATTACATTGCCGGTTGCCAAATTGCATTATCTCTTATAGTTTCCGAGATATGGACTATCGATAATTTACACCTTAGGCTCTGCTTCTAACTTGCTCCCAAATTGTAAAATGGTCTTATCTATTGGCGATTTCGTTCCAATTCACATTCCAAGTAATATTCGGCATGCTAATTACATTGCCGGTTGCCAAATTGCATTATCTCTTATAGTTTCCGAGATATGGACTATCGATAATTTACACCTTAGGCTCTGCTTCTAACTTGGGCCCAAATTGTAAAATGGTCTTATCTATTGGCGATTTCGTTCCAATTCACATTCCAAGTAATATTCGGCATGCTAATTACATTGCCGGTTGCCAAATTGCATTATCTCTTATAGTTTCCGAGATATGGACTATCGATAATTTACACCTTAGGCTCTGCTTCTAACTTGGGCCCAAATTGTAAAATGGTCTTATCTATTGGCGATTTCGTTCCAATTCACATTCCAAGTAATATTCGGCATGCTAATTACATTGCCGGTTGCCAAATTGCATTATCTCTTATAGTTTCCGAGATATGGACTATCGATAATTTACACCTTAGGCTCTGCTTCTAACTTGCTCCCAAATTGTAAAATGGTCTTATCTATTGGCGATTTCGTTCCAATTCACATTCCAAGTAATATTCGGCATGCTAATTACATTGCCGGTTGCCAAATTGCATTATCTCTTATAGTTTCCGAGATATGGACTATCGATAATTTACACCTTAGGCTCTGCTTCTAACTTGGGCCCAAATTGTAAAATGGTCTTACCTATTGGCGATTTCGTTCCAATTCACGTTCCAAGTAATATTCGGCATGCTAATTACATTGCCGGTTGCCAAATTGAATTATCTCTTATAGTTTCCGAGATATGGACTATCGATAATTTACACCTTAGGCTCTGCTTCTAACTTGGGCCCAAATTGTAAAATGGTCTTATCTATTGGCGATTTCGTTCCAATTCACATTCCAAGTAATATTCGGCATGCTAATTACATTGCCGGTTGCCAAATTGCATTATCTCTTATAGTTTCCGAGATATGGACTATCAATAATTTACACCTTAGGCTCTGCTTCTAACTTGGGCCCAAATTGTAAAATGGTCTTATCTATTGGCGATTTCGTTCCAATTCACATTCCAAGTAATATTCGGCATGCTAATTACATTGCCGGTTGCCAAATTGCATTATCTCTTATAGTTTCCGAGATATGGACTATCGATAATTTACACCTTAGGCTCTGCTTCTAACTTGGGCCCAAATTGTAAAATGGTCTTATCTATTGGCGATTTCGTTCCAATTCACATTCCAAGTAATATTCGGCATGCTAATTACATTGCCGGTTGCCAAATTGCATTATCTCTTATAGTTTCCGAGATATGGACTATCGATAATTTACACCTTAGGCTCTGCTTCTAACTTGGGCCCAAATTGTAAAATGGTCTTATCTATTGGCGATTTCGTTCCAATTCACATTCCAAGTAATATTCGGCATGCTAATTACATTGCCGGTTGCCAAATTGCATTATCTCTTATAGTTTCCGAGATATGGACTATCGATAATTTACACCTTAGGCTCTGCTTCTAACTTGGGCCCAAATTGTAAAATGGTCTTATCTATTGGCGATTTCGTTCCAATTCACATTCCAAGTAATATTCGGCATGCTAATTACATTGCCGGTTGCCAAATTGAATTATCTCTTATAGTTTCCGAGATATGGACTATCGATAATTTACACCTTAGGCTCTGCTTCTAACTTGGGCCCAAATTGTAAAATGGTCTTATCTATTGGCGATTTCGTTCCAATTCACATTCCAAGTAATATTGGGCATGCTAATTACATTGCCGGTTGCCAAATTGCATTATCTCTTATAGTTTCCGGGATATGGACTATCGATAATTTACACCATAGGCTCTGCTTCTAACTTGGGCCCAAATTGTAAAATGGTCTTATCTATTGGCGATTTCGTTCCAATTCACATTCCAAGTAATATTCGGCATGCTAATTACATTGCCGGTTGCCAAATTGCATTATCTCTTATAGTTTCCGAGATATGGACTATCGATAATTTACACCTTAGGCTCTGCTTCTAACTTGCTCCCAAATTGTAAAATGGTCTTATCTATTGGCGATTTCGTTCCAATTCACATTCCAAGTAATATTCGGCATGCTAATTACATTGCCGGTTGCCAAGTTGTATTATCTCTTATAGTTTCCGAGATATGGACTATCGATAATTTACACCTTAGGCTCTGCTTCTAACTTGGGCCCAAATTGTAAAATGGTCTTACCTATTGGCGATTTCGTTCCAATTCACATTCCAAGTAATATTCGGCATGCTAATTACATTGCCGGTTGCCAAATTGCATTATCTCTTATAGTTTCCGAGATATGGACTATCGATAATTTACACCTTAGGCTCTGATTCTAACTTGGGCCCAAATTGTAAAATGGTCTTATCTATTGGCGATTTCGTTCCAATTCACATTCCAAGTAATATTCGGCATGCTAATTACATTGCCGGTTGCCAAATTGCATTATCTCTTATAGTTTCCGAGATATGGACTATCGATAATTTACACCTTAGGCTCTGCTTCTAACTTGGGCCCAAATTGTAAAATGGTCTTATCTATTGGCGATTTCGTTCCAATTCACATTCCAAGTAATATTCGGCATGCTAATTACATTGCCGGTTGCCAAATTGAATTATCTCTTATAGTTTCCGAGATATGGACTATCGATAATTTACACCTTAGGCTCTGCTTCTAACTTGGGCCCAAATTGTAAAATGGTCTTATCTATTGGCGATTTCGTTCCAATTCACATTCCAAGTAATATTGGGCATGCTAATTACATTGCCGGTTGCCAAATTGCATTATCACTTATAGTTTCCGGGATATGGACTATCGATAATTTACACCATAGGCTCTGCTTCTAACTTGGGCCCAAATTGTAAAATGGTCTTATCTATTGGCGATTTCGTTCCAATTCACATTCCAAGTAATATTCGGCATGCTAATTACATTGCCGGTTGCCAAATTGCATTATCTCTTATAGTTTCCGAGATATGGACTATCGATAATTTACACCTTAGGCTCTGCTTCTAACTTGCTCCCAAATTGTAAAATGGTCTTATCTATTGGCGATTTCGTTCCAATTCACATTCCAAGTAATATTCGGCATGCTAATTACATTGCCGGTTGCCAAGTTGTATTATCTCTTATAGTTTCCGAGATATGGACTATCGATAATTTACACCTTAGGCTCTGCTTCTAACTTGGGCCCAAATTGTAAAATGGTCTTACCTATTGGCGATTTCGTTCCAATTCACATTCCAAGTAATATTCGGCATGCTAATTACATTGCCGGTTGCCAAATTGCATTATCTCTTATAGTTTCCGAGATATGGACTATCGATAATTTACACCTTAGGCTCTGATTCTAACTTGGGCCCAAATTGTAAAATGGTCTTATCTATTGGCGATTTCGTTCCAATTCACATTCCAAGTAATATTCGGCATGCTAATTACATTGCCGGTTGCCAAATTGCATTATCTCTTATAGTTTCCGAGATATGGACTATCGATAATTTACACCTTAGGTTCTGCTTCTAACTTGGGCCCAAATTGTAAAATGGTCTTATCTATTGGCGATTTCGTTCCAATTCACATTCCAAGTAATATTCGGCATGCTAATTACATTGCCGGTTGCCAAATTGCATTATCTCTTATAGTTTCCGAGATATGGACTATCGATAATTTACACCTTAGGTTCTGCTTCTAACTTGGGCCCAAATTGTAAAATGGTCTTATCTATTGGCGATTTCGTTCCAATTCACATTCCAAGTAATATTCGGCATGCTAATTACATTGCCGGTTGCCAAATTGCATTATCTCTTATAGTTTCCGAGATATGGACTATCGATAATTTACACCTTAGGCTCTGCTTCTAACTTGGGAACAAATTGTAAAATGGTCTTATCTATTGGCGATTTCGTTCCAATTCACATTCCAAGTAATATTCGGCATGCTAATTACATTGCCGGTTGCCAAATTGCATTATCTCTTATAGTTTCCGAGATATGGACTATCGATAATTTACACCTTAGGCTCTGCTTCTAACTTGGGAACAAATTGTAAAATGGTCTTATCTATTGGCGATTTCGTTCCAATTCACATTCCAAGTAATATTCGGCATGCTAATTACATTGCCGGTTGCCAAATTGCATTATCTCTTATAGTTTCCGAGATATGGACTATCAATAATTTACACCTTAGGCTCTGCTTCTAACTTGGGCCCAAATTGTAAAATGGTCTTATCTATTGGCGATTTCGTTCCAATTCACATTCCAAGTAATATTCGGCATGCTAATTACATTGCCGGTTGCCAAATTGCATTATCTCTTATAGTTTCCTAGATATGGACTATTGATAATTTACACCTTAGGCTCTGCTTCTAACTTGGGCCCAAATTGTAAAATGGTCTTATCTATTGGCGATTTCGTCCCAATTCACATTCCAAGTGATATTCGGCATGCTAATTACATTGCCGGTTGCGAAATTGCATTATCTCTTATAGTTTCCGAGATATGGACTATCAATAATTTACACCTTAGGCTCTGCTTCTAACTTGGGCCCAAATTGTAAAATGGTCTTATCTATTGGCGATTTCGTTCCAATTCACATTCCAAGTAATATTCGGCATGCTAATTACATTGCCGGTTGCCAAATTGCATTATCTCTTATAGTTTCCGAGATATGGACTATCGATAATTTACACCTTAGGCTCTGCTTCTAACTTGGGCCCAAATTGTAAAATGGTCTTATCTATTGGCGATTTCGTTCCAATTCACATTCCAAGTAATATTCGGCATGCTAATTACATTGCCGGTTGCCAAATTGCATTATCTCTTATAGTTTCCGAGATATGGACTATCGATAATTTACACCTTAGGCTCTGCTTCTAACTTGGGCCCAAATTGTAAAATGGTCTTATCTATTGGCGATTTCGTTCCAATTCACATTCCAAGTAATATTCGGCATGCTAATTACATTGCCGGTTGCCAAATTGCATTATCTCTTATATTTTCCGAGATATGGACTATCGATAATTTACACCTTAGGCTCTGCTTCTAACTTGGGCCCAAATTGTAAAATGGTCTTATCTATTGGCGATTTCGTTCCAATTCACATTCCAAGTAATATTCGGCATGCTAATTACATTGCCGGTTGCCAAATTGAATTATCTCTTATAGTTTCCGAGATATGGACTATCGATAATTTACACCTTAGGCTCTGCTTCTAACTTGGGCCCAAATTGTAAAATGGTCTTATCTATTGGCGATTTCGTTCCAATTCACATTCCAAGTAATATTGGGCATGCTAATTACATTGCCGGTTGCCAAATTGCATTATCTCTTATAGTTTCCGGGATATGGACTATCGATAATTTACACCATAGGCTCTGCTTCTAACTTGGGCCCAAATTGTAAAATGGTCTTATCTATTGGCGATTTCGTTCCAATTCACATTCCAAGTAATATTGGGCATGCTAATTACATTGCCGGTTGCCAAATTGCATTATCTCTTATAGTTTCCGAGATATGGACTATCGATAATTTACACCTTAGGCTCTGCTTCTAACTTGCTCCCAAATTGTAAAATGGTCTTATCTATTGGCGATTTCGTTCCAATTCACATTCCAAGTAATATTCGGCATGCTAATTACATTGCCGGTTGCCAAGTTGTATTATCTCTTATAGTTTCCGAGATATGGACTATCGATAATTTACACCTTAGGCTCTGCTTCTAACTTGGGCCCAAATTGTAAAATGGTCTTACCTATTGGCGATTTCGTTCCAATTCACATTCCAAGTAATATTCGGCATGCTAATTACATTGCCGGTTGCCAAATTGCATTATCTCTTATAGTTTCCGAGATATGGACTATCGATAATTTACACCTTAGGCTCTGATTCTAACTTGGGCCCAAATTGTAAAATGGTCTTATCTATTGGCGATTTCGTTCCAATTCACATTCCAAGTAATATTCGGCATGCTAATTACATTGCCGGTTGCCAAATTGCATTATCTCTTATAGTTTCCGAGATATGGACTATCGATAATTTACACCTTAGGTTCTGCTTCTAACTTGGGCCCAAATTGTAAAATGGTCTTATCTATTGGCGATTTCGTTCCAATTCACATTCCAAGTAATATTCGGCATGCTAATTACATTGCCGGTTGCCAAATTGCATTATCTCTTATAGTTTCCGAGATATGGACTATCGATAATTTACACCTTAGGTTCTGCTTCTAACTTGGGCCCAAATTGTAAAATGGTCTTATCTATTGGCGATTTCGTTCCAATTCACATTCCAAGTAATATTCGGCATGCTAATTACATTGCCGGTTGCCAAATTGCATTATCTCTTATAGTTTCCGAGATATGGACTATCGATAATTTACACCTTAGGCTCTGCTTCTAACTTGGGAACAAATTGTAAAATGGTCTTATCTATTGGCGATTTCGTTCCAATTCACATTCCAAGTAATATTCGGCATGCTAATTACATTGCCGGTTGCCAAATTGCATTATCTCTTATAGTTTCCGAGATATGGACTATCGATAATTTACACCTTAGGCTCTGCTTCTAACTTGGGAACAAATTGTAAAATGGTCTTATCTATTGGCGATTTCGTTCCAATTCACATTCCAAGTAATATTCGGCATGCTAATTACATTGCCGGTTGCCAAATTGCATTATCTCTTATAGTTTCCGAGATATGGACTATCAATAATTTACACCTTAGGCTCTGCTTCTAACTTGGGCCCAAATTGTAAAATGGTCTTATCTATTGGCGATTTCGTTCCAATTCACATTCCAAGTAATATTCGGCATGCTAATTACATTGCCGGTTGCCAAATTGCATTATCTCTTATAGTTTCCTAGATATGGACTATTGATAATTTACACCTTAGGCTCTGCTTCTAACTTGGGCCCAAATTGTAAAATGGTCTTATCTATTGGCGATTTCGTCCCAATTCACATTCCAAGTGATATTCGGCATGCTAATTACATTGCCGGTTGCGAAATTGCATTATCTCTTATAGTTTCCGAGATATGGACTATCAATAATTTACACCTTAGGCTCTGCTTCTAACTTGGGCCCAAATTGTAAAATGGTCTTATCTATTGGCGATTTCGTTCCAATTCACATTCCAAGTAATATTCGGCATGCTAATTACATTGCCGGTTGCCAAATTGCATTATCTCTTATAGTTTCCGAGATATGGACTATCGATAATTTACACCTTAGGCTCTGCTTCTAACTTGGGCCCAAATTGTAAAATGGTCTTATCTATTGGCGATTTCGTTCCAATTCACATTCCAAGTAATATTCGGCATGCTAATTACATTGCCGGTTGCCAAATTGCATTATCTCTTATAGTTTCCGAGATATGGACTATCGATAATTTACACCTTAGGCTCTGCTTCTAACTTGGGCCCAAATTGTAAAATGGTCTTATCTATTGGCGATTTCGTTCCAATTCACATTCCAAGTAATATTCGGCATGCTAATTACATTGCCGGTTGCCAAATTGCATTATCTCTTATAGTTTCCGAGATATGGACTATCGATAATTTACACCTTAGGCTCTGCTTCTAACTTGGGCCCAAATTGTAAAATGGTCTTATCTATTGGCGATTTCGTTCCAATTCACATTCCAAGTAATATTCGGCATGCTAATTACATTGCCGGTTGCCAAATTGAATTATCTCTTATAGTTTCCGAGATATGGACTATCGATAATTTACACCTTAGGCTCTGCTTCTAACTTGGGCCCAAATTGTAAAATGGTCTTATCTATTGGCGATTTCGTTCCAATTCACATTCCAAGTAATATTGGGCATGCTAATTACATTGCCGGTTGCCAAATTGCATTATCTCTTATAGTTTCCGGGATATGGACTATCGATAATTTACACCATAGGCTCTGCTTCTAACTTGGGCCCAAATTGTAAAATGGTCTTATCTATTGGCGATTTCGTTCCAATTCACATTCCAAGTAATATTCGGCATGCTAATTACATTGCCGGTTGCCAAATTGCATTATCTCTTATAGTTTCCGAGATATGGACTATCGATAATTTACACCTTAGGCTCTGCTTCTAACTTGCTCCCAAATTGTAAAATGGTCTTATCTATTGGCGATTTCATTCCAATTCACATTCCAAGTAATATTCGGCATGCTAATTACATTGCCGGTTGCCAAGTTGTATTATCTCTTATAGTTTCCGAGATATGGACTATCGATAATTTACACCTTAGGCTCTGCTTCTAACTTGGGCCCAAATTGTAAAATGGTCTTACCTATTGGCGATTTCGTTCCAATTCACATTCCAAGTAATATTCGGCATGCTAATTACATTGCCGGTTGCCAAATTGCATTATCTCTTATAGTTTCCGAGATATGGACTATCGATAATTTACACCTTAGGCTCTGATTCTAACTTGGGCCCAAATTGTAAAATGGTCTTATCTATTGGCGATTTCGTTCCAATTCACATTCCAAGTAATATTCGGCATGCTAATTACATTGCCGGTTGCCAAATTGCATTATCTCTTATAGTTTCCGAGATATGGACTATCGATAATTTACACCTTAGGTTCTGCTTCTAACTTGGGCCCAAATTGTAAAATGGTCTTATCTATTGGCGATTTCGTTCCAATTCACATTCCAAGTAATATTCGGCATGCTAATTACATTGCCGGTTGCCAAATTGCATTATCTCTTATAGTTTCCGAGATATGGACTATCGATAATTTACACCTTAGGTTCTGCTTCTAACTTGGGCCCAAATTGTAAAATGGTCTTATCTATTGGCGATTTCGTTCCAATTCACATTCCAAGTAATATTCGGCATGCTAATTACATTGCCGGTTGCCAAATTGCATTATCTCTTATAGTTTCCGAGATATGGACTATCGATAATTTACACCTTAGGCTCTGCTTCTAACTTGGGAACAAATTGTAAAATGGTCTTATCTATTGGCGATTTCGTTCCAATTCACATTCCAAGTAATATTCGGCATGCTAATTACATTGCCGGTTGCCAAATTGCATTATCTCTTATAGTTTCCGAGATATGGACTATCGATAATTTACACCTTAGGCTCTGCTTCTAACTTGGGCCCAAATTGTAAAATGGTCTTATCTATTGGCGATTTCGTTCCAATTCACATTCCAAGTAATATTCGGCATGCTAATTACATTGCCGGTTGCCAAATTGCATTATCTCTTATAGTTTCCGAGATATGGACTATCGATAATTTACACCTTAGGCTCTGCTTCTAACTTGGGCCCAAATTGTAAAATGGTCTTATCTATTGGCGATTTCGTTCCAATTCACATTCCAAGTAATATTCGGCATGCTAATTACATTGCCGGTTGCCAAATTGCATTATCTCTTATAGTTTCCGAGATATTAACTATCGTTAATTTACACCTTAGGCTCTGCTTCTAACTTGGGCCCAAATTGTAAAATGGCCTTATCTATTGGCGATTTCGTTCCAATTCACATTCCAAGTAATATTCGGCATGCTAATTACATTGCCGGTTGCCAAATTGCATTATCTCTTATAGTTTCCGAGATATGGACTATCGATAATTTACACCTTAGGCTCTGCTTCTAACTTGGGCCCAAATTGTAAAATGGTCTTATCTATTGGCGATTTCGTTCCAATTCACATTCCAAGTAATATTCAGCATGCTAATTACATTGCCGGTTGCCAAATTGCATTATCTCTTATAGTTTCCGAGATATGGACTATCGATAATTTACACCTTAGGCTCTGCTTCTAACTTGGGCCCAAATTGTAAAATGGTCTTATCTATTGGCGATTTCGTTCCAATTCACATTCCAAGTAATATTCGGCATGCTAATTACATTGCCGGTTGCCAAATTGCATTATCTCTTATAGTTTCCGAGATATGGACTATCGATAATTTACACCTTAGGCTCTGCTTCTAACTTGGGCCCAAATTGTAAAATGGTCTTATCTATTGGCGATTTCGTTCCAATTCACATTCCAAGTAATATTCGGCATGCTAATTACATTGCCGGTTGCCAAATTGCATTATCTCTTATAGTTTCCGAGATATGGACTATCGATAATTTACACCTTAGGCTCTGCTTCTAACTTGGGCCCAAATTGTAAAATGGTCTTATCTATTGGCGATTTCGTTCCAATTCACATTCCAAGTAATATTCGGCATGCTAATTACATTGCCGGTTGCCAAATTGAATTATCTCTTATAGTTTCCGAGATATGGACTATCGATAATTTACACCTTAGGCTCTGCTTCTAACTTGGGCCCAAATTGTAAAATGGTCTTATCTATTGGCGATTTCGTTCCAATTCACATTCCAAGTAATATTGGGCATGCTAATTACATTGCCGGTTGCCAAATTGCATTATCTCTTATAGTTTCCGGGATATGGACTATCGATAATTTACACCATAGGCTCTGCTTCTAACTTGGGCCCAAATTGTAAAATGGTCTTATCTATTGGCGATTTCGTTCCAATTCACATTCCAAGTAATATTCGGCATGCTAATTACATTGCCGGTTGCCAAATTGCATTATCTCTTATAGTTTCCGAGATATGGACTATCGATAATTTACACCTTAGGCTCTGCTTCTAACTTGCTCCCAAATTGTAAAATGGTCTTATCTATTGGCGATTTCGTTCCAATTCACATTCCAAGTAATATTCGGCATGCTAATTACATTGCCGGTTGCCAAGTTGTATTATCTCTTATAGTTTCCGAGATATGGACTATCGATAATTTACACCTTAGGCTCTGCTTCTAACTTGGGCCCAAATTGTAAAATGGTCTTACCTATTGGCGATTTCGTTCCAATTCACATTCCAAGTAATATTCGGCATGCTAATTACATTGCCGGTTGCCAAATTGCATTATCTCTTATAGTTTCCGAGATATGGACTATCGATAATTTACACCTTAGGCTCTGATTCTAACTTGGGCCCAAATTGTAAAATGGTCTTATCTATTGGCGATTTCGTTCCAATTCACATTCCAAGTAATATTCGGCATGCTAATTACATTGCCGGTTGCCAAATTGCATTATCTCTTATAGTTTCCGAGATATGGACTATCGATAATTTACACCTTAGGTTCTGCTTCTAACTTGGGCCCAAATTGTAAAATGGTCTTATCTATTGGCGATTTCGTTCCAATTCACATTCCAAGTAATATTCGGCATGCTAATTACATTGCCGGTTGCCAAATTGCATTATCTCTTATAGTTTCCGAGATATGGACTATCGATAATTTACACCTTAGGTTCTGCTTCTAACTTGGGCCCAAATTGTAAAATGGTCTTATCTATTGGCGATTTCGTTCCAATTCACATTCCAAGTAATATTCGGCATGCTAATTACATTGCCGGTTGCCAAATTGCATTATCTCTTATAGTTTCCGAGATATGGACTATCGATAATTTACACCTTAGGCTCTGCTTCTAACTTGGGAACAAATTGTAAAATGGTCTTATCTATTGGCGATTTCGTTCCAATTCACATTCCAAGTAATATTCGGCATGCTAATTACATTGCCGGTTGCCAAATTGCATTATCTCTTATAGTTTCCGAGATATGGACTATCGATAATTTACACCTTAGGCTCTGCTTCTAACTTGGGCCCAAATTGTAAAATGGTCTTATCTATTGGCGATTTCGTTCCAATTCACATTCCAAGTAATATTCGGCATGCTAATTACATTGCCGGTTGCCAAATTGCATTATCTCTTATAGTTTCCGAGATATGGACTATCGATAATTTACACCTTAGGCTCTGCTTCTAACTTGGGCCCAAATTGTAAAATGGTCTTATCTATTGGCGATTTCGTTCCAATTCACATTCCAAGTAATATTCGGCATGCTAATTACATTGCCGGTTGCCAAATTGCATTATCTCTTATAGTTTCCGAGATATTAACTATCGTTAATTTACACCTTAGGCTCTGCTTCTAACTTGGGCCCAAATTGTAAAATGGCCTTATCTATTGGCGATTTCGTTCCAATTCACATTCCAAGTAATATTCGGCATGCTAATTACATTGCCGGTTGCCAAATTGCATTATCTCTTATAGTTTCCGAGATATGGACTATCGATAATTTACACCTTAGGCTCTGCTTCTAACTTGGGCCCAAATTGTAAAATGGTCTTATCTATTGGCGATTTCGTTCCAATTCACATTCCAAGTAATATTCGGCATGCTAATTACATTGCCGGTTGCCAAATTGCATTATTTCTTAGAGTTTCCGAGATATGGACTATCGATAATTTACACCTTAGGCTCTGCTTCTAACTTGGGCCCAAATTGTAAAATCGTCTTATCTATTGGCGATTTCGTTCCAATTCACATTCCAAGTAATATTCGGCATGCTAATTACATTGCCGGTTGCCAAATTGCATTATCTCTTATAGTTTCCGAGATATGGACTATCGATAATTTACACCTTAGGCTCTGCTTCTAACTTGGGCCCAAATTGTAAAATGGTCTTATCTATTGGCGATTTTGTTCCAATTCACATTCGAAGTAATATTCGGCATGCTAATTACATTGCCGGTTGCCAAATTGAATTATCTCTTATAGTTTCCGAGATATGGACTATCGATAATTTACACCTTAGGCTCTGCTTCTAACTTGGGCCCAAATTGTAAAATGGTCTTACCTATTGGCGATTTCGTTCCAATTCACATTCCAAGTAATATTCGGCATGCTAATTACATTGCCGGTTGCCAAATTGCATTATCTCTTATAGTTTCCGAGATATGGACTATCGATAATTTACACCTTAGGCTCTGCTTCTAACTTGGGCCCAAATTGTAAAATGGTCTTATCTATTGGCGATTTCGTTCCAATTCACATTCCAAGTAATATTCGGCATGCTAATTACATTGCCGGTTGCCAAATTGCATTACCTCTTATAGTTTCCGAGATATGGACTATCGATAATTTACACCTTAGGCTCTGCTTCTAACTTGGGCCCAAATTGTAAAATGGTCTTATCTATTGGCGATTTCGTTCCAATTCACATTCCAAGTAATATTCGGCATGCTAATTACATTGCCGGTTGCCAAATTGCATTATCTCTTATAGTTTCCGAGATATGGACTATCGATAATTTACACCTTAGGCTCTGCTTCTAACTTGCTCCCAAATTGTAAAATGGTCTTATCTATTGGCGATTTCGTTCCAATTCACATTCCAAGTAATATTCGGCATGCTAATTACATTGCCGGTTGCCAAATTGTATTATCTCTTATAGTTTCCGAGATATGGACTATCGATAATTTACACCTTAGGCTCTGCTTCTAACTTGGGCCCAAATTGTAAAATGGTCTTATCTATTGGCGATTTCGTTCCAATTCACATTCCAAGTAATATTGGGCATGCTAATTACATTGCCGGTTGCCAAATTGCATTATCTCTTATAGTTTCCGAGATATGGACTATCGATAATTTACACCATAGGCTCTGCTTCTAACTTGGGCCCAAATTGTAAAATGGTCTTATCTATTGGCGATTTCGTTCCAATTCACATTCCAAGTAATATTCGGCATGCTAATTACATTGCCGGTTGCCAAATTGCATTATCTCTTATAGTTTCCGAGATATGGACTATCGATAATTTACACCTTAGGCTCTGCTTCTAACTTGCTCCCAAATTGTAAAATGGTCTTATCTATTGGCGATTTCGTTCCAATTCACATTCCAAGTAATATTCGGCATGCTAATTACATTGCCGGTTGCCAAATTGTATTATCTCTTATAGTTTCCGAGATATGGACTATCGATAATTTACACCTTAGGCTCTGCTTCTAACTTGGGCCCAAATTGTAAAATGGTCTTACCTATTGGCGATTTCGTTCCAATTCACATTCCAAGTAATATTCGGCATCCTAATTACATTGCCGGTTGCCAAATTGCATTATCTCTTATAGTTTCCGAGATATGGACTATCGATAATTTACACCTTAGGCTCTGCTTCTAACTTGGGCCCAAATTGTAAAATGGTCTTATCTATTGGCGATTTCGTTCCAATTCACATTCCAAGTAATATTCGGCATGCTAATTACATTGCTGGTTGCCAAATTGCATTATCTCTTATAGTTTCCGAGATATGGACTATCGATAATTTACACCTTAGGCTCTGCTTCTAACTTGGGCCCAAATTGTAAAATGGTCTTATCTATTGGCGATTTCGTCCCAATTCACATTCCAAGTGATATTCGGCATGCTAATTACATTGCCGGTTGCGAAATTGCATTATCTCTTATAGTTTCCGAGATATGGACTATCGATAATTTACACCTTAGGCTCAGCTTCTAACTTGGGCCCAAATTGTAAAATGGTCTTATCTATTGGCGATTTCGTTCCAATTCACATTCCAAGTAATATTCGGCATGCTAATTACATTGCCGGTTGCCAAATTGCATTATCTCTTATAGTTTCCGAGATATGGACTATCGATAATTTACACCTTAGGCTCTGCTTCTAACTTGGGCCCAAATTGTAAAATGGTCTTATCTATTGGCGATTTCGTTCCAATTCACATTCCAAGTAATATTCGGCATGCTAATTACATTGCCGGTTGCCAAATTGCATTATCTCTTATAGTTTCCTAGATATGGACTATTGATAATTTACACCTTAGGCTCTGCTTCTAACTTGGGCCCAAATTGTAAAATGGTCTTATCTATTGGCGATTTCGTCCCAATTCACATTCCAAGTGATATTCGGCATGCTAATTACATTGCCGGTTGCGAAATTGCATTATCTCTTATAGTTTCCGAGATATGGACTATCAATAATTTACACCTTAGGCTCTGCTTCTAACTTGGGCCCAAATTGTAAAATGGTCTTATCTATTGGCGATTTCGTTCCAATTCACATTCCAAGTAATATTCGGCATGCTAATTACATTGCCGGTTGCCAAATTGCATTATCTCTTATAGTTTCCGAGATATGGACTATCGATAATTTACACCTTAGGCTCTGCTTCTAACTTGGGCCCAAATTGTAAAATGGTCTTATCTATTGGCGATTTCGTCCCAATTCACATTCCAAGTGATATTCGGCATGCTAATTACATTGCCGGTTGCGAAATTGCATTATCTCTTATAGTTTCCGAGATATGGACTATCAATAATTTACACCTTAGGCTCTGCTTCTAACTTGGGCCCAAATTGTAAAATGGTCTTATCTATTGGCGATTTCGTTCCAATTCACATTCCAAGTAATATTCGGCATGCTAATTACATTGCCGGTTGCCAAATTGCATTATCTCTTATAGTTTCCGAGATATGGACTATCGATAATTTACACCTTAGGCTCTGCTTCTAACTTGGGCCCAAATTGTAAAATGGTCTTATCTATTGGCGATTTCGTTCCAATTCACATTCCAAGTAATATTCGGCATGCTAATTACATTGCCGGTTGCCAAATTGCATTATCTCTTATAGTTTCCGAGATATGGACTATCGATAATTTACACCTTAGGCTCTGCTTCTAACTTGGGCCCAAATTGTAAAATGGTCTTATCTATTGGCGATTTCGTTCCAATTCACATTCCAAGTAATATTCGGCATGCTAATTACATTGCCGGTTGCCAAATTGCATTATCTCTTATAGTTTCCGAGATATGGACTATCGATAATTTACACCTTAGGCTCTGCTTCTAACTTGGGCCCAAATTGTAAAATGGTCTTATCTATTGGCGATTTCGTTCCAATTCACATTCCAAGTAATATTCGGCATTCTAATTACATTGCCGGTTGCCAAATTGAATTATCTCTTATAGTTTCCGAGATATGGACTATCGATAATTTACACCTTAGGCTCTGCTTCTAACTTGGGCCCAAATTGTAAAATGGTCTTATCTATTGGCGATTTCGTTCCAATTCACATTCCAAGTAATATTCGGCATGCTAATTACATTGCCGGTTGCCAAATTGCATTATCTCTTATAGTTTCCGAGATATGGACTATCGATAATTTACACCTTAGGCTCTGCTTCTAACTTGGGCCCAAATTGTAAAATGGTCTTATCTATTGGCGATTTCGTTCCAATTCACATTCCAAGTAATATTCGGCATGCTAATTACATTGCCGGTTGCCAAATTGCATTATCTCTTATAGTTTCCGAGATATTAACTATCGTTAATTTACACCTTAGGCTCTGCTTCTAACTTGGGCCCAAATTGTAAAATGGCCTTATCTATTGGCGATTTCGTTCCAATTCACATTCCAAGTAATATTCGGCATGCTAATTACATTGCCGGTTGCCAAATTGCATTATCTCTTATAGTTTCCGAGATATGGACTATCGATAATTTACACCTTAGGCTCTGCTTCTAACTTGGGCCCAAATTGTAAAATGGTCTTATCTATTGGCGATTTCGTTCCAATTCACATTCCAAGTAATATTCGGCATGCTAATTACATTGCCGGTTGCCAAATTGCATTATTTCTTAGAGTTTCCGAGATATGGACTATCGATAATTTACACCTTAGGCTCTGCTTCTAACTTGGGCCCAAATTGTAAAATCGTCTTATCTATTGGCGATTTCGTTCCAATTCACATTCCAAGTAATATTCGGCATGCTAATTACATTGCCGGTTGCCAAATTGCATTATCTCTTATAGTTTCCGAGATATGGACTATCGATAATTTACACCTTAGGCTCTGCTTCTAACTTGGGCCCAAATTGTAAAATGGTCTTATCTATTGGCGATTTTGTTCCAATTCACATTCGAAGTAATATTCGGCATGCTAATTACATTGCCGGTTGCCAAATTGAATTATCTCTTATAGTTTCCGAGATATGGACTATCGATAATTTACACCTTAGGCTCTGCTTCTAACTTGGGCCCAAATTGTAAAATGGTCTTACCTATTGGCGATTTCGTTCCAATTCACATTCCAAGTAATATTCGGCATGCTAATTACATTGCCGGTTGCCAAATTGCATTATCTCTTATAGTTTCCGAGATATGGACTATCGATAATTTACACCTTAGGCTCTGCTTCTAACTTGGGCCCAAATTGTAAAATGGTCTTATCTATTGGCGATTTCGTTCCAATTCACATTCCAAGTAATATTCGGCATGCTAATTACATTGCCGGTTGCCAAATTGCATTACCTCTTATAGTTTCCGAGATATGGACTATCGATAATTTACACCTTAGGCTCTGCTTCTAACTTGGGCCCAAATTGTAAAATGGTCTTATCTATTGGCGATTTCGTTCCAATTCACATTCCAAGTAATATTCGGCATGCTAATTACATTGCCGGTTGCCAAATTGCATTATCTCTTATAGTTTCCGAGATATGGACTATCGATAATTTACACCTTAGGCTCTGCTTCTAACTTGCTCCCAAATTGTAAAATGGTCTTATCTATTGGCGATTTCGTTCCAATTCACATTCCAAGTAATATTCGGCATGCTAATTACATTGCCGGTTGCCAAATTGTATTATCTCTTATAGTTTCCGAGATATGGACTATCGATAATTTACACCTTAGGCTCTGCTTCTAACTTGGGCCCAAATTGTAAAATGGTCTTATCTATTGGCGATTTCGTTCCAATTCACATTCCAAGTAATATTGGGCATGCTAATTACATTGCCGGTTGCCAAATTGCATTATCTCTTATAGTTTCCGAGATATGGACTATCGATAATTTACACCATAGGCTCTGCTTCTAACTTGGGCCCAAATTGTAAAATGGTCTTATCTATTGGCGATTTCGTTCCAATTCACATTCCAAGTAATATTCGGCATGCTAATTACATTGCCGGTTGCCAAATTGCATTATCTCTTATAGTTTCCGAGATATGGACTATCGATAATTTACACCTTAGGCTCTGCTTCTAACTTGCTCCCAAATTGTAAAATGGTCTTATCTATTGGCGATTTCGTTCCAATTCACATTCCAAGTAATATTCGGCATGCTAATTACATTGCCGGTTGCCAAATTGTATTATCTCTTATAGTTTCCGAGATATGGACTATCGATAATTTACACCTTAGGCTCTGCTTCTAACTTGGGCCCAAATTGTAAAATGGTCTTACCTATTGGCGATTTCGTTCCAATTCACATTCCAAGTAATATTCGGCATCCTAATTACATTGCCGGTTGCCAAATTGCATTATCTCTTATAGTTTCCGAGATATGGACTATCGATAATTTACACCTTAGGCTCTGCTTCTAACTTGGGCCCAAATTGTAAAATGGTCTTATCTATTGGCGATTTCGTTCCAATTCACATTCCAAGTAATATTCGGCATGCTAATTACATTGCTGGTTGCCAAATTGCATTATCTCTTATAGTTTCCGAGATATGGACTATCGATAATTTACACCTTAGGCTCTGCTTCTAACTTGGGCCCAAATTGTAAAATGGTCTTATCTATTGGCGATTTCGTCCCAATTCACATTCCAAGTGATATTCGGCATGCTAATTACATTGCCGGTTGCGAAATTGCATTATCTCTTATAGTTTCCGAGATATGGACTATCAATAATTTACACCTTAGGCTCTGCTTCTAACTTGGGCCCAAATTGTAAAATGGTCTTATCTATTGGCGATTTCGTTCCAATTCACATTCCAAGTAATATTCGGCATGCTAATTACATTGCCGGTTGCCAAATTGCATTATCTCTTATAGTTTCCGAGATATGGACTATCGATAATTTACGCCTTAGGCTCTGCTTCTAACTTGGGCCCAAATTGTAAAATGGTCTTATCTATTGGCGATTTCGTTCCAATTCACATTCCAAGTAATATTCGGCATGCTAATTACATTGCCGGTTGCCAAATTGCATTATCTCTTATAGTTTCCGAGATATGGACTATCGATAATTTACACCTTAGGCTCTGCTTCTAACTTGGGCCCAAATTGTAAAATGGTCTTATCTATTGGCGATTTCGTTCCAATTCACATTCCAAGTAATATTCGGCATGCTAATTACATTGCCGGTTGCCAAATTGCATTATCTCTTATAGTTTCCGAGATATGGACTATCGATAATTTACACCTTAGGCTCTGCTTCTAACTTGGGCCCAAATTGTAAAATGGTCTTATCTATTGGCGATTTCGTTCCAATTCACATTCCAAGTAATATTCGGCATGCTAATTACATTGCCGGTTGCCAAATTGCATTATCTCTTATAGTTTCCGAGATATGGACTATCGATAATTTACACCTTAGGCTCTGCTTCTAACTTGCTCCCAAATTGTAAAATGGTCTTATCTATTGGCGATTTCGTTCCAATTCACATTCCAAGTAATATTCGGCATGCTAATTACATTGCCGGTTGCCAAATTGCATTATCTCTTATAGTTTCCGAGATATGGACTATCGATAATTTACACCTTAGGCTCTGCTTCTAACTTGGGCCCAAATTGTAAAATGGTCTTACCTATTGGCGATTTCGTTCCAATTCACGTTCCAAGTAATATTCGGCATGCTAATTACATTGCCGGTTGCCAAATTGAATTATCTCTTATAGTTTCCGAGATATGGACTATCGATAATTTACACCTTAGGCTCTGCTTCTAACTTGGGCCCAAATTGTAAAATGGTCTTATCTATTGGCGATTTCGTTCCAATTCACATTCCAAGTAATATTCGGCATGCTAATTACATTGCCGGTTGCCAAATTGCATTATCTCTTATAGTTTCCGAGATATGGACTATCAATAATTTACACCTTAGGCTCTGCTTCTAACTTGGGCCCAAATTGTAAAATGGTCTTATCTATTGGCGATTTCGTTCCAATTCACATTCCAAGTAATATTCGGCATGCTAATTACATTGCCGGTTGCCAAATTGCATTATCTCTTATAGTTTCCGAGATATGGACTATCGATAATTTACACCTTAGGCTCTGCTTCTAACTTGGGCCCAAATTGTAAAATGGTCTTATCTATTGGCGATTTCGTTCCAATTCACATTCCAAGTAATATTCGGCATGCTAATTACATTGCCGGTTGCCAAATTGCATTATCTCTTATAGTTTCCGAGATATGGACTATCGATAATTTACACCTTAGGCTCTGCTTCTAACTTGGGCCCAAATTGTAAAATGGTCTTATCTATTGGCGATTTCGTTCCAATTCACATTCCAAGTAATATTCGGCATGCTAATTACATTGCCGGTTGCCAAATTGCATTATCTCTTATAGTTTCCGAGATATGGACTATCGATAATTTACACCTTAGGCTCTGCTTCTAACTTGGGCCCAAATTGTAAAATGGTCTTATCTATTGGCGATTTCGTTCCAATTCACATTCCAAGTAATATTCGGCATGCTAATTACATTGCCGGTTGCCAAATTGAATTATCTCTTATAGTTTCCGAGATATGGACTATCGATAATTTACACCTTAGGCTCTGCTTCTAACTTGGGCCCAAATTGTAAAATGGTCTTATCTATTGGCGATTTCGTTCCAATTCACATTCCAAGTAATATTGGGCATGCTAATTACATTGCCGGTTGCCAAATTGCATTATCTCTTATAGTTTCCGGGATATGGACTATCGATAATTTACACCATAGGCTCTGCTTCTAACTTGGGCCCAAATTGTAAAATGGTCTTATCTATTGGCGATTTCGTTCCAATTCACATTCCAAGTAATATTCGGCATGCTAATTACATTGCCGGTTGCCAAATTGCATTATCTCTTATAGTTTCCGAGATATGGACTATCGATAATTTACACCTTAGGCTCTGCTTCTAACTTGCTCCCAAATTGTAAAATGGTCTTATCTATTGGCGATTTCGTTCCAATTCACATTCCAAGTAATATTCGGCATGCTAATTACATTGCCGGTTGCCAAGTTGTATTATCTCTTATAGTTTCCGAGATATGGACTATCGATAATTTACACCTTAGGCTCTGCTTCTAACTTGGGCCCAAATTGTAAAATGGTCTTACCTATTGGCGATTTCGTTCCAATTCACATTCCAAGTAATATTCGGCATGCTAATTACATTGCCGGTTGCCAAATTGCATTATCTCTTATAGTTTCCGAGATATGGACTATCGATAATTTACACCTTAGGCTCTGATTCTAACTTGGGCCCAAATTGTAAAATGGTCTTATCTATTGGCGATTTCGTTCCAATTCACATTCCAAGTAATATTCGGCATGCTAATTACATTGCCGGTTGCCAAATTGCATTATCTCTTATAGTTTCCGAGATATGGACTATCGATAATTTACACCTTAGGCTCTGCTTCTAACTTGGGCCCAAATTGTAAAATGGTCTTATCTATTGGCGATTTCGTTCCAATTCACATTCCAAGTAATATTCGGCATGCTAATTACATTGCCGGTTGCCAAATTGAATTATCTCTTATAGTTTCCGAGATATGGACTATCGATAATTTACACCTTAGGCTCTGCTTCTAACTTGGGCCCAAATTGTAAAATGGTCTTATCTATTGGCGATTTCGTTCCAATTCACATTCCAAGTAATATTGGGCATGCTAATTACATTGCCGGTTGCCAAATTGCATTATCTCTTATAGTTTCCGGGATATGGACTATCGATAATTTACACCATAGGCTCTGCTTCTAACTTGGGCCCAAATTGTAAAATGGTCTTATCTATTGGCGATTTCGTTCCAATTCACATTCCAAGTAATATTCGGCATGCTAATTACATTGCCGGTTGCCAAATTGCATTATCTCTTATAGTTTCCGAGATATGGACTATCGATAATTTACACCTTAGGCTCTGCTTCTAACTTGCTCCCAAATTGTAAAATGGTCTTATCTATTGGCGATTTCGTTCCAATTCACATTCCAAGTAATATTCGGCATGCTAATTACATTGCCGGTTGCCAAGTTGTATTATCTCTTATAGTTTCCGAGATATGGACTATCGATAATTTACACCTTAGGCTCTGCTTCTAACTTGGGCCCAAATTGTAAAATGGTCTTACCTATTGGCGATTTCGTTCCAATTCACATTCCAAGTAATATTCGGCATGCTAATTACATTGCCGGTTGCCAAATTGCATTATCTCTTATAGTTTCCGAGATATGGACTATCGATAATTTACACCTTAGGCTCTGATTCTAACTTGGGCCCAAATTGTAAAATGGTCTTATCTATTGGCGATTTCGTTCCAATTCACATTCCAAGTAATATTCGGCATGCTAATTACATTGCCGGTTGCCAAATTGCATTATCTCTTATAGTTTCCGAGATATGGACTATCGATAATTTACACCTTAGGTTCTGCTTCTAACTTGGGCCCAAATTGTAAAATGGTCTTATCTATTGGCGATTTCGTTCCAATTCACATTCCAAGTAATATTCGGCATGCTAATTACATTGCCGGTTGCCAAATTGCATTATCTCTTATAGTTTCCGAGATATGGACTATCGATAATTTACACCTTAGGTTCTGCTTCTAACTTGGGCCCAAATTGTAAAATGGTCTTATCTATTGGCGATTTCGTTCCAATTCACATTCCAAGTAATATTCGGCATGCTAAGTACATTGCCGGTTGCCAAATTGCATTATCTCTTATAGTTTCCGAGATATGGACTATCGATAATTTACACCTTAGGCTCTGCTTCTAACTTGGGAACAAATTGTAAAATGGTCTTATCTATTGGCGATTTCGTTCCAATTCACATTCCAAGTAATATTCGGCATGCTAATTACATTGCCGGTTGCCAAATTGCATTATCTCTTATAGTTTCCGAGATATGGACTATCGATAATTTACACCTTAGGCTCTGCTTCTAACTTGGGAACAAATTGTAAAATGGTCTTATCTATTGGCGATTTCGTTCCAATTCACATTCCAAGTAATATTCGGCATGCTAATTACATTGCCGGTTGCCAAATTGCATTATCTCTTATAGTTTCCGGGATATGGACTATCAATAATTTACACCTTAGGCTCTGCTTCTAACTTGGGCCCAAATTGTAAAATGGTCTTATCTATTGGCGATTTCGTTCCAATTCACATTCCAAGTAATATTCGGCATGCTAATTACATTGCCGGTTGCCAAATTGCATTATCTCTTATAGTTTCCTAGATATGGACTATTGATAATTTACACCTTAGGCTCTGCTTCTAACTTGGGCCCAAATTGTAAAATGGTCTTATCTATTGGCGATTTCGTCCCAATTCACATTCCAAGTGATATTCGGCATGCTAATTACATTGCCGGTTGCGAAATTGCATTATCTCTTATAGTTTCCGAGATATGGACTATCAATAATTTACACCTTAGGCTCTGCTTCTAACTTGGGCCCAAATTGTAAAATGGTCTTATCTATTGGCGATTTCGTTCCAATTCACATTCCAAGTAATATTCGGCATGCTAATTACATTGCCGGTTGCCAAATTGCATTATCTCTTATAGTTTCCGAGATATGGACTATCGATAATTTACACCTTAGGCTCTGCTTCTAACTTGGGCCCAAATTGTAAAATGGTCTTATCTATTGGCGATTTCGTTCCAATTCACATTCCAAGTAATATTCGGCATGCTAATTACATTGCCGGTTGCCAAATTGCATTATCTCTTATAGTTTCCGAGATATGGACTATCGATAATTTACACCTTAGGCTCTGCTTCTAACTTGGGCCCAAATTGTAAAATGGTCTTATCTATTGGCGATTTCGTTCCAATTCACATTCCAAGTAATATTCGGCATGCTAATTACATTGCCGGTTGCCAAATTGCATTATCTCTTATAGTTTCCGAGATATGGACTATCGATAATTTACACCTTAGGCTCTGCTTCTAACTTGGGCCCAAATTGTAAAATGGTCTTATCTATTGGCGATTTCGTTCCAATTCACATTCCAAGTAATATTCGGCATGCTAATTACATTGCCGGTTGCCAAATTGAATTATCTCTTATAGTTTCCGAGATATGGACTATCGATAATTTACACCTTAGGCTCTGCTTCTAACTTGGGCCCAAATTGTAAAATGGTCTTATCTATTGGCGATTTCGTTCCAATTCACATTCCAAGTAATATTGGGCATGCTAATTACATTGCCGGTTGCCAAATTGCATTATCTCTTATAGTTTCCGGGATATGGACTATCGATAATTTACACCATAGGCTCTGCTTCTAACTTGGGCCCAAATTGTAAAATGGTCTTATCTATTGGCGATTTCGTTCCAATTCACATTCCAAGTAATATTCGGCATGCTAATTACATTGCCGGTTGCCAAATTGCATTATCTCTTATAGTTTCCGAGATATGGACTATCGATAATTTACACCTTAGGCTCTGCTTCTAACTTGCTCCCAAATTGTAAAATGGTCTTATCTATTGGCGATTTCGTTCCAATTCACATTCCAAGTAATATTCGGCATGCTAATTACATTGCCGGTTGCCAAGTTGTATTATCTCTTATAGTTTCCGAGATATGGACTATCGATAATTTACACCTTAGGCTCTGCTTCTAACTTGGGCCCAAATTGTAAAATGGTCTTACCTATTGGCGATTTCGTTCCAATTCACATTCCAAGTAATATTCGGCATGCTAATTACATTGCCGGTTGCCAAATTGCATTATCTCTTATAGTTTCCGAGATATGGACTATCGATAATTTACACCTTAGGCTCTGATTCTAACTTGGGCCCAAATTGTAAAATGGTCTTATCTATTGGCGATTTCGTTCCAATTCACATTCCAAGTAATATTCGGCATGCTAATTACATTGCCGGTTGCCAAATTGCATTATCTCTTATAGTTTCCGAGATATGGACTATCGATAATTTACACCTTAGGTTCTGCTTCTAACTTGGGCCCAAATTGTAAAATGGTCTTATCTATTGGCGATTTCGTTCCAATTCACATTCCAAGTAATATTCGGCATGCTAATTACATTGCCGGTTGCCAAATTGCATTATCTCTTATAGTTTCCGAGATATGGACTATCGATAATTTACACCTTAGGTTCTGCTTCTAACTTGGGCCCAAATTGTAAAATGGTCTTATCTATTGGCGATTTCGTTCCAATTCACATTCCAAGTAATATTCGGCATGCTAATTACATTGCCGGTTGCCAAATTGCATTATCTCTTATAGTTTCCGAGATATGGACTATCGATAATTTACACCTTAGGCTCTGCTTCTAACTTGGGAACAAATTGTAAAATGGTCTTATCTATTGGCGATTTCGTTCCAATTCACATTCCAAGTAATATTCGGCATGCTAATTACATTGCCGGTTGCCAAATTGCATTATCTCTTATAGTTTCCGAGATATGGACTATCGATAATTTACACCTTAGGCTCTGCTTCTAACTTGGGCCCAAATTGTAAAATGGTCTTATCTATTGGCGATTTCGTTCCAATTCACATTCCAAGTAATATTCGGCATGCTAATTACATTGCCGGTTGCCAAATTGCATTATCTCTTATAGTTTCCGAGATATGGACTATCGATAATTTACACCTTAGGCTCTGCTTCTAACTTGGGCCCAAATTGTAAAATGGTCTTATCTATTGGCGATTTCGTTCCAATTCACATTCCAAGTAATATTCGGCATGCTAATTACATTGCCGGTTGCCAAATTGCATTATCTCTTATAGTTTCCGAGATATTAACTATCGTTAATTTACACCTTAGGCTCTGCTTCTAACTTGGGCCCAAATTGTAAAATGGCCTTATCTATTGGCGATTTCGTTCCAATTCACATTCCAAGTAATATTCGGCATGCTAATTACATTGCCGGTTGCCAAATTGCATTATCTCTTATAGTTTCCGAGATATGGACTATCGATAATTTACACCTTAGGCTCTGCTTCTAACTTGGGCCCAAATTGTAAAATGGTCTTATCTATTGGCGATTTCGTTCCAATTCACATTCCAAGTAATATTCGGCATGCTAATTACATTGCTGGTTGCCAAATTGCATTATCTCTTATAGTTTCCGAGATATGGACTATCGATAATTTACACCTTAGGCTCTGCTTCTAACTTGGGCCCAAATTGTAAAATGGTCTTATCTATTGGCGATTTCGTCCCAATTCACATTCCAAGTGATATTCGGCATGCTAATTACATTGCCGGTTGCGAAATTGCATTATCTCTTATAGTTTCCGAGATATGGACTATCGATAATTTACACCTTAGGCTCAGCTTCTAACTTGGGCCCAAATTGTAAAATGGTCTTATCTATTGGCGATTTCGTTCCAATTCACATTCCAAGTAATATTCGGCATGCTAAGTACATTGCCGGTTGCCAAATTGCATTATCTCTTATAGTTTCCGAGATATGGACTATCGATAATTTACACCTTAGGCTCTGCTTCTAACTTGGGAACAAATTGTAAAATGGTCTTATCTATTGGCGATTTCGTTCCAATTCACATTCCAAGTAATATTCGGCATGCTAATTACATTGCCGGTTGCCAAATTGCATTATCTCTTATAGTTTCCGAGATATGGACTATCGATAATTTACACCTTAGGCTCTGCTTCTAACTTGGGAACAAATTGTAAAATGGTCTTATCTATTGGCGATTTCGTTCCAATTCACATTCCAAGTAATATTCGGCATGCTAATTACATTGCCGGTTGCCAAATTGCATTATCTCTTATAGTTTCCGGGATATGGACTATCAATAATTTACACCTTAGGCTCTGCTTCTAACTTGGGCCCAAATTGTAAAATGGTCTTATCTATTGGCGATTTCGTTCCAATTCACATTCCAAGTAATATTCGGCATGCTAATTACATTGCCGGTTGCCAAATTGCATTATCTCTTATAGTTTCCTAGATATGGACTATTGATAATTTACACCTTAGGCTCTGCTTCTAACTTGGGCCCAAATTGTAAAATGGTCTTATCTATTGGCGATTTCGTCCCAATTCACATTCCAAGTGATATTCGGCATGCTAATTACATTGCCGGTTGCGAAATTGCATTATCTCTTATAGTTTCCGAGATATGGACTATCAATAATTTACACCTTAGGCTCTGCTTCTAACTTGGGCCCAAATTGTAAAATGGTCTTATCTATTGGCGATTTCGTTCCAATTCACATTCCAAGTAATATTCGGCATGCTAATTACATTGCCGGTTGCCAAATTGCATTATCTCTTATAGTTTCCGAGATATGGACTATCGATAATTTACACCTTAGGCTCTGCTTCTAACTTGGGCCCAAATTGTAAAATGGTCTTATCTATTGGCGATTTCGTTCCAATTCACATTCCAAGTAATATTCGGCATGCTAATTACATTGCCGGTTGCCAAATTGCATTATCTCTTATAGTTTCCGAGATATGGACTATCGATAATTTACACCTTAGGCTCTGCTTCTAACTTGGGCCCAAATTGTAAAATGGTCTTATCTATTGGCGATTTCGTTCCAATTCACATTCCAAGTAATATTCGGCATGCTAATTACATTGCCGGTTGCCAAATTGCATTATCTCTTATAGTTTCCGAGATATGGACTATCGATAATTTACACCTTAGGCTCTGCTTCTAACTTGGGCCCAAATTGTAAAATGGTCTTATCTATTGGCGATTTCGTTCCAATTCACATTCCAAGTAATATTCGGCATGCTAATTACATTGCCGGTTGCCAAATTGAATTATCTCTTATAGTTTCCGAGATATGGACTATCGATAATTTACACCTTAGGCTCTGCTTCTAACTTGGGCCCAAATTGTAAAATGGTCTTATCTATTGGCGATTTCGTTCCAATTCACATTCCAAGTAATATTGGGCATGCTAATTACATTGCCGGTTGCCAAATTGCATTATCTCTTATAGTTTCCGGGATATGGACTATCGATAATTTACACCATAGGCTCTGCTTCTAACTTGGGCCCAAATTGTAAAATGGTCTTATCTATTGGCGATTTCGTTCCAATTCACATTCCAAGTAATATTCGGCATGCTAATTACATTGCCGGTTGCCAAATTGCATTATCTCTTATAGTTTCCGAGATATGGACTATCGATAATTTACACCTTAGGCTCTGCTTCTAACTTGCTCCCAAATTGTAAAATGGTCTTATCTATTGGCGATTTCGTTCCAATTCACATTCCAAGTAATATTCGGCATGCTAATTACATTGCCGGTTGCCAAGTTGTATTATCTCTTATAGTTTCCGAGATATGGACTATCGATAATTTACACCTTAGGCTCTGCTTCTAACTTGGGCCCAAATTGTAAAATGGTCTTACCTATTGGCGATTTCGTTCCAATTCACATTCCAAGTAATATTCGGCATGCTAATTACATTGCCGGTTGCCAAATTGCATTATCTCTTATAGTTTCCGAGATATGGACTATCGATAATTTACACCTTAGGCTCTGATTCTAACTTGGGCCCAAATTGTAAAATGGTCTTATCTATTGGCGATTTCGTTCCAATTCACATTCCAAGTAATATTCGGCATGCTAATTACATTGCCGGTTGCCAAATTGCATTATCTCTTATAGTTTCCGAGATATGGACTATCGATAATTTACACCTTAGGTTCTGCTTCTAACTTGGGCCCAAATTGTAAAATGGTCTTATCTATTGGCGATTTCGTTCCAATTCACATTCCAAGTAATATTCGGCATGCTAATTACATTGCCGGTTGCCAAATTGCATTATCTCTTATAGTTTCCGAGATATGGACTATCGATAATTTACACCTTAGGTTCTGCTTCTAACTTGGGCCCAAATTGTAAAATGGTCTTATCTATTGGCGATTTCGTTCCAATTCACATTCCAAGTAATATTCGGCATGCTAATTACATTGCCGGTTGCCAAATTGCATTATCTCTTATAGTTTCCGAGATATGGACTATCGATAATTTACACCTTAGGCTCTGCTTCTAACTTGGGAACAAATTGTAAAATGGTCTTATCTATTGGCGATTTCGTTCCAATTCACATTCCAAGTAATATTCGGCATGCTAATTACATTGCCGGTTGCCAAATTGCATTATCTCTTATAGTTTCCGAGATATGGACTATCGATAATTTACACCTTAGGCTCTGCTTCTAACTTGGGCCCAAATTGTAAAATGGTCTTATCTATTGGCGATTTCGTTCCAATTCACATTCCAAGTAATATTCGGCATGCTAATTACATTGCCGGTTGCCAAATTGCATTATCTCTTATAGTTTCCGAGATATGGACTATCGATAATTTACACCTTAGGCTCTGCTTCTAACTTGGGCCCAAATTGTAAAATGGTCTTATCTATTGGCGATTTCGTTCCAATTCACATTCCAAGTAATATTCGGCATGCTAATTACATTGCCGGTTGCCAAATTGCATTATCTCTTATAGTTTCCGAGATATTAACTATCGTTAATTTACACCTTAGGCTCTGCTTCTAACTTGGGCCCAAATTGTAAAATGGCCTTATCTATTGGCGATTTCGTTCCAATTCACATTCCAAGTAATATTCGGCATGCTAATTACATTGCCGGTTGCCAAATTGCATTATCTCTTATAGTTTCCGAGATATGGACTATCGATAATTTACACCTTAGGCTCTGCTTCTAACTTGGGCCCAAATTGTAAAATGGTCTTATCTATTGGCGATTTCGTTCCAATTCACATTCCAAGTAATATTCGGCATGCTAATTACATTGCTGGTTGCCAAATTGCATTATCTCTTATAGTTTCCGAGATATGGACTATCGATAATTTACACCTTAGGCTCTGCTTCTAACTTGGGCCCAAATTGTAAAATGGTCTTATCTATTGGCGATTTCGTCCCAATTCACATTCCAAGTGATATTCGGCATGCTAATTACATTGCCGGTTGCGAAATTGCATTATCTCTTATAGTTTCCGAGATATGGACTATCGATAATTTACACCTTAGGCTCAGCTTCTAACTTGGGCCCAAATTGTAAAATGGTCTTATCTATTGGCGATTTCGTTCCAATTCACATTCCAAGTAATATTCGGCATGCTAATTACATTGCCGGTTGCCAAATTGCATTATCTCTTATAGTTTCCGAGATATGGACTATCGATAATTTACACCTTAGGCTCTGCTTCTAACTTGGGCCCAAATTGTAAAATGGTCTTATCTATTGGCGATTTCGTTCCAATTCACATTCCAAGTAATATTCGGCATGCTAATTACATTGCCGGTTGCCAAATTGCATTATCTCTTATAGTTTCCTAGATATGGACTATTGATAATTTACACCTTAGGCTCTGCTTCTAACTTGGGCCCAAATTGTAAAATGGTCTTATCTATTGGCGATTTCGTCCCAATTCACATTCCAAGTGATATTCGGCATGCTAATTACATTGCCGGTTGCGAAATTGCATTATCTCTTATAGTTTCCGAGATATGGACTATCAATAATTTACACCTTAGGCTCTGCTTCTAACTTGGGCCCAAATTGTAAAATGGTCTTATCTATTGGCGATTTCGTTCCAATTCACATTCCAAGTAATATTCGGCATGCTAATTACATTGCCGGTTGCCAAATTGCATTATCTCTTATAGTTTCCGAGATATGGACTATCGATAATTTACACCTTAGGCTCTGCTTCTAACTTGGGCCCAAATTGTAAAATGGTCTTATCTATTGGCGATTTCGTCCCAATTCACATTCCAAGTGATATTCGGCATGCTAATTACATTGCCGGTTGCGAAATTGCATTATCTCTTATAGTTTCCGAGATATGGACTATCAATAATTTACACCTTAGGCTCTGCTTCTAACTTGGGCCCAAATTGTAAAATGGTCTTATCTATTGGCGATTTCGTTCCAATTCACATTCCAAGTAATATTCGGCATGCTAATTACATTGCCGGTTGCCAAATTGCATTATCTCTTATAGTTTCCGAGATATGGACTATCGATAATTTACACCTTAGGCTCTGCTTCTAACTTGGGCCCAAATTGTAAAATGGTCTTATCTATTGGCGATTTCGTTCCAATTCACATTCCAAGTAATATTCGGCATGCTAATTACATTGCCGGTTGCCAAATTGCATTATCTCTTATAGTTTCCGAGATATGGACTATCGATAATTTACACCTTAGGCTCTGCTTCTAACTTGGGCCCAAATTGTAAAATGGTCTTATCTATTGGCGATTTCGTTCCAATTCACATTCCAAGTAATATTCGGCATGCTAATTACATTGCCGGTTGCCAAATTGAATTATCTCTTATAGTTTCCGAGATATGGACTATCGATAATTTACACCTTAGGCTCTGCTTCTAACTTGGGCCCAAATTGTAAAATGGTCTTATCTATTGGCGATTTCGTTCCAATTCACATTCCAAGTAATATTGGGCATGCTAATTACATTGCCGGTTGCCAAATTGCATTATCTCTTATAGTTTCCGGGATATGGACTATCGATAATTTACACCATAGGCTCTGCTTCTAACTTGGGCCCAAATTGTAAAATGGTCTTATCTATTGGCGATTTCGTTCCAATTCACATTCCAAGTAATATTCGGCATGCTAATTACATTGCCGGTTGCCAAATTGCATTATCTCTTATAGTTTCCGAGATATGGACTATCGATAATTTACACCTTAGGCTCTGCTTCTAACTTGCTCCCAAATTGTAAAATGGTCTTATCTATTGGCGATTTCGTTCCAATTCACATTCCAAGTAATATTCGGCATGCTAATTACATTGCCGGTTGCCAAGTTGTATTATCTCTTATAGTTTCCGAGATATGGACTATCGATAATTTACACCTTAGGCTCTGCTTCTAACTTGGGCCCAAATTGTAAAATGGTCTTACCTATTGGCGATTTCGTTCCAATTCACATTCCAAGTAATATTCGGCATGCTAATTACATTGCCGGTTGCCAAATTGCATTATCTCTTATAGTTTCCGAGATATGGACTATCGATAATTTACACCTTAGGCTCTGATTCTAACTTGGGCCCAAATTGTAAAATGGTCTTATCTATTGGCGATTTCGTTCCAATTCACATTCCAAGTAATATTCGGCATGCTAATTACATTGCCGGTTGCCAAATTGCATTATCTCTTATAGTTTCCGAGATATGGACTATCGATAATTTACACCTTAGGTTCTGCTTCTAACTTGGGCCCAAATTGTAAAATGGTCTTATCTATTGGCGATTTCGTTCCAATTCACATTCCAAGTAATATTCGGCATGCTAATTACATTGCCGGTTGCCAAATTGCATTATCTCTTATAGTTTCCGAGATATGGACTATCGATAATTTACACCTTAGGTTCTGCTTCTAACTTGGGCCCAAATTGTAAAATGGTCTTATCTATTGGCGATTTCGTTCCAATTCACATTCCAAGTAATATTCGGCATGCTAATTACATTGCCGGTTGCCAAATTGCATTATCTCTTATAGTTTCCGAGATATGGACTATCGATAATTTACACCTTAGGCTCTGCTTCTAACTTGGGAACAAATTGTAAAATGGTCTTATCTATTGGCGATTTCGTTCCAATTCACATTCCAAGTAATATTCGGCATGCTAATTACATTGCCGGTTGCCAAATTGCATTATCTCTTATAGTTTCCGAGATATGGACTATCGATAATTTACGCCTTAGGCTCTGCTTCTAACTTGGGCCCAAATTGTAAAATGGTCTTATCTATTGGCGATTTCGTTCCAATTCACATTCCAAGTAATATTCGGCATGCTAATTACATTGCCGGTTGCCAAATTGCATTATCTCTTATAGTTTCCGAGATATGGACTATCGATAATTTACACCTTAGGCTCTGCTTCTAACTTGGGCCCAAATTGTAAAATGGTCTTATCTATTGGCGATTTCGTTCCAATTCACATTCCAAGTAATATTCGGCATGCTAATTACATTGCCGGTTGCCAAATTGCATTATCTCTTATAGTTTCCGAGATATTAACTATCGTTAATTTACACCTTAGGCTCTGCTTCTAACTTGGGCCCAAATTGTAAAATGGCCTTATCTATTGGCGATTTCGTTCCAATTCACATTCCAAGTAATATTCGGCATGCTAATTACATTGCCGGTTGCCAAATTGCATTATCTCTTATAGTTTCCGAGATATGGACTATCGATAATTTACACCTTAGGCTCTGCTTCTAACTTGGGCCCAAATTGTAAAATGGTCTTATCTATTGGCGATTTCGTTCCAATTCACATTCCAAGTAATATTCGGCATGCTAATTACATTGCCGGTTGCCAAATTGCATTATTTCTTAGAGTTTCCGAGATATGGACTATCGATAATTTACACCTTAGGCTCTGCTTCTAACTTGGGCCCAAATTGTAAAATCGTCTTATCTATTGGCGATTTCGTTCCAATTCACATTCCAAGTAATATTCGGCATGCTAATTACATTGCCGGTTGCCAAATTGCATTATCTCTTATAGTTTCCGAGATATGGACTATCGATAATTTACACCTTAGGCTCTGCTTCTAACTTGGGCCCAAATTGTAAAATGGTCTTATCTATTGGCGATTTTGTTCCAATTCACATTCGAAGTAATATTCGGCATGCTAATTACATTGCCGGTTGCCAAATTGAATTATCTCTTATAGTTTCCGAGATATGGACTATCGATAATTTACACCTTAGGCTCTGCTTCTAACTTGGGCCCAAATTGTAAAATGGTCTTACCTATTGGCGATTTCGTTCCAATTCACATTCCAAGTAATATTCGGCATGCTAATTACATTGCCGGTTGCCAAATTGCATTATCTCTTATAGTTTCCGAGATATGGACTATCGATAATTTACACCTTAGGCTCTGCTTCTAACTTGGGCCCAAATTGTAAAATGGTCTTATCTATTGGCGATTTCGTTCCAATTCACATTCCAAGTAATATTCGGCATGCTAATTACATTGCCGGTTGCCAAATTGCATTACCTCTTATAGTTTCCGAGATATGGACTATCGATAATTTACACCTTAGGCTCTGCTTCTAACTTGGGCCCAAATTGTAAAATGGTCTTATCTATTGGCGATTTCGTTCCAATTCACATTCCAAGTAATATTCGGCATGCTAATTACATTGCCGGTTGCCAAATTGCATTATCTCTTATAGTTTCCGAGATATGGACTATCGATAATTTACACCTTAGGCTCTGCTTCTAACTTGCTCCCAAATTGTAAAATGGTCTTATCTATTGGCGATTTCGTTCCAATTCACATTCCAAGTAATATTCGGCATGCTAATTACATTGCCGGTTGCCAAATTGTATTATCTCTTATAGTTTCCGAGATATGGACTATCGATAATTTACACCTTAGGCTCTGCTTCTAACTTGGGCCCAAATTGTAAAATGGTCTTATCTATTGGCGATTTCGTTCCAATTCACATTCCAAGTAATATTGGGCATGCTAATTACATTGCCGGTTGCCAAATTGCATTATCTCTTATAGTTTCCGAGATATGGACTATCGATAATTTACACCATAGGCTCTGCTTCTAACTTGGGCCCAAATTGTAAAATGGTCTTATCTATTGGCGATTTCGTTCCAATTCACATTCCAAGTAATATTCGGCATGCTAATTACATTGCCGGTTGCCAAATTGCATTATCTCTTATAGTTTCCGAGATATGGACTATCGATAATTTACACCTTAGGCTCTGCTTCTAACTTGCTCCCAAATTGTAAAATGGTCTTATCTATTGGCGATTTCGTTCCAATTCACATTCCAAGTAATATTCGGCATGCTAATTACATTGCCGGTTGCCAAATTGTATTATCTCTTATAGTTTCCGAGATATGGACTATCGATAATTTACACCTTAGGCTCTGCTTCTAACTTGGGCCCAAATTGTAAAATGGTCTTACCTATTGGCGATTTCGTTCCAATTCACATTCCAAGTAATATTCGGCATCCTAATTACATTGCCGGTTGCCAAATTGCATTATCTCTTATAGTTTCCGAGATATGGACTATCGATAATTTACACCTTAGGCTCTGCTTCTAACTTGGGCCCAAATTGTAAAATGGTCTTATCTATTGGCGATTTCGTTCCAATTCACATTCCAAGTAATATTCGGCATGCTAATTACATTGCTGGTTGCCAAATTGCATTATCTCTTATAGTTTCCGAGATATGGACTATCGATAATTTACACCTTAGGCTCTGCTTCTAACTTGGGCCCAAATTGTAAAATGGTCTTATCTATTGGCGATTTCGTCCCAATTCACATTCCAAGTGATATTCGGCATGCTAATTACATTGCCGGTTGCGAAATTGCATTATCTCTTATAGTTTCCGAGATATGGACTATCAATAATTTACACCTTAGGTTCTGCTTCTAACTTGGGCCCAAATTGTAAAATGGTCTTATCTATTGGCGATTTCGTTCCAATTCACATTCCAAGTAATATTCGGCATGCTAATTACATTGCCGGTTGCCAAATTGCATTATCTCTTATAGTTTCCGAGATATGGACTATCGATAATTTACACCTTAGGCTCTGCTTCTAACTTGGGAACAAATTGTAAAATGGTCTTATCTATTGGCGATTTCGTTCCAATTCACATTCCAAGTAATATTCGGCATGCTAATTACATTGCCGGTTGCCAAATTGCATTATCTCTTATAGTTTCCGAGATATGGACTATCGATAATTTACGCCTTAGGCTCTGCTTCTAACTTGGGCCCAAATTGTAAAATGGTCTTATCTATTGGCGATTTCGTTCCAATTCACATTCCAAGTAATATTCGGCATGCTAATTACATTGCCGGTTGCCAAATTGCATTATCTCTTATAGTTTCCGAGATATGGACTATCGATAATTTACACCTTAGGCTCTGCTTCTAACTTGGGCCCAAATTGTAAAATGGTCTTATCTATTGGCGATTTCGTTCCAATTCACATTCCAAGTAATATTCGGCATGCTAATTACATTGCCGGTTGCCAAATTGCATTATCTCTTATAGTTTCCGAGATATTAACTATCGTTAATTTACACCTTAGGCTCTGCTTCTAACTTGGGCCCAAATTGTAAAATGGCCTTATCTATTGGCGATTTCGTTCCAATTCACATTCCAAGTAATATTCGGCATGCTAATTACATTGCCGGTTGCCAAATTGCATTATCTCTTATAGTTTCCGAGATATGGACTATCGATAATTTACACCTTAGGCTCTGCTTCTAACTTGGGCCCAAATTGTAAAATGGTCTTATCTATTGGCGATTTCGTTCCAATTCACATTCCAAGTAATATTCGGCATGCTAATTACATTGCCGGTTGCCAAATTGCATTATTTCTTAGAGTTTCCGAGATATGGACTATCGATAATTTACACCTTAGGCTCTGCTTCTAACTTGGGCCCAAATTGTAAAATCGTCTTATCTATTGGCGATTTCGTTCCAATTCACATTCCAAGTAATATTCGGCATGCTAATTACATTGCCGGTTGCCAAATTGCATTATCTCTTATAGTTTCCGAGATATGGACTATCGATAATTTACACCTTAGGCTCTGCTTCTAACTTGGGCCCAAATTGTAAAATGGTCTTATCTATTGGCGATTTTGTTCCAATTCACATTCGAAGTAATATTCGGCATGCTAATTACATTGCCGGTTGCCAAATTGAATTATCTCTTATAGTTTCCGAGATATGGACTATCGATAATTTACACCTTAGGCTCTGCTTCTAACTTGGGCCCAAATTGTAAAATGGTCTTACCTATTGGCGATTTCGTTCCAATTCACATTCCAAGTAATATTCGGCATGCTAATTACATTGCCGGTTGCCAAATTGCATTATCTCTTATAGTTTCCGAGATATGGACTATCGATAATTTACACCTTAGGCTCTGCTTCTAACTTGGGCCCAAATTGTAAAATGGTCTTATCTATTGGCGATTTCGTTCCAATTCACATTCCAAGTAATATTCGGCATGCTAATTACATTGCCGGTTGCCAAATTGCATTACCTCTTATAGTTTCCGAGATATGGACTATCGATAATTTACACCTTAGGCTCTGCTTCTAACTTGGGCCCAAATTGTAAAATGGTCTTATCTATTGGCGATTTCGTTCCAATTCACATTCCAAGTAATATTCGGCATGCTAATTACATTGCCGGTTGCCAAATTGCATTATCTCTTATAGTTTCCGAGATATGGACTATCGATAATTTACACCTTAGGCTCTGCTTCTAACTTGCTCCCAAATTGTAAAATGGTCTTATCTATTGGCGATTTCGTTCCAATTCACATTCCAAGTAATATTCGGCATGCTAATTACATTGCCGGTTGCCAAATTGTATTATCTCTTATAGTTTCCGAGATATGGACTATCGATAATTTACACCTTAGGCTCTGCTTCTAACTTGGGCCCAAATTGTAAAATGGTCTTATCTATTGGCGATTTCGTTCCAATTCACATTCCAAGTAATATTGGGCATGCTAATTACATTGCCGGTTGCCAAATTGCATTATCTCTTATAGTTTCCGAGATATGGACTATCGATAATTTACACCATAGGCTCTGCTTCTAACTTGGGCCCAAATTGTAAAATGGTCTTATCTATTGGCGATTTCGTTCCAATTCACATTCCAAGTAATATTCGGCATGCTAATTACATTGCCGGTTGCCAAATTGCATTATCTCTTATAGTTTCCGAGATATGGACTATCGATAATTTACACCTTAGGCTCTGCTTCTAACTTGCTCCCAAATTGTAAAATGGTCTTATCTATTGGCGATTTCGTTCCAATTCACATTCCAAGTAATATTCGGCATGCTAATTACATTGCCGGTTGCCAAATTGTATTATCTCTTATAGTTTCCGAGATATGGACTATCGATAATTTACACCTTAGGCTCTGCTTCTAACTTGGGCCCAAATTGTAAAATGGTCTTACCTATTGGCGATTTCGTTCCAATTCACATTCCAAGTAATATTCGGCATCCTAATTACATTGCCGGTTGCCAAATTGCATTATCTCTTATAGTTTCCGAGATATGGACTATCGATAATTTACACCTTAGGCTCTGCTTCTAACTTGGGCCCAAATTGTAAAATGGTCTTATCTATTGGCGATTTCGTTCCAATTCACATTCCAAGTAATATTCGGCATGCTAATTACATTGCTGGTTGCCAAATTGCATTATCTCTTATAGTTTCCGAGATATGGACTATCGATAATTTACACCTTAGGCTCTGCTTCTAACTTGGGCCCAAATTGTAAAATGGTCTTATCTATTGGCGATTTCGTCCCAATTCACATTCCAAGTGATATTCGGCATGCTAATTACATTGCCGGTTGCGAAATTGCATTATCTCTTATAGTTTCCGAGATATGGACTATCAATAATTTACACCTTAGGCTCTGCTTCTAACTTGGGCCCAAATTGTAAAATGGTCTTATCTATTGGCGATTTCGTTCCAATTCACATTCCAAGTAATATTCGGCATGCTAATTACATTGCCGGTTGCCAAATTGCATTATCTCTTATAGTTTCCGAGATATGGACTATCGATAATTTACGCCTTAGGCTCTGCTTCTAACTTGGGCCCAAATTGTAAAATGGTCTTATCTATTGGCGATTTCGTTCCAATTCACATTCCAAGTAATATTCGGCATGCTAATTACATTGCCGGTTGCCAAATTGCATTATCTCTTATAGTTTCCGAGATATGGACTATCGATAATTTACACCTTAGGCTCTGCTTCTAACTTGGGCCCAAATTGTAAAATGGTCTTATCTATTGGCGATTTCGTTCCAATTCACATTCCAAGTAATATTCGGCATGCTAATTACATTGCCGGTTGCCAAATTGCATTATCTCTTATAGTTTCCGAGATATGGACTATCGATAATTTACACCTTAGGCTCTGCTTCTAACTTGGGCCCAAATTGTAAAATGGTCTTATCTATTGGCGATTTCGTTCCAATTCACATTCCAAGTAATATTCGGCATGCTAATTACATTGCCGGTTGCCAAATTGCATTATCTCTTATAGTTTCCGAGATATGGACTATCGATAATTTACACCTTAGGCTCTGCTTCTAACTTGCTCCCAAATTGTAAAATGGTCTTATCTATTGGCGATTTCGTTCCAATTCACATTCCAAGTAATATTCGGCATGCTAATTACATTGCCGGTTGCCAAATTGCATTATCTCTTATAGTTTCCGAGATATGGACTATCGATAATTTACACCTTAGGCTCTGCTTCTAACTTGGGCCCAAATTGTAAAATGGTCTTACCTATTGGCGATTTCGTTCCAATTCACGTTCCAAGTAATATTCGGCATGCTAATTACATTGCCGGTTGCCAAATTGAATTATCTCTTATAGTTTCCGAGATATGGACTATCGATAATTTACACCTTAGGCTCTGCTTCTAACTTGGGCCCAAATTGTAAAATGGTCTTATCTATTGGCGATTTCGTTCCAATTCACATTCCAAGTAATATTCGGCATGCTAATTACATTGCCGGTTGCCAAATTGCATTATCTCTTATAGTTTCCGAGATATGGACTATCAATAATTTACACCTTAGGCTCTGCTTCTAACTTGGGCCCAAATTGTAAAATGGTCTTATCTATTGGCGATTTCGTTCCAATTCACATTCCAAGTAATATTCGGCATGCTAATTACATTGCCGGTTGCCAAATTGCATTATCTCTTATAGTTTCCGAGATATGGACTATCGATAATTTACACCTTAGGCTCTGCTTCTAACTTGGGCCCAAATTGTAAAATGGTCTTATCTATTGGCGATTTCGTTCCAATTCACATTCCAAGTAATATTCGGCATGCTAATTACATTGCCGGTTGCCAAATTGCATTATCTCTTATAGTTTCCGAGATATGGACTATCGATAATTTACACCTTAGGCTCTGCTTCTAACTTGGGCCCAAATTGTAAAATGGTCTTATCTATTGGCGATTTCGTTCCAATTCACATTCCAAGTAATATTCGGCATGCTAATTACATTGCCGGTTGCCAAATTGCATTATCTCTTATAGTTTCCGAGATATGGACTATCGATAATTTACACCTTAGGCTCTGCTTCTAACTTGGGCCCAAATTGTAAAATGGTCTTATCTATTGGCGATTTCGTTCCAATTCACATTCCAAGTAATATTCGGCATGCTAATTACATTGCCGGTTGCCAAATTGAATTATCTCTTATAGTTTCCGAGATATGGACTATCGATAATTTACACCTTAGGCTCTGCTTCTAACTTGGGCCCAAATTGTAAAATGGTCTTATCTATTGGCGATTTCGTTCCAATTCACATTCCAAGTAATATTGGGCATGCTAATTACATTGCCGGTTGCCAAATTGCATTATCTCTTATAGTTTCCGGGATATGGACTATCGATAATTTACACCATAGGCTCTGCTTCTAACTTGGGCCCAAATTGTAAAATGGTCTTATCTATTGGCGATTTCGTTCCAATTCACATTCCAAGTAATATTCGGCATGCTAATTACATTGCCGGTTGCCAAATTGCATTATCTCTTATAGTTTCCGAGATATGGACTATCGATAATTTACACCTTAGGCTCTGCTTCTAACTTGCTCCCAAATTGTAAAATGGTCTTATCTATTGGCGATTTCGTTCCAATTCACATTCCAAGTAATATTCGGCATGCTAATTACTTTGCCGGTTGCCAAGTTGTATTATCTCTTATAGTTTCCGAGATATGGACTATCGATAATTTACACCTTAGGCTCTGCTTCTAACTTGGGCCCAAATTGTAAAATGGTCTTACCTATTGGCGATTTCGTTCCAATTCACATTCCAAGTAATATTCGGCATGCTAATTACATTGCCGGTTGCCAAATTGCATTATCTCTTATAGTTTCCGAGATATGGACTATCGATAATTTACACCTTAGGCTCTGATTCTAACTTGGGCCCAAATTGTAAAATGGTCTTATCTATTGGCGATTTCGTTCCAATTCACATTCCAAGTAATATTCGGCATGCTAATTACATTGCCGGTTGCCAAATTGCATTATCTCTTATAGTTTCCGAGATATGGACTATCGATAATTTACACCTTAGGCTCTGCTTCTAACTTGGGCCCAAATTGTAAAATGGTCTTATCTATTGGCGATTTCGTTCCAATTCACATTCCAAGTAATATTCGGCATGCTAATTACATTGCCGGTTGCCAAATTGAATTATCTCTTATAGTTTCCGAGATATGGACTATCGATAATTTACACCTTAGGCTCTGCTTCTAACTTGGGCCCAAATTGTAAAATGGTCTTATCTATTGGCGATTTCGTTCCAATTCACATTCCAAGTAATATTGGGCATGCTAATTACATTGCCGGTTGCCAAATTGCATTATCTCTTATAGTTTCCGGGATATGGACTATCGATAATTTACACCATAGGCTCTGCTTATAACTTGGGCCCAAATTGTAAAATGGTCTTATCTATTGGCGATTTCGTTCCAATTCACATTCCAAGTAATATTCGGCATGCTAATTACATTGCCGGTTGCCAAATTGCATTATCTCTTATAGTTTCCGAGATATGGACTATCGATAATTTACACCTTAGGCTCTGCTTCTAACTTGCTCCCAAATTGTAAAATGGTCTTATCTATTGGCGATTTCGTTCCAATTCACATTCCAAGTAATATTCGGCATGCTAATTACATTGCCGGTTGCCAAGTTGTATTATCTCTTATAGTTTCCGAGATATGGACTATCGATAATTTACACCTTAGGCTCTGCTTCTAACTTGGGCCCAAATTGTAAAATGGTCTTACCTATTGGCGATTTCGTTCCAATTCACATTCCAAGTAATATTCGGCATGCTAATTACATTGCCGGTTGCCAAATTGCATTATCTCTTATAGTTTCCGAGATATGGACTATCGATAATTTACACCTTAGGCTCTGATTCTAACTTGGGCCCAAATTGTAAAATGGTCTTATCTATTGGCGATTTCGTTCCAATTCACATTCCAAGTAATATTCGGCATGCTAATTACATTGCCGGTTGCCAAATTGCATTATCTCTTATAGTTTCCGAGATATGGACTATCGATAATTTACACCTTAGGTTCTGCTTCTAACTTGGGCCCAAATTGTAAAATGGTCTTATCTATTGGCGATTTCGTTCCAATTCACATTCCAAGTAATATTCGGCATGCTAATTACATTGCCGGTTGCCAAATTGCATTATCTCTTATAGTTTCCGAGATATGGACTATCGATAATTTACACCTTAGGCTCTGCTTCTAACTTGGGCCCAAATTGTAAAATGGTCTTATCTATTGGCGATTTCGTTCCAATTCACATTCCAAGTAATATTCGGCATGCTAATTACATTGCCGGTTGCCAAATTGCATTATCTCTTATAGTTTCCGAGATATGGACTATCGATAATTTACACCTTAGGCTCTGCTTCTAACTTGGGCCCAAATTGTAAAATGGTCTTATCTATTGGCGATTTCGTTCCAATTCACATTCCAAGTAATATTCGGCATGCTAATTACATTGCCGGTTGCCAAATTGCATTATCTCTTATAGTTTCCGAGATATGGACTATCGATAATTTACACCTTAGGCTCTGCTTCTAACTTGGGCCCAAATTGTAAAATGGTCTTATCTATTGGCGATTTCGTTCCAATTCACATTCCAAGTAATATTCGGCATGCTAATTACATTGCCGGTTGCCAAATTGAATTATCTCTTATAGTTTCCGAGATATGGACTATCGATAATTTACACCTTAGGCTCTGCTTCTAACTTGGGCCCAAATTGTAAAATGGTCTTATCTATTGGCGATTTCGTTCCAATTCACATTCCAAGTAATATTGGGCATGCTAATTACATTGCCGGTTGCCAAATTGCATTATCTCTTATAGTTTCCGGGATATGGACTATCGATAATTTACACCATAGGCTCTGCTTCTAACTTGGGCCCAAATTGTAAAATGGTCTTATCTATTGGCGATTTCGTTCCAATTCACATTCCAAGTAATATTCGGCATGCTAATTACATTGCCGGTTGCCAAATTGCATTATCTCTTATAGTTTCCGAGATATGGACTATCGATAATTTACACCTTAGGCTCTGCTTCTAACTTGCTCCCAAATTGTAAAATGGTCTTATCTATTGGCGATTTCGTTCCAATTCACATTCCAAGTAATATTCGGCATGCTAATTACATTGCCGGTTGCCAAGTTGTATTATCTCTTATAGTTTCCGAGATATGGACTATCGATAATTTACAACTTAGGCTCTGCTTCTAACTTGGGCCCAAATTGTAAAATGGTCTTACCTATTGGCGATTTCGTTCCAATTCACATTCCAAGTAATATTCGGCATGCTAATTACATTGCCGGTTGCCAAATTGCATTATCTCTTATAGTTTCCGAGATATGGACTATCGATAATTTACACCTTAGGCTCTGATTCTAACTTGGGCCCAAATTGTAAAATGGTCTTATCTATTGGCGATTTCGTTCCAATTCACATTCCAAGTAATATTCGGCATGCTAATTACATTGCCGGTTGCCAAATTGCATTATCTCTTATAGTTTCCGAGATATGGACTATCGATAATTTACACCTTAGGTTCTGCTTCTAACTTGGGCCCAAATTGTAAAATGGTCTTATCTATTGGCGATTTCGTTCCAATTCACATTCCAAGTAATATTCGGCATGCTAATTACATTGCCGGTTGCCAAATTGCATTATCTCTTATAGTTTCCGAGATATGGACTATCGATAATTTACACCTTAGGTTCTGCTTCTAACTTGGGCCCAAATTGTAAAATGGTCTTATCTATTGGCGATTTCGTTCCAATTCACATTCCAAGTAATATTCGGCATGCTAATTACATTGCCGGTTGCCAAATTGCATTATCTCTTATAGTTTCCGAGATATGGACTATCGATAATTTACACCTTAGGCTCTGCTTCTAACTTGGGAACAAATTGTAAAATGGTCTTATCTATTGGCGATTTCGTTCCAATTCACATTCCAAGTAATATTCGGCATGCTAATTACATTGCCGGTTGCCAAATTGCATTATCTCTTATAGTTTCCGAGATATGGACTATCGATAATTTACACCTTAGGCTCTGCTTCTAACTTGGGCCCAAATTGTAAAATGGTCTTATCTATTGGCGATTTCGTTCCAATTCACATTCCAAGTAATATTCGGCATGCTAATTACATTGCCGGTTGCCAAATTGCATTATCTCTTATAGTTTCCGAGATATGGACTATCGATAATTTACACCTTAGGCTCTGCTTCTAACTTGGGCCCAAATTGTAAAATGGTCTTATCTATTGGCGATTTCGTTCCAATTCACATTCCAAGTAATATTCGGCATGCTAATTACATTGCCGGTTGCCAAATTGCATTATCTCTTATAGTTTCCGAGATATTAACTATCGTTAATTTACACCTTAGGCTCTGCTTCTAACTTGGGCCCAAATTGTAAAATGGCCTTATCTATTGGCGATTTCGTTCCAATTCACATTCCAAGTAATATTCGGCATGCTAATTACATTGCCGGTTGCCAAATTGCATTATCTCTTATAGTTTCCGAGATATGGACTATCGATAATTTACACCTTAGGCTCTGCTTCTAACTTGGGCCCAAATTGTAAAATGGTCTTATCTATTGGCGATTTCGTTCCAATTCACATTCCAAGTAATATTCGGCATGCTAATTACATTGCCGGTTGCCAAATTGCATTATTTCTTAGAGTTTCCGAGATATGGACTATCGATAATTTACACCTTAGGCTCTGCTTCTAACTTGGGCCCAAATTGTAAAATCGTCTTATCTATTGGCGATTTCGTTCCAATTCACATTCCAAGTAATATTCGGCATGCTAATTACATTGCCGGTTGCCAAATTGCATTATCTCTTATAGTTTCCGAGATATGGACTATCGATAATTTACACCTTAGGCTCTGCTTCTAACTTGGGCCCAAATTGTAAAATGGTCTTATCTATTGGCGATTTTGTTCCAATTCACATTCGAAGTAATATTCGGCATGCTAATTACATTGCCGGTTGCCAAATTGAATTATCTCTTATAGTTTCCGAGATATGGACTATCGATAATTTACACCTTAGGCTCTGCTTCTAACTTGGGCCCAAATTGTAAAATGGTCTTACCTATTGGCGATTTCGTTCCAATTCACATTCCAAGTAATATTCGGCATGCTAATTACATTGCCGGTTGCCAAATTGCATTATCTCTTATAGTTTCCGAGATATGGACTATCGATAATTTACACCTTAGGCTCTGCTTCTAACTTGGGCTAAAATTGTAAAATGGTCTTATCTATTGGCGATTTCGTTCCAATTCACATTCCAAGTAATATTCGGCATGCTAATTACATTGCCGGTTGCCAAATTGCATTACCTCTTATAGTTTCCGAGATATGGACTATCGATAATTTACACCTTAGGCTCTGCTTCTAACTTGGGCCCAAATTGTAAAATGGTCTTATCTATTGGCGATTTCGTTCCAATTCACATTCCAAGTAATATTCGGCATGCTAATTACATTGCCGGTTGCCAAATTGCATTATCTCTTATAGTTTCCGAGATATGGACTATCGATAATTTACACCTTAGGCTCTGCTTCTAACTTGCTCCCAAATTGTAAAATGGTCTTATCTATTGGCGATTTCGTTCCAATTCACATTCCAAGTAATATTCGGCATGCTAATTACATTGCCGGTTGCCAAATTGTATTATCTCTTATAGTTTCCGAGATATGGACTATCGATAATTTACACCTTAGGCTCTGCTTCTAACTTGGGCCCAAATTGTAAAATGGTCTTATCTATTGGCGATTTCGTTCCAATTCACATTCCAAGTAATATTGGGCATGCTAATTACATTGCCGGTTGCCAAATTGCATTATCTCTTATAGTTTCCGAGATATGGACTATCGATAATTTACACCATAGGCTCTGCTTCTAACTTGGGCCCAAATTGTAAAATGGTCTTATCTATTGGCGATTTCGTTCCAATTCACATTCCAAGTAATATTCGGCATGCTAATTACATTGCCGGTTGCCAAATTGCATTATCTCTTATAGTTTCCGAGATATGGACTATCGATAATTTACACCTTAGGCTCTGCTTCTAACTTGCTCCCAAATTGTAAAATGGTCTTATCTATTGGCGATTTCGTTCCAATTCACATTCCAAGTAATATTCGGCATGCTAATTACATTGCCGGTTGCCAAATTGTATTATCTCTTATAGTTTCCGAGATATGGACTATCGATAATTTACACCTTAGGCTCTGCTTCTAACTTGGGCCCAAATTGTAAAATGGTCTTACCTATAGGCGATTTCGTTCCAATTCACATTCCAAGTAATATTCGGCATCCTAATTACATTGCCGGTTGCCAAATTGCATTATCTCTTATAGTTTCCGAGATATGGACTATCGATAATTTACACCTTAGGCTCTGCTTCTAACTTGGGCCCAAATTGTAAAATGGTCTTATCTATTGGCGATTTCGTTCCAATTCACATTCCAAGTAATATTCGGCATGCTAATTACATTGCTGGTTGCCAAATTGCATTATCTCTTATAGTTTCCGAGATATGGACTATCGATAATTTACACCTTAGGCTCTGCTTCTAACTTGGGCCCAAATTGTAAAATGGTCTTATCTATTGGCGATTTCGTCCCAATTCACATTCCAAGTGATATTCGGCATGCTAATTACATTGCCGGTTGCGAAATTGCATTATCTCTTATAGTTTCCGAGATATGGACTATCAATAATTTACACCTTAGGCTCTGCTTCTAACTTGGGCCCAAATTGTAAAATGGTCTTATCTATTGGCGATTTCGTTCCAATTCACATTCCAAGTAATATTCGGCATGCTAATTACATTGCCGGTTGCCAAATTGCATTATCTCTTATAGTTTCCGAGATATGGACTATCGATAATTTACGCCTTAGGCTCTGCTTCTAACTTGGGCCCAAATTGTAAAATGGTCTTATCTATTGGCGATTTCGTTCCAATTCACATTCCAAGTAATATTCGGAATGCTAATTACATTGCCGGTTGCCAAATTGCATTATCTCTTATAGTTTCCGAGATATGGACTATCGATAATTTACACCTTAGGCTCTGCTTCTAACTTGGGCCCAAATTGTAAAATGGTCTTATCTATTGGCGATTTCGTTCCAATTCACATTCCAAGTAATATTCGGCATGCTAATTACATTGCCGGTTGCCAAATTGCATTATCTCTTATAGTTTCCGAGATATGGACTATCGATAATTTACACCTTAGGCTCTGCTTCTAACTTGGGCCCAAATTGTAAAATGGTCTTATCTATTGGCGATTTCGTTCCAATTCACATTCCAAGTAATATTCGGCATGCTAATTACATTGCCGGTTGCCAAATTGCATTATCTCTTATAGTTTCCGAGATATGGACTATCGATAATTTACACCTTAGGCTCTGCTTCTAACTTGCTCCCAAATTGTAAAATGGTCTTATCTATTGGCGATTTCGTTCCAATTCACATTCCAAGTAATATTCGGCATGCTAATTACATTGCCGGTTGCCAAATTGCATTATCTCTTATAGTTTCCGAGATATGGACTATCGATAATTTACACCTTAGGCTCTGCTTCTAACTTGGGCCCAAATTGTAAAATGGTCTTACCTATTGGCGATTTCGTTCCAATTCACGTTCCAAGTAATATTCGGCATGCTAATTACATTGCCGGTTGCCAAATTGAATTATCTCTTATAGTTTCCGAGATATGGACTATCGATAATTTACACCTTAGGCTCTGCTTCTAACTTGGGCCCAAATTGTAAAATGGTCTTATCTATTGGCGATTTCGTTCCAATTCACATTCCAAGTAATATTCGGCATGCTAATTACATTGCCGGTTGCCAAATTGCATTATCTCTTATAGTTTCCGAGATATGGACTATCAATAATTTACACCTTAGGCTCTGCTTCTAACTTGGGCCCAAATTGTAAAATGGTCTTATCTATTGGCGATTTCGTTCCAATTCACATTCCAAGTAATATTCGGCATGCTAATTACATTGCCGGTTGCCAAATTGCATTATCTCTTATAGTTTCCGAGATATGGACTATCGATAATTTACACCTTAGGCTCTGCTTCTAACTTGGGCCCAAATTGTAAAATGGTCTTATCTATTGGCGATTTCGTTCCAATTCACATTCCAAGTAATATTCGGCATGCTAATTACATTGCCGGTTGCCAAATTGCATTATCTCTTATAGTTTCCGAGATATGGACTATCGATAATTTACACCTTAGGCTCTGCTTCTAACTTGGGCCCAAATTGTAAAATGGTCTTATCTATTGGCGATTTCGTTCCAATTCACATTCCAAGTAATATTCGGCATGCTAATTACATTGCCGGTTGCCAAATTGCATTATCTCTTATAGTTTCCGAGATATGGACTATCGATAATTTACACCTTAGGCTCTGCTTCTAACTTGGGCCCAAATTGTAAAATGGTCTTATCTATTGGCGATTTCGTTCCAATTCACATTCCAAGTAATATTCGGCATGCTAATTACATTGCCGGTTGCCAAATTGAATTATCTCTTATAGTTTCCGAGATATGGACTATCGATAATTTACACCTTAGGCTCTGCTTCTAACTTGGGCCCAAGTTGTAAAATGGTCTTATCTATTGGCGATTTCGTTCCAATTCACATTCCAAGTAATATTGGGCATGCTAATTACATTGCCGGTTGCCAAATTGCATTATCTCTTATAGTTTCCGGGATATGGACTATCGATAATTTACACCATAGGCTCTGCTTCTAACTTGGGCCCAAATTGTAAAATGGTCTTATCTATTGGCGATTTCGTTCCAATTCACATTCCAAGTAATATTCGGCATGCTAATTACATTGCCGGTTGCCAAATTGCATTATCTCTTATAGTTTCCGAGATATGGACTATCGATAATTTACACCTTAGGCTCTGCTTCTAACTTGCTCCCAAATTGTAAAATGGTCTTATCTATTGGCGATTTCGTTCCAATTCACATTCCAAGTAATATTCGGCATGCTAATTACATTGCCGGTTGCCAAGTTGTATTATCTCTTATAGTTTCCGAGATATGGACTATCGATAATTTACACCTTAGGCTCTGCTTCTAACTTGGGCCCAAATTGTAAAATGGTCTTACCTATTGGCGATTTCGTTCCAATTCACATTCCAAGTAATATTCGGCATGCTAATTACATTGCCGGTTGCCAAATTGCATTATCTCTTATAGTTTCCGAGATATGGACTATCGATAATTTACACCTTAGGCTCTGATTCTAACTTGGGCCCAAATTGTAAAATGGTCTTATCTATTGGCGATTTCGTTCCAATTCACATTCCAAGTAATATTCGGCATGCTAATTACATTGCCGGTTGCCAAATTGCATTATCTCTTATAGTTTCCGAGATATGGACTATCGATAATTTACACCTTAGGCTCTGCTTCTAACTTGGGCCCAAATTGTAAAATGGTCTTATCTATTGGCGATTTCGTTCCAATTCACATTCCAAGTAATATTCGGCATGCTAATTACATTGCCGGTTGCCAAATTGAATTATCTCTTATAGTTTCCGAGATATGGACTATCGATAATTTACACCTTAGGCTCTGCTTCTAACTTGGGCCCAAATTGTAAAATGGTCTTATCTATTGGCGATTTCGTTCCAATTCACATTCCAAGTAATATTGGGCATGCTAATTACATTGCCGGTTGCCAAATTGCATTATCTCTTATAGTTTCCGGGATATGGACTATCGATAATTTACACCATAGGCTCTGCTTCTAACTTGGGCCCAAATTGTAAAATGGTCTTATCTATTGGCGATTTCGTTCCAATTCACATTCCAAGTAATATTCGGCATGCTAATTACATTGCCGGTTGCCAAATTGCATTATCTCTTATAGTTTCCGAGATATGGACTATCGATAATTTACACCTTAGGCTCTGCTTCTAACTTGCTCCCAAATTGTAAAATGGTCTTATCTATTGGCGATTTCGTTCCAATTCACATTCCAAGTAATATTCGGCATGCTAATTACATTGCCGGTTGCCAAGTTGTATTATCTCTTATAGTTTCCGAGATATGGACTATCGATAATTTACACCTTAGGCTCTGCTTCTAACTTGGGCCCAAATTGTAAAATGGTCTTACCTATTGGCGATTTCGTTCCAATTCACATTCCAAGTAATATTCGGCATGCTAATTACATTGCCGGTTGCCAAATTGCATTATCTCTTATAGTTTCCGAGATATGGACTATCGATAATTTACACCTTAGGCTCTGATTCTAACTTGGGCCCAAATTGTAAAATGGTCTTATCTATTGGCGATTTCGTTCCAATTCACATTCCAAGTAATATTCGGCATGCTAATTACATTGCCGGTTGCCAAATTGCATTATCTCTTATAGTTTCCGAGATATGGACTATCGATAATTTACACCTTAGGTTCTGCTTCTAACTTGGGCCCAAATTGTAAAATGGTCTTATCTATTGGCGATTTCGTTCCAATTCACATTCCAAGTAATATTCGGCATGCTAATTACATTGCCGGTTGCCAAATTGCATTATCTCTTATAGTTTCCGAGATATGGACTATCGATAATTTACACCTTAGGTTCTGCTTCTAACTTGGGCCCAAATTGTAAAATGGTCTTATCTATTGGCGATTTCGTTCCAATTCACATTCCAAGTAATATTCGGCATGCTAATTACATTGCCGGTTGCCAAATTGCATTATCTCTTATAGTTTCCGAGATATGGACTATCGATAATTTACACCTTAGGCTCTGCTTCTAACTTGGGAACAAATTGTAAAATGGTCTTATCTATTGGCGATTTCGTTCCAATTCACATTCCAAGTAATATTCGGCATGCTAATTACATTGCCGGTTGCCAAATTGCATTATCTCTTATAGTTTCCGAGATATGGACTATCGATAATTTACACCTTAGGCTCTGCTTCTAACTTGGGAACAAATTGTAAAATGGTCTTATCTATTGGCGATTTCGTTCCAATTCACATTCCAAGTAATATTCGGCATGCTAATTACATTGCCGGTTGCCAAATTGCATTATCTCTTATAGTTTCCGAGATATGGACTATCAATAATTTACACCTTAGGCTCTGCTTCTAACTTGGGCCCAAATTGTAAAATGGTCTTATCTATTGGCGATTTCGTTCCAATTCACATTCCAAGTAATATTCGGCATGCTAATTACATTGCCGGTTGCCAAATTGCATTATCTCTTATAGTTTCCTAGATATGGACTATTGATAATTTACACCTTAGGCTCTGCTTCTAACTTGGGCCCAAATTGTAAAATGGTCTTATCTATTGGCGATTTCGTCCCAATTCACATTCCAAGTGATATTCGGCATGCTAATTACATTGCCGGTTGCGAAATTGCATTATCTCTTATAGTTTCCGAGATATGGACTATCAATAATTTACACCTTAGGCTCTGCTTCTAACTTGGGCCCAAATTGTAAAATGGTCTTATCTATTGGCGATTTCGTTCCAATTCACATTCCAAGTAATATTCGGCATGCTAATTACATTGCCGGTTGCCAAATTGCATTATCTCTTATAGTTTCCGAGATATGGACTATCGATAATTTACACCTTAGGCTCTGCTTCTAACTTGGGCCCAAATTGTAAAATGGTCTTATCTATTGGCGATTTCGTTCCAATTCACATTCCAAGTAATATTCGGCATGCTAATTACATTGCCGGTTGCCAAATTGCATTATCTCTTATAGTTTCCGAGATATGGACTATCGATAATTTACACCTTAGGCTCTGCTTCTAACTTGGGCCCAAATTGTAAAATGGTCTTATCTATTGGCGATTTCGTTCCAATTCACATTCCAAGTAATATTCGGCATGCTAATTACATTGCCGGTTGCCAAATTGCATTATCTCTTATAGTTTCCGAGATATGGACTATCGATAATTTACACCTTAGGCTCTGCTTCTAACTTGGGCCCAAATTGTAAAATGGTCTTATCTATTGGCGATTTCGTTCCAATTCACATTCCAAGTAATATTCGGCATGCTAATTACATTGCCGGTTGCCAAATTGAATTATCTCTTATAGTTTCCGAGATATGGACTATCGATAATTTACACCTTAGGCTCTGCTTCTAACTTGGGCCCAAATTGTAAAATGGTCTTATCTATTGGCGATTTCGTTCCAATTCACATTCCAAGTAATATTGGGCATGCTAATTACATTGCCGGTTGCCAAATTGCATTATCTCTTATAGTTTCCGGGATATGGACTATCGATAATTTACACCATAGGCTCTGCTTCTAACTTGGGCCCAAATTGTAAAATGGTCTTATCTATTGGCGATTTCGTTCCAATTCACATTCCAAGTAATATTCGGCATGCTAATTACATTGCCGGTTGCCAAATTGCATTATCTCTTATAGTTTCCGAGATATGGACTATCGATAATTTACACCTTAGGCTCTGCTTCTAACTTGCTCCCAAATTGTAAAATGGTCTTATCTATTGGCGATTTCGTTCCAATTCACATTCCAAGTAATATTCGGCATGCTAATTACATTGCCGGTTGCCAAGTTGTATTATCTCTTATAGTTTCCGAGATATGGACTATCGATAATTTACACCTTAGGCTCTGCTTCTAACTTGGGCCCAAATTGTAAAATGGTCTTTCCTATTGGCGATTTCGTTCCAATTCACATTCCAAGTAATATTCGGCATGCTAATTACATTGCCGGTTGCCAAATTGCATTATCTCTTATAGTTTCCGAGATATGGACTATCGATAATTTACACCTTAGGCTCTGATTCTAACTTGGGCCCAAATTGTAAAATGGTCTTATCTATTGGCGATTTCGTTCCAATTCACATTCCAAGTAATATTGGGCATGCTAATTACATTGCCGGTTGCCAAATTGCATTATCTCTTATAGTTTCCGGGATATGGACTATCGATAATTTACACCATAGGCTCTGCTTCTAACTTGGGCCCAAATTGTAAAATGGTCTTATCTATTGGCGATTTCGTTCCAATTCACATTCCAAGTAATATTCGGCATGCTAATTACATTGCCGGTTGCCAAATTGCATTATCTCTTATAGTTTCCGAGATATGGACTATCGATAATTTACACCTTAGGCTCTGCTTCTAACTTGCTCCCAAATTGTAAAATGGTCTTATCTATTGGCGATTTCGTTCCAATTCACATTCCAAGTAATATTCGGCATGCTAATTACATTGCCGGTTGCCAAGTTGTATTATCTCTTATAGTTTCCGAGATATGGACTATCGATAATTTACACCTTAGGCTCTGCTTCTAACTTGGGCCCAAATTGTAAAATGGTCTTACCTATTGGCGATTTCGTTCCAATTCACATTCCAAGTAATATTCGGCATGCTAATTACATTGCCGGTTGCCAAATTGCATTATCTCTTATAGTTTCCGAGATATGGACTATCGATAATTTACACCTTAGGCTCTGATTCTAACTTGGGCCCAAATTGTAAAATGGTCTTATCTATTGGCGATTTCGTTCCAATTCACATTCCAAGTAATATTCGGCATGCTAATTACATTGCCGGTTGCCAAATTGCATTATCTCTTATAGTTTCCGAGATATGGACTATCGATAATTTACACCTTAGGCTCTGCTTCTAACTTGGGCCCAAATTGTAAAATGGTCTTATCTATTGGCGATTTCGTTCCAATTCACATTCCAAGTAATATTCGGCATGCTAATTACATTGCCGGTTGCCAAATTGAATTATCTCTTATAGTTTCCGAGATATGGACTATCGATAATTTACACCTTAGGCTCTGCTTCTAACTTGGGCCCAAATTGTAAAATGGTCTTATCTATTGGCGATTTCGTTCCAATTCACATTCCAAGTAATATTGGGCATGCTAATTACATTGCCGGTTGCCAAATTGCATTATCTCTTATAGTTTCCGGGATATGGACTATCGATAATTTACACCATAGGCTCTGCTTCTAACTTGGGCCCAAATTGTAAAATGGTCTTATCTATTGGCGATTTCGTTCCAATTCACATTCCAAGTAATATTCGGCATGCTAATTACATTGCCGGTTGCCAAATTGCATTATCTCTTATAGTTTCCGAGATATGGACTATCGATAATTTACACCTTAGGCTCTGCTTCTAACTTGCTCCCAAATTGTAAAATGGTCTTATCTATTGGCGATTTCGTTCCAATTCACATTCCAAGTAATATTCGGCATGCTAATTACATTGCCGGTTGCCAAGTTGTATTATCTCTTATAGTTTCCGAGATATGGACTATCGATAATTTACACCTTAGGCTCTGCTTCTAACTTGGGCCCAAATTGTAAAATGGTCTTACCTATTGGCGATTTCGTTCCAATTCACATTCCAAGTAATATTCGGCATGCTAATTACATTGCCGGTTGCCAAATTGCATTATCTCTTATAGTTTCCGAGATATGGACTATCGATAATTTACACCTTAGGCTCTGATTCTAACTTGGGCCCAAATTGTAAAATGGTCTTATCTATTGGCGATTTCGTTCCAATTCACATTCCAAGTAATATTCGGCATGCTAATTACATTGCCGGTTGCCAAATTGCATTATCTCTTATAGTTTCCGAGATATGGACTATCGATAATTTACACCTTAGGTTCTGCTTCTAACTTGGGCCCAAATTGTAAAATGGTCTTATCTATTGGCGATTTCGTTCCAATTCACATTCCAAGTAATATTCGGCATGCTAATTACATTGCCGGTTGCCAAATTGCATTATCTCTTATAGTTTCCGAGATATGGACTATCGATAATTTACACCTTAGGTTCTGCTTCTAACTTGGGCCCAAATTGTAAAATGGTCTTATCTATTGGCGATTTCGTTCCAATTCACATTCCAAGTAATATTCGGCATGCTAATTACATTGCCGGTTGCCAAATTGCATTATCTCTTATAGTTTCCGAGATATGGACTATCGATAATTTACACCTTAGGCTCTGCTTCTAACTTGGGAACAAATTGTAAAATGGTCTTATCTATTGGCGATTTCGTTCCAATTCACATTCCAAGTAATATTCGGCATGCTAATTACATTGCCGGTTGCCAAATTGCATTATCTCTTATAGTTTCCGAGATATGGACTATCGATAATTTACACCTTAGGCTCTGCTTCTAACTTGGGAACAAATTGTAAAATGGTCTTATCTATTGGCGATTTCGTTCCAATTCACATTCCAAGTAATATTCGGCATGCTAATTACATTGCCGGTTGCCAAATTGCATTATCTCTTATAGTTTCCGAGATATGGACTATCAATAATTTACACCTTAGGCTCTGCTTCTAACTTGGGCCCAAATTGTAAAATGGTCTTATCTATTGGCGATTTCGTTCCAATTCACATTCCAAGTAATATTCGGCATGCTAATTACATTGCCGGTTGCCAAATTGCATTATCTCTTATAGTTTCCTAGATATGGACTATTGATAATTTACACCTTAGGCTCTGCTTCTAACTTGGGCCCAAATTGTAAAATGGTCTTATCTATTGGCGATTTCGTCCCAATTCACATTCCAAGTGATATTCGGCATGCTAATTACATTGCCGGTTGCGAAATTGCATTATCTCTTATAGTTTCCGAGATATGGACTATCAATAATTTACACCTTAGGCTCTGCTTCTAACTTGGGCCCAAATTGTAAAATGGTCTTATCTATTGGCGATTTCGTTCCAATTCACATTCCAAGTAATATTCGGCATGCTAATTACATTGCCGGTTGCCAAATTGCATTATCTCTTATAGTTTCCGAGATATGGACTATCGATAATTTACACCTTAGGCTCTGCTTCTAACTTGGGCCCAAATTGTAAAATGGTCTTATCTATTGGCGATTTCGTTCCAATTCACATTCCAAGTAATATTCGGCATGCTAATTACATTGCCGGTTGCCAAATTGCATTATCTCTTATAGTTTCCGAGATATGGACTATCGATAATTTACACCTTAGGCTCTGCTTCTAACTTGGGCCCAAATTGTAAAATGGTCTTATCTATTGGCGATTTCGTTCCAATTCACATTCCAAGTAATATTCGGCATGCTAATTACATTGCCGGTTGCCAAATTGCATTATCTCTTATAGTTTCCGAGATATGGACTATCGATAATTTACACCTTAGGCTCTGCTTCTAACTTGGGCCCAAATTGTAAAATGGTCTTATCTATTGGCGATTTCGTTCCAATTCACATTCCAAGTAATATTCGGCATGCTAATTACATTGCCGGTTGCCAAATTGAATTATCTCTTATAGTTTCCGAGATATGGACTATCGATAATTTACACCTTAGGCTCTGCTTCTAACTTGGGCCCAAATTGTAAAATGGTCTTATCTATTGGCGATTTCGTTCCAATTCACATTCCAAGTAATATTGGGCATGCTAATTACATTGCCGGTTGCCAAATTGCATTATCTCTTATAGTTTCCGGGATATGGACTATCGATAATTTACACCATAGGCTCTGCTTCTAACTTGGGCCCAAATTGTAAAATGGTCTTATCTATTGGCGATTTCGTTCCAATTCACATTCCAAGTAATATTCGGCATGCTAATTACATTGCCGGTTGCCAAATTGCATTATCTCTTATAGTTTCCGAGATATGGACTATCGATAATTTACACCTTAGGCTCTGCTTCTAACTTGCTCCCAAATTGTAAAATGGTCTTATCTATTGGCGATTTCGTTCCAATTCACATTCCAAGTAATATTCGGCATGCTAATTACATTGCCGGTTGCCAAGTTGTATTATCTCTTATAGTTTCCGAGATATGGACTATCGATAATTTACACCTTAGGCTCTGCTTCTAACTTGGGCCCAAATTGTAAAATGGTCTTACCTATTGGCGATTTCGTTCCAATTCACATTCCAAGTAATATTCGGCATGCTAATTACATTGCCGGTTGCCAAATTGCATTATCTCTTATAGTTTCCGAGATATGGACTATCGATAATTTACACCTTAGGCTCTGATTCTAACTTGGGCCCAAATTGTAAAATGGTCTTATCTATTGGCGATTTCGTTCCAATTCACATTCCAAGTAATATTCGGCATGCTAATTACATTGCCGGTTGCCAAATTGCATTATCTCTTATAGTTTCCGAGATATGGACTATCGATAATTTACACCTTAGGTTCTGCTTCTAACTTGGGCCCAAATTGTAAAATGGTCTTATCTATTGGCGATTTCGTTCCAATTCACATTCCAAGTAATATTCGGCATGCTAATTACATTGCCGGTTGCCAAATTGCATTATCTCTTATAGTTTCCGAGATATGGACTATCGATAATTTACACCTTAGGTTCTGCTTCTAACTTGGGCCCAAATTGTAAAATGGTCTTATCTATTGGCGATTTCGTTCCAATTCACATTCCAAGTAATATTCGCCATGCTAATTACATTGCCGGTTGCCAAATTGCATTATCTCTTATAGTTTCCGAGATATGGACTATCGATAATTTACACCTTAGGCTCTGCTTCTAACTTGGGAACAAATTGTAAAATGGTCTTATCTATTGGCGATTTCGTTCCAATTCACATTCCAAGTAATATTCGGCATGCTAATTACATTGCCGGTTGCCAAATTGCATTATCTCTTATAGTTTCCGAGATATGGACTATCGATAATTTACACCTTAGGCTCTGCTTCTAACTTGGGCCCAAATTGTAAAATGGTCTTATCTATTGGCGATTTCGTTCCAATTCACATTCCAAGTAATATTCGGCATGCTAATTACATTGCCGGTTGCCAAATTGCATTATCTCTTATAGTTTCCGAGATATGGACTATCGATAATTTACACCTTAGGCTCTGCTTCTAACTTGGGCCCAAATTGTAAAATGGTCTTATCTATTGGCGATTTCGTTCCAATTCACATTCCAAGTAATATTCGGCATGCTAATTACATTGCCGGTTGCCAAATTGCATTATCTCTTATAGTTTCCGAGATATTAACTATCGTTAATTTACACCTTAGGCTCTGCTTCTAACTTGGGCCCAAATTGTAAAATGGCCTTATCTATTGGCGATTTCGTTCCAATTCACATTCCAAGTAATATTCGGCATGCTAATTACACTGCCGGTTGCCAAATTGCATTATCTCTTATAGTTTCCGAGATATGGACTATCGATAATTTACACCTTAGGCTCTGCTTCTAACTTGGGCCCAAATTGTAAAATGGTCTTATCTATTGGCGATTTCGTTCCAATTCACATTCCAAGTAATATTCGGCATGCTAATTACATTGCTGGTTGCCAAATTGCATTATCTCTTATAGTTTCCGAGATATGGACTATCGATAATTTACACCTTAGGCTCTGCTTCTAACTTGGGCCCAAATTGTAAAATGGTCTTATCTATTGGCGATTTCGTCCCAATTCACATTCCAAGTGATATTCGGCATGCTAATTACATTGCCGGTTGCGAAATTGCATTATCTCTTATAGTTTCCGAGATATGGACTATCGATAATTTACACCTTAGGCTCAGCTTCTAACTTGGGCCCAAATTGTAAAATGGTCTTATCTATTGGCGATTTCGTTCCAATTCACATTCCAAGTAATATTCGGCATGCTAATTACATTGCCGGTTGCCAAATTGCATTATCTCTTATAGTTTCCGAGATATGGACTATCGATAATTTACACCTTAGGCTCTGCTTCTAACTTGGGCCCAAATTGTAAAATGGTCTTATCTATTGGCGATTTCGTTCCAATTCACATTCCAAGTAATATTCGGCATGCTAATTACATTGCCGGTTGCCAAATTGCATTATCTCTTATAGTTTCCTAGATATGGACTATTGATAATTTACACCTTAGGCTCTGCTTCTAACTTGGGCCCAAATTGTAAAATGGTCTTATCTATTGGCGATTTCGTCCCAATTCACATTCCAAGTGATATTCGGCATGCTAATTACATTGCCGGTTGCGAAATTGCATTATCTCTTATAGTTTCCGAGATATGGACTATCAATAATTTACACCTTAGGCTCTGCTTCTAACTTGGGCCCAAATTGTAAAATGGTCTTATCTATTGGCGATTTCGTTCCAATTCACATTCCAAGTAATATTCGGCATGCTAATTACATTGCCGGTTGCCAAATTGCATTATCTCTTATAGTTTCCGAGATATGGACTATCGATAATTTACACCTTAGGCTCTGCTTCTAACTTGGGCCCAAATTGTAAAATGGTCTTATCTATTGGCGATTTCGTCCCAATTCACATTCCAAGTGATATTCGGCATGCTAATTACATTGCCGGTTGCGAAATTGCATTATCTCTTATAGTTTCCGAGATATGGACTATCAATAATTTACACCTTAGGCTCTGCTTCTAACTTGGGCCCAAATTGTAAAATGGTCTTATCTATTGGCGATTTCGTTCCAATTCACATTCCAAGTAATATTCGGCATGCTAATTACATTGCCGGTTGCCAAATTGCATTATCTCTTATAGTTTCCGAGATATGGACTATCGATAATTTACACCTTAGGCTCTGCTTCTAACTTGGGCCCAAATTGTAAAATGGTCTTATCTATTGGCGATTTCGTTCCAATTCACATTCCAAGTAATATTCGGCATGCTAATTACATTGCCGGTTGCCAAATTGCATTATCTCTTATAGTTTCCGAGATATGGACTATCGATAATTTACACCTTAGGCTCTGCTTCTAACTTGGGCCCAAATTGTAAAATGGTCTTATCTATTGGCGATTTCGTTCCAATTCACATTCCAAGTAATATTCGGCATGCTAATTACATTGCCGGTTGCCAAATTGCATTATCTCTTATAGTTTCCGAGATATGGACTATCGATAATTTACACCTTAGGCTCTGCTTCTAACTTGGGCCCAAATTGTAAAATGGTCTTATCTATTGGCGATTTCGTTCCAATTCACATTCCAAGTAATATTCGGCATGCTAATTACATTGCCGGTTGCCAAATTGAATTATCTCTTATAGTTTCCGAGATATGGACTATCGATAATTTACACCTTAGGCTCTGCTTCTAACTTGGGCCCAAATTGTAAAATGGTCTTATCTATTGGCGATTTCGTTCCAATTCACATTCCAAGTAATATTGGGCATGCTAATTACATTGCCGGTTGCCAAATTGCATTATCTCTTATAGTTTCCGGGATATGGACTATCGATAATTTACACCATAGGCTCTGCTTCTAACTTGGGCCCAAATTGTAAAATGGTCTTATCTATTGGCGATTTCGTTCCAATTCACATTCCAAGTAATATTCGGCATGCTAATTACATTGCCGGTTGCCAAATTGCATTATCTCTTATAGTTTCCGAGATATGGACTATCGATAATTTACACCTTAGGCTCTGCTTCTAACTTGCTCCCAAATTGTAAAATGGTCTTATCTATTGGCGATTTCGTTCCAATTCACATTCCAAGTAATATTCGGCATGCTAATTACATTGCCGGTTGCCAAGTTGTATTATCTCTTATAGTTTCCGAGATATGGACTATCGATAATTTACACCTTAGGCTCTGCTTCTAACTTGGGCCCAAATTGTAAAATGGTCTTACCTATTGGCGATTTCGTTCCAATTCACATTCCAAGTAATATTCGGCATGCTAATTACATTGCCGGTTGCCAAATTGCATTATCTCTTATAGTTTCCGAGATATGGACTATCGATAATTTACACCTTAGGCTCTGATTCTAACTTGGGCCCAAATTGTAAAATGGTCTTATCTATTGGCGATTTCGTTCCAATTCACATTCCAAGTAATATTCGGCATGCTAATTACATTGCCGGTTGCCAAATTGCATTATCTCTTATAGTTTCCGAGATATGGACTATCGATAATTTACACCTTAGGTTCTGCTTCTAACTTGGGCCCAAATTGTAAAATGGTCTTATCTATTGGCGATTTCGTTCCAATTCACATTCCAAGTAATATTCGGCATGCTAATTACATTGCCGGTTGCCAAATTGCATTATCTCTTATAGTTTCCGAGATATGGACTATCGATAATTTACACCTTAGGTTCTGCTTCTAACTTGGGCCCAAATTGTAAAATGGTCTTATCTATTGGCGATTTCGTTCCAATTCACATTCCAAGTAATATTCGGCATGCTAATTACATTGCCGGTTGCCAAATTGCATTATCTCTTATAGTTTCCGAGATATGGACTATCGATAATTTACACCTTAGGCTCTGCTTCTAACTTGGGAACAAATTGTAAAATGGTCTTATCTATTGGCGATTTCGTTCCAATTCACATTCCAAGTAATATTCGGCATGCTAATTACATTGCCGGTTGCCAAATTGCATTATCTCTTATAGTTTCCGAGATATGGACTATCGATAATTTACACCTTAGGCTCTGCTTCTAACTTGGGCCCAAATTGTAAAATGGTCTTATCTATTGGCGATTTCGTTCCAATTCACATTCCAAGTAATATTCGGCATGCTAATTACATTGCCGGTTGCCAAATTGCATTATCTCTTATAGTTTCCGAGATATGGACTATCGATAATTTACACCTTAGGCTCTGCTTCTAACTTGGGCCCAAATTGTAAAATGGTCTTATCTATTGGCGATTTCGTTCCAATTCACATTCCAAGTAATATTCGGCATGCTAATTACATTGCCGGTTGCCAAATTGCATTATCTCTTATAGTTTCCGAGATATTAACTATCGTTAATTTACACCTTAGGCTCTGCTTCTAACTTGGGCCCAAATTGTAAAATGGCCTTATCTATTGGCGATTTCGTTCCAATTCACATTCCAAGTAATATTCGGCATGCTAATTACATTGCCGGTTGCCAAATTGCATTATCTCTTATAGTTTCCGAGATATGGACTATCGATAATTTACACCTTAGGCTCTGCTTCTAACTTGGGCCCAAATTGTAAAATGGTCTTATCTATTGGCGATTTCGTTCCAATTCACATTCCAAGTAATATTCGGCATGCTAATTACATTGCCGGTTGCCAAATTGCATTATTTCTTAGAGTTTCCGAGATATGGACTATCGATAATTTACACCTTAGGCTCTGCTTCTAACTTGGGCCCAAATTGTAAAATCGTCTTATCTATTGGCGATTTCGTTCCAATTCACATTCCAAGTAATATTCGGCATGCTAATTACATTGCCGGTTGCCAAATTGCATTATCTCTTATAGTTTCCGAGATATGGACTATCGATAATTTACACCTTAGGCTCTGCTTCTAACTTGGGCCCAAATTGTAAAATGGTCTTATCTATTGGCGATTTTGTTCCAATTCACATTCGAAGTAATATTCGGCATGCTAATTACATTGCCGGTTGCCAAATTGAATTATCTCTTATAGTTTCCGAGATATGGACTATCGATAATTTACACCTTAGGCTCTGCTTCTAACTTGGGCCCAAATTGTAAAATGGTCTTACCTATTGGCGATTTCGTTCCAATTCACATTCCAAGTAATATTCGGCATGCTAATTACATTGCCGGTTGCCAAATTGCATTATCTCTTATAGTTTCCGAGATATGGACTATCGATAATTTACACCTTAGGCTCTGCTTCTAACTTGGGCCCAAATTGTAAAATGGTCTTATCTATTGGCGATTTCGTTCCAATTCACATTCCAAGTAATATTCGGCATGCTAATTACATTGCCGGTTGCCAAATTGCATTACCTCTTATAGTTTCCGAGATATGGACTATCGATAATTTACACCTTAGGCTCTGCTTCTAACTTGGGCCCAAATTGTAAAATGGTCTTATCTATTGGCGATTTCGTTCCAATTCACATTCCAAGTAATATTCGGCATGCTAATTACATTGCCGGTTGCCAAATTGCATTATCTCTTATAGTTTCCGAGATATGGACTATCGATAATTTACACCTTAGGCTCTGCTTCTAACTTGCTCCCAAATTGTAAAATGGTCTTATCTATTGGCGATTTCGTTCCAATTCACATTCCAAGTAATATTCGGCATGCTAATTACATTGCCGGTTGCCAAATTGTATTATCTCTTATAGTTTCCGAGATATGGACTATCGATAATTTACACCTTAGGCTCTGCTTCTAACTTGGGCCCAAATTGTAAAATGGTCTTATCTATTGGCGATTTCGTTCCAATTCACATTCCAAGTAATATTGGGCATGCTAATTACATTGCCGGTTGCCAAATTGCATTATCTCTTATAGTTTCCGAGATATGGACTATCGATAATTTACACCATAGGCTCTGCTTCTAACTTGGGCCCAAATTGTAAAATGGTCTTATCTATTGGCGATTTCGTTCCAATTCACATTCCAAGTAATATTCGGCATGCTAATTACATTGCCGGTTGCCAAATTGCATTATCTCTTATAGTTTCCGAGATATGGACTATCGATAATTTACACCTTAGGCTCTGCTTCTAACTTGCTCCCAAATTGTAAAATGGTCTTATCTATTGGCGATTTCGTTCCAATTCACATTCCAAGTAATATTCGGCATGCTAATTACATTGCCGGTTGCCAAATTGTATTATCTCTTATAGTTTCCGAGATATGGACTATCGATAATTTACACCTTAGGCTCTGCTTCTAACTTGGGCCCAAATTGTAAAATGGTCTTACCTATTGGCGATTTCGTTCCAATTCACATTCCAAGTAATATTCGGCATCCTAATTACATTGCCGGTTGCCAAATTGCATTATCTCTTATAGTTTCCGAGATATGGACTATCGATAATTTACACCTTAGGCTCTGCTTCTAACTTGGGCCCAAATTGTAAAATGGTCTTATCTATTGGCGATTTCGTTCCAATTCACATTCCAAGTAATATTCGGCATGCTAATTACATTGCCGGTTGCCAAATTGCATTATCTCTTATAGTTTCCGAGATATGGACTATCGATAATTTACGCCTTAGGCTCTGCTTCTAACTTGGGCCCAAATTGTAAAATGGTCTTATCTATTGGCGATTTCGTTCCAATTCACATTCCAAGTAATATTCGGCATGCTAATTACATTGCCGGTTGCCAAATTGCATTATCTCTTATAGTTTCCGAGATATGGACTATCGATAATTTACACCTTAGGCTCTGCTTCTAACTTGGGCCCAAATTGTAAAATGGTCTTATCTATTGGCGATTTCGTTCCAATTCACATTCCAAGTAATATTCGGCATGCTAATTACATTGCCGGTTGCCAAATTGCATTATCTCTTATAGTTTCCGAGATATGGACTATCGATAATTTACACCTTAGGCTCTGCTTCTAACTTGGGCCCAAATTGTAAAATGGTCTTATCTATTGGCGATTTCGTTCCAATTCACATTCCAAGTAATATTCGGCATGCTAATTACATTGCCGGTTGCCAAATTGCATTATCTCTTATAGTTTCCGAGATATGGACTATCGATAATTTACACCTTAGGCTCTGCTTCTAACTTGCTCCCAAATTGTAAAATGGTCTTATCTATTGGCGATTTCGTTCCAATTCACATTCCAAGTAATATTCGGCATGCTAATTACATTGCCGGTTGCCAAATTGCATTATCTCTTATAGTTTCCGAGATATGGACTATCGATAATTTACACCTTAGGCTCTGCTTCTAACTTGGGCCCAAATTGTAAAATGGTCTTACCTATTGGCGATTTCGTTCCAATTCACGTTCCAAGTAATATTCGGCATGCTAATTACATTGCCGGTTGCCAAATTGAATTATCTCTTATAGTTTCCGAGATATGGACTATCGATAATTTACACCTTAGGCTCTGCTTCTAACTTGGGCCCAAATTGTAAAATGGTCTTATCTATTGGCGATTTCGTTCCAATTCACATTCCAAGTAATATTCGGCATGCTAATTACATTGCCGGTTGCCAAATTGCATTATCTCTTATAGTTTCCGAGATATGGACTATCAATAATTTACACCTTAGGCTCTGCTTCTAACTTGGGCCCAAATTGTAAAATGGTCTTATCTATTGGCGATTTCGTTCCAATTCACATTCCAAGTAATATTCGGCATGCTAATTACATTGCCGGTTGCCAAATTGCATTATCTCTTATAGTTTCCGAGATATGGACTATCGATAATTTACACCTTAGGCTCTGCTTCTAACTTGGGCCCAAATTGTAAAATGGTCTTATCTATTGGCGATTTCGTTCCAATTCACATTCCAAGTAATATTCGGCATGCTAATTACATTGCCGGTTGCCAAATTGCATTATCTCTTATAGTTTCCGAGATATGGACTATCGATAATTTACACCTTAGGCTCTGCTTCTAACTTGGGCCCAAATTGTAAAATGGTCTTATCTATTGGCGATTTCGTTCCAATTCACATTCCAAGTAATATTCGGCATGCTAATTACATTGCCGGTTGCCAAATTGCATTATCTCTTATAGTTTCCGAGATATGGACTATCGATAATTTACACCTTAGGCTCTGCTTCTAACTTGGGCCCAAATTGTAAAATGGTCTTATCTATTGGCGATTTCGTTCCAATTCACATTCCAAGTAATATTCGGCATGCTAATTACATTGCCGGTTGCCAAATTGAATTATCTCTTATAGTTTCCGAGATATGGACTATCGATAATTTACACCTTAGGCTCTGCTTCTAACTTGGGCCCAAATTGTAAAATGGTCTTATCTATTGGCGATTTCGTTCCAATTCACATTCCAAGTAATATTGGGCATGCTAATTACATTGCCGGTTGCCAAATTGCATTATCTCTTATAGTTTCCGGGATATGGACTATCGATAATTTACACCATAGGCTCTGCTTCTAACTTGGGCCCAAATTGTAAAATGGTCTTATCTATTGGCGATTTCGTTCCAATTCACATTCCAAGTAATATTCGGCATGCTAATTACATTGCCGGTTGCCAAATTGCATTATCTCTTATAGTTTCCGAGATATGGACTATCGATAATTTACACCTTAGGCTCTGCTTCTAACTTGCTCCCAAATTGTAAAATGGTCTTATCTATTGGCGATTTCGTTCCAATTCACATTCCAAGTAATATTCGGCATGCTAATTACATTGCCGGTTGCCAAGTTGTATTATCTCTTATAGTTTCCGAGATATGGACTATCGATAATTTACACCTTAGGCTCTGCTTCTAACTTGGGCCCAAATTGTAAAATGGTCTTACCTATTGGCGATTTCGTTCCAATTCACATTCCAAGTAATATTCGGCATGCTAATTACATTGCCGGTTGCCAAATTGCATTATCTCTTATAGTTTCCGAGATATGGACTATCGATAATTTACACCTTAGGCTCTGATTCTAACTTGGGCCCAAATTGTAAAATGGTCTTATCTATTGGCGATTTCGTTCCAATTCACATTCCAAGTAATATTCGGCATGCTAATTACATTGCCGGTTGCCAAATTGCATTATCTCTTATAGTTTCCGAGATATGGACTATCGATAATTTACACCTTAGGCTCTGCTTCTAACTTGGGCCCAAATTGTAAAATGGTCTTATCTATTGGCGATTTCGTTCCAATTCACATTCCAAGTAATATTCGGCATGCTAATTACATTGCCGGTTGCCAAATTGAATTATCTCTTATAGTTTCCGAGATATGGACTATCGATAATTTACACCTTAGGCTCTGCTTCTAACTTGGGCCCAAATTGTAAAATGGTCTTATCTATTGGCGATTTCGTTCCAATTCACATTCCAAGTAATATTGGGCATGCTAATTACATTGCCGGTTGCCAAATTGCATTATCTCTTATAGTTTCCGGGATATGGACTATCGATAATTTACACCATAGGCTCTGCTTCTAACTTGGGCCCAAATTGTAAAATGGTCTTATCTATTGGCGATTTCGTTCCAATTCACATTCCAAGTAATATTCGGCATGCTAATTACATTGCCGGTTGCCAAATTGCATTATCTCTTATAGTTTCCGAGATATGGACTATCGATAATTTACACCTTAGGCTCTGCTTCTAACTTGCTCCCAAATTGTAAAATGGTCTTATCTATTGGCGATTTCGTTCCAATTCACATTCCAAGTAATATTCGGCATGCTAATTACATTGCCGGTTGCCAAGTTGTATTATCTCTTATAGTTTCCGAGATATGGACTATCGATAATTTACACCTTAGGCTCTGCTTCTAACTTGGGCCCAAATTGTAAAATGGTCTTACCTATTGGCGATTTCGTTCCAATTCACATTCCAAGTAATATTCGGCATGCTAATTACATTGCCGGTTGCCAAATTGCATTATCTCTTATAGTTTCCGAGATATGGACTATCGATAATTTACACCTTAGGCTCTGATTCTAACTTGGGCCCAAATTGTAAAATGGTCTTATCTATTGGCGATTTCGTTCCAATTCACATTCCAAGTAATATTCGGCATGCTAATTACATTGCCGGTTGCCAAATTGCATTATCTCTTATAGTTTCCGAGATATGGACTATCGATAATTTACACCTTAGGCTCTGCTTCTAACTTGGGCCCAAATTGTAAAATGGTCTTATCTATTGGCGATTTCGTTCCAATTCACATTCCAAGTAATATTCGGCATGCTAATTACATTGCCGGTTGCCAAATTGAATTATCTCTTATAGTTTCCGAGATATGGACTATCGATAATTTACACCTTAGGCTCTGCTTCTAACTTGGGCCCAAATTGTAAAATGGTCTTATCTATTGGCGATTTCGTTCCAATTCACATTCCAAGTAATATTGGGCATGCTAATTACATTGCCGGTTGCCAAATTGCATTATCTCTTATAGTTTCCGGGATATGGACTATCGATAATTTACACCATAGGCTCTGCTTCTAACTTGGGCCCAAATTGTAAAATGGTCTTATCTATTGGCGATTTCGTTCCAATTCACATTCCAAGTAATATTCGGCATGCTAATTACATTGCCGGTTGCCAAATTGCATTATCTCTTATAGTTTCCGAGATATGGACTATCGATAATTTACACCTTAGGCTCTGCTTCTAACTTGCTCCCAAATTGTAAAATGGTCTTATCTATTGGCGATTTCGTTCCAATTCACATTCCAAGTAATATTCGGCATGCTAATTACATTGCCGGTTGCCAAGTTGTATTATCTCTTATAGTTTCCGAGATATGGACTATCGATAATTTACACCTTAGGCTCTGCTTCTAACTTGGGCCCAAATTGTAAAATGGTCTTACCTATTGGCGATTTCGTTCCAATTCACATTCCAAGTAATATTCGGCATGCTAATTACATTGCCGGTTGCCAAATTGCATTATCTCTTATAGTTTCCGAGATATGGACTATCGATAATTTACACCTTAGGCTCTGATTCTAACTTGGGCCCAAATTGTAAAATGGTCTTATCTATTGGCGATTTCGTTCCAATTCACATTCCAAGTAATATTCGGCATGCTAATTACATTGCCGGTTGCCAAATTGCATTATCTCTTATAGTTTCCGAGATATGGACTATCGATAATTTACACCTTAGGCTCTGCTTCTAACTTGGGCCCAAATTGTAAAATGGTCTTATCTATTGGCGATTTCGTTCCAATTCACATTCCAAGTAATATTCGGCATGCTAATTACATTGCCGGTTGCCAAATTGAATTATCTCTTATAGTTTCCGAGATATGGACTATCGATAATTTACACCTTAGGCTCTGCTTCTAACTTGGGCCCAAATTGTAAAATGGTCTTATCTATTGGCGATTTCGTTCCAATTCACATTCCAAGTAATATTGGGCATGCTAATTACATTGCCGGTTGCCAAATTGCATTATCTCTTATAGTTTCCGGGATATGGACTATCGATAATTTACACCATAGGCTCTGCTTCTAACTTGGGCCCAAATTGTAAAATGGTCTTATCTATTGGCGATTTCGTTCCAATTCACATTCCAAGTAATATTCGGCATGCTAATTACATTGCCGGTTGCCAAATTGCATTATCTCTTATAGTTTCCGAGATATGGACTATCGATAATTTACACCTTAGGCTCTGCTTCTAACTTGCTCCCAAATTGTAAAATGGTCTTATCTATTGGCGATTTCGTTCCAATTCACATTCCAAGTAATATTCGGCATGCTAATTACATTGCCGGTTGCCAAGTTGTATTATCTCTTATAGTTTCCGAGATATGGACTATCGATAATTTACACCTTAGGCTCTGCTTCTAACTTGGGCCCAAATTGTAAAATGGTCTTACCTATTGGCGATTTCGTTCCAATTCACATTCCAAGTAATATTCGGCATGCTAATTACATTGCCGGTTGCCAAATTGCATTATCTCTTATAGTTTCCGAGATATGGACTATCGATAATTTACACCTTAGGCTCTGATTCTAACTTGGGCCCAAATTGTAAAATGGTCTTATCTATTGGCGATTTCGTTCCAATTCACATTCCAAGTAATATTCGGCATGCTAATTACATTGCCGGTTGCCAAATTGCATTATCTCTTATAGTTTCCGAGATATGGACTATCGATAATTTACACCTTAGGTTCTGCTTCTAACTTGGGCCCAAATTGTAAAATGGTCTTATCTATTGGCGATTTCGTTCCAATTCACATTCCAAGTAATATTCGGCATGCTAATTACATTGCCGGTTGCCAAATTGCATTATCTCTTATAGTTTCCGAGATATGGACTATCGATAATTTACACCTTAGGTTCTGCTTCTAACTTGGGCCCAAATTGTAAAATGGTCTTATCTATTGGCGATTTCGTTCCAATTCACATTCCAAGTAATATTCGGCATGCTAATTACATTGCCGGTTGCCAAATTGCATTATCTCTTATAGTTTCCGAGATATGGACTATCGATAATTTACACCTTAGGCTCTGCTTCTAACTTGGGAACAAATTGTAAAATGGTCTTATCTATTGGCGATTTCGTTCCAATTCACATTCCAAGTAATATTCGGCATGCTAATTACATTGCCGGTTGCCAAATTGCATTATCTCTTATAGTTTCCGAGGTATGGACTATCGATAATTTACACCTTAGGCTCTGCTTCTAACTTGGGAACAAATTGTAAAATGGTCTTATCTATTGGCGATTTCGTTCCAATTCACATTCCAAGTAATATTCGGCATGCTAATTACATTGCCGGTTGCCAAATTGCATTATCTCTTATAGTTTCCGAGATATGGACTATCAATAATTTACACCTTAGGCTCTGCTTCTAACTTGGGCCCAAATTGTAAAATGGTCTTATCTATTGGCGATTTCGTTCCAATTCACATTCCAAGTAATATTCGGCATGCTAATTACATTGCCGGTTGCCAAATTGCATTATCTCTTATAGTTTCCTAGATATGGACTATTGATAATTTACACCTTAGGCTCTGCTTCTAACTTGGGCCCAAATTGTAAAATGGTCTTATCTATTGGCGATTTCGTCCCAATTCACATTCCAAGTGATATTCGGCATGCTAATTACATTGCCGGTTGCGAAATTGCATTATCTCTTATAGTTTCCGAGATATGGACTATCAATAATTTACACCTTAGGCTCTGCTTCTAACTTGGGCCCAAATTGTAAAATGGTCTTATCTATTGGCGATTTCGTTCCAATTCACATTCCAAGTAATATTCGGCATGCTAATTACATTGCCGGTTGCCAAATTGCATTATCTCTTATAGTTTCCGAGATATGGACTATCGATAATTTACACCTTAGGCTCTGCTTCTAACTTGGGCCCAAATTGTAAAATGGTCTTATCTATTGGCGATTTCGTTCCAATTCACATTCCAAGTAATATTCGGCATGCTAATTACATTGCCGGTTGCCAAATTGCATTATCTCTTATAGTTTCCGAGATATGGACTATCGATAATTTACACCTTAGGCTCTGCTTCTAACTTGGGCCCAAATTGTAAAATGGTCTTATCTATTGGCGATTTCGTTCCAATTCACATTCCAAGTAATATTCGGCATGCTAATTACATTGCCGGTTGCCAAATTGCATTATCTCTTATAGTTTCCGAGATATGGACTATCGATAATTTACACCTTAGGCTCTGCTTCTAACTTGGGCCCAAATTGTAAAATGGTCTTATCTATTGGCGATTTCGTTCCAATTCACATTCCAAGTAATATTCGGCATGCTAATTACATTGCCGGTTGCCAAATTGAATTATCTCTTATAGTTTCCGAGATATGGACTATCGATAATTTACACCTTAGGCTCTGCTTCTAACTTGGGCCCAAATTGTAAAATGGTCTTATCTATTGGCGATTTCGTTCCAATTCACATTCCAAGTAATATTGGGCATGCTAATTACATTGCCGGTTGCCAAATTGCATTATCTCTTATAGTTTCCGGGATATGGACTATCGATAATTTACACCATAGGCTCTGCTTCTAACTTGGGCCCAAATTGTAAAATGGTCTTATCTATTGGCGATTTCGTTCCAATTCACATTCCAAGTAATATTCGGCATGCTAATTACATTGCCGGTTGCCAAATTGCATTATCTCTTATAGTTTCCGAGATATGGACTATCGATAATTTACACCTTAGGCTCTGCTTCTAACTTGCTCCCAAATTGTAAAATGGTCTTATCTATTGGCGATTTCGTTCCAATTCACATTCCAAGTAATATTCGGCATGCTAATTACATTGCCGGTTGCCAAGTTGTATTATCTCTTATAGTTTCCGAGATATGGACTATCGATAATTTACACCTTAGGCTCTGCTTCTAACTTGGGCCCAAATTGTAAAATGGTCTTACCTATTGGCGATTTCGTTCCAATTCACATTCCAAGTAATATTCGGCATGCTAATTACATTGCCGGTTGCCAAATTGCATTATCTCTTATAGTTTCCGAGATATGGACTATCGATAATTTACACCTTAGGCTCTGATTCTAACTTGGGCCCAAATTGTAAAATGGTCTTATCTATTGGCGATTTCGTTCCAATTCACATTCCAAGTAATATTCGGCATGCTAATTACATTGCCGGTTGCCAAATTGCATTATCTCTTATAGTTTCCGAGATATGGACTATCGATAATTTACACCTTAGGTTCTGCTTCTAACTTGGGCCCAAATTGTAAAATGGTCTTATCTATTGGCGATTTCGTTCCAATTCACATTCCAAGTAATATTCGGCATGCTAATTACATTGCCGGTTGCCAAATTGCATTATCTCTTATAGTTTCCGAGATATGGACTATCGATAATTTACACCTTAGGTTCTGCTTCTAACTTGGGCCCAAATTGTAAAATGGTCTTATCTATTGGCGATTTCGTTCCAATTCACATTCCAAGTAATATTCGGCATGCTAATTACATTGCCGGTTGCCAAATTGCATTATCTCTTATAGTTTCCGAGATATGGACTATCGATAATTTACACCTTAGGCTCTGCTTCTAACTTGGGAACAAATTGTAAAATGGTCTTATCTATTGGCGATTTCGTTCCAATTCACATTCCAAGTAATATTCGGCATGCTAATTACATTGCCGGTTGCCAAATTGCATTATCTCTTATAGTTTCCGAGATATGGACTATCGATAATTTACACCTTAGGCTCTGCTTCTAACTTGGGCCCAAATTGTAAAATGGTCTTATCTATTGGCGATTTCGTTCCAATTCACATTCCAAGTAATATTCGGCATGCTAATTACATTGCCGGTTGCCAAATTGCATTATCTCTTATAGTTTCCGAGATATGGACTATCGATAATTTACACCTTAGGCTCTGCTTCTAACTTGGGCCCAAATTGTAAAATGGTCTTATCTATTGGCGATTTCGTTCCAATTCACATTCCAAGTAATATTCGGCATGCTAATTACATTGCCGGTTGCCAAATTGCATTATCTCTTATAGTTTCCGAGATATTAACTATCGTTAATTTACACCTTAGGCTCTGCTTCTAACTTGGGCCCAAATTGTAAAATGGCCTTATCTATTGGCGATTTCGTTCCAATTCACATTCCAAGTAATATTCGGCATGCTAATTACATTGCCGGTTGCCAAATTGTATTATCTCTTATAGTTTCCGAGATATGGACTATCGATAATTTACACCATAGGCTCTGCTTCTAACTTGGGCCCAAATTGTAAAATGGCCTTATCTATAGGCGATTTCGTTCCAATTCACACTCCAAGTAATATTCGGCATGCTAATTACATTGCCGGTTGCGAAATTGCATTATCTCTTATAGTTTCCGAGATATGGACTATCGATAATTTACACCTTAGGCTCAGCTTCTAACTTGGGCCCAAATTGTAAAATGGTCTTATCTATTGGCGATTTCGTTCCAATTCACATTCCAAGTAATATTCGGCATGCTAATTACATTGCCGGTTGCCAAATTGCATTATCTCTTATAGTTTCCGAGATATGGACTATCAATAATTTACACCTTAGGCTCTGCTTCTAACTTGGGCCCAAATTGTAAAATGGTCTTATCTATTGGCGATTTCGTTCCAATTCACATTCCAAGTAATATTCGGCATGCTAATTACATTGCCGGTTGCCAAATTGCATTATCTCTTATAGTTTCCTAGATATGGACTATTGATAATTTACACCTTAGGCTCTGCTTCTAACTTGGGCCCAAATTGTAAAATGGTCTTATCTATTGGCGATTTCGTCCCAATTCACATTCCAAGTGATATTCGGCATGCTAATTACATTGCCGGTTGCGAAATTGCATTATCTCTTATAGTTTCCGAGATATGGACTATCAATAATTTACACCTTATGCTCTGCTTCTAACTTGGGCCCAAATTGTAAAATGGTCTTATCTATTGGCGATTTCGTTCCAATTCACATTCCAAGTAATATTCGGCATGCTAATTACATTGCCGGTTGCCAAATTGCATTATCTCTTATAGTTTCCGAGATATGGACTATCGATAATTTACGCCTTAGGCTCTGCTTCTAACTTGGGCCCAAATTGTAAAATGGTCTTATCTATTGGCGATTTCGTTCCAATTCACATTCCAAGTAATATTCGGCATGCTAATTACATTGCCGGTTGCCAAATTGCATTATCTCTTATAGTTTCCGAGATATGGACTATCGATAATTTACACCTTAGGCTCTGCTTCTAACTTGGGCCCAAATTGTAAAATGGTCTTATCTATTGGCGATTTCGTTCCAATTCACATTCCAAGTAATATTCGGCATGCTAATTACATTGCCGGTTGCCAAATTGCATTATCTCTTATAGTTTCCGAGATATGGACTATCGATAATTTACACCTTAGGCTCTGCTTCTAACTTGGGCCCAAATTGTAAAATGGTCTTATCTATTGGCGATTTCGTTCCAATTCACATTCCAAGTAATATTCGGCATGCTAATTACATTGCCGGTTGCCAAATTGCATTATCTCTTATAGTTTCCGAGATATGGACTATCGATAATTTACACCTTAGGCTCTGCTTCTAACTTGCTCCCAAATTGTAAAATGGTCTTATCTATTGGCGATTTCGTTCCAATTCACATTCCAAGTAATATTCGGCATGCTAATTACATTGCCGGTTGCCAAATTGCATTATCTCTTATAGTTTCCGAGATATGGACTATCGATAATTTACACCTTAGGCTCTGCTTCTAACTTGGGCCCAAATTGTAAAATGGTCTTACCTATTGGCGATTTCGTTCCAATTCACGTTCCAAGTAATATTCGGCATGCTAATTACATTGCCGGTTGCCAAATTGAATTATCTCTTATAGTTTCCGAGATATGGACTATCGATAATTTACACCTTAGGCTCTGCTTCTAACTTGGGCCCAAATTGTAAAATGGTCTTATCTATTGGCGATTTCGTTCCAATTCACATTCCAAGTAATATTCGGCATGCTAATTACATTGCCGGTTGCCAAATTGCATTATCTCTTATAGTTTCCGAGATATGGACTATCAATAATTTACACCTTAGGCTCTGCTTCTAACTTGGGCCCAAATTGTAAAATGGTCTTATCTATTGGCGATTTCGTTCCAATTCACATTCCAAGTAATATTCGGCATGCTAATTACATTGCCGGTTGCCAAATTGCATTATCTCTTATAGTTTCCTAGATATGGACTATTGATAATTTACACCTTAGGCTCTGCTTCTAACTTGGGCCCAAATTGTAAAATGGTCTTATCTATTGGCGATTTCGTCCCAATTCACATTCCAAGTGATATTCGGCATGCTAATTACATTGCCGGTTGCGAAATTGCATTATCTCTTATAGTTTCCGAGATATGGACTATCAATAATTTACACCTTAGGCTCTGCTTCTAACTTGGGCCCAAATTGTAAAATGGTCTTATCTATTGGCGATTTCGTTCCAATTCACATTCCAAGTAATATTCGGCATGCTAATTACATTGCCGGTTGCCAAATTGCATTATCTCTTATAGTTTCCGAGATATGGACTATCGATAATTTACACCTTAGGCTCTGCTTCTAACTTGGGCCCAAATTGTAAAATGGTCTTATCTATTGGCGATTTCGTTCCAATTCACATTCCAAGTAATATTCGGCATGCTAATTACATTGCCGGTTGCCAAATTGCATTATCTCTTATAGTTTCCGAGATATGGACTATCGATAATTTACACCTTAGGCTCTGCTTCTAACTTGGGCCCAAATTGTAAAATGGTCTTATCTATTGGCGATTTCGTTCCAATTCACATTCCAAGTAATATTCGGCATGCTAATTACATTGCCGGTTGCCAAATTGCATTATCTCTTATAGTTTCCGAGATATGGACTATCGATAATTTACACCTTAGGCTCTGCTTCTAACTTGGGCCCAAATTGTAAAATGGTCTTATCTATTGGCGATTTCGTTCCAATTCACATTCCAAGTAATATTCGGCATGCTAATTACATTGCCGGTTGCCAAATTGAATTATCTCTTATAGTTTCCGAGATATGGACTATCGATAATTTACACCTTAGGCTCTGCTTCTAACTTGGGCCCAAATTGTAAAATGGTCTTATCTATTGGCGATTTCGTTCCAATTCACATTCCAAGTAATATTGGGCATGCTAATTACATTGCCGGTTGCCAAATTGCATTATCTCTTATAGTTTCCGGGATATGGACTATCGATAATTTACACCATAGGCTCTGCTTCTAACTTGGGCCCAAATTGTAAAATGGTCTTATCTATTGGCGATTTCGTTCCAATTCACATTCCAAGTAATATTCGGCATGCTAATTACATTGCCGGTTGCCAAATTGCATTATCTCTTATAGTTTCCGAGATATGGACTATCGATAATTTACACCTTAGGCTCTGCTTCTAACTTGCTCCCAAATTGTAAAATGGTCTTATCTATTGGCGATTTCGTTCCAATTCACATTCCAAGTAATATTCGGCATGCTAATTACATTGCCGGTTGCCAAGTTGTATTATCTCTTATAGTTTCCGAGATATGGACTATCGATAATTTACACCTTAGGCTCTGCTTCTAACTTGGGCCCAAATTGTAAAATGGTCTTACCTATTGGCGATTTCGTTCCAATTCACATTCCAAGTAATATTCGGCATGCTAATTACATTGCCGGTTGCCAAATTGCATTATCTCTTATAGTTTCCGAGATATGGACTATCGATAATTTACACCTTAGGCTCTGATTCTAACTTGGGCCCAAATTGTAAAATGGTCTTATCTATTGGCGATTTCGTTCCAATTCACATTCCAAGTAATATTCGGCATGCTAATTACATTGCCGGTTGCCAAATTGCATTATCTCTTATAGTTTCCGAGATATGGACTATCGATAATTTACACCTTAGGTTCTGCTTCTAACTTGGGCCCAAATTGTAAAATGGTCTTATCTATTGGCGATTTCGTTCCAATTCACATTCCAAGTAATATTCGGCATGCTAATTACATTGCCGGTTGCCAAATTGCATTATCTCTTATAGTTTCCGAGATATGGACTATCGATAATTTACACCTTAGGTTCTGCTTCTAACTTGGGCCCAAATTGTAAAATGGTCTTATCTATTGGCGATTTCGTTCCAATTCACATTCCAAGTAATATTCGGCATGCTAATTACATTGCCGGTTGCCAAATTGCATTATCTCTTATAGTTTCCGAGATATGGACTATCGATAATTTACACCTTAGGCTCTGCTTCTAACTTGGGAACAAATTGTAAAATGGTCTTATCTATTGGCGATTTCGTTCCAATTCACATTCCAAGTAATATTCGGCATGCTAATTACATTGCCGGTTGCCAAATTGCATTATCTCTTATAGTTTCCGAGATATGGACTATCGATAATTTACACCTTAGGCTCTGCTTCTAACTTGGGCCCAAATTGTAAAATGGTCTTATCTATTGGCGATTTCGTTCCAATTCACATTCCAAGTAATATTCGGCATGCTAATTACATTGCCGGTTGCCAAATTGCATTATCTCTTATAGTTTCCGAGATATGGACTATCGATAATTTACACCTTAGGCTCTGCTTCTAACTTGGGCCCAAATTGTAAAATGGTCTTATCTATTGGCGATTTCGTTCCAATTCACATTCCAAGTAATATTCGGCATGCTAATTACATTGCCGGTTGCCAAATTGCATTATCTCTTATAGTTTCCGAGATATTAACTATCGTTAATTTACACCTTAGGCTCTGCTTCTAACTTGGGCCCAAATTGTAAAATGGCCTTATCTATTGGCGATTTCGTTCCAATTCACATTCCAAGTAATATTCGGCATGCTAATTACATTGCCGGTTGCCAAATTGCATTATCTCTTATAGTTTCCGAGATATGGACTATCGATAATTTACACCTTAGGCTCTGCTTCTAACTTGGGCCCAAATTGTAAAATGGTCTTATCTATTGGCGATTTCGTTCCAATTCACATTCCAAGTAATATTAGGCATGCTAATTACATTGCCGGTTGCCAAATTGCATTATTTCTTAGAGTTTCCGAGATATGGACTATCGATAATTTACACCTTAGGCTCTGCTTCTAACTTGGGCCCAAATTGTAAAATCGTCTTATCTATTGGCGATTTCGTTCCAATTCACATTCCAAGTAATATTCGGCATGCTAATTACATTGCCGGTTGCCAAATTGCATTATCTCTTATAGTTTCCGAGATATGGACTATCGATAATTTACACCTTAGGCTCTGCTTCTAACTTGGGCCCAAATTGTAAAATGGTCTTATCTATTGGCGATTTTGTTCCAATTCACATTCGAAGTAATATTCGGCATGCTAATTACATTGCCGGTTGCCAAATTGAATTATCTCTTATAGTTTCCGAGATATGGACTATCGATAATTTACACCTTAGGCTCTGCTTCTAACTTGGGCCCAAATTGTAAAATGGTCTTACCTATTGGCGATTTCGTTCCAATTCACATTCCAAGTAATATTCGGCATGCTAATTACATTGCCGGTTGCCAAATTGCATTATCTCTTATAGTTTCCGAGATATGGACTATCGATAATTTACACCTTAGGCTCTGCTTCTAACTTGGGCCCAAATTGTAAAATGGTCTTATCTATTGGCGATTTCGTTCCAATTCACATTCCAAGTAATATTCGGCATGCTAATTACATTGCCGGTTGCCAAATTGCATTACCTCTTATAGTTTCCGAGATATGGACTATCGATAATTTACACCTTAGGCTCTGCTTCTAACTTGGGCCCAAATTGTAAAATGGTCTTATCTATTGGCGATTTCGTTCCAATTCACATTCCAAGTAATATTCGGCATGCTAATTACATTGCCGGTTGCCAAATTGCATTATCTCTTATAGTTTCCGAGATATGGACTATCGATAATTTACACCTTAGGCTCTGCTTCTAACTTGCTCCCAAATTGTAAAATGGTCTTATCTATTGGCGATTTCGTTCCAATTCACATTCCAAGTAATATTCGGCATGCTAATTACATTGCCGGTTGCCAAATTGTATTATCTCTTATAGTTTCCGAGATATGGACTATCGATAATTTACACCTTAGGCTCTGCTTCTAACTTGGGCCCAAATTGTAAAATGGTCTTATCTATTGGCGATTTCGTTCCAATTCACATTCCAAGTAATATTGGGCATGCTAATTACATTGCCGGTTGCCAAATTGCATTATCTCTTATAGTTTCCGAGATATGGACTATCGATAATTTACACCATAGGCTCTGCTTCTAACTTGGGCCCAAATTGTAAAATGGTCTTATCTATTGGCGATTTCGTTCCAATTCACATTCCAAGTAATATTCGGCATGCTAATTACATTGCCGGTTGCCAAATTGCATTATCTCTTATAGTTTCCGAGATATGGACTATCGATAATTTACACCTTAGGCTCTGCTTCTAACTTGCTCCCAAATTGTAAAATGGTCTTATCTATTGGCGATTTCGTTCCAATTCACATTCCAAGTAATATTCGGCATGCTAATTACATTGCCGGTTGCCAAATTGTATTATCTCTTATAGTTTCCGAGATATGGACTATCGATAATTTACACCTTAGGCTCTGCTTCTAACTTGGGCCCAAATTGTAAAATGGTCTTACCTATTGGCGATTTCGTTCCAATTCACATTCCAAGTAATATTCGGCATCCTAATTACATTGCCGGTTGCCAAATTGCATTATCTCTTATAGTTTCCGAGATATGGACTATCGATAATTTACACCTTAGGCTCTGCTTCTAACTTGGGCCCAAATTGTAAAATGGTCTTATCTATTGGCGATTTCGTTCCAATTCACATTCCAAGTAATATTCGGCATGCTAATTACATTGCTGGTTGCCAAATTGCATTATCTCTTATAGTTTCCGAGATATGGACTATCGATAATTTACACCTTAGGCTCTGCTTCTAACTTGGGCCCAAATTGTAAAATGGTCTTATCTATTGGCGATTTCGTCCCAATTCACATTCCAAGTGATATTCGGCATGCTAATTACATTGCCGGTTGCCAAATTGCATTATCTCTTATAGTTTCCTAGATATGGACTATTGATAATTTACACCTTAGGCTCTGCTTCTAACTTGGGCCCAAATTGTAAAATGGTCTTATCTATTGGCGATTTCGTCCCAATTCACATTCCAAGTGATATTCGGCATGCTAATTACATTGCCGGTTGCGAAATTGCATTATCTCTTATAGTTTCCGAGATATGGACTATCAATAATTTACACCTTAGGCTCTGCTTCTAACTTGGGCCCAAATTGTAAAATGGTCTTATCTATTGGCGATTTCGTTCCAATTCACATTCCAAGTAATATTCGGCATGCTAATTACATTGCCGGTTGCCAAATTGCATTATCTCTTATAGTTTCCTAGATATGGACTATTGATAATTTACACCTTAGGCTCTGCTTCTAACTTGGGCCCAAATTGTAAAATGGTCTTATCTATTGGCGATTTCGTCCCAATTCACATTCCAAGTGATATTCGGCATGCTAATTACATTGCCGGTTGCGAAATTGCATTATCTCTTATAGTTTCCGAGATATGGACTATCAATAATTTACACCTTAGGCTCTGCTTCTAACTTGGGCCCAAATTGTAAAATGGTCTTATCTATTGGCGATTTCGTTCCAATTCACATTCCAAGTAATATTCGGCATGCTAATTACATTGCCGGTTGCCAAATTGCATTATCTCTTATAGTTTCCGAGATATGGACTATCGATAATTTACACCTTAGGCTCTGCTTCTAACTTGTGCCCAAATTGTAAAATGGTCTTATCTATTGGCGATTTCGTTCCAATTCACATTCCAAGTAATATTCGGCATGCTAATTACATTGCCGGTTGCCAAATTGCATTATCTCTTATAGTTTCCGAGATATGGACTATCGATAATTTACACCTTAGGCTCTGCTTCTAACTTGGGCCCAAATTGTAAAATGGTCTTATCTATTGGCGATTTCGTTCCAATTCACATTCCAAGTAATATTCGGCATGCTAATTACATTGCCGGTTGCCAAATTGCATTATCTCTTATAGTTTCCGAGATATGGACTATCGATAATTTACACCTTAGGCTCTGCTTCTAACTTGGGCCCAAATTGTAAAATGGTCTTATCTATTGGCGATTTCGTTCCAATTCACATTCCAAGTAATATTCGGCATGCTAATTACATTGCCGGTTGCCAAATTGCATTATCTCTTATAGTTTCCTAGATATGGACTATTGATAATTTACACCTTAGGCTCTGCTTCTAACTTGGGCCCAAATTGTAAAATGGTCTTATCTATTGGCGATTTCGTCCCAATTCACATTCCAAGTGATATTCGGCATGCTAATTACATTGCCGGTTGCGAAATTGCATTATCTCTTATAGTTTCCGAGATATGGACTATCAATAATTTACACCTTAGGCTCTGCTTCTAACTTGGGCCCAAATTGTAAAATGGTCTTATCTATTGGCGATTTCGTTCCAATTCACATTCCAAGTAATATTCGGCATGCTAATTACATTGCCGGTTGCCAAATTGCATTATCTCTTATAGTTTCCGAGATATGGACTATCGATAATTTACACCTTAGGCTCTGCTTCTAACTTGGGCCCAAATTGTAAAATGGTCTTATCTATTGGCGATTTCGTTCCAATTCACATTCCAAGTAATATTCGGCATGCTAATTACATTGCCGGTTGCCAAATTGCATTATCTCTTATAGTTTCCTAGATATGGACTATTGATAATTTACACCTTAGGCTCTGCTTCTAACTTGGGCCCAAATTGTAAAATGGTCTTATCTATTGGCGATTTCGTCCCAATTCACATTCCAAGTGATATTCGGCATGCTAATTACATTGCCGGTTGCGAAATTGCATTATCTCTTATAGTTTCCGAGATATGGACTATCAATAATTTACACCTTAGGCTCTGCTTCTAACTTGGGCCCAAATTGTAAAATGGTCTTATCTATTGGCGATTTCGTTCCAATTCACATTCCAAGTAATATTCGGCATGCTAATTACATTGCCGGTTGCCAAATTGCATTATCTCTTATAGTTTCCGAGATATGGACTATCGATAATTTACACCTTAGGCTCTGCTTCTAACTTGTGCCCAAATTGTAAAATGGTCTTATCTATTGGCGATTTCGTTCCAATTCACATTCCAAGTAATATTCGGCATGCTAATTACATTGCCGGTTGCCAAATTGCATTATCTCTTATAGTTTCCGAGATATGGACTATCGATAATTTACACCTTAGGCTCTGCTTCTAACTTGGGCCCAAATTGTAAAATGGTCTTATCTATTGGCGATTTCGTTCCAATTCACATTCCAAGTAATATTCGGCATGCTAATTACATTGCCGGTTGCCAAATTGCATTATCTCTTATAGTTTCCGAGATATGGACTATCGATAATTTACACCTTAGGCTCTGCTTCTAACTTGGGCCCAAATTGTAAAATGGTCTTATCTATTGGCGATTTCGTTCCAATTCACATTCCAAGTAATATTCGGCATGCTAATTACATTGCCGGTTGCCAAATTGCATTATCTCTTATAGTTTCCGAGATATGGACTATCGATAATTTACACCTTAGGCTCTGCTTCTAACTTGGGCCCAAATTGTAAAATGGTCTTATCTATTGGCGATTTCGTTCCAATTCACATTCCAAGTAATATTCGGCATGCTAATTACATTGCCGGTTGCCAAATTGCATTATCTCTTATAGTTTCCGAGATATGGACTATCGATAATTTACACCTTAGGCTCTGCTTCTAACTTGGGAACAAATTGTAAAATGGTCTTATCTATTGGCGATTTCGTTCCAATTCACATTCCAAGTAACATTCGGCATGCTAATTACATTGCCGGTTGCCAAATTGCATTATCTCTTATAGTTTCCGAGATATGGACTATCGATAATTTACACCTTAGGCTCTGCTTCTAACTTGGGCCCAAATTGTAAAATGGTCTTATCTATTGGCGATTTCGTTCCAATTCACATTCCAAGTAATATTCGGCATGCTAATTACATTGCCGGTTGCCAAATTGCATTATCTCTTATAGTTTCCGAGATATGGACTATCGATAATTTACACCTTAGGCTCTGCTTCTAACTTGGGCCCAAATTGTAAAATGGTCTTATCTATTGGCGATTTTGTTCCAATTCACATTCCAAGTAATATTCGGCATGCTAATTACATTGCCGGTTGCCAAATTGCATTATCTCTTATAGTTTCCGAGATATTAACTATCGTTAATTTACACCTTAGGCTCTGCTTCTAACTTGGGCCCAAATTGTAAAATGGCCTTATCTATTGGCGATTTCGTTCCAATTCACATTCCAAGTAATATTCGGCATGCTAATTACATTGCCGGTTGCCAAATTGCATTATCTCTTATAGTTTCCGAGATATGGACTATCGATAATTTACACCTTAGGCTCTGCTTCTAACTTGGGCCCAAATTGTAAAATGGTCTTATCTATTGACGATTTCGTTCCAATTCACATTCCAAGTAATATTCGGCATGCTAATTACATTGCCGGTTGCCAAATTGCATTATTTCTTAGAGTTTCCGAGATATGGACTATCGATAATTAACACCTTAGGCTCTGCTTCTAACTTGGGCCCAAATTGTAAAATCGTCTTATCTATTGGCGATTTCGTTCCAATTCACATTCCAAGTAATATTCGGCATGCTAATTACATTGCCGGTTGCCAAATTGCATTATCTCTTATAGTTTCCGAGATATGGACTATCGATAATTTACACCTTAGGCTCTGCTTCTAACTTGGGCCCAAATTGTAAAATGGTCTTATCTATTGGCGATTTCGTTCCAATTCACATTCGAAGTAATATTCGGCATGCTAATTACATTGCCGGTTGCCAAATTCAATTATCTCTTATAGTTTCCGAGATATGGACTATCGATAATTTACACCTTAGGCTCTGCTTCTAACTTGGGCCCAAATTGTAAAATGGTCTTACCTATTGGCGATTTCGTTCCAATTCACATTCCAAGTAATATTCGGCATGCTAATTACATTGCCGGTTGCCAAATTGCATTATCTCTTATAGTTTCCGAGATATGGACTATCGATAATTTACACCTTAGGCTCTGCTTCTAACTTGGGCCCAAATTGTAAAATGGTCTTATCTATTGGCGATTTCGTTCCAATTCACATTCCAAGTAATATTCGGCATGCTAATTACATTGCCGGTTGCCAAATTGCATTACCTCTTATAGTTTCCGAGATATGGACTATCGATAATTTACACCTTAGGCTCTGCTTCTAACTTGGGCCCAAATTGTAAAATGGTCTTATCTATTGGCGATTTCGTTCCAATTCACATTCCAAGTAATATTCGGCATGCTAATTACATTGCCGGTTGCCAAATTGCATTATCTCTTATAGTTTCCGAGATATGGACTATCGATAATTTACACCTTAGGCTCTGCTTCTAACTTGCTCCCAAATTGTAAAATGGTCTTATCTATTGGCGATTTCGTTCCAATTCACATTCCAAGTAATATTCGGCATGCTAATTACATTGCCGGTTGCCAAATTGTATTATCTCTTATAGTTTCCGAGATATGGACTATCGATAATTTACATCTTAGGCTCTGCTTTTAACTTGGGCCCAAATTGTAAAATGGTCTTATCTATTGGCGATTTCGTTCCAATTCACATTCCAAGTAATATTGGGCATGCTAATTACATTGCCGGTTGCCAAATTGCATTATCTCTTATAGTTTCCGAGATATGGACTATCGATAATTTACACCATAGGCTCTGCTTCTAACTTGGGCCCAAATTGTAAAATGGTCTTATCTATTGGCGATTTCGTTCCAATTCACATTCCAAGTAATATTCGGCATGCTAATTACATTGCCGGTTGCCAAATTGCATTATCTCTTATAGTTTCCGAGATATGGACTATCGATAATTTACACCTTAGGCTCTGCTTCTAACTTGCTCCCAAATTGTAAAATGGTCTTATCTATTGGCGATTTCGTTCCAATTCACATTCCAAGTAATATTCGGCATGCGAATTACATTGCCGGTTGCCAAATTGTATTATCTCTTATAGTTTCCGAGATATGGACTATCGATAATTTACACCTTAGGCTCTGCTTCTAACTTGGGCCCAAATTGTAAAATGGTCTTACCTATTGGCGATTTCGTTCCAATTCACATTCCATGTAATATTCGGCATCCTAATTACATTGCCGGTTGCCAAATTGCATTATCTCTTATAGTTTCCGAGATATGGACTATCGATAATTTACACCTTAGGCTCTGCTTCTAACTTGGGCCCAAATTGTAAAATGGTCTTATCTATTGGCGATTTCGTTCCAATTCACATTCCAAGTAATATTCGGCATGCTAATTACATTGCCGGTTGCCAAATTGCATTATCTCTTATAGTTTCCGAGATATGGACTATCGATAATTTACACCTTAGGCTCTGCTTCTAACTTGGGCCCAAATTGTAAAATGGTCTTATCTATTGGCGATTTCGTCCCAATTCACATTCCAAGTGATATTCGGCATGCTAATTACATTGCCGGTTGCGAAATTGCATTATCTCTTATAGTTTCCGAGATATGGACTATCGATAATTTACACCTTAGGCTCAGCTTCTAACTTGGGCCCAAATTGTAAAATGGTCTTATCTATTGGCGATTTCGTTCCAATTCACATTCCAAGTAATATTCGGCATGCTAATTACATTGCCGGTTGCCAAATTGCATTATCTCTTATAGTTTCCGAGATATGGACTATCGATAATTTACACCTTAGGCTCTGCTTCTAACTTGGGCCCAAATTGTAAAATGGTCTTATCTATTGGCGATTTCGTTCCAATTCACATTCCAAGTAATATTCGGCATGCTAATTACATTGCCGGTTGCCAAATTGCATTATCTCTTATAGTTTCCTAGATATGGACTATTGATAATTTACACCTTAGGCTCTGCTTCTAACTTGGGCCCAAATTGTAAAATGGTCTTATCTATTGGCGATTTCGTCCCAATTCACATTCCAAGTGATATTCGGCATGCTAATTACATTGCCGGTTGCGAAATTGCATTATCTCTTATAGTTTCCGAGATATGGACTATCAATAATTTACACCTTAGGCTCTGCTTCTAACTTGGGCCCAAATTGTAAAATGGTCTTATCTATTGGCGATTTCGTTCCAATTCACATTCCAAGTAATATTCGGCATGCTAATTACATTGCCAGTTGCCAAATTGCATTATCTCTTATAGTTTCCGAGATATGGACTATCGATAATTTACACCTTAGGCTCTGCTTCTAACTTGGGCCCAAATTGTAAAATGGTCTTATCTATTGGCGATTTCGTTCCAATTCACATTCCAAGTAATATTCGGCATGCTAATTACATTGCCGGTTGCCAAATTGCATTATCTCTTATAGTTTCCGAGATATGGACTATCGATAATTTACACCTTAGGCTCTGCTTCTAACTTGGGCCCAAATTGTAAAATGGTCTTATCTATTGGCGATTTCGTTCCAATTCACATTCCAAGTAATATTCGGCATGCTAATTACATTGCCGGTTGCCAAATTGCATTATCTCTTATAGTTTCCGAGATATAGACTATCGATAATTTACACCTTAGGCTCTGCTTCTAACTTGGGCCCAAATTGTAAAATGGTCTTATCTATTGGCGATTTCGTTCCAATTCACATTCCTAGTAATATTCGGCATGCTGATTACATTGCCGGTTGCCAAATTGCATTATCTCTTATAGTTTCCGAGATATGGACTATCGATAATTTACACCTTAGGCTCTGCTTCTAACTTGGGCCCAAATTGTAAAATGGTCTTATCTATTGGCGATTTAGTTGCAATTCACATTCCAAGTAATATTCGGCATGCTAATTACATTGCCGGTTGCCAAATTGCATTATCTCTTATAGTTTCCGAGATATGGACTATCGATAATTTACACCTTAGGCTCTGTTTCTAACTTGGGCCCAAATTGTAAAATGGTCTTATCTATTGGCGATTTCGTTCCAATTCACATTCCAAGTAATATTTGGCATGCTAATTACATTGCCGGTTGCCAAATTGCATTATCTCTTATAGTTTCCGAGATATGGACTATCGATAATTTACACCTTAGGCTCTGCTTCTAACTTGGGCCTAAATTGTAAAATGGTCTTATCTATTGGCGATTTCGTTCCAATTCACATTCCAAGTAATATTCGGCATGCTAATTACATTGCCGGTTGCCAAATTGCATTATCTCTTATAGTTTCCGAGATATGGACTATCGATAATTTACACCTTAGGCTCTGCTTCTAACTTGGGCCCAAATTGTAAAATGGTCTTATCTATTGGCGATTTCGTTCCAATTCACATTCCAAGTAATATTCGGCATGCTAATTACATTGCCGGTTGCCAAATTGCATTATCTCTTATAGTTTCCGAGATATGGACTATCAATAATTTACACCTTAGGCTCTGCTTCTAACTTGGGCCCAAATTGTAAAATGGTCTTATCTATTGGCGATTTCATTCCAATTCACATTCCAAGTAATATTCGGCATGCTAATTACATTGCCGGTTGCCAAATTGCATTATCTCTTATAGTTTCCGAGATATGGACTATCGATAATTTACACCTTAGGCTCTGCTTCTAACTTGGGCCCAAATTGTAAAATGGTCTTATCTATTGGCGATTTCGTTCCAATTCACATTCCAAGTAATATTCGGCATGCTAATTACATTGCCGGTTGCCAAATTGCATTATCTCTTATAGTTTCCGAGATATGGACTATCGATAATTTACACCTTAGGCTCAGCTTCTAACTTGGGCCCAAATTGTAAAATGGTCTTATCTATTGGCGATTTCGTTCCGATTCACATTCCAAGTAATATTCGGCATGCTAATTACATTGCCGGTTGCCAAATTGCATTATCTCTTATAGTTTCCGAGATATGGACTATCGATAATTTACACCTTAGGCTCTGCTTCTAACTTGGGCCCAAATTGTAAAATGGTCTTATCTATTGGCGATTTCGTCCCAATTCACATTCCAAGTGATATTCGGCATGCTAATTACATTGCCGGTTGCGAAATTGCATTATCTCTTATAGTTTCCGAGATATGGACTATCGATAATTTACACCTTAGGCTCAGCTTCTAACTTGGGCCCAAATTGTAAAATGGTCTTATCTATTGGCGATTTCGTTCCGATTCACATTCCAAGTAATATTCGGCATGCTAATTACATTGCCGGTTGCCAAATTGCATTATCTCTTATAGTTTCCGAGATATGGACTATCGATAATTTACACCTTAGGCTCTGCTTCTAACTTGGGCCCAAATTGTAAAATGGTCTTATCTATTGGCGATTTCGTTCCAATTCACATTCCAAGTAATATTCGGCATGCTAATTACATTGCCGGTTGCCAAATTGCATTATCTCTTATAGTTTCCTAGATATGGACTATTGATAATTTACACCTTAGGCTCTGCTTCTAACTTGGGCCCAAATTGTAAAATGGTCTTATCTATTGGCGATTTCGTTCCAATTCACATTCCAAGTAATATTCGGCATGCTAATTACATTGCCGGTTGCCAAATTGCATTATCTCTTATAGTTTCCGAGATATGGACTATCGATAATTTACACCTTAGGCTCTGCTTCTAACTTGGGCCCAAATTGTAAAATGGTCTTATCTATTGGCGATTTCGTTCCAATTCACATTCCAAGTAATATTCGGCATGCTAATTACATTGCCGGTTGCCAAATTGCATTATCTCTTATAGTTTCCGAGATATAGACTATCGATAATTTACACCTTAGGCTCTGCTTCTAACTTGGGCCCAAATTGTAAAATGGTCTTATCTATTGGCGATTTCGTTCCAATTCACATTCCTAGTAATATTCGGCATGCTGATTACATTGCCGGTTGCCAAATTGCATTATCTCTTATAGTTTCCGAGATATGGACTATCGATAATTTACACCTTAGGCTCTGCTTCTAACTTGGGCCCAAATTGTAAAATGGTCTTATCTATTGGCGATTTAGTTGCAATTCACATTCCAAGTAATATTCGGCATGCTAATTACATTGCCGGTTGCCAAATTGCATTATCTCTTATAGTTTCCGAGATATGGACTATCGATAATTTACACCTTAGGCTCTGTTTCTAACTTGGGCCCAAATTGTAAAATGGTCTTATCTATTGGCGATTTCGTTCCAATTCACATTCCAAGTAATATTCGGCATGCTAATTACATTGCCGGTTGCCAAATTGCATTATCTCTTATAGTTTCCTAGATATGGACTATTGATAATTTACACCTTAGGCTCTGCTTCTAACTTGGGCCCAAATTGTAAAATGGTCTTATCTATTGGCGATTTCGTCCCAATTCACATTCCAAGTGATATTCGGCATGCTAATTACATTGCCGGTTGCGAAATTGCATTATCTCTTATAGTTTCCGAGATATGGACTATCAATAATTTACACCTTAGGCTCTGCTTCTAACTTGGGCCCAAATTGTAAAATGGTCTTATCTATTGGCGATTTCGTTCCAATTCACATTCCAAGTAATATTCGGCATGCTAATTACATTGCCAGTTGCCAAATTGCATTATCTCTTATAGTTTCCGAGATATGGACTATCGATAATTTACACCTTAGGCTCTGCTTCTAACTTGGGCCCAAATTGTAAAATGGTCTTATCTATTGGCGATTTCGTTCCAATTCACATTCCAAGTAATATTCGGCATGCTAATTACATTGCCGGTTGCCAAATTGCATTATCTCTTATAGTTTCCGAGATATGGACTATCGATAATTTACACCTTAGGCTCTGCTTCTAACTTGGGCCCAAATTGTAAAATGGTCTTATCTATTGGCGATTTCGTTCCAATTCACATTCCAAGTAATATTCGGCATGCTAATTACATTGCCGGTTGCCAAATTGCATTATCTCTTATAGTTTCCGAGATATAGACTATCGATAATTTACACCTTAGGCTCTGCTTCTAACTTGGGCCCAAATTGTAAAATGGTCTTATCTATTGGCGATTTCGTTCCAATTCACATTCCTAGTAATATTCGGCATGCTGATTACATTGCCGGTTGCCAAATTGCATTATCTCTTATAGTTTCCGAGATATGGACTATCGATAATTTACACCTTAGGCTCTGCTTCTAACTTGGGCCCAAATTGTAAAATGGTCTTATCTATTGGCGATTTAGTTGCAATTCACATTCCAAGTAATATTCGGCATGCTAATTACATTGCCGGTTGCCAAATTGCATTATCTCTTATAGTTTCCGAGATATGGACTATCGATAATTTACACCTTAGGCTCTGTTTCTAACTTGGGCCCAAATTGTAAAATGGTCTTATCTATTGGCGATTTCGTTCCAATTCACATTCCAAGTAATATTTGGCATGCTAATTACATTGCCGGTTGCCAAATTGCATTATCTCTTATAGTTTCCGAGATATGGACTATCGATAATTTACACCTTAGGCTCTGCTTCTAACTTGGGCCTAAATTGTAAAATGGTCTTATCTATTGGCGATTTCGTTCCAATTCACATTCCAAGTAATATTCGGCATGCTAATTACATTGCCGGTTGCCAAATTGCATTATCTCTTATAGTTTCCGAGATATGGACTATCGATAATTTACACCTTAGGCTCTGCTTCTAACTTGGGCCCAAATTGTAAAATGGTCTTATCTATTGGCGATTTCGTTCCAATTCACATTCCAAGTAATATTCGGCATGCTAATTACATTGCCGGTTGCCAAATTGCATTATCTCTTATAGTTTCCGAGATATGGACTATCAATAATTTACACCTTAGGCTCTGCTTCTAACTTGGGCCCAAATTGTAAAATGGTCTTATCTATTGGCGATTTCATTCCAATTCACATTCCAAGTAATATTCGGCATGCTAATTACATTGCCGGTTGCCAAATTGCATTATCTCTTATAGTTTCCGAGATATGGACTATCGATAATTTACACCTTAGGCTCTGCTTCTAACTTGGGCCCAAATTGTAAAATGGTCTTATCTATTGGCGATTTCGTTCCAATTCACATTCCAAGTAATATTCGGCATGCTAATTACATTGCCGGTTGCCAAATTGCATTACCTCTTATAGTTTCCGAGATATGGACTATCGATAATTTACACCTTAGGCTCTGCTTCTAACTTGGGCCCAAATTGTAAAATGGTCTTATCTATTGGCGATTTCGTTCCAATTCACATTCCAAGTAATATTCGGCATGCTAATTACATTGCCGGTTGCCAAATTGCATTATCTCTTATAGTTTCCGAGATATGGACTATCGATAATTTACACCTTAGGCTCTGCTTCTAACTTGCTCCCAAATTGTAAAATGGTCTTATCTATTGGCGATTTCGTTCCAATTCACATTCCAAGTAATATTCGGCATGCTAATTACATTGCCGGTTGCCAAATTGTATTATCTCTTATAGTTTCCGAGATATGGACTATCGATAATTTACATCTTAGGCTCTGCTTTTAACTTGGGCCCAAATTGTAAAATGGTCTTATCTATTGGCGATTTCGTTCCAATTCACATTCCAAGTAATATTGGGCATGCTAATTACATTGCCGGTTGCCAAATTGCATTATCTCTTATAGTTTCCGAGATATGGACTATCGATAATTTACACCATAGGCTCTGCTTCTAACTTGGGCCCAAATTGTAAAATGGTCTTATCTATTGGCGATTTCGTTCCAATTCACATTCCAAGTAATATTCGGCATGCTAATTACATTGCCGGTTGCCAAATTGCATTATCTCTTATAGTTTCCGAGATATGGACTATCGATAATTTACACCTTAGGCTCTGCTTCTAACTTGCTCCCAAATTGTAAAATGGTCTTATCTATTGGCGATTTCGTTCCAATTCACATTCCAAGTAATATTCGGCATGCGAATTACATTGCCGGTTGCCAAATTGTATTATCTCTTATAGTTTCCGAGATATGGACTATCGATAATTTACACCTTAAGCTCTGCTTCTAACTTGGGCCCAAATTGTAAAATGGTCTTACCTATTGGCGATTTCGTTCCAATTCACATTCCAAGTAATATTCGGCATCCTAATTACATTGCCGGTTGCCAAATTGCATTATCTCTTATAGTTTCCGAGATATGGACTATCGATAATTTACACCTTAGGCTCTGCTTCTAACTTGGGCCCAAATTGTAAAATGGTCTTATCTATTGGCGATTTCGTTCCAATTCACATTCCAAGTAATATTCGGCATGCTAATTACATTGCCGGTTGCCAAATTGCATTATCTCTTATAGTTTCCGAGATATGGACTATCGATAATTTACACCTTAGGCTCTGCTTCTAACTTGGGCCCAAATTGTAAAATGGTCTTATCTATTGGCGATTTCGTCCCAATTCACATTCCAAGTGATATTCGGCATGCTAATTACATTGCCGGTTGCGAAATTGCATTATCTCTTATAGTTTCCGAGATATGGACTATCGATAATTTACACCTTAGGCTCAGCTTCTAACTTGGGCCCAAATTGTAAAATGGTCTTATCTATTGGCGATTTCGTTCCAATTCACATTCCAAGTAATATTCGGCATGCTAATTACATTGCCGGTTGCCAAATTGCATTATCTCTTATAGTTTCCGAGATATGGACTATCGATAATTTACACCTTAGGCTCTGCTTCTAACTTGGGCCCAAATTGTAAAATGGTCTTATCTATTGGCGATTTCGTTCCAATTCACATTCCAAGTAATATTCGGCATGCTAATTACATTGCCGGTTGCCAAATTGCATTATCTCTTATAGTTTCCTAGATATGGACTATTGATAATTTACACCTTAGGCTCTGCTTCTAACTTGGGCCCAAATTGTAAAATGGTCTTATCTATTGGCGATTTCGTCCCAATTCACATTCCAAGTGATATTCGGCATGCTAATTACATTGCCGGTTGCGAAATTGCATTATCTCTTATAGTTTCCGAGATATGGACTATCAATAATTTACACCTTAGGCTCTGCTTCTAACTTGGGCCCAAATTGTAAAATGGTCTTATCTATTGGCGATTTCGTTCCAATTCACATTCCAAGTAATATTCGGCATGCTAATTACATTGCCAGTTGCCAAATTGCATTATCTCTTATAGTTTCCGAGATATGGACTATCGATAATTTACACCTTAGGCTCTGCTTCTAACTTGGGCCCAAATTGTAAAATGGTCTTATCTATTGGCGATTTCGTTCCAATTCACATTCCAAGTAATATTCGGCATGCTAATTACATTGCCGGTTGCCAAATTGCATTATCTCTTATAGTTTCCGAGATATGGACTATCGATAATTTACACCTTAGGCTCTGCTTCTAACTTGGGCCCAAATTGTAAAATGGTCTTATCTATTGGCGATTTCGTTCCAATTCACATTCCAAGTAATATTCGGCATGCTAATTACATTGCCGGTTGCCAAATTGCATTATCTCTTATAGTTTCCGAGATATAGACTATCGATAATTTACACCTTAGGCTCTGCTTCTAACTTGGGCCCAAATTGTAAAATGGTCTTATCTATTGGCGATTTCGTTCCAATTCACATTCCTAGTAATATTCGGCATGCTGATTACATTGCCGGTTGCCAAATTGCATTATCTCTTATAGTTTCCGAGATATGGACTATCGATAATTTACACCTTAGGCTCTGCTTCTAACTTGGGCCCAAATTGTAAAATGGTCTTATCTATTGGCGATTTAGTTGCAATTCACATTCCAAGTAATATTCGGCATGCTAATTACATTGCCGGTTGCCAAATTGCATTATCTCTTATAGTTTCCGAGATATGGACTATCGATAATTTACACCTTAGGCTCTGTTTCTAACTTGGGCCCAAATTGTAAAATGGTCTTATCTATTGGCGATTTCGTTCCAATTCACATTCCAAGTAATATTTGGCATGCTAATTACATTGCCGGTTGCCAAATTGCATTATCTCTTATAGTTTCCGAGATATGGACTATCGATAATTTACACCTTAGGCTCTGCTTCTAACTTGGGCCTAAATTGTAAAATGGTCTTATCTATTGGCGATTTCGTTCCAATTCACATTCCAAGTAATATTCGGCATGCTAATTACATTGCCGGTTGCCAAATTGCATTATCTCTTATAGTTTCCGAGATATGGACTATCGATAATTTACACCTTAGGCTCTGCTTCTAACTTGGGCCCAAATTGTAAAATGGTCTTATCTATTGGCGATTTCGTTCCAATTCACATTCCAAGTAATATTCGGCATGCTAATTACATTGCCGGTTGCCAAATTGCATTATCTCTTATAGTTTCCGAGATATGGACTATCAATAATTTACACCTTAGGCTCTGCTTCTAACTTGGGCCCAAATTGTAAAATGGTCTTATCTATTGGCGATTTCATTCCAATTCACATTCCAAGTAATATTCGGCATGCTAATTACATTGCCGGTTGCCAAATTGCATTATCTCTTATAGTTTCCGAGATATGGACTATCGATAATTTACACCTTAGGCTCTGCTTCTAACTTGGGCCCAAATTGTAAAATGGTCTTATCTATTGGCGATTTCGTTCCAATTCACATTCCAAGTAATATTCGGCATGCTAATTACATTGCCGGTTGCCAAATTGCATTATCTCTTATAGTTTCCGAGATATGGACTATCGATAATTTACACCTTAGGCTCAGCTTCTAACTTGGGCCCAAATTGTAAAATGGTCTTATCTATTGGCGATTTCGTTCCGATTCACATTCCAAGTAATATTCGGCATGCTAATTACATTGCCGGTTGCCAAATTGCATTATCTCTTATAGTTTCCGAGATATGGACTATCGATAATTTACACCTTAGGCTCTGCTTCTAACTTGGGCCCAAATTGTAAAATGGTCTTATCTATTGGCGATTTCGTCCCAATTCACATTCCAAGTGATATTCGGCATGCTAATTACATTGCCGGTTGCGAAATTGCATTATCTCTTATAGTTTCCGAGATATGGACTATCGATAATTTACACCTTAGGCTCAGCTTCTAACTTGGGCCCAAATTGTAAAATGGTCTTATCTATTGGCGATTTCGTTCCGATTCACATTCCAAGTAATATTCGGCATGCTAATTACATTGCCGGTTGCCAAATTGCATTATCTCTTATAGTTTCCGAGATATGGACTATCGATAATTTACACCTTAGGCTCTGCTTCTAACTTGGGCCCAAATTGTAAAATGGTCTTATCTATTGGCGATTTCGTTCCAATTCACATTCCAAGTAATATTCGGCATGCTAATTACATTGCCGGTTGCCAAATTGCATTATCTCTTATAGTTTCCTAGATATGGACTATTGATAATTTACACCTTAGGCTCTGCTTCTAACTTGGGCCCAAATTGTAAAATGGTCTTATCTATTGGCGATTTCGTTCCAATTCACATTCCAAGTAATATTCGGCATGCTAATTACATTGCCGGTTGCCAAATTGCATTATCTCTTATAGTTTCCGAGATATGGACTATCGATAATTTACACCTTAGGCTCTGCTTCTAACTTGGGCCCAAATTGTAAAATGGTCTTATCTATTGGCGATTTCGTTCCAATTCACATTCCAAGTAATATTCGGCATGCTAATTACATTGCCGGTTGCCAAATTGCATTATCTCTTATAGTTTCCGAGATATAGACTATCGATAATTTACACCTTAGGCTCTGCTTCTAACTTGGGCCCAAATTGTAAAATGGTCTTATCTATTGGCGATTTCGTTCCAATTCACATTCCTAGTAATATTCGGCATGCTGATTACATTGCCGGTTGCCAAATTGCATTATCTCTTATAGTTTCCGAGATATGGACTATCGATAATTTACACCTTAGGCTCTGCTTCTAACTTGGGCCCAAATTGTAAAATGGTCTTATCTATTGGCGATTTAGTTGCAATTCACATTCCAAGTAATATTCGGCATGCTAATTACATTGCCGGTTGCCAAATTGCATTATCTCTTATAGTTTCCGAGATATGGACTATCGATAATTTACACCTTAGGCTCTGTTTCTAACTTGGGCCCAAATTGTAAAATGGTCTTATCTATTGGCGATTTCGTTCCAATTCACATTCCAAGTAATATTCGGCATGCTAATTACATTGCCGGTTGCCAAATTGCATTATCTCTTATAGTTTCCTAGATATGGACTATTGATAATTTACACCTTAGGCTCTGCTTCTAACTTGGGCCCAAATTGTAAAATGGTCTTATCTATTGGCGATTTCGTCCCAATTCACATTCCAAGTGATATTCGGCATGCTAATTACATTGCCGGTTGCGAAATTGCATTATCTCTTATAGTTTCCGAGATATGGACTATCAATAATTTACACCTTAGGCTCTGCTTCTAACTTGGGCCCAAATTGTAAAATGGTCTTATCTATTGGCGATTTCGTTCCAATTCACATTCCAAGTAATATTCGGCATGCTAATTACATTGCCAGTTGCCAAATTGCATTATCTCTTATAGTTTCCGAGATATGGACTATCGATAATTTACACCTTAGGCTCTGCTTCTAACTTGGGCCCAAATTGTAAAATGGTCTTATCTATTGGCGATTTCGTTCCAATTCACATTCCAAGTAATATTCGGCATGCTAATTACATTGCCGGTTGCCAAATTGCATTATCTCTTATAGTTTCCGAGATATGGACTATCGATAATTTACACCTTAGGCTCTGCTTCTAACTTGGGCCCAAATTGTAAAATGGTCTTATCTATTGGCGATTTCGTTCCAATTCACATTCCAAGTAATATTCGGCATGCTAATTACATTGCCGGTTGCCAAATTGCATTATCTCTTATAGTTTCCGAGATATAGACTATCGATAATTTACACCTTAGGCTCTGCTTCTAACTTGGGCCCAAATTGTAAAATGGTCTTATCTATTGGCGATTTCGTTCCAATTCACATTCCTAGTAATATTCGGCATGCTGATTACATTGCCGGTTGCCAAATTGCATTATCTCTTATAGTTTCCGAGATATGGACTATCGATAATTTACACCTTAGGCTCTGCTTCTAACTTGGGCCCAAATTGTAAAATGGTCTTATCTATTGGCGATTTAGTTGCAATTCACATTCCAAGTAATATTCGGCATGCTAATTACATTGCCGGTTGCCAAATTGCATTATCTCTTATAGTTTCCGAGATATGGACTATCGATAATTTACACCTTAGGCTCTGTTTCTAACTTGGGCCCAAATTGTAAAATGGTCTTATCTATTGGCGATTTCGTTCCAATTCACATTCCAAGTAATATTTGGCATGCTAATTACATTGCCGGTTGCCAAATTGCATTATCTCTTATAGTTTCCGAGATATGGACTATCGATAATTTACACCTTAGGCTCTGCTTCTAACTTGGGCCTAAATTGTAAAATGGTCTTATCTATTGGCGATTTCGTTCCAATTCACATTCCAAGTAATATTCGGCATGCTAATTACATTGCCGGTTGCCAAATTGCATTATCTCTTATAGTTTCCGAGATATGGACTATCGATAATTTACACCTTAGGCTCTGCTTCTAACTTGGGCCCAAATTGTAAAATGGTCTTATCTATTGGCGATTTCGTTCCAATTCACATTCCAAGTAATATTCGGCATGCTAATTACATTGCCGGTTGCCAAATTGCATTATCTCTTATAGTTTCCGAGATATGGACTATCAATAATTTACACCTTAGGCTCTGCTTCTAACTTGGGCCCAAATTGTAAAATGGTCTTATCTATTGGCGATTTCATTCCAATTCACATTCCAAGTAATATTCGGCATGCTAATTACATTGCCGGTTGCCAAATTGCATTATCTCTTATAGTTTCCGAGATATGGACTATCGATAATTTACACCTTAGGCTCTGCTTCTAACTTGGGCCCAAATTGTAAAATGGTCTTATCTATTGGCGATTTCGTTCCAATTCACATTCCAAGTAATATTCGGCATGCTAATTACATTGCCGGTTGCCAAATTGCATTATCTCTTATAGTTTCCGAGATATGGACTATCGATAATTTACACCTTAGGCTCAGCTTCTAACTTGGGCCCAAATTGTAAAATGGTCTTATCTATTGGCGATTTCGTTCCGATTCACATTCCAAGTAATATTCGGCATGCTAATTACATTGCCGGTTGCCAAATTGCATTATCTCTTATAGTTTCCGAGATATGGACTATCGATAATTTACACCTTAGGCTCTGCTTCTAACTTGGGCCCAAATTGTAAAATGGTCTTATCTATTGGCGATTTCGTCCCAATTCACATTCCAAGTGATATTCGGCATGCTAATTACATTGCCGGTTGCGAAATTGCATTATCTCTTATAGTTTCCGAGATATGGACTATCGATAATTTACACCTTAGGCTCAGCTTCTAACTTGGGCCCAAATTGTAAAATGGTCTTATCTATTGGCGATTTCGTTCCGATTCACATTCCAAGTAATATTCGGCATGCTAATTACATTGCCGGTTGCCAAATTGCATTATCTCTTATAGTTTCCGAGATATGGACTATCGATAATTTACACCTTAGGCTCTGCTTCTAACTTGGGCCCAAATTGTAAAATGGTCTTATCTATTGGCGATTTCGTTCCAATTCACATTCCAAGTAATATTCGGCATGCTAATTACATTGCCGGTTGCCAAATTGCATTATCTCTTATAGTTTCCTAGATATGGACTATTGATAATTTACACCTTAGGCTCTGCTTCTAACTTGGGCCCAAATTGTAAAATGGTCTTATCTATTGGCGATTTCGTCCCAATTCACATTCCAAGTGATATTCGGCATGCTAATTACATTGCCGGTTGCGAAATTGCATTATCTCTTATAGTTTCCGAGATATGGACTATCAATAATTTACACCTTAGGCTCTGCTTCTAACTTGGGCCCAAATTGTAAAATGGTCTTATCTATTGGCGATTTCATTCCAATTCACATTCCAAGTAATATTCGGCATGCTAATTACATTGCCGGTTGCCAAATTGCATTATCTCTTATAGTTTCCGAGATATGGACTATCGATAATTTACACCTTAGGCTCTGCTTCTAACTTGGGCCCAAATTGTAAAATGGTCTTATCTATTGGCGATTTCGTTCCAATTCACATTCCAAGTAATATTCGGCATGCTAATTACATTGCCGGTTGCCAAATTGCATTATCTCTTATAGTTTCCGAGATATGGACTATCGATAATTTACACCTTAGGCTCTGCTTCTAACTTGGGCCCAAATTGTAAAATGGTCTTATCTATTGGCGATTTCGTTCCAATTCACATTCCAAGTAATATTCGGCATGCTAATTACATTGCCGGTTGCCAAATTGCATTATCTCTTATAGTTTCCGAGATATGGACTATCGATAATTTACACCTTAGGCTCTGCTTCTAACTTGGGCCCAAATTGTAAAATGGTCTTATCTATTGGCGATTTCGTTCCAATTCACATTCCAAGTAATATTCGGCATGCTAATTACATTGCCGGTTGCCAAATTGCATTATCTCTTATAGTTTCCTAGATATGGACTATTGATAATTTACACCTTAGGCTCTGCTTCTAACTTGGGCCCAAATTGTAAAATGGTCTTATCTATTGGCGATTTCGTCCCAATTCACATTCCAAGTGATATTCGGCATGCTAATTACATTGCCGGTTGCGAAATTGCATTATCTCTTATAGTTTCCGAGATATGGACTATCAATAATTTACACCTTAGGCTCTGCTTCTAACTTGGGCCCAAATTGTAAAATGGTCTTATCTATTGGCGATTTCGTTCCAATTCACATTCCAAGTAATATTCGGCATGCTAATTACATTGCCGGTTGCCAAATTGCATTATCTCTTATAGTTTCCGAGATATGGACTATCGATAATTTACACCTTAGGCTCTGCTTCTAACTTGTGCCCAAATTGTAAAATGGTCTTATCTATTGGCGATTTCGTTCCAATTCACATTCCAAGTAATATTCGGCATGCTAATTACATTGCCGGTTGCCAAATTGCATTATCTCTTATAGTTTCCGAGATATGGACTATCGATAATTTACACCTTAGGCTCTGCTTCTAACTTGGGCCCAAATTGTAAAATGGTCTTATCTATTGGCGATTTCGTCCCAATTCACATTCCAAGTGATATTCGGCATGCTAATTACATTGCCGGTTGCGAAATTGCATTATCTCTTATAGTTTCCGAGATATGGACTATCGATAATTTACACCTTAGGCTCAGCTTCTAACTTGGGCCCAAATTGTAAAATGGTCTTATCTATTGGCGATTTCGTTCCGATTCACATTCCAAGTAATATTCGGCATGCTAATTACATTGCCGGTTGCCAAATTGCATTATCTCTTATAGTTTCCGAGATATGGACTATCGATAATTTACACCTTAGGCTCTGCTTCTAACTTGGGCCCAAATTGTAAAATGGTCTTATCTATTGGCGATTTCGTTCCAATTCACATTCCAAGTAATATTCGGCATGCTAATTACATTGCCGGTTGCCAAATTGCATTATCTCTTATAGTTTCCTAGATATGGACTATTGATAATTTACACCTTAGGCTCTGCTTCTAACTTGGGCCCAAATTGTAAAATGGTCTTATCTATTGGCGATTTCGTCCCAATTCACATTCCAAGTGATATTCGGCATGCTAATTACATTGCCGGTTGCGAAATTGCATTATCTCTTATAGTTTCCGAGATATGGACTATCAATAATTTACACCTTAGGCTCTGCTTCTAACTTGGGCCCAAATTGTAAAATGGTCTTATCTATTGGCGATTTCGTTCCAATTCACATTCCAAGTAATATTCGGCATGCTAATTACATTGCCGGTTGCCAAATTGCATTATCTCTTATAGTTTCCGAGATATGGACTATCGATAATTTACACCTTAGGCTCTGCTTCTAACTTGGGCCCAAATTGTAAAATGGTCTTATCTATTGGCGATTTCGTCCCAATTCACATTCCAAGTGATATTCGGCATGCTAATTACATTGCCGGTTGCGAAATTGCATTATCTCTTATAGTTTCCGAGATATGGACTATCAATAATTTACACCTTAGGCTCTGCTTCTAACTTGGGCCCAAATTGTAAAATGGTCTTATCTATTGGCGATTTCATTCCAATTCACATTCCAAGTAATATTCGGCATGCTAATTACATTGCCGGTTGCCAAATTGCATTATCTCTTATAGTTTCCGAGATATGGACTATCGATAATTTACACCTTAGGCTCTGCTTCTAACTTGGGCCCAAATTGTAAAATGGTCTTATCTATTGGCGATTTCGTTCCAATTCACATTCCAAGTAATATTCGGCATGCTAATTACATTGCCGGTTGCCAAATTGCATTATCTCTTATAGTTTCCGAGATATGGACTATCGATAATTTACACCTTAGGCTCTGCTTCTAACTTGGGCCCAAATTGTAAAATGGTCTTATCTATTGGCGATTTCGTTCCAATTCACATTCCAAGTAATATTCGGCATGCTAATTACATTGCCGGTTGCCAAATTGCATTATCTCTTATAGTTTCCGAGATATGGACTATCGATAATTTACACCTTAGGCTCTGCTTCTAACTTGGGCCCAAATTGTAAAATGGTCTTATCTATTGGCGATTTCGTTCCAATTCACATTCCAAGTAATATTCGGCATGCTAATTACATTGCCGGTTGCCAAATTGCATTATCTCTTATAGTTTCCTAGATATGGACTATTGATAATTTACACCTTAGGCTCTGCTTCTAACTTGGGCCCAAATTGTAAAATGGTCTTATCTATTGGCGATTTCGTCCCAATTCACATTCCAAGTGATATTCGGCATGCTAATTACATTGCCGGTTGCGAAATTGCATTATCTCTTATAGTTTCCGAGATATGGACTATCAATAATTTACACCTTAGGCTCTGCTTCTAACTTGGGCCCAAATTGTAAAATGGTCTTATCTATTGGCGATTTCGTTCCAATTCACATTCCAAGTAATATTCGGCATGCTAATTACATTGCCGGTTGCCAAATTGCATTATCTCTTATAGTTTCCGAGATATGGACTATCGATAATTTACACCTTAGGCTCTGCTTCTAACTTGTGCCCAAATTGTAAAATGGTCTTATCTATTGGCGATTTCGTTCCAATTCACATTCCAAGTAATATTCGGCATGCTAATTACATTGCCGGTTGCCAAATTGCATTATCTCTTATAGTTTCCGAGATATGGACTATCGATAATTTACACCTTAGGCTCTGCTTCTAACTTGGGCCCAAATTGTAAAATGGTCTTATCTATTGGCGATTTCGTCCCAATTCACATTCCAAGTGATATTCGGCATGCTAATTACATTGCCGGTTGCGAAATTGCATTATCTCTTATAGTTTCCGAGATATGGACTATCGATAATTTACACCTTAGGCTCAGCTTCTAACTTGGGCCCAAATTGTAAAATGGTCTTATCTATTGGCGATTTCGTTCCGATTCACATTCCAAGTAATATTCGGCATGCTAATTACATTGCCGGTTGCCAAATTGCATTATCTCTTATAGTTTCCGAGATATGGACTATCGATAATTTACACCTTAGGCTCTGCTTCTAACTTGGGCCCAAATTGTAAAATGGTCTTATCTATTGGCGATTTCGTTCCAATTCACATTCCAAGTAATATTCGGCATGCTAATTACATTGCCGGTTGCCAAATTGCATTATCTCTTATAGTTTCCTAGGTATGGACTATTGATAATTTACACCTTAGGCTCTGCTTCTAACTTGGGCCCAAATTGTAAAATGGTCTTATCTATTGGCGATTTCGTCCCAATTCACATTCCAAGTGATATTCGGCATGCTAATTACATTGCCGGTTGCGAAATTGCATTATCTCTTATAGTTTCCGAGATATGGACTATCAATAATTTACACCTTAGGCTCTGCTTCTAACTTGGGCCCAAATTGTAAAATGGTCTTATCTATTGGCGATTTCGTTCCAATTCACATTCCAAGTAATATTCGGTATGCTAATTACATTGCCGGTTGCCAAATTGCATTATCTCTTATAGTTTCCGAGATATGGACTATCGATAATTTACACCTTAGGCTCTGCTTCTAACTTGTGCCCAAATTGTAAAATGGTCTTATCTATTGGCGATTTCGTTCCAATTCACATTCCAAGTAATATTCGGCATGCTAATTACATTGCCGGTTGCCAAATTGCATTATCTCTTATAGTTTCCGAGATATGGACTATCGATAATTTACACCTTAGGCTCTGCTTCTAACTTGGGCCCAAATTGTAAAATGGTCTTATCTATTGGCGATTTCGTTCCAATTCACATTCCAAGTAATATTCGGCATGCTAATTACATTGCCGGTTGCCAAATTGCATTATCTCTTATAGTTTCCGAGATATGGACTATCGATAATTTACACCTTAGGCTCTGCTTCTAACTTGGGCCCAAATTGTAAAATGGTCTTATCTATTGGCGATTTCGTTCCAATTCACATTCCAAGTAATATTCGGCATGCTAATTACATTGCCGGTTGCCAAATTGCATTATCTCTTATAGTTTCCGAGATATGGACTATCGATAATTTACACCTTAGGCTCTGCTTCTAACTTGGGCCCAAATTGTAAAATGGTCTTATCTATTGGCGATTTCGTTCCAATTCACATTCCAAGTAATATTCGGCATGCTAATTACATTGCCGGTTGCCAAATTGCATTATCTCTTATAGTTTCCGAGATATGGACTATCGATAATTTACACCTTAGGCTCTGCTTCTAACTTGGGAACAAATTGTAAAATGGTCTTATCTATTGGCGATTTCGTTCCAATTCACATTCCAAGTAACATTCGGCATGCTAATTACATTGCCGGTTGCCAAATTGCATTATCTCTTATAGTTTCCGAGATATGGACTATCGATAATTTACACCTTAGGCTCTGCTTCTAACTTGGGCCCAAATTGTAAAATGGTCTTATCTATTGGCGATTTCGTTCCAATTCACATTCCAAGTAATATTCGGCATGCTAATTACATTGCCGGTTGCCAAATTGCATTATCTCTTATAGTTTCCGAGATATGGACTATCGATAATTTACACCTTAGGCTCTGCTTCTAACTTGGGCCCAAATTGTAAAATGGTCTTATCTATTGGCGATTTCGTTCCAATTCACATTCCAAGTAATATTCGGCATGCTAATTACATTGCCGGTTGCCAAATTGCATTATCTCTTATAGTTTCCGAGATATTAACTATCGTTAATTTACACCTTAGGCTCTGCTTCTAACTTGGGCCCAAATTGTAAAATGGCCTTATCTATTGGCGATTTCGTTCCAATTCACATTCCAAGTAATATTCGGCATGCTAATTACATTGCCGGTTGCCAAATTGCATTATCTCTTATAGTTTCCGAGATATGGACTATCGATAATTTACACCTTAGGCTCTGCTTCTAACTTGGGCCCAAATTGTAAAATGGTCTTATCTATTGACGATTTCGTTCCAATTCACATTCCAAGTAATATTCGGCATGCTAATTACATTGCCGGTTGCCAAATTGCATTATTTCTTAGAGTTTCCGAGATATGGACTATCGATAATTAACACCTTAGGCTCTGCTTCTAACTTGGGCCCAAATTGTAAAATCGTCTTATCTATTGGCGATTTCGTTCCAATTCACATTCCAAGTAATATTCGGCATGCTAATTACATTGCCGGTTGCCAAATTGCATTATCTCTTATAGTTTCCGAGATATGGACTATCGATAATTTACACCTTAGGCTCTGCTTCTAACTTGGGCCCAAATTGTAAAATGGTCTTATCTATTGGCGATTTCGTTCCAATTCACATTCGAAGTAATATTCGGCATGCTAATTACATTGCCGGTTGCCAAATTCAATTATCTCTTATAGTTTCCGAGATATGGACTATCGATAATTTACACCTTAGGCTCTGCTTCTAACTTGGGCCCAAATTGTAAAATGGTCTTACCTATTGGCGATTTCGTTCCAATTCACATTCCAAGTAATATTCGGCATGCTAATTACATTGCCGGTTGCCAAATTGCATTATCTCTTATAGTTTCCGAGATATGGACTATCGATAATTTACACCTTAGGCTCCGCTTCTAACTTGGGCCCAAATTGTAAAATGGTCTTATCTATTGGCGATTTCGTTCCAATTCACATTCCAAGTAATATTCGGCATGCTAATTACATTGCCGGTTGCCAAATTGCATTACCTCTTATAGTTTCCGAGATATGGACTATCGATAATTTACACCTTAGGCTCTGCTTCTAACTTGGGCCCAAATTGTAAAATGGTCTTATCTATTGGCGATTTCGTTCCAATTCACATTCCAAGTAATATTCGGCATGCTAATTACATTGCCGGTTGCCAAATTGCATTATCTCTTATAGTTTCCGAGATATGGACTATCGATAATTTACACCTTAGGCTCTGCTTCTAACTTGATCCCAAATTGTAAAATGGTCTTATCTATTGGCGATTTCGTTCCAATTCACATTCCAAGTAATATTCGGCATGCTAATTACATTGCCGGTTGCCAAATTGTATTATCTCTTATAGTTTCCGAGATATGGACTATCGATAATTTACATCTTAGGCTCTGCTTTTAACTTGGGCCCAAATTGTAAAATGGTCTTATCTATTGGCGATTTCGTTCCAATTCACATTCCAAGTAATATTGGGCATGCTAATTACATTGCCGGTTGCCAAATTGCATTATCTCTTATAGTTTCCGAGATATGGACTATCGATAATTTACACCATAGGCTCTGCTTCTAACTTGGGCCCAAATTGTAAAATGGTCTTATCTATTGGCGATTTCGTTCCAATTCACATTCCAAGTAATATTCGGCATGCTAATTACATTGCCGGTTGCCAAATTGCATTATCTCTTATAGTTTCCGAGATATGGACTATCGATAATTTACACCTTAGGCTCTGCTTCTAACTTGCTCCCAAATTGTAAAATGGTCTTATCTATTGGCGATTTCGTTCCAATTCACATTCCAAGTAATATTCGGCATGCGAATTACATTGCCGGTTGCCAAATTGTATTATCTCTTATAGTTTCCGAGATATGGACTATCGATAATTTACACCTTAGGCTCTGCTTCTAACTTGGGCCCAAATTGTAAAATGGTCTTACCTATTGGCGATTTCGTTCCAATTCACATTCCAAGTAATATTCGGCATCCTAATTACATTGCCGGTTGCCAAATTGCATTATCTCTTATAGTTTCCGAGATATGGACTATCGATAATTTACACCTTAGGCTCTGCTTCTAACTTGGGCCCAAATTGTAAAATGGTCTTATCTATTGGCGATTTCGTTCCAATTCACATTCCAAGTAATATTCGGCATGCTAATTACATTGCCGGTTGCCAAATTGCATTATCTCTTATAGTTTCCGAGATATGGACTATCGATAATTTACACCTTAGGCTGTGCTTCTAACTTGGGCCCAAATTGTAAAATGGTCTTATCTATTGGCGATTTCGTCCCAATTCACATTCCAAGTGATATTCGGCATGCTAATTACATTGCCGGTTGCGAAATTGCATTATCTCTTATAGTTTCCGAGATATGGACTATCGATAATTTACACCTTAGGCTCAGCTTCTAACTTGGGCCCAAATTGTAAAATGGTCTTATCTATTGGCGATTTCGTTCCAATTCACATTCCAAGTAATATTCGGCATGCTAATTACATTGCCGGTTGCCAAATTGCATTATCTCTTATAGTTTCCGAGATATGGACTATCGATAATTTACACCTTAGGCTCTGCTTCTAACTTGGGCCCAAATTGTAAAATGGTCTTATCTATTGGCGATTTCGTTCCAATTCACATTCCAAGTAATATTCGGCATGCTAATTACATTGCCGGTTGCCAAATTGCATTATCTCTTATAGTTTCCTAGATATGGACTATTGATAATTTACACCTTAGGCTCTGCTTCTAACTTGGGCCCAAATTGTAAAATGGTCTTATCTACTGGCGATTTCGTCCCAATTCACATTCCAAGTGATATTCGGCATGCTAATTACATTGCCGGTTGCGAAATTGCATTATCTCTTATAGTTTCCGAGATATGGACTATCAATAATTTACACCTTAGGCTCTGCTTCTAACTTGGGCCCAAATTGTAAAATGGTCTTATCTATTGGCGATTTCGTTCCAATTCACATTCCAAGTAATATTCGGCATGCTAATTACATTGCCGGTTGCCAAATTGCATTATCTCTTATAGTTTCCGAGATATGGACTATCGATAATTTACACCTTAGGCTCTGCTTCTAACTTGCTCCCAAATTGTAAAATGGTCTTATCTATTGGCGATTTCGTTCCAATTCACATTCCAAGTAATATTCGGCATGCTAATTACATTGCCGGTTGCCAAATTGTATTATCTCTTATAGTTTCCGAGATATGGACTATCGATAATTTACATCTTAGGCTCTGCTTTTAACTTGGGCCCAAATTGTAAAATGGTCTTATCTATTGGCGATTTCGTTCCAATTCACATTCCAAGTAATATTGGGCATGCTAATTACATTGCCGGTTGCCAAATTGCATTATCTCTTATAGTTTCCGAGATATGGACTATCGATAATTTACACCATAGGCTCTGCTTCTAACTTGGGCCCAAATTGTAAAATGGTCTTATCTATTGGCGATTTCGTTCCAATTCACATTCCAAGTAATATTCGGCATGCTAATTACATTGCCGGTTGCCAAATTGCATTATCTCTTATAGTTTCCGAGATATGGACTATCGATAATTTATACCTTAGGCTCTGCTTCTAACTTGCTCCCAAATTGTAAAATGGTCTTATCTATTGGCGATTTCGTTCCAATTCACATTCCAAGTAATATTCGGCATGCGAATTACATTGCCGGTTGCCAAATTGTATTATCTCTTATAGTTTCCGAGATATGGACTATCGATAATTTACACCTTAGGCTCTGCTTCTAACTTGGGCCCAAATTGTAAAATGGTCTTACCTATTGGCGATTTCGTTCCAATTCACATTCCAAGTAATATTCGGCATCCTAATTACATTGCCGGTTGCCAAATTGCATTATCTCTTATAGTTTCCGAGATATGGACTATCGATAATTTACACCTTAGGCTCTGCTTCTAACTTGGGCCCAAATTGTAAAATGGTCTTATCTATTGGCGATTTCGTTCCAATTCACATTCCAAGTAATATTCGGCATGCTAATTACATTGCCGGTTGCCAAATTGCATTATCTCTTATAGTTTCCGAGATATGGACTATCGATAATTTACACCTTAGGCTCTGCTTCTAACTTGGGCCCAAATTGTAAAATGGTCTTATCTATTGGCGATTTCGTCCCAATTCACATTCCAAGTGATATTCGGCATGCTAATTACATTGCCGGTTGCGAAATTGCATTATCTCTTATAGTTTCCGAGATATGGACTATCAATAATTTACACCTTAGGCTCTGCTTCTAACTTGGGCCCAAATTGTAAAATGGTCTTATCTATTGGCGATTTCGTTCCAATTCACATTCCAAGTAATATTCGGCATGCTAATTACATTGCCGGTTGCCAAATTGCATTATCTCTTATAGTTTCCGAGATATGGACTATCGATAATTTACACCTTAGGCTCTGCTTCTAACTTGTGCCCAAATTGTAAAATGGTCTTATCTATTGGCGATTTCGTTCCAATTCACATTCCAAGTAATATTCGGCATGCTAATTACATTGCCGGTTGCCAAATTGCATTATCTCTTATAGTTTCCGAGATATGGACTATCGATAATTTACACCTTAGGCTCTGCTTCTAACTTGGGCCCAAATTGTAAAATGGTCTTATCTATTGGCGATTTCGTCCCAATTCACATTCCAAGTGATATTCGGCATGCTAATTACATTGCCGGTTGCGAAATTGCATTATCTCTTATAGTTTCCGAGATATGGACTATCGATAATTTACACCTTAGGCTCAGCTTCTAACTTGGGCCCAAATTGTAAAATGGTCTTATCTATTGGCGATTTCGTTCCAATTCACATTCCAAGTAATATTCGGCATGCTAATTACATTGCCGGTTGCCAAATTGCATTATCTCTTATAGTTTCCGAGATATGGACTATCGATAATTTACACCTTAGGCTCTGCTTCTAACTTGGGCCCAAATTGTAAAATGGTCTTATCTATTGGCGATTTCGTTCCAATTCACATTCCAAGTAATATTCGGCATGCTAATTACATTGCCGGTTGCCAAATTGCATTATCTCTTATAGTTTCCTAGATATGGACTATTGATAATTTACACCTTAGGCTCTGCTTCTAACTTGGGCCCAAATTGTAAAATGGTCTTATCTATTGGCGATTTCGTCCCAATTCACATTCCAAGTGATATTCGGCATGCTAATTACATTGCCGGTTGCGAAATTGCATTATCTCTTATAGTTTCCGAGATATGGACTATCAATAATTTACACCTTAGGCTCTGCTTCTAACTTGGGCCCAAATTGTAAAATGGTCTTATCTATTGGCGATTTCGTTCCAATTCACATTCCAAGTAATATTCGGTATGCTAATTACATTGCCGGTTGCCAAATTGCATTATCTCTTATAGTTTCCGAGATATGGACTATCGATAATTTACACCTTAGGCTCTGCTTCTAACTTGTGCCCAAATTGTAAAATGGTCTTATCTATTGGCGATTTCGTTCCAATTCACATTCCAAGTAATATTCGGCATGCTAATTACATTGCCGGTTGCCAAATTGCATTATCTCTTATAGTTTCCGAGATATGGACTATCGATAATTTACACCTTAGGCTCTGCTTCTAACTTGGGCCCAAATTGTAAAATGGTCTTATCTATTGGCGATTTCGTTCCAATTCACATTCCAAGTAATATTCGGCATGCTAATTACATTGCCGGTTGCCAAATTGCATTATCTCTTATAGTTTCCGAGATATGGACTATCGATAATTTACACCTTAGGCTCTGCTTCTAACTTGGGCCCAAATTGTAAAATGGTCTTATCTATTGGCGATTTCGTTCCAATTCACATTCCAAGTAATATTCGGCATGCTAATTACATTGCCGGTTGCCAAATTGCATTATCTCTTATAGTTTCCGAGATATGGACTATCGATAATTTACACCTTAGGCTCTGCTTCTAACTTGGGCCCAAATTGTAAAATGGTCTTATCTATTGGCGATTTCGTTCCAATTCACATTCCAAGTAATATTCGGCATGCTAATTACATTGCCGGTTGCCAAATTGCATTATCTCTTATAGTTTCCGAGATATGGACTATCGATAATTTACACCTTAGGCTCTGCTTCTAACTTGGGAACAAATTGTAAAATGGTCTTATCTATTGGCGATTTCGTTCCAATTCACATTCCAAGTAACATTCGGCATGCTAATTACATTGCCGGTTGCCAAATTGCATTATCTCTTATAGTTTCCGAGATATGGACTATCGATAATTTACACCTTAGGCTCTGCTTCTAACTTGGGCCCAAATTGTAAAATGGTCTTATCTATTGGCGATTTCGTTCCAATTCACATTCCAAGTAATATTCGGCATGCGAATTACATTGACGGTTGCCAAATTGTATTATCTCTTATAGTTTCCGAGATATGGACTATCGATAATTTACACCTTAGGCTCTGCTTCTAACTTGGGCCCAAATTGTAAAATGGTCTTACCTATTGGCGATTTCGTTCCAATTCACATTCCAAGTAATATTCGGCATCCTAATTACATTGCCGGTTGCCAAATTGCATTATCTCTTATAGTTTCCGAGATATGGACTATCGATAATTTACACCTTAGGCTCTGCTTCTAACTTGGGCCCAAATTGTAAAATGGTCTTATCTATTGGCGATTTCGTTCCAATTCACATTCCAAGTAATATTCGGCATGCTAATTACATTGCCGGTTGCCAAATTGCATTATCTCTTATAGTTTCCGAGATATGGACTATCGATAATTTACACCTTAGGCTCTGCTTCTAACTTGGGCCCAAATTGTAAAATGGTCTTATCTATTGGCGATTTCGTCCCAATTCACATTCCAAGTGATATTCGGCATGCTAATTACATTGCCGGTTGCGAAATTGCATTATCTCTTATAGTTTCCGAGATATGGACTATCGATAATTTACACCTTAGGCTCAGCTTCTAACTTGGGCCCAAATTGTAAAATGGTCTTATCTATTGGCGATTTCGTTCCAATTCACATTCCAAGTAATATTCGGCATGCTAATTACATTGCCGGTTGCCAAATTGCATTATCTCTTATAGTTTCCGAGATATGGACTATCGATAATTTACACCTTAGGCTCTGCTTCTAACTTGGGCCCAAATTGTAAAATGGTCTTATCTATTGGCGATTTCGTTCCAATTCACATTCCAAGTAATATTCGGCATGCTAATTACATTGCCGGTTGCCAAATTGCATTATCTCTTATAGTTTCCTAGATATGGACTATTGATAATTTACACCTTAGGCTCTGCTTCTAACTTGGGCCCAAATTGTAAAATGGTCTTATCTACTGGCGATTTCGTCCCAATTCACATTCCAAGTGATATTCGGCATGCTAATTACATTGCCGGTTGCGAAATTGCATTATCTCTTATAGTTTCCGAGATATGGACTATCAATAATTTACACCTTAGGCTCTGCTTCTAACTTGGGCCCAAATTGTAAAATGGTCTTATCTATTGGCGATTTCGTTCCAATTCACATTCCAAGTAATATTCGGCATGCTAATTACATTGCCAGTTGCCAAATTGCATTATCTCTTATAGTTTCCGAGATATGGACTATCGATAATTTACACCTTAGGCTCTGCTTCTAACTTGGGCCCAAATTGTAAAATGGTCTTATCTATTGGCGATTTCGTTCCAATTCACATTCCAAGTAATATTCGGCATGCTAATTACATTGCCGGTTGCCAAATTGCATTATCTCTTATAGTTTCCGAGATATGGACTATCGATAATTTACACCTTAGGCTCTGCTTCTAACTTGGGCCCAAATTGTAAAATGGTCTTATCTATTGGCGATTTCGTTCCAATTCACATTCCAAGTAATATTCGGCATGCTAATTACATTGCCGGTTGCCAAATTGCATTATCTCTTATAGTTTCCGAGATATAGACTATCGATAATTTACACCTTAGGCTCTGCTTCTAACTTGGGCCCAAATTGTAAAATGGTCTTATCTATTGGCGATTTCGTTCCAATTCACATTCCTAGTAATATTCGGCATGCTGATTACATTGCCGGTTGCCAAATTGCATTATCTCTTATAGTTTCCGAGATATGGACTATCGATAATTTACACCTTAGGCTCTGCTTCTAACTTGGGCCCAAATTGTAAAATGGTCTTATCTATTGGCGATTTAGTTGCAATTCACATTCCAAGTAATATTCGGCATGCTAATTACATTGCCGGTTGCCAAATTGCATTATCTCTTATAGTTTCCGAGATATGGACTATCGATAATTTACACCTTAGGCTCTGTTTCTAACTTGGGCCCAAATTGTAAAATGGTCTTATCTATTGGCGATTTCGTTCCAATTCACATTCCAAGTAATATTTGGCATGCTAATTACATTGCCGGTTGCCAAATTGCATTATCTCTTATAGTTTCCGAGATATGGACTATCGATAATTTACACCTTAGGCTCTGCTTCTAACTTGGGCCTAAATTGTAAAATGGTCTTATCTATTGGCGATTTCGTTCCAATTCACATTCCAAGTAATATTCGGCATGCTAATTACATTGCCGGTTGCCAAATTGCATTATCTCTTATAGTTTCCGAGATATGGACTATCGATTATTTACACCTTAGGCTCTGCTTCTAACTTGGGCCCAAATTGTAAAATGGTCTTATCTATTGGCGATTTCGTTCCAATTCACACTCCAAGTAATATTCGGCATGCTAATTACATTGCCGGTTGCGAAATTGCATTATCTCTTATAGTTTCCGAGATATGGACTATCGATAATTTACACCTTAGGCTCTGCTTCTAACTTGGGCCCAAATTGTAAAATGGTCTTATCTATTGGCGATTTCGTTCCAATTCACATTCCAAGTAATATTCGGCATGCTAATTACATTGCCGGTTGCCAAATTGCATTATCTCTTATAGTTTCCGAGATATAGACTATCGATAATTTACACCTTAGGCTCTGCTTCTAACTTGGGCCCAAATTGTTAAATGGTCTTATCTATTGGCGATTTCGTTCCAATTCACATTCCAAGTAATATTCGGCATGCTAATTACATTGCCGGTTGCCAAATTGCATTATCTCTTATAGTTTCCGAGATATGGACTATCGATAATTTACACCTTAGGCTCTGCTTCTAACTTGGGCCCAAATTGTAAAATGGTCTTATCTATTGGCGATTTCGTCCCAATTCACATTCCAAGTGATATTCGGCATGCTAATTACTTGCCGGTTGCGAAATTGCATTATCTCTTATAGTTTCCGAGATATGGACTATCAATAATTTACACCTTAGGCTCTGCTTCTAACTTGGGCCCAAATTGTAAAATGGTCTTATCTATTGGCGATTTCATTCCAATTCACATTCCAAGTAATATTCGGCATGCTAATTACATTGCCGGTTGCCAAATTGCATTATCTCTTATAGTTTCCGAGATATGGACTATCGATAATTTACACCTTAGGCTCTGCTTCTAACTTGGGCCCAAATTGTAAAATGGTCTTATCTATTGGCGATTTCGTTCCAATTCACACTCCATGTAATAATCGGCATGCTAATTACATTGCTGGTTGCGAAATTGCATTATCTCTTATAGTTTCCGAGATATGGACTATCGATAATTTACACCTTAGGCTCTGCTTCTAACTTGGGCCCAAATTGTAAAATGGTCTTATCTATTGGCGATTTCGTTCCAGTTCACATTCCAAGTAATATTCGGCATGCTAATTACATTGCCGGTTGCCAAATTGCATTATCTCTTATAGTTTCCGAGATATAGACTATCGATAATTTACACCTTAGGCTCTGCTTCTAACTTGGGCCCAAATTGTAAAATGGTCTTATCTATTGGCGATTTCGTTCCAATTCACATTCCAAGTAATATTCGGCATGCTAATTACATTGCCGGTTGCCAAATTGCATTATCTCTTATAGTTTCCGAGATATGGACTATCGATAATTTACACCTTAGGCTCTGCTTCTAACTTGGGCCCAAATTGTAAAATGGTCTTATCTATTGGCGATTTCGTCCCAATTCACATTCCAAGTGATATTCGGCATGCTAATTACATTGCCGGTTGCGAAATTGCATTATCTCTTATAGTTTCCGAGATATGGACTATCAATAATTTACACCTTAGGCTCTGCTTCTAACTTGGGCCCAAATTGTAAAATGGTCTTATCTATTGGCGATTTCATTCCAATTCACATTCCAAGTAATATTCGGCATGCTAATTACATTGCCGGTTGCCAAATTGCATTATCTCTTATAGTTTCCGAGATATGGACTATCGATAATTTACACCTTAGGCTCTGCTTCTAACTTGGGCCCAAATTGTAAAATGGTCTTATCTATTGGCGATTTCGTTCCAATTCACATTCCAAGTAATATTCGGCATGCTAATTACATTGCCGGTTGCCAAATTGCATTATCTCTTATAGTTTCCGAGATATGGACTATCGATAATTTACACCTTAGGCTCTGCTTCTAACTTGGGCCCAAATTGTAAAATGGTCTTATCTATTGGCGATTTCGTTCCAATTCACATTCCAAGTAATATTCGGCATGCTAATTACATTGCCGGTTGCCAAATTGCATTATCTCTTATAGTTTCCGAGATATGGACTATCGATAATTTACACCTTAGGCTCTGCTTCTAACTTGGGCCCAAATTGTAAAATGGTCTTATCTATTGGCGATTTCGTCCCAATTCACATTCCAAGTGATATTCGGCATGCTAATTACATTGCCGTTTGCGAAATTGCATTATCCCTTATAGTTTCCGAGATATGGACTATCGATAATTTACACCTTAGGCTCTGCTTCTAACTTGGGCCCAAATTGTAAAATGGTCTTATCTATTGGCGATTTCGTTCCAATTCACATTCCAAGTAATATTCGGCATGCTAAGTACATTGCCAATTGCATTATCTCTTATAGTTTCCGAGATATGGACTATCGATAATTTACACCTTAGGCTCTGCTTCTAACTTGGGCCCAAATTGTAAAATGGTCTTATCTATTGGCGATTTAGTTGCAATTCACATTCCAAGTAATATTCGGCATGCTAATTACATTGCCGGTTGCCAAATTGCATTATCTCTTATAGTTTCCGAGATATGGACTATCGATAATTTACACCTTAGGCTCTGCTTCTAACTTGGGCCCAAATTGTCAAATGGTCTTATCAATTGGCGATTTCGTTCCAATTGACATTCCAAGTAATATTCGGCATGCTAATTACATTGCCGGTTGCCAAATTGCATTATCTCTTATAGTTTCCGAGATATGGATTATCGATAATTTACACCTTAGGCTCTGCTTCTAACTTGGGCCCAAATTCTAAAATGGTCTTATCTATTGGCGATTTCGTCCCAATTCACATTCCAAGTGATATTCGGCATGCTAATTACATTGCCGGTTGCGAAATTGCATTATCCCTTATAGTTTCCGAGATATGGACTATCGATAATTTACACCTTAGGCTCTGCTTCTAACTTGGGCCCAAATTGTAAAATGGTCTTATCTATTGGCGATTTCGTTCCAATTCACACTCCAAGTAATATTCGGCATGCTAATTACATTGCCAGTTGCCAAATTGCATTATCTCTTATAGTTTCCGAGATATGGACTATCGATAATTTACACCTTAGGCTCTGCTTCTAACTTGGGCCCAAATTGTAAAATGGTCTTATCTATTGGCGATTTAGTTGCAATTCACATTCCAAGTAATATTCGGCATGCTAATTACATTGCCGGTTGCCAAATTGCATTATCTCTTATAGTTTCCGAGATATGGACTATCGATAATTTACACCTTAGGCTCTGCTTCTAACTTGGGCCCAAATTGTAAAATGGTCTTATCTATTGGCGATTTCGTTCCAATTCACATTCCAAGTAATATTCGGCATGATAATTACATTGCCGGTTGCCAAATTGCATTATCTCTTATAGTTTCCGAGATATGGACTATCGATAATTTACACCTTAGGCTCTGCTTCTAACTTGGGCCCAAATTGTAAAATGGTCTTATCAATTGGCGATTTCGTTCCAATTCACATTCCAAGTAATATTCGGCATGCTAATTACATTGCCGGTTGCCAAATTGCATTATCTCTTATAGTTTCCGAGATATGGACTATCGATAATTTACACCTTAGGCTCTGCTTCTAACTTGGGTCCAAATTGTAAAATGGTCTTATCTATTGGCGATTTAGTTGCAATTCACATTCCAAGTAATATTCGGCATGCTAATTACATTGCCTGTTGCCAAATTGCATTATCTCTTATAGTTTCCGAGATATGGACTATCGATAATTTACACCTTAGGCTCTGCTTTTAACTTGGGCCCAAATTGTAAAATGGTCTTATCTATTGGCGATTGCGTTCCAATTCACATGCCAAGTAATATTCGGCATGCTAATTACATTGCCGGTTGCCAAATTGCATTATCTCTTATAGTTTCCGAGATATGGACTATCGATAATTTACACCTTAGGCTCTGCTTCTAACTTGGGCCCAAATTGTAAAATGGTCTTATCTATTGGCGATTTCGTTCCAATTCACATTCCAAGTAATATTTGGCATGCTAATTACATTGCCGGTTGCCAAATTGCATTATCTCTTATAGTTTCCGAGATATGGACTATCGATAATTTACACCTTAGGCTCTGCTTCTAACTTGGGCCCAAATTGTAAAATGGTCTTATCTATTGGCGATTTCGTTCCAATTCACATTCCAAGTAATATTCGGCATGCTAATTACATTGCCGGTTGCCAAATTGCATTATCTCTTATAGTTTCCGAGATATGGACTATCGATAATTTACACCTTAGGCTCTGCTTCTAACTTGGGCCTAAATTGTAAAATGGTCTTATCTATTGGCGATTTCGTTCCAATTCACATTCCAAGTAATATTCGGCATGCTAATTACATTGCCGGTTGCCAAATTGCATTATCTCTTATAGTTTCCGAGATATAGACTATCGATAATTTACACCTTAGGCTCTGCTTCTAACTTGGGCCCAAATTGTAAAATGGTCTTATCTATTGGCGATTTCGTTCCAATTCACATTCCAAGTAATATTCGGCATGCTAATTACATTGCCGGTTGCCAAATTGCATTATCTCTTATAGTTTCCGAGATATGGACTATCGATAATTTACACCTTAGGCTCTGCTTCTAACTTGGGCCCAAATTGTAAAATGGTCTTATCTATTGGCGATTTCGTCCCAATTCACATTCCAAGTGATATTCGGCATGCTAATTACATTGCCGGTTGCGAAATTGCATTATCTCTTATAGTTTCCGAGATATGGACTATCAATAATTTACACCTTAGGCTCTGCTTCTAACTTGGGCCCAAATTGTAAAATGGCCTTATCTGTTGGCGATTTCGTTCCAATTCACATTCCAAGTAATATTCGGCATGCTAATTACATTGCCGGTTGCCAAATTGCATTATCTCTTATAGTTTCCGAGATATGGACTATCGATAATTTACACCTTAGGCTCTGCTTCTAACTTGGGCCCAAATTGTAAAATGGTCTTATCTATTGGCGATTTCGTTCCAATTCACATTCCAAGTAATATTCGGCATGCTAATTACATTGCCGGTTGCCAAATTGCATTATCTCTTATAGTTTCCGAGATATGGACTATCGATAATTTACACCTTAGGCTCTGCTTCTAACTTGGGCCCAAATTGTAAAATGGTCTTATCTATTGGCGATTTCGTTCCAATTCACATTCCAAGTAATATTCGGCATGCTAATTACATTGCCGGTTGCCAAATTGCATTATCTCTTATAGTTTCCGAGATATGGACTATCGATAATTTACACCTTAGGCTCTGCTTCTAACTTGGGCCCAAATTGTAAAATGGTCTTATCTATTGGCGATTTCGTTCCAATTCACATTCCAAGTAATATTCGGCATGCTAATTACATTGCCGGTTGCCAAATTGCATTATCTCTTATAGTTTCCGAGATATGGACTATCGATAATTTACACCTTAGGCTCTGCTTCTAACTTGGGCCCAAATTGTAAAATGGTCTTATCTATTGGCGATTTCGTTCCAATTCACGTTCCAAGTAATATTCGGCATGCTAATTACATTGCCGGTTGCCAAATTGCATTATCTCTTATAGTTTCCGAGATATGGACTATCGATAATTTACACCTTAGGCTCTGCTTCTAACTTGGGCCCAAATTGTAAAATGGTCTTATCTATTGGCGATTTCGTCCCAATTCACATTCCAAGTGATATTCGGCATGCTAATTACATTGCCGGTTGCGAAATTGCATTATCTCTTATAGTTTCCGAGATATGGACTATCAATAATTTACACCTTAGGCTCTGCTTCTAACTTGGGCCCAAATTGTAAAATGGTCTTATCTATTGGCGATTTCGTTCCAATTCACATTCCAAGTAATATTCGGCATGCTAATTACATTGCCGGTTGCCAAATTGCATTATCTCTTATAGTTTCCGAGATATGGACTATCGATAATTTACACCTTAGGCTCTGCTTCTAACTTGGGCCCAAATTGTAAAATGGTCTTATCTATTGGCGATTTCGTTCCAATTCACATTCCAAGTAATATTCGGCATGCTAATTACATTGCCGGTTGCCAAATTGCATTATCTCTTATAGTTTCCGAGATATAGACTATCGATAATTTACACCTTAGGCTCTGCTTCTAACTTGGGCCCAAATTGTAAAATGGTCTTATCTATTGGCGATTTCGTTCCAATTCACACTCCAAGTAATATTCGGCATGCTAATTACATTGCCGGTTGCGAAATTGCATTATCTCTTATAGTTTCCGAGATATGGACTATCGATAATTTACACCTTAGGCTCTGCTTCTAACTTGGGCCCAAATTGTAAAATGGTCTTATCTATTGGCGATTTCGTTCCAATTCACATTCCAAGTAATATTCGGCATGCTAATTACATTGCCGGTTGCCAAATTGCATTATCTCTTATAGTTTCCGAGATATAGACTATCGATAATTTACACCTTAGGCTCTGCTTCTAACTTGGGCCCAAATTGTAAAATGGTCTTATCTATTGGCGATTTCGTTCCAATTCACATTCCAAGTAATATTCGGCATGCTAATTACATTGCCGGTTGCCAAATTGCATTATCTCTTATAGTTTCCGAGATATGGACTATCGATAATTTACACCTTAGGCTCTGCTTCTAACTTGGGCCCAAATTGTAAAATGGTCTTATCAATTGGCGATTTCGTTCCAATTCACATTCCAAGTAATATTCGGCATGCTAATTACATTGCCGGTTGCCAAATTGCATTATCTCTTATAGTTTCCGAGATATGGACTATCGATAATTTACACCTTAGGCTCTGCTTCTAACTTGGGTCCAAATTGTAAAATGGTCTTATCTATTGGCGATTTAGTTGCAATTCACATTCCAAGTAATATTCGGCATGCTAATTACATTGCCGGTTGCCAAATTGCATTATCTCTTATAGTTTCCGAGATATGGACTATCGATAATTTACACCTTAGGCTCTGCTTTTAACTTGGGCCCAAATTGTAAAATGGTCTTATCTATTGGCGATTGCGTTCCAATTCACATGCCAAGTAATATTCGGCATGCTAATTACATTGCCGGGTGCCAAATTGCATTATCTCTTATAGTTTCCGAGATATGGACTATCGATAATTTACACCTTAGGCTCTGCTTCTAACTTGGGCCCAAATTGTAAAATGGTCTTATCTATTGGCGATTTCGTTCCAATTCACATTCCAAGTAATATTCGGCATGCTAATTACATTGCCGGTTGCCAAATTGCATTATCTCTTATAGTTTCCGAGATATGGACTATCGATAATTTACACCTTAGGCTCTGCTTCTAACTTGGGCCCAAATTGTAAAATGGTCTTATCCATTGGCGATTTCGTTCCAATTCACATTCCAAGTAATATTCGGCATGCTAATTACATTGCCGGTTGCCAAATTGCATTATCTCTTATAGTTTCCGAGATATGGACTATCGATAATTTACACCTTAGGCTCTGCTTCTAACTTGGGCCTAAATGGTAAAATGGTCTTATCTATTGGCGATTTCGTTCCAATTCACATTCCAAGTAATATTCGGCATGCTAATTACATTGCCGGTTGCCAAATTGCATTATCTCTTATAGTTTCCGAGATATAGACTATCGATAATTTACACCTTAGGCTCTGCTTCTAACTTGGGCCCAAATTGTAAAATGGTCTTATCTATTGGCGATTTCGTTCCAATTCACATTCCAAGTAATATTCGGCATGCTAATTACATTGCCGGTTGCCAAATTGCATTATCTCTTATAGTTTCCGAGATATGGACTATCGATAATTTACACCTTAGGCTCTGCTTCTAACTTGGGCCCAAATTGTAAAATGGTCTTATCTATTGGCGATTTCGTCCCAATTCACATTCCAAGTGATATTTGGCATGCTAATTACATTGCCGGTTGCGAAATTGCATTATCTCTTATAGTTTCCGAGATATGGACTATCAATAATTTACACCTTAGGCTCTGCTTCTAACTTGGGCCCAAATTGTAAAATGGCCTTATCTATTGGCGATTTCGTTCCAATTCACATTCCAAGTAATATTCGGCATGCTAATTACATTGCCGGTTGCCAAATTGCATTATCTCTTATAGTTTCCGAGATATGGACTATCGATAATTTACACCTTAGGCTCTGCTTCTAACTTGGGCCCAAATTGTAAAATGGTCTTATCTATTGGCGATTTCGTTCCAATTCACATTCCAAGTAATATTCGGCATGCTAATTACATTGCCGGTTGCCAAATTGCATTATCTCTTATAGTTTCCGAGATATGGACTATCGATAATTTACACCTTAGGCTCTGCTTCTAACTTGGGCCCAAATTGTAAAATGGTCTTATCTATTGGCGATTTCGTTCCAATTCACATTCCAAGTAATATTCGGCATGCTAATTACATTGCCGGTTGCCAAATTGCATTATCTCTTATAGTTTCCGAGATATGGACTATCGATAATTTACACCTTAGGCTCTGCTTCTAACTTGGGCCCAAATTGTAAAATGGTCTTATCTATTGGCGATTTCGTTCCAATTCACATTCCAAGTAATATTCGGCATGCTAATTACATTGCCGGTTGCCAAATTGCATTATCTCTTATAGTTTCCGAGATATGGACTATCGATAATTTACACCTTAGGCTCTGCTTCTAACTTGGGCCCAAATTGTAAAATGGTCTTATCTATTGGCGATTTCGTTCCAATTCACGTTCCAAGTAATATTCGGCATGCTAATTACATTGCCGGTTGCCAAATTGCATTATCTCTTATAGTTTCCGAGATATGGACTATCGATAATTTACACCTTAGGCTCTGCTTCTAACTTGGGCCCAAATTGTAAAATGGTCTTATCTATTGGCGATTTCGTCCCAATTCACATTCCAAGTGATATTCGGCATGCTAATTACATTGCCGGTTGCGAAATTGCATTATCTCTTATAGTTTCCGAGATATGGACTATCAATAATTTACACCTTAGGCTCTGCTTCTAACTTGGGCCCAAATTGTAAAATGGTCTTATCTATTGGCGATTTCGTTCCAATTCACATTCCAAGTAATATTCGGCATGCTAATTACATTGCCGGTTGCCAAATTGCATTATCTCTTATAGTTTCCGAGATATGGACTATCGATAATTTACACCTTAGGCTCTGCTTCTAACTTGGGCCCAAATTGTAAAATGGTCTTATCTATTGGCGATTTCGTTCCAATTCACATTCCAAGTAATATTCGGCATGCTAATTACATTGCCGGTTGCCAAATTGCATTATCTCTTATAGTTTCCGATATATAGACTATCGATAATTTACACCTTAGGCTCTGCTTCTAACTTGGGCCCAAATTGTAAAATGGTCTTATCTATTGGCGATTTCGTTCCAATTCACACTCCAAGTAATATTCGGCATGCTAATTACATTGCCGGTTGCGAAATTGCATTATCTCTTATAGTTTCCGAGATATGGACTATCGATAATTTACACCTTAGGCTCTGCTTCTAACTTGGGCCCAAATTGTAAAATGGTCTTATCTATTGGCGATTTCGTTCCAATTCACATTCCAAGTAATATTCGGCATGCTAATTACATTGCCGGTTGCCAAATTGCATTATCTCTTATAGTTTCCGAGATATAGACTATCGATAATTTACACCTTAGGCTCTGCTTCTAACTTGGGCCCAAATTGTAAAATGGTCTTATCTATTGGCGATTTCGTTCCAATTCACATTCCAAGTAATATTCGGCATGCTAATTACATTGCCGGTTGCGAAATTGCATTATCTCTTATAGTTTCCGAGATATGGACTATCGATAATTTACACCTTAGGCTCTGCTTCTAACTTGGGCCCAAATTGTAAAATGGTCTTATCTATTGGCGATTTCGTCCCAATTCACATTCCAAGTGATATTCGGCATGCTAATTACATTGCCGGTTGCGAAATTGCATTATCTCTTATAGTTTCCGAGATATGGACTATCAATAATTTACACCTTAGGCTCTGCTTCTAACTTGGGCCCAAATTGTAAAATGGTCTTATCTATTCTCGATTTCATTCCAATTCACACTCCAAGTAATATTCGGAATGCTAATTACATTGCCGGTTGCCAAATTGCATTATCTCTTATAGTTTCCGAGATATGGACTATCGATAATTTACACCTTAGGCTCTGCTTCTAACTTGGGCCCAAATTGTAAAATGGTCTTATCTATTGGCGATTTCGTTCCAATTCACACTCCAAGTAATATTCGGCATGCTAATTACATTGCCGGTTGCGAAATTGCATTATCTCTTATAGTTTCCGAGATATGGACTATCGATAATTTACACCTTAGGCTCTGCTTCTAACTTGGGCCCAAATTGTAAAATGGTCTTATCTATTGGCGATTTCGTTCCAATTCACATTCCAAGTAATATTCGGCATGCTAATTACATTGCCGGTTGCCAAATTGCATTATCTCTTATAGTTTCCGAGATATAGACTATCGATAATTTACACCTTAGGCTCTGCTTCTAACTTGGGCCCAAATTGTAAAATGGTCTTATCTATTGGCGATTTCGTTCCAATTCACATTCCAAGTAATATTCGGCATGCTAATTACATTGCCGGTTGCGAAATTGCATTATCTCTTATAGTTTCCGAGATATGGACTATCAATAATTTACACCTTAGGCTCTGCTTCTAACTTGGGCCCAAATTGTAAAATGGTCTTATCTATTGGCGATTTCATTCCAATTCACATTCCAAGTAATATTCGGCATGCTAATTACATTGCCGGTTGCCATATTGCATTATCTCTTATAGTTTCCGAGATATGGACTATCGATAATTTACACCTTAGGCTCTGCTTCTAACTTGGGCCCAAATTGTAAAATGGTCTTATCTATTGAAGATTTCGTTCCAATTCACATTCCAAGTAATATTCGGCATGCTAATTACATTGCCGGTTGCCAAATTGCATTATCTCTTATAGTTTCCGAGATATGGACTATCGATAATTTACACCTTAGGCTCTGCTTCTAACTTGGGCCCAAATTGTAAAATGGTCTTATCTATTGGCGATTTCGTTCCAATTCACGTTCCAAGTAATATTCGGCATGCTAATTACATTGCCGGTTGCCAAATTGCATTATCTCTTATAGTTTCCGAGATATGGACTATCGATAATTTACACCTTAGGCTCTGCTTCTAACTTGGGCCCAAATTGTAAAATGGTCTTATCTATTGGCGATTTCGTTCCAATTCACGTTCCAAGTAATATTCGGCATGCTAATTACATTGCCGGTTGCCAAATTGCATTATCTCTTATAGTTTCCGAGATATAGACTATCCATAATTTACACCTTAGGCTCTGCTTCTAACTTGGGCCCAAATTGTAAAATGGTCTTATCTATTGGCGATTTCGTTCCAATTCACATTCCAAGTAATATTCGGCATGCTAATTACATTGCCGGTTGCCAAATTGCATTATCTCTTATAGTTTCCGAGATATGGACTATCGATAATTTACACCTTAGGCTCTGCTTCTAACTTGGGCCCAAATTGTAAAATGGTCTTATCTATTGGCGATTTCGTTCCAATTCACGTTCCAAGTGATATTCGGCATGCTAATTACATTGCCGGTTGCGAAATTGCATTATCTCTTATAGTTTCCGAGATATGGACTATCAATAATTTACACCTTAGGCTCTGCTTCTAACTTGGGCCCAAATTGTAAAATGGTCTTATCTATTGGCGATTTCGTTCCAATTCACATTCCAAGTAATATTCGGCATGCTAATTACATTGCCGGTTGCCAAATTGCATTATCTCTTATAGTTTCCGAGATATGGACTATCGATAATTTACACCTTAGGCTCTGCTTCTAACTTGGGCCCAAATTGTAAAATGGTCTTATCTATTGGCGATTTCGTTCCAATTCACATTCCAAGTAATATTCGGCATGCTAATTACATTGCCGGTTGCCAAATTGCATTATCTCTTATAGTTTCCGAGATATGGACTATCGATAATTTACACCTTAGGCTCTGCTTCTAACTTGGGCCCAAATTGTAAAATGGTCTTATCTATTGGCGATTTCGTTCCAATTCACATTCCGAGTAATATTCGGCATGCTAATTACATTGCCGGTTGCCAAATTGCATTATCTCTTATAGTTTCCGAGATATAGACTATCGATAATTTACACCTTAGGCTCTGCTTCTAACTTGGGCCCAAATTGTAAAATGGTCTTATCTATTGGCGATTTCGTTCCAATTCACATTCCTAGTAATATTCGGCATGCTGATTACATTGCCGGTTGCCAAATTGCATTATCTCTTATAGTTTCCGAGATATGGACTATCGATAATTTACACCTTAGGCTCTGCTTCTAACTTGGGCCCAAATTGTAAAATGGTCTTATCTATTGGCGATTTAGTTGCAATTCACATTCCAAGTAATATTCGGCATGCTAATTACATTGCCGGTTGCCAAATTGCATTATCTCTTATAGTTTCCGAGATATGGACTATCGATAATTTACACCTTAGGCTCTGCTTCTAACTTGGGCCCAAATTGTAAAATGGTCTTATCTATTGGCGATTTCGTTCCAATTCACATTCCAAGTAATATTTGGCATGCTAATTACATTGCCGGTTGCCAAATTGCATTATCTCTTATAGTTTCCGAGATATGGACTATCGATAATTTACACCTTAGGCTCTGCTTCTAACTTGGGCCCAAATTGTAAAATGGTCTTATCTATTGGCGATTTCGTTCCAATTCACATTCCAAGTAATATTCGGCATGCTAATTACATTTCCGGTTGCCAAATTGCATTATCTCTTATAGTTTCCGAGATATGGACTATCGATAATTTACACCTTAGGCTCTGCTTCTAACTTGGGCCCAAATTGTAAAATGGTCTTATCTATTGGCGATTTCGTTCCAATTCACATTCCGAGTAATATTCGGCATGCTAATTACATTGCCGGTTGCCAAATTGCATTATCTCTTATAGTTTCCGAGATATAGACTATCGATAATTTACACCTTAGGCTCTGCTTCTAACTTGGGCCCAAATTGTAAAATGGTCTTATCTATTGGCGATTTCGTTCCAATTCACATTCCTAGTAATATTCGGCATGCTGATTACATTGCCGGTTGCCAAATTGCATTATCTCTTATAGTTTCCGAGATATGGACTATCGATAATTTACACCTTAGGCTCTGCTTCTAACTTGGGCCCAAATTGTAAAATGGTCTTATCTATTGGCGATTTAGTTGCAATTCACATTCCAAGTAATATTCGGCATGCTAATTACATTGCCGGTTGCCAAATTGCATTATCTCTTATAGTTTCCGAGATATGGACTATCGATAATTTACACCTTAGGCTCTGCTTCTAACTTGGGCCCAAATTGTAAAATGGTCTTATCTATTGGCGATTTCGTTCCAATTCACATTCCAAGTAATATTCGGCATGCTAATTACATTGCCGGTTGCCAAATTGCATTATCTCTTATAGTTTCCGAGATATGGACTATCGATAATTTACACCTTAGGCTCTGCTTCTAACTTGGGCCCAAATTGTAAAATGGTCTTATCTATTGGCGATTTCGTTCCAATTCACGTTCCAAGTAATATTCGGCATGCTAATTACATTGCCGGTTGCCAAATTGCATTATCTCTTATAGTTTCCGAGATATGGACTATCGATAATTTACACCTTAGGCTCTGCTTCTAACTTGGGCCCAAATTGTAAAATGGTCTTATCTATTGGCGATTTCGTTCCAATTCACGTTCCAAGTAATATTCGGCATGCTAATTACATTGCCGGTTGCCAAATTGCATTATCTCTTATAGTTTCCGAGATATAGACTATCCATAATTTACACCTTAGGCTCTGCTTCTAACTTGGGCCCAAATTGTAAAATGGTCTTATCTATTGGCGATTTCGTTCCAATTCACATTCCAAGTAATATTCGGCATGCTAATTACATTGCCGGTTGCCAAATTGCATTATCTCTTATAGTTTCCGAGATATGGACTATCGATAATTTACACCTTAGGCTCTGCTTCTAACTTGGGCCCAAATTGTAAAATGGTCTTATCTATTGGCGATTTCGTTCCAATTCACATTCCAAGTAATATTCGGCATGCTAATTACATTGCCGGTTGCCAAATTGCATTATCTCTTATAGTTTCCGAGATATAGACTATCGATAATTTACACCTTAGGCTCTGCTTCTAACTTGGGCCCAAATTGTAAAATGGTCTTATCTATTGGCGATTTCGTTCCAATTCACATTCCAAGTAATATTCGGCATGCTGATTACATTGCCGGTTGCCAAATTGCATTATCTCTTATAGTTTCCGAGATATGGACTATCGATAATTTACACCTTAGGCTCTGCTTCTAACTTGGGCCCAAATTGTAAAATGGTCTTTATCTATTGGCGATTTAGTTGCAATTCACATTCCAAGTAATATTCGGCATGCTAATTACATTGCCGGTTGCCAAATTGCATTATCTCTTATAGTTTCCGAGATATAGACTATCCATAATTTACACCTTAGGCTCTGCTTCTAACTTGGGCCCAAATTGTAAAATGGTCTTATCTATTGGCGATTTCGTTCCAATTCACATTCCAAGTAATATTCGGCATGCTAATTACATTGCCGGTTGCCAAATTGCATTATCTCTTATAGTTTCCTAGATATGGACTATTGATAATTTACACCTTAGGCTCTGCTTCTAACTTGGGCCCAAATTGTAAAATGGTCTTATCTATTGGCGATTTCGTCCCAATTCACATTCCAAGTGATATTCGGCATGCTAATTACATTGCCGGTTGCGAAATTGCATTATCTCTTATAGTTTCCGAGATATGGACTATCAATAATTTACACCTTAGGCTCTGCTTCTAACTTGGGCCCAAATTGTAAAATGGTCTTATCTATTGGCGATTTCGTTCCAATTCACATTCCAAGTAATATTCGGCATGCTAATTACATTGCCGGTTGCCAAATTGCATTATCTCTTATAGTTTCCGAGATATGGACTATCGATAATTTACACCTTAGGCTCTGCTTCTAACTTGGGCCCAAATTGTAAAATGGTCTTATCTATTGGCGATTTCGTTCCAATTCACATTCCAAGTAATATTCGGCATGCTAATTACATTGCCGGTTGCCAAATTGCATTATCTCTTATAGTTTCCGAGATATGGACTATCGATAATTTACACCTTAGGCTCTGCTTCTAACTTGGGCCCAAATTGTAAAATGGTCTTATCTATTGGCGATTTCGTTCCAATTCACATTCCGAGTAATATTCGGCATGCTAATTACATTGCCGGTTGCCAAATTGCATTATCTCTTATAGTTTCCGAGATATAGACTATCGATAATTTACACCTTAGGCTCTGCTTCTAACTTGGGCCCAAATTGTAAAATGGTCTTATCTATTGGCGATTTCGTTCCAATTCACATTCCTAGTAATATTCGGCATGCTGATTACATTGCCGGTTGCCAAATTGCATTATCTCTTATAGTTTCCGAGATATGGACTATCGATAATTTACACCTTAGGCTCTGCTTCTAACTTGGGCCCAAATTGTAAAATGGTCTTATCTATTGGCGATTTAGTTGCAATTCACATTCCAAGTAATATTCGGCATGCTAATTACATTGCCGGTTGCCAAATTGCATTATCTCTTATAGTTTCCGAGATATGGACTATCGATAATTTACACCTTAGGCTCTGCTTCTAACTTGGGCCCAAATTGTAAAATGGTCTTATCTATTGGCGATTTCGTTCCAATTCACATTCCAAGTAATATTTGGCATGCTAATTACATTGCCGGTTGCCAAATTGCATTATCTCTTATAGTTTCCGAGATATGGACTATCGATAATTTACACCTTAGGCTCTGCTTCTAACTTGGGCCTAAATTGTAAAATGGTCTTATCTATTGGCTATTTCGTTCCAATTCACATTCCAAGTAATATTCGGCATGCTAATTACATTGCCGGTTGCCAAATTGCATTATCTCTTATAGTTTCCGAGATATGGACTATCGATTATTTACACCTTAGGCTCTGCTTCTAACTTGGGCCCAAATTGTAAAATGGTCTTATCTATTGGCGATTTCGTTCCAATTCACACTCCAAGTAATATTCGGCATGCTAATTACATTGCCGGTTGCGAAATTGCATTATCTCTTATAGTTTCCGAGATATGGACTATCGATAATTTACACCTTAGGCTCTGCTTCTAACTTGGGCCCAAATTGTAAAATGGTCTTATCTATTGGCGATTTCGTTCCAATTCACATTCCAAGTAATATTCGGCATGCTAATTACATTGCCGGTTGCCAAATTGCATTATCTCTTATAGTTTCCGAGATATAGACTATCGATAATTTACACCTTAGGCTCTGCTTCTAACTTGGGCCCAAATTGTTAAATGGTCTTATCTATTGGCGATTTCGTTCCAATTCACATTCCAAGTAATATTCGGCATGCTAATTACATTGCCGGTTGCCAAATTGCATTATCTCTTATAGTTTCCGAGATATGGACTATCGATAATTTACACCTTAGGCTCTGCTTCTAACTTGGGCCCAAATTGTAAAATGGTCTTATCTATTGGCGATTTCGTCCCAATTCACATTCCAAGTGATATTCGGCATGCTAATTACTTGCCGGTTGCGAAATTGCATTATCTCTTATAGTTTCCGAGATATGGACTATCAATAATTTACACCTTAGGCTCTGCTTCTAACTTGGGCCCAAATTGTAAAATGGTCTTATCTATTGGCGATTTCATTCCAATTCACATTCCAAGTAATATTCGGCATGCTAATTACATTGCCGGTTGCCAAATTGCATTATCTCTTATAGTTTCCGAGATATGGACTATCGATAATTTACACCTTAGGCTCTGCTTCTAACTTGGGCCCAAATTGTAAAATGGTCTTATCTATTGGCGATTTCGTTCCAATTCACACTCCAAGTAATATTCGGCATGCTAATTACATTGCCGGTTGCGAAATTGCATTATCTCTTATAGTTTCCGAGATATGGACTATCGATAATTTACACCTTAGGCTCTGCTTCTAACTTGGGCCCAAATTGTAAAATGGTCTTATCTATTGGCGATTTCGTTCCAATTCACATTCCAAGTAATATTCGGCATGCTAATTACATTGCCGGTTGCCAAATTGCATTATCTCTTATAGTTTCCGAGATATAGACTATCGATAATTTACACCTTAGGCTCTGCTTCTAACTTGGGCCCAAATTGTAAAATGGTCTTATCTATTGGCGATTTCGTTCCAATTCACATTCCAAGTAATATTCGGCATGCTAATTACATTGCCGGTTGCCAAATTGCATTATCTCTTATAGTTTCCGAGATATGGACTATCGATAATTTACACCTTAGGCTCTGCTTCTAACTTGGGCCCAAATTGTAAAATGGTCTTATCTATTGGCGATTTCGTTCCAATTCACATTCCAAGTAATATTCGGCATGCTAATTACATTGCCGGTTGCCAAATTGCATTATCTCTTATAGTTTCCGAGATATGGACTATCGATAATTTACACCTTAGGCTCTGCTTCTAACTTGGGCCCAAATTGTAAAATGGTCTTATCTATTGGCGATTTCGTTCCAATTCACGTTCCAAGTAATATTCGGCATGCTAATTACATTGCCGGTTGCCAAATTGCATTATCTCTTATAGTTTCCGAGATATGGACTATCGATAATTTACACCTTAGGCTCTGCTTCTAACTTGGGCCCAAATTGTAAAATGGTCTTATCTATTGGCGATTTCGTTCCAATTCACGTTCCAAGTAATATTCGGCATGCTAATTACATTGCCGGTTGCCAAATTGCATTATCTCTTATAGTTTCCGAGATATAGACTATCCATAATTTACACCTTAGGCTCTGCTTCTAACTTGGGCCCAAATTGTAAAATGGTCTTATCTATTGGCGATTTCGTTCCAATTCACATTCCAAGTAATATTCGGCATGCTAATTACATTGCCGGTTGCCAAATTGCATTATCTCTTATAGTTTCCGAGATATGGACTATCGATAATTTACACCTTAGGCTCTGCTTCTAACTTGGGCCCAAATTGTAAAATGGTCTTATCTATTGGCGATTTCGTTCCAATTCACATTCCAAGTAATATTCGGCATGCTAATTACATTGCCGGTTGCCAAATTGCATTATCTCTTATAGTTTCCGAGATATAGACTATCGATAATTTACACCTTAGGCTCTGCTTCTAACTTGGGCCCAAATTGTAAAATGGTCTTATCTATTGGCGATTTCGTTCCAATTCACATTCCAAGTAATATTCGGCATGCTGATTACATTGCCGGTTGCCAAATTGCATTATCTCTTATAGTTTCCGAGATATGGACTATCGATAATTTACACCTTAGGCTCTGCTTCTAACTTGGGCCCAAATTGTAAAATGGTCTTTATCTATTGGCGATTTAGTTGCAATTCACATTCCAAGTAATATTCGGCATGCTAATTACATTGCCGGTTGCCAAATTGCATTATCTCTTATAGTTTCCGAGATATAGACTATCCATAATTTACACCTTAGGCTCTGCTTCTAACTTGGGCCCAAATTGTAAAATGGTCTTATCTATTGGCGATTTCGTTCCAATTCACATTCCAAGTAATATTCGGCATGCTAATTACATTGCCGGTTGCCAAATTGCATTATCTCTTATAGTTTCCTAGATATGGACTATTGATAATTTACACCTTAGGCTCTGCTTCTAACTTGGGCCCAAATTGTAAAATGGTCTTATCTATTGGCGATTTCGTCCCAATTCACATTCCAAGTGATATTCGGCATGCTAATTACATTGCCGGTTGCGAAATTGCATTATCTCTTATAGTTTCCGAGATATGGACTATCAATAATTTACACCTTAGGCTCTGCTTCTAACTTGGGCCCAAATTGTAAAATGGTCTTATCTATTGGCGATTTCGTTCCAATTCACATTCCAAGTAATATTCGGCATGCTAATTACATTGCCGGTTGCCAAATTGCATTATCTCTTATAGTTTCCGAGATATGGACTATCGATAATTTACACCTTAGGCTCTGCTTCTAACTTGGGCCCAAATTGTAAAATGGTCTTATCTATTGGCGATTTCGTTCCAATTCACATTCCAAGTAATATTCGGCATGCTAATTACATTGCCGGTTGCCAAATTGCATTATCTCTTATAGTTTCCGAGATATGGACTATCGATAATTTACACCTTAGGCTCTGCTTCTAACTTGGGCCCAAATTGTAAAATGGTCTTATCTATTGGCGATTTCGTTCCAATTCACATTCCGAGTAATATTCGGCATGCTAATTACATTGCCGGTTGCCAAATTGCATTATCTCTTATAGTTTCCGAGATATAGACTATCGATAATTTACACCTTAGGCTCTGCTTCTAACTTGGGCCCAAATTGTAAAATGGTCTTATCTATTGGCGATTTCGTTCCAATTCACATTCCTAGTAATATTCGGCATGCTGATTACATTGCCGGTTGCCAAATTGCATTATCTCTTATAGTTTCCGAGATATGGACTATCGATAATTTACACCTTAGGCTCTGCTTCTAACTTGGGCCCAAATTGTAAAATGGTCTTATCTATTGGCGATTTAGTTGCAATTCACATTCCAAGTAATATTCGGCATGCTAATTACATTGCCGGTTGCCAAATTGCATTATCTCTTATAGTTTCCGAGATATGGACTATCGATAATTTACACCTTAGGCTCTGCTTCTAACTTGGGCCCAAATTGTAAAATGGTCTTATCTATTGGCGATTTCGTTCCAATTCACATTCCAAGTAATATTTGGCATGCTAATTACATTGCCGGTTGCCAAATTGCATTATCTCTTATAGTTTCCGAGATATGGACTATCGATAATTTACACCTTAGGCTCTGCTTCTAACTTGGGCCTAAATTGTAAAATGGTCTTATCTATTGGCTATTTCGTTCCAATTCACATTCCAAGTAATATTCGGCATGCTAATTACATTGCCGGTTGCCAAATTGCATTATCTCTTATAGTTTCCGAGATATGGACTATCGATTATTTACACCTTAGGCTCTGCTTCTAACTTGGGCCCAAATTGTAAAATGGTCTTATCTATTGGCGATTTCGTTCCAATTCACACTCCAAGTAATATTCGGCATGCTAATTACATTGCCGGTTGCGAAATTGCATTATCTCTTATAGTTTCCGAGATATGGACTATCGATAATTTACACCTTAGGCTCTGCTTCTAACTTGGGCCCAAATTGTAAAATGGTCTTATCTATTGGCGATTTCGTTCCAATTCACATTCCAAGTAATATTCGGCATGCTAATTACATTGCCGGTTGCCAAATTGCATTATCTCTTATAGTTTCCGAGATATAGACTATCGATAATTTACACCTTAGGCTCTGCTTCTAACTTGGGCCCAAATTGTTAAATGGTCTTATCTATTGGCGATTTCGTTCCAATTCACATTCCAAGTAATATTCGGCATGCTAATTACATTGCCGGTTGCCAAATTGCATTATCTCTTATAGTTTCCGAGATATGGACTATCGATAATTTACACCTTAGGCTCTGCTTCTAACTTGGGCCCAAATTGTAAAATGGTCTTATCTATTGGCGATTTCGTCCCAATTCACATTCCAAGTGATATTCGGCATGCTAATTACTTGCCGGTTGCGAAATTGCATTATCTCTTATAGTTTCCGAGATATGGACTATCAATAATTTACACCTTAGGCTCTGCTTCTAACTTGGGCCCAAATTGTAAAATGGTCTTATCTATTGGCGATTTCATTCCAATTCACATTCCAAGTAATATTCGGCATGCTAATTACATTGCCGGTTGCCAAATTGCATTATCTCTTATAGTTTCCGAGATATGGACTATCGATAATTTACACCTTAGGCTCTGCTTCTAACTTGGGCCCAAATTGTAAAATGGTCTTATCTATTGGCGATTTCGTTCCAATTCACACTCCAAGTAATATTCGGCATGCTAATTACATTGCCGGTTGCGAAATTGCATTATCTCTTATAGTTTCCGAGATATGGACTATCGATAATTTACACCTTAGGCTCTGCTTCTAACTTGGGCCCAAATTGTAAAATGGTCTTATCTATTGGCGATTTCGTTCCAATTCACATTCCAAGTAATATTCGGCATGCTAATTACATTGCCGGTTGCCAAATTGCATTATCTCTTATAGTTTCCGAGATATAGACTATCGATAATTTACACCTTAGGCTCTGCTTCTAACTTGGGCCCAAATTGTAAAATGGTCTTATCTATTGGCGATTTCGTTCCAATTCACATTCCAAGTAATATTCGGCATGCTAATTACATTGCCGGTTGCCAAATTGCATTATCTCTTATAGTTTCCGAGATATGGACTATCGATAATTTACACCTTAGGCTCTGCTTCTAACTTGGGCCCAAATTGTAAAATGGTCTTATCTATTGGCGATTTAGTTGCAATTCACATTCCAAGTAATATTCGGCATGCTAATTACATTGCCGGTTGCCAAATTGCATTATCTCTTATAGTTTCCGAGATATGGACTATCGATAATTTACACCTTAGGCTCTGCTTCTAACTTGGGCCCAAATTGTAAAATGGTCTTATCTATTGAAGATTTCGTTCCAATTCACATTCCAAGTAATATTCGGCATGCTAATTACATTGCCGGTTGCCAAATTGCATTATCTCTTATAGTTTCCGAGATATGGACTATCGATAATTTACACCTTAGGCTCTGCTTCTAACTTGGGCCCAAATTGTAAAATGGTCTTATCTATTGGCGATTTCGTTCCAATTCACGTTCCAAGTAATATTCGGCATGCTAATTACATTGCCGGTTGCCAAATTGCATTATCTCTTATAGTTTCCGAGATATGGACTATCGATAATTTACACCTTAGGCTCTGCTTCTAACTTGGGCCCAAATTGTAAAATGGTCTTATCTATTGGCGATATCGTTCCAATTCACATTCCAAGTAATATTCGGCATGCTAATTACATTGCCGGTTGCCAAATTGCATTATCTCTTATAGTTTCCGAGATATGGACTATCGATAATTTACACCTTAGGCTCTGCTTCTAACTTGGGCCCAAATTGTAAAATGGTCTTATCTATTGGCGATTTCGTTCCAATTCACATTCCAAGTAATATTCGGCATGCTAATTACATTGCCGGTTGCCAAATTGCATTATCTCTTATAGTTTCCGAGATATAGACTATCGATAATTTACACCTTAGGCTCTGCTTCTAACTTGGGCCCAAATTGTAAAATGGTCTTATCTATTGGCGATTTCGTTCCAATTCACTTTCCAAGTAATATTCGGCATGCTGATTACATTGCCGGTTGCCAAATTGCATTATCTCTTATAGTTTCCGAGATATGGACTATCGATAATTTACACCTTAGGCTCTGCTTCTAACTTGGGCCCAAATTGTAAAATGGTCTTTATCTATTGGCGATTTAGTTGCAATTCACATTCCAAGTAATATTCGGCATGCTAATTACATTGCCGGTTGCCAAATTGCATTATCTCTTATAGTTTCCGAGATATAGACTATCCATAATTTACACCTTAGGCTCTGCTTCTAACTTGGGCCCAAATTGTAAAATGGTCTTATCTATTGGCGATTTCGTTCCAATTCACATTCCAAGTAATATTCGGCATGCTAATTACATTGCCGGTTGCCAAATTGCATTATCTCTTATAGTTTCCTAGATATGGACTATTGATAATTTACACCTTAGGCTCTGCTTCTAACTTGGGCCCAAATTGTAAAATGGTCTTATCTATTGGCGATTTCGTCCCAATTCACATTCCAAGTGATATTCGGCATGCTAATTACATTGCCGGTTGCGAAATTGCATTATCTCTTATAGTTTCCGAGATATGGACTATCAATAATTTACACCTTAGGCTCTGCTTCTAACTTGGGCCCAAATTGTAAAATGGTCTTATCTATTGGCGATTTCGTTCCAATTCACATTCCAAGTAATATTCGGCATGCTAATTACATTGCCGGTTGCCAAATTGCATTATCTCTTATAGTTTCCGAGATATGGACTATCGATAATTTACACCTTAGGCTCTGCTTCTAACTTGGGCCCAAATTGTAAAATGGTCTTATCTATTGGCGATTTCGTTCCAATTCACATTCCAAGTAATATTCGGCATGCTAATTACATTGCCGGTTGCCAAATTGCATTATCTCTTATAGTTTCCGAGATATGGACTATCGATAATTTACACCTTAGGCTCTGCTTCTAACTTGGGCCCAAATTGTAAAATGGTCTTATCTATTGGCGATTTCGTTCCAATTCACATTCCGAGTAATATTCGGCATGCTAATTACATTGCCGGTTGCCAAATTGCATTATCTCTTATAGTTTCCGAGATATAGACTATCGATAATTTACACCTTAGGCTCTGCTTCTAACTTGGGCCCAAATTGTAAAATGGTCTTATCTATTGGCGATTTCGTTCCAATTCACATTCCTAGTAATATTCGGCATGCTGATTACATTGCCGGTTGCCAAATTGCATTATCTCTTATAGTTTCCGAGATATGGACTATCGATAATTTACACCTTAGGCTCTGCTTCTAACTTGGGCCCAAATTGTAAAATGGTCTTATCTATTGGCGATTTAGTTGCAATTCACATTCCAAGTAATATTCGGCATGCTAATTACATTGCCGGTTGCCAAATTGCATTATCTCTTATAGTTTCCGAGATATGGACTATCGATAATTTACACCTTAGGCTCTGCTTCTAACTTGGGCCCAAATTGTAAAATGGTCTTATCTATTGGCGATTTCGTTCCAATTCACATTCCAAGTAATATTTGGCATGCTAATTACATTGCCGGTTGCCAAATTGCATTATCTCTTATAGTTTCCGAGATATGGACTATCGATAATTTACACCTTAGGCTCTGCTTCTAACTTGGGCCTAAATTGTAAAATGGTCTTATCTATTGGCTATTTCGTTCCAATTCACATTCCAAGTAATATTCGGCATGCTAATTACATTGCCGGTTGCCAAATTGCATTATCTCTTATAGTTTCCGAGATATGGACTATCGATTATTTACACCTTAGGCTCTGCTTCTAACTTGGGCCCAAATTGTAAAATGGTCTTATCTATTGGCGATTTCGTTCCAATTCACACTCCAAGTAATATTCGGCATGCTAATTACATTGCCGGTTGCGAAATTGCATTATCTCTTATAGTTTCCGAGATATGGACTATCGATAATTTATACCTTAGGCTCTGCTTCTAACTTGGGCCCAAATTGTAAAATGGTCTTATCTATTGGCGATTTCGTTCCAATTCACATTCCAAGTAATATTCGGCATGCTAATTACATTGCCGGTTGCCAAATTGCATTATCTCTTATAGTTTCCGAGATATAGACTATCGATAATTTACACCTTAGGCTCTGCTTCTAACTTGGGCCCAAATTGTTAAATGGTCTTATCTATTGGCGATTTCGTTCCAATTCACATTCCAAGTAATATTCGGCATGCTAATTACATTGCCGGTTGCCAAATTGCATTATCTCTTATAGTTTCCGAGATATGGACTATCGATAATTTACACCTTAGGCTCTGCTTCTAACTTGGGCCCAAATTGTAAAATGGTCTTATCTATTGGCGATTTCGTCCCAATTCACATTCCAAGTGATATTCGGCATGCTAATTACTTGCCGGTTGCGAAATTGCATTATCTCTTATAGTTTCCGAGATATGGACTATCAATAATTTACACCTTAGGCTCTGCTTCTAACTTGGGCCCAAATTGTAAAATGGTCTTATCTATTGGCGATTTCATTCCAATTCACATTCCAAGTAATATTCGGCATGCTAATTACATTGCCGGTTGCCAAATTGCATTATCTCTTATAGTTTCCGAGATATGGACTATCGATAATTTACACCTTAGGCTCTGCTTCTAACTTGGGCCCAAATTGTAAAATGGTCTTATCTATTGGCGATTTCGTTCCAATTCACACTCCAAGTAATATTCGGCATGCTAATTACATTGCCGGTTGCGAAATTGCATTATCTCTTATAGTTTCCGAGATATGGACTATCGATAATTTACACCTTAGGCTCTGCTTCTAACTTGGGCCCAAATTGTAAAATGGTCTTATCTATTGGCGATTTCGTTCCAATTCACATTCCAAGTAATATTCGGCATGCTAATTACATTGCCGGTTGCCAAATTGCATTATCTCTTATAGTTTCCGAGATATGGACTATCGATAATTTACACCTTAGGCTCTGCTTCTAACTTGGGCCCAAATTGTAAAATGGTCTTATCTATTGGCGATTTCGTTCCAATTCACATTCCAAGTAATATTCGGCATGCTAATTACATTGCCGGTTGCCAAATTGCATTATCTCTTATAGTTTCCGAGATATGGACTATCGATAATTTACACCTTAGGCTCTGCTTCTAACTTGGGCCCAAATTGTAAAATGGTCTTATCTATTGGCGATTTCGTTCCAATTCACGTTCCAAGTAATATTCGGCATGCTAATTACATTGCCGGTTGCCAAATTGCATTATCTCTTATAGTTTCCGAGATATGGACTATCGATAATTTACACCTTAGGCTCTGCTTCTAACTTGGGCCCAAATTGTAAAATGGTCTTATCTATTGGCGATTTCGTTCCAATTCACGTTCCAAGTAATATTCGGCATGCTAATTACATTGCCGGTTGCCAAATTGCATTATCTCTTATAGTTTCCGAGATATAGACTATCCATAATTTACACCTTAGGCTCTGCTTCTAACTTGGGCCCAAATTGTAAAATGGTCTTATCTATTGGCGATTTCGTTCCAATTCACATTCCAAGTAATATTCGGCATGCTAATTACATTGCCGGTTGCCAAATTGCATTATCTCTTATAGTTTCCGAGATATGGACTATCGATAATTTACACCTTAGGCTCTGCTTCTAACTTGGGCCCAAATTGTAAAATGGTCTTATCTATTGGCGATTTCGTTCCAATTCACATTCCAAGTAATATTCGGCATGCTAATTACATTGCCGGTTGCCAAATTGCATTATCTCTTATAGTTTCCGAGATATAGACTATCGATAATTTACACCTTAGGCTCTGCTTCTAACTTGGGCCCAAATTGTAAAATGGTCTTATCTATTGGCGATTTCGTTCCAATTCACATTCCAAGTAATATTCGGCATGCTGATTACATTGCCGGTTGCCAAATTGCATTATCTCTTATAGTTTCCGAGATATGGACTATCGATAATTTACACCTTAGGCTCTGCTTCTAACTTGGGCCCAAATTGTAAAATGGTCTTTATCTATTGGCGATTTAGTTGCAATTCACATTCCAAGTAATATTCGGCATGCTAATTACATTGCCGGTTGCCAAATTGCATTATCTCTTATAGTTTCCGAGATATAGACTATCCATAATTTACACCTTAGGCTCTGCTTCTAACTTGGGCCCAAATTGTAAAATGGTCTTATCTATTGGCGATTTCGTTCCAATTCACATTCCAAGTAATATTCGGCATGCTAATTACATTGCCGGTTGCCAAATTGCATTATCTCTTATAGTTTCCTAGATATGGACTATTGATAATTTACACCTTAGGCTCTGCTTCTAACTTGGGCCCAAATTGTAAAATGGTCTTATCTATTGGCGATTTCGTCCCAATTCACATTCCAAGTGATATTCGGCATGCTAATTACATTGCCGGTTGCGAAATTGCATTATCTCTTATAGTTTCCGAGATATGGACTATCAATAATTTACACCTTAGGCTCTGCTTCTAACTTGGGCCCAAATTGTAAAATGGTCTTATCTATTGGCGATTTCGTTCCAATTCACATTCCAAGTAATATTCGGCATGCTAATTACATTGCCGGTTGCCAAATTGCATTATCTCTTATAGTTTCCGAGATATGGACTATCGATAATTTACACCTTAGGCTCTGCTTCTAACTTGGGCCCAAATTGTAAAATGGTCTTATCTATTGGCGATTTCGTTCCAATTCACATTCCAAGTAATATTCGGCATGCTAATTACATTGCCGGTTGCCAAATTGCATTATCTCTTATAGTTTCCGAGATATGGACTATCGATAATTTACACCTTAGGCTCTGCTTCTAACTTGGGCCCAAATTGTAAAATGGTCTTATCTATTGGCGATTTCGTTCCAATTCACATTCCGAGTAATATTCGGCATGCTAATTACATTGCCGGTTGCCAAATTGCATTATCTCTTATAGTTTCCGAGATATAGACTATCGATAATTTACACCTTAGGCTCTGCTTCTAACTTGGGCCCAAATTGTAAAATGGTCTTATCTATTGGCGATTTCGTTCCAATTCACATTCCTAGTAATATTCGGCATGCTGATTACATTGCCGGTTGCCAAATTGCATTATCTCTTATAGTTTCCGAGATATGGACTATCGATAATTTACACCTTAGGCTCTGCTTCTAACTTGGGCCCAAATTGTAAAATGGTCTTATCTATTGGCGATTTAGTTGCAATTCACATTCCAAGTAATATTCGGCATGCTAATTACATTGCCGGTTGCCAAATTGCATTATCTCTTATAGTTTCCGAGATATGGACTATCGATAATTTACACCTTAGGCTCTGCTTCTAACTTGGGCCCAAATTGTAAAATGGTCTTATCTATTGGCGATTTCGTTCCAATTCACATTCCAAGTAATATTTGGCATGCTAATTACATTGCCGGTTGCCAAATTGCATTATCTCTTATAGTTTCCGAGATATGGACTATCGATAATTTACACCTTAGGCTCTGCTTCTAACTTGGGCCTAAATTGTAAAATGGTCTTATCTATTGGCTATTTCGTTCCAATTCACATTCCAAGTAATATTCGGCATGCTAATTACATTGCCGGTTGCCAAATTGCATTATCTCTTATAGTTTCCGAGATATGGACTATCGATTATTTACACCTTAGGCTCTGCTTCTAACTTGGGCCCAAATTGTAAAATGGTCTTATCTATTGGCGATTTCGTTCCAATTCACACTCCAAGTAATATTCGGCATGCTAATTACATTGCCGGTTGCGAAATTGCATTATCTCTTATAGTTTCCGAGATATGGACTATCGATAATTTACACCTTAGGCTCTGCTTCTAACTTGGGCCCAAATTGTAAAATGGTCTTATCTATTGGCGATTTCGTTCCAATTCACATTCCAAGTAATATTCGGCATGCTAATTACATTGCCGGTTGCCAAATTGCATTATCTCTTATAGTTTCCGAGATATAGACTATCGATAATTTACACCTTAGGCTCTGCTTCTAACTTGGGCCCAAATTGTTAAATGGTCTTATCTATTGGCGATTTCGTTCCAATTCACATTCCAAGTAATATTCGGCATGCTAATTACATTGCCGGTTGCCAAATTGCATTATCTCTTATAGTTTCCGAGATATGGACTATCGATAATTTACACCTTAGGCTCTGCTTCTAACTTGGGCCCAAATTGTAAAATGGTCTTATCTATTGGCGATTTCGTCCCAATTCACATTCCAAGTGATATTCGGCATGCTAATTACTTGCCGGTTGCGAAATTGCATTATCTCTTATAGTTTCCGAGATATGGACTATCAATAATTTACACCTTAGGCTCTGCTTCTAACTTGGGCCCAAATTGTAAAATGGTCTTATCTATTGGCGATTTCATTCCAATTCACATTCCAAGTAATATTCGGCATGCTAATTACATTGCCGGTTGCCAAATTGCATTATCTCTTATAGTTTCCGAGATATGGACTATCGATAATTTACACCTTAGGCTCTGCTTCTAACTTGGGCCCAAATTGTAAAATGGTCTTATCTATTGGCGATTTCGTTCCAATTCACACTCCAAGTAATATTCGGCATGCTAATTACATTGCCGGTTGCGAAATTGCATTATCTCTTATAGTTTCCGAGATATGGACTATCGATAATTTACACCTTAGGCTCTGCTTCTAACTTGGGCCCAAATTGTAAAATGGTCTTATCTATTGGCGATTTCGTTCCAATTCACATTCCAAGTAATATTCGGCATGCTAATTACATTGCCGGTTGCCAAATTGCATTATCTCTTATAGTTTCCGAGATATAGACTATCGATAATTTACACCTTAGGCTCTGCTTCTAACTTGGGCCCAAATTGTAAAATGGTCTTATCTATTGGCGATTTCGTTCCAATTCACATTCCAAGTAATATTCGGCATGCTAATTACATTGCCGGTTGCCAAATTGCATTATCTCTTATAGTTTCCGAGATATGGACTATCGATAATTTACACCTTAGGCTCTGCTTCTAACTTGGGCCCAAATTGTAAAATGGTCTTATCTATTGGCGATTTCGTTCCAATTCACATTCCTAGTAATATTCGGCATGCTGATTACATTGCCGGTTGCCAAATTGCATTATCTCTTATAGTTTCCGAGATATGGACTATCGATAATTTACACCTTAGGCTCTGCTTCTAACTTGGGCCCAAATTGTAAAATGGTCTTATCTATTGGCGATTTAGTTGCAATTCACATTCCAAGTAATATTCGGCATGCTAATTACATTGCCGGTTGCCAAATTGCATTATCTCTTATAGTTTCCGAGATATGGACTATCGATAATTTACACCTTAGGCTCTGCTTCTAACTTGGGCCCAAATTGTAAAATGGTCTTATCTATTGGCGATTTCGTTCCAATTCACATTCCAAGTAATATTTGGCATGCTAATTACATTGCCGGTTGCCAAATTGCATTATCTCTTATAGTTTCCGAGATATGGACTATCGATAATTTACACCTTAGGCTCTGCTTCTAACTTGGGCCTAAATTGTAAAATGGTCTTATCTATTGGCTATTTCGTTCCAATTCACATTCCAAGTAATATTCGGCATGCTAATTACATTGCCGGTTGCCAAATTGCATTATCTCTTATAGTTTCCGAGATATGGACTATCGATTATTTACACCTTAGGCTCTGCTTCTAACTTGGGCCCAAATTGTAAAATGGTCTTATCTATTGGCGATTTCGTTCCAATTCACACTCCAAGTAATATTCGGCATGCTAATTACATTGCCGGTTGCGAAATTGCATTATCTCTTATAGTTTCCGAGATATGGACTATCGATAATTTACACCTTAGGCTCTGCTTCTAACTTGGGCCCAAATTGTAAAATGGTCTTATCTATTGGCGATTTCGTTCCAATTCACATTCCAAGTAATATTCGGCATGCTAATTACATTGCCGGTTGCCAAATTGCATTATCTCTTATAGTTTCCGAGATATAGACTATCGATAATTTACACCTTAGGCTCTGCTTCTAACTTGGGCCCAAATTGTTAAATGGTCTTATCTATTGGCGATTTCGTTCCAATTCACATTCCAAGTAATATTCGGCATGCTAATTACATTGCCGGTTGCCAAATTGCATTATCTCTTATAGTTTCCGAGATATGGACTATCGATAATTTACACCTTAGGCTCTGCTTCTAACTTGGGCCCAAATTGTAAAATGGTCTTATCTATTGGCGATTTCGTCCCAATTCACATTCCAAGTGATATTCGGCATGCTAATTACTTGCCGGTTGCGAAATTGCATTATCTCTTATAGTTTCCGAGATATGGACTATCAATAATTTACACCTTAGGCTCTGCTTCTAACTTGGGCCCAAATTGTAAAATGGTCTTATCTATTGGCGATTTCATTCCAATTCACATTCCAAGTAATATTCGGCATGCTAATTACATTGCCGGTTGCCAAATTGCATTATCTCTTATAGTTTCCGAGATATGGACTATCGATAATTTACACCTTAGGCTCTGCTTCTAACTTGGGCCCAAATTGTAAAATGGTCTTATCTATTGGCGATTTCGTTCCAATTCACACTCCAAGTAATATTCGGCATGCTAATTACATTGCCGGTTGCGAAATTGCATTATCTCTTATAGTTTCCGAGATATGGACTATCGATAATTTACACCTTAGGCTCTGCTTCTAACTTGGGCCCAAATTTTAAAATGGTCTTATCTATTGGCGATTTCGTTCCAATTCACATTCCAAGTAATATTCGGCATGCTAATTACATAGCCGGTTGCCATATTGCATTATCTCTTATAGTTTCCGAGATATGGACTATCGATAATTTACACCTTAGGCTCTGCTTCTAACTTGGGCCCAAATTGTAAAATGGTCTTATCTATTGAAGATTTCGTTCCAATTCACATTCCAAGTAATATTCGGCATGCTAATTACATTGCCGGTTGCCAAATTGCATTATCTCTTATAGTTTCCGAGATATGGACTATCGATAATTTACACCTTAGGCTCTGCTTCTAACTTGGGCCCAAATTGTAAAATGGTCTTATCTATTGGCGATTTCGTTCCAATTCACGTTCCAAGTAATATTCGGCATGCTAATTACATTGCCGGTTGCCAAATTGCATTATCTCTTATAGTTTCCGAGATATGGACTATCGATAATTTACACCTTAGGCTCTGCTTCTAACTTGGGCCCAAATTGTAAAATGGTCTTATCTATTGGCGATATCGTTCCAATTCACATTCCAAGTAATATTCGGCATGCTAATTACATTGCCGGTTGCCAAATTGCATTATCTCTTATAGTTTCCGAGATATGGACTATCGATAATTTACACCTTAGGCTCTGCTTCTAACTTGGGCCCAAATTGTAAAATGGTCTTATCTATTGGCGATTTCGTTCCAATTCACATTCCAAGTAATATTCGGCATGCTAATTACATTGCCGGTTGCCAAATTGCATTATCTCTTATAGTTTCCGAGATATAGACTATCGATAATTTACACCTTAGGCTCTGCTTCTAACTTGGGCCCAAATTGTAAAATGGTCTTATCTATTGGCGATTTCGTTCCAATTCACTTTCCAAGTAATATTCGGCATGCTGATTACATTGCCGGTTGCCAAATTGCATTATCTCTTATAGTTTCCGAGATATGGACTATCGATAATTTACACCTTAGGCTCTGCTTCTAACTTGGGCCCAAATTGTAAAATGGTCTTTATCTATTGGCGATTTAGTTGCAATTCACATTCCAAGTAATATTCGGCATGCTAATTACATTGCCGGTTGCCAAATTGCATTATCTCTTATAGTTTCCGAGATATAGACTATCCATAATTTACACCTTAGGCTCTGCTTCTAACTTGGGCCCAAATTGTAAAATGGTCTTATCTATTGGCGATTTCGTTCCAATTCACATTCCAAGTAATATTCGGCATGCTAATTACATTGCCGGTTGCCAAATTGCATTATCTCTTATAGTTTCCTAGATATGGACTATTGATAATTTACACCTTAGGCTCTGCTTCTAACTTGGGCCCAAATTGTAAAATGGTCTTATCTATTGGCGATTTCGTCCCAATTCACATTCCAAGTGATATTCGGCATGCTAATTACATTGCCGGTTGCGAAATTGCATTATCTCTTATAGTTTCCGAGATATGGACTATCAATAATTTACACCTTAGGCTCTGCTTCTAACTTGGGCCCAAATTGTAAAATGGTCTTATCTATTGGCGATTTCGTTCCAATTCACATTCCAAGTAATATTCGGCATGCTAATTACATTGCCGGTTGCCAAATTGCATTATCTCTTATAGTTTCCGAGATATGGACTATCGATAATTTACACCTTAGGCTCTGCTTCTAACTTGGGCCCAAATTGTAAAATGGTCTTATCTATTGGCGATTTCGTTCCAATTCACATTCCAAGTAATATTCGGCATGCTAATTACATTGCCGGTTGCCAAATTGCATTATCTCTTATAGTTTCCGAGATATGGACTATCGATAATTTACACCTTAGGCTCTGCTTCTAACTTGGGCCCAAATTGTAAAATGGTCTTATCTATTGGCGATTTCGTTCCAATTCACATTCCGAGTAATATTCGGCATGCTAATTACATTGCCGGTTGCCAAATTGCATTATCTCTTATAGTTTCCGAGATATAGACTATCGATAATTTACACCTTAGGCTCTGCTTCTAACTTGGGCCCAAATTGTAAAATGGTCTTATCTATTGGCGATTTCGTTCCAATTCACATTCCTAGTAATATTCGGCATGCTGATTACATTGCCGGTTGCCAAATTGCATTATCTCTTATAGTTTCCGAGATATGGACTATCGATAATTTACACCTTAGGCTCTGCTTCTAACTTGGGCCCAAATTGTAAAATGGTCTTATCTATTGGCGATTTAGTTGCAATTCACATTCCAAGTAATATTCGGCATGCTAATTACATTGCCGGTTGCCAAATTGCATTATCTCTTATAGTTTCCGAGATATGGACTATCGATAATTTACACCTTAGGCTCTGCTTCTAACTTGGGCCCAAATTGTAAAATGGTCTTATCTATTGGCGATTTCGTTCCAATTCACATTCCAAGTAATATTTGGCATGCTAATTACATTGCCGGTTGCCAAATTGCATTATCTCTTATAGTTTCCGAGATATGGACTATCGATAATTTACACCTTAGGATCTGCTTCTAACTTGGGCCTAAATTGTAAAATGGTCTTATCTATTGGCTATTTCGTTCCAATTCACATTCCAAGTAATATTCGGCATGCTAATTACATTGCCGGTTGCCAAATTGCATTATCTCTTATAGTTTCCGAGATATGGACTATCGATTATTTACACCTTAGGCTCTGCTTCTAACTTGGGCCCAAATTGTAAAATGGTCTTATCTATTGGCGATTTCGTTCCAATTCACACTCCAAGTAATATTCGGCATGCTAATTACATTGCCGGTTGCGAAATTGCATTATCTCTTATAGTTTCCGAGATATGGACTATCGATAATTTACACCTTAGGCTCTGCTTCTAACTTGGGCCCAAATTGTAAAATGGTCTTATCTATTGGCGATTTCGTTCCAATTCACATTCCAAGTAATATTCGGCATGCTAATTACATTGCCGGTTGCCAAATTGCATTATCTCTTATAGTTTCCGAGATATAGACTATCGATAATTTACACCTTAGGCTCTGCTTCTAACTTGGGCCCAAATTGTTAAATGGTCTTATCTATTGGCGATTTCGTTCCAATTCACATTCCAAGTAATATTCGGCATGCTAATTACATTGCCGGTTGCCAAATTGCATTATCTCTTATAGTTTCCGAGATATGGACTATCGATAATTTACACCTTAGGCTCTGCTTCTAACTTGGGCCCAAATTGTAAAATGGTCTTATCTATTGGCGATTTCGTCCCAATTCACATTCCAAGTGATATTCGGCATGCTAATTACTTGCCGGTTGCGAAATTGCATTATCTCTTATAGTTTCCGAGATATGGACTATCAATAATTTACACCTTAGGCTCTGCTTCTAACTTGGGCCCAAATTGTAAAATGGTCTTATCTATTGGCGATTTCATTCCAATTCACATTCCAAGTAATATTCGGCATGCTAATTACATTGCCGTTTGCCAAATTGCATTATCTCTTATAGTTTCCGAGATATGGACTATCGATAATTTACACCTTAGGCTCTGCTTCTAACTTGGGCCCAAATTGTAAAATGGTCTTATCTATTGGCGATTTCGTTCCAATTCACACTCCAAGTAATATTCGGCATGCTAATTACATTGCCGGTTGCGAAATTGCATTATCTCTTATAGTTTCCGAGATATGGACTATCGATAATTTACACCTTAGGCTCTGCTTCTAACTTGGGCCCAAATTGTAAAATGGTCTTATCTATTGGCGATTTCGTTCCAATTCACATTCCAAGTAATATTCGGCATGCTAATTACATTGCCGGTTGCCAAATTGCATTATCTCTTATAGTTTCCGAGATATAGACTATCGATAATTTACACCTTAGGCTCTGCTTCTAACTTGGGCCCAAATTGTAAAATGGTCTTATCTATTGGCGATTTCGTTCCAATTCACATTCCAAGTAATATTCGGCATGCTAATTACATTGCCGGTTGCCAAATTGCATTATCTCTTATAGTTTCCGAGATATGGACTATCGATAATTTACACCTTAGGCTCTGCTTCTAACTTGGGCCCAAATTGTAAAATGGTCTTATCTATTGGCGATTTCGTTCCAATTCACATTCCTAGTAATATTCGGCATGCTGATTACATTGCCGGTTGCCAAATTTCATTATCTCTTATAGTTTCCGAGATATGGACTATCGATAATTTACACCTTAGGCTCTGCTTCTAACTTGGGCCCAAATTGTAAAATGGTCTTATCTATTGGCGATTTAGTTGCAATTCACATTCCAAGTAATATTCGGCATGCTAATTACATTGCCGGTTGCCAAATTGCATTATCTCTTATAGTTTCCGAGATATGGACTATCGATAATTTACACCTTAGGCTCTGCTTCTAACTTGGGCCCAAATTGTAAAATGGTCTTATCTATTGGCGATTTCGTTCCAATTCACATTCCAAGTAATATTTGGCATGCTAATTACATTGCCGGTTGCCAAATTGCATTATCTCTTATAGTTTCCGAGATATGGACTATCGATAATTTACACCTTAGGCTCTGCTTCTAACTTGGGCCTAAATTGTAAAATGGTCTTATCTATTGGCTATTTCGTTCCAATTCACATTCCAAGTAATATTCGGCATGCTAATTACATTGCCGGTTGCCAAATTGCATTATCTCTTATAGTTTCCGAGATATGGACTATCGATTATTTACACCTTAGGCTCTGCTTCTAACTTGGGCCCAAATTGTAAAATGGTCTTATCTATTGGCGATTTCGTTCCAATTCACACTCCAAGTAATATTCGGCATGCTAATTACATTGCCGGTTGCGAAATTGCATTATCTCTTATAGTTTCCGAGATATGGACTATCGATAATTTACACCTTAGGCTCTGCTTCTAACTTGGGCCCAAATTGTAAAATGGTCTTATCTATTGGCGATTTCGTTCCAATTCACATTCCAAGTAATATTCGGCATGCTAATTACATTGCCGGTTGCCAAATTGCATTATCTCTTATAGTTTCCGAGATATAGACTATCGATAATTTACACCTTAGGCTCTGCTTCTAACTTGGGCCCAAATTGTTAAATGGTCTTATCTATTGGCGATTTCGTTCCAATTCTCATTCCAAGTAATATTCGGCATGCTAATTACATTGCCGGTTGCCAAATTGCATTATCTCTTATAGTTTCCGAGATATGGACTATCGATAATTTACACCTTAGGCTCTGCTTCTAACTTGGGCCCAAATTGTAAAATGGTCTTATCTATTGGCGATTTCGTCCCAATTCACATTCCAAGTGATATTCGGCATGCTAATTACTTGCCGGTTGCGAAATTGCATTATCTCTTATAGTTTCCGAGATATGGACTATCAATAATTTACACCTTAGGCTCTGCTTCTAACTTGGGCCCAAATTGTAAAATGGTCTTATCTATTGGCGATTTCATTCCAATTCACATTCCAAGTAATATTCGGCATGCTAATTACATTGCCGGTTGCCAAATTGCATTATCTCTTATAGTTTCCGAGATATGGACTATCGATAATTTACACCTTAGGCTCTGCTTCTAACTTGGGCCCAAATTGTAAAATGGTCTTATCTATTGGCGATTTCGTTCCAATTCACACTCCAAGTAATATTCGGCATGCTAATTACATTGCCGGTTGCGAAATTGCATTATCTCTTATAGTTTCCGAGATATGGACTATCGATAATTTACACCTTAGGCTCTGCTTCTAACTTGGGCCCAAATTTTAAAATGGTCTTATCTATTGGCGATTTCGTTCCAATTCACATTCCAAGTAATATTCGGCATGCTAATTACATTGCCGGTTGCCAAATTGCATTATCTCTTATAGTTTCCGAGATATAGACTATCGATAATTTACACCTTAGGCTCTGCTTCTAACTTGGGCCCAAATTGTAAAATGGTCTTATCTATTGGCGATTTCGTTCCAATTCACATTCCAAGTAATATTCGGCATGCTAATTACATTGCCGGTTGCCAAATTGCATTATCTCTTATAGTTTCCGAGATATAGACTATCGATAATTTACACCTTAGGCTCTGCTTCTAACTTGGGCCCAAATTGTTAAATGGTCTTATCTATTGGCGATTTCGTTCCAATTCACATTCCAAGTAATATTCGGCATGCTAATTACATTGCCGGTTGCCAAATTGCATTATCTCTTATAGTTTCCGAGATATGGACTATCGATAATTTACACCTTAGGCTCTGCTTCTAACTTGGGCCCAAATTGTAAAATGGTCTTATCTATTGGCGATTTCGTCCCAATTCACATTCCAAGTGATATTCGGCATGCTAATTACTTGCCGGTTGCGAAATTGCATTATCTCTTATAGTTTCCGAGATATGGACTATCAATAATTTACAACTTAGGCTCTGCTTCTAACTTGGGCCCAAATTGTAAAATGGTCTTATCTATTGGCGATTTCATTCCAATTCACATTCCAAGTAATATTCGGCATGCTAATTACATTGCCGGTTGCCAAATTGCATTATCTCTTATAGTTTCCGAGATATGGACTATCGATAATTTACACCTTAGGCTCTGCTTCTAACTTGGGCCCAAATTGTAAAATGGTCTTATCTATTGGCGATTTCGTTCCAATTCACACTCCAAGTAATATTCGGCATGCTAATTACATTGCCGGTTGCGAAATTGCATTATCTCTTATAGTTTCCGAGATATGGACTATCGATAATTTACACCTTAGGCTCTGCTTCTAACTTGGGCCCAAATTGTAAAATGGTCTTATCTATTGGCGATTTCGTTCCAATTCACATTCCAAGTAATATTCGGCATGCTAATTACATTGCCGGTTGCCAAATTGCATTATCTCTTATAGTTTCCGAGATATAGACTATCGATAATTTACACCTTAGGCTCTGCTTCTAACTTGGGCCCAAATTGTAAAATGGTCTTATCTATTGGCGATTTCGTTCCAATTCACATTCCAAGTAATATTCGGCATGCTAATTACATTGCCGGTTGCCAAATTGCATTATCTCTTATAGTTTCCGAGATATGGACTATCGATAATTTACACCTTAGGCTCTGCTTCTAACTTGGGCCCAAATTGTAAAATGGTCTTATCTATTGGCGATTTCGTCCCAATTCACATTCCAAGTGATATTCGGCATGCTAATTACATTGCCGGTTGCGAAATTGCATTATCTCTTATAGTTTCCGAGATATGGACTATCAATAATTTACACCTTAGGCTCTGCTTCTAACTTCGGCCCAAATTGTAAAATGGTCTTATCTATTGGCGATTTCGTCCCAATTCACATTCCAAGTGATATTCGGCATGCTAATTACATTGCCGGTTGCGAAATTGCATTATCTCTTATAGTTTCCGAGATATGGATTATCGATAATTTACACCTTAGGCTCTGCTTCTAACTTGGGCCCAAATTCTAAAATGGTCTTATCTATTGGCGATTTCGTCCCAATTCACATTCCAAGTGATATTCGGCATGCTAATTACATTGCCGGTTGCGAAATTGCATTATCCCTTATAGTTTCCGAGATATGGACTATCGATAATTTACACCTTAGGCTCTGCTTCTAACTTGGGCCCAAATTGTAAAATGGTCTTATCTATTGGCGATTTCGTTCCAATTCACACTCCAAGTAATATTCGGCATGCTAATTACATTGCCAGTTGCCAAATTGCATTATCTCTTATAGTTTCCGAGATATGGACTATCGATAATTTACACCTTAGGCTCTGCTTCTAACTTGGGCCCAAATTGTAAAATGGTCTTATCTATTGGCGATTTAGTTGCAATTCACATTCCAAGTAATATTCGGCATGCTAATTACATTGACGGTTGCCAAATTGCATTTTATCTCTTATAGTTTCCGAGATATGGACTATCGATAATTTACACCTTACGCTCTGCTTCTAACTTGGGCCCAAATTGTAAAATGGTCTTATCTATTGGCGATTTCGTTCCAATTCACATTCCAAGTAATATTCGGCATGCTAATTACATTGCCGGTTGCCAAATTGCATTATCTCTTATAGTTTCCGAGATATGGACTATCGATAATTTACACCTTAGGCTCTGCTTCTAACTTGTGCCCAAATTGTAAAATGGTCTTATCTATTGGCGATTTCGTCCCAATTCACATTCCAAGTGATATTCGGCATGCTAATTACTTGCCGGTTGCGAAATTGCATTATCTCTTATAGTTTCCGAGATATGGACTATCAATAATTTACACCTTAGGCTCTGCTTCTAACTTGGGCCCAAATTGTAAAATGGTCTTATCTATTGGCGATTTCATTCCAATTCACATTCCAAGTAATATTCGGCATGCTAATTACATTGCCGGTTGCCAAATTGCATTATCTCTTATAGTTTCCGAGATATGGACTATCGATAATTTACACCTTAGGCTCTGCTTCTAACTTGGGCCCAAATTGTAAAATGGTCTTATCTATTGGCGATTTCGTTCCAATTCACACTCCAAGTAATATTCGGCATGCTAATTACATTGCCGGTTGCGAAATTGCATTATCTCTTATAGTTTCCGAGATATGGACTATCGATAATTTACACCTTAGGCTCTGCTTCTAACTTGGGCCCAAATTTTAAAATGGTCTTATCTATTGGCGATTTCGTTCCAATTCACATTCCAAGTAATATTCGGCATGCTAATTACATTGCCGGTTGCCAAATTGCATTATCTCTTATAGTTTCCGAGATATAGACTATCGATAATTTACACCTTAGGCTCTGCTTCTAACTTGGGCCCAAATTGTAAAATGGTCTTATCTATTGGCGATTTCGTTCCAATTCACATTCCAAGTAATATTCGGCATGCTAATTACATTGCCGGTTGCCAAATTGCATTATCTCTTATAGTTTCCGAGATATAGACTATCGATAATTTACACCTTAGGCTCTGCTTCTAACTTGGGCCCAAATTGTTAAATGGTCTTATCTATTGGCGATTTCGTTCCAATTCACATTCCAAGTAATATTCGGCATGCTAATTACATTGCCGGTTGCCAAATTGCATTATCTCTTATAGTTTCCGAGATATGGACTATCGATAATTTACACCTTAGGCTCTGCTTCTAACTTGGGCCCAAATTGTAAAATGGTCTTATCTATTGGCGATTTCGTCCCAATTCACATTCCAAGTGATATTCGGCATGCTAATTACTTGCCGGTTGCGAAATTGCATTATCTCTTATAGTTTCCGAGATATGGACTATCAATAATTTACAACTTAGGCTCTGCTTCTAACTTGGGCCCAAATTGTAAAATGGTCTTATCTATTGGCGATTTCATTCCAATTCACATTCCAAGTAATATTCGGCATGCTAATTACATTGCCGGTTGCCAAATTGCATTATCTCTTATAGTTTCCGAGATATGGACTATCGATAATTTACACCTTAGGCTCTGCTTCTAACTTGGGCCCAAATTGTAAAATGGTCTTATCTATTGGCGATTTCGTTCCAATTCACACTCCAAGTAATATTCGGCATGCTAATTACATTGCCGGTTGCGAAATTGCATTATCTCTTATAGTTTCCGAGATATGGACTATCGATAATTTACACCTTAGGCTCTGCTTCTAACTTGGGCCCAAATTGTAAAATGGTCTTATCTATTGGCGATTTCGTTCCAATTCACATTCCAAGTAATATTCGGCATGCTAATTACATTGCCGGTTGCCAAATTGCATTATCTCTTATAGTTTCCGAGATATAGACTATCGATAATTTACACCTTAGGCTCTGCTTCTAACTTGGGCCCAAATTGTAAAATGGTCTTATCTATTGGCGATTTCGTTCCAATTCACATTCCAAGTAATATTCGGCATGCTAATTACATTGCCGGTTGCCAAATTGCATTATCTCTTATAGTTTCCGAGATATGGACTATCGATAATTTACACCTTAGGCTCTGCTTCTAACTTGGGCCCAAATTGTAAAATGGTCTTATCTATTGGCGATTTCGTCCCAATTCACATTCCAAGTGATATTCGGCATGCTAATTACATTGCCGGTTGCGAAATTGCATTATCTCTTATAGTTTCCGAGATATGGACTATCAATAATTTACACCTTAGGCTCTGCTTCTAACTTCGGCCCAAATTGTAAAATGGTCTTATCTATTGGCGATTTCATTCCAATTCACATTCCAAGTAATATTCGGCATGCTAATTACATTGCCGGTTGCCAAATTGCATTATCTCTTATAGTTTCCGAGATATGGACTATCGATAATTTACACCTTAGGCTCTGCTTCTAACTTGGGCCCAAATTGTAAAATGGTCTTATCTATTGGCGATTTCGTTCCAATTCACATTCCAAGTAATATTCGGCATGCTAATTACATTGCCGGTTGCCAAATTGCATTATCTCTTATAGTTTCCGAGATATGGACTATCGATAATTTACACCTTAGGCTCTGCTTCTAACTTGGGCCCAAATTGTAAAATGGTCTTATCTATTGGCGATTTCGTTCCAATTCACATTCCAAGTAATATTCGGCATGCTAATTACATTGCCAGTTGCCAAATTGCATTATCTCTTATAGTTTCCGAGATATGGACTATCGATAATTTACACCTTAGGCTCTGCTTCTAACTTGGGCCCAAATTGTAAAATGGTCTTATCTATTGGCGATTTAGTTGCAATTCACATTCCAAGTAATATTCGGCATGCTAATTACATTGCCGGTTGCCAAATTGCATTATCTCTTATAGTTTCCGTGATATGGACTATCGATAATTTACACCTTAGGCTCTGCTTCTAACTTGGGCCCAAATTGTAAAATGGTCTTATCTATTGGCGATTTCGTTCCAATTCACATTCCAAGTAATATTCGGCATACTAATTACATTGCCGGTTGCCAAATTGCATTATCTCTTATAGTTTCCGAGATATGGACTATCGATAATTTACACCTTAGGCTCTGCTTCTAACTTGGGCCCAAATTGTAAAATGGTCTTATCAATTGGCGATTTCGTTCCAATTCACATTCCAAGTAATATTCGGCATGCTAATTACATTGCCGGTTGCCAAATTGCATTATCTCTTATAGTTTCCGAGATATGGATTATCGATAATTTACACCTTAGGCTCTGCTTCTAACTTGGGCCCAAATTCTAAAATGGTCTTATCTATTGGCGATTTCGTCCCAATTCACATTCCAAGTGATATTCGGCATGCTAATTACATTGCCGGTTGCGAAATTGCATTATCCCTTATAGTTTCCGAGATATGGACTATCGATAATTTACACCTTAGGCTCTGCTTCTAACTTGGGCCCAAATTGTAAAATGGTCTTATCTATTGGCGATTTCGTTCCAATTCACACTCCAAGTAATATTCGGCATGCTAATTACATTGCCAGTTGCCAAATTGCATTATCTCTTATAGTTTCCGAGATATGGACTATCGATAATTTACACCTTAGGCTCTGCTTCTAACTTGGGCCCAAATTGTAAAATGGTCTTATCTATTGGCGATTTAGTTGCAATTCACATTCCAAGTAATATTCGGCATGCTAATTACATTGCCGGTTGCCAAATTGCATTTTATCTCTTATAGTTTCCGAGATATGGACTATCGATAATTTACACCTTAGGCTCTGCTTCTAACTTGGGCCCAAATTGTAAAATGGTCTTATCTATTGGCGATTTCGTTCCAATTCACATTCCAAGTAATATTCGGCATGCTAATTACATTGCCGGTTGCCAAATTGCATTATCTCTTATAGTTTCCGAGATATGGACTATCGATAATTTACACCTTAGGCTCTGCTTCTAACTTGGGCCCAAATTGTAAAATGGTCTTATCAATTGGCGATTTCGTTCCAATTCACATTCCAAGTAATATTCGGCATGCTAATTACATTGCCGGTTGCCAAATTGCATTATCTCTTATAGTTTCCGAGATATGGACTATCGATAATTTACACCTTAGGCTCTGCTTCTAACTTGGGTCCAAATTGTAAAATGGTCTTATCTATTGGCGATTTAGTTGCAATTCACATTCCAAGTAATATTCGGCATGCTAATTACATTGCCGGTTGCCAAATTGCATTATCTCTTATAGTTTCCGAGATATGGACTATCGATAATTTACACCTTAGGCTCTGCTTTTAACTTGGGCCCAAATTGTAAAATGGTCTTATCTATTGGCGATTGCGTTCCAATTCACATGCCAAGTAATATTCGGCATGCTAATTACATTGCCGGTTGCCAAATTGCATTATCTCTTATAGTTTCCGAGATATGGACTATCGATAATTTACACCTTAGGCTCTGCTTCTAACTTGGGCCCAAATTGTAAAATGGTCTTATCTATTGGCGATTTCGTTCCAATTCACATTCCAAGTAATATTCGGCATGCTAATTACATTGCCGGTTGCCAAATTGCATTATCTCTTATAGTTTCCGAGATATGGACTATCGATAATTTACACCTTAGGCTCTGCTTCTAACTTGGGCCCAAATTGTAAAATGGTCTTATCTATTGGCGATTTCGTTCCAATTCACATTCCAAGTAAAATTCGGCATGCTAATTACATTGCCGGTTGCCAAATTGCATTATCTCTTATAGTTTCCGAGATATGGACTATCGATAATTTACACCTTAGGCTCTGCTTCTAACTTGGGCCTAAATTGTAAAATGGTCTTATCTATTGGCGATTTCGTTCCAATTCACATTCCAAGTAATATTCGGCATGCTAATTACATTGCCGGTTGCCAAATTGCATTATCTCTTATAGTTTCCGAGATATAGACTATCGATAATTTACACCTTAGGCTCTGCTTCTAACTTGGGCCCAAATTGTAAAATGGTCTTATCTATTGGCGATTTCGTTCCAATTCACATTCCAAGTAATATTCGGCATGCTAATTACATTGCCGGTTGCCAAATTGCATTATCTCTTATAGTTTCCGAGATATGGACTATCGATAATTTACACCTTAGGCTCTGCTTCTAACTTGGGCCCAAATTGTAAAATGGTCTTATCTATTGGCGATTTCGTCCCAATTCACATTCCAAGTGATATTCGGCATGCTAATTACATTGCCGGTTGCGAAATTGCATTATCTCTTATAGTTTCCGAGATATGGACTATCAATAATTTACACCTTAGGCTCTGCTTCTAACTTGGGCCCAAATTGTAAAATGGCCTTATCTATTGGCGATTTCGTTCCAATTCACATTCCAAGTAATATTCGGCATGCTAATTACATTGCCGGTTGCCAAATTGCATTATCTCTTATAGTTTCCGAGATATGGACTATCGATAATTTACACCTTAGGCTCTGCTTCTAACTTGGGCCCAAATTGTAAAATGGTCTTATCTATTGGCGATTTCGTTCCAATTCACATTCCAAGTAATATTCGGCATGCTAATTACATTGCCGGTTGCCAAATTGCATTATCTCTTATAGTTTCCGAGATATGGACTATCGATAATTTACACCTTAGGCTCTGCTTCTAACTTGGGCCCAAATTGTAAAATGGTCTTATCTATTGGCGATTTCGTTCCAATTCACATTCCAAGTAATATTCGGCATGCTAATTGCATTGCCGGTTGCCAAATTGCATTATCTCTTATAGTTTCCGAGATATGGACTATCGATAATTTACACCTTAGGCTCTGCTTCTAACTTGGGCCCAAATTGTAAAATGGTCTTATCTATTGGCGATTTCGTTCCAATTCACATTCCAAGTAATATTCGGCATGCTAATTACATTGCCGGTTGCCAAATTGCATTATCTCTTATAGTTTCCGAGATATGGACTATCGATAATTTACACCTTAGGCTCTGCTTCTAACTTGGGCCCAAATTGTAAAATGGTCTTATCTATTGGCGATTTCGTTCCAATTCACGTTCCAAGTAATATTCGGCATGCTAATTACATTGCCGGTTGCCAAATTGCATTATCTCTTATAGTTTCCGAGATATGGACTATCGATAATTTACACCTTAGGCTCTGCTTCTAACTTGGGCCCAAATTGTAAAATGGTCTTATCTATTGGCGATTTCGTCCCAATTCACATTCCAAGTGATATTCGGCATGCTAATTACATTGCCGGTTGCGAAATTGCATTATCTCTTATAGTTTCCGAGATATGGACTATCAATAATTTACACCTTAGGCTCTGCTTCTAACTTGGGCCCAAATTGTAAAATGGTCTTATCTATTGGCGATTTCGTTCCAATTCACATTCCAAGTAATATTCGGCATGCTAATTACATTGCCGGTTGCCAAATTGCATTATCTCTTATAGTTTCCGAGATATGGACTATCGATAATTTACACCTTAGGCTCTGCTTCTAACTTGGGCCCAAATTGTAAAATGGTCTTATCTATTGGCGATTTCGTTCCAATTCACATTCCAAGTAATATTCGGCATGCTAATTACATTGCCGGTTGCGAAATTGCATTATCTCTTATAGTTTCCGAGATATGGACTATCGATAATTTACACCTTAGGCTCTGCTTCTAACTTGGGCCCAAATTGTAAAATGGTCTTATCTATTGGCGATTTCGTCCCAATTCACATTCCAAGTGATATTCGGCATGCTAATTACATTGCCGGTTGCGAAATTGCATTATCTCTTATAGTTTCCGAGATATGGACTATCAATAATTTACACCTTAGGCTCTGCTTCTAACTTGGGCCCAAATTGTAAAATGGTCTTATCTATTCTCGATTTCATTCCAATTCACATTCCAAGTAATATTCGGCATGCTAATTACATTGCCGGTTGCCAAATTGCATTATCTCTTATAGTTTCCGAGATATGGACTATCGATAATTTACACCTTAGGCTCTGCTTCTAACTTGGGCCCAAATTGTAAAATGGTCTTATCTATTGGCGATTTCGTTCCAATTCACACTCCAAGTAATATTCGGCATGCTAATTACATTGCCGGTTGCGAAATTGCATTATCTCTTATAGTTTCCGAGATATGGACTATCGATAATTTACACCTTAGGCTCTGCTTCTAACTTGGGCCCAAATTGTAAAATGGTCTTATCTATTGGCGATTTCGTTCCAATTCACATTCCAAGTAATATTCGGCATGCTAATTACATTGCCGGTTGCCAAATTGCATTATCTCTTATAGTTTCCGAGATATAGACTATCGATAATTTACACCTTAGGCTCTGCTTCTAACTTGGGCCCAAATTGTAAAATGGTCTTATCTATTGGCGATTTCATTCCAATTCACATTGCAAGTAATATTCGGCATGCTAATTACATTGCCGGTTGCCAAATTGCATTATCTCTTATAGTTTCCGAGATATGGACTATCGATAATTTACACCTTAGGCTCTGCTTCTAACTTGGGCCCAAATTGTAAAATGGTCTTATCTATTGACGATTTCGTTCCAATTCACATTCCAAGTAATATTCGGCATGCTAATTACATTGCCGGTTGCCAAATTGCATTATCTCTTATAGTTTCCGAGATATGGACTATCGATAATTTACACCTTAGGCTCTGCTTCTAACTTGGGCCCAAATTGTAAAATGGTCTTATCTATTGGCGATTTCGTTCCAATTCACGTTCCAAGTAATATTCGGCATGCTAATTACATTGCCGGTTGCCAAATTGCATTATCTCTTATAGTTTCCGAGATATGGACTATCGATAATTTACACCTTAGGCTCTGCTTCTAACTTGGGCCCAAATTGTAAAATGGTCTTATCTATTGGCGATTTCGTCCCAATTCACATTCCAAGTGATATTCGGCATGCTAATTACATTGCCGGTTGCGAAATTGCATTATCTCTTATAGTTTCCGAGATATAGACTATCCATAATTTACACCTTAGGCTCTGCTTCTAACTTGGGCCCAAATTGTAAAATGGTCTTATCTATTGGCGATTTCGTTCCAATTCACATTCCAAGTAATATTCGGCATGCTAATTACATTGCCGGTTGCCAAATTGCATTATCTCTTATAGTTTCCGAGATATGGACTATCGATAATTTACACCTTAGGCTCTGCTTCTAACTTGGGCCCAAATTGTAAAATGGTCTTATCTATTGGCGATTTCGTTCCAATTCACATTCCAAGTAATATTCGGCATGCTAATTACATTGCCGGTTGCCAAATTGCATTATCTCTTATAGTTTCCGAGATATAGACTATCGATAATTTACACCTTAGGCTCTGCTTCTAACTTGGGCCCAAATTGTAAAATGGTCTTATCTATTGGCGATTTCGTTCCAATTCACATTCCAAGTAATATTCGGCATGCTGATTACATTGCCGGTTGCCAAATTGCATTATCTCTTATAGTTTCCGAGATATGGACTATCGATAATTTACACCTTAGGCTCTGCTTCTAACTTGGGCCCAAATTGTAAAATGGTCTTTATCTATTGGCGATTTAGTTGCAATTCACATTCCAAGTAATATTCGGCATGCTAATTACATTGCCGGTTGCCAAATTGCATTATCTCTTATAGTTTCCGAGATATAGACTATCCATAATTTACACCTTAGGCTCTGCTTCTAACTTGGGCCCAAATTGTAAAATGGTCTTATCTATTGGCGATTTCGTTCCAATTCACATTCCAAGTAATATTCGGCATGCTAATTACATTGCCGGTTGCCAAATTGCATTATCTCTTATAGTTTCCTAGATATGGACTATTGATAATTTACACCTTAGGCTCTGCTTCTAACTTGGGCCCAAATTGTAAAATGGTCTTATCTATTGGCGATTTCGTCCCAATTCACATTCCAAGTGATATTCGGCATGCTAATTACATTGCCGGTTGCGAAATTGCATTATCTCTTATAGTTTCCGAGATATGGACTATCAATAATTTACACCTTAGGCTCTGCTTCTAACTTGGGCCCAAATTGTAAAATGGTCTTATCTATTGGCGATTTCGTTCCAATTCACATTCCAAGTAATATTCGGCATGCTAATTACATTGCCGGTTGCCAAATTGCATTATCTCTTATAGTTTCCGAGATATGGACTATCGATAATTTACACCTTAGGCTCTGCTTCTAACTTGGGCCCAAATTGTAAAATGGCCTTATCTATTGGCGATTTCGTTCCAATTCACATTCCAAGTAATATTCGGCATGCTAATTACATTGCCGGTTGCCAAATTGCATTATCTCTTATAGTTTCCGAGATATGGACTATCGATAATTTACACCTTAGGCTCTGCTTCTAACTTGGGCCCAAATTGTAAAATGGTCTTATCTATTGGCGATTTCGTTCCAATTCACATTCCAAGTAATATTCGGCATGCTAATTACATTGCCGGTTGCCAAATTGCATTATCTCTTATAGTTTCCGAGATATAGACTATCGATAATTTACACCTTAGGCTCTGCTTCTAACTTGGGCCCAAATTGTAAAATGGTCTTATCTATTGGCGATTTCGTTCCAATTCACATTCCTAGTAATATTCGGCATGCTGATTACATTGCCGGTTGCCAAATTGCATTATCTCTTATAGTTTCCGAGATATGGACTATCGATAATTTACACCTTAGGCTCTGCTTCTAACTTGGGCCCAAATTGTAAAATGGTCTTATCTATTGGCGATTTAGTTGCAATTCACATTCCAAGTAATATTCGGCATGCTAATTACATTGCCGGTTGCCAAATTGCATTATCTCTTATAGTTTCCGAGATATGGACTATCGATAATTTACACCTTAGGCTCTGCTTCTAACTTGATCCCAAATTGTAAAATGGTCTTATCTATTGGCGATTTCGTTCCAATTCACATTCCAAGTAATATTTGGCATGCTAATTACATTTCCGGTTGCCAAATTGCATTATCTCTTATAGTTTCCGAGATATGGACTATCGATAATTTACACCTTAGGCTCTGCTTCTAACTTGGGCCTAAATTGTAAAATGGTCTTATCTATTGGCGATTTCGTTCCAATTCACATTCCAAGTAATATTCGGCATGCTAATTACATTGCCGGTTGCCAAATTGCATTATCTCTTATAGTTTCCGAGATATGGACTATCGATTATTTACACCTTAGGCTCTGCTTCTAACTTGGGCCCAAATTGTAAAATGGTCTTATCTATTGGCGATTTCGTTCCAATTCACACTCCAAGTAATATTCGGCATGCTAATTACATTGCCGGTTGCGAAATTGCATTATCTCTTATAGTTTCCGAGATATGGACTATCGATAATTTACACCTTAGGCTCTGCTTCTAACTTGGGCCCAAATTGTAAAATGGTCTTATCTATTGGCGATTTCGTTCCAATTCACATTCCAAGTAATATTCGGCATGCTAATTACATTGCCGGTTGCCAAATTGCATTATCTCTTATAGTTTCCGAGATATAGACTATCGATAATTTACACCTTAGGCTCTGCTTCTAACTTGGGCCCAAATTGTTAAATGGTCTTATCTATTGGCGATTTCGTTCCAATTCACATTCCAAGTAATATTCGGCATGCTAATTACATTGCCGGTTGCCAAATTGCATTATCTCTTATAGTTTCCGAGATATGGACTATCGATAATTTACACCTTAGGCTCTGCTTCTAACTTGGGCCCAAATTGTAAAATGGTCTTATCTATTGGCGATTTCGTCCCAATTCACATTCCAGGTGATATTCGGCATGCTAATTACTTGCCGGTTGCGAAATTGCATTATCTCTTATAGTTTCCGAGATATGGACTATCAATAATTTACACCTTAGGCTCTGCTTCTAACTTGGGCCCAAATTGTAAAATGGTCTTATCTATTGGCGATTTCGTTCCAATTCACATTCCAAGTAATATTCGGCATGCTAATTACATTGCCGGTTGCCAAATTGCATTATCTCTTATAGTTTCCGAGATATAGACTATCGATAATTTACACCTTAGGCTCTGCTTCTAACTTGGGCCCAAATTGTAAAATGGTCTTATCTATTGGCGATTTCGTTCCAATTCACATTCCAAGTAATATTCGGCATGCTGATTACATTGCCGGTTGCCAAATTGCATTATCTCTTATAGTTTCCGAGATATGGACTATCGATAATTTACACCTTAGGCTCTGCTTCTAACTTGGGCCCAAATTGTAAAATGGTCTTTATCTATTGGCGATTTAGTTGCAATTCACATTCCAAGTAATATTCGGCATGCTAATTACATTGCCGGTTGCCAATTTGCATTATCTCTTATAGTTTCCGTGATATAGACTATCCATAATTTACACCTTAGGCTCTGCTTCTAACTTGGGCCCAAATTGTAAAATGGTCTTATCTATTGGCGATTTCGTTCCAATTCACATTCCAAGTAATATTCGGCATGCTAATTACATTGCCGGTTGCCAAATTGCATTATCTCTTATAGTTTCCTAGATATGGACTATTGATAATTTACACCTTAGGCTCTGCTTCTAACTTGGGCCCAAATTGTAAAATGGTCTTATCTATTGGCGATTTCGTCCCAATTCACATTCCAAGTGATATTCGGCATGCTAATTACATTGCCGGTTGCGAAATTGCATTATCTCTTATAGTTTCCGAGATATGGACTATCAATAATTTACACCTTAGGCTCTGCTTCTAACTTGGGCCCAAATTGTAAAATGGTCTTATCTATTGGCGATTTCGTTCCAATTCACATTCCAAGTAATATTCGGCATGCTAATTACATTGCCGGTTGCCAAATTGCATTATCTCTTATAGTTTCCGAGATATGGACTATCGATAATTTACACCTTAGGCTCTGCTTCTAACTTGGGCCCAAATTGTAAAATGGCCTTATCTATTGGCGATTTCGTTCCAATTCACATTCCAAGTAATATTCGGCATGCTAATTACATTGCCGGTTGCCAAATTGCATTATCTCTTATAGTTTCCGAGATATGGACTATCGATAATTTACACCTTAGGCTCTGCTTCTAACTTGGGCCCAAATTGTAAAATGGTCTTATCTATTGGCGATTTCGTTCCAATTCACATTCCAAGTAATATTCGGCATGCTAATTACATTGCCGGTTGCCAAATTGCATTATCTCTTATAGTTTCCGAGATATAGACTATCGATAATTTACACCTTAGGCTCTGCTTCTAACTTGGGCCCAAATTGTAAAATGGTCTTATCTATTGGCGATTTCGTTCCAATTCACATTCCTAGTAATATTCGGCATGCTGATTACATTGCCGGTTGCCAAATTGCATTATCTCTTATAGTTTCCGAGATATGGACTATCGATAATTTACACCTTAGGCTCTGCTTCTAACTTGGGCCCAAATTGTAAAATGGTCTTATCTATTGGCGATTTAGTTGCAATTCACATTCCAAGTAATATTCGGCATGCTAATTACATTGCCGGTTGCCAAATTGCATTATCTCTTATAGTTTCCGAGATATGGACTATCGATAATTTACACCTTAGGCTCTGCTTCTAACTTGGGCCCAAATTGTAAAATGGTCTTATCTATTGGCGATTTCGTTCCAATTCACATTCCAAGTAATATTTGGCATGCTAATTACATTGCCGGTTGCCAAATTGCATTATCTCTTATAGTTTCCGAGATATGGACTATCGATAATTTACACCTTAGGCTCTGCTTCTAACTTGGGCCTAAATTGTAAAATGGTCTTATCTATTGGCGATTTCGTTCCAATTCACATTCCAAGTAATATTCGGCATGCTAATTACATTGCCGGTTGCCAAATTGCATTATCTCTTATAGTTTCCGAGATATGGACTATCGATTATTTACACCTTAGGCTCTGCTTCTAACTTGGGCCCAAATTGTAAAATGGTCTTATCTATTGGCGATTTCGTTCCAATTCACACTCCAAGTAATATTCGGCATGCTAATTACATTGCCGGTTGCGAAATTGCATTATCTCTTATAGTTTCCGAGATATGGACTATCGATAATTTACACCTTAGGCTCTGCTTCTAACTTGGGCCCAAATTGTAAAATGGTCTTATCTATTGGCGATTTCGTTCCAATTCACATTCCAAGTAATATTCGGCATGCTAATTACATTGCCGATTGCCAAATTGCATTATCTCTTATAGTTTCCGAGATATAGACTATCGATAATTTACACCTTAGGCTCTGCTTCTAACTTGGGCCCAAATTGTTAAATGGTCTTATCTATTGGCGATTTCGTTCCAATTCACATTCCAAGTAATATTCGGCATGCTAATTACATTGCCGGTTGCCAAATTGCATTATCTCTTATAGTTTCCGAGATATGGACTATCGATAATTTACACCTTAGGCTCTGCTTCTAACTTGGGCCCAAATTGTAAAATGGTCTTATCTATTGGCGATTTCGTTCCAATTCACACTCCAAGTAATATTCGGCATGCTAATTACATTGCCGGTTGCGAAATTGCATTATCTCTTATAGTTTCCGAGATATGGACTATCGATAATTTACACCTTAGGCTCTGCTTCTAACATGGGCCCAAATTGTAAAATGGTCTTATCTATTGGCGATTTCGTTCCAATTCACATTCCAAGTAATATTCGGCATGCTAATTACATTGCCGGTTGCCAAATTGCATTATCTCTTATAGTTTCCGAGATATAGACTATCGATAATTTACACCTTAGGCTCTGCTTCTAACTTGGGCCCAAATTGTAAAATGGTCTTATCTATTGGCGATTTCGTTCCAATTCACATTCCAAGTAATATTCGGCATGCTAATTACATTGCCGGTTGCCAAATTGCATTATCTCTTATAGTTTCCGAGATATGGACTATCGATAATTTACACCTTAGGCTCTGCTTCTAACTTGGGCCCAAATTGTAAAATGGTCTTATCTATTGGCGATTTCGTCCCAATTCACATTCCAAGTGATATTCGGCATGCTAATTACATTGCCGGTTGCGAAATTGCATTATCTCTTATAGTTTCCGAGATATGGACTATCAATAATTTACACCTTAGGCTCTGCTTCTAACTTGGGCCCAAATTGTAAAATGGTCTTATCTATTGGCGATTTCATTCCAATTCACATTCCAAGTAATATTCGGCATGCTAATTACATTGCCGGTTGCCAAATTGCATTATCTCTTATAGTTTCCGAGATATGGACTATCGATAATTTACACCTTAGGCTCTGCTTCTAACTTGGGCCCAAATTGTAAAATGGTCTTATCTATTAGCGATTTCGTTCCAATTCACATTCCAAGTAATATTCGGCATGCTAATTACATTGCCGGTTGCCAAATTGCATTATCTCTTATAGTTTCCGAGATATGGACTATCGATAATTTACACCTTAGGCTCTGCTTCTAACTTGGGCCCAAATTGTAAAATGGTCTTATCTATTGGCGATTTCGTTCCAATTCACATTCCAAGTAATATTCGGCATGCTAATTACATTGCCGGTTGCCAAATTGCATTATCTCTTATAGTTTCCGAGATATGGACTATCGATAATTTACACCTTAGGCTCTGCTTCTAACTTGGGCCCAAATTGTAAAATGGTCTTATCTATTGGCGATTTCGTCCCAATTCACATTCCAAGTGATATTCGGCATGCTAATTACATTGCCGGTTGCCAAATTGCATTATCTCTTATAGTTTCCGAGATATGGACTATCGATAATTTACACCTTAGGCTCTGCTTCTAACTTGGGCCCAAATTGTAAAATGGTCTTATCTATTGGCGATTTAGTTGCAATTCACATTCCAAGTAATATTCGGCATGCTAATTACATTGCCGGTTGCCAAATTGCATTATCTCTTATAGTTTCCGAGATATGGACTATCGATAATTTACACCTTAGGCTCTGCTTCTAACTTGGGCCCAAATTGTAAAATGGTCTTATCTATTGGCGATTTCGTTCCAATTCACATTCCAAGTAATATTTGGCATGCTAATTACATTGCCGGTTGCCAAATTGCATTATCTCTTATAGTTTCCGAGATATGGACTATCGATAATTTACACCTTAGGCTCTGCTTCTAACTTGGGCCTAAATTGTAAAATGGTCTTATCTATTGGCGATTTCGTTCCAATTCACATTCCAAGTAATATTCGGCATGCTAATTACATTGCCGGTTGCCAAATTGCATTATCTCTTATAGTTTCCGAGATATGGACTATCGATTATTTACACCTTAGGCTCTGCTTCTAACTTGGGCCCAAATTGTAAAATGGTCTTATCTATTGGCGATTTCGTTCCAATTCACACTCCAAGTAATATTCGGCATGCTAATTACATTGCCGGTTGCGAAATTGCATTATCTCTTATAGTTTCCGAGATATGGACTATCGATAATTTACACCTTAGGCTCTGCTTCTAACTTGGGCCCAAATTGTAAAATGGTCTTATCTATTGGCGATTTCGTTCCAATTCACATTCCAAGTAATATTCGGCATGCTAATTACATTGCCGATTGCCAAATTGCATTATCTCTTATAGTTTCCGAGATATAGACTATCGATAATTTACACCTTAGGCTCTGCTTCTAACTTGGGCCCAAATTGTTAAATGGTCTTATCTATTGGCGATTTCGTTCCAATTCACATTCCAAGTAATATTCGGCATGCTAATTACATTGCCGGTTGCCAAATTGCGTTATCTCTTATAGTTTCCGAGATATGGACTATCGATAATTTACACCTTAGGCTCTTCTTCTAACTTGGGCCCAAATTGTAAAATGGTCTTATCTATAGGCGATTTCGTTCCAATTCACATTCCAAGTAATATTCGGCATGCTAATTACATTGCCGGTTGCCAAATTGCATTATCTCTTATAGTTTCCGAGATATGGACTATCGATAATTTACACCTTAGGCTCTGCTTCTAACTTGGGCCCAAATGGTAAAATGGTCTTATCTATTGGCGATTTCGTTACAATTCACATTCCAAGTAATATTCGGCATGCTAATTACATTGCCGGTTGCCAAATTGCTTTATCTCTTATAGTTTCCGAGATATGGACTATCGATAATTTATACCTTAGGCTCTGCTTCTAACTTGGGCCCAAATTGTAAAATGGTCTTATCTATTGGCGATTTCGTTCCAATTCACACTCCAAGTAATATTCGGCATGCTAATTACATTGCCGGTTGCGAAATTACATTATCTCTTATAGTTTCCGAGATATGGACTATCGATAATTTACACCTTAGGCTCTGCTTCTAACTTGGGCCCAAATTGTAAAATGGTCTTATCTATTGGCGATTTTGTTCCAATTCACATTCCAAGTAATATTCGGCATGCTAATTACATTGCCGGTTGCCAAATTGCATTATCTCTTATAGTTTCCGAGATATGGACTATCGATAATTTACACCTTAGGCTCTGCTTCTAACTTGGGCCCAAATTGTAAAATGGTCTTATCTATTGGCGATTTAGTTGCAATTCACATTCCAAGTAATATTCGGCATGCTAATTACATTGCCGGTTGCCAAATTGCATTATCTCTTATAGTTTCCGAGATATGGACTATCGATAATTTACACCTTAGGCTCTGCTTCTAACTTGGGCCCAAATTGTAAAATGGTCTTATCTATTGGCGATTTCGTTCCAATTCACATTCCAAGTAATATTCGGCATGCTAATTACATTGCCGGTTGCCAAATTGCATTATCTCTTATAGTTTCCGAGATATGGACTATCGATAATTTACACCTTAGGCTCTGCTTCTAACTTGGGCCCAAATTGTAAAATGGTCTTATCAATTGGCGATTTCGTTCCAATTCACATTCCAAGTAATATTCGGCATGCTAATTACATTGCCGGTTGCCAAATTGCATTATCTCTTATAGTTTCCGAGATATGGACTATCGATAATTTACACCTTAGGCTCTGCTTCTAACTTGGGCCCAAATTGTAAAATGGTCTTATCTATTGGCGATTTAGTTGCAATTCACATTCCAAGTAATATTCGGCATGCTAATTACATTGCCGGTTGCCAAATTGCATTATCTCTTATAGTTTCCGAGATATGGACTATCGATAATTTACACCTTAGGCTCTGCTTCTAACTTGGACCCAAATGGTAAAATGGTCTTATCTATTGGCGATTTCGTTACAATTCACATTCCAAGTAATATTCGGCATGCTAATTACATTGCCGGTTGCCAAATTGCATTATCTCTTATAGTTTCCGAGATATGGACTATCGATAATTTACACCTTAGGCTCTGCTTCTAACTTGGGCCCAAATTGTAAAATGGTCTTATCTATTGGCGATTTCGTTCCAATTCACATTCCAAGTAATATTCGGCATGCTAATTACATTGCCGGTTGCCAAATTGCATTATCTCTTATAGTTTCCGAGATATGGACTATCGATAATTTACACCTTAGGCTCTGCTTCTAACTTGGGCCCAAATTGTAAAATGGTCTTATCTATTGGCGATTTCGTTCCAATTCACATTCCAAGTAATATTCGGCATGCTAATTACATTGCCGGTTGCCAAATTGCATTATCTCTTATAGTTTCCGAGATATGGACTATCGATAATTTACACCTTAGGCTCTGCTTCTAACTTGGGCCCAAATTGTAAAATGGTATTATCTATTGGCGATTTCGTCCCAATTCACATTCCAAGTAATATTCGGCATGCTAATTACATTGCCGGTTGCCAAATTGCATTATCTCTTATAGTTTCCGAGATATGGACTATCGATAATTTACACCTTAGGCTCTGCTTCTAACTTGGGCCCAAATTGTAAAATGGTCTTATCTATTGGCGATTTCGTCCCAATTCACATTCCAAGTGATATTCGGCATGCTAATTACATTGCCGGTTGCGAAATTGCATTATCCCTTATAGTTTCCGAGATATGGACTATCGATAATTTACACCTTAGGCTCTGCTTCTAACTTGGGCCCAAATTGTAAAATGGTCTTATCTATTGGCGATTTCGTTCCAATTCACATTCCAAGTAATATTCGGCATGCTAATTACATTGCCGGTTGCCAAATTGCATTATCTCTTATAGTTTCCGAGATATGGACTATCGATAATTTACACCTTAGGCTCTGCTTCTAACTTGGGCCCAAATTGTAAAATGGTCTTATCTATTGGCGATTTAGTTGCAATTCACATTCCAAGTAATATTCGGCATGCTAATTACATTGCCGGTTCCCAAATTGCATTATCTCTTATAGTTTCCGAGATATGGACTATCGATAATTTACACCTTAGGCTCTGCTTCTAACTTGGGCCCAAATTGTAAAATGGTCTTATCAATTGGCGATTTCGTTCCAATTCACATTCCAAGTAATATTCGGCATGCTAATTACATTGCCGGTTGCCAAATTGCATTATCTCTTATAGTTTCCGAGATATGGACTATCGATAATTTACAACTTAGGCTCTGCTTCTAACTTGGGCCCAAATTGTAAAATGGTCTTATCAATTGGCGATTTCGTTCCAATTCACATTCCAAGTAATATTCGGCATGCTAATTACATTGCCGGTTGCCAAATTGCATTATCTCTTATAGTTTCCGAGATATGGACTATCGATAATTTACACCTTAGGCTCTGCTTCTAACTTGGGCCCAAATTGTAAAATGGTCTTATCTATTGGCGATTTAGTTGCAATTCACATTCCAAGTAATATTCGGCATGCTAATTACATTGCCGGTTGCCAAATTGCATTGTCTCTTATAGTTTCCGAGATATAGACTATCGATAATTTACACCTTAGTCTCTGCTTCTAACTTGGGCCCAAATTGTAAAATGGTCTTATCTATTGGCGATTTCGTTCCAATTCACATTCCAAGTAATATTCGGCATGCTAATTACATTGCCGGTTGCCAAATTGCATTATCTCTTATAGTTTCCGAGATATGGACTATCGATAATTTACACCTTAGGCTCTGCTTCTAACTTGGGCCCAAATGGTAAAATGGTCTTATCTATTGGCGATTTCGTTACAATTCACATTCCAAGTAATATTCGGCATGCTAATTACATTGCCGGTTGCCAAATTGCATTATCTCTTATAGTTTCCGAGATATGGACTATCGATAATTTACACCTTAGGCTCTGCTTCTAACTTGGGCCCAAATTTAAAAATGGTCTTATCTATTGGCGATTTCGTTCCAATTCACACTCCAAGTAATATTCGGCATGCTAATTACATTGCCGGTTGCGAAATTGCATTATCTCTTATAGTTTCCGAGAAATGGACTATCGATAATTTACACCTTAGGCTCTGCTTCTAACTTGGGCCCAAATTGTAAAATGGTCTTATCTATTGGCGATTTTGTTCCAATTCACATTCCAAGTAATATTCGGCATGCTAATTACATTGCCGGTTGCCAAATTGCATTATCTCTTATAGTTTCCGAGATATGGACTATCGATAATTTACACCTTAGGCTCTGCTTCTAACTTGGGCCCAAATTGTAAAATGGTCTTATCTATTGGCGATTTCGTTCCAATTCACATTCCAAGTAATATTCGGCATGCTAATTACATTGCCGGTTGCCAAATTGCATTATCTCTTATAGTTTCCGAGATATGGACTATCGATAATTTACACCTTAGGCTCTGCTTCTAACTTGGGCCCAAATTGTAAAATGGTCTTATCTATTGGCGATTTCGTTCCAATTCACACTCCAAGTAATATTCGGCATGCTAATTACATTGCCAGTTGCGAAATTGCATTATCTCTTATAGTTTCCGAGATATGGACTATCGATAATTTACACCTTAGGCTCTGCTTCTAACTTGGGCCCAAATTGTAAAATGGTCTTATCTATTGGCGATTTCGTTCCAATTCACATTCCAAGTAATATTCGGCATGCTAATTACATTGCCGGTTGCCAAATTGCATTATCTCTTATAGTTTCCGAGATATAGACTATCGATAATTTACACCTTAGGCTCTGCTTCTAACTTGGGCCCAAATTGTAAAATGGTCTTATCTATTGGCGATTTCGTTCCAATTCACATTCCAAGTAATATTCGGCATGCTAATTACATTGCCGGTTGCCAAATTGCATTATCTCTTATAGTTTCCGAGATATGGACTATCGATAATTTACACCTTAGGCTCTGCTTCTAACTTGGGCCCAAATTGTAAAATGGTCTTATCTATCGGCGATTTCGTCCCAATTCACATTCCAAGTGATATTCGGCATGCTAATTACATTGCCGGTTGCGAAATTGCATTATCTCTTATAGTTTCCGAGATATGGACTATCAATAATTTACACCTTAGGCTCTGCTTCTAACTTGGGCCCAAATTGTAAAATGGTCTTATCTATTGGCGATTTCGTTCCAATTCACATTCCAAGTAATATTCGGCATGCTAATTACATTGCCGGTTGCCAAATTGCATTATCTCTTATAGTTTCCGAGATATGGACTATCGATAATTTACACCTTAGGCTCTGCTTCTAACTTGGGCCCAAATTGTAAAATGGTATTATCTATTGGCGATTTCGTCCCAATTCACATTCCAAGTATTATTCGGCATGCTAATTACATTGCCGGTTGCCAAATTGCATTATCTCTTATAGTTTCCGAGATATGGACTTTCGATAATTTACACCTTAGGCTCTGCTTCTAACTTGGGCCCAAATTGTAAAATGGTCTTATCTATTGGCGATTTCGTCCCAATTCACATTCCAAGTGATATTCGGCATGCTAATTACATTGCCGGTTGCGAAATTGCATTATCCCTTATAGTTTCCGAGATATGGACTATCGATAATTTACACCTTAGGCTCTGCTTCTAACTTGGGCCCAAATTGTAAAATGGTCTTATCTATTGGCGATTTCGTTCCAATTCACATTCCAAGTAATATTCGGCATGCTAATTACATTGCCGGTTGCCAAACTGCATTATCTCTTATAGTTCCGAGATATGGACTATCGATAATTTACACCTTAGGCTCTGCTTCTAACTTGGGCCCAAATTGTAAAATGGTCTTATCTATTGGCGATTTAGTTGCAATTCACATTCCAAGTAATATTCGGCATGCTAATTACATTGCCGGTTGCCAAATTGCATTATCTCTTATAGTTTCCGAGATATGGACTATCGATAATTTACACCTTAGGCTCTGCTTCTAACTTGGGCCCAAATTGTAAAATGGTCTTATCTATTGGCGATTTCGTTCCAATTCACATTCCAAGTAATATTCGGCATGCTAATTACATTGCCGGTTGCCAAATTGCATTATCTCTTATAGTTTCCGAGATATGGACTATCGATAATTTACACCTTAGGCTCTGTTTCTAACTTGGGCCCAAATTGTAAAATGGTCTTATCAATTGGCGATTTCGTTCCAATTCACATTCCAAGTAATATTCGGCATGCTAATTACATTGCCGGTTGCCAAATTGCATTATCTCTTATAGTTTCCGAGATATGGACTATCGATAATTTACACCTTAGGCTCTGCTTCTAACTTGGGCCCAAATTGTAAAATGGTCTTATCTATTGGCGATTTAGTTGCAATTCACATTCCAAGTAATATTCGGCATGCTAATTACATTGCCGGTTGCCAAATTGCATTATCTCTTATAGTTTCCGAGATATGGACTATCGATAATTTACACCTTAGGCTCTGCTTCTAACTTGGGCCCAAATTGTAAAATGGTCTTATCTATTGGCGATTTCGTTCCAATTCACATTCCAAGTAATATTCGGCATGCTAATTACATTGCCGGTTGCCAAATTGCATTATCTCTTATAGTTTCCGAGATATGGACTATCGATAATTTACACCTTAGGCTCTGCTTCTAACTTGGGCCCAAATGGTAAAATGGTCTTATCTATTGGCGATTTCGTTACAATTCACATTCCAAGTAATATTCGGCATGCTAATTACATTGCCGGTTGCCAAATTGCATTATCTCTTATAGTTTCCGAGATATGGACTATCGATAATTTACACCTTAGGCTCTGCTTCTAACTTGGGCCCAAATTGTAAAATGGTCTTATCTATTGGCGATTTCGTCCCAATTCACATTCCAAGTGATATTCGGCATGCTAATTACATTGCCGGTTGCGAAATTGCATTATCTCTTATAGTTTCCGAGATATGGACTATCAATAATTTACACCTTAGGCTCTGCTTCTAACTTGGGCCCAAATTGTAAAATGGTCTTATCTATTGGCGATTTCGTTCCAATTCACATTCCAAGTAATATTCGGCATGCTAATTACATTGCCGGTTGCCAAATTGCATTATCTCTTATAGTTTCCGAGATATGGACTATCGATAATTTACACCTTAGGCTCTGCTTCTAACTTGGGCCCAAATTGTAAAATGGTATTATCTATTGGCGATTTCGTCCCAATTCACATTCCAAGTATTATTCGGCATGCTAATTACATTGCCGGTTGCCAAATTGCATTATCTCTTATAGTTTCCGAGATATGGACTATCGATAATTTACACCTTAGGCTCTGCTTCTAACTTGGGCCCAAATTGTAAAATGGTCTTATCTATTGGCGATTTCGTCCCAATTCACATTCCAAGTGATATTCGGCATGCTAATTACATTGCCGGTTGCGAAATTGCATTATCCCTTATAGTTTCCGAGATATGGACTATCGATAATTTACACCTTAGGCTCTGCTTCTAACTTGGGCCCAAATTGTAAAATGGTCTTATCTATTGGCGATTTCGTTCCAATTCACATTCCAAGTAATATTCGGCATGCTAATTACATTGCCGGTTGCCAAACTGCATTATCTCTTATAGTTTCCGAGATATGGACTATCGATAATTTACACCTTAGGCTCTGCTTCTAACTTGGGCCCAAATTGTAAAATGGTCTTATCTATTGGCGATTTAGTTGCAATTCGCATTCCAAGTAATATTCGGCATGCTAATTACATTGCCGGTTGCCAAATTGCATTATCTCTTATAGTTTCCGAGATATGGACTATCGATAATTTACACCTTAGGCTCTGCTTCTAACTTGGGCCCAAATTGTAAAATGGTCTTGTCTATTGGCGATTTCGTTCCAATTCACATTCCAAGTAATATTCGGCATGCTAATTACATTGCCGGTTGCCAAATTGCATTATCTCTTATAGTTTCCGAGATATGGACTATCGATTATTTACACCTTAGGCTCTGCTTCTAACTTGGGCCCAAATTGTAAAATGGTCTTATCAATTGGCGATTTCGTTCCAATTCACATTCCAAGTAATATTCGGCATGCTAATTACATTGCCGGTTGCCAAATTGCATTATCTCTTATAGTTTCCGAGATATGGACTATCGATAATTTACACCTTAGGCTCTGCTTCTAACTTGGGCCCAAATTGTAAAATGGTCTTATCTATTGGCGATTTAGTTGCAATTCACATTCCAAGTAATATTCGGCATGCTAATTACATTGCCGGTTGCCAAATTGCATTATCACTTATAGTTTCCGAGATATGGACTATCGATAATTTACACCTTAGGCTCTGCTTCTAACTTGGGCCCAAATTGTAAAATGGTCTTATCTATTGGCGATTTCGTTCCAATTCACATTCCAAGTAATATTCGGCATGCTAATTACATTGCCGGTTGCCAAATTGCATTATCTCTTATAGTTTCCGAGATATGGACTATCGATAATTTACACCTTAGGCTCTGCTTCTAACTTGGGCCCAAATGGTAAAATGGTCTTATCTATTGGCGATTTCGTTACAATTCACATTCCAAGTAATATTCGGCATGCTAATTACATTGCCGGTTGCCAAATTGCATTATCTCTTATAGTTTCCGAGATATGGACTATCGATAATTTACACCTTAGGCTCTGCTTCTAACTTGGGCCCAAATGGTAAAATGGTCTTATCTATTGGCGATTTCGTTACAATTCACATTCCAAGTAATATTCGGCATGCTAATTACATTGCCGGTTGCCAAATTGCATTATCTCTTATAGTTTCCGAGATATGGACTATCGATAATTTACACCTTAGGCTCTGCTTCTAACTTGGGCCCAAATTGTAAAATGGTCTTATCTATAGGCGATTTCGTTCCAATTCACATTCCAAGTAATATTCGGCATGCTAATTACATTGCAGGTTGCCAAATTGCATTATCTCTTATAGTTTCCGAGATATGGACTATCGATAATTTACACCTTAGGCTCTGCTTCTAACTTGGGCCCAAATGGTAAAATGGTCTTATCTATTGGCGATTTCGTTACAATTCACATTCCAAGTAATATTCGGCATGCTAATTACATTGCCGGTTGCCAAATTGCTTTATCTCTTATAGTTTCCGAGATATGGACTATCGATAATTTATACCTTAGGCTCTGCTTCTAACTTGGGCCCAAATTGTAAAATGGTCTTATCTATTGGGGATTTCGTTCCAATTCACACTCCAAGTAATATTCGGCATGCTAATTACATTGCCGGTTGCGAAATTACATTATCTCTTATAGTTTCCGAGATATGGACTATCGATAATTTACACCTTAGGCTCTGCTTCTAACTTGGGCCCAAATTGTAAAATGGTCTTATCTATTGGCGATTTTGTTCCAATTCACATTCCAAGTAATATTCGGCATGCTAATTACATTGCCGGTTGCCAAATTGCATTATCTCTTATAGTTTCCGAGATATGGACTATCGATAATTTACACCTTAGGCTCTGCTTCTAACTTGGGCCCAAATTGTAAAATGGTCTTATCTATTGGCGATTTAGTTGCAATTCACATTCCAAGTAATATTCGGCATGCTAATTACATTGCCGGTTGCCAAATTGCATTATCTCTTATAGTTTCCGAGATATGGACTATCGATAATTTACACCTTAGGCTCTGCTTCTAACTTGGGCCCAAATTGTAAAATGGTCTTATCTATTGGCGATTTCGTTCCAATTCACATTCCAAGTAATATTCGGCATGCTAATTACATTGCCAGTTGCCAAATTGCATTATCTCTTATAGTTTCCGAGATATGGACTATCGATAATTTACACCTTAGGCTCTGCTTCTAACTTGGGCCCAAATTGTAAAATGGTCTTATCAATTGGCGATTTCGTTCCAATTCACATTCCAAGTAATATTCGGCATGCTAATTACATTGCCGGTTGCCAAATTGCATTATCTCTTATAGTTTCCGAGATATGGACTATCGATAATTTACACCTTAGGCTCTGCTTCTAACTTGGGCCCAAATTGTAAAATGGTCTTATCTATTGGCGATTTAGTTGCAATTCACATTCCAAGTAATATTCGGCATGCTAATTACATTGCCGGTTGCCAAATTGCATTATCTCTTATAGTTTCCGAGATATGGACTATCGATAATTTACACCTTAGGCTCTGCTTCTAACTTGGGCCCAAATTGTAAAATGGTCTTATCTATTGGCGATTTCGTTCCAATTCACATTCCAAGTAATATTCGGCATGCTAATTACATTGCCGGTTGCCAAATTGCATTATCTCTTATAGTTTCCGAGATATGGACTATCGATAATTTACACCTTAGGCTCTGCTTCTAACTTGGGCCCAAATGGTAAAATGGTCTTATCTATTGGCGATTTCGTTACAATTCACATTCCAAGTAATATTCGGCATGCTAATTACATTGCCGGTTGCCAAATTGCATTATCTCTTATAGTTTCCGAGATATGGACTATCGATAATTTACACCTTAGGCTCTGCTTCTAACTTGGGCCCAAATTGTAAAATGGTCTTATCTATTGGCGATTTCGTTCCAATTCACACTCCAAGTAATATTCGGCATGCTAATTACATTGCCGGTTGCGAAATTACATTATCTCTTATAGTTTCCGAGATATGGACTATCGATAATTTACACCTTAGGCTCTGCTTCTAACTTGGGCCCAAATTGTAAAATGGTCTTATCTATTGGCGATTTTGTTCCAATTCACATTCCAAGTAATATTCGGCATGCTAATTACATTGCCGGTTGCCAAATTGCATTATCTCTTATAGTTTCCGAGATATGGACTATCGATAATTTACACCTTAGGCTCTGCTTCTAACTTGGGCCCAAATTGTAAAATGGTCTTATCTATTGGCGATTTCGTTCCAATTCACATTCCAAGTAATATTCGGCATGCTAATTACATTGCCGGTTGCCAAATTGCATTATCTCTTATAGTTTCCGAGATATGGACTATTGATAATTTGCACCTTAGGCTCTGCTTCTAACTTGGGCCCAAATGGTAAAATGGTCTTATCTATTGGCGATTTCGTTACAATTCACATTCCAAGTAATATTCGGCATGCTAATTACATTGCCGGTTGCCAAATTGCTTTATCTCTTATAGTTTCCGAGATATGGACTATCGATAATTTATACCTTAGGCTCTGCTTCTAACTTGGGCCCAAATTGTAAAATGGTCTTATCTATTGGCGATTTCGTTCCAATTCACACTCCAAGTAATATTCGGCATGCTAATTACATTGCCGGTTGCGAAATTACATTATCTCTTATAGTTTCCGAGATATGGACTATCGATAATTTACACCTTAGGCTCTGCTTCTAACTTGGGCCCAAATTGTAAAATGGTCTTATCTATTGGCGATTTTGTTCCAATTCACATTCCAACTAATATTCGGCATGCTAATTACATTGCCGGTTGCCAAATTGCATTATCTCTTATAGTTTCCGAGATATGGACTATCGATAATTTACACCTTAGGCTCTGCTTCTAACTTGGGCCCAAATTGTAAAATGGTCTTATCTATTGGCGATTTCGTTCCAATTCACATTCCAAGTAATATTCGGCTTGCTAATTACATTGCCGGTTGCCAAATTTCATTATCTCTTATAGTTTCCGAGATATGGACTATCGATAATTTACACCTTAGGCTCTGCTTCTAACTTGGGCCCAAATTATAAAATGGTCTTATCAATTGGCGATTTCGTTCCAATTCACATTCCAAGTAATATTCGGCATGCTAATTACATTGCCGGTTGCCAAATTGCATTATCTCTTATAGTTTCCGAGATATGGACTATCGATAATTTACAACTTAGGCTCTGCTTCTAACTTGGGCCCAAATTGTAAAATGGTCTTATCAATTGGCGATTTCGTTCCAATTCACATTCCAAGTAATATTCGGCATGCTAATTACATTGCCGGTTGCCAAATTGCATTATCTCTTATAGTTTCCGAGATATGGACTATCGATAATTTACACCTTAGGCTCTGCTTCTAACTTGGGCCCAAATTGTAAAATGGTCTTATCTATTGGCGATTTAGTTGCAATTCACATTCCAAGTAATATTCGGCATGCTAATTACATTGCCGGTTGCCAAATTGCATTGTCTCTTATAGTTTCCGAGATATAGACTATCGATAATTTACACCTTAGTCTCTGCTTCTAACTTGGGCCCAAATTGTAAAATGGTCTTATCTATTGGCGATTTCGTTCCAATTCACATTCCAAGTAATATTCGGCATGCTAATTACATTGCCGGTTGCCAAATTGCATTATCTCTTATAGTTTCCGAGATATGGACTATCGATAATTTACACCTTAGGCTCTGCTTCTAACTTGGGCCCAAATGGTAAAATGGTCTTATCTATTGGCGATTTCGTTACAATTCACATTCCAAGTAATATTCGGCATGCTAATTACATTGCCGGTTGCCAAATTGCATTATCTCTTATAGTTTCCGAGATATGGACTATCGATAATTTACACCTTAGGCTCTGCTTCTAACTTGGGCCCAAATTTAAAAATGGTCTTATCTATTGGCGATTTCGTTCCAATTCACACTCCAAGTAATATTCGGCATGCTAATTACATTGCCGGTTGCGAAATTGCATTATCTCTTATAGTTTCCGAGAAATGGACTATCGATAATTTACACCTTAGGCTCTGCTTCTAACTTGGGCCCAAATTGTAAAATGGTCTTATCTATTGGCGATTTTGTTCCAATTCACATTCCAAGTAATATTCGGCATGCTAATTACATTGCCGGTTGCCAAATTGCATTATCTCTTATAGTTTCCGAGATATGGACTATCGATAATTTACACCTTAGGCTCTGCTTCTAACTTGGGCCCAAATTGTAAAATGGTCTTATCTATTGGCGATTTCGTTCCAATTCACATTCCAAGTAATATTCGGCATGCTAATTACATTGCCGGTTGCCAAATTGCATTATCTCTTATAGTTTCCGAGATATGGACTATCGATAATTTACACCTTAGGCTCTGCTTCTAACTTGGGCCCAAATTGTAAAATGGTCTTATCTATTGGCGATTTCGTTCCAATTCACACTCCAAGTAATATTCGGCATGCTAATTACATTGCCAGTTGCGAAATTGCATTATCTCTTATAGTTTCCGAGATATGGACTATCGATAATTTACACCTTAGGCTCTGCTTCTAACTTGGGCCCAAATTGTAAAATGGTCTTATCTATTGGCGATTTCGTTCCAATTCACATTCCAAGTAATATTCGGCATGCTAATTACATTGCCGGTTGCCAAATTGCATTATCTCTTATAGTTTCCGAGATATAGACTATCGATAATTTACACCTTAGGCTCTGCTTCTAACTTGGGCCCAAATTGTAAAATGGTCTTATCTATTGGCGATTTCGTTCCAATTCACATTCCAAGTAATATTCGGCATGCTAATTACATTGCCGGTTGCCAAATTGCATTATCTCTTATAGTTTCCGAGATATGGACTATCGATAATTTACACCTTAGGCTCTGCTTCTAACTTGGGCCCAAATTGTAAAATGGTCTTATCTATCGGCGATTTCGTCCCAATTCACATTCCAAGTGATATTCGGCATGCTAATTACATTGCCGGTTGCGAAATTGCATTATCTCTTATAGTTTCCGAGATATGGACTATCAATAATTTACACCTTAGGCTCTGCTTCTAACTTGGGCCCAAATTGTAAAATGGTCTTATCTATTGGCGATTTCGTTCCAATTCACATTCCAAGTAATATTCGGCATGCTAATTACATTGCCGGTTGCCAAATTGCATTATCTCTTATAGTTTCCGAGATATGGACTATCGATAATTTACACCTTAGGCTCTGCTTCTAACTTGGGCCCAAATTGTAAAATGGTATTATCTATTGGCGATTTCGTCCCAATTCACATTCCAAGTATTATTCGGCATGCTAATTACATTGCCGGTTGCCAAATTGCATTATCTCTTATAGTTTCCGAGATATGGACTTTCGATAATTTACACCTTAGGCTCTGCTTCTAACTTGGGCCCAAATTGTAAAATGGTCTTATCTATTGGCGATTTCGTCCCAATTCACATTCCAAGTGATATTCGGCATGCTAATTACATTGCCGGTTGCGAAATTGCATTATCCCTTATAGTTTCCGAGATATGGACTATCGATAATTTACACCTTAGGCTCTGCTTCTAACTTGGGCCCAAATTGTAAAATGGTCTTATCTATTGGCGATTTCGTTCCAATTCACATTCCAAGTAATATTCGGCATGCTAATTACATTGCCGGTTGCCAAACTGCATTATCTCTTATAGTTCCGAGATATGGACTATCGATAATTTACACCTTAGGCTCTGCTTCTAACTTGGGCCCAAATTGTAAAATGGTCTTATCTATTGGCGATTTAGTTGCAATTCACATTCCAAGTAATATTCGGCATGCTAATTACATTGCCGGTTGCCAAATTGCATTATCTCTTATAGTTTCCGAGATATGGACTATCGATAATTTACACCTTAGGCTCTGCTTCTAACTTGGGCCCAAATTGTAAAATGGTCTTATCTATTGGCGATTTCGTTCCAATTCACATTCCAAGTAATATTCGGCATGCTAATTACATTGCCGGTTGCCAAATTGCATTATCTCTTATAGTTTCCGAGATATGGACTATCGATAATTTACACCTTAGGCTCTGTTTCTAACTTGGGCCCAAATTGTAAAATGGTCTTATCAATTGGCGATTTCGTTCCAATTCACATTCCAAGTAATATTCGGCATGCTAATTACATTGCCGGTTGCCAAATTGCATTATCTCTTATAGTTTCCGAGATATGGACTATCGATAATTTACACCTTAGGCTCTGCTTCTAACTTGGGCCCAAATTGTAAAATGGTCTTATCTATTGGCGATTTAGTTGCAATTCACATTCCAAGTAATATTCGGCATGCTAATTACATTGCCGGTTGCCAAATTGCATTATCTCTTATAGTTTCCGAGATATGGACTATCGATAATTTACACCTTAGGCTCTGCTTCTAACTTGGGCCCAAATTGTAAAATGGTCTTATCTATTGGCGATTTCGTTCCAATTCACATTCCAAGTAATATTCGGCATGCTAATTACATTGCCGGTTGCCAAATTGCATTATCTCTTATAGTTTCCGAGATATGGACTATCGATAATTTACACCTTAGGCTCTGCTTCTAACTTGGGCCCAAATGGTAAAATGGTCTTATCTATTGGCGATTTCGTTACAATTCACATTCCAAGTAATATTCGGCATGCTAATTACATTGCCGGTTGCCAAATTGCATTATCTCTTATAGTTTCCGAGATATGGACTATCGATAATTTACACCTTAGGCTCTGCTTCTAACTTGGGCCCAAATTGTAAAATGGTCTTATCTATTGGCGATTTCGTCCCAATTCACATTCCAAGTGATATTCGGCATGCTAATTACATTGCCGGTTGCGAAATTGCATTATCTCTTATAGTTTCCGAGATATGGACTATCAATAATTTACACCTTAGGCTCTGCTTCTAACTTGGGCCCAAATTGTAAAATGGTCTTATCTATTGGCGATTTCGTTCCAATTCACATTCCAAGTAATATTCGGCATGCTAATTACATTGCCGGTTGCCAAATTGCATTATCTCTTATAGTTTCCGAGATATGGACTATCGATAATTTACACCTTAGGCTCTGCTTCTAACTTGGGCCCAAATTGTAAAATGGTATTATCTATTGGCGATTTCGTCCCAATTCACATTCCAAGTATTATTCGGCATGCTAATTACATTGCCGGTTGCCAAATTGCATTATCTCTTATAGTTTCCGAGATATGGACTATCGATAATTTACACCTTAGGCTCTGCTTCTAACTTGGGCCCAAATTGTAAAATGGTCTTATCTATTGGCGATTTCGTCCCAATTCACATTCCAAGTGATATTCGGCATGCTAATTACATTGCCGGTTGCGAAATTGCATTATCCCTTATAGTTTCCGAGATATGGACTATCGATAATTTACACCTTAGGCTCTGCTTCTAACTTGGGCCCAAATTGTAAAATGGTCTTATCTATTGGCGATTTCGTTCCAATTCACATTCCAAGTAATATTCGGCATGCTAATTACATTGCCGGTTGCCAAACTGCATTATCTCTTATAGTTTCCGAGATATGGACTATCGATAATTTACACCTTAGGCTCTGCTTCTAACTTGGGCCCAAATTGTAAAATGGTCTTATCTATTGGCGATTTAGTTGCAATTCGCATTCCAAGTAATATTCGGCATGCTAATTACATTGCCGGTTGCCAAATTGCATTATCTCTTATAGTTTCCGAGATATGGACTATCGATAATTTACACCTTAGGCTCTGCTTCTAACTTGGGCCCAAATTGTAAAATGGTCTTGTCTATTGGCGATTTCGTTCCAATTCACATTCCAAGTAATATTCGGCATGCTAATTACATTGCCGGTTGCCAAATTGCATTATCTCTTATAGTTTCCGAGATATGGACTATCGATTATTTACACCTTAGGCTCTGCTTCTAACTTGGGCCCAAATTGTAAAATGGTCTTATCAATTGGCGATTTCGTTCCAATTCACATTCCAAGTAATATTCGGCATGCTAATTACATTGCCGGTTGCCAAATTGCATTATCTCTTATAGTTTCCGAGATATGGACTATCGATAATTTACACCTTAGGCTCTGCTTCTAACTTGGGCCCAAATTGTAAAATGGTCTTATCTATTGGCGATTTAGTTGCAATTCACATTCCAAGTAATATTCGGCATGCTAATTACATTGCCGGTTGCCAAATTGCATTATCACTTATAGTTTCCGAGATATGGACTATCGATAATTTACACCTTAGGCTCTGCTTCTAACTTGGGCCCAAATTGTAAAATGGTCTTATCTATTGGCGATTTCGTTCCAATTCACATTCCAAGTAATATTCGGCATGCTAATTACATTGCCGGTTGCCAAATTGCATTATCTCTTATAGTTTCCGAGATATGGACTATCGATAATTTACACCTTAGGCTCTGCTTCTAACTTGGGCCCAAATGGTAAAATGGTCTTATCTATTGGCGATTTCGTTACAATTCACATTCCAAGTAATATTCGGCATGCTAATTACATTGCCGGTTGCCAAATTGCATTATCTCTTATAGTTTCCGAGATATGGACTATCGATAATTTACACCTTAGGCTCTGCTTCTAACTTGGGCCCAAATGGTAAAATGGTCTTATCTATTGGCGATTTCGTTACAATTCACATTCCAAGTAATATTCGGCATGCTAATTACATTGCCGGTTGCCAAATTGCATTATCTCTTATAGTTTCCGAGATATGGACTATCGATAATTTACACCTTAGGCTCTGCTTCTAACTTGGGCCCAAATTGTAAAATGGTCTTATCTATAGGCGATTTCGTTCCAATTCACATTCCAAGTAATATTCGGCATGCTAATTACATTGCAGGTTGCCAAATTGCATTATCTCTTATAGTTTCCGAGATATGGACTATCGATAATTTACACCTTAGGCTCTGCTTCTAACTTGGGCCCAAATGGTAAAATGGTCTTATCTATTGGCGATTTCGTTACAATTCACATTCCAAGTAATATTCGGCATGCTAATTACATTGCCGGTTGCCAAATTGCTTTATCTCTTATAGTTTCCGAGATATGGACTATCGATAATTTATACCTTAGGCTCTGCTTCTAACTTGGGCCCAAATTGTAAAATGGTCTTATCTATTGGGGATTTCGTTCCAATTCACACTCCAAGTAATATTCGGCATGCTAATTACATTGCCGGTTGCGAAATTACATTATCTCTTATAGTTTCCGAGATATGGACTATCGATAATTTACACCTTAGGCTCTGCTTCTAACTTGGGCCCAAATTGTAAAATGGTCTTATCTATTGGCGATTTTGTTCCAATTCACATTCCAAGTAATATTCGGCATGCTAATTACATTGCCGGTTGCCAAATTGCATTATCTCTTATAGTTTCCGAGATATGGACTATCGATAATTTACACCTTAGGCTCTGCTTCTAACTTGGGCCCAAATTGTAAAATGGTCTTATCTATTGGCGATTTAGTTGCAATTCACATTCCAAGTAATATTCGGCATGCTAATTACATTGCCGGTTGCCAAATTGCATTATCTCTTATAGTTTCCGAGATATGGACTATCGATAATTTACACCTTAGGCTCTGCTTCTAACTTGGGCCCAAATTGTAAAATGGTCTTATCTATTGGCGATTTCGTTCCAATTCACATTCCAAGTAATATTCGGCATGCTAATTACATTGCCAGTTGCCAAATTGCATTATCTCTTATAGTTTCCGAGATATGGACTATCGATAATTTACACCTTAGGCTCTGCTTCTAACTTGGGCCCAAATTGTAAAATGGTCTTATCAATTGGCGATTTCGTTCCAATTCACATTCCAAGTAATATTCGGCATGCTAATTACATTGCCGGTTGCCAAATTGCATTATCTCTTATAGTTTCCGAGATATGGACTATCGATAATTTACACCTTAGGCTCTGCTTCTAACTTGGGCCCAAATTGTAAAATGGTCTTATCTATTGGCGATTTAGTTGCAATTCACATTCCAAGTAATATTCGGCATGCTAATTACATTGCCGGTTGCCAAATTGCATTATCTCTTATAGTTTCCGAGATATGGACTATCGATAATTTACACCTTAGGCTCTGCTTCTAACTTGGGCCCAAATTGTAAAATGGTCTTATCTATTGGCGATTTCGTTCCAATTCACATTCCAAGTAATATTCGGCATGCTAATTACATTGCCGGTTGCCAAATTGCATTATCTCTTATAGTTTCCGAGATATGGACTATCGATAATTTACACCTTAGGCTCTGCTTCTAACTTGGGCCCAAATGGTAAAATGGTCTTATCTATTGGCGATTTCGTTACAATTCACATTCCAAGTAATATTCGGCATGCTAATTACATTGCCGGTTGCCAAATTGCATTATCTCTTATAGTTTCCGAGATATGGACTATCGATAATTTACACCTTAGGCTCTGCTTCTAACTTGGGCCCAAATTGTAAAATGGTCTTATCTATTGGCGATTTCGTTCCAATTCACACTCCAAGTAATATTCGGCATGCTAATTACATTGCCGGTTGCGAAATTACATTATCTCTTATAGTTTCCGAGATATGGACTATCGATAATTTACACCTTAGGCTCTGCTTCTAACTTGGGCCCAAATTGTAAAATGGTCTTATCTATTGGCGATTTTGTTCCAATTCACATTCCAAGTAATATTCGGCATGCTAATTACATTGCCGGTTGCCAAATTGCATTATCTCTTATAGTTTCCGAGATATGGACTATCGATAATTTACACCTTAGGCTCTGCTTCTAACTTGGGCCCAAATTGTAAAATGGTCTTATCTATTGGCGATTTCGTTCCAATTCACATTCCAAGTAATATTCGGCATGCTAATTACATTGCCGGTTGCCAAATTGCATTATCTCTTATAGTTTCCGAGATATGGACTATTGATAATTTGCACCTTAGGCTCTGCTTCTAACTTGGGCCCAAATGGTAAAATGGTCTTATCTATTGGCGATTTCGTTACAATTCACATTCCAAGTAATATTCGGCATGCTAATTACATTGCCGGTTGCCAAATTGCTTTATCTCTTATAGTTTCCGAGATATGGACTATCGATAATTTATACCTTAGGCTCTGCTTCTAACTTGGGCCCAAATTGTAAAATGGTCTTATCTATTGGCGATTTCGTTCCAATTCACACTCCAAGTAATATTCGGCATGCTAATTACATTGCCGGTTGCGAAATTACATTATCTCTTATAGTTTCCGAGATATGGACTATCGATAATTTACACCTTAGGCTCTGCTTCTAACTTGGGCCCAAATTGTAAAATGGTCTTATCTATTGGCGATTTTGTTCCAATTCACATTCCAACTAATATTCGGCATGCTAATTACATTGCCGGTTGCCAAATTGCATTATCTCTTATAGTTTCCGAGATATGGACTATCGATAATTTACACCTTAGGCTCTGCTTCTAACTTGGGCCCAAATTGTAAAATGGTCTTATCTATTGGCGATTTCGTTCCAATTCACATTCCAAGTAATATTCGGCTTGCTAATTACATTGCCGGTTGCCAAATTTCATTATCTCTTATAGTTTCCGAGATATGGACTATCGATAATTTACACCTTAGGCTCTGCTTCTAACTTGGGCCCAAATTATAAAATGGTCTTATCTATTGGCGATTTCGTCCCAATTCACATTCCAAGTGATATTCGGCATGCTAATTACATTGCCGGTTGCGAAATTGCATTATCTCTTATAGTTTCCGAGATATGGACTATCAATAATTTACACCTTAGGCTCTGCTTCTAACTTGGGCCCAAATTGTAAAATGGTCTTATCTATTGGCGATTTCGTTCCAATTCACATTCCAAGTAATATTCGGCATGCTAATTACATTGCCGGTTGCCAAATTGCATTATCTCTTATAGTTTCCGAGATATGGACTATCGATAATTTACACCTTAGGCTCTGCTTCTAACTTGGGCCCAAATTGTAAAATGGTCTTATCTATTGGCGATTTCGTTCCAATTCACATTCCAAGTAATATTCGGCATGCTAATTACATTGCCGGTTGCCAAATTGCATTATCTCTTATAGTTTCCGAGATATGGACTATCGATAATTTACACCTTAGGCTCTGCTTCTAACTTGGGCCCAAATTGTAAAATGGTCTTATCTATTGGCCATTTCGTTCCAATTCACATTCCAAGTAATATTCGGCATGCTAATTACATTGCCGGTTGCCAAATTGCATTATCTCTTATAGTTTCCGAGATATGGACTATCGATAATTTACACCTTAGTCTTTGCTTCTAACTTGGGCCCAAATTGTAAAATGGTCTTATTTATTGGCGATTTAGTTGCAATTCACATTCCAAGTAATATTCGGCATGCTAATTACATTGCCGGTTGCCAAATTGCATTATCTCTTATAGTTTCCGAGATATGGACTATCGATAATTTACACCTTAGGCTCTGCTTCTAACTTGGGCCCAAATTGTAAAATGGTCTTATCTATTGGCGATTTCGTTCCAATTCACATTCCAAGTAATATTTGGCATGCTAATTACATTGCCGGTTGCCAAATTGCATTATCTCTTATAATTTCCGAGATATGGACTATCGATAATTTACACCTTAGGCTCTGCTTCTAACTTGGGCCCAAATTGTAAAATGGTCTTATCTATTGGCGATTTCGTTCCAATTCACATTCCAAGTAATATTCGGCATGCTAATTACATTGCTGGTTGCCAAATTGCATTATCTCTTATAGTTTCCGAGATATGGACTATCGATAATTTACACCTTAGGCTCTGCTTCTAACTTGGGCCCAAATTGTAAAATGGTCTTATCTGTTGGCGATTTCGTTCCAATTCACATTCCAAGTAATATTCTTCATGCTAATTACATTGCCGGTTGCCAAATTGCATTATCTCTTATAGTTTCCGAGATATAGACTATCGATAATTTACACCTTAGTCTCTGCTTCTAACTGGGGCCCAAATTGTAAAATGGTCTTATCTATTGGCGATTTCGTTCCAATTCACATTCCAAGTAATATTCGGCATGCTAATTACATTGCCGGTTGCCAAATTGCATTATCTCTTATAGTTTCCGAGATATGGACTATCGATAATTTACACCTTAGGCTCTGCTTCTAACTTGGGCCCAAATTGTAAAATGGTCTTATCTATTGGCGATTTCGTCCCAATTCACATTCCAAGTGATATTCGGCATGCTAATTACATTGCCGGTTGCGAAATTGCATTATCTCTTATAGTTTCCGAGATATGGACTATCAATAATTTACACCTTAGGCTCTGCTTCTAACTTGGGCCCAAATTGTAAAATGGTCTTATCTATTGGCGATTTCGTTCCAATTCACATTCCAAGTAATATTCGGCATGCTAATTACATTGCCGGTTGCCAAATTGCATTATCTCTTATAGTTTCCGAGATATGGACTATCGATAATTTACACCTTAGGCTCTGCTTCTAACTTGGGCCCAAATTGTAAAATGGTCTTATCTATTGGCGATTTCGTTCCAATTCACATTCCAAGTAATATTCGGCATGCTAATTACATTGCCGGTTGCCAAATTGCATTATCTCTTATAGTTTCCGAGATATGGACTATCGATAATTTACACCTTAGGCTCTGCTTCTAACTTGGGCCCAAATTGTAAAATGGTCTTATCTATTGGCGATTTCGTTCCAATTCACATTCCAAGTAATATTCGGCATGCTAATTACATTGCCGGTTGCCAAATTGCATTATCTCTTATAGTTTCCGAGATATGGACTATCGATAATTTACACCTTAGGCTCTGCTTCTAACTTGGGCCCAAATTGTAAAATGGCCTTATCTATTGGCGATTTCGTCCCAATTCACATTCCAAGTAATATTCGGCATGCTAATTACATTGCCGGTTGCCAAATTGCATTATCTCTTATAGTTTCCGAGATATGGACTATCAATAATTTACACCTTAGGCTCTGCTTCTAACTTGGGCCCAAATTGTAAAATGGTCTTATCTATTGGCGATTTCGTTCCAATTCACATTCCAAGTAATATTCGGCATGCTAATTACATTGCCGGTTGCCAAATTGCATTATCTCTTATAGTTTCCGAGATATGGACTATCGATAATTTACACCTTAGGCTCTGCTTCTAACTTGGGCCCAAATTGTAAAATGGTCTTATCTATTGGCGATTTCGTTCCAATTCACATTCCAAGTAATATTCGGCATGCTAATTACATTGCCGGTTGCCAAATTGCATTATCTCTTATAGTTTCCGAGATATAGACTATCGATAATTTACACCTTAGGCTCTGCTTCTAACTTGGGCCCAAATTGTAAAATGGTCTTATCTATTGGCGATTTCGTTCCAATTCACATTCCAAGTAATATTCGGCATGCTAATTACATTGCCGGTTGCCAAATTGCATTATCTCTTATAGTTTCCGAGATATGGACTATCGATAATTTACACCTTAGGCTCTGCTTCTAACTTGGGCCCAAATTGTAAAATGGTCTTATCTATTGGCGATTTCGTCCCAATTCACATTCCAAGTGATATTCGGCATGCTAATTACATTGCCGGTTGCGAAATTGCATTATCTCTTATAGTTTCCGAGATATGGACTATCAATAATTTACACCTTAGGCTCTGCTTCTAACTTGGGTCCAAATTGTAAAATGGTCTTATCTATTGGCGATTTCGTTCCAATTCACATTCCAAGTAATATTCGGCATGCTAATTACATTGCCGGTTGCCAAATTGCATTATCTCTTATAGTTTCCGAGATATGGACTATCGATAATTTACACCTTAGGCTCTGCTTCTAACTTGGGCCCAAATTGTAAAATGGTCTTTTCTATTGGCGATTTCGTTCCAATTCACATTCCAAGTAATATTCGGCATGCTAATTACATTGCCGGTTGCCAAATTGCATTATCTCTTATAGTTTCCGAGATATGGACTATCGATAATTTACACCTTAGGCTCTGCTTCTAACTTGGGCCCAAATTGTAAAATGGTCTTATCTATTGGCGATTTCGTTCCAATTCACATTCCAAGTAATATTCGGCATGCTAATTACATTGCCGGTAGCCAAATTGCATTATCTCTTATAGTTTCCGAGATATGGACTATCGATAATTTACACCTTAGGCTCTGCTTCTAACTTGGGCCCAAATTGTAAAATGGCCTTATCTATTGGCGATTTCGTCCCAATTCACATTCCAAGTAATATTCGGTATGCTAATTACATTGCCGGTTGCCAAATTGCATTATCTCTTATAGTTTCCGAGATATGGACTATCAATAATTTACACCTTAGGCTCTGCTTCTAACTTGGGCCCAAATTGTAAAATGGTCTTATCTATTGGCGATTTCGTTCCAATTCACATTCCAAGTAATATTCGGCATGCTAATTACATTGCCGGTTGCCAAATTGCATTATCTCTTATAGGTTCCGAGATATGGACTATCGATAATTTACACCTTAGGCTCTGCTTCTAACTTGAGCCTAAATTGTAAAATGGTCTTATCTATTGGCGATTTCGTTCCAATTCACATTCCAAGTAATATTCGGCATGCTAATTACATTGCCGGTTGCCAAATTGCATTATCTCTTATAGTTTCCGAGATATGGACTATCGATAATTTACACCTTAGGCTCTGCTTCTAACTTGGGCCCAAATTGTAAAATGGTCTTATCTATTGGCGATTTCGTTCCAATTCTCATTCCAAGTAATATTCGGCATGCTAATTACATTGCCGGTTGCCAAATTGCATTATCTCTTATAGGTTCGTCCATCGAGATATGGACTATCGATAATTTACACCTTAGGCTCTGCTTCTAACTTGGGCCCAAATTGTAAAATGGTCTTATCTATTGGCGATTTCGTTCCAATTCACAGTCCAAGTAATATTCGGCATGCTAATTACACTGCCGGTTGCCAAATTGCATTAACTCTTATAGTTTCCGAGATATGGACTATCGATAATTTACACCTTAGGCTCTGCTTCTAACTTGGGCCCAAATTGTAAAATGGTCTTATCTATTGGCGATTTCGTTCCAATTCACATTCCAAGTAATATTTGGTATGCTAATTACATTGCCGGTTGCCAAATTGCATTATCTCTTATAGTTTCCGAGATATGGACTATCGATAATTTACACCTTAGGCTCTGCTTCTAACTTGAGCCTAAATTGTAAAATGGTCTTATCTATTGGCGATTTCGTTCCAATTCACATTCCAAGTAATATTCGGCATGCTAATTACATTGCCGGTTGCCAAATTGCATTATCTCTTATAGTTTCCGAGATATGGACTATCGATAATTTACACCTTAGGCTCTGCTTCTAACTTGGGCCCAAATTGTAAAATGGTCTTATCTATTGGCGATTTCGTTCCAATTCACATTCCAAGTAATATTTGGCATGCTAATTACATTGCCGGTTGCCAAATTGCATTATCTCTTATAGTTTCCGAGATATGGACTATCAATAATTTACACCTTAGGCTCTGCTTCTAACTTGGGCCCAAATTGTAAAATGGTCTTATCTATTGGCGATTTCGTTCCAATTCACATTCCAAGTAATATTCGGCATGCTAATTACATTGCCGGTTGCCAAATTGCATTATCTCTTATAGTTTCCGAGATATGGACTATCGATAATTTACACCTTAGGCTCTGCTTCTAACTTGGGCCCAAATTGTAAAATGGTCTTATCTATTGGCGATTTCGTTCCAATTCACATTCCAAGTAATATTCGGCATGCTAATTACATTGCCGGTTGCCAAATTGCATTATCTCTTATAGTTTCCGAGATATGGACTATCGATAATTTACACCTTAGGCTCTGCTTCTAACTTGGGCCCAAATTGTAAAATGGTCTTATCTATTGGCGATTTCGTTCCAATTCACATTCCAAGTAATATTCGGCATGCTAATTACATTGCCGGTAGCCAAATTGCATTATCTCTTATAGTTTCCGAGATATGGACTATCGATAATTTACACCTTAGGCTCTGCTTCTAACTTGGGCCCAAATTGTAAAATGGCCTTATCTATTGGCGATTTCGTCCCAATTCACATTCCAAGTAATATTCGGTATGCTAATTACATTGCCGGTTGCCAAATTGCATTATCTCTTATAGGTTCCGAGATATGGACTATCGATAATTTACACCTTAGGCTCTGCTTCTAACTTGGGCCCAAATTGTAAAATGGTCTTATCTATTGGCGATTTCGTTCCAATTCACATTCCAAGTAATATTTGGCATGCTAATTACATTGCCGGTTGCCAAATTGCATTATCTCTTATAGTTTCCGAGATATGGACTATCAATAATTTACACCTTAGGCTCTGCTTCTAACTTGGGCCCAAATTGTAAAATGGTCTTATCTATTGGCGATTTCGTTCCAATTCACATTCCAAGTAATATTCGGCATGCTAATTACATTGCCGGTTGCCAAATTGCATTATCTCTTACAGTTTCCGAGATATGGACTATCGATAATTTACACCTTAGGCTCTGCTTCTAACTTGGGCCCAAATTGTAAAATGGTCTTATCTATTGGCGATTTCGTTCCAATTCACATTCCAAGTAATATTCGGCATGCTAATTACATTGCCGGTTGCCAAATTGCATTATCTCTTATAGTTTCCGAGATATGGACTATCGATAATTTACACCTTAGGCTCTGCTTCTAACTTGGGCCCAAATTGTAAAATGGTCTTATCTATTGGCGATTTCGTTCCAATTCACATTCCAAGTAATATTCGGCATGCTAATTACATTGCCGGTAGCCAAATTGCATTATCTCTTATAGTTTCCGAGATATGGACTATCGATAATTTACACCTTAGGCTCTGCTTCTAACTTGGGCCCAAATTGTAAAATGGCCTTATCTATTGGCGATTTCGTCCCAATTCACATTCCAAGTAATATTCGGTATGCTACATTGCCGGTTGCCAAATTGCATTATCTCTTATAGTTTCCGAGATATGGACTATCAATAATTTACACCTTAGGCTCTGCTTCTAACTTGGGCCCAAATTGTAAAATGGTCTTATCTATTGGCGATTTCTTTCCAATTCTCATTCCAAGTAATATTCGGGATGCTAATTACATTGCCGGTTGCCAAATTGCATTATCTCTTATAGGTTCCGAGATATGGACTATCGATAATTTACACCTTAGGCTCTGCTTCTAACTTGGGCCCAAATTGTAAAATGGTCTTATCTATTGGCGATTTCGTTCCAATTCACAGTCCAAGTAATATTCGGCATGCTAATTACACTGCCGGTTGCCAAATTGCATTAACTCTTATAGTTTCCGAGATATGGACTATCGATAATTTACACCTTAGGCTCTGCTTCTAACTTGGGCCCAAATTGTAAAATGGTCTTATCTATAGGCGATTTCGTTCCAATTCACATTCCAAGTAATATTTGGCATGCTAATTACATTGCCGGTTGCCAAATTGCATTATCTCTTATAGTTTCCGAGATATGGACTATCGATAATTTACACCTTAGGCTCTGCTTCTAACTTGAGCCTAAATTGTAAAATGGTCTTATCTATTGGCGATTTCGTTCCAATTCACATTCCAAGTAATATTCGGCATGCTAATTACATTGCCGGTTGCCAAATTGCATTATCTCTTATAGTTTCCGAGATATGGACTATCGATAATTTACACCTTAGGCTCTGCTTCTAACTTGGGCCCAAATTGTAAAATGGTCTTATCTATTGGCGATTTCGTTCCAATTCACATTCCAAGTAATATTTGGCATGCTAATTACATTGCCGGTTGCCAAATTGCATTATCTCTTATAGTTTCCGAGATATGGACTGTCAATAATTTACACCTTAGGCTCTGCTTCTAACTTGGGCCCAAATTGTAAAATGGTCTTATCTATTGGCGATTTCGTTCCAATTCACATTCCAAGTAATATTCGGCATGCTAATTACATTGCCGGTTGCCAAATTGCATTATCTCTTATAGTTTCCGAGATATGGACTATCGATAATTTACACCTTAGGCTCTGCTTCTAACTTGGGCCCAAATTGTAAAATGGTCTTATCTATTGGCGATTTCGTTCCAATTCACATTCCAAGTAATATTCGGCATGCTAATTACATTGCCGGTTGCCAAATTGCATTATCTCTTATAGTTTCCGAGATATGGACTATCGATAATTTACACCTTAGGCTCTGCTTCTAACTTGGGCCCAAATTGTAAAATGGTCTTATCTATTGGCGATTTCGTTCCAATTCACATTCCAAGTAATATTCGGCATGCTAATTACATTGCCGGTTGCCAAATTGCATTATCTCTTATAGTTTCCGAGATATGGACTATCGATAATTTACACCTTAGGCTCTGCTTCTAACTTGGGCCCAAATTGTAAAATGGCCTTATCTATTGGCGATTTCGTCCCAATTCACATTCCAAGTAATATTCGGCATGCTAATTACATTGCCGGTTGCCAAATTGCATTATCTCTTATAGTTTCCGAGATATGGACTATCAATAATTTACACCTTAGGCTCTGCTTCTAACTTGGGCCCAAATTGTAAAATGGTCTTATCTATTGGCGATTTCGTTCCAATTCACATTCCAAGTAATATTCGGCATGCTAATTACATTGCCGGTTGCCAAATTGCATTATCTCTTATAGTTTCCGAGATATGGACTATCGATAATTTACACCTTAGGCTCTGCTTCTAACTTGGGCCCAAATTGTAAAATGGTCTTATCTATTGGCGATTTCGTTCCAATTCACATTCCAAGTAATATTCGGCATGCTAATTACATTGCCGGTTGCCAAATTGCATTATCTCTTATAGTTTCCGAGATATAGACTATCGATAATTTACACCTTAGGCTCTGCTTCTAACTTGGGCCCAAATTGTAAAATGGTCTTATCTATTGGCGATTTCGTTCCAATTCACATTCCAATTAATATTCGGCATGCTAATTACATTGCCGGTTGCCAAATTGCATTATCTCTTATAGTTTCCGAGATATGGACTATCGATAATTTACACCTTAGGCTCTGCTTCTAACTTGGGCCCAAATTGTAAAATGGTCTTATCTATTGGCGATTTCGTCCCAATTCACATTCCAAGTGATATTCGGCATGCTAATTACATTGCCGGTTGCGAAATTGCATTATCTCTTATAGTTTCTGAGATATGGACTATCAATAATTTACACCTTAGGCTCTGCTTCTAACTTGGGCCCAAATTGTAAAATGGTCTTATCTATTGGCGATTTCGTTCCAATTCACATTCCAAGTAATATTCGGCATGCTAATTACATTGCCGGTTGCCAAATTGCATTATCTCTTATAGTTTCCGAGATATGGACTATCGATAATTTACACCTTAGGCTCTGCTTCTAACTTGGGCCCAAATTGTAAAATGGTCTTATCTATTGGCGATTTCGTTCCAATTCACATTCCAAGTAATATTCGGCATGCTAATTACATTGCCGGTTGCCAAATTGCATTATCTCTTATAGTTTCCGAGATATGGACTATCGATAATTTACACCTTAGGCTCTGCTTCTAACTTGGGCCCAAATTGTAAAATGGTCTTATCTATTGGCGATTTCGTTCCAATTCACATTCCAAGTAATATTCGGCATGCTAATTACATTGCCGGTAGCCAAATTGCATTATCTCTTATAGTTTCCGAGATATGGACTATCGATAATTTACACCTTAGGCTCTGCTTCTAACTTGGGCCCAAATTGTAAAATGGCCTTATCTATTGGCGATTTCGTCCCAATTCACATTCCAAGTAATATTCGGTATGCTAATTACATTGCCGGTTGCCAAATTGCATTATCTCTTATAGTTTCCGAGATATGGACTATCAATAATTTACACCTTAGGCTCTGCTTCTAACTTGGGCCCAAATTGTAAAATGGTCTTATCTATTGGCGATTTCGTTCCAATTCACATTCCAAGTAATATTCGGCATGCTAATTACATTGCCGGTTGCCAAATTGCATTATCTCTTATAGGTTCCGAGATATGGACTATCGATAATTTACACCTTAGGCTCTGCTTCTAACTTGAGCCTAAATTGTAAAATGGTCTTATCTATTGGCGATTTCGTTCCAATTCACATTCCAAGTAATATTCGGCATGCTAATTACATTGCCGGTTGCCAAATTGCATTATCTCTTATAGTTTCCGAGATATGGACTATCGATTATTTACACCTTAGGCTCTGCTTCTAACTTGGGTCCAAATTGTAAAATGGTCTTATCTATTGGCGATTTCGTTCCAATTCACACTCCAAGAAATATTCGGCATGCTAATTACATTGCCAGTTGCGAAATTGCATTATCTCTTATAGTTTCCGAGATATGGACTATCGATATTTTACACCTTAGGCTCTGCTTCTAACTTGGGCCCAAATTGTAAAATGGTCTTATCTATTGGCGATTTCGTTCCAATTCTCATTCCAAGTAATATTCGGCATGCTAATTACATTGCCGGTTGCCAAATTGCATTATCTCTTATAGGTTCCGAGATATGAACTATCGATAATTTACACCTTAGGCTCTGCTTCTAACTTGGGCCCAAATTGTAAAATGGTCTTATCTATTGGCGATTTCGTTCCAATTCACAGTCCAAGTAATATTCGGCATGCTAATTACACTGCCGGTTGCCAAATTGCATTAACTCTTATAGTTTCCGAGATATGGACTATCGATAATTTACACCTTAGTCTCTGCTTCTAACTTGGGCCCAAATTGTAAAATGGTCTTATCTATTGGCGATTTCGTTCCAATTCACATTCCAAGTAATATTTGGCATGCTAATTACATTGCCGGTTGCCAAATTGCATTATCTCTTATAGTTTCCGAGATATGGACTATCAATAATTTACACCTTAGGCTCTGCTTCTAACTTGGGCCCAAATTGTAAAATGGTCTTATCTATTGGCGATTTCGTTCCAATTCACATTCCAAGTAATATTCGGCATGCTAATTACATTGCCGGTTGCCAAATTGCATTATCTCTTACAGTTTCCGAGATATGGACTATCGATAATTTACACCTTAGGCTCTGCTTCTAACTTGGGCCCAAATTGTAAAATGGTCTTATCTATTGGCGATTTCGTTCCAATTCACATTCCAAGTAATATTCGGCATGCTAATTACATTGCCGGTTGCCAAATTGCATTATCTCTTATAGTTTCCGAGATATGGACTATCGATAATTTACACCTTAGGCTCTGCTTCTAACTTGGGCCCAAATTGTAAAATGGTCTTATCTATTGGCGATTTCGTTCCAATTCACATTCCAAGTAATATTCGGCATGCTAATTACATTGCCGGTAGCCAAATTGCATTATCTCTTATAGTTTCCGAGATATGGACTATCGATAATTTACACCTTAGGCTCTGCTTCTAACTTGGGCCCAAATTGTAAAATGGCCTTATCTATTGGCGATTTCGTCCCAATTCACATTCCAAGTAATATTCGGTATGCTACATTGCCGGTTGCCAAATTGCATTATCTCTTATAGTTTCCGAGATATGGACTATCAATAATTTACACCTTAGGCTCTGCTTCTAACTTGGGCCCAAATTGTAAAATGGTCTTATCTATTGGCGATTTCTTTCCAATTCTCATTCCAAGTAATATTCGGCATGCTAATTACATTGCCGGTTGCCAAATTGCATTATCTCTTATAGGTTCCGAGATATGGACTATCGATAATTTACACCTTAGGCTCTGCTTCTAACTTGGGCCCAAATTGTAAAATGGTCTTATCTATTGGCGATTTCGTTCCAATTCACAGTCCAAGTAATATTCGGCATGCTAATTACACTGCCGGTTGCCAAATTGCATTAACTCTTATAGTTTCCGAGATATGGACTATCGATAATTTACACCTTAGGCTCTGCTTCTAACTTGGGCCCAAATTGTAAAATGGTCTTATCTATAGGCGATTTCGTTCCAATTCACATTCCAAGTAATATTTGGCATGCTAATTACATTGCCGGTTGCCAAATTGCATTATCTCTTATAGTTTCCGAGATATGGACTATCGATAATTTACACCTTAGGCTCTGCTTCTAACTTGAGCCTAAATTGTAAAATGGTCTTATCTATTGGCGATTTCGTTCCAATTCACATTCCAAGTAATATTCGGCATGCTAATTACATTGCCGGTTGCCAAATTGCATTATCTCTTATAGTTTCCGAGATATGGACTATCGATAATTTACACCTTAGGCTCTGCTTCTAACTTGGGCCCAAATTGTAAAATGGTCTTATCTATTGGCGATTTCGTTCCAATTCACATTCCAAGTAATATTCGGCATGCTAATTACATTGCCGGTAGCCAAATTGCATTATCTCTTATAGTTTCCGAGATATGGACTATCGATAATTTACACCTTAGGCTCTGCTTCTAACTTGGGCCCAAATTGTAAAATGGCCTTATCTATTGGCGATTTCGTCCCAATTCACATTCCAAGTAATATTCGGTATGCTAATTACATTGCCGGTTGCCAAATTGCATTATCTCTTATAGTTTCCGAGATATGGACTATCAATAATTTACACCTTAGGCTCTGCTTCTAACTTGGGCCCAAATTGTAAAATGGTCTTATCTATTGGCGATTTCGTTCCAATTCACATTCCAAGTAATATTCGGCATGCTAATTACATTGCCGGTTGCCAAATTGCATTATCTCTTATAGGTTCCGAGATATGGACTATCGATAATTTACACCTTAGGCTCTGCTTCTAACTTGAGCCTAAATTGTAAAATGGTCTTATCTATTGGCGATTTCGTTCCAATTCACATTCCAAGTAATATTCGGCATGCTAATTACATTGCCGGTTGCCAAATTGCATTATCTCTTATAGTTTCCGAGATATGGACTATCGATTATTTACACCTTAGGCTCTGCTTCTAACTTGGGTCCAAATTGTAAAATGGTCTTATCTATTGGCGATTTCGTTCCAATTCACACTCCAAGAAATATTCGGCATGCTAATTACATTGCCAGTTGCGAAATTGCATTATCTCTTATAGTTTCCGAGATATGGACTATCGATATTTTACACCTTAGGCTCTGCTTCTAACTTGGGCCCAAATTGTAAAATGGTCTTATCTATTGGCGATTTCGTTCCAATTCTCATTCCAAGTAATATTCGGCATGCTAATTACATTGCCGGTTGCCAAATTGCATTATCTCTTATAGGTTCCGAGATATGAACTATCGATAATTTACACCTTAGGCTCTGCTTCTAACTTGGGCCCAAATTGTAAAATGGTCTTATCTATTGGCGATTTCGTTCCAATTCACAGTCCAAGTAATATTCGGCATGCTAATTACACTGCCGGTTGCCAAATTGCATTAACTCTTATAGTTTCCGAGATATGGACTATCGATAATTTACACCTTAGTCTCTGCTTCTAACTTGGGCCCAAATTGTAAAATGGTCTTATCTATTGGCGATTTCGTTCCAATTCACATTCCAAGTAATATTTGGCATGCTAATTACATTGCCGGTTGCCAAATTGCATTATCTCTTATAGTTTCCGAGATATGGACTATCAATAATTTACACCTTAGGCTCTGCTTCTAACTTGGGCCCAAATTGTAAAATGGTCTTATCTATTGGCGATTTCGTTCCAATTCACATTCCAAGTAATATTCGGCATGCTAATTACATTGCCGGTTGCCAAATTGCATTATCTCTTACAGTTTCCGAGATATGGACTATCGATAATTTACACCTTAGGCTCTGCTTCTAACTTGGGCCCAAATTGTAAAATGGTCTTATCTATTGGCGATTTCGTTCCAATTCACATTCCAAGTAATATTCGGCATGCTAATTACATTGCCGGTTGCCAAATTGCATTATCTCTTATAGTTTCCGAGATATGGACTATCGATAATTTACACCTTAGGCTCTGCTTCTAACTTGGGCCCAAATTGTAAAATGGTCTTATCTATTGGCGATTTCGTTCCAATTCACATTCCAAGTAATATTCGGCATGCTAATTACATTGCCGGTAGCCAAATTGCATTATCTCTTATAGTTTCCGAGATATGGACTATCGATAATTTACACCTTAGGCTCTGCTTCTAACTTGGGCCCAAATTGTAAAATGGCCTTATCTATTGGCGATTTCGTCCCAATTCACATTCCAAGTAATATTCGGTATGCTACATTGCCGGTTGCCAAATTGCATTATCTCTTATAGTTTCCGAGATATGGACTATCAATAATTTACACCTTAGGCTCTGCTTCTAACTTGGGCCCAAATTGTAAAATGGTCTTATCTATTGGCGATTTCTTTCCAATTCTCATTCCAAGTAATATTCGGCATGCTAATTACATTGCCGGTTGCCAAATTGCATTATCTCTTATAGGTTCCGAGATATGGACTATCGATAATTTACACCTTAGGCTCTGCTTCTAACTTGGGCCCAAATTGTAAAATGGTCTTATCTATTGGCGATTTCGTTCCAATTCACAGTCCAAGTAATATTCGGCATGCTAATTACACTGCCGGTTGCCAAATTGCATTAACTCTTATAGTTTCCGAGATATGGACTATCGATAATTTACACCTTAGGCTCTGCTTCTAACTTGGGCCCAAATTGTAAAATGGTCTTATCTATAGGCGATTTCGTTCCAATTCACATTCCAAGTAATATTTGGCATGCTAATTACATTGCCGGTTGCCAAATTGCATTATCTCTTATAGTTTCCGAGATATGGACTATCGATAATTTACACCTTAGGCTCTGCTTCTAACTTGAGCCTAAATTGTAAAATGGTCTTATCTATTGGCGATTTCGTTCCAATTCACATTCCAAGTAATATTCGGCATGCTAATTACATTGCCGGTTGCCAAATTGCATTATCTCTTACAGTTTCCGAGATATGGACTATCGATAATTTACACCTTAGGCTCTGCTTCTAACTTGGGCCCAAATTGTAAAATGGTCTTATCTATTGGCGATTTCGTTCCAATTCACATTCCAAGTAATATTTGGCATGCTAATTACATTGCCGGTTGCCAAATTGCATTATCTCTTATAGTTTCCGAGATATGGACTGTCAATAATTTACACCTTAGGCTCTGCTTCTAACTTGGGCCCAAATTGTAAAATGGTCTTATCTATTGGCGATTTCGTTCCAATTCACATTCCAAGTAATATTCGGCATGCTAATTACATTGCCGGTTGCCAAATTGCATTATCTCTTATAGTTTCCGAGATATGGACTATCGATAATTTACACCTTAGGCTCTGCTTCTAACTTGGGCCCAAATTGTAAAATGGTCTTATCTATTGGCGATTTTGTTCCAATTCACATTCCAAGTAATATTCGGCATGCTAATTACATTGCCGGTTGCCAAATTGCATTATCTCTTATAGTTTCCGAGATATGGACTATCGATAATTTACACCTTAGGCTCTGCTTCTAACTTGGGCCCAAATTGTAAAATGGTCTTATCTATTGGCGATTTCGTTCCAATTCACATTCCAAGTAATATTCGGCATGCTAATTACATTGCCGGTTGCCAAATTGCATTATCTCTTATAGTTTCCGAGATATGGACTATCGATAATTTACACCTTAGGCTCTGCTTCTAACTTGGGCCCAAATTGTAAAATGGCCTTATCTATTGGCGATTTCGTCCCAATTCACATTCCAAGTAATATTCGGCATGCTAATTACATTGCCGGTTGCCAAATTGCATTATCTCTTATAGTTTCCGAGATATGGACTATCAATAATTTACACCTTAGGCTCTGCTTCTAACTTGGGCCCAAATTGTAAAATGGTCTTATCTATTGGCGATTTCGTTCCAATTCACATTCCAAGTAATATTCGGCATGCTAATTACATTGCCGGTTGCCAAATTGCATTATCTCTTATAGTTTCCGAGATATGGACTATCGATAATTTACACCTTAGGCTCTGCTTCTAACTTGGGCCCAAATTGTAAAATGGTCTTATCTATTGGCGATTTCGTTCCAATTCACATTCCAAGTAATATTCGGCATGCTAATTACATTGCCGGTTGCCAAATTGCATTATCTCTTATAGTTTCCGAGATATAGACTATCGATAATTTACACCTTAGGCTCTGCTTCTAACTTGGGCCCAAATTGTAAAATGGTCTTATCTATTGGCGATTTCGTTCCAATTCACATTCCAATTAATATTCGGCATGCTAATTACATTGCCGGTTGCCAAATTGCATTATCTCTTATAGTTTCCGAGATATGGACTATCGATAATTTACACCTTAGGCTCTGCTTCTAACTTGGGCCCAAATTGTAAAATGGTCTTATCTATTGGCGATTTCGTCCCAATTCACATTCCAAGTGATATTCGGCATGCTAATTACATTGCCGGTTGCGAAATTGCATTATCTCTTATAGTTTCCGAGATATGGACTATCAATAATTTACACCTTAGGCTCTGCTTCTAACTTGGGCCCAAATTGTAAAATGGTCTTATCTATTGGCGATTTCGTTCCAATTCACATTCCAAGTAATATTCGGCATGCTAATTACATTGCCGGTTGCCAAATTGCATTATCTCTTATAGTTTCCGAGATATGGACTATCGATAATTTACACCTTAGGCTCTGCTTCTAACTTGGGCCCAAATTGTAAAATGGTCTTATCTATTGGCGATTTCGTTCCAATTCACATTCCAAGTAATATTCGGCATGCTAATTACATTGCCGGTTGCCAAATTGCATTATCTCTTATAGTTTCCGAGATATGGACTATCGATAATTTACACCTTAGGCTCTGCTTCTAACTTGGGCCCAAATTGTAAAATGGTCTTATCTATTGGCGATTTCGTTCCAATTCACATTCCAAGTAATATTCGGCATGCTAATTACATTGCCGGTAGCCAAATTGCATTATCTCTTATAGTTTCCGAGATATGGACTATCGATAATTTACACCTTAGGCTCTGCTTCTAACTTGGGCCCAAATTGTAAAATGGCCTTATCTATTGGCGATTTCGTCCCAATTCACATTCCAAGTAATATTCGGTATGCTAATTACATTGCCGGTTGCCAAATTGCATTATCTCTTATAGTTTCCGAGATATGGACTATCAATAATTTACACCTTAGGCTCTGCTTCTAACTTGGGCCCAAATTGTAAAATGGTCTTATCTATTGGCGATTTCGTTCCAATTCACATTCCAAGTAATATTCGGCATGCTAATTACATTGCCGGTTGCCAAATTGCATTATCTCTTATAGGTTCCGAGATATGGACTATCGATAATTTACACCTTAGGCTCTGCTTCTAACTTGAGCCTAAATTGTAAAATGGTCTTATCTATTGGCGATTTCGTTCCAATTCACATTCCAAGTAATATTCGGCATGCTAATTACATTGCCGGTTGCCAAATTGCATTATCTCTTATAGTTTCCGAGATATGGACTATCGATTATTTACACCTTAGGCTCTGCTTCTAACTTGGGTCCAAATTGTAAAATGGTCTTATCTATTGGCGATTTCGTTCCAATTCACACTCCAAGAAATATTCGGCATGCTAATTACATTGCCAGTTGCGAAATTGCATTATCTCTTATAGTTTCCGAGATATGGACTATCGATATTTTACACCTTAGGCTCTGCTTCTAACTTGGGCCCAAATTGTAAAATGGTCTTATCTATTGGCGATTTCGTTCCAATTCTCATTCCAAGTAATATTCGGCATGCTAATTACATTGCCGGTTGCCAAATTGCATTATCTCTTATAGGTTCCGAGATATGAACTATCGATAATTTACACCTTAGGCTCTGCTTCTAACTTGGGCCCAAATTGTAAAATGGTCTTATCTATTGGCGATTTCGTTCCAATTCACAGTCCAAGTAATATTCGGCATGCTAATTACACTGCCGGTTGCCAAATTGCATTAACTCTTATAGTTTCCGAGATATGGACTATCGATAATTTACACCTTAGTCTCTGCTTCTAACTTGGGCCCAAATTGTAAAATGGTCTTATCTATTGGCGATTTCGTTCCAATTCACATTCCAAGTAATATTTGGCATGCTAATTACATTGCCGGTTGCCAAATTGCATTATCTCTTATAGTTTCCGAGATATGGACTATCGATAATTTACACCTTAGGCTCTGCTTCTAACTTGAGCCTAAATTGTAAAATGGTCTTATCTATTGGCGATTTCGTTCCAATTCACATTCCAAGTAATATTCGGCATGCTAATTACATTGCCGGTTGCCAAATTGCATTATCTCTTATAGTTTCCGAGATATGGACTATCGATAATTTACACCTTAGGCTCTGCTTCTAACTTGGGCCCAAATTGTAAAATGGTCTTATCTATTGGCGATTTCGTTCCAATTCACATTCCAAGTAATATTTGGCATGCTAATTACATTGCCGGTTGCCAAATTGCATTATCTCTTATAGTTTCCGAGATATGGACTATCAATAATTTACACCTTAGGCTCTGCTTCTAACTTGGGCCCAAATTGTAAAATGGTCTTATCTATTGGCGATTTCGTTCCAATTCACATTCCAAGTAATATTCGGCATGCTAATTACATTGCCGGTTGCCAAATTGCATTATCTCTTATAGTTTCCGAGATATGGACTATCGATAATTTACACCTTAGGCTCTGCTTCTAACTTGGGCCCAAATTGTAAAATGGTCTTATCTATTGGCGATTTCGTTCCAATTCACATTCCAAGTAATATTCGGCATGCTAATTACATTGCCGGTTGCCAAATTGCATTATCTCTTATAGTTTCCGAGATATGGACTATCGATAATTTACACCTTAGGCTCTGCTTCTAACTTGGGCCCAAATTGTAAAATGGTCTTATCTATTGGCGATTTCGTTCCAATTCACATTCCAAGTAATATTCGGCATGCTAATTACATTGCCGGTAGCCAAATTGCATTATCTCTTATAGTTTCCGAGATATGGACTATCGATAATTTACACCTTAGGCTCTGCTTCTAACTTGGGCCCAAATTGTAAAATGGCCTTATCTATTGGCGATTTCGTCCCAATTCACATTCCAAGTAATATTCGGTATGCTAATTACATTGCCGGTTGCCAAATTGCATTATCTCTTATAGTTTCCGAGATATGGACTATCAATAATTTACACCTTAGGTTCTGCTTCTAACTTGGGCCCAAATTGTAAAATGGTCTTATCTATTGGCGATTTCGTTCCAATTCACATTCCAAGTAATATTCGGCATGCTAATTACATTGCCGGTTGCCAAATTGCATTATCTCTTATAGGTTCCGAGATATGGACTATCGATAATTTACACCTTAGGCTCTGCTTCTAACTTGAGCCTAAATTGTAAAATGGTCTTATCTATTGGCGATTTCGTTCCAATTCACATTTCAAGTAATATTCGGCATGCTAATTACATTGCCGGTTGCCAAATTGCATTATCTCTTATAGTTTCCGAGATATGGACTATCGATAATTTACACCTTAGGCTCTGCTTCTAACTTGGGCCCAAATTGTAAAATGGTCTTATCTATTGGCGATTTCGTTCCAATTCACACTCCAAGTAATATTCGGCATGCTAATTACATTGCCAGTTGCGAAATTGCATTATCTCTTATAGTTTCCGAGATATGGACTATCGATATTTTACACCTTAGGCTCTGCTTCTAACTTGGGCCCAAATTGTAAAATGGTCTTATCTATTGGCGATTTCGTTCCAATTCTCATTCCAAGTAATATTCGGCATGCTAATTACATTGCCGGTTGCCAAATTGCATTATCTCTTATAGGTTCCGAGATATGGACTATCGATAATTTACACCTTAGGCTCTGCTTCTAACTTGGGCCCAAATTGTAAAATGGTCTTATCTATTGGCGATTTCGTTCCAATTCACATTCCAAGTAATATTCGGCATGCTAATTACATTGCCGGTTGCCAAATTGCATTATCTCTTATAGTTTCCGAGATATGGACTATCAATAATTTACACCTTAGGCTCTGCTTCTAACTTGGGCCCAAATTGTAAAATGGTCTTATCTATTGGCGATTTCGTTCCAATTCACATTCCAAGTAATATTCGGCATGCTAATTACATTGCCGGTTGCCAAATTGCATTATCTCTTATAGTTTCCGAGATATGGACTATCGATAATTTACACCTTAGGCTCTGCTTCTAACTTGGGCCCAAATTGTAAAATGGTCTTATCTATTGGCGATTTCGTTCCAATTCACATTCCAAGTAATATTCGGCATGCTAATTACATTGCCGGTTGCCAAATTGCATTATCTCTTATAGTTTCCGAGATATAGACTATCGATAATTTACACCTTAGGCTCTGCTTCTAACTTGGGCCCAAATTGTAAAATGGTCTTATCTATTGGCGATTTCGTTCCAATTCACATTCCAATTAATATTCGGCATGCTAATTACATTGCCGGTTGCCAAATTGCATTATCTCTTATAGTTTCCGAGATATGGACTATCGATAATTTACACCTTAGGCTCTGCTTCTAACTTGGGCCCAAATTGTAAAATGGTCTTATCTATTGGCGATTTCGTCCCAATTCACATTCCAAGTGATATTCGGCATGCTAATTACATTGCCGGTTGCGAAATTGCATTATCTCTTATAGTTTCCGAGATATGGACTATCAATAATTTACACCTTAGGCTCTGCTTCTAACTTGGGCCCAAATTGTAAAATGGTCTTATCTATTGGCGATTTCGTTCCAATTCACATTCCAAGTAATATTCGGCATGCTAATTACATTGCCGGTTGCCAAATTGCATTATCTCTTATAGTTTCCGAGATATGGACTATCGATAATTTACACCTTAGGCTCTGCTTCTAACTTGGGCCCAAATTGTAAAATGGTCTTATCTATTGGCGATTTCGTTCCAATTCACATTCCAAGTAATATTCGGCATGCTAATTACATTGCCGGTTGCCAAATTGCATTATCTCTTATAGTTTCCGAGATATGGACTATCGATAATTTACACCTTAGGCTCTGCTTCTAACTTGGGCCCAAATTGTAAAATGGTCTTATCTATTGGCGATTTCGTTCCAATTCACATTCCAAGTAATATTCGGCATGCTAATTACATTGCCGGTAGCCAAATTGCATTATCTCTTATAGTTTCCGAGATATGGACTATCGATAATTTACACCTTAGGCTCTGCTTCTAACTTGGGCCCAAATTGTAAAATGGCCTTATCTATTGGCGATTTCGTCCCAATTCACATTCCAAGTAATATTCGGTATGCTAATTACATTGCCGGTTGCCAAATTGCATTATCTCTTATAGTTTCCGAGATATGGACTATCAATAATTTACACCTTAGGCTCTGCTTCTAACTTGGGCCCAAATTGTAAAATGGTCTTATCTATTGGCGATTTCGTTCCAATTCACATTCCAAGTAATATTCGGCATGCTAATTACATTGCCGGTTGCCAAATTGCATTATCTCTTATAGGTTCCGAGATATGGACTATCGATAATTTACACCTTAGGCTCTGCTTCTAACTTGAGCCTAAATTGTAAAATGGTCTTATCTATTGGCGATTTCGTTCCAATTCACATTCCAAGTAATATTCGGCATGCTAATTACATTGCCGGTTGCCAAATTGCATTATCTCTTATAGTTTCCGAGATATGGACTATCGATTATTTACACCTTAGGCTCTGCTTCTAACTTGGGTCCAAATTGTAAAATGGTCTTATCTATTGGCGATTTCGTTCCAATTCACACTCCAAGAAATATTCGGCATGCTAATTACATTGCCAGTTGCGAAATTGCATTATCTCTTATAGTTTCCGAGATATGGACTATCGATTATTTACACCTTAGGCTCTGCTTCTAACTTGGGTCCAAATTGTAAAATGGTCTTATCTATTGGCGATTTCGTTCCAATTCACACTCCAAGAAATATTCGGCATGCTAATTACATTGCCAGTTGCGAAATTGCATTATCTCTTATAGTTTCCGAGATATGGACTATCGATATTTTACACCTTAGGCTCTGCTTCTAACTTGGGCCCAAATTGTAAAATGGTCTTATCTATTGGCGATTTCGTTCTAATTCTCATTCCAAGTAATATTCGGCATGCTAATTACATTGCCGGTTGCCAAATTGCATTATCTCTTATAGGTTCCGAGATATGAACTATCGATAATTTACACCTTAGGCTCTGCTTCTAACTTGGGCCCAAATTGTAAAATGGTCTTATCTATTGGCGATTTCGTTCCAATTCACAGTCCAAGTAATATTCGGCATGCTAATTACACTGCCGGTTGCCAAATTGCATTAACTCTTATAGTTTCCGAGATATGGACTATCGATAATTTACACCTTAGTCTCTGCTTCTAACTTGGGCCCAAATTGTAAAATGGTCTTATCTATTGGCGATTTCGTTCCAATTCACATTCCAAGTAATATTTGGCATGCTAATTACATTGCCGGTTGCCAAATTGCATTATCTCTTATAGTTTCCGAGATATGGACTATCGATAATTTACACCTTAGGCTCTGCTTCTAACTTGAGCCTAAATTGTAAAATGGTCTTATCTATTGGCGATTTCGTTCCAATTCACATTCCAAGTAATATTCGGCATGCTAATTACATTGCCGGTTGCCAAATTGCATTATCTCTTATAGTTTCCGAGATATGGACTATCGATAATTTACACCTTAGGCTCTGCTTCTAACTTGGGCCCAAATTGTAAAATGGTCTTATCTATTGGCGATTTCGTTCCAATTCACATTCCAAGTAATATTTGGCATGCTAATTACATTGCCGGTTGCCAAATTGCATTATCTCTTATAGTTTCCGAGATATGGACTATCAATAATTTACACCTTAGGCTCTGCTTCTAACTTGGGCCCAAATTGTAAAATGGTCTTATCTATTGGCGATTTCGTTCCAATTCACATTCCAAGTAATATTCGGCATGCTAATTACATTGCCGGTTGCCAAATTGCATTATCTCTTATAGTTTCCGAGATATGGACTATCGATAATTTACACCTTAGGCTCTGCTTCTAACTTGGGCCCAAATTGTAAAATGGTCTTATCTATTGGCGATTTCGTTCCAATTCACATTCCAAGTAATATTCGGCATGCTAATTACATTGCCGGTTGCCAAATTGCATTATCTCTTATAGTTTCCGAGATATGGACTATCGATAATTTACACCTTAGGCTCTGCTTCTAACATGGGCCCAAATTGTAAAATGGTCTTATCTATTGGCGATTTCGTTCCAATTCACATTCCAAGTAATATTCGGCATGCTAATTACATTGCCGGTAGCCAAATTGCATTATCTCTTATAGTTTCCGAGATATGGACTATCGATAATTTACACCTTAGGCTCTGCTTCTAACTTGGGCCCAAATTGTAAAATGGCCTTATCTATTGGCGATTTCGTCCCAATTCACATTCCAAGTAATATTCGGTATGCTAATTACATTGCCGGTTGCCAAATTGCATTATCTCTTATAGTTTCTGAGATATGGACTATCAATAATTTACACCTTAGGTTCTGCTTCTAACTTGGGCCCAAATTGTAAAATGGTCTTATCTATTGGCGATTTCGTTCCAATTCACATTCCAAGTAATATTCGGCATGCTAATTACATTGCCGGTTGCCAAATTGCATTATCTCTTATAGGTTCCGAGATATGGACTATCGATAATTTACACCTTAGGCTCTGCTTCTAACTTGAGCCTAAATTGTAAAATGGTCTTATCTATTGGCGATTTCGTTCCAATTCACATTTCAAGTAATATTCGGCATGCTAATTACATTGCCGGTTGCCAAATTGCATTATCTCTTATAGTTTCCGAGATATGGACTATCGATAATTTACACCTTAGGCTCTGCTTCTAACTTGGGCCCAAATTGTAAAATGGTCTTATCTATTGGCGATTTCGTTCCAATTCACACTCCAAGTAATATTCGGCATGCTAATTACATTGCCAGTTGCGAAATTGCATTATCTCTTATAGTTTCCGAGATATGGACTATCGATATTTTACACCTTAGGCTCTGCTTCTAACTTGGGCCCAAATTGTAAAATGGTCTTATCTATTGGCGATTTCGTTCCAATTCTCATTCCAAGTAATATTCGGCATGCTAATTACATTGCCGGTTGCCAAATTGCATTATCTCTTATAGGTTCCGAGATATGGACTATCGATAATTTACACCTTAGGCTCTGCTTCTAACTTGGGCCCAAATTGTAAAATGGTCTTATCTATTGGCGATTTCGTTCCAATTCACAGTCCAAGTAATATTCGGCATGCTAATTACATTGCCGGTTGCCAAATTGCATTAACTCTTATAGTTTCCGAGATATGGACTATCGATAATTTACACCTTAGGCTCTGCTTCTAACTTGGGCCCAAATTGTAAAATGGTCTTATCTATTGGCGATTTCGTTCCAATTCACATTCCAAGTAATATTTGGCATGCTAATTACATTGCCGGTTGCCAAATTGCATTATCTCTTATAGTTTCCGAGATATGGACTATCGATAATTTACACCTTAGGCTCTGCTTCTAACTTGAGCCTAAATTGTAAAATGGTCTTATCTATTGGCGATTTCGTTCCAATTCACATTCCAAGTAATATTCGGCATGCTAATTACATTGCCGGTTGCCAAATTGCATTATCTCTTATAGTTTCCGAGATATGGACTATCGATAATTTACACCTTAGGCTCTGCTTCTAACTTGGGCCCAAATTGTAAAATGGTCTTATCTATTGGCGATTTCGTCCCAATTCACATTCCAAGTGATATTCGGCATGCTAATTACATTGCCGGTTGCGAAATTGCATTATCCCTTATAGTTTCCGAGATATGGACTATCGATAATTTACACCTTAGGCTCTGCTTCTAACTTGGGCCCAAATTGTAAAATGGTCTTATCTATTGGCGATTTCGTTCCAATTCACATTCCAAGTAATATTCGGCATGCTAATTACATTGCCGGTTGCCTAATTGCATTATCTCTTATAGTTTCCGAGATATGGACTATCGATAATTTACACCTTAGGCTCTGCTTCTAACTTGGGCCCAAATTGTAAAATGGTCTTATCTATTGGCGATTTAGTTGCAATTCACATTCCAAGTAATATTCGGCATGCTAATTACATTGCCGGTTGCCAAATTGCATTATCTCTTATAGTTTCCGAGATATGGACTATCGATAATTTACACCTTAGGCTCTGCTTCTAACTTGGGCCCAAATTGTAAAATGGTCTTATCTATTGGCGATTTCGTTCCAATTCACATTCCAAGTAATATTCGGCATGCTAATTACATTGCCGGTTGCCAAATTGCATTATCTCTTATAGTTTCCGAGATATGGACTATCGATAATTTACACCTTAGGCTCTGCTTCTAACTTCGGCCCAAATTGTAAAATGGTCTTATCAATTGGCGATTTCGTTCCAATTCACATTCCAAGTAATATTCGGCATGCTAATTACATTGCCGGTTGCCAAATTGCATTATCTCTTATAGTTTCCGAGATATGGACTATCGATAATTTACACCTTAGGCTCTGCTTCTAACTTGGGCCCAAATTGTAAAATGGTCTTATCTATTGGCGATTTAGTTGCAATTCAAATTCCAAGTAATATTCGGCATGCTAATTACATTGCCGGTTGCCAAATTGCATTATCTCTTATAGTTTCCGAGATATGGACTATCGATAATTTACACCTTAGGCTCTGCTTCTAACTTGGGCCCAAATTGTAAAATGGTCTTATCTATTGGCGATTTCGTTCCAATTCACATTCCAAGTAATATTCGGCATGCTAATTACATTGCCGGTTGCCAAATTGCATTATCTCTTATAGTTTCCGAGATATGGACTATCGATAATTTACACCTTAGGCTCTGCTTCTAACTTGGGCCCAAATGGTAAAATGGTCTTATCTATTGGCGATTTCGTTACAATTCACATTCCAAGTAATATTCGGCATGCTAATTACATTGCCGGTTGCCAAATTGCATTATCTCTTATAGTTTCCGAGATATGGACTATCGATAATTTACACCTTAGGCTCTGCTTCTAACTTGGGCCCAAATTGTAAAATGGACTTATCTATTGGCGATTTCGTTCCAATTCACACTCCAAGTAATATTCGGCATGCTAATTACATTGCCGGTTGCGAAATTACATTATCTCTTATAGTTTCCGAGATATGGACTATCGATAATTTACACCTTAGGCTCTGCTTCTAACTTGGGCCCAAATTGTAAAATGGTCTTATCTATTGGCGATTTTGTTCCAATTCACATTCCAAGTAATATTCGGCATGCTAATTACATTGCCGGTTGCCAAATTGCATTATCTCTTATAGTTTCCGAGATATGGACTATCGATAATTTACACCTTAGGCTCTGCTTCTAACTTGGGCCCAAATTGTAAAATGGTCTTATCTATTGGCGATTTCGTTCCAATTCACATTCCAAGTAATATTCGGCATGCTAATTACATTGCCGGTTGCCAAATTGCATTATCTCTTATAGTTTCCGAGATATGGACTATCGATAATTTACATCTTAGGCTCTGCTTCTAACTTGGGCCCAAATTATAAAATGGTCTTATCTATTGGCGATTTCGTCCCAATTCACATTCCAAGTGATATTCGGCATGCTAATTACATTGCCGGTTGCGAAATTGCATTATCTCATATAGTTTCCGAGATATGGACTATCAATAATTTACACCTTAGGCTCTGCTTCTAACTTGGGCCCAAATTGTAAAATGGTCTTATCTATTGGCGATTTCGTTCCAATTCACATTCCAAGTATTATTCGGCATGCTAATTACATTGCCGGTTGCCAAATTGCATTATCTCTTATAGTTTCCGAGATATGGACTATCGATAATTTACACCTTAGGCTCTGCTTCTAACTTGGGCCCAAATTGTAAAATGGTCTTATCTATTGGCGATTTCGTTCCAATTCACATTCCAAGTAATATTCGGCATGCTAATTACATTGCCGGTTGCCAAATTGCATTATCTCTTATAGTTTCCGAGATATGGACTATCGATAATTTACACCTTAGGCTCTGCTTCTAACTTGGGCCCAAATTGTAAAATGGTCTTATCTATTGGCGATTTCGTTCCAATTCACATTCCAAGTAATATTTGGCATGCTAATTACATTGCCGGTTGCCAAATTGCATTATCTCTTATAATTTCCGAGATATGGACTATCGATAATTTACACCTTAGGCTCTGCTTCTAACTTGGGCCCAAATTGTAAAATGGTTTTATCTATTGGCGATTTCGTTCCAATTCACATTCCAAGTATTATTCGGCATGCTAATTACATTGCTGGTTGCCAAATTGCATTATCTCTTATAGTTTCCGAGATATGGACTATCGATAATTTACACCTTAGGCTCTGCTTCTAACTTGGGCCCAAATTGTAAAATGGCCTTATCTATTGGCGATTTCGTCCCAATTCACATTCCAAGTAATATTCGGCATGCTAATTACATTGCCGGTTGCCAAATTGCATTATCTCTTATAGTTTCCGAGATATGGACTATCAATAATTTACACCTTAGGCTCTGCTTCTAACTTGGGCCCAAATTGTAAAATGGTCTTATCTATTGGCGATTTCGTTCCAATTCACATTCCAAGTAATATTCGGCATGCTAATTACATTGCCGGTTGCCAAATTGCATTATCTCTTATAGTTTCCGAGATATGGACTATCGATAATTTACACCTTAGGCTCTGCTTCTAACTTGGGCCCAAATTGTAAAATGGTCTTATCTATTGGCGATTTCGTCCCAATTCACATTCCAAGTGATATTCGGCATGCTAATTACATTGCCGGTTGCGAAATTGCATTATCTCTTATAGTTTCCGAGATATGGACTATCAATAATTTACACCTTAGGCTCTGCTTCTAACTTGGGCCCAAATTGTAAAATGGTCTTATCTATTGGCGATTTCGTTCCAATTCACATTCCAAGTAATATTCGGCATGCTAATTACATTGCCGGTTGCCAAATTGCATTATCTCTTATAGTTTCCGAGATATGGACTATCGATAATTTACACCTTAGGCTCTGCTTCTAACTTGGGCCCAAATTGTAAAATGGTCTTATCTATTGGCGATTTCGTTCCAATTCACATTCCAAGTAATATTCGGCATGCTAATTACATTGCCGGTTGCCAAATTGCATTATCTCTTATAGTTTCCGAGATATGGACTATCGATAATTTACACCTTAGGCTCTGCTTCTAACTTGGGCCCAAATTGTAAAATGGTCTTATCTATTGGCGATTTCGTTCCAATTCACATTCCAAGTAATATTCGGCATGCTAATTACATTGCCGGTTGCCAAATTGCATTATCTCTTATAGTTTCCGAGATATGGACTATCGATAATTTACACCTTAGGCTCTGCTTCTAACTTGGGCCCAAATTGTAAAATGGCCTTATCTATTGGCGATTTCGTCCCAATTCACATTCCAAGTAATATTCGGTATGCTAATTACATTGCCGGTTGCCAAATTGCATTATCTCTTATAGGTTCCGAGATATGGACTATCAATAATTTACACCTTAGGCTCTGCTTCTAACTTGGGCCCAAATTGTAAAATGGTCTTATCTATTGGCGATTTCGTTCCAATTCACATTCCAAGTAATATTCGGCATGCTAATTACATTGCCGGTTGCCAAATTGCATTATCTCTTATAGTTTCCGAGATATGGACTATCGATAATTTACACCTTAGGCTCTGCTTCTAACTTGGGCCCAAATTGTAAAATGGTCTTATCTATTAGCGATTTCGTCCCAATTCACATTCCAAGTGATATTCGGCATGCTAATTACATTGCCGGTTGCGAAATTGCATTATCTCTTATAGTTTCCGAGATATGGACTATCAATAATTTACACCTTAGGCTCTGCTTCTAACTTGGGCCCAAATTGTAAAATGGTCTTATCTATTGGCGATTTCGTTCCAATTCTCATTCCAAGTAATATTCGGCATGCTAATTACATTGCCGGTTGCCAAATTGCATTATCTCTTATAGGTTCCGAGATATGGACTCTCGATAATTTACACCTTAGGCTCTGCTTCTAACTTGGGCCCAAATTGTAAAATGGTCTTATCTATTGGCGATTTCGTTCCAATTCACAGTCCAAGTAATATTCGGCATGCTAATTACATTGCCGGATGCCAAATTGCATTAACTCTTATAGTTTCCGAGATATGGACTATCGATAATTTACACCTTAGGCTCTGCTTCTAACTTGAGCCTAAATTGTAAAATGGTCTTATCTATTGGCGATTTCGTTCCAATTCACATTCCAAGTAATATTCGGCATGCTAATTACATTGCCGGTTGCCAAATTGCATTATCTCTTATAGTTTCCGAGATATGGACTATCGATAATTTACACCTTAGGCTCTGCTTCTAACTTGGGCCCAAATTGTAAAATGGTCTTATCTATTGGCGATTTCGTTCCAATTCACATTCCAAGTAATATTCGGCATGCTAATTACATTGCCGGTTGCCAAATTGCATTATCTCTTATAGTTTCCGAGATATGGACTATCGATAATTTACACCTTAGGCTCTGCTTCTAACTTGGGCCCAAATTGTAAAATGGTCTTATCTATTGGCGATTTCGTTCCAATTCACAGTCCAAGTAATATTCGGCATGCTAATTACATTGCCGGTTGCCAAATTGCATTAACTCTTATAGTTTCCGAGATATGGACTATCGATAATTTACACCTTAGGCTCTGCTTCTAACTTGGGCCCAAATTGTAAAATGGTCTTATCTATTGGCGATTTCGTTCCAATTCACATTCCAAGTAATATTTGGCATGCTAATTACATTGCCGGTTGCCAAATTGCATTATCTCTTATAGTTTCCGAGATATGGACTATCGATAATTTACACCTTAGGCTCTGCTTCTAACTTGAGCCTAAATTGTAAAATGGTCTTATCTATTGGCGATTTCGTTCCAATTCACATTCCAAGTAATATTCGGCATGCTAATTACATTGCCGGTTGCCAAATTGCATTATCTCTTATAGTTTCCGAGATATGGACTATCGATAATTTACACCTTAGGCTCTGCTTCTAACTTGGGCCCAAATTGTAAAATGGTCTTATCTATTGGCGATTTCGTTCCAATTCACATTCCAAGTAATATTCGGCATGCTAATTACATTGCCGGTTGCCAAATTGCATTATCTCTTATAGTTTCCGAGATATGGACTATCGATAATTTACACCTTAGTCTCTGCTTCTAACTTGGGCCCAAATTGTAAAATGGTCTTATCTATTGGCGATTTAGTTGCAATTCACATTCCAAGTAATATTCGGCATGCTAATTACATTGCCGGTTGCCAAATTGCATTATCTCTTATAGTTTCCGAGATATGGACTATCGATAATTTACACCTTAGGCTCTGCTTCTAACTTGGGCCCAAATTGTAAAATGGTCTTATCTATTGGCGATTTCGTTCCAATTCACATTCCAAGTAATATTTGGCATGCTAATTACATTGCCGGTTGCCAAATTGCATTATCTCTTATAATTTCCGAGATATGGACTATCGATAATTTACACCTTAGGCTCTGCTTCTAACTTGGGCCCAAATTGTAAAATGGTCTTATCTATTGGCGATTTCGTTCCAATTCACATTCCAAGTAATATTCGGCATGCTAATTACATTGCTGGCTGCCAAATTGCATTATCTCTTATAGTTTCCGAGATATGGACTATCGATAATTTACACCTTAGGCTCTGCTTCTAACTTGGGCCCAAATTGTAAAATGGTCTTATCTATTGGCGATTTCGTTCCAATTCACATTCCAAGTAATATTCTTCATGCTAATTACATTGCCGGTTGCCAAATTGCATTATCTCTTATAGTTTCCGAGATATAGACTATCGATAATTTACACCTTAGGCTCTGCTTCTAACTTGGGCCCAAATTGTAAAATGGTCTTATCTATTGGAGATTTCGTTCCAATTCACATTCCAAGTAATATTCGGCATGCTAATTACATTGCCGGTTGCCAAATTGCATTATCTCTTATAGTTTCCGAGATATGGAATATCGATAATTTACACCTTAGGCTCTGCTTCTAACTTGGGCCCAAATTGTAAAATGGTCTTATCTATTGACGATTTCGTCCCAATTCACATTCCAAGTGATATTCGGCATGCTAATTACATTGCCGGTTGCGAAATTGCATTATCTCTTATAGTTTCCGAGATATGGACTATCAATAATTTACACCTTAGGCTCTGCTTCTAACTTGGGCCCAAATTGTAAAATGGTCTTATCTATTGGCGATTTCGTTCCAATTCACATTCCAAATAATATTCGGTATGCTAATTACATTGCCGGTTGCCAAATTGCATTATCTCTTATAGTTTCCGAGATATGGACTATCGATAATTTACACCTTAGGCTCTGCTTCTAACTTGGGCCCAAATTGTAAAATGGTCTTATCTATTGGCGATTTCGTTCCAATTCACATTCCAAGTAATATTCGGCATGCTAATTACATTGCCGGTTGCCAAATTGCATTATCTCTTATAGTTTCCGAGATATGGACTATCGATAATTTACACCTTAGGCTCTGCTTCTAACTTGGGCCCAAATTGTAAAATGGTCTTATCTATTGGCGATTTCGTTCCAATTCACATTCCAAGTAATATTTGGCATGCTAATTACATTGCCGGTTGCCAAATTGCATTATCTCTTATAATTTCCGAGATATGGACTATCGATAATTTACACCTTAGGCTCTGCTTCTAACTTGGGCCCAAATTGTAAAATGGTCTTATCTATTGGCGATTTCGTTCCAATTCACATTCCAAGTAATATTCGGCATGCTAATTACATTGCTGGCTGCCAAATTGCATTATCTCTTATAGTTTCCGAGATATGGACTATCGATAATTTACACCTTAGGCTCTGCTTCTAACTTGGGCCCAAATTGTAAAATGGTCTTATCTATTGGCGATTTCGTTCCAATTCACATTCCAAGTAATATTCTTCATGCTAATTACATTGCCGGTTGCCAAATTGCATTATCTCTTATAGTTTCCGAGATATAGACTATCGATAATTTACACCTTAGGCTCTGCTTCTAACTTGGGCCCAAATTGTAAAATGGTCTTATCTATTGGAGATTTCGTTCCAATTCACATTCCAAGTAATATTCGGCATGCTAATTACATTGCCGGTTGCCAAATTGCATTATCTCTTATAGTTTCCGAGATATGGAATATCGATAATTTACACCTTAGGCTCTGCTTCTAACTTGGGCCCAAATTGTAAAATGGTCTTATCTATTGACGATTTCGTCCCAATTCACATTCCAAGTGATATTCGGCATGCTAATTACATTGCCGGTTGCGAAATTGCATTATCTCTTATAGTTTCCGAGATATGGACTATCAATAATTTACACCTTAGGCTCTGCTTCTAACTTGGGCCCAAATTGTAAAATGGTCTTATCTATTGGCGATTTCGTTCCAATTCACATTCCAAATAATATTCGGTATGCTAATTACATTGCCGGTTGCCAAATTGCATTATCTCTTATAGTTTCCGAGATATGGACTATCGATAATTTACACCTTAGGCTCTGCTTCTAACTTGGGCCCAAATTGTAAAATGGTCTTATCTATTGGCGATTTCGTTCCAATTCACATTCCAAGTAATATTCGGCATGCTAATTACATTGCCGGTTGCCAAATTGCATTATCTCTTATAGTTTCCGAGATATGGACTATCGATAATTTACACCTTAGGCTCTGCTTCTAACTTGGGCCCAAATTGTAAAATGGTCTTATCTATTGGCGATTTCGTTCCAATTCACATTCCAAGTAATATTCGGCATGCTAATTACATTGCCGGTTGCCATATTGCATTATCTCTTATAGTTTCCGAGATATGGACTATCGATAATTTACACCTTAGGCTCTGCTTCTAACTTGAGCCTAAATTGTAAAATGGTCTTATCTATTGGCGATTTCGTTCCAATTCACATTCCAAGTAATATTCGGCATGCTAATTACATTGCCGGTTGCCAAATTGCATTATCTCTTATAGTTTCCGAGATATGGACTATCGATAATTTACACCTTAGGCTCTGCTTCTAACTTGGGCCCAAATTGTAAAATGGTCTTATCTATTGGCGATTTCGTTCCAATTCACATTCCAAGTAATATTCGGCATGCTAATTACATTGCCGGTTGCCAAATTGCATTATCTCTTATAGTTTCCGAGATATGGACTATCGATAATTTACACCTTAGGCTCTGCTTCTAACTTGGGCCCAAATTGTAAAATGGTCTTATCTATAGGCGATTTCGTTCCAATTCACATTCCAAGTAATATTCGGCATGCTAATTACATTGCCGGTTGCCAAATTGCATTATCTCTTATAGTTTCCGAGATATGGACTATCGATAATTTACACCTTAGGCTCTGCTTCTAACTTGAGCCTAAATTGTAAAATGGTCTTATCTATTGGCGATTTCGTTCCAATTCACATTCCAAGTAATATTCGGCATGCTAATTACATTGCCGGTTGCCAAATTGCATTATCTCTTATAGTTTCCGAGATATGGACTATCGATAATTTACACCTTAGGCTCTGCTTCTAACTTGGGCCCAAATTGTAAAATGGTCTTATCTATAGGCGATTTCGTTCCAATTCACATTCCAAGTAATATTCGGCATGCTAATTACATTGCCGGTTGCCAAATTGCATTATCTCTTATAGTTTCCGAGATATGGACTATCGATAATTTACACCTTAGGCTCTGCTTCTAACTTGAGCCTAAATTGTAAAATGGTCTTATCTATTGGCGATTTCGTTCCAATTCACATTCCAAGTAATATTCGGCATGCTAATTACATTGCCGGTTGCCAAATTGCATTATCTCTTATAGTTTCCGAGATATGGACTATCGATAATTTACACCTTAGGCTCTGCTTCTAACTTGGGCCCAAATTGTAAAATGGTCTTATCTATTGGCGATTTCGTTCCAATTCACATTCCAAGTAATATTCGGCATGCTAATTACATTGCCGGATGCCAAATTGCATTATCTCTTATAGTTTCCGAGATATGGACTATCGATAATTTACACCTTAGGCTCTGCTTCTAACTTGGGCCCAAATTGTAAAATGGTCTTATCTATAGGCGATTTCGTTCCAATTCACATTCCAAGTAATATTCGGCATGCTAATTACATTGCCGGTTGCCAAATTGCATTATCTCTTATAGTTTCCGAGATATGGACTATCGATAATTTACACCTTAGGCTCTGCTTCTAACTTGGGCCCAAATAGTAAAATGGCCTTATCTATTGGCGATTTCGTCCCAATTCACATTCCAAGTAATATTCGGCATGCTAATTACATTGCCGGTTGCCAAATTGCATTATCTCTTATAGTTTCCGAGATATGGACTATCGATAATTTACACCTTAGGCTCTGCTTCTAACTTGGGCCCAAATTGTAAAATGGTCTTATCTATTGGCGATTTCGTTCCAATTCACATTCCAAGTAATATTCGGCATGCTAATTACATTGCCGGATGCCAAATTGCATTATCTCTTATAGTTTCCGAGATATGGACTATCGATAATTTACACCTTAGGCTCTGCTTCTAACTTGGGCCCAAATTGTAAAATGGTCTTATCTATTGGCGATTTCGTTCCAATTCACATTCCAAGTAATATTCGGCATGCTAATTACATTGCCGGTTGCCAAATTGCATTAACTCTTATAGTTTCCGAGATATGGACTATCGATAATTTACACCTTAGGCTCTGCTTCTAACTTGGGCCCAAATTGTAAAATGGTCTTATCTATTGGCGATTTCGTTCCAATTCACATTCCAAGTAATATTCGGCATGCTAATTACATTGCCGGTTGCCAAATTGCATTATCTCTTATAGTTTCCGAGATATGGACTATCGATAATTTACACCTTAGGCTATGCTGCTAACTTGGGCCCAAATTGTAAAATGGTCTTATCTATTGGCGATTTCGTTCCAATTCACATTCCAAGTAATATTCGGCATGCTAATTACATTGCCGGTTGCCAAATTGCATTATCTCTTATAGTTTCCGAGATATGGACTATCGATAATTTACACCTCAGGCTCTGCTTCTAACTTGGGCCCAAATTGTAAAATGGTCTTATCTATTGGCGATTTCGTTCCAATTCACATTCCAAGTAATATTCGGCATGCTAATTACATTGCCGGTTGCCAAATTGCATTATCTCTTATAGTTTCCGAGATATGGACTATCGATAATTTACACCTCAGGCTCTGCTTCTAACTTGGGCCCAAATTGTAAAATGGTCTTATCTATTGGCGATTTCGTTCCAATTCACATTCCAAGTAATATTCGGCATGCTAATTACATTGCCGGTTGCCAAATTGAATTATCTCTTATAGTTTCCGAGATATGGACTATCGATAATTTACACCTCAGGCTCTGCTTCTAACTTGGGCCCAAATTGTAAAATGGTCTTACCTATTGGCGATTTCGTTCCAATTCACATTCCAAGTAATATTCGGCATGCTAATTACATTGCCGGTTGCCAAATTGCATTATCTCTTATAGTTTCCGAGATATGGACTATCGATAATTTACACCTTAGGCTCTGCTTCTAACTTGGGCCCAAATTGTAAAATGGTCTTATCTATTGGCGATTTCGTTCCAATTCACATTCCAAGTAATATTCGGCATGCTAATTACATTGCCGGTTGCCAAATTGCATTATCTCTTATAGTTTCCGAGATATGGACTATCGATAATTTACACCTTAGGCTCTGCTTCTAACTTGGGCCCAAATTGTAAAATGGTCTTATCTATTGGCGATTTCGTCCCAATTCACATTCCAAGTGATATTCGGCATGCTAATTACATTGCCGGTTGCTAAATTGCATTATCTCTTATAGTTTCCGAGATATGGACTATCGATAATTTACACCTTAGGCTCTGCTTCTAACTTGGGCCCAAATTGTAAAATGGTCTTATCTATTGGCGATTTCGTTCCAATTCACATACCAAGTAATATTCGGCATGCTAATTACATTGCCGGTTGCCAAATTGCATTATCTCTTATAGTTTCCGAGATATGGACTATCGATAATTTACACCTTAGGCTCTGCTTCTAACTTGGGCCCAAATTGTAAAATGGTCTTATCTATCGGCGATTTAGTTGCAATTCACATTCCAAGTAATATTCGGCATGCTAATTACATTGCCGGTTGCCAAATTGCATTATCTCTTATAGTTTCCGAGATATGGACTATCGATAATTTACACCTTAGGCTCTGCTTCTAACTTGGGCCCAAATTGTAAAATGGTCTTATCTATTGGCGATTTCGTTCCAATTCACATTCCAAGTAATATTCGGCATGCTAATTACATTGCCGGTTGCCAAATTGCATTATCTCTTATAGTTTCCGAGATCTGGACTATCGATAATTTACACCTTAGGCTCTGCTTCTAACTTGGGCCCAAATTGTAAAATGGTCTTATCTATTGGCGATTTCGTTCCAATTCACATTCCAAGTAATATTCGGCATGCTAATTACATTGCCGGTTGCCAAATTGCATTATCTCTTATAGTTTCCGAGATATGGACTATCGATAATTTACACCTTAGGCTCTGCTTCTAACTTGGGCCCAAATTGTAAAATGGTCTTATCTATTGGCGATTTCGTTCCAATTCACACTCCAAGTAATATTCGGCATGCTAATTACATTGCCGGTTGCGAAATTGCATTATCTCTTATAGTTTCCGAGATATGGACTATCGATAATTTACACCTTAATCTCTGCTTCTAACTTGGGCCCAAATTGTAAAATGGTCTTATCTATTGGCGATTTCATTCCAATTCACATTCCAAGTAATATTCGGCATGCTAATTACATTGCCGGTTGCCAAATTGCATTATCTCTTATAGTTTCCGAGATATGGACTATCGATTATTTACACCTTAGGCTCTGCTTTTAACTTGGGCCGAAATTGTAAAATGGTCTTATCTATTGGCGATTTCATTCCAATTCACATTCCAAGTAATATTCGGCATGCTAATTACATTGCCGGTTGCCAAATTGCATTATCTCTTATAGTTTCCGAGATATGGACTATCGATTATTTACACCTTAGGCTCTGCTTCTAACTTGGGCCCAAATTGTAAAATGGTCTTATCTATTGGCGATTTCGTCCCAATTCACATTCCAAGTGATATTCGGCATGCTAATTACATTGCCGTTTGCGAAATTGCATTATCTCTTATAGTTTCCGAGATATGGACTATCAATAATTTACACCTTAGGCTCTGCTTCTAACTTGGGCCCAAATTGTAAAATGGTCTTATCTATTGGCGATTTCGTTCCAATTCACATTCCAAGTAATATTCGGCATGCTAATTACATTGCCGGTTGCCAAATTGCATTATCTCTTATAGTTTCCGAGATATGGACTATCGATAATTTACACCTTAGTCTCTGCTTCTAACTTGGGCCCAAATTGTAAAATGGTCTTATCTATTGGCGATTTCGTTCCAATTCACATTCCAAGTAATATTCGGCATGCTAATTACATTGCCGGTTGCCAAATTGCATTATCTCTTATAGTTTCCGAGATATGGACTATCGATAATTTACACCTTAGGCTCTGCTTCTAACTTGGGCCCAAATTGTAAAATGGTCTTATCTATTGGCGATTTCGTTCCAATTTACATTCCAAGTAATATTCGGCATGCTAATTACATTGCCGGTTGCCAAATTGCATTATCTCTTATAGTTTCCGAGATATGGACTATCGATAATTTACACCTTAGGCTCTGCTTCTAACTTGGGCCCAAATTGTAAAATGGTATTATCTATTGGCGATTTCGTTCCAATTCACACTCCAAGTAATATTCGGCATGCTAATTACATTGCCGGTTGCGAAATTGCATTATCTCTTATAGTTTCCGAGATATGGACTATCGATAATTTACACCTTAGGCTCTGCTTCTAACTTGGGCCCAAATTGTAAAATGGTCTTATCTATTGGCGATTTCGTTCCAATTCACATTCCAAGTAATATTCGGCATACTAATTACATTGCCGGTTGCCAAATTGCATTATCTCTTATAGTTTCCGAGATATGGACTATCGATAATTTACACCTTAGGCTCTGCTTCTAACTTGGGCCCAAATTGTAAAATGGTCTTACCTATTGGCGATTCCGTTCCAATTCACATTCCAAGTAATATTCGGCATGCTAATTACATTGCCGGTTGCCAAATTGCATTATCTCTTATAGTTTCCGAGATATGGACTATCGATAATTTACACCTTAGGCTCTGCTTCTAACTTGGGCCCAAATTATAAAATGGTCTTATCTATTGGCGATTTCGTCCCAATTCACATTCCAAGTGATATTCGGCATGCTAATTACATTGCCGATTGCGAAATTGCATTATCTCTTATAGTTTCCGAGATATGGACTATCGATAATTTGCACCTTAGGCTCTGCTTCTAACTTGCTCCCAAATTGTAAAATGGTCTTATCTATTGGCGATTTCGTTCCAATTCACATTCCAAGTAATATTCGGCATGCTAATTACATTGCCGGTTGCCAAATTGCATTATCTCTTATAGTTTCCGAGATATGGACTATCGATAATTTACACCTTAGGCTCTGCTTCTAACTTGGGCCCAAATTGTAAAATGGTCTTATCTATTGGCGATTTCGTTCCAATTGACATTCCAAGTAATATTCGGCATGCTAATTACATTGCCGGTTGCCAAATTGAATTATCTCTTATAGTTTCCGAGATATGGACTATCGATAATTTACACCTTAGGCTCTGCTTCTAACTTGGGCCCAAATTGTAAAATGGTCTTATCTATTGGCGATTTCGTTCCAATTCACATTCCAAGTAATATTGGGCATGCTAATTACATTGCCGGTTGCCAAATTGCATTAACTCTTATAGTTTCCGAGATATGGACTATCGATAATTTACACCATAGGCTCTGCTTCTAACTTGGGCCCAAATTGTAAAATGGTCTTACCTATTGGCGATTTCGTTCCAATTCACATTCCAAGTAATATTCGGCATGCTAATTACATTGCCGGTTGCCAAATTGCATTATCTCTTATAGTTTCCGAGATATGGACTATCGATAATTTACACCTTAGGCTCTGCTTCTAACTTGGGCCCAAATTGTAAAATGGTTTTATCTATTGGCGATTTCGTCCCAATTCACATTCCAAGTAATATTCGGCATGCTAATTACATTGCCGGTTGCCAAATTGCATTATCTCTTATAGTTTCCGAGATATGGACTATCGATAATTTACACCTTAGGCTCTGCTTCTAACTTGGGCCCAAATTGTAAAATGGCCTTATCTATTGGCGATTTCGTCCCAATTCACATTCCAAGTAATATTCGGCATGCTAATTACATTGCCGGTTGCCAAATTGCATTATCTCTTATAGTTTCCGAGATATGGACTATCGATAATTTACACCTTAGGCTCTGCTTCTAACTTGGGCCCAAATTGTAAAATGGCCTTATCTATTGGCGATTTCGTCCCAATTCACATTCCAAGTAATATTCGGCATGCTAATTACATTGCCGGTTGCCAAATTGAATTATCTCTTATAGTTTCCGAGATATGGACTATCGATAATTTACACCTCAGGCTCTGCTTCTAACTTGGGCCCAAATTGTAAAATGGTCTTACCTATTGGCGATTTCGTTCCAATTCACATTCCAAGTAATATTCGGCATGCTAATTACATTGCCGGTTGCCAAATTGCATTATCTCTTATAGTTTCCGAGATATGGACTATCGATAATTTACACCTTAGGATCTGCTTCTAACTTGGGCCCAAATTGTAAAATGGTCTTATCTATTGGCGATTTCGTTCCAATTCACATTCCAAGTAATATTCGGCATGCTAATTACATTGCCGGTTGCCAAATTGCATTATCTCTTATAGTTTCCGAGATATGGACTATCGATAATTTACACCTTAGGCTCTGCTTCTAACTTGGGCCCAAATTGTAAAATGGTCTTATCTATTGGCGATTTCGTTCCAATTCACATTCCAAGTAATATTCGGCATGCTAATTACATTGCCGGTTGCCAAATTGCATTATCTCTTATAGTTTCCGAGATATGGACTATCGATAATTTACACCTTAGGCTCTGCTTCTAACTTGGGCCCAAATTGTAAAATGGTCTTATCTATTGGCGATTTCGTTCCAATTCACATTCCAAGTAATATTCGGATTGCTAATTACATTGCCGGTTGCCAAATTGCATTATCTCTTATAGTTTCCGAGATATGGACTATCGATAATTTACACCTTAGGCTCTGCTGCTAACTTGGGCCCAAATTGTAAAATGGCCTTATCTATTGGCGATTTCGTTCCAATTCACATTCCAAGTAATATTCGGCATGCTAATTACATTGCCGGTTGCCAAATTGCATTATCTCTTATAGTTTCCGAGATATGGACTATCGATAATTTACACCTCAGGCTCTGCTTCTAACTTGGGCCCAAATTGTAAAATGGTCTTATCTATTGGCGATTTCGTTCCAATTCACATTCCAAGTAATATTCGGCATGCTAATTACATTGCCGTTTGCCAAATTGAATTATCTCTTATAGTTTCCGAGATATGGACTATCGATAATTTACACCTCAGGCTCTGCTTCTAACTTGGGCCCAAATTGTAAAATGGTCTTACCTATTGGCGATTTCGTTCCAATTCACATTCCAAGTAATATTCGGCATGCTAATTACATTGCCGGTTGCCAAATTGCATTATCTCTTATAGTTTCCGAGATATGGACTATCGATAATTTACACCTTAGGCTCTGCTTCTAACTTGGGCCCAAATTGTAAAATGGTCTTATCTATTGGCGATTTCGTCCCAATTCACATTCCAAGTGATATTCGGCATGCTAATTACATTGCCGGTTGCGAAATTGCATTATCTCTTATAGTTTCCGAGATATGGACTATCGATAATTTACACCTTAGGCTCTGCTTCTAACTTGGGCCCAAATTGTAAAATGGTCTTATCTATTGGCGACTTCGTTCCAATTCACATACCAAGTAATTTTCGGCATGCTAATTACATTGCCGGTTGCCAAATTGCATTATCTCTTATAGTTTCCGAGATATGGACTATCGATAATTTACACCTTAGGCTCTGCTTCTAACTTGGGCCCAAATTGTAAAATGGTCTTATCTATTGGCGATTTAGTTGCAATTCACATTCCAAGTAATATTCGGCATGCTAATTACATTGCCGGTTACCAAATTGCATTATCTTTTATAGTTTCCGAGATATGGACTATCGATAATTTACACCTTAGGCTCTGCTTCTAACTTGGGCCCAAATTGTAAAATGGTCTTATCTATTGTCGATTTCGTTCCAATTCACATTCCAAGTAATATTCGGCATGCTAATTACATTGCCGGTTGCCAAATTGCATTATCTCTTATAGTTTCCGAGATATGGACTATCGATAATTTACACCTTAGGCTCTGCTTCTAACTTGGGCCCAAATAGTAAAATGGTCTTATCTATTGGCGATTTCGTTCCAATTCACATTCCAAGTAATATTCGGCATGCTAATTACATTGCCGGTTGCCAAATTGCATTATCTCTTATAGTTTCCGAGATATGGACTATCGATAATTTACACCTTAGGCTCTGCTTCTAACTTGGGCCCAAATTGTAAAATGGTCTTATCTATTGGCGATTTCGTTCCAATTCACACTCCAAGTAATATTCGGCATGCTAATTACATTGCCGGTTGCGAAATTGCATTATCTCTTATAGTTTCCGAGATATGGACTATCGATAATTTACACCTTAGGCTCTGCTTCTAACGTGGGCCCAAATTGTAAAATGGTCTTATCTATTGGCGATTTCGTTCCAATTCACATTCCAAGTAATATTCGGCATGCTAATTACATTGCCGGTTGCCAAATTGCATTATCTCTTATAGTTTCCGAGATATGGACTATCGATTATTTACACCTTAGGCTCTGCTTCTAACTTGGGCCCAAATTGTAAAATGGTCTTATCTATTGGCGATTTAGTTGCAATTCACATTCCAAGTAATATTCGGCATGCTAATTACATTGCCGGTTGCCAAATTGCATTATCTCTTATAGTTTCCGAGATATGGACTATCGATAATTTACACCTTAGGCTCTGCTTCTAACTTGGGCCCAAATTGTAAAATGGTCTTATCTATTGGCGATTTCGTTCCAATTCACATTCCAAGTAATATTCGGCATGCTAATTACATTGCCGGTTGCCAAATTGCATTATCTCTTATAGTTTCCGAGATATGGACTATCGATAATTTACACCTTAGGCTCTGCTTCTAACTTGGGCCCAAATTGTAAAATGGTCTTATCTATTGGCGATTTCGTTCCAATTTACATTCCAAGTAATATTCGGCATGCTAATTACATTGCCGGTTGCCAAATTGCATTATCTCTTATAGTTTCCGAGATATGGACTATCGATAATTTACACCTTAGGCTCTGCTTCTAACTTGGGCCCAAATTGTAAAATGGTCTTATCTATTGGCGATTTCGTTCCAATTCACACTCCAAGTAATATTCGGCATGCTAATTACATTGCCGGTTGCGAAATTGCATTATCTCTTATAGTTTCCGAGATATGGACTATCGATAATTTACACCTTAGGCTCTGCTTCTAACTTGGGCCCAAATTGTAAAATGGTCTTATCTATTGGCGATTTCGTTCCAATTCACATTCCAAGTAATATTCGGCATGCTAATTACATTGCCGGTTGCCAAATTGCATTATCTCTTATAGTTTCCGAGATATGGACTATCGATAATTTACACCTTAGGCTCTGCTTCTAACTTGGGCCCAAATTGTAAAATGGTCTTACCTATTGGCGATTCCGTTCCAATTCACATTCCAAGTAATATTCGGCATGCTAATTACATTGCCGGTTGCCAAATTGCATTATCTCTTATAGTTTCCGAGATATGGACTATCGATAATTTACACCTTAGGCTCTGCTTCTAACTTGGGCCCAAATTGTAAAATGGTCTTATCTATTGGCGATTTCGTTCCAATTCACATTCCAAGTAATATTCGGCATGCTAATTACATTGCCGGTTGCCAAATTGCATTATCTCTTATAGTTTCCGAGATATGGACTATCGATAATTTACACCTTAGGCTCTGCTTCTAACTTGGGCCCAAATTGTAAAATGGACTTATCTATTGGCGATTTCGTCCCAATTCACATTCCAAGTGATATTCGGCATGCTAATTACATTGCCGGTTGCGAAATTGCATTATCTCTTATAGTTTCCGAGATATGGACTATTGATAATTTGCACCTTAGGCTCTGCTTCTAACTTGCTCCCAAATTGTAAAATGGTCTTATCTATTGGCGATTTCGTTCCAATTCACATTCCAAGTAATATTCGGCATGCTAATTACATTGCCGGTTGCCAAATTGCATTATCTCTTATAGTTTCCGAGATATGGACTATCGATTATTTACACCTTAGGCTCTGCTTTTAACTTGGGCCCAAATTGTAAAATGGTCTTATCTATTGGCGATTTCGTTCCAATTCACATTCCAAGTAATATTCGGCATGCTAATTACATTGCCGGTTGCCAAATTGCATTATCTCTTATAGTTTCCGAGATATGGACTATCGATAATTTACACCTTAGGCTCTGCTTCTAACTTGGGCCCAAATTGTAAAATGGTCTTATCTATTGGCGATTTCGTCCCAATTCACATTCCAAGTGATATTCGGCATGCTAATTACATTGCCGGTTGCGAAATTGCATTATCTCTTATAGTTTCCGAGATATGGACTATCAATAATTTACACCTTAGGCTCTGCTTCTAACTTGGGCCCAAATTGTAAAATGGTCTTATCTATTGGCGATTTCGTTCCAATTCACATTCCAAGTAATATTCGGCATGCTAATTACATTGCCGGTTGCGAAATTGCATTATCTCTTATAGTTTCCGAGATATGGACTATCGATAATTTACACCTTAGGCTCTGCTTCTAACTTGGGCCCAAATTGTAAAATGGTCTTATCTATTGGCGATTTCGTTCCAATTCACATACCAAGTAATATTCGGCATGCTAATTACATTGCCGGTTGCCAAATTGCATTATCTCTTATAGTTTCCGAGATATGGACTATCAATAATTTACACCTTAGGCTCTGCTTCTAACTTGGGCCCAAATTGTAAAATGGTCTTATCTATTGGCGATTTCGTCCCAATTCACATTCCAAGTGATATTCGGCATGCTAATTACATTGCCGGTTGCGAAATTGCATTATCTCTTATAGTTTCCGAGATATGGACTATCGATAATTTACACCTTAGGCTCTGCTTCTAACTTGGGCCCAAATTGTAAAATGGTCTTATCTATTGGCGATTTCGTTCCAATTCACATACCAAGTAATATTCGGCATGCTAATTACATTGCCGGTTGCCAAATTGCATTATCTCTTATAGTTTCCGAGATATGGACTATCGATAATTTACACCTTAGGCTCTGCTTCTAACTTGGGCCCAAATTGTAAAATGGTCTTATCTATCGGCGATTTAGTTGCAATTCATATTCCAAGTAATATTCGGCATGCTAATTACATTGCCGGTTGCCAAATTGCATTATCTCTTATAGTTTCCGAGATATGGACTATCGATAATTTACACCTTAGGCTCTGCTTCTAACTTGGGCCCAAATTGTAAAATGGTCTTATCTATTGGCGATTTCGTTCCAATTCACATTCCAAGTAATATTCGGCATGCTAATTACATTGCCGGTTGCCAAATTGCATTATCTCTTATAGTTTCCGAGATCTGGACTATCGATAATTTACACCTTAGGCTCTGCTTCTAACTTGGGCCCAAATTGTAAAATGGTCTTATCTATTGGCGATTTCGTTCCAATTCACATTCCAAGTAATATTCGGCATGCTAATTACATTGCCGGTTGCCAAATTGCATTATCTCTTATAGTTTCCGAGATATGGACTATCGATAATTTACACCTTAGGCTCTGCTTCTAACTTGGGCCCAAATTGTAAAATGGTCTTATCTATTGGCGATTTCGTTCCAATTCACACTCCAAGTAATATTCGGCATGCTAATTACATTGCCGGTTGCGAAATTGCATTATCTCTTATAGTTTCCGAGATATGGACTATCGATAATTTACACCTTAATCTCTGCTTCTAACTTGGGCCCAAATTGTAAAATGGTCTTATCTATTGGCGATTTCATTCCAATTCACATTCCAAGTAATATTCGGCATGCTAATTACATTGCCGGTTGCCAAATTGCATTATCTCTTATAGTTTCCGAGATATGGACTATCGATTATTTACACCTTAGGCTCTGCTTTTAACTTGGGCCGAAATTGTAAAATGGTCTTATCTATTGGCGATTTCATTCCAATTCACATTCCAAGTAATATTCGGCATGCTAATTACATTGCCGGTTGCCAAATTGCATTATCTCTTATAGTTTCCGAGATATGGACTATCGATTATTTACACCTTAGGCTCTGCTTCTAACTTGGGCCCAAATTGTAAAATGGTCTTATCTATTGGCGATTTCGTCCCAATTCACATTCCAAGTGATATTCGGCATGCTAATTACATTGCCGTTTGCGAAATTGCATTATCTCTTATAGTTTCCGAGATATGGACTATCAATAATTTACACCTTAGGCTCTGCTTCTAACTTGGGCCCAAATTGTAAAATGGTCTTATCTATTGGCGATTTCGTTCCAATTCACATTCCAAGTAATATTCGGCATGCTAATTACATTGCCGGTTGCCAAATTGCATTATCTCTTATAGTTTCCGAGATATGGACTATCGATAATTTACACCTTAGTCTCTGCTTCTAACTTGGGCCCAAATTGTAAAATGGTCTTATCTATTGGCGATTTCGTTCCAATTCACATTCCAAGTAATATTCGGCATGCTAATTACATTGCCGGTTGCCAAATTGCATTATCTCTTATAGTTTCCGAGATATGGACTATCGATAATTTACACCTTAGGCTCTGCTTCTAACTTGGGCCCAAATTGTAAAATGGTCTTATCTATTGGCGATTTCGTTCCAATTTACATTCCAAGTAATATTCGGCATGCTAATTACATTGCCGGTTGCCAAATTGCATTATCTCTTATAGTTTCCGAGATATGGACTATCGATAATTTACACCTTAGGCTCTGCTTCTAACTTGGGCCCAAATTGTAAAATGGTATTATCTATTGGCGATTTCGTTCCAATTCACACTCCAAGTAATATTCGGCATGCTAATTACATTGCCGGTTGCGAAATTGCATTATCTCTTATAGTTTCCGAGATATGGACTATCGATAATTTACACCTTAGGCTCTGCTTCTAACTTGGGCCCAAATTGTAAAATGGTCTTATCTATTGGCGATTTCGTTCCAATTCACATTCCAAGTAATATTCGGCATACTAATTACATTGCCGGTTGCCAAATTGCATTATCTCTTATAGTTTCCGAGATATGGACTATCGATAATTTACACCTTAGGCTCTGCTTCTAACTTGGGCCCAAATTGTAAAATGGTCTTACCTATTGGCGATTCCGTTCCAATTCACATTCCAAGTAATATTCGGCATGCTAATTACATTGCCGGTTGCCAAATTGCATTATCTCTTATAGTTTCCGAGATATGGACTATCGATAATTTACACCTTAGGCTCTGCTTCTAACTTGGGCCCAAATTATAAAATGGTCTTATCTATTGGCGATTTCGTCCCAATTCACATTCCAAGTGATATTCGGCATGCTAATTACATTGCCGATTGCGAAATTGCATTATCTCTTATAGTTTCCGAGATATGGACTATCGATAATTTGCACCTTAGGCTCTGCTTCTAACTTGCTCCCAAATTGTAAAATGGTCTTATCTATTGGCGATTTCGTTCCAATTCACATTCCAAGTAATATTCGGCATGCTAATTACATTGCCGGTTGCCAAATTGCATTATCTCTTATAGTTTCCGAGATATGGACTATCGATAATTTACACCTTAGGCTCTGCTTCTAACTTGGGCCCAAATTGTAAAATGGTCTTATCTATTGGCGATTTCGTTCCAATTGACATTCCAAGTAATATTCGGCATGCTAATTACATTGCCGGTTGCCAAATTGAATTATCTCTTATAGTTTCCGAGATATGGACTATCGATAATTTACACCTTAGGCTCTGCTTCTAACTTGGGCCCAAATTGTAAAATGGTCTTATCTATTGGCGATTTCGTTCCAATTCACATTCCAAGTAATATTGGGCATGCTAATTACATTGCCGGTTGCCAAATTGCATTAACTCTTATAGTTTCCGAGATATGGACTATCGATAATTTACACCATAGGCTCTGCTTCTAACTTGGGCCCAAATTGTAAAATGGTCTTACCTATTGGCGATTTCGTTCCAATTCACATTCCAAGTAATATTCGGCATGCTAATTACATTGCCGGTTGCCAAATTGCATTATCTCTTATAGTTTCCGAGATATGGACTATCGATAATTTACACCTTAGGCTCTGCTTCTAACTTGGGCCCAAATTGTAAAATGGTTTTATCTATTGGCGATTTCGTCCCAATTCACATTCCAAGTAATATTCGGCATGCTAATTACATTGCCGGTTGCCAAATTGCATTATCTCTTATAGTTTCCGAGATATGGACTATCGATAATTTACACCTTAGGCTCTGCTTCTAACTTGGGCCCAAATTGTAAAATGGCCTTATCTATTGGCGATTTCGTCCCAATTCACATTCCAAGTAATATTCGGCATGCTAATTACATTGCCGGTTGCCAAATTGCATTATCTCTTATAGTTTCCGAGATATGGACTATCGATAATTTACACCTTAGGCTCTGCTTCTAACTTGGGCCCAAATTGTAAAATGGCCTTATCTATTGGCGATTTCGTCCCAATTCACATTCCAAGTAATATTCGGCATGCTAATTACATTGCCGGTTGCCAAATTGAATTATCTCTTATAGTTTCCGAGATATGGACTATCGATAATTTACACCTCAGGCTCTGCTTCTAACTTGGGCCCAAATTGTAAAATGGTCTTACCTATTGGCGATTTCGTTCCAATTCACATTCCAAGTAATATTCGGCATGCTAATTACATTGCCGGTTGCCAAATTGCATTATCTCTTATAGTTTCCGAGATATGGACTATCGATAATTTACACCTTAGGATCTGCTTCTAACTTGGGCCCAAATTGTAAAATGGTCTTATCTATTGGCGATTTCGTTCCAATTCACATTCCAAGTAATATTCGGCATGCTAATTACATTGCCGGTTGCCAAATTGCATTATCTCTTATAGTTTCCGAGATATGGACTATCGATAATTTACACCTTAGGCTCTGCTTCTAACTTGGGCCCAAATTGTAAAATGGTCTTATCTATTGGCGATTTCGTTCCAATTCACATTCCAAGTAATATTCGGCATGCTAATTACATTGCCGGTTGCCAAATTGCATTATCTCTTATAGTTTCCGAGATATGGACTATCGATAATTTACACCTTAGGCTCTGCTTCTAACTTGGGCCCAAATTGTAAAATGGTCTTATCTATTGGCGATTTCGTTCCAATTCACATTCCAAGTAATATTCGGATTGCTAATTACATTGCCGGTTGCCAAATTGCATTATCTCTTATAGTTTCCGAGATATGGACTATCGATAATTTACACCTTAGGCTCTGCTGCTAACTTGGGCCCAAATTGTAAAATGGCCTTATCTATTGGCGATTTCGTTCCAATTCACATTCCAAGTAATATTCGGCATGCTAATTACATTGCCGGTTGCCAAATTGCATTATCTCTTATAGTTTCCGAGATATGGACTATCGATAATTTACACCTCAGGCTCTGCTTCTAACTTGGGCCCAAATTGTAAAATGGTCTTATCTATTGGCGATTTCGTTCCAATTCACATTCCAAGTAATATTCGGCATGCTAATTACATTGCCGTTTGCCAAATTGAATTATCTCTTATAGTTTCCGAGATATGGACTATCGATAATTTACACCTCAGGCTCTGCTTCTAACTTGGGCCCAAATTGTAAAATGGTCTTACCTATTGGCGATTTCGTTCCAATTCACATTCCAAGTAATATTCGGCATGCTAATTACATTGCCGGTTGCCAAATTGCATTATCTCTTATAGTTTCCGAGATATGGACTATCGATAATTTACACCTTAGGCTCTGCTTCTAACTTGGGCCCAAATTGTAAAATGGTCTTATCTATTGGCGATTTCGTCCCAATTCACATTCCAAGTGATATTCGGCATGCTAATTACATTGCCGGTTGCGAAATTGCATTATCTCTTATAGTTTCCGAGATATGGACTATCGATAATTTACACCTTAGGCTCTGCTTCTAACTTGGGCCCAAATTGTAAAATGGTCTTATCTATTGGCGACTTCGTTCCAATTCACATACCAAGTAATTTTCGGCATGCTAATTACATTGCCGGTTGCCAAATTGCATTATCTCTTATAGTTTCCGAGATATGGACTATCGATAATTTACACCTTAGGCTCTGCTTCTAACTTGGGCCCAAATTGTAAAATGGTCTTATCTATTGGCGATTTAGTTGCAATTCACATTCCAAGTAATATTCGGCATGCTAATTACATTGCCGGTTACCAAATTGCATTATCTTTTATAGTTTCCGAGATATGGACTATCGATAATTTACACCTTAGGCTCTGCTTCTAACTTGGGCCCAAATTGTAAAATGGTCTTATCTATTGTCGATTTCGTTCCAATTCACATTCCAAGTAATATTCGGCATGCTAATTACATTGCCGGTTGCCAAATTGCATTATCTCTTATAGTTTCCGAGATATGGACTATCGATAATTTACACCTTAGGCTCTGCTTCTAACTTGGGCCCAAATAGTAAAATGGTCTTATCTATTGGCGATTTCGTTCCAATTCACATTCCAAGTAATATTCGGCATGCTAATTACATTGCCGGTTGCCAAATTGCATTATCTCTTATAGTTTCCGAGATATGGACTATCGATAATTTACACCTTAGGCTCTGCTTCTAACTTGGGCCCAAATTGTAAAATGGTCTTATCTATTGGCGATTTCGTTCCAATTCACACTCCAAGTAATATTCGGCATGCTAATTACATTGCCGGTTGCGAAATTGCATTATCTCTTATAGTTTCCGAGATATGGACTATCGATAATTTACACCTTAGGCTCTGCTTCTAACGTGGGCCCAAATTGTAAAATGGTCTTATCTATTGGCGATTTCGTTCCAATTCACATTCCAAGTAATATTCGGCATGCTAATTACATTGCCGGTTGCCAAATTGCATTATCTCTTATAGTTTCCGAGATATGGACTATCGATTATTTACACCTTAGGCTCTGCTTCTAACTTGGGCCCAAATTGTAAAATGGTCTTATCTATTGGCGATTTAGTTGCAATTCACATTCCAAGTAATATTCGGCATGCTAATTACATTGCCGGTTGCCAAATTGCATTATCTCTTATAGTTTCCGAGATATGGACTATCGATAATTTACACCTTAGGCTCTGCTTCTAACTTGGGCCCAAATTGTAAAATGGTCTTATCTATTGGCGATTTCGTTCCAATTCACATTCCAAGTAATATTCGGCATGCTAATTACATTGCCGGTTGCCAAATTGCATTATCTCTTATAGTTTCCGAGATATGGACTATCGATAATTTACACCTTAGGCTCTGCTTCTAACTTGGGCCCAAATTGTAAAATGGTCTTATCTATTGGCGATTTCGTTCCAATTTACATTCCAAGTAATATTCGGCATGCTAATTACATTGCCGGTTGCCAAATTGCATTATCTCTTATAGTTTCCGAGATATGGACTATCGATAATTTACACCTTAGGCTCTGCTTCTAACTTGGGCCCAAATTGTAAAATGGTCTTATCTATTGGCGATTTCGTTCCAATTCACACTCCAAGTAATATTCGGCATGCTAATTACATTGCCGGTTGCGAAATTGCATTATCTCTTATAGTTTCCGAGATATGGACTATCGATAATTTACACCTTAGGCTCTGCTTCTAACTTGGGCCCAAATTGTAAAATGGTCTTATCTATTGGCGATTTCGTTCCAATTCACATTCCAAGTAATATTCGGCATGCTAATTACATTGCCGGTTGCCAAATTGCATTATCTCTTATAGTTTCCGAGATATGGACTATCGATAATTTACACCTTAGGCTCTGCTTCTAACTTGGGCCCAAATTGTAAAATGGTCTTACCTATTGGCGATTCCGTTCCAATTCACATTCCAAGTAATATTCGGCATGCTAATTACATTGCCGGTTGCCAAATTGCATTATCTCTTATAGTTTCCGAGATATGGACTATCGATAATTTACACCTTAGGCTCTGCTTCTAACTTGGGCCCAAATTGTAAAATGGTCTTATCTATTGGCGATTTCGTTCCAATTCACATTCCAAGTAATATTCGGCATGCTAATTACATTGCCGGTTGCCAAATTGCATTATCTCTTATAGTTTCCGAGATATGGACTATCGATAATTTACACCTTAGGCTCTGCTTCTAACTTGGGCCCAAATTGTAAAATGGACTTATCTATTGGCGATTTCGTCCCAATTCACATTCCAAGTGATATTCGGCATGCTAATTACATTGCCGGTTGCGAAATTGCATTATCTCTTATAGTTTCCGAGATATGGACTATTGATAATTTGCACCTTAGGCTCTGCTTCTAACTTGCTCCCAAATTGTAAAATGGTCTTATCTATTGGCGATTTCGTTCCAATTCACATTCCAAGTAATATTCGGCATGCTAATTACATTGCCGGTTGCCAAATTGCATTATCTCTTATAGTTTCCGAGATATGGACTATCGATTATTTACACCTTAGGCTCTGCTTTTAACTTGGGCCCAAATTGTAAAATGGTCTTATCTATTGGCGATTTCGTTCCAATTCACATTCCAAGTAATATTCGGCATGCTAATTACATTGCCGGTTGCCAAATTGCATTATCTCTTATAGTTTCCGAGATATGGACTATCGATAATTTACACCTTAGGCTCTGCTTCTAACTTGGGCCCAAATTGTAAAATGGTCTTATCTATTGGCGATTTCGTCCCAATTCACATTCCAAGTGATATTCGGCATGCTAATTACATTGCCGGTTGCGAAATTGCATTATCTCTTATAGTTTCCGAGATATGGACTATCAATAATTTACACCTTAGGCTCTGCTTCTAACTTGGGCCCAAATTGTAAAATGGTCTTATCTATTGGCGATTTCGTTCCAATTCACATTCCAAGTAATATTCGGCATGCTAATTACATTGCCGGTTGCCAAATTGCATTATCTCTTATAGTTTACGAGATATGGACTATCGATAATTTACACCTTAGGCTCTGTTTCTAACTTGGGCCCAAATTGTAAAATGGTCTTATCTATTGGCGATTTCGTTCCAATTCACAATCCAAGTAATATTCGGCATGCTAATTACATTGCCGGTTGCCAAATTGCATTATCTCTTATAGTTTCCGAGATATGGACTATCGATAATTTACACCTTAGGCTCTGCTTCTAACTTGGGCCCAAATTGTAAAATGGTCTTATCTATTGTCGATTTCGTTCCAATTCACATTCCAAGTAATATTCGGCATGCTAATTACATTGCCGGTTGCCAAATTGCATTATCTCTTATAGTTTCCGAGATATGGACTATCGATAATTTACACCTTAGGCTCTGCTTCTAACTTGGGCCCAAATAGTAAAATGGTCTTATCTATTGGCGATTTCGTTCCAATTCACATTCCAAGTAATATTCGGCATGCTAATTACATTGCCGGTTGCCAAATTGCATTATCTCTTATAGTTTCCGAGATATGGACTATCGATAATTTACACCTTAGGCTCTGCTTCTAACTTGGGCCCAAATTGTAAAATGGTCTTATCTATTGGCGATTTCGTTCCAATTCACACTCCAAGTAATATTCGGCATGCTAATTACATTGCCGGTTGCGAAATTGCATTATCTCTTATAGTTTCCGAGATATGGACTATCGATAATTTACACCTTAGGCTCTGCTTCTAACGTGGGCCCAAATTGTAAAATGGTCTTATCTATTGGCGATTTCGTTCCAATTCACATTCCAAGTAATATTCGGCATGCTAATTACATTGCCGGTTGCCAAATTGCATTATCTCTTATAGTTTCCGAGATATGGACTATCGATTATTTACACCTTAGGCTCTGCTTCTAACTTGGGCCCAAATTGTAAAATGGTCTTATCTATTGGCGATTTAGTTGCAATTCACATTCCAAGTAATATTCGGCATGCTAATTACATTGCCGGTTGCCAAATTGCATTATCTCTTATAGTTTCCGAGATATGGACTATCGATAATTTACACCTTAGGCTCTGCTTCTAACTTGGGCCCAAATTGTAAAATGGTCTTATCTATTGGCGATTTCGTTCCAATTCACATTCCAAGTAATATTCGGCATGCTAATTACATTGCCGGTTGCCAAATTGCATTATCTCTTATAGTTTCCGAGATATGGACTATCGATAATTTACACCTTAGGCTCTGCTTCTAACTTGGGCCCAAATTGTAAAATGGTCTTATCTATTGGCGATTTCGTTCCAATTTACATTCCAAGTAATATTCGGCATGCTAATTACATTGCCGGTTGCCAAATTGCATTATCTCTTATAGTTTCCGAGATATGGACTATCGATAATTTACACCTTAGGCTCTGCTTCTAACTTGGGCCCAAATTGTAAAATGGTCTTATCTATTGGCGATTTCGTTCCAATTCACACTCCAAGTAATATTCGGCATGCTAATTACATTGCCGGTTGCGAAATTGCATTATCTCTTATAGTTTCCGAGATATGGACTATCGATAATTTACACCTTAGGCTCTGCTTCTAACTTGGGCCCAAATTGTAAAATGGTCTTATCTATTGGCGATTTCGTTCCAATTCACATTCCAAGTAATATTCGGCATGCTAATTACATTGCCGGTTGCCAAATTGCATTATCTCTTATAGTTTCCGAGATATGGACTATCGATAATTTACACCTTAGGCTCTGCTTCTAACTTGGGCCCAAATTGTAAAATGGTCTTACCTATTGGCGATTCCGTTCCAATTCACATTCCAAGTAATATTCGGCATGCTAATTACATTGCCGGTTGCCAAATTGCATTATCTCTTATAGTTTCCGAGATATGGACTATCGATAATTTACACCTTAGGCTCTGCTTCTAACTTGGGCCCAAATTGTAAAATGGTCTTATCTATTGGCGATTTCGTTCCAATTCACATTCCAAGTAATATTCGGCATGCTAATTACATTGCCGGTTGCCAAATTGCATTATCTCTTATAGTTTCCGAGATATGGACTATCGATAATTTACACCTTAGGCTCTGCTTCTAACTTGGGCCCAAATTGTAAAATGGACTTATCTATTGGCGATTTCGTCCCAATTCACATTCCAAGTGATATTCGGCATGCTAATTACATTGCCGGTTGCGAAATTGCATTATCTCTTATAGTTTCCGAGATATGGACTATTGATAATTTGCACCTTAGGCTCTGCTTCTAACTTGCTCCCAAATTGTAAAATGGTCTTATCTATTGGCGATTTCGTTCCAATTCACATTCCAAGTAATATTCGGCATGCTAATTACATTGCCGGTTGCCAAATTGCATTATCTCTTATAGTTTCCGAGATATGGACTATCGATTATTTACACCTTAGGCTCTGCTTTTAACTTGGGCCCAAATTGTAAAATGGTCTTATCTATTGGCGATTTCGTTCCAATTCACATTCCAAGTAATATTCGGCATGCTAATTACATTGCCGGTTGCCAAATTGCATTATCTCTTATAGTTTCCGAGATATGGACTATCGATAATTTACACCTTAGGCTCTGCTTCTAACTTGGGCCCAAATTGTAAAATGGTCTTATCTATTGGCGATTTCGTCCCAATTCACATTCCAAGTGATATTCGGCATGCTAATTACATTGCCGGTTGCGAAATTGCATTATCTCTTATAGTTTCCGAGATATGGACTATCAATAATTTACACCTTAGGCTCTGCTTCTAACTTGGGCCCAAATTGTAAAATGGTCTTATCTATTGGCGATTTCGTTCCAATTCACATTCCAAGTAATATTCGGCATGCTAATTACATTGCCGGTTGCGAAATTGCATTATCTCTTATAGTTTCCGAGATATGGACTATCGATAATTTACACCTTAGGCTCTGCTTCTAACTTGGGCCCAAATTGTAAAATGGTCTTATCTATTGGCGATTTCGTTCCAATTCACATACCAAGTAATATTCGGCATGCTAATTACATTGCCGGTTGCCAAATTGCATTATCTCTTATAGTTTCCGAGATATGGACTATCAATAATTTACACCTTAGGCTCTGCTTCTAACTTGGGCCCAAATTGTAAAATGGTCTTATCTATTGGCGATTTCGTCCCAATTCACATTCCAAGTGATATTCGGCATGCTAATTACATTGCCGGTTGCGAAATTGCATTATCTCTTATAGTTTCCGAGATATGGACTATCGATAATTTACACCTTAGGCTCTGCTTCTAACTTGGGCCCAAATTGTAAAATGGTCTTATCTATTGGCGATTTCGTTCCAATTCACATACCAAGTAATATTCGGCATGCTAATTACATTGCCGGTTGCCAAATTGCATTATCTCTTATAGTTTCCGAGATATGGACTATCGATAATTTACACCTTAGGCTCTGCTTCTAACTTGGGCCCAAATTGTAAAATGGTCTTATCTATCGGCGATTTAGTTGCAATTCATATTCCAAGTAATATTCGGCATGCTAATTACATTGCCGGTTGCCAAATTGCATTATCTCTTATAGTTTCCGAGATATGGACTATCGATAATTTACACCTTAGGCTCTGCTTCTAACTTGGGCCCAAATTGTAAAATGGTCTTATCTATTGGCGATTTCGTTCCAATTCACATTCCAAGTAATATTCGGCATGCTAATTACATTGCCGGTTGCCAAATTGCATTATCTCTTATAGTTTCCGAGATCTGGACTATCGATAATTTACACCTTAGGCTCTGCTTCTAACTTGGGCCCAAATTGTAAAATGGTCTTATCTATTGGCGATTTCGTTCCAATTCACATTCCAAGTAATATTCGGCATGCTAATTACATTGCCGGTTGCCAAATTGCATTATCTCTTATAGTTTCCGAGATATGGACTATCGATAATTTACACCTTAGGCTCTGCTTCTAACTTGGGCCCAAATTGTAAAATGGTCTTATCTATTGGCGATTTCGTTCCAATTCACACTCCAAGTAATATTCGGCATGCTAATTACATTGCCGGTTGCGAAATTGCATTATCTCTTATAGTTTCCGAGATATGGACTATCGATAATTTACACCTTAATCTCTGCTTCTAACTTGGGCCCAAATTGTAAAATGGTCTTATCTATTGGCGATTTCATTCCAATTCACATTCCAAGTAATATTCGGCATGCTAATTACATTGCCGGTTGCCAAATTGCATTATCTCTTATAGTTTCCGAGATATGGACTATCGATTATTTACACCTTAGGCTCTGCTTTTAACTTGGGCCGAAATTGTAAAATGGTCTTATCTATTGGCGATTTCATTCCAATTCACATTCCAAGTAATATTCGGCATGCTAATTACATTGCCGGTTGCCAAATTGCATTATCTCTTATAGTTTCCGAGATATGGACTATCGATTATTTACACCTTAGGCTCTGCTTCTAACTTGGGCCCAAATTGTAAAATGGTCTTATCTATTGGCGATTTCGTCCCAATTCACATTCCAAGTGATATTCGGCATGCTAATTACATTGCCGTTTGCGAAATTGCATTATCTCTTATAGTTTCCGAGATATGGACTATCAATAATTTACACCTTAGGCTCTGCTTCTAACTTGGGCCCAAATTGTAAAATGGTCTTATCTATTGGCGATTTCGTTCCAATTCACATTCCAAGTAATATTCGGCATGCTAATTACATTGCCGGTTGCCAAATTGCATTATCTCTTATAGTTTCCGAGATATGGACTATCGATAATTTACACCTTAGTCTCTGCTTCTAACTTGGGCCCAAATTGTAAAATGGTCTTATCTATTGGCGATTTCGTTCCAATTCACATTCCAAGTAATATTCGGCATGCTAATTACATTGCCGGTTGCCAAATTGCATTATCTCTTATAGTTTCCGAGATATGGACTATCGATAATTTACACCTTAGGCTCTGCTTCTAACTTGGGCCCAAATTGTAAAATGGTCTTATCTATTGGCGATTTCGTTCCAATTTACATTCCAAGTAATATTCGGCATGCTAATTACATTGCCGGTTGCCAAATTGCATTATCTCTTATAGTTTCCGAGATATGGACTATCGATAATTTACACCTTAGGCTCTGCTTCTAACTTGGGCCCAAATTGTAAAATGGTATTATCTATTGGCGATTTCGTTCCAATTCACACTCCAAGTAATATTCGGCATGCTAATTACATTGCCGGTTGCGAAATTGCATTATCTCTTATAGTTTCCGAGATATGGACTATCGATAATTTACACCTTAGGCTCTGCTTCTAACTTGGGCCCAAATTGTAAAATGGTCTTATCTATTGGCGATTTCGTTCCAATTCACATTCCAAGTAATATTCGGCATACTAATTACATTGCCGGTTGCCAAATTGCATTATCTCTTATAGTTTCCGAGATATGGACTATCGATAATTTACACCTTAGGCTCTGCTTCTAACTTGGGCCCAAATTGTAAAATGGTCTTACCTATTGGCGATTCCGTTCCAATTCACATTCCAAGTAATATTCGGCATGCTAATTACATTGCCGGTTGCCAAATTGCATTATCTCTTATAGTTTCCGAGATATGGACTATCGATAATTTACACCTTAGGCTCTGCTTCTAACTTGGGCCCAAATTATAAAATGGTCTTATCTATTGGCGATTTCGTCCCAATTCACATTCCAAGTGATATTCGGCATGCTAATTACATTGCCGATTGCGAAATTGCATTATCTCTTATAGTTTCCGAGATATGGACTATCGATAATTTGCACCTTAGGCTCTGCTTCTAACTTGCTCCCAAATTGTAAAATGGTCTTATCTATTGGCGATTTCGTTCCAATTCACATTCCAAGTAATATTCGGCATGCTAATTACATTGCCGGTTGCCAAATTGCATTATCTCTTATAGTTTCCGAGATATGGACTATCGATAATTTACACCTTAGGCTCTGCTTCTAACTTGGGCCCAAATTGTAAAATGGTCTTATCTATTGGCGATTTCGTTCCAATTGACATTCCAAGTAATATTCGGCATGCTAATTACATTGCCGGTTGCCAAATTGAATTATCTCTTATAGTTTCCGAGATATGGACTATCGATAATTTACACCTTAGGCTCTGCTTCTAACTTGGGCCCAAATTGTAAAATGGTCTTATCTATTGGCGATTTCGTTCCAATTCACATTCCAAGTAATATTGGGCATGCTAATTACATTGCCGGTTGCCAAATTGCATTAACTCTTATAGTTTCCGAGATATGGACTATCGATAATTTACACCATAGGCTCTGCTTCTAACTTGGGCCCAAATTGTAAAATGGTCTTACCTATTGGCGATTTCGTTCCAATTCACATTCCAAGTAATATTCGGCATGCTAATTACATTGCCGGTTGCCAAATTGCATTATCTCTTATAGTTTCCGAGATATGGACTATCGATAATTTACACCTTAGGCTCTGCTTCTAACTTGGGCCCAAATTGTAAAATGGTTTTATCTATTGGCGATTTCGTCCCAATTCACATTCCAAGTAATATTCGGCATGCTAATTACATTGCCGGTTGCCAAATTGCATTATCTCTTATAGTTTCCGAGATATGGACTATCGATAATTTACACCTTAGGCTCTGCTTCTAACTTGGGCCCAAATTGTAAAATGGCCTTATCTATTGGCGATTTCGTCCCAATTCACATTCCAAGTAATATTCGGCATGCTAATTACATTGCCGGTTGCCAAATTGCATTATCTCTTATAGTTTCCGAGATATGGACTATCGATAATTTACACCTTAGGCTCTGCTTCTAACTTGGGCCCAAATTGTAAAATGGCCTTATCTATTGGCGATTTCGTCCCAATTCACATTCCAAGTAATATTCGGCATGCTAATTACATTGCCGGTTGCCAAATTGAATTATCTCTTATAGTTTCCGAGATATGGACTATCGATAATTTACACCTCAGGCTCTGCTTCTAACTTGGGCCCAAATTGTAAAATGGTCTTACCTATTGGCGATTTCGTTCCAATTCACATTCCAAGTAATATTCGGCATGCTAATTACATTGCCGGTTGCCAAATTGCATTATCTCTTATAGTTTCCGAGATATGGACTATCGATAATTTACACCTTAGGATCTGCTTCTAACTTGGGCCCAAATTGTAAAATGGTCTTATCTATTGGCGATTTCGTTCCAATTCACATTCCAAGTAATATTCGGCATGCTAATTACATTGCCGGTTGCCAAATTGCATTATCTCTTATAGTTTCCGAGATATGGACTATCGATAATTTACACCTTAGGCTCTGCTTCTAACTTGGGCCCAAATTGTAAAATGGTCTTATCTATTGGCGATTTCGTTCCAATTCACATTCCAAGTAATATTCGGCATGCTAATTACATTGCCGGTTGCCAAATTGCATTATCTCTTATAGTTTCCGAGATATGGACTATCGATAATTTACACCTTAGGCTCTGCTTCTAACTTGGGCCCAAATTGTAAAATGGTCTTATCTATTGGCGATTTCGTTCCAATTCACATTCCAAGTAATATTCGGATTGCTAATTACATTGCCGGTTGCCAAATTGCATTATCTCTTATAGTTTCCGAGATATGGACTATCGATAATTTACACCTTAGGCTCTGCTGCTAACTTGGGCCCAAATTGTAAAATGGCCTTATCTATTGGCGATTTCGTTCCAATTCACATTCCAAGTAATATTCGGCATGCTAATTACATTGCCGGTTGCCAAATTGCATTATCTCTTATAGTTTCCGAGATATGGACTATCGATAATTTACACCTCAGGCTCTGCTTCTAACTTGGGCCCAAATTGTAAAATGGTCTTATCTATTGGCGATTTCGTTCCAATTCACATTCCAAGTAATATTCGGCATGCTAATTACATTGCCGTTTGCCAAATTGAATTATCTCTTATAGTTTCCGAGATATGGACTATCGATAATTTACACCTCAGGCTCTGCTTCTAACTTGGGCCCAAATTGTAAAATGGTCTTACCTATTGGCGATTTCGTTCCAATTCACATTCCAAGTAATATTCGGCATGCTAATTACATTGCCGGTTGCCAAATTGCATTATCTCTTATAGTTTCCGAGATATGGACTATCGATAATTTACACCTTAGGCTCTGCTTCTAACTTGGGCCCAAATTGTAAAATGGTCTTATCTATTGGCGATTTCGTCCCAATTCACATTCCAAGTGATATTCGGCATGCTAATTACATTGCCGGTTGCGAAATTGCATTATCTCTTATAGTTTCCGAGATATGGACTATCGATAATTTACACCTTAGGCTCTGCTTCTAACTTGGGCCCAAATTGTAAAATGGTCTTATCTATTGGCGACTTCGTTCCAATTCACATACCAAGTAATTTTCGGCATGCTAATTACATTGCCGGTTGCCAAATTGCATTATCTCTTATAGTTTCCGAGATATGGACTATCGATAATTTACACCTTAGGCTCTGCTTCTAACTTGGGCCCAAATTGTAAAATGGTCTTATCTATTGGCGATTTAGTTGCAATTCACATTCCAAGTAATATTCGGCATGCTAATTACATTGCCGGTTACCAAATTGCATTATCTTTTATAGTTTCCGAGATATGGACTATCGATAATTTACACCTTAGGCTCTGCTTCTAACTTGGGCCCAAATTGTAAAATGGTCTTATCTATTGTCGATTTCGTTCCAATTCACATTCCAAGTAATATTCGGCATGCTAATTACATTGCCGGTTGCCAAATTGCATTATCTCTTATAGTTTCCGAGATATGGACTATCGATAATTTACACCTTAGGCTCTGCTTCTAACTTGGGCCCAAATAGTAAAATGGTCTTATCTATTGGCGATTTCGTTCCAATTCACATTCCAAGTAATATTCGGCATGCTAATTACATTGCCGGTTGCCAAATTGCATTATCTCTTATAGTTTCCGAGATATGGACTATCGATAATTTACACCTTAGGCTCTGCTTCTAACTTGGGCCCAAATTGTAAAATGGTCTTATCTATTGGCGATTTCGTTCCAATTCACACTCCAAGTAATATTCGGCATGCTAATTACATTGCCGGTTGCGAAATTGCATTATCTCTTATAGTTTCCGAGATATGGACTATCGATAATTTACACCTTAGGCTCTGCTTCTAACGTGGGCCCAAATTGTAAAATGGTCTTATCTATTGGCGATTTCGTTCCAATTCACATTCCAAGTAATATTCGGCATGCTAATTACATTGCCGGTTGCCAAATTGCATTATCTCTTATAGTTTCCGAGATATGGACTATCGATTATTTACACCTTAGGCTCTGCTTCTAACTTGGGCCCAAATTGTAAAATGGTCTTATCTATTGGCGATTTAGTTGCAATTCACATTCCAAGTAATATTCGGCATGCTAATTACATTGCCGGTTGCCAAATTGCATTATCTCTTATAGTTTCCGAGATATGGACTATCGATAATTTACACCTTAGGCTCTGCTTCTAACTTGGGCCCAAATTGTAAAATGGTCTTATCTATTGGCGATTTCGTTCCAATTCACATTCCAAGTAATATTCGGCATGCTAATTACATTGCCGGTTGCCAAATTGCATTATCTCTTATAGTTTCCGAGATATGGACTATCGATAATTTACACCTTAGGCTCTGCTTCTAACTTGGGCCCAAATTGTAAAATGGTCTTATCTATTGGCGATTTCGTTCCAATTTACATTCCAAGTAATATTCGGCATGCTAATTACATTGCCGGTTGCCAAATTGCATTATCTCTTATAGTTTCCGAGATATGGACTATCGATAATTTACACCTTAGGCTCTGCTTCTAACTTGGGCCCAAATTGTAAAATGGTCTTATCTATTGGCGATTTCGTTCCAATTCACACTCCAAGTAATATTCGGCATGCTAATTACATTGCCGGTTGCGAAATTGCATTATCTCTTATAGTTTCCGAGATATGGACTATCGATAATTTACACCTTAGGCTCTGCTTCTAACTTGGGCCCAAATTGTAAAATGGTCTTATCTATTGGCGATTTCGTTCCAATTCACATTCCAAGTAATATTCGGCATGCTAATTACATTGCCGGTTGCCAAATTGCATTATCTCTTATAGTTTCCGAGATATGGACTATCGATAATTTACACCTTAGGCTCTGCTTCTAACTTGGGCCCAAATTGTAAAATGGTCTTACCTATTGGCGATTCCGTTCCAATTCACATTCCAAGTAATATTCGGCATGCTAATTACATTGCCGGTTGCCAAATTGCATTATCTCTTATAGTTTCCGAGATATGGACTATCGATAATTTACACCTTAGGCTCTGCTTCTAACTTGGGCCCAAATTGTAAAATGGTCTTATCTATTGGCGATTTCGTTCCAATTCACATTCCAAGTAATATTCGGCATGCTAATTACATTGCCGGTTGCCAAATTGCATTATCTCTTATAGTTTCCGAGATATGGACTATCGATAATTTACACCTTAGGCTCTGCTTCTAACTTGGGCCCAAATTGTAAAATGGACTTATCTATTGGCGATTTCGTCCCAATTCACATTCCAAGTGATATTCGGCATGCTAATTACATTGCCGGTTGCGAAATTGCATTATCTCTTATAGTTTCCGAGATATGGACTATTGATAATTTGCACCTTAGGCTCTGCTTCTAACTTGCTCCCAAATTGTAAAATGGTCTTATCTATTGGCGATTTCGTTCCAATTCACATTCCAAGTAATATTCGGCATGCTAATTACATTGCCGGTTGCCAAATTGCATTATCTCTTATAGTTTCCGAGATATGGACTATCGATTATTTACACCTTAGGCTCTGCTTTTAACTTGGGCCCAAATTGTAAAATGGTCTTATCTATTGGCGATTTCGTTCCAATTCACATTCCAAGTAATATTCGGCATGCTAATTACATTGCCGGTTGCCAAATTGCATTATCTCTTATAGTTTCCGAGATATGGACTATCGATAATTTACACCTTAGGCTCTGCTTCTAACTTGGGCCCAAATTGTAAAATGGTCTTATCTATTGGCGATTTCGTCCCAATTCACATTCCAAGTGATATTCGGCATGCTAATTACATTGCCGGTTGCGAAATTGCATTATCTCTTATAGTTTCCGAGATATGGACTATCAATAATTTACACCTTAGGCTCTGCTTCTAACTTGGGCCCAAATTGTAAAATGGTCTTATCTATTGGCGATTTCGTTCCAATTCACATTCCAAGTAATATTCGGCATGCTAATTACATTGCCGGTTGCCAAATTGCATTATCTCTTATAGTTTACGAGATATGGACTATCGATAATTTACACCTTAGGCTCTGTTTCTAACTTGGGCCCAAATTGTAAAATGGTCTTATCTATTGGCGATTTCGTTCCAATTCACAATCCAAGTAATATTCGGCATGCTAATTACATTGCCGGTTGCCAAATTGCATTATCTCTTATAGTTTCCGAGATATGGACTATCGATAATTTACACCTTAGGCTCTGCTTCTAACTTGGGCCCAAATTGTAAAATGGTCTTATCTATTGGCGATTTAGTTGCAATTCACTTTCCAAGTAATATTCGGCATGCTAATTACATTGCCGGTTGCCAAATTGCATTATCTCTTATAGTTTCCGAGATATGGACTATCGATAATTTACACCTTAGGCTCTGCTTCTAACTTGGGCCCAAATTGTAAAATGGTCTTATCTATTGGCGATTTCGTTCCAATTCACATTCCAAGTAATATTCGGCATGCTAATTACATTGCCGGTTGCCAAATTGCATTATCTCTTATAGTTTCCGAGATATGGACTATCGATAATTTACACCTTAGGCTCTGCTTCTAACTTGGGCCCAAATTGTAAAATGGTCTTATCTATTGGCGATTTCGTTCCAATTTACATTCCAAGTAATATTCGGCATGCTAATTACATTGCCGGTTGCCAAATTGCATTATCTCTTATAGTTTCCGAGATATGGACTATCGATAATTTACACCTTAGGCTCTGCTTCTAACTTGGGCCCAAATTGTAAAATGGTCTTATCTATTGGCGATTTCGTTCCAATTCACACTCCAAGTAATATTCGGCATGCTAATTACATTGCCGGTTGCCAAATTGCATTATCTCTTATAGTTTCCGAGATATGGACTATCGATAATTTACACCTTAGGCTCTGCTTCTAACTTGGGCCCAAATTGTAAAATGGTCTTACCTATTGGCGATTTCGTTCCAATTCACATTCCAAGTAATATTCGGCATGCTAATTACATTGCCGGTTGCCAAATTGCATTATCTCTTATAGTTTCCGAGATATGGACTATCGATAATTTACACCTTAGGCTCTGCTTCTAACTTGGGCCCAAATTGTAAAATGGTCTTATCTATTGGCGATTTCGTTTCAATTCACATTCCAAGTAATATTCGGCGTGCTAATTACATTGCCGGATGCCAAATTGCATTATCTCTTATATTTTCCGAGATATGGACTATCGATAATTTACACCTTAGGCTCTGCTTCTAACTTGGGCCCAAATTGTAAAATGGTCTTATCTATTGGCGATTTCGTCCCAATTCACATTCCAAGTGATATTCGGCATGCTAATTACATTGCCGGTTGCGAAATTGCATTATCTCTTATAGTTTCCGAGATATGGACTATCAATTATTTACACCTTAGGCTCTGCTTCTAACTTGGGCCCAAATTGTAAAATGGTCTTATCTATTGGCGATTTCGTTCCAATTCACATTCCAAGTAATATTCGGCATGCTAATTACATTGCCGGTTGCCAAATTGCATTATCTCTTATAGTTTCGTCCATCGATCGATGGACTATCGATAATTTACACCTTAGGCTCTGCTTCTAACTTGGGCCCAAATTGTAAAATGGTCTTATCTATTGGCGATTTCGTTCCAATTTACATTCCAAGTAATATTCGGCATGCTAATTACATTGCCGGTTGCCAAATTGCATTATCTCTTATAGTTTCCGAGATATGGACTATCGATAATTTACACCTTAGGCTCTGCTTCTAACTTGGGCCCAAATTGTAAAATGGTCTTATCTATTGGCGATTTCGTTCCAATTCACACTCCAAGTAATATTCGGCATGCTAATTACATTGCCGGTTGCGAAATTGCATTATCTCTTATAGTTTCCGAGATATGGACTATCGATAATTTACACCTTAGGCTCTGCTTCTAACTTGGGCCCAAATTGTAAAATGGTCTTATCTATTGGCGATTTCGTTCCAATTCACATTCCAAGTAATATTCGGCATACTAATTACATTGCCGGTTGCCAAATTGCATTATCTCTTATAGTTTCCGAGATATGGACTATCGATAATTTACACCTTAGGCTCTGCTTCTAACTTGGGCCCAAATTGTAAAATGGTCTTACCTATTGGCGATTCCGTTCCAATTCACATTCCAAGTAATATTCGGCATGCTAATTACATTGCCGGTTGCCAAATTGCATTATCTCTTATAGTTTCCGAGATATGGACTATCGATAATTTACACCTTAGGCTCTGCTTCTAACTTGGGCCCAAATTATAAAATGGTCTTATCTATTGGCGATTTCGTCCCAATTCACATTCCAAGTGATATTCGGCATGCTAATTACATTGCCGATTGCGAAATTGCATTATCTCTTATAGTTTCCGAGATATGGACTATCGATAATTTGCACCTTAGGCTCTGCTTCTAACTTGCTCCCAAATTGTAAAATGGTCTTATCTATTGGCGATTTCGTTCCAATTCACATTCCAAGTAATATTCGGCATGCTAATTACATTGCCGGTTGCCAAATTGCATTATCTCTTATAGTTTCCGAGATATGGACTATCGATAATTTACACCTTAGGCTCTGCTTCTAACTTGGGCCCAAATTGTAAAATGGTCTTATCTATTGGCGATTTCGTTCCAATTGACATTCCAAGTAATATTCGGCATGCTAATTACATTGCCGGTTGCCAAATTGAATTATCTCTTATAGTTTCCGAGATATGGACTATCGATAATTTACACCTTAGGCTCTGCTTCTAACTTGGGCCCAAATTGTAAAATGGTCTTATCTATTGGCGATTTCGTTCCAATTCACATTCCAAGTAATATTGGGCATGCTAATTACATTGCCGGTTGCCAAATTGCATTAACTCTTATAGTTTCCGAGATATGGACTATCGATAATTTACACCATAGGCTCTGCTTCTAACTTGGGCCCAAATTGTAAAATGGTCTTACCTATTGGCGATTTCGTTCCAATTCACATTCCAAGTAATATTCGGCATGCTAATTACATTGCCGGTTGCCAAATTGCATTATCTCTTATAGTTTCCGAGATATGGACTATCGATAATTTACACCTTAGGCTCTGCTTCTAACTTGGGCCCAAATTGTAAAATGGTTTTATCTATTGGCGATTTCGTCCCAATTCACATTCCAAGTAATATTCGGCATGCTAATTACATTGCCGGTTGCCAAATTGCATTATCTCTTATAGTTTCCGAGATATGGACTATCGATAATTTACACCTTAGGCTCTGCTTCTAACTTGGGCCCAAATTGTAAAATGGCCTTATCTATTGGCGATTTCGTCCCAATTCACATTCCAAGTAATATTCGGCATGCTAATTACATTGCCGGTTGCCAAATTGAATTATCTCTTATAGTTTCCGAGATATGGACTATCGATAATTTACACCTCAGGCTCTGCTTCTAACTTGGGCCCAAATTGTAAAATGGTCTTACCTATTGGCGATTTCGTTCCAATTCACATTCCAAGTAATATTCGGCATGCTAATTACATTGCCGGTTGCCAAATTGCATTATCTCTTATAGTTTCCGAGATATGGACTATCGATAATTTACACCTTAGGCTCTGCTTCTAACTTGGGCCCAAATTGTAAAATGGTCTTATCTATTGGCGATTTCGTTCCAATTCACATTCCAAGTAATATTGGGCATGCTAATTACATTGCCGGTTGCCAAATTGCATTATCTCTTATAGTTTCCGAGATATGGACTATCGATAATTTATACCATAGGCTCTGCTTCTAACTTGGGCCCAAATTGTAAAATGGTCTTACCTATTGGCGATTTCGTTCCAATTCACATTCCAAGTAATATTCGGCATGCTAATTACATTGCCGGTTGCCAAATTGCATTATCTCTTATAATTTCCGAGATATGGACTATCGATAATTTACACCTTAGGCTCTGCTTCTAACTTGGGCCCAAATTGTAAAATGGCCTTATCTATTGGCGATTTCGTCCAAATTCGTCCATCGATCGATGGACGAACCTACATTCCAAGTAATATTCGGCATGCTAATTACATTGCCGGTTGCCAAATTGCATTATCTCTTATAGTTTCCGAGATATGGACTATCGATAATTTACACCTTAGGCTCTGCTTCTAACTTGGGCCCAAATTGTAAAATGGCCTTATCTATTGGCGATTTCGTCCCAATTCACATTCCAAGTAATATTCGGCATGCTAATTACATTGCCGGTTGCCAAATTGAATTATCTCTTATAGTTTCCGAGATATGGACTATCGATAATTTACACCTCAGGCTCTGCTTCTAACTTGGGCCCAAATTGTAAAATGGTCTTACCTATTGGCGATTTCGTTCCAATTCACATTCCAAGTAATATTCGGCATGCTAATTACATTGCCGGTTGCCAAATTGCATTATCTCTTATAGTTTCCGAGATATGGACTATCGATAATTTACACCTTAGGATCTGCTTCTAACTTGGGCCCAAATTGTAAAATGGTCTTATCTATTGGCGATTTCGTTCCAATTCACATTCCAAGTAATATTCGGCATGCTAATTACATTGCCGGTTGCCAAATTGCATTATCTCTTATAGTTTCCGAGATATGGACTATCGATAATTTACACCTTAGGCTCTGCTTCTAACTTGGGCCCAAATTGTAAAATGGTCTTATCTATTGGCGATTTCGTTCCAATTCACATTCCAAGTAATATTCGGCATGCTAATTACATTGCCGGTTGCCAAATTGCATTATCTCTTATAGTTTCCGAGATATGGACTATCGATAATTTACACCTTAGGCTCTGCTTCTAACTTGGGCCCAAATTGTAAAATGGTCTTATCTATTGGCGATTTCGTTCCAATTCACATTCCAAGTAATATTCGGATTGCTAATTACATAGCCGGTTGCCAAATTGCATTATCTCTTATAGTTTCCGAGATATGGACTATCGATAATTTACACCTTAGGCTCTGCTGCTAACATGGGCCCAAATTGTAAAATGGCCTTATCTATTGGCGATTTCGTTCCAATTCACATTCCAAGTAATATTCGGCATGCTAATTACATTGCCGGTTGCCAAATTGCATTATCTCTTATAGTTTCCGAGATATGGACTATCGATAATTTACACCTTAGGCTCTGCTTCTAACTTGGGCCCAAATTGTAAAATGGTCTTATCTATTGGCGATTTCGTTCCAATTGACATTCCAAGTAATATTCGGCATGCTAATTACATTGCCGGTTGCCAAATTGAATTATCTCTTATAGTTTCCGAGATATGGACTATCGATAATTTACACCTTAGGCTCTGCTTCTAACTTGGGCCCAAATTGTAAAATGGTCTTATCTATTGGCGATTTCGTTCCAATTCACATTCCAAGTAATATTGGGCATGCTAATTACATTGCCGGTTGCCAAATTGCATTAACTCTTATAGTTTCCGAGATATGGACTATCGATAATTTACACCATAGGCTCTGCTTCTAACTTGGGCCCAAATTGTAAAATGGTCTTACCTATTGGCGATTTCGTTCCAATTCACATTCCAAGTAATATTCGGCATGCTAATTACATTGCCGGTTGCCAAATTGCATTATCTCTTATAGTTTCCGAGATATGGACTATCGATAATTTACACCTTAGGCTCTGCTTCTAACTTGGGCCCAAATTGTAAAATGGTTTTATCTATTGGCGATTTCGTCCCAATTCACATTCCAAGTAATATTCGGCATGCTAATTACATTGCCGGTTGCCAAATTGCATTATCTCTTATAGTTTCCGAGATATGGACTATCGATAATTTACACCTTAGGCTCTGCTTCTAACTTGGGCCCAAATTGTAAAATGGCCTTATCTATTGGCGATTTCGTCCCAATTCACATTCCAAGTAATATTCGGCATGCTAATTACATTGCCGGTTGCCAAATTGCATTATCTCTTATAGTTTCCGAGATATGGACTATCGATAATTTACACCTTAGGCTCTGCTTCTAACTTGGGCCCAAATTGTAAAATGGCCTTATCTATTGGCGATTTCGTCCCAATTCACATTCCAAGTAATATTCGGCATGCTAATTACATTGCCGGTTGCCAAATTGAATTATCTCTTATAGTTTCCGAGATATGGACTATCGATAATTTACACCTCAGGCTCTGCTTCTAACTTGGGCCCAAATTGTAAAATGGTCTTACCTATTGGCGATTTCGTTCCAATTCACATTCCAAGTAATATTCGGCATGCTAATTACATTGCCGGTTGCCAAATTGCATTATCTCTTATAGTTTCCGAGATATGGACTATCGATAATTTACACCTTAGGATCTGCTTCTAACTTGGGCCCAAATTGTAAAATGGTCTTATCTATTGGCGATTTCGTTCCAATTCACATTCCAAGTAATATTCGGCATGCTAATTACATTGCCGGTTGCCAAATTGCATTATCTCTTATAGTTTCCGAGATATGGACTATCGATAATTTACACCTTATGCTCTGCTTCTAACTTGGGCCCAAATTGTAAAATGGTCTTATCTATTGGCGATTTCGTTCCAATTCACATTCCAAGTAATATTCGGCATGCTAATTACATTGCCGGTTGCCAAATTGCATTATCTCTTATAGTTTCCGAGATATGGACTATCGATAATTTACACCTTAGGCTCTGCTTCTAACTTGGGCCCAAATGGTAAAATGGTCTTATCTATTGGCGATTTCGTTCCAATTCACATTCCAAGTAATATTCGGATTGCTAATTACATTGCCGGTTGCCAAATTGCATTATCTCTTATAGTTTCCGAGATATGGACTATCGATAATTTACACCTTAGGCTCTGCTGCTAACTTGGGCCCAAATTGTAAAATGGCCTTATCTATTGGCGATTTCGTTCCAATTCACATTCCAAGTAATATTCGGCATGCTAATTACATTGCCGGTTGCCAAATTGCATTATCTCTTATAGTTTCCGAGATATGGACTATCGATAATTTACACCTCAGGCTCTGCTTCTAACTTGGGCCCAAATTGTAAAATGGTCTTATCTATTGATGATTTCGTTCCAATTCACATTCCAAGTAATATTCGGCATGCTAATTACATTGCCGTTTGCCAAATTGAATTATCTCTTATAGTTTCCGAGATATGGACTATCGATAATTTACACCTCAGGCTCTGCTTCTAACTTGGGCCCAAATTGTAAAATGGTCTTACCTATTGGCGATTTCGTTCCAATTCACATTCCAAGTAATATTCGGCATGCTAATTACATTGCCGGTTGCCAAATTGCATTATCTCTTATAGTTTCCGAGATATGGACTATCGATAATTTACACCTTAGGCTCTGCTTCTAACTTGGGCCCAAATTGTAAAATGGTCTTATCTATTGGCGATTTCGTCCCAATTCACATTCCAAGTGATATTCGGCATGCTAATTACATTGCCGGTTGCGAAATTGCATTATCTCTTATAGTTTCCGAGATATGGACTATCGATAATTTACACCTTAGGCTCTGCTTCTAACTTGGGCCCAAATTGTAAAATGGTCTTATCTATTGGCGACTTCGTTCCAATTCACATACCAAGTAATTTTCGGCATGCTAATTACATTGCCGGTTGCCAAATTGCATTATCTCTTATAGTTTCCGAGATATGGACTATCGATAATTTACACCTTAGGCTCTGCTTCTAACTTGGGCCCAAATTGTAAAATGGTCTTATCTATTGGCGATTTAGTTGCAATTCACATTCCAAGTAATATTCGGCATGCTAATTACATTGCCGGTTACCAAATTGCATTATCTTTTATAGTTTCCGAGATATGGACTATCGATAATTTACACCTTAGGCTCTGCTTCTAACTTGGGCCCAAATTGTAAAATGGTCTTATCTATTGTCGATTTCGTTCCAATTCACATTCCAAGTAATATTCGGCATGCTAATTACATTGCCGGTTGCCAAATTGCATTATCTCTTATAGTTTCCGAGATATGGACTATCGATAATTTACACCTTAGGCTCTGCTTCTAACTTGGGCCCAAATAGTAAAATGGTCTTATCTATTGGCGATTTCGTTCCAATTCACATTCCAAGTAATATTCGGCATGCTAATTACATTGCCGGTTGCCAAATTGCATTATCTCTTATAGTTTCCGAGATATGGACTATCGATAATTTACACCTTAGGCTCTGCTTCTAACTTGGGCCCAAATTGTAAAATGGTCTTATCTATTGGCGATTTCGTTCCAATTCACACTCCAAGTAATATTCGGCATGCTAATTACATTGCCGGTTGCGAAATTGCATTATCTCTTATAGTTTCCGAGATATGGACTATCGATAATTTACACCTTAGGCTCTGCTTCTAACGTGGGCCCAAATTGTAAAATGGTCTTATCTATTGGCGATTTCGTTCCAATTCACATTCCAAGTAATATTCGGCATGCTAATTACATTGCCGGTTGCCAAATTGCATTATCTCTTATAGTTTCCGAGATATGGACTATCGATTATTTACACCTTAGGCTCTGCTTCTAACTTGGGCCCAAATTGTAAAATGGTCTTATCTATTGGCGATTTAGTTGCAATTCACATTCCAAGTAATATTCGGCATGCTAATTACATTGCCGGTTGCCAAATTGCATTATCTCTTATAGTTTCCGAGATATGGACTATCGATAATTTACACCTTAGGCTCTGCTTCTAACTTGGGCCCAAATTGTAAAATGGTCTTATCTATTGGCGATTTCGTTCCAATTCACATTCCAAGTAATATTCGGCATGCTAATTACATTGCCGGTTGCCAAATTGCATTATCTCTTATAGTTTCCGAGATATGGACTATCGATAATTTACACCTTAGGCTCTGCTTCTAACTTGGGCCCAAATTGTAAAATGGTCTTATCTATTGGCGATTTCGTTCCAATTTACATTCCAAGTAATATTCGGCATGCTAATTACATTGCCGGTTGCCAAATTGCATTATCTCTTATAGTTTCCGAGATATGGACTATCGATAATTTACACCTTAGGCTCTGCTTCTAACTTGGGCCCAAATTGTAAAATGGTCTTATCTATTGGCGATTTCGTTCCAATTCACACTCCAAGTAATATTCGGCATGCTAATTACATTGCCGGTTGCGAAATTGCATTATCTCTTATAGTTTCCGAGATATGGACTATCGATAATTTACACCTTAGGCTCTGCTTCTAACTTGGGCCCAAATTGTAAAATGGTCTTATCTATTGGCGATTTCGTTCCAATTCACATTCCAAGTAATATTCGGCATGCTAATTACATTGCCGGTTGCCAAATTGCATTATCTCTTATAGTTTCCGAGATATGGACTATCGATAATTTACACCTTAGGCTCTGCTTCTAACTTGGGCCCAAATTGTAAAATGGTCTTACCTATTGGCGATTCCGTTCCAATTCACATTCCAAGTAATATTCGGCATGCTAATTACATTGCCGGTTGCCAAATTGCATTATCTCTTATAGTTTCCGAGATATGGACTATCGATAATTTACACCTTAGGCTCTGCTTCTAACTTGGGCCCAAATTGTAAAATGGTCTTATCTATTGGCGATTTCGTTCCAATTCACATTCCAAGTAATATTCGGCATGCTAATTACATTGCCGGTTGCCAAATTGCATTATCTCTTATAGTTTCCGAGATATGGACTATCGATAATTTACACCTTAGGCTCTGCTTCTAACTTGGGCCCAAATTGTAAAATGGACTTATCTATTGGCGATTTCGTCCCAATTCACATTCCAAGTGATATTCGGCATGCTAATTACATTGCCGGTTGCGAAATTGCATTATCTCTTATAGTTTCCGAGATATGGACTATTGATAATTTGCACCTTAGGCTCTGCTTCTAACTTGCTCCCAAATTGTAAAATGGTCTTATCTATTGGCGATTTCGTTCCAATTCACATTCCAAGTAATATTCGGCATGCTAATTACATTGCCGGTTGCCAAATTGCATTATCTCTTATAGTTTCCGAGATATGGACTATCGATTATTTACACCTTAGGCTCTGCTTTTAACTTGGGCCCAAATTGTAAAATGGTCTTATCTATTGGCGATTTCGTTCCAATTCACATTCCAAGTAATATTCGGCATGCTAATTACATTGCCGGTTGCCAAATTGCATTATCTCTTATAGTTTCCGAGATATGGACTATCGATAATTTACACCTTAGGCTCTGCTTCTAACTTGGGCCCAAATTGTAAAATGGTCTTATCTATTGGCGATTTCGTCCCAATTCACATTCCAAGTGATATTCGGCATGCTAATTACATTGCCGGTTGCGAAATTGCATTATCTCTTATAGTTTCCGAGATATGGACTATCAATAATTTACACCTTAGGCTCTGCTTCTAACTTGGGCCCAAATTGTAAAATGGTCTTATCTATTGGCGATTTCGTTCCAATTCACATTCCAAGTAATATTCGGCATGCTAATTACATTGCCGGTTGCCAAATTGCATTATCTCTTATAGTTTACGAGATATGGACTATCGATAATTTACACCTTAGGCTCTGTTTCTAACTTGGGCCCAAATTGTAAAATGGTCTTATCTATTGGCGATTTCGTTCCAATTCACAATCCAAGTAATATTCGGCATGCTAATTACATTGCCGGTTGCCAAATTGCATTATCTCTTATAGTTTCCGAGATATGGACTATCGATAATTTACACCTTAGGCTCTGCTTCTAACTTGGGCCCAAATTGTAAAATGGTCTTATCTATTGGCGATTTAGTTGCAATTCACTTTCCAAGTAATATTCGGCATGCTAATTACATTGCCGGTTGCCAAATTGCATTATCTCTTATAGTTTCCGAGATATGGACTATCGATAATTTACACCTTAGGCTCTGCTTCTAACTTGGGCCCAAATTGTAAAATGGTCTTATCTATTGGCGATTTCGTTCCAATTCACATTCCAAGTAATATTCGGCATGCTAATTACATTGCCGGTTGCCAAATTGCATTATCTCTTATAGTTTCCGAGATATGGACTATCGATAATTTACACCTTAGGCTCTGCTTCTAACTTGGGCCCAAATTGTAAAATGGTCTTATCTATTGGCGATTTCGTTCCAATTTACATTCCAAGTAATATTCGGCATGCTAATTACATTGCCGGTTGCCAAATTGCATTATCTCTTATAGTTTCCGAGATATGGACTATCGATAATTTACACCTTAGGCTCTGCTTCTAACTTGGGCCCAAATTGTAAAATGGTCTTATCTATTGGCGATTTCGTTCCAATTCACACTCCAAGTAATATTCGGCATGCTAATTACATTGCCGGTTGCCAAATTGCATTATCTCTTATAGTTTCCGAGATATGGACTATCGATAATTTACACCTTAGGCTCTGCTTCTAACTTGGGCCCAAATTGTAAAATGGTCTTACCTATTGGCGATTTCGTTCCAATTCACATTCCAAGTAATATTCGGCATGCTAATTACATTGCCGGTTGCCAAATTGCATTATCTCTTATAGTTTCCGAGATATGGACTATCGATAATTTACACCTTAGGCTCTGCTTCTAACTTGGGCCCAAATTGTAAAATGGTCTTATCTATTGGCGATTTCGTTTCAATTCACATTCCAAGTAATATTCGGCGTGCTAATTACATTGCCGGATGCCAAATTGCATTATCTCTTATATTTTCCGAGATATGGACTATCGATAATTTACACCTTAGGCTCTGCTTCTAACTTGGGCCCAAATTGTAAAATGGTCTTATCTATTGGCGATTTCGTCCCAATTCACATTCCAAGTGATATTCGGCATGCTAATTACATTGCCAGTTGCGAAATTGCATTATCTCTTATAGTTTCCGAGATATGGACTATCAATTATTTACACCTTAGGCTCTGCTTCTAACTTGGGCCCAAATTGTAAAATGGTCTTATCTATTGGCGATTTCGTTCCAATTCACATTCCAAGTAATATTCGGCATGCTAATTACATTGCCGGTTGCCAAATTGCATTATCTCTTATAGTTTCCGATTTATGGACTATCGATAATTTACACCTTAGGCTCTGCTTCTAACTTGGGCCCAAATTGTAAAATGGTCTTATCTATTGGCGATTTCGTTCCAATTTACATTCCAAGTAATATTCGGCATGCTAATTACATTGCCGGTTGCCAAATTGCATTATCTCTTATAGTTTCCGAGATATGGACTATCGATAATTTACACCTTAGGCTCTGCTTCTAACTTGGGCCCAAATTGTAAAATGGTCTTATCTATTGGCGATTTCGTTCCAATTCACACTCCAAGTAATATTCGGCATGCTAATTACATTGCCGGTTGCGAAATTGCATTATCTCTTATAGTTTCCGAGATATGGACTATCGATAATTTACACCTTAGGCTCTGCTTCTAACTTGGGCCCAAATTGTAAAATGGTCTTATCTATTGGCGATTTCGTTCCAATTCACATTCCAAGTAATATTCGGCATACTAATTACATTGCCGGTTGCCAAATTGCATTATCTCTTATAGTTTCCGAGATATGGACTATCGATAATTTACACCTTAGGCTCTGCTTCTAACTTGGGCCCAAATTGTAAAATGGTCTTACCTATTGGCGATTCCGTTCCAATTCACATTCCAAGTAATATTCGGCATGCTAATTACATTGCCGGTTGCCAAATTGCATTATCTCTTATAGTTTCCGAGATATGGACTATCGATAATTTACACCTTAGGCTCTGCTTCTAACTTGGGCCCAAATTATAAAATGGTCTTATCTATTGGCGATTTCGTCCCAATTCACATTCCAAGTGATATTCGGCATGCTAATTACATTGCCGATTGCGAAATTGCATTATCTCTTATAGTTTCCGAGATATGGACTATCGATAATTTGCACCTTAGGCTCTGCTTCTAACTTGCTCCCAAATTGTAAAATGGTCTTATCTATTGGCGATTTCGTTCCAATTCACATTCCAAGTAATATTCGGCATGCTAATTACATTGCCGGTTGCCAAATTGCATTATCTCTTATAGTTTCCGAGATATGGACTATCGATAATTTACACCTTAGGCTCTGCTTCTAACTTGGGCCCAAATTGTAAAATGGTCTTATCTATTGGCGATTTCGTTCCAATTGACATTCCAAGTAATATTCGGCATGCTAATTACATTGCCGGTTGCCAAATTGAATTATCTCTTATAGTTTCCGAGATATGGACTATCGATAATTTACACCTTAGGCTCTGCTTCTAACTTGGGCCCAAATTGTAAAATGGTCTTATCTATTGGCGATTTCGTTCCAATTCACATTCCAAGTAATATTGGGCATGCTAATTACATTGCCGGTTGCCAAATTGCATTAACTCTTATAGTTTCCGAGATATGGACTATCGATAATTTACACCATAGGCTCTGCTTCTAACTTGGGCCCAAATTGTAAAATGGTCTTACCTATTGGCGATTTCGTTCCAATTCACATTCCAAGTAATATTCGGCATGCTAATTACATTGCCGGTTGCCAAATTGCATTATCTCTTATAGTTTCCGAGATATGGACTATCGATAATTTACACCTTAGGCTCTGCTTCTAACTTGGGCCCAAATTGTAAAATGGTTTTATCTATTGGCGATTTCGTCCCAATTCACATTCCAAGTAATATTCGGCATGCTAATTACATTGCCGGTTGCCAAATTGCATTATCTCTTATAGTTTCCGAGATATGGACTATCGATAATTTACACCTTAGGCTCTGCTTCTAACTTGGGCCCAAATTGTAAAATGGCCTTATCTATTGGCGATTTCGTCCCAATTCACATTCCAAGTAATATTCGGCATGCTAATTACATTGCCGGTTGCCAAATTGAATTATCTCTTATAGTTTCCGAGATATGGACTATCGATAATTTACACCTCAGGCTCTGCTTCTAACTTGGGCCCAAATTGTAAAATGGTCTTACCTATTGGCGATTTCGTTCCAATTCACATTCCAAGTAATATTCGGCATGCTAATTACATTGCCGGTTGCCAAATTGCATTATCTCTTATAGTTTCCGAGATATGGACTATCGATAATTTACACCTTAGGCTCTGCTTCTAACTTGGGCCCAAATTGTAAAATGGTCTTATCTATTGGCGATTTCGTTCCAATTCACATTCCAAGTAATATTGGGCATGCTAATTACATTGCCGGTTGCCAAATTGCATTATCTCTTATAGTTTCCGAGATATGGACTATCGATAATTTATACCATAGGCTCTGCTTCTAACTTGGGCCCAAATTGTAAAATGGTCTTACCTATTGGCGATTTCGTTCCAATTCACATTCCAAGTAATATTCGGCATGCTAATTACATTGCCGGTTGCCAAATTGCATTATCTCTTATAATTTCCGAGATATGGACTATCGATAATTTACACCTTAGGCTCTGCTTCTAACTTGGGCCCAAATTGTAAAATGGCCTTATCTATTGGCGATTTCGTCCAAATTCACATTCCAAGTAATATTCGGCATGCTAATTACATTGCCGGTTGCCAAATTGCATTATCTCTTATAGTTTCCGAGATATGGACTATCGATAATTTACACCTTAGGCTCTGCTTCTAACTTGGGCCCAAATTGTAAAATGGCCTTATCTATTGGCGATTTCGTCCCAATTCACATTCCAAGTAATATTCGGCATGCTAATTACATTGCCGGTTGCCAAATTGAATTATCTCTTATAGTTTCCGAGATATGGACTATCGATAATTTACACCTCAGGCTCTGCTTCTAACTTGGGCCCAAATTGTAAAATGGTCTTACCTATTGGCGATTTCGTTCCAATTCACATTCCAAGTAATATTCGGCATGCTAATTACATTGCCGGTTGCCAAATTGCATTATCTCTTATAGTTTCCGAGATATGGACTATCGATAATTTACACCTTAGGATCTGCTTCTAACTTGGGCCCAAATTGTAAAATGGTCTTATCTATTGGCGATTTCGTTCCAATTCACATTCCAAGTAATATTCGGCATGCTAATTACATTGCCGGTTGCCAAATTGCATTATCTCTTATAGTTTCCGAGATATGGACTATCGATAATTTACACCTTAGGCTCTGCTTCTAACTTGGGCCCAAATTGTAAAATGGTCTTATCTATTGGCGATTTCGTTCCAATTCACATTCCAAGTAATATTCGGCATGCTAATTACATTGCCGGTTGCCAAATTGCATTATCTCTTATAGTTTCCGAGATATGGACTATCGATAATTTACACCTTAGGCTCTGCTTCTAACTTGGGCCCAAATTGTAAAATGGTCTTATCTATTGGCGATTTCGTTCCAATTCACATTCCAAGTAATATTCGGATTGCTAATTACATAGCCGGTTGCCAAATTGCATTATCTCTTATAGTTTCCGAGATATGGACTATCGATAATTTACACCTTAGGCTCTGCTGCTAACATGGGCCCAAATTGTAAAATGGCCTTATCTATTGGCGATTTCGTTCCAATTCACATTCCAAGTAATATTCGGCATGCTAATTACATTGCCGGTTGCCAAATTGCATTATCTCTTATAGTTTCCGAGATATGGACTATCGATAATTTACACCTCAGGCTCTGCTTCTAACTTGGGCCCAAATTGTAAAATGGTCTTATCTATTGGCGATTTCGTTCCAATTCACATTCCAAGTAATATTCGGCATGCTAATTACATTGCCGTTTGCCAAATTGAATTATCTCTTATAGTTTCCGAGATATGGACTATCGATAATTTACACCTCAGGCTCTGCTTCTAACTTGGGCCCAAATTGTAAAATGGTCTTACCTATTGGCGATTTCGTTCCAATTCACATTCCAAGTAATATTCGGCATGCTAATTACATTGCCGGTTGCCAAATTGCATTATCTCTTATAGTTTCCGAGATATGGACTATCGATAATTTACACCTTAGGCTCTGCTTCTAACTTGGGCCCAAATTGTAAAATGGTCTTATCTATTGGCGATTTCGTCCCAATTCACATTCCAAGTGATATTCGGCATGCTAATTACATTGCCGGTTGCGAAATTGCATTATCTCTTATAGTTTCCGAGATATGGACTATCGATAATTTACACCTTAGGCTCTGCTTCTAACTTGGGCCCAAATTGTAAAATGGTCTTATCTATTGGCGACTTCGTTCCAATTCACATACCAAGTAATTTTCGGCATGCTAATTACATTGCCGGTTGCCAAATTGCATTATCTCTTATAGTTTCCGAGATATGGACTATCGATAATTTACACCTTAGGCTCTGCTTCTAACTTGGGCCCAAATTGTAAAATGGTCTTATCTATTGGCGATTTAGTTGCAATTCACATTCCAAGTAATATTCGGCATGCTAATTACATTGCCGGTTACCAAATTGCATTATCTTTTATAGTTTCCGAGATATGGACTATCGATAATTTACACCTTAGGCTCTGCTTCTAACTTGGGCCCAAATTGTAAAATGGTCTTATCTATTGTCGATTTCGTTCCAATTCACATTCCAAGTAATATTCGGCATGCTAATTACATTGCCGGTTGCCAAATTGCATTATCTCTTATAGTTTCCGAGATATGGACTATCGATAATTTACACCTTAGGCTCTGCTTCTAACTTGGGCCCAAATTGTAAAATGGTCTTATCTATTGGCGATTTCGTTCCAATTCACATTCCAAGTAATATTCGGCATGCTAATTACATTGCCGGTTGCCAAATTGCATTATCTCTTATAGTTTCCGAGATATGGACTATCGATAATTTACACCTTAGGCTCTGCTTCTAACTTGGGCCCAAATTGTAAAATGGTCTTATCTATTGGCGATTTCGTTCCAATTCACACTCCAAGTAATATTCGGCATGCTAATTACATTGCCGGTTGCGAAATTGCATTATCTCTTATAGCTTCCGAGATATGGACTATCGATAATTTACACCTTAGGCTCTGCTTCTAACGTGGGCCCAAATTGTAAAATGGTCTTATCTATTGGCGATTTCGTTCCAATTCACATTCCAAGTAATATTCGGCATGCTAATTACATTGCCGGTTGCCAAATTGCATTATCTCTTATAGTTTCCGAGATATGGACTATCGATTATTTACACCTTAGGCTCTGCTTCTAACTTGGGCCCAAATTGTAAAATGGTCTTATCTATTGGCGATTTAGTTGCAATTCACATTCCAAGTAATATTCGGCATGCTAATTACATTGCCGGTTGCCAAATTGCATTATCTCTTATAGTTTCCGAGATATGGACTATCGATAAATTACACCTTAGGCTCTGCTTCTAACTTGGGCCCAAATTGTAAAATGGTCTTATCTATTGGCGATTTCGTTCCAATTCACATTCCAAGTAATATTCGGCATGCTAATTACATTGCCGGTTGCCAAATTGCATTATCTCTTATAGTTTCCGAGATATGGACTATCGATAATTTACACCTTAGGCTCTGCTTCTAACTTGGGCCCAAATTGTAAAATGGTCTTATCTATTGGCGATTTCGTTCCAATTTACATTCCAAGTAATATTCGGCATGCTAATTACATTGCCGGTTGCCAAATTGCATTATCTCTTATAGTTTCCGAGATATGGACTATCGATAATTTACACCTTAGGCTCTGCTTCTAACTTGGGCCCAAATTGTAAAATGGTCTTATCTATTGGCGATTTCGTTCCAATTCACACTCCAAGTAATATTCGGCATGCTAATTACATTGCCGGTTGCGAAATTGCATTATCTCTTATAGTTTCCGAGATATGGACTATCGATAATTTACACCTTAGGCTCTGCTTCTAACTTGGGCCCAAATTGTAAAATGGTCTTATCTATTGGCGATTTCGTTCCAATTCACATTCCAAGTAATATTCGGCATGCTAATTACATTGCCGGTTGCCAAATTGCATTATCTCTTATAGTTTCCGAGATATGGACTATCGATAATTTACACCTTAGGCTCTGCTTCTAACTTGGGCCCAAATTGTAAAATGGTCTTACCTATTGGCGATTCCGTTCCAATTCACATTCCAAGTAATATTCGGCATGCTAATTACATTGCCGGTTGCCAAATTGCATTATCTCTTATAGTTTCCGAGATATGGACTATCGATAATTTACACCTTAGGCTCTGCTTCTAACTTGGGCCCAAATTGTAAAATGGTCTTATCTATTGGCGATTTCGTTCCAATTCACATTCCAAGTAATATTCGGCATGCTAATTACATTGCCGGTTGCCAAATTGCATTATCTCTTATAGTTTCCGAGATATGGACTATCGATAATTTACACCTTAGGCTCTGCTTTTAACTTGGGCCCAAATTGTAAAATGGACTTATCTATTGGCGATTTCGTCCCAATTCACATTCCAAGTGATATTCGGTATGCTAATTACATTGCCGGTTGCGAAATTGCATTATCTCTTATAGTTTCCGAGATATGGACTATCGATAATTTGCACCTTAGGCTCTGCTTCTAACTTGCTCCCAAATTGTAAAATGGTCTTATCTATTGGCGATTTCGTTCCAATTCACATTCCAAGTAATATTCGGCATGCTAATTACATTGCCGGTTGCCAAATTGCATTATCTCTTATAGTTTCCGAGATATGGACTATCGATTATTTACACCTTAGGCTCTGCTTTTAACTTGGGCCCAAATTGTAAAATGGTCTTATCTATTGGCGATTTCGTTCCAATTCACATTCCAAGTAATATTCGGCATGCTAATTACATTGCCGGTTGCCAAATTGCATTATCTCTTATAGTTTCCGAGATATGGACTATCGATAATTTACACCTTAGGCTCTGCTTCTAACTTGGGCCCAAATTGTAAAATGGTCTTATCTATTGGCGATTTCGTCCCAATTCACATTCCAAGTGATATTCGGCATGCTAATTACATTGCCGGTTGCGAAATTGCATTATCTCTTATAGTTTCCGAGATATGGACTATCAATAATTTACACCTTAGGCTCTGCTTCTAACTTGGGCCCAAATTGTAAAATGGTCTTATCTATTGGCGATTTCGTTCCAATTCACATTCCAAGTAATATTCGGCATGCTAATTACATTGCCGGTTGCCAAATTGCATTATCTCTTATAGTTTCCGAGATATGGACTATCGATAATTTACACCTTAGGCTCTGCTTCTAACTTGGGCCCAAATTGTAAAATGGTCTTATCTATTGGCGATTTCGTTCCAATTCACATTCCAAGTAATATTCGGCATGCTAATTACATTGCCGGTTGCCAAATTGCATTATCTCTTATAGTTTACGAGATATGGACTATCGATAATTTACACCTTAGGCTCTGTTTCTAACTTGGGCCCAAATTGTAAAATGGTCTTATCTATTGGCGATTTCGTTCCAATTCACATTCCAAGTAATATTCGGCATGCTAATTACATTGCCGGTTGCCAAATTGCATTATCTCTTATAGTTTCCGAGATATGGACTATCGATAATTTACACCTTAGGCTCTGCTTCTAACTTGGGCCCAAATTGTAAAATGGTCTTATCTATTGGCGATTTAGTTGCAATTCACATTCCAAGTAATATTCGGCATGCTAATTACATTGCCGGTTGCCAAATTGCATTATCTCTTATAGTTTCCGAGATATGGACTATCGATAATTTACACCTTAGGCTCTGCTTCTAACTTGGGCCCAAATTGTAAAATGGTCTTATCTATTGGCGATTTCGTTCCAATTCACATTCCAAGTAATATTCGGCATGCTAATTACATTGCCGGTTGCCAAATTGCATTATCTCTTATAGTTTCCGAGATATGGACTATCGATAATTTACACCTTAGGCTCTGCTTCTAACTTGGGCCCAAATTGTAAAATGGTCTTATCTATTGGCGATTTCGTTCCAATTTACATTCCAAGTAATATTCGGCATGCTAATTACATTGCCGGTTGCCAAATTGCATTATCTCTTATAGTTTCCGAGATATGGACTATCGATAATTTACACCTTAGGCTCTGCTTCTAACTTGGGCCCAAATTGTAAAATGGTCTTATCTATTGGCGATTTCGTTCCAATTCACACTCCAAGTAATATTCGGCATGCTAATTACATTGCCGGTTGCGAAATTGCATTATCTCTTATAGTTTCCGAGATATGGACTATCGATAATTTACACCTTAGGCTCTGCTTCTAACTTGGGCCCAAATTGTAAAATGGTCTTACCTATTGGCGATTCCGTTCCAATTCACATTCCAAGTAATATTCGGCATGCTAATTACATTGCCGGTTGCCAAATTGCATTATCTCTTATAGTTTCCGAGATATGGACTATCGATAATTTACACCTTAGGCTCTGCTTCTAACTTGGGCCCAAATTGTAAAATGGTCTTATCTATTGGCGATTTCGTTCCAATTCACATTCCAAGTAATATTCGGCATGCTAATTACATTGCCGGTTGCCAAATTGCATTATCTCTTATAGTTTCCGAGATATGGACTATCGATAATTTACACCTTAGGCTCTGCTTCTAACTTGGGCCCAAATTGTAAAATGGTCTTATCTATTGGCGATTTCGTCCCAATTCACATTCCAAGTGATATTCGGCATGCTAATTACATTGCCGGTTGCGAAATTGCATTATCTCTTATAGTTTCCGAGATATGGACTATCGATAATTTGCACCTTAGGCTCTGCTTCTAACTTGCTCCCAAATTGTAAAATGGTCTTATCTATTGGCGATTTCGTTCCAATTCACATTCCAAGTATTATTCGGCATGCTAATTACATTGCCGGTTGCCAAATTGCATTATCTCTTATAGTTTCCGAGATATGGACTATCGATAATTTACACCTTAGGCTCTGCTTCTAACTTGGGCCCAAATTGTAAAATGGTCTTATCTATTGGCGATTTCGTTCCAATTCACATTCCAATTAATATTCGGCATGCTAATTACATTGCCGGTTGCCAAATTGCATTATCTCTTATAGTTTCCGAGATATGGACTATCGATAATTTACACCTTAGGCTCTGCTTCTAACTTGGGCCCAAATTGTAAAATGGCCTTATCTATTGGCGATTTCGTTCCAATTCACATTCCAAGTAATATTCGGCATGCTAATTACATTGCCGGTTGCCAAATTGCATTATCTCTTATAGTTTCCGAGATATGGACTATCGATAATTTACACCTTAGGCTCTGCTTCTAACTTGGGCCCAAATTGTAAAATGGTCTTATCTATTGGCGATTTCGTTCCAATTCACATTCCAAGTAATATTCGGCATGCTAATTACATTGCCGGTTGCCAAATTGCATTATCTCTTATAGTTTCCGAGATATGGACTATCGATAATTTACACCTTAGGCTCTGCTTCTAACTTGGGCCCAAATTGTAAAATGGTCTTATCTATTGGCGATTTCGTCCCAATTCACATTCCAAGTGATATTCGGCATGCTAATTACATTGCCGGTTGCGAAATTGCATTATCTCTTATAGTTTCCGAGATATGGACTATCGATAATTTGCACCTTAGGCTCTGCTTCTAACTTGCTCCCAAATTGTAAAATGGTCTTATCTATTGGCGATTTCGTTCCAATTCACATTCCAAGTAATATTCGGCATGCTAATTACATTGCCGGTTGCCAAATTGCATTATCTCTTATAGTTTCCGAGATATGGACTATCGATAATTTACACCTTAGGCTCTGCTTCTAACTTGGGCCCAAATTGTAAAATGGTCTTATCTATTGGCGATTTCGTTCCAATTCACATTCCAATTAATATTCGGCATGCTAATTACATTGCCGGTTGCCAAATTGCATTATCTCTTATAGTTTCCGAGATATGGACTATCGATAATTTACACCTTAGGCTCTGCTTCTAACTTGGGCCCAAATTGTAAAATGGCCTTATCTATTGGCGATTTCGTTCCAATTCACATTCCAAGTAATATTCGGCATGCTAATTACATTGCCGGTTGCCAAATTGCATTATCTCCTATAGTTTCCGAGATATGGACTATCGATAATTTACACCTTAGGCTCTGCTTCTAACTTGGGCCCAAATTGTAAAATGGTCTTATCTATTGGCGATTTCGTTCCAATTCACATTCCAAGTAATATTCGGCATGCTAATTACATTGCCGGTTGCCAAATTGCATTATCTCTTATAGTTTCCGAGATATGGACTATCGATAATTTACACCTTAGGCTCTGCTTCTAACTTGGGCCCAAATTGTAAAATGGACTTATCTATTGGCGATTTCGTTCCAATTCACATTCCAAGTAATATTCGGCATGCTAATTACATTGTCGGTTGCCAAATTGAATTATCTCTTATAGTTTCCGAGATATGGACTATCGATAATTTACACCTTAGGCTCTGCTTCTAACTTGGGCCCAAATTGTAAAATGGTCTTACCTATTGGCGATTTCGTTCCAATTCACATTCCAAGTAATATTCGGCATGCTAATTACATTGCCGGTTGCCAAATTGCATTATCTCTTATAGTTTCCGAGATATGGACTATCGATAATTTACACCTTAGGCTCTGCTTCTAACTTGGGCCCAAATTGTAAAATGGTCTTATCTATTGGCGATTTCGTTTCAATTCACATTCCAAGTAATATTCGGCGTGCTAATTACATTGCCGGATGCCAAATTGCATTATCTCTTATATTTTCCGAGATATGGACTATCGATAATTTACACCTTAGGCTCTGCTTCTAACTTGGGCCCAAATTGTAAAATGGTCTTATCTATTGGCGATTTCGTCCCAATTCACATTCCAAGTGATATTCGGCATGCTAATTACATTGCCGGTTGCGAAATTGCATTATCTCTTATAGTTTCCGAGATATGGACTATCAATTATTTACACCTTAGGCTCTGCTTCTAACTTGGGCCCAAATTGTAAAATGGTCTTATCTATTGGCGATTTCGTTCCAATTCACATTCCAAGTAATATTCGGCATGCTAATTACATTGCCGGTTGCCAAATTGCATTATCTCTTATAGTTTCCGAGATATGGACTATCGATAATTTACACCTTAGGCTCTGCTTCTAACTTGGGCCCAAATTGTAAAATGGTCTTATCTATTGGCGATTTCGTTCCAATTTACATTCCAAGTAATATTCGGCATGCTAATTACATTGCCGGTTGCCAAATTGCATTATCTCTTATAGTTTCCGAGATATGGACTATCGATAATTTACACCTTAGGCTCTGCTTCTAACTTGGGCCCAAATTGTAAAATGGTCTTATCTATTGGCGATTTCGTTCCAATTCACACTCCAAGTAATATTCGGCATGCTAATTACATTGCCGGTTGCGAAATTGCATTATCTCTTATAGTTTCCGAGATATGGACTATCGATAATTTACACCTTAGGCTCTGCTTCTAACTTGGGCCCAAATTGTAAAATGGTCTTATCTATTGGCGATTTCGTTCCAATTCACATTCCAAGTAATATTCGGCATACTAATTACATTGCCGGTTGCCAAATTGCATTATCTCTTATAGTTTCCGAGATATGGACTATCGATAATTTACACCTTAGGCTCTGCTTCTAACTTGGGCCCAAATCGTAAAATGGTCTTACCTATTGGCGATTCCGTTCCAATTCACATTCCAAGTAATATTCGGCATGCTAATTACAATGCCGGTTGCCAAATTGCATTATCCCTTATAGTTTCCGAGATATGGACTATCGATAATTTACACCTTAGGCTCTGCTTCTAACTTGGGCCCAAATTGTAAAATGGTCTTATCTATTGGCGATTTCGTTCCAATTCACATTCCAAGTAATATTCGGCATGGTAATTACATTGCCGGTTGCCAAATTGCATTATCTCTTATAGTTTCCGAGATATGGACTATCGATAATTTACACCTTAGGCTCTGCTTCTAACTTGGGCCCAAATTGTAAAATGGTCTTATCTATTGGCGATTTCGTCCCAATTCACATTCCAAGTGATATTCGGCATGCTAATTACATTGCCAGTTGCGAAATTGCATTATCTCTTATAGTTTCCGAGATATGGACTATCGATAATTTGCACCTTAGGCTCTGCTTCTAACTTGCTCCCAAATTGTAAAATGGTCTTATCTATTGGCGATTTCGTTCCAATTCACATTCCAAGTAATATTCGGCATGCTAATTACATTGCCGGTTGCCAAATTGCATTATCTCTTATAGTTTCCGAGATATGGACTATCGATAATTTACACCTTAGGCTCTGCTTCTAACTTGGGCCCAAATTGTAAAATGGTCTTATCTATTGGCGATTTCGTTCCAATTGACATTCCAAGTAATATTCGGCATGCTAATTACATTGCCGGTTGCCAAATTGAATTATCTCTTATAGTTTCCGAGATATGGACTATCGATAATTTACACCTTAGGCTCTGCTTCTAACTTGGGCCCAAATTGTAAAATGGTCTTATCTATTGGCGATTTCGTTCCAATTCACATTCCAAGTAATATTCGGCATGCTAATTACATTGCCGGTTGCCAAATTGCATTATCTCTTATAGTTTCCGAGATATGGACTATCGATAATTTACACCTTAGGCTCTGCTTCTAACTTGGGCCCAAATTGTAAAATGGTCTTATCTATTGGCGATTTAGTTGCAATTCACATTCCAAGTAATATTCGGCATGCTAATTACATTGCCGGTTGCCAAATTGCATTATCTCTTATAGTTTCCGAGATATGGACTATCGATAATTTACACCTTAGGCTCTGCTTCTAACTTGGGCCCAAATTGTAAAATGGTCTTATCTATTGGCGATTTCGTTCCAATTCACATTCCAAGTAATATTCGGCATGCTAATTACATTGCCGGTTGCGAAATTGCATTATCTCTTATAGTTTCCGAGATATGGACTATCGATAATTTACACCTTAGGCTCTGCTTCTAACTTGGGCCCAAATTGTAAAATGGTCTTACCTATTGGCGATTCCGTTCCAATTCACATTCCAAGTAATATTCGGCATGCTAATTACATTGCCGGTTGCCAAATTGCATTATCTCTTATAGTTTCCGAGATATGGACTATCGATAATTTACACCTTAGGCTCTGCTTCTAACTTGGGCCCAAATTGTAAAATGGTCTTATCTATTGGCGATTTCGTTCCAATTCACATTCCAAGTAATATTCGGCATGCTAATTACATTGCCGGTTGCCAAATTGCATTATCTCTTATAGTTTCCGAGATATGGACTATCGATAATTTACACCTTAGGCTCTGCTTCTAACTTGGGCCCAAATTGTAAAATGGTCTTATCTATTGGCGATTTGGTCCCAATTCACATTCCAAGTGATATTCGGCATGCTAATTACATTGCCGGTTGCGAAATTGCATTATCTCTTATAGTTTCCGAGATATGGACTATCGATAATTTGCACCTTAGGCTCTGCTTCTAACTTGCTCCCAAATTGTAAAATGGTCTTATCTATTGGCGATTTCGTTCCAATTCACATTCCAAGTAATATTCGGCATGCTAATTACATTGCCGGTTGCCAAATTGCATTATCTCTTATAGTTTCCGAGATATGGACTATCGATAATTTACACCTTAGGCTCTGCTTCTAACTTGGGCCCAAATTGTAAAATGGTCTTATCTATTGGCGATTTCGTTCCAATTCACATTCCAATTAATATTCGGCATGCTAATTACATTGCCGGTTGCCAAATTGCATTATCTCTTATAGTTTCCGAGATATGGACTATCGATAATTTACACCTTAGGCTCTGCTTCTAACTTGGGCCCAAATTGTAAAATGGCCTTATCTATTGGCGATTTCGTTCCAATTCACATTCCAAGTAATATTCGGCATGCTAATTACATTGCCGGTTGCCAAATTGCATTATCTCTTATAGTTTCCGAGATATGGACTATCGATAATTTACACCTTAGGCTCTGCTTCTAACTTGGGCCCAAATTGTAAAATGGTCTTATCTATTGGCGATTTCGTTCCAATTCACATTCCAAGTAATATTCGGCATGCTAATTACATTGCCGGTTGCCAAATTGCATTATCTCTTATAGTTTCCGAGATATGGACTATCGATAATTTACACCTTAGGCTCTGCTTCTAACTTGGGCCCAAATTGTAAAATGGTCTTATCTATTGGCGATTTCGTCCCAATTCACATTCCAAGTGATATTCGGCATGCTAATTACATTGCCGGTTGCGAAATTGCATTATCTCTTATAGTTTCCGAGATATGGACTATCGATAATTTGCACCTTAGGCTCTGCTTCTAACTTGCTCCCAAATTGTAAAATGGTCTTATCTATTGGCGATTTCGTTCCAATTCACATTCCAAGTAATATTCGGCATGCTAATTACATTGCCGGTTGCCAAATTGCATTATCTCTTATAGTTTCCGAGATATGGACTATCGATAATTTACACCTTAGGCTCTGCTTCTAACTTGGGCCCAAATTGTAAAATGGTCTTATCTATTGGCGATTTCGTTCCAATTCACATTCCAATTAATATTCGGCATGCTAATTACATTGCCGGTTGCCAAATTGCATTATCTCTTATAGTTTCCGAGATATGGACTATCGATAATTTACACCTTAGGCTCTGCTTCTAACTTGGGCCCAAATTGTAAAATGGCCTTATCTATTGGCGATTTCGTTCCAATTCACATTCCAAGTAATATTCGGCATGCTAATTACATTGCCGGTTGCCAAATTGCATTATCTCCTATAGTTTCCGAGATATGGACTATCGATAATTTACACCTTAGGCTCTGCTTCTAACTTGGGCCCAAATTGTAAAATGGTCTTATCTATTGGCGATTTCGTTCCAATTCACATTCCAAGTAATATTCGGCATGCTAATAACATTGCCGGTTGCCAAATTGCATTATCTCTTATAGTTTCCGAGATATGGACTATCGATAATTTACACCTTAGGCTCTGCTTCTAACTTGGGCCCAAATTGTAAAATGGACTTATCTATTGGCGATTTCGTTCCAATTCACATTCCAAGTAATATTCGGCATGCTAATTACATTGTCGGTTGCCAAATTGAATTATCTCTTATAGTTTCCGAGATATGGACTATCGATAATTTACACCTTAGGCTCTGCTTCTAACTTGGGCCCAAATTGTAAAATGGTCTTACCTATTGGCGATTTCGTTCCAATTCACATTCCAAGTAATATTCGGCATGCTAATTACATTGCCGGTTGCCAAATTGCATTATCTCTTATAGTTTCCGAGATATGGACTATCGATAATTTACACCTTAGGCTCTGCTTCTAACTTGGGCCCAAATTGTAAAATGGTCTTATCTATTGGCGATTTCGTTTCAATTCACATTCCAAGTAATATTCGGCGTGCTAATTACATTGCCGGATGCCAAATTGCATTATCTCTTATATTTTCCGAGATATGGACTATCGATAATTTACACCTTAGGCTCTGCTTCTAACTTGGGCCCAAATTGTAAAATGGTCTTATCTATTGGCGATTTCGTCCCAATTCACATTCCAAGTGATATTCGGCATGCTAATTACATTGCCGGTTGCGAAATTGCATTATCTCTTATAGTTTCCGAGATATGGACTATCAATTATTTACACCTTAGGCTCTGCTTCTAACTTGGGCCCAAATTGTAAAATGGTCTTATCTATTGGCGATTTCGTTCCAATTCACATTCCAAGTAATATTCGGCATGCTAATTACATTGCCGGTTGCCAAATTGCATTATCTCTTATAGTTTCCGAGATATGGACTATCGATAATTTACACCTTAGGCTCTGCTTCTAACTTGGGCCCAAATTGTAAAATGGTCTTATCTATTGGCGATTTCGTTCCAATTTACATTCCAAGTAATATTCGGCATGCTAATTACATTGCCGGTTGCCAAATTGCATTATCTCTTATAGTTTCCGAGATATGGACTATCGATAATTTACACCTTAGGCTCTGCTTCTAACTTGGGCCCAAATTGTAAAATGGTCTTATCTATTGGCGATTTCGTTCCAATTCACACTCCAAGTAATATTCGGCATGCTAATTACATTGCCGGTTGCGAAATTGCATTATCTCTTATAGTTTCCGAGATATGGACTATCGATAATTTACACCTTAGGCTCTGCTTCTAACTTGGGCCCAAATTGTAAAATGGTCTTATCTATTGGCGATTTCGTTCCAATTCACATTCCAAGTAATATTCGGCATACTAATTACATTGCCGGTTGCCAAATTGCATTATCTCTTATAGTTTCCGAGATATGGACTATCGATAATTTACACCTTAGGCTCTGCTTCTAACTTGGGCCCAAATCGTAAAATGGTCTTACCTATTGGCGATTCCGTTCCAATTCACATTCCAAGTAATATTCGGCATGCTAATTACAATGCCGGTTGCCAAATTGCATTATCCCTTATAGTTTCCGAGATATGGACTATCGATAATTTACACCTTAGGCTCTGCTTCTAACTTGGGCCCAAATTGTAAAATGGTCTTATCTATTGGCGATTTCGTTCCAATTCACATTCCAAGTAATATTCGGCATGGTAATTACATTGCCGGTTGCCAAATTGCATTATCTCTTATAGTTTCCGAGATATGGACTATCGATAATTTACACCTTAGGCTCTGCTTCTAACTTGGGCCCAAATTGTAAAATGGTCTTATCTATTGGCGATTTCGTCCCAATTCACATTCCAAGTGATATTCGGCATGCTAATTACATTGCCGGTTGCGAAATTGCATTATCTCTTATAGTTTCCGAGATATGGACTATCGATAATTTGCACCTTAGGCTCTGCTTCTAACTTGCTCCCAAATTGTAAAATGGTCTTATCTATTGGCGATTTCGTTCCAATTCACATTCCAAGTAATATTCGGCATGCTAATTACATTGCCGGTTGCCAAATTGCATTATCTCTTATAGTTTCCGAGATATGGACTATCGATAATTTACACCTTAGGCTCTGCTTCTAACTTGGGCCCAAATTGTAAAATGGTCTTATCTATTGGCGATTTCGTTCCAATTGACATTCCAAGTAATATTCGGCATGCTAATTACATTGCCGGTTGCCAAATTGAATTATCTCTTATAGTTTCCGAGATATGGACTATCGATAATTTACACCTTAGGCTCTGCTTCTAACTTGGGCCCAAATTGTAAAATGGTCTTATCTATTGGCGATTTCGTTCCAATTCACATTCCAAGTAATATTGGGCATGCTAATTACATTGCCGGTTGCCAAATTGCATTATCTCTTATAGTTTCCGAGATATGGACTATCGATAATTTACACCATAGGCTCTGCTTCTAACTTGGGCCCAAATTGTAAAATGGTCTTACCTATTGGCGATTTCGTTCCAATTCACATTCCAAGTAATATTCGGCATGATAATTACATTGCCGGTTGCCAAATTGCATTATCTCTTATAGTTTCCGAGATATGGACTATCGATAATTTACACCTTAGGCTCTGCTTCTAACTTGGGCCCAAATTGTAAAATGGCCTTATCTATTGGCGATTTCGTCCCAATTCACATTCCAAGTAATATTCGGCATGCTAATTACATTGCCGGTTGCCAAATTGCATTATCTCTTATAGTTTCCGAGATATGGACTATCGATAATTTACACCTTAGGCTCTGCTTCTAACTTGGGCCCAAATTGTAAAATGGCCTTATCTATTGGCGATTTCGTCCCAATTCACATTCCAAGTAATATTCGGCATGCTAATTACATTGCCGGTTGCCAAATTGAATTATCTCTTATAGTTTCCGAGATATGGACTATCGATAATTTACACCTCAGGCTCTGCTTCTAACTTGGGCCCAAATTGTAAAATGGTCTTACCTATTGGCGATTTCGTTCCAATTCACATTCCAAGTAATATTCGGCATGCTAATTACATTGCCGGTTGCCAAATTGCATTATCTCTTATAGTTTCCGAGATATGGACTATCGATAATTTACACCTTAGGCTCTGCTTCTAACTTGGGCCCAAATTGTAAAATGGTCTTATCTATTGGCGATTTCGTTCCAATTCACATTCCAAGTAATATTGGGCATGCTAATTACATTGCCGGTTGCCAAATTGCATTATCTCTTATAGTTTCCGAGATATGGACTATCGATAATTTACACCATAGGCTCTGCTTCTAACTTGGGCCCAAATTGTAAAATGGTCTTACCTATTGGCGATTTCGTTCCAATTCACATTCCAAGTAATATTCGGCATGCTAATTACATTGCCGGTTGCCAAATTGCATTATCTCTTATAGTTTCCGAGATATGGACTATCGATAATTTACACCTTAGGCTCTGCTTCTAACTTGGGCCCAAATTGTAAAATGGCCTTATCTATTGGCGATTTCGTCCCAATTCACATTCCAAGTAATATTCGGCATGCTAATTACATTGCCGGTTGCCAAATTGCATTATCTCTTATAGTTTCCGAGATATGGACTATCGATAATTTACACCTTAGGCTCTGCTTCTAACTTGGGCCCAAATTGTAAAATGGCCTTATCTATTGGCGATTTCGTCCCAATTCACATTCCAAGTAATATTCGGCATGCTAATTACATTGCCGGTTGCCAAATTGAATTATCTCTTATAGTTTCCGAGATATGGACTATCGATAATTTACACCTCAATCTCTGCTTCTAACTTGGGCCCAAATTGTAAAATGGTCTTACCTATTGGCGATTTCGTTCCAATTCACATTCCAAGTAATATTCGGCATGCTAATTACATTGCCGGTTGCCAAATTGCATTATCTCTTATAGTTTCCGAGATATGGACTATCGATAATTTACACCTTAGGATCTGCTTCTAACTTGGGCCCAAATTGTAAAATGGTCTTATCTATTGGCGATTTCGTTCCAATTCACATTCCAAGTAATATTCGGCATGCTAATTACATTGCCGGTTGCCAAATTGCATTATCTCTTATAGTTTCCGAGATATGGACTATCGATAATTTACACCTTAGGCTCTGCTGCTAACTTGGGCCCAAATTGTAAAATGGCCTTATCTATTGGCGATTTCGTTCCAATTCACATTCCAAGTAATATTCGGCATGCTAATTACATTGCCGGTTGCCAAATTGCATTATCTCTTATAGTTTCCGAGATATGGACTATCGATAATTTACACCTCAGGCTCAGCTTCTAACTTGGGCCCAAATTGTAAAATGGTCTTATCTATTGGCGATTTCGTTCCAATTCACATTCCAAGTAATATTCGGCATGCTAATTACATTGCCGTTTGCCAAATTGAATTATCTCTTATAGTTTCCGAGATATGGACTATCGATAATTTACACCTCAGGCTCTGCTTCTAACTTGGGCCCAAATTGTAAAATGGTCTTACCTATTGGCGATTTCGTTCCAATTCACATTCCAAGTAATATTCGGCATGCTAATTACATTGCCGGTTGCCAAATTGCATTATCTCTTATAGTTTCCGAGATATGGACTATCGATAATTTACACCTTAGGCTCTGCTTCTAACTTGGGCCCAAATTGTAAAATGGTCTTATCTATTGGCGATTTCGTTCCAATTCACATTCCAAGTAATATTCGGCATGCTAATTACATTGCCGGTTGCCAAATTGCATTATCTCTTATAGTTTCCGAGATATGGACTATCGATAATTTACACCTTAGGCTCTGCTTCTAACTTGGGCCCAAATTGTAAAATGGTCTTATCTATTGGCGATTTCGTCCCAATTCACATTCCAAGTGATATTCGGCATGCTAATTACATTGCCGGTTGCGAAATTGCATTATCTCTTATAGTTTCCGAGATATGGACTATCGATAATTTACACCTTAGGCTCTGCTTCTAACTTGGGCCCAAATTGTAAAATGGTCTTATCTATTGGCGATTTCGTTCCAATTCACATACCAAGTAATATTCGGCATGCTAATTACATTGCCGGTTGCCAAATTGCATTATCTCTTATATTTTCCGAGATATGGACTATCGATAATTTACACCTTAGGCTCTGCTTCTAACTTGGGCCCAAATTGTAAAATGGTCTTATCTATTGGCGATTTCGTTCCAATTTACATTCCAAGTAATATTCGGCATGCTAATTACATTGCCGGTTGCCAAATTGCATTATCTCTTATAGTTTCCGAGATATGGACTATCGATAATTTACACCTTAGGCTCTGCTTCTAACTTGGGCCCAAATTGTAAAATGGTCTTATCTATTGGCGATTTCGTTCCAATTCACACTCCAAGTAATATTCGGCATGCTAATTACATTGCCGGTTGCGAAATTGCATTATCTCTTATAGTTTCCGAGATATGGACTATCGATAATTTACACCTTAGGCTCTGCTTCTAACTTGGGCCCAAATTGTAAAATGGTCTTATCTATTGGCGATTTCGTTCCAATTCACATTCCAAGTAATATTCGGCATACTAATTACATTGCCGGTTGCCAAATTGCATTATCTCTTATAGTTTCCGAGATATGGACTATCGATAATTTACACCTTAGGCTCTGCTTCTAACTTGGGCCCAAATCGTAAAATGGTCTTACCTATTGGCGATTCCGTTCCAATTCACATTCCAAGTAATATTCGGCATGCTAATTACATTGCCGGTTGCCAAATTGCATTATCCCTTATAGTTTCCGAGATATGGACTATCGATAATTTACACCTTAGGCTCTGCTTCTAACTTGGGCCCAAATTGTAAAATGGTCTTATCTATTGGCGATTTCGTTCCAATTCACATTCCAAGTAATATTCGGCATGGTAATTACATTGCCGGTTGCGAAATTGCATTATCTCTTATAGTTTCCGAGATATGGACTATCGATAATTTGCACCTTAGGCTCTGCTTCTAACTTGCTCCCAAATTGTAAAATGGTCTTATCTATTGGCGATTTCGTTCCAATTCACATTCCAAGTAATATTCGGCATGCTAATTACATTGCCGGTTGCCAAATTGCATTATCTCTTATAGTTTCCGAGATATGGACTATCGATAATTTACACCTTAGGCTCTGCTTCTAACTTGGGCCCAAATTGTAAAATGGTCTTATCTATTGGCGATTTCGTTCCAATTGACATTCCAAGTAATATTCGGCATGCTAATTACATTGCCGGTTGCCAAATTGAATTATCTCTTATAGTTTCCGAGATATGGACTATCGATAATTTACACCTTAGGCTCTGCTTCTAACTTGGGCCCAAATTGTAAAATGGTCTTATCTATTGGCGATTTCGTTCCAATTCACATTCCAAGTAATATTGGGCATGCTAATTACATTGCCGGTTGCCAAATTGCATTATCTCTTATAGTTTCCGAGATATGGACTATCGATAATTTACACCATAGGCTCTGCTTCTAACTTGGGCCCAAATTGTAAAATGGTCTTACCTATTGGCGATTTCGTTCCAATTCACATTCCAAGTAATATTCGGCATGCTAATTACATTGCCGGTTGCCAAATTGCATTATCTCTTATAGTTTCCGAGATATGGACTATCGATAATTTACACCTTAGGCTCTGCTTCTAACTTGGGCCCAAATTGTAAAATGGCCTTATCTATTGGCGATTTCGTCCCAATTCACATTCCAAGTAATATTCGGCATGCTAATTACATTGCCGGTTGCCAAATTGCATTATCTCTTATAGTTTCCGAGATATGGACTATCGATAATTTACACCTTAGGCTCTGCTTCTAACTTGGGCCCAAATTGTAAAATGGCCTTATCTATTGGCGATTTCGTCCCAATTCACATTCCAAGTAATATTCGGCATGCTAATTACATTGCCGGTTGCCAAATTGAATTATCTCTTATAGTTTCCGAGATATGGACTATCGATAATTTACACCTCAGGCTCTGCTTCTAACTTGGGCCCAAATTGTAAAATGGTCTTACCTATTGGCGATTTCGTTCCAATTCACATTCCAAGTAATATTCGGCATGCTAATTACATTGCCGGTTGCCAAATTGCATTATCTCTTATAGTTTCCGAGATATGGACTATCGATAATTTACACCTTAGGCTCTGCTTCTAACTTGGGCCCAAATTGTAAAATGGTCTTATCTATTGGCGATTTCGTTCTAATTCACATTCCAAGTAATATTGGGCATGCTAATTACATTGCCGTTTGCCAAATTGCATTATCTCTTATAGTTTCCGAGATATGGACTATCGATAATTTGCACCATAGGCTCTGCTTCTAACTTGGGCCCAAATTGTAAAATGGTCTTACCTATTGGCGATTTCGTTCCAATTCACATTCCAAGTAATATTCGGCATGCTAATTACATTGCCGGTTGCCAAATTGCATTATCTCTTATAGTTTCCGAGATATGGACTATCGATAATTTACACCTTAGGCTCTGCTTCTAACTTGGGCCCAAATTGTAAAATGGCCTTATCTATTGGCGATTTCGTCCCAATTCACATTCCAAGTAATATTCGGCATGCTAATTACATTGCCGGTTGCCAAATTGCATTATCTCTTATAGTTTCCGAGATATGGACTATCGATAATTTACACCTTAGGCTCTGCTTCTAACTTGGGCCCAAATTGTAAAATGGCCTTATCTATTGGCGATTTCGTCCCAATTCACATTCCAAGTAATATTCGGCATGCTAATTACATTGCCGGTTGCCAAATTGAATTATCTCTTATAGTTTCCGAGATATGGACTATCGATAATTTACACCTCAGGCTCTGCTTCTAACTTGGGCCCAAATTGTAAAATGGTCTTACCTATTGGCGATTTCGTTCCAATTCACATTCCAAGTAATATTCGGCATGCTAATTACATTGCCGGTTGCCAAATTGCATTATCTCTTATAGTTTCCGAGATATGGACTATCGATAATTTACACCTTAGGATCTGCTTCTAACTTGGGCCCAAATTGTAAAATGGTCTTATCTATTGGCGATTTCGTTCCAATTCACATTCCAAGTAATATTCGGCATGCTAATTACATTGCCGGTTGCCAAATTGCATTATCTCTTATAGTTTCCGAGATATGGACTATCGATAATTTACACCTTAGGCTCTGCTGCTAACTTGGGCCCAAATTGTAAAATGGCCTTATCTATTGGCGATTTCGTTCCAATTCACATTCCAAGTAATATTCGGCATGCTAATTACATTGCCGGTTGCCAAATTGCATTATCTCTTATAGTTTCCGAGATATGGACTATCGATAATTTACACCTCAGGCTCTGCTTCTAACTTGGGCCCAAATTGTAAAATGGTCTTATCTATTGGCGATTTCGTTCCAATTCACATTCCAAGTAATATTCGGCATGCTAATTACATTGCCGTTTGCCAAATTGAATTATCTCTTATAGTTTCCGAGATATGGACTATCGATAATTTACACCTCAGGCTCTGCTTCTAACTTGGGCCCAAATTGTAAAATGGTCTTACCTATTGGCGATTTCGTTCCAATTCACATTCCAAGTAATATTCGGCATGCTAATTACATTGCCGGTTGCCAAATTGCATTATCTCTTATAGTTTCCGAGATATGGACTATCGATAATTTACACCTTAGGCTCTGCTTCTAACTTGGGCCCAAATTGTAAAATGGTCTTATCTATTGGCGATTTCGTTCCAATTCACATTCCAAGTAATATTCGGCATGCTAATTACATTGCCGGTTGCCAAATTGCATTATCTCTTATAGTTTCCGAGATATGGACTATCGATAATTTACACCTTAGGCTCTGCTTCTAACTTGGGCCCAAATTGTAAAATGGTCTTATCTATTGGCGATTTAGTTGCAATTCACATTCCAAGTAATATTCGGCATGCTAATTACATTGCCGGTTACCAAATTGCATTATCTCTTATAGTTTCCGAGATATGGACTATCGATAATTTACACCTTAGGCTCTGCTTCTAACTTGGGCCCAAATTGTAAAATGGTCTTATCTATTGTCGATTTCGTTCCAATTCACATTCCAAGTAATATTCGGCATGCTAATTACATTGCCGGTTGCCAAATTGCATTATCTCTTATAGTTTCCGAGATATGGACTATCGATAATTTACACCTTAGGCTCTGCTTCTAACTTGGGCCCAAATTGTAAAATGGCCTTACCTATTGGCGATTTCGTTCCAATTCACATTCCAAGTAATATTCGGCATGCTAATTACATTGCCGGTTGCCAAATTGCATTATCTCTTATAGTTTCCGAGATATGGACTATCGATAATTCACACCTTAGGCTCTGCTTCTAACTTGGGCCCAAATTGTAAAATGGTCTTATCTATTGGCGATTTCGTTCCAATTCACACTCCAAGTAATATTCGGCATGCTAATTACATTGCCGGTTGCGAAATTGCATTATCTCTTATAGTTTCCGAGATATGGACTATCGATAATTTACACCTTAGGCTCTGCTTCTAACTTGGGCCCAAATTGTAAAATGGTCTTATCTATTGGCGATTTCGTTCCAATTCACATTCCAAGTAATATTCGGCATGGTAATTACATTGCCGGTTGCCAAATTGCATTATCTCTTATAGTTTCCGAGATATGGACTATCGATAATTTACACCTTAGGCTCTGCTTCTAACTTGGGCCCAAATTGTAAAATGGTCTTATCTATTGGCGATTTCGTCCCAATTCACATTCCAAGTGATATTCGGCATGCTAATTACATTGCCGGTTGCGAAATTGCATTATCTCTTATAGTTTCCGAGATATGGACTATCGATAATTTGCACCTTAGGCTCTGCTTCTAACTTGCTCCCAAATTGTAAAATGGTCTTATCTATTGGCGATTTCGTTCCAATTCACATTCCAAGTAATATTCGGCATGCTAATTACATTGCCGGTTGCCAAATTGCATTATCTCTTATAGTTTCCGAGATATGGACTATCGATAATTTACACCTTAGGCTCTGCTTCTAACTTGGGCCCAAATTGTAAAATGGTCTTATCTATTGGCGATTTCGTTCCAATTGACATTCCAAGTAATATTCGGCATGCTAATTACATTGCCGGTTGCCAAATTGAATTATCTCTTATAGTTTCCGAGATATGGACTATCGATAATTTACACCTTAGGCTCTGCTTCTAACTTGGGCCCAAATTGTAAAATGGTCTTATCTATTGGCGATTTCGTTCCAATTCACATTCCAAGTAATATTGGGCATGCTAATTACATTGCCGGTTGCCAAATTGCATTATCTCTTATAGTTTCCGAGATATGGACTATCGATAATTTACACCATAGGCTCTGCTTCTAACTTGGGCCCAAATTGTAAAATGGTCTTACCTATTGGCGATTTCGTTCCAATTCACATTCCAAGTAATATTCGGCATGCTAATTACATTGCCGGTTGCCAAATTGCATTATCTCTTATAGTTTCCGAGATATGGACTATCGATAATTTACACCTTAGGCTCTGCTTCTAACTTGGGCCCAAATTGTAAAATGGCCTTATCTATTGGCGATTTCGTCCCAATTCACATTCCAAGTAATATTCGGCATGCTAATTACATTGCCGGTTGCCAAATTGCATTATCTCTTATAGTTTCCGAGATATGGACTATCGATAATTTACACCTTAGGCTCTGCTTCTAACTTGGGCCCAAATTGTAAAATGGCCTTATCTATTGGCGATTTCGTCCCAATTCACATTCCAAGTAATATTCGGCATGCTAATTACATTGCCGGTTGCCAAATTGAATTATCTCTTATAGTTTCCGAGATATGGACTATCGATAATTTACACCTCAGGCTCTGCTTCTAACTTGGGCCCAAATTGTAAAATGGTCTTACCTATTGGCGATTTCGTTCCAATTCACATTCCAAGTAATATTCGGCATGCTAATTACATTGCCGGTTGCCAAATTGCATTATCTCTTATAGTTTCCGAGATATGGACTATCGATAATTTACACCTTAGGCTCTGCTTCTAACTTGGGCCCAAATTGTAAAATGGTCTTATCTATTGGCGATTTCGTTCTAATTCACATTCCAAGTAATATTGGGCATGCTAATTACATTGCCGGTTGCCAAATTGCATTATCTCTTATAGTTTCCGAGATATGGACTATCGATAATTTACACCATAGGCTCTGCTTCTAACTTGGGCCCAAATTGTAAAATGGTCTTACCTATTGGCGATTTCGTTCCAATTCACATTCCAAGTAATATTCGGCATGCTAATTACATTGCCGGTTGCCAAATTGCATTATCTCTTATAGTTTCCGAGATATGGACTATCGATAATTTACACCTTAGGCTCTGCTTCTAACTTGGGCCCAAATTGTAAAATGGCCTTATCTATTGGCGATTTCGTCCCAATTCACATTCCAAGTAATATTCGGCATGCTAATTACATTGCCGGTTGCCAAATTGCATTATCTCTTATAGTTTCCGAGATATGGACTATCGATAATTTACACCTTAGGCTCTGCTTCTAACTTGGGCCCAAATTGTAAAATGGCCTTATCTATTGGCGATTTCGTCCCAATTCACATTCCAAGTAATATTCGGCATGCTAATTACATTGCCGGTTGCCAAATTGAATTATCTCTTATAGTTTCCGAGATATGGACTATCGATAATTTACACCTCAGGCTCTGCTTCTAACTTGGGCCCAAATTGTAAAATGGTCTTACCTATTGGCGATTTCGTTCCAATTCACATTCCAAGTAATATTCGGCATGCTAATTACATTGCCGGTTGCCAAATTGCATTATCTCTTATAGTTTCCGAGATATGGACTATCGATAATTTACACCTTAGGATCTGCTTCTAACTTGGGCCCAAATTGTAAAATGGTCTTATCTATTGGCGATTTCGTTCCAATTCACATTCCAAGTAATATTCGGCATGCTAATTACATTGCCGGTTGCCAAATTGCATTATCTCTTATAGTTTCCGAGATATGGACTATCGATAATTTACACCTTAGGCTCTGCTGCTAACTTGGGCCCAAATTGTAAAATGGCCTTATCTATTGGCGATTTCGTTCCAATTCACATTCCAAGTAATATTCGGCATGCTAATTACATTGCCGGTTGCCAAATTGCATTATCTCTTATAGTTTCCGAGATATGGACTATCGATAATTTACACCTCAGGCTCTGCTTCTAACTTGGGCCCAAATTGTAAAATGGTCTTATCTATTGGCGATTTCGTTCCAATTCACATTCCAAGTAATATTCGGCATGCTAATTACATTGCCGTTTGCCAAATTGAATTATCTCTTATAGTTTCCGAGATATGGACTATCGATAATTTACACCTCAGGCTCTGCTTCTAACTTGGGCCCAAATTGTAAAATGGTCTTACCTATTGGCGATTTCGTTCCAATTCACATTCCAAGTAATATTCGGCATGCTAATTACATTGCCGGTTGCCAAATTGCATTATCTCTTATAGTTTCCGAGATATGGACTATCGATAATTTACACCTTAGGCTCTGCTTCTAACTTGGGCCCAAATTGTAAAATGGTCTTATCTATTGGCGATTTAGTTGCAATTCACATTCCAAGTAATATTCGGCATGCTAATTACATTGCCGGTTACCAAATTGCATTATCTCTTATAGTTTCCGAGATATGGACTATCGATAATTTACACCTTAGGCTCTGCTTCTAACTTGGGCCCAAATTGTAAAATGGTCTTATCTATTGTCGATTTCGTTCCAATTCACATTCCAAGTAATATTCGGCATGCTAATTACATTGCCGGTTGCCAAATTGCATTATCTCTTATAGTTTCCGAGATATGGACTATCGATAATTTACACCTTAGGCTCTGCTTCTAACTTGGGCCCAAATTGTAAAATGGCCTTACCTATTGGCGATTTCGTTCCAATTCACATTCCAAGTAATATTCGGCATGCTAATTACATTGCCGGTTGCCAAATTGCATTATCTCTTATAGTTTCCGAGATATGGACTATCGATAATTCACACCTTAGGCTCTGCTTCTAACTTGGGCCCAAATTGTAAAATGGTCTTATCTATTGGCGATTTCGTTCCAATTCACACTCCAAGTAATATTCGGCATGCTAATTACATTGCCGGTTGCGAAATTGCATTATCTCTTATAGTTTCCGAGATATGGACTATCCATAATTTACACCTTAGGCTCTGCTTCTAACTTGGGCCCAAATTGTAAAATGGCCTTACCTATTGGCGATTTCGTTCCAATTCACATTCCAAGTAATATTCGGCATGCTAATTACATTGCCGGTTGCCAAATTGCATTATCTCTTATAGTTTCCGAGATATGGACTATCGATAATTCACACCTTAGGCTCTGCTTCTAACTTGGGCCCAAATTGTAAAATGGTCTTATCTATTGTCGATTTCGTTCCAATTCACATTCCAAGTAATATTCGGCATGCTAATTACATTGCCGGTTGCCAAATTGCATTATCTCTTATAGTTTCCGAGATATGGACTATCGATAATTTACACCTTAGGCTCTGCTTCTAACTTGGGCCCAAATTGTAAAATGGCCTTACCTATTGGCGATTTCGTTCCAATTCACATTCCAAGTAATATTCGGCATGCTAATTACATTGCCGGTTGCCAAATTGCATTATCTCTTATAGTTTCCGAGATATGGACTATCGATAATTCACACCTTAGGCTCTGCTTCTAACTTGGGCCCAAATTGTAAAATGGTCTTATCTATTGGCGATTTCGTTCCAATTCACATTCCAAGTAATATTCGGCATGCTAATTACATTGCCGGTTGCCAAATTGCATTATCTCTTATAGTTTCCGAGATATGGACTATCGATTATTTACACCTTAGGCTCTGCTTTTAACTTGGGCCCAAATTGTAAAATGGTCTTATCTATTGGCGATTTCGTTCCAATTCACATTCCAAGTAATATTCGGCATGCTAATTACATTGCCGGTTGCCAAATTGCATTATCTCTTATAGTTTCCGAGATATGGACTATCGATAATTTACACCTTAGGCTCTGCTTCTAACTTGGGCCCAAATTGTAAAATGGTCTTATCTATTGGCGATTTCGTCCCAATTCACATTCCAAGTGATATTCGGCATGCTAATTACATTGCCGGTTGCGAAATTGCATTATCTCTTATAGTTTCCGAGATATGGACTATCAATAATTTACACCTTAGGCTCTGCTTCTAACTTGGGCCCAAATTGTAAAATGGTCTTATCTATTGGCGATTTCGTTCCAATTCACATTCCAAGTAATATTCGGCATGCTAATTACATTGCCGGTTGCCAAATTGCATTATCTCTTATAGTTTCCGAGATATGGACTATCGATAATTTACACCTTAGGCTCTGCTTCTAACTTGGGCCCAAATTGTAAAATGGTCTTATCTATTGGCGATTTCGTTCCAATTCACATTCCAAGTAATATTCGGCATGCTAATTACATTGCCGGTTGCCAAATTGCATTATCTCTTATAGTTTCCGAGATATGGACTATCGATAATTTACACCTTAGGCTCTGCTTCTAACTTGGGCCCAAATTGTAAAATGGTCTTATCTATTGGCGATTTCGTTCCAATTCACATTCCAAGTAATATTCGGCATGCTAATTACATTGCCGGTTGCCAAATTGCATTATCTCTTATAGTTTCCGAGATATGGACTATCGATAATTTACACCTTAGGCTCTGCTTCTAACTTGGGCCCAAATTGTAAAATGGTCTTATCTATTGGCGATTTCGTCCCAATTCACATTCCAAGTGATATTCGGCATGCTAATTACATTGCCGGTTGCGAAATTGCATTATCTCTTATAGTTTCCGAGATATGGACTATCGATAATTTGCACCTTAGGCTCTGCTTCTAACTTGCTCCCAAATTGTAAAATGGTCTTATCTATTGGCGATTTCGTTCCAATTCACATTCCAAGTAATATTCGGCATGCTAATTACATTGCCGGTTGCCAAATTGCATTATCTCTTATAGTTTCCGAGATATGGACTATCGATAATTTACACCATAGGCTCTGCTTCTAACTTGGGCCCAAATTGTAAAATGGTCTTATCTATTGGCGATTTCGTTCCAATTCACATTCCAATTAATATTCGGCATGCTAATTACATTGCCGGTTGCCAAATTGCATTATCTCTTATAGTTTCCGAGATATGGACTATCGATAATTTACACCTTAGGCTCTGCTTCTAACTTGGGCCCAAATTGTAAAATGGCCTTATCTATTGGCGATTTCGTTCCAATTCACATTCCAAGTAATATTCGGCATGCTAATTACATTGCCGGTTGCCAAATTGCATTATCTCTTATAGTTTCCGAGATATGGACTATCGATAATTTACACCTTAGGCTCTGCTTCTAACTTGGGCCCAAATTGTAAAATGGTCTTATCTATTGGCGATTTCGTTCCAATTCACATTCCAAGTAATATTCGGCATGCTAATTACATTGCCGGTTGCCAAATTGCATTATCTCTTATAGTTTCCGAGATATGGACTATCGATAATTTACACCTTAGGCTCTGCTTCTAACTTGGGCCCAAATTGTAAAATGGACTTATCTATTGGCGATTTCGTTCCAATTCACATTCCAAGTAATATTCGGCATGCTAATTACATTGTCGGTTGCCAAATTGAATTATCTCTTATAGTTTCCGAGATATGGACTATCGATAATTTACACCTTAGGCTCTGCTTCTAACTTGGGCCCAAATTGTAAAATGGTCTTACCTATTGGCGATTTCGTTCCAATTCACATTCCAAGTAATATTCGGCATGCTAATTACATTGCCGGTTGCCAAATTGCATTATCTCTTATAGTTTCCGAGATATGGACTATCGATAATTTACACCTTAGGCTCTGCTTCTAACTTGGGCCCAAATTGTAAAATGGTCTTATCTATTGGCGATTTCGTTACAATTCACATTCCAAGTAATATTCGGCGTGCTAATTACATTGCCGGATGCCAAATTGCATTATCTCTTATATTTTCCGAGATATGGACTATCGATAATTTACACCTTAGGCTCTGCTTCTAACTTGGGCCCAAATTGTAAAATGGTCTTATCTATTGGCGATTTCGTCCCAATTCACATTCCAAGTGATATTCGGCATGCTAATTACATTGCCGGTTGCGAAATTGCATTATCTCTTATAGTTTCCGAGATATGGACTATCAATTATTTACACCTTAGGCTCTGCTTCTAACTTGGGCCCAAATTGTAAAATGGTCTTATCTATTGGCGATTTCGTTCCAATTCACATTCCAAGTAATATTCGGCATGCTAATTACATTGCCGGTTGCCAAATTGCATTATCTCTTATAGTTTCCGAGATATGGACTATCGATAATTTACACCTTAGGCTCTGCTTCTAACTTGGGCCCAAATTGTAAAATGGTCTTATCTATTGGCGATTTCGTTCCAATTTACATTCCAAGTAATATTCGGCATGCTAATTACATTGCCGGTTGCGAAATTGCATTATCTCTTATAGTTTCCGAGATATGGACTATCGATAATTTACACCTTAGGCTCTGCTTCTAACTTGGGCCCAAATTGTAAAATGGTCTTATCTATTGGCGATTTCGTTCCAATTCACATTCCAAGTAATATTCGGCATACTAATTACATTGCCGGTTGCCAAATTGCATTATCTCTTATAGTTTCCGAGATATGGACTATCGATAATTTACACCTTAGGCTCTGCTTCTAACTTGGGCCCAAATCGTAAAATGGTCTTACCTATTGGCGATTCCGTTCCAATTCACATTCCAAGTAATATTTGGCATGCTAATTACATTGCCGGTTGCCAAATTGCATTATCCCTTATAGTTTCCGAGATATGGACTATCGATAATTTACACCTTAGGCTCTGCTTCTAACTTGGGCCCAAATTGTAAAATGGTCTTATCTATTGGCGATTTCGTTCCAATTCACATTCCAAGTAATATTCGGCATGGTAATTACATTGCCGGTTGCCAAATTGCATTATCTCTTATAGTTTCCGAGATATGGACTATCGATAATTTACACCTTAGGCTCTGCTTCTAACTTGGGCCCAAATTGTAAAATGGTCTTATCTATTGGCGATTTCGTCCCAATTCACATTCCAAGTGATATTCGGCATGCTAATTACATTGCCGGTTGCCAAATTGCATTATCTCTTATAGTTTCCGAGATATGGACTATCGATAATTTACACCTTAGGCTCTGCTTCTAACTTGGGCCCAAATTGTAAAATGGTCTTATCTATTGGCGATTTCGTTCCAATTGACATTCCAAGTAATATTCGGCATGCTAATTACATTGCCGGTTGCCAAATTGAATTATCTCTTATAGTTTCCGAGATATGGACTATCGATAATTTACACCTTAGGCTCTGCTTCTAACTTGGGCCCAAATTGTAAAATGGTCTTATCTATTGGCGATTTCGTTCCAATTCACATTCCAAGTAATATTGGGCATGCTAATTACATTGCCGGTTGCCAAATTGCATTATCTCTTATAGTTTCCGAGATATGGACTATCGATAATTTACACTATAGGCTCTGCTTCTAACTTGGGCCCAAATTGTAAAATGGTCTTACCTATTGGCGATTTCGTTCCAATTCACATTCCAAGTAATATTCGGCATGCTAATTACATTGCCGGTTGCCAAATTGCATTATCTCTTATAGTTTCCGAGATATGGACTATCGATAATTTACACCTTAGGCTCTGCTTCTAACTTGGGCCCAAATTGTAAAATGGCCTTATCTATTGGCGATTTCGTCCCAATTCACATTCCAAGTAATATTCGGCATGCTAATTACATTGCCGTTTGCCAAATTGCATTATCTCTTATAGTTTCCGAGATATGGACTATCGATAATTTACACCTTAGGCTCTGCTTCTAACTTGGGCCCAAATTGTAAAATGGCCTTATCTATTGGCGATTTCGTCCCAATTCACATTCCAAGTAATATTCGGCATGCTAATTACATTGCCGGTTGCCAAATTGAATTATCTCTTATAGTTTCCGAGATATGGACTATCGATAATTTACACCTCAGGCTCTGCTTCTAACTTGGGCCCAAATTGTAAAATGGTCTTACCTATTGGCGATTTCGTTCCAATTCACATTCCAAGTAATATTCGGCATGCTAATTACATTGCCGGTTGCCAAATTGCATTATCTCTTATAGTTTCCGAGATATGGACTATCGATAATTTACACCTTAGGCTCTGCTTCTAACTTGGGCCCAAATTGTAAAATGGTCTTATCTATTGGCGATTTCGTTCCAATTCACATTCCAAGTAATATTGGGCATGCTAATTACATTGCCGGTTGCCAAATTGCATTATCTCTTATAGTTTCCGAGATATGGACTATCGATAATTTACACCATAGGCTCTGCTTCTAACTTGGGCCCAAATTGTAAAATGGTCTTACCTATTGGCGATTTCGTTCCAATTCACATTCCAAGTAATATTCGGCATGCTAATTACATTGCCGGTTGCCAAATTGCATTATCTCTTATAGTTTCCGAGATATGGACTATCGATAATTTACACCTTAGGCTCTGCTTCTAACTTGGGCCCAAATTGTAAAATGGCCTTATCTATTGGCGATTTCGTCCCAAATCACATTCCAAGTAATATTCGGCATGCTAATTACATTGCCGGTTGCCAAATTGCATTATCTCTTATAGTTTCCGAGATATGGACTATCGATAATTTACACCTTAGGCTCTGCTTCTAACTTGGGCCCAAATTGTAAAATGGCCTTATCTATTGGCGATTTCGTCCCAATTCACATTCCAAGTAATATTCGGCATGCTAATTACATTGCCGGTTGCCAAATTGAATTATCTCTTATAGTTTCCGAGATATGGACTATCGATAATTTACACCTCAGGCTCTGCTTCTAACTTGGGCCCAAATTGTAAAATGGTCTTACCTATTGGCGATTTCGTTCCAATTCACATTCCAAGTAATATTCGGCATGCTAATTACATTGCCGGTTGCCAAATTGCATTATCTCTTATAGTTTCCGAGATATGGACTATCGATAATTTACACCTTAGGATCTGCTTCTAACTTGGGCCCAAATTGTAAAATGGTCTTATCTATTGGCGATTTCGTTCCAATTCACATTCCAAGTAATATTCGGCATGCTAATTACATTACCGGTTGCCAAATTGCATTATCTCTTATAGTTTCCGAGATATGGACTATCGATAATTTACACCTTAGGCTCTGCTGCTAACTTGGGCCCAAATTGTAAAATGGCCTTATCTATTGGCGATTTCGTTCCAATTCACATTCCAAGTAATATTCGGCATGCTAATTACATTGCCGGTTGCCAAATTGCATTATCTCTTATAGTTTCCGAGATATGGACTATCGATAATTTACACCTCAGGCTCTGCTTCTAACTTGGGCCCAAATTGTAAAATGGTCTTATCTATTGGCGATTTCGTTCCAATTCACATTCCAAGTAATATTCGGCATGCTAATTACATTGCCGTTTGCCAAATTGAATTATCTCTTATAGTTTCCGAGATATGGACTATCGATAATTTACACCTCAGGCTCTGCTTCTAACTTGGGCCCAAATTGTAAAATGGTCTTACCTATTGGCGATTTCGTTCCAATTCACATTCCAAGTAATATTCGGCATGCTAATTACATTGCCGGTTGCCAAATTGCATTATCTCTTATAGTTTCCGAGATATGGACTATCGATAATTTACACCTTAGGCTCTGCTTCTAACTTGGGCCCAAATTGTAAAATGGTCTTATCTATTGGCGATTTCGTTCCAATTCACATTCCAAGTAATATTCGGCATGCTAATTACATTGCCGGTTGCCAAATTGCATTATCTCTTATAGTTTCCGAGATATGGACTATCGATAATTTACACCTTAGGCTCTGCTTCTAACTTGGGCCCAAATTGTAAAATGGTCTTATCTATTGGCGATTTCGTCCCAATTCACATTCCAAGTGATATTCGACATGCTAATTACATTGCCGGTTGCGAAATTGCATTATCTCTTATAGTTTCCGAGATATGGACTATCGATAATTTACACCTTAGGCTCTGCTTCTAACTTGGGCCCAAATTGTAAAATGGTCTTATCTATTGGCGATTTCGTTCCAATTCACATACCAAGTAATATTCGGCATGCTAATTACATTGCCGGTTGCCAAATTGCATTATCTCTTATAGTTTCCGAGATATGGACTATCGATAATTTACACCTTAGGCTCTGCTTCTAACTTGGGCCCAAATTGTAAAATGGTCTTATCTATTGGCGATTTCGTTCCAATTCACATACCAAGTAATATTCGGCATGCTAATTACATTGCCGGTTGCCAAATTGCATTATCTCTTATAGTTTCCGAGATATGGACTATCGATAATTTACACCTTAGGCTCTGCTTCTAACTTGGGCCCAAATTGTAAAATGGTCTTATCTATTGGCGATTTAGTTGCAATTCACATTCCAAGTAATATTCGGCATGCTAATTACATTGCCGGTTGCCAAATTGCATTATCTCTTATAGTTTCCGAGATATGGACTATCGATAATTTACACCTTAGGCTCTGCTTCTAACTTGGGCCCAAATTGTAAAATGGCCTTACCTATTGGCGATTTCGTTCCAATTCACATTCCAAGTAATATTCGGCATGCTAATTACATTGCCGGTTGCCAAATTGCATTATCTCTTATAGTTTCCGAGATATGGACTATCGATAATTCACACCTTAGGCTCTGCTTCTAACTTGGGCCCAAATTGTAAAATAGTCTTATCTATTGGCGATTTCGTTCCAATTCACACTCCAAGTAATATTCGGCATGCTAATTACATTGCCGGTTGCGAAATTGCATTATCTCTTATAGTTTCCGAGATATGGACTATCCATAATTTACACCTTAGGCTCTGCTTCTAACGTGGGCCCAAATTGTAAAATGGTCTTATCTATTGGCGATTTCGTTCCAATTCACATTCCAAGTAATATTCGGCATGCTAATTACATTGCCGGTTGCGAAATTGCATTATCTCTTATAGTTTCCGAGATATGGACTATCAATAATTTACACCTTAGGCTCTGCTTCTAACTTGGGCCCAAATTGTAAAATGGTCTTATCTATTGGCGATTTCGTTCCAATTCACATTCCAAGTAATATTCGGCATGCTAATTACATTGCCGGTTGCCAAATTGCATTATCTCTTATAGTTTCCGAGATATGGACTATCGATAATTTACACCTTAGGCTCTGCTTCTAACTTGGGCCCAAATTGTAAAATGGTCTTATCTATTGGCGATTTCGTTCCAATTCACATTCCAAGTAATATTCGGCATGCTAATTACATTGCCGGTTGCCAAATTGCATTATCTCTTATAGTTTCCGAGATATGGACTATCGATAATTTACACCTTAGGCTCTGCTTCTAACTTGGGCCCAAATTGTAAAATGGTCTTATCTATTGGCGATTTCGTTCCAATTCACATTCCAAGTAATATTCGGCATGCTAATTACATTGCCGGTTGCCAAATTGCATTATCTCTTATAGTTTCCGAGATATGGACTATCGATAATTTACACCTTAGGCTCTGCTTCTAACTTGGGCCCAAATTGTAAAATGGTCTTATCTATTGGCGATTTCGTTCCAATTCACATTCCAAGTAATATTCGGCATGCTAATTACATTGCCGGTTGCCAAATTGCATTATCTCTTATAGTTTCCGAGATATGGACTATCGATAATTTACACCTTAGGCTCTGCTTCTAACTTGGGCCCAAATTGTAAAATGGTCTTATCTATTGGCGATTTCGTCCCAATTCACATTCCAAGTGATATTCGGCATGCTAATTACATTGCCGGTTGCGAAATTGCATTATCTCTTATAGTTTCCGAGATATGGACTATCGATAATTTGCACCTTAGGCTCTGCTTCTAACTTGCTCCCAAATTGTAAAATGGTCTTATCTATTGGCGATTTCGTTCCAATTCACATTCCAAGTAATATTCGGCATGCTAATTACATTGCCGGTTGCCAAATTGCATTATCTCTTATAGTTTCCGAGATATGGACTATCGATAATTTACACCTTAGGCTCTGCTTCTAACTTGGGCCCAAATTGTAAAATGGTCTTATCTATTGGCGATTTCGTTCCAATTCACATTCCAAGTAATATTCGGCATGCTAATTACATTGCCGGTTGCCAAATTGCATTATCTCTTATAGTTTCCGAGATATGGACTATCGATAATTTACACCTTAGGCTCTGCTTCTAACTTGGGCCCAAATTGTAAAATGGACTTATCTATTGGCGATTTCGTTCCAATTCACATTCCAAGTAATATTCGGCATGCTAATTACATTGTCGGTTGCCAAATTGAATTATCTCTTATAGTTTCCGAGATATGGACTATCGATAATTTACACCTTAGGCTCTGCTTCTAACTTGGGCCCAAATTGTAAAATGGTCTTACCTATTGGCGATTTCGTTCCAATTCACATTCCAAGTAATATTCGGCATGCTAATTACATTGCCGGTTGCCAAATTGCATTATCTCTTATAGTTTCCGAGATATGGACTATCGATAATTTACACCTTAGGCTCTGCTTCTAACTTGGGCCCAAATTGTAAAATGGTCTTATCTATTGGCGATTTCGTTACAATTCACATTCCAAGTAATATTCGGCGTGCTAATTACATTGCCGGATGCCAAATTGCATTATCTCTTATATTTTCCGAGATATGGACTATCGATAATTTACACCTTAGGCTCTGCTTCTAACTTGGGCCCAAATTGTAAAATGGTCTTATCTATTGGCGATTTCGTCCCAATTCACATTCCAAGTGATATTCGGCATGCTAATTACATTGCCGGTTGCGAAATTGCATTATCTCTTATAGTTTCCGAGATATGGACTATCAATTATTTACACCTTAGGCTCTGCTTCTAACTTGGGCCCAAATTGTAAAATGGTCTTATCTATTGGCGATTTCGTTCCAATTCACATTCCAAGTAATATTCGGCATGCTAATTACATTGCCGGTTGCCAAATTGCATTATCTCTTATAGTTTCCGAGATATGGACTATCGATAATTTACACCTTAGGCTCTGCTTCTAACTTGGGCCCAAATTGTAAAATGGTCTTATCTATTGGCGATTTCGTTCCAATTTACATTCCAAGTAATATTCGGCATGCTAATTACATTGCCGGTTGCGAAATTGCATTATCTCTTATAGTTTCCGAGATATGGACTATCGATAATTTACACCTTAGGCTCTGCTTCTAACTTGGGCCCAAATTGTAAAATGGTCTTATCTATTGGCGATTTCGTTCCAATTCACATTCCAAGTAATATTCGGCATACTAATTACATTGCCGGTTGCCAAATTGCATTATCTCTTATAGTTTCCGAGATATGGACTATCGATAATTTACACCTTAGGCTCTGCTTCTAACTTGGGCCCAAATCGTAAAATGGTCTTACCTATTGGCGATTCCGTTCCAATTCACATTCCAAGTAATATTTGGCATGCTAATTACATTGCCGGTTGCCAAATTGCATTATCCCTTATAGTTTCCGAGATATGGACTATCGATAATTTACACCTTAGGCTCTGCTTCTAACTTGGGCCCAAATTGTAAAATGGTCTTATCTATTGGCGATTTCGTTCCAATTCACATTCCAAGTAATATTCGGCATGGTAATTACATTGCCGGTTGCCAAATTGCATTATCTCTTATAGTTTCCGAGATATGGACTATCGATAATTTACACCTTAGGCTCTGCTTCTAACTTGGGCCCAAATTGTAAAATGGTCTTATCTATTGGCGATTTCGTCCCAATTCACATTCCAAGTGATATTCGGCATGCTAATTACATTGCCGGTTGCCAAATTGCATTATCTCTTATAGTTTCCGAGATATGGACTATCGATAATTTACACCTTAGGCTCTGCTTCTAACTTGGGCCCAAATTGTAAAATGGTCTTATCTATTGGCGATTTCGTTCCAATTGACATTCCAAGTAATATTCGGCATGCTAATTACATTGCCGGTTGCCAAATTGAATTATCTCTTATAGTTTCCGAGATATGGACTATCGATAATTTACACCTTAGGCTCTGCTTCTAACTTGGGCCCAAATTGTAAAATGGTCTTATCTATTGGCGATTTCGTTCCAATTCACATTCCAAGTAATATTGGGCATGCTAATTACATTGCCGGTTGCCAAATTGCATTATCTCTTATAGTTTCCGAGATATGGACTATCGATAATTTACACCATAGGCTCTGCTTCTAACTTGGGCCCAAATTGTAAAATGGTCTTACCTATTGGCGATTTCGTTCCAATTCACATTCCAAGTAATATTCGGCATGCTAATTACATTGCCGGTTGCCAAATTGCATTATCTCTTATAGTTTCCGAGATATGGACTATCGATAATTTACACCTTAGGCTCTGCTTCTAACTTGGGCCCAAATTGTAAAATGGCCTTATCTATTGGCGATTTCGTCCCAATTCACATTCCAAGTAATATTCGGCATGCTAATTACATTGCCGTTTGCCAAATTGCATTATCTCTTATAGTTTCCGAGATATGGACTATCGATAATTTACACCTTAGGCTCTGCTTCTAACTTGGGCCCAAATTGTAAAATGGCCTTATCTATTGGCGATTTCGTCCCAATTCACATTCCAAGTAATATTCGGCATGCTAATTACATTGCCGGTTGCCAAATTGAATTATCTCTTATAGTTTCCGAGATATGGACTATCGATAATTTACACCTCAGGCTCTGCTTCTAACTTGGGCCCAAATTGTAAAATGGTCTTACCTATTGGCGATTTCGTTCCAATTCACATTCCAAGTAATATTCGGCATGCTAATTACATTGCCGGTTGCCAAATTGCATTATCTCTTATAGTTTCCGAGATATGGACTATCGATAATTTACACCTTAGGCTCTGCTTCTAACTTGGGCCCAAATTGTAAAATGGTCTTATCTATTGGCGATTTCGTTCCAATTCACATTCCAAGTAATATTGGGCATGCTAATTACATTGCCGGTTGCCAAATTGCATTATCTCTTATAGTTTCCGAGATATGGACTATCGATAATTTACACCATAGGCTCTGCTTCTAACTTGGGCCCAAATTGTAAAATGGTCTTACCTATTGGCGATTTCGTTCCAATTCACATTCCAAGTAATATTCGGCATGCTAATTACATTGCCGGTTGCCAAATTGCATTATCTCTTATAGTTTCCGAGATATGGACTATCGATAATTTACACCTTAGGCTCTGCTTCTAACTTGGGCCCAAATTGTAAAATGGCCTTATCTATTGGCGATTTCGTCCCAAATCACATTCCAAGTAATATTCGGCATGCTAATTACATTGCCGGTTGCCAAATTGCATTATCTCTTATAGTTTCCGAGATATGGACTATCGATAATTTACACCTTAGGCTCTGCTTCTAACTTGGGCCCAAATTGTAAAATGGCCTTATCTATTGGCGATTTCGTCCCAATTCACATTCCAAGTAATATTCGGCATGCTAATTACATTGCCGGTTGCCAAATTGAATTATCTCTTATAGTTTCCGAGATATGGACTATCGATAATTTACACCTCAGGCTCTGCTTCTAACTTGGGCCCAAATTGTAAAATGGTCTTACCTATTGGCGATTTCGTTCCAATTCACATTCCAAGTAATATTCGGCATGCTAATTACATTGCCGGTTGCCAAATTGCATTATCTCTTATAGTTTCCGAGATATGGACTATCGATAATTTACACCTTAGGATCTGCTTCTAACTTGGGCCCAAATTGTAAAATGGTCTTATCTATTGGCGATTTCGTTCCAATTCACATTCCAAGTAATATTCGGCATGCTAATTACATTACCGGTTGCCAAATTGCATTATCTCTTATAGTTTCCGAGATATGGACTATCGATAATTTACACCTTAGGCTCTGCTGCTAACTTGGGCCCAAATTGTAAAATGGCCTTATCTATTGGCGATTTCGTTCCAATTCACATTCCAAGTAATATTCGGCATGCTAATTACATTGCCGGTTGCCAAATTGCATTATCTCTTATAGTTTCCGAGATATGGACTATCGATAATTTACACCTCAGGCTCTGCTTCTAACTTGGGCCCAAATTGTAAAATGGTCTTATCTATTGGCGATTTCGTTCCAATTCACATTCCAAGTAATATTCGGCATGCTAATTACATTGCCGTTTGCCAAATTGAATTATCTCTTATAGTTTCCGAGATATGGACTATCGATAATTTACACCTCAGGCTCTGCTTCTAACTTGGGCCCAAATTGTAAAATGGTCTTACCTATTGGCGATTTCGTTCCAATTCACATTCCAAGTAATATTCGGCATGCTAATTACATTGCCGGTTGCCAAATTGCATTATCTCTTATAGTTTCCGAGATATGGACTATCGATAATTTACACCTTAGGCTCTGCTTCTAACTTGGGCCCAAATTGTAAAATGGTCTTATCTATTGGCGATTTCGTTCCAATTCACATTCCAAGTAATATTCGGCATGCTAATTACATTGCCGGTTGCCAAATTGCATTATCTCTTATAGTTTCCGAGATATGGACTATCGATAATTTACACCTTAGGCTCTGCTTCTAACTTGGGCCCAAATTGTAAAATGGTCTTATCTATTGGCGATTTCGTCCCAATTCACATTCCAAGTGATATTCGACATGCTAATTACATTGCCGGTTGCGAAATTGCATTATCTCTTATAGTTTCCGAGATATGGACTATCGATAATTTACACCTTAGGCTCTGCTTCTAACTTGGGCCCAAATTGTAAAATGGTCTTATCTATTGGCGATTTCGTTCCAATTCACATACCAAGTAATATTCGGCATGCTAATTACATTGCCGGTTGCCAAATTGCATTATCTCTTATAGTTTCCGAGATATGGACTATCGATAATTTACACCTTAGGCTCTGCTTCTAACTTGGGCCCAAATTGTAAAATGGTCTTATCTATTGGCGATTTCGTTCCAATTCACATACCAAGTAATATTCGGCATGCTAATTACATTGCCGGTTGCCAAATTGCATTATCTCTTATAGTTTCCGAGATATGGACTATCGATAATTTACACCTTAGGCTCTGCTTCTAACTTGGGCCCAAATTGTAAAATGGTCTTATCTATTGGCGATTTAGTTGCAATTCACATTCCAAGTAATATTCGGCATGCTAATTACATTGCCGGTTGCCAAATTGCATTATCTCTTATAGTTTCCGAGATATGGACTATCGATAATTTACACCTTAGGCTCTGCTTCTAACTTGGGCCCAAATTGTAAAATGGCCTTACCTATTGGCGATTTCGTTCCAATTCACATTCCAAGTAATATTCGGCATGCTAATTACATTGCCGGTTGCCAAATTGCATTATCTCTTATAGTTTCCGAGATATGGACTATCGATAATTCACACCTTAGGCTCTGCTTCTAACTTGGGCCCAAATTGTAAAATAGTCTTATCTATTGGCGATTTCGTTCCAATTCACACTCCAAGTAATATTCGGCATGCTAATTACATTGCCGGTTGCGAAATTGCATTATCTCTTATAGTTTCCGAGATATGGACTATCCATAATTTACACCTTAGGCTCTGCTTCTAACGTGGGCCCAAATTGTAAAATGGTCTTATCTATTGGCGATTTCGTTCCAATTCACATTCCAAGTAATATTCGGCATGCTAATTACATTGCCGGTTGCGAAATTGCATTATCTCTTATAGTTTCCGAGATATGGACTATCAATAATTTACACCTTAGGCTCTGCTTCTAACTTGGGCCCAAATTGTAAAATGGTCTTATCTATTGGCGATTTCGTTCCAATTCACATTCCAAGTAATATTCGGCATGCTAATTACATTGCCGGTTGCCAAATTGCATTATCTCTTATAGTTTCCGAGATATGGACTATCGATAATTTACACCTTAGGCTCTGCTTCTAACTTGGGCCCAAATTGTAAAATGGTCTTATCTATTGGCGATTTCGTTCCAATTCACATTCCAAGTAATATTCGGCATGCTAATTACATTGCCGGTTGCCAAATTGCATTATCTCTTATAGTTTCCGAGATATGGACTATCGATAATTTACACCTTAGGCTCTGCTTCTAACTTGGGCCCAAATTGTAAAATGGTCTTATCTATTGGCGATTTCGTTCCAATTCACATTCCAAGTAATATTCGGCATGCTAATTACATTGCCGGTTGCCAAATTGCATTATCTCTTATAGTTTCCGAGATATGGACTATCGATAATTTACACCTTAGGCTCTGCTTCTAACTTGGGCCCAAATTGTAAAATGGTCTTATCTATTGGCGATTTCGTTCCAATTCACATTCCAAGTAATATTCGGCATGCTAATTACATTGCCGGTTGCCAAATTGCATTATCTCTTATAGTTTCCGAGATATGGACTATCGATAATTTACACCTTAGGCTCTGCTTCTAACTTGGGCCCAAATTGTAAAATGGTCTTATCTATTGGCGATTTCGTCCCAATTCACATTCCAAGTGATATTCGGCATGCTAATTACATTGCCGGTTGCGAAATTGCATTATCTCTTATAGTTTCCGAGATATGGACTATCGATAATTTGCACCTTAGGCTCTGCTTCTAACTTGCTCCCAAATTGTAAAATGGTCTTATCTATTGGCGATTTCGTTCCAATTCACATTCCAAGTAATATTCGGCATGCTAATTACATTGCCGGTTGCCAAATTGCATTATCTCTTATAGTTTCCGAGATATGGACTATCGATAATTTACACCTTAGGCTCTGCTTCTAACTTGGGCCCAAATTGTAAAATGGTCTTATCTATTGGCGATTTCGTTCCAATTCACATTCCAATTAATATTCGGCATGCTAATTACATTGCCGGTTGCCAAATTGCATTATCTCTTATAGTTTCCGAGATATGGACTATCGATAATTTACACCTTAGGCTCTGCTTCTAACTTGGGCCCAAATTGTAAAATGGCCTTATCTATTGGCGATTTCGTTCCAATTCACATTCCAAGTAATATTCGGCATGCTAATTACATTGCCGGTTGCCAAATTGCATTATCTCTTATAGTTTCCGAGATATGGACTATCGATAATTTACACCTTAGGCTCTGCTTCTAACTTGGGCCCAAATTGTAAAATGGTCTTATCTATTGGCGATTTCGTTCCAATTCACATTCCAAGTAATATTCGGCATGCTAATTACATTGCCGGTTGCCAAATTGCATTATCTCTTATAGTTTCCGAGATATGGACTATCGATAATTTACACCTTAGGCTCTGCTTCTAACTTGGGCCCAAATTGTAAAATGGACTTATCTATTGGCGATTTCGTTCCAATTCACATTCCAAGTAATATTCGGCATGCTAATTACATTGTCGGTTGCCAAATTGAATTATCTCTTATAGTTTCCGAGATATGGACTATCGATAATTTACACCTTAGGCTCTGCTTCTAACTTGGGCCCAAATTGTAAAATGGTCTTACCTATTGGCGATTTCGTTCCAATTCACATTCCAAGTAATATTCGGCATGCTAATTACATTGCCGGTTGCCAAATTGCATTATCTCTTATAGTTTCCGAGATATGGACTATCGATAATTTACACCTTAGGCTCTGCTTCTAACTTGGGCCCAAATTGTAAAATGGACTTATCTATTGGCGATTTCGTTCCAATTCACATTCCAAGTAATATTCGGCATGCTAATTACATTGTCGGTTGCCAAATTGAATTATCTCTTATAGTTTCCGAGATATGGACTATCGATAATTTACACCTTAGGCTCTGCTTCTAACTTGGGCCCAAATTGTAAAATGGTCTTACCTATTGGCGATTTCGTTCCAATTCACATTCCAAGTAATATTCGGCATGCTAATTACATTGCCGGTTGCCAAATTGCATTATCTCTTATAGTTTCCGAGATATGGACTATCGATAATTTACACCTTAGGCTCTGCTTCTAACTTGGGCCCAAATTGTAAAATGGTCTTATCTATTGGCGATTTCGTTTCAATTCACATTCCAAGTAATATTCGGCGTGCTAATTACATTGCCGGATGCCAAATTGCATTATCTCTTATATTTTCCGAGATATGGACTATCGATAATTTACACCTTAGGCTCTGCTTCTAACTTGGGCCCAAATTGTAAAATGGTCTTATCTATTGGCGATTTCGTCCCAATTCACATTCCAAGTGATATTCGGCATGCTAATTATATTGCCGGTTGCGAAATTGCATTATCTCTTATAGTTTCCGAGATATGGACTATCGATAATTTGCACCTTAGGCTCTGCTTCTAACTTGCTCCCAAATTGTAAAATGGTCTTATCTATTGGCGATTTCGTTCCAATTCACATTCCAAGTAATATTCGGCATGCTAATTACATTGCCGGTTGCCAAATTGCATTATCTCTTATAGTTTCCGAGATATGGACTATCGATAATTTACACCTTAGGCTCTGCTTCTAACTTGGGCCCAAATTGTAAAATGGTCTTATCTATTGGCGATTTCGTTCCAATTCACATTCCAATTAATATTCGGCATGCTAATTACATTGCCGGTTGCCAAATTGCATTATCTCTTATAGTTTCCGAGATATGGACTATCGATAATTTACACCTTAGGCTCTGCTTCTAACTTGGGCCCAAATTGTAAAATGGCCTTATCTATTGGCGATTTCGTTCCAATTCACATTCCAAGTAATATTCGGCATGCTAATTACATTGCCGGTTGCCAAATTGCATTATCTCATATAGTTTCCGAGATATGGACTATCGATAATTTACACCTTAGGCTCTGCTTCTAACTTGGGCCCAAATTGTAAAATGGTCTTATCTATTGGCGATTTCGTCCCAATTCACATTCCAAGTGATATTCGGCATGCTAATTACATTGCCGGTTGCGAAATTGCATTATCTCTTATAGTTTCCGAGATATGGACTATCAATTATTTACACCTTAGGCTCTGCTTCTAACTTGGGCCCAAATTGTAAAATGGTCTTATCTATTGGCGATTTCGTTCCAATTCACATTCCAAGTAATATTCGGCATGCTAATTACATTGCCGGTTGCCAAATTGCATTATCTCTTATAGTTTCCGAGATATGGACTATCGATAATTTACACCTTAGGCTCTGCTTCTAACTTGGGCCCAAATTGTAAAATGGTCTTATCTATTGGCGATTTCGTTCCAATTTACATTCCAAGTAATATTCGGCATGCTAATTACATTGCCGGTTGCGAAATTGCATTATCTCTTATAGTTTCCGAGATATGGACTATCGATAATTTACACCTTAGGCTCTGCTTCTAACTTGGGCCCAAATTGTAAAATGGTCTTATCTATTGGCGATTTCGTTCCAATTCACATTCCAAGTAATATTCGGCATACTAATTACATTGCCGGTTGCCAAATTGCATTATCTCTTATAGTTTCCGAGATATGGACTATCGATAATTTACACCTTAGGCTCTGCTTCTAACTTGGGCCCAAATCGTAAAATGGTCTTACCTATTGGCGATTCCGTTCCAATTCACATTCCAAGTAATATTCGGCATGCTAATTACATTGCCGGTTGCCAAATTGCATTATCCCTTATAGTTTCCGAGATATGGACTATCGATAATTTACACCTTAGGCTCTGCTTCTAACTTGGGCCCAAATTGTAAAATGGTCTTATCTATTGGCGATTTCGTCCCAATTCACATTCCAAGTGATATTCGGCATGCTAATTACATTGCCGGTTGCGAAATTGCATTATCTCTTATAGTTTCCGAGATATGGACTATCGATAATTTGCACCTTAGGCTCTGCTTCTAACTTGCTCCCAAATTGTAAAATGGTCTTATCTATTGGCGATTTCGTTCCAATTCACATTCCAAGTAATATTCGGCATGCTAATTACATTGCCGGTTGCCAAATTGCATTATCTCTTATAGTTTCCGAGATATGGACTATCGATAATTTACACCTTAGGCTCTGCTTCTAACTTGGGCCCAAATTGTAAAATGGTCTTATCTATTGGCGATTTCGTTCCAATTGACATTCCAAGTAATATTCGGCATGCTAATTACATTGCCGGTTGCCAAATTGAATTATCTCTTATAGTTTCCGAGATATGGACTATCGATAATTTACACCTTAGGCTCTGCTTCTAACTTGGGCCCAAATTGTAAAATGGTCTTATCTATTGGCGATTTGGTTCCAATTCACATTCCAAGTAATATTGGGCATGCTAATTACATTGCCGGTTGCCAAATTGCATTATCTCTTATAGTTTCCGAGATATGGACTATCGATAATTTACACCATAGGCTCTGCTTCTAACTTGGGCCCAAATTGTAAAATGGTCTTACCTATTGGCGATTTCGTTCCAATTCACATTCCAAGTAATATTCGGCATGCTAATTACATTGCCGGTTGCCAAATTGCATTATCTCTTATAGTTTCCGAGATATGGACTATCGATAATTTACACCTTAGGCTCTGCTTCTAACTTGGGCCCAAATTGTAAAATGGCCTTATCTATTGGCGATTTCGTCCCAATTCACATTCCAAGTAATATTCGGCATGCTAATTACATTGCCGTTGCCAAATTGCATTATCTCTTATAGTTTCCGAGATATGGACTATCGATAATTTACACCTTAGGCTCTGCTTCTAACTTGGGCCCAAATTGTAAAATGGCCTTATCTATTGGCGATTTCGTCCCAATTCACATTCCAAGTAATATTCGGCATGCTAATTACATTGCCGGTTGCCAAATTGAATTATCTCTTATAGTTTCCGAGATATGGACTATCGATAATTTACACCTCAGGCTCTGCTTCTAACTTGGGCCCAAATTGTAAAATGGTCTTACCTATTGGCGATTTCGTTCCAATTCACATTCCAAGTAATATTCGGCATGCTAATTACATTGCCGGTTGCCAAATTGCATTATCTCTTATAGTTTCCGAGATATGGACTATCGATAATTTACACCTTAGGATCTGCTTCTAACTTGGGCCCAAATTGTAAAATGGTCTTATCTATTGGCGATTTCGTTCCAATTCACATTCCAAGTAATATTCGGCATGCTAATTACATTGCCGGTTGCCAAATTGCATTATCTCTTATAGTTTCCGAGATATGGACTATCGATAATTTACACCTTAGGCTCTGCTGCTAACTTGGGCCCAAATTGTAAAATGGCCTTATCTATTGGCGATTTCGTTCCAATTCACATTCCAAGTAATATTCGGCATGCTAATTACATTGCCGGTTGCCAAATTGCATTATCTCTTATAGTTTCCGAGATATGGACTATCGATAATTTACACCTCAGGCTCTGCTTCTAACTTGGGCCCAAATTGTAAAATGGTCTTATCTATTGGCGATTTCGTTCCAATTCACATTCCAAGTAATATTCGGCATGCTAATTACATTGCCGTTTGCCAAATTGAATTATCTCTTATAGTTTCCGAGATATGGACTATCGATAATTTACACCTCAGGCTCTGCTTCTAACTTGGGCCCAAATTGTAAAATGGTCTTACCTATTGGCGATTTCGTTCCAATTCACATTCCAAGTAATATTCGGCATGCTAATTACATTGCCGGTTGCCAAATTGCATTATCTCTTATAGTTTCCGAGATATGGACTATCGATAATTTACACCTTAGGCTCTGCTTCTAACTTGGGCCCAAATTGTAAAATGGTCTTATCTATTGGCGATTTCGTTCCAATTCACATTCCAAGTAATATTCGGCATGCTAATTACATTGCCGGTTGCCAAATTGCATTATCTCTTATAGTTTCCGAGATATGGACTATCGATAATTTACACCTTAGGCTCTGCTTCTAACTTGGGCCCAAATTGTAAAATGGTCTTATCTATTGGCGATTTCGTCCCAATTCACATTCCAAGTGATATTCGGCATGCTAATTACATTGCCGGTTGCGAAATTGCATTATCTCTTATAGTTTCCGAGATATGGACTATCGATAATTTACACCTTAGGCTCTGCTTCTAACTTGGGCCCAAATTGTAAAATGGTCTTATCTATTGGCGATTTCGTTCCAATTCACATACCAAGTAATATTCGGCATGCTAATTACATTGCCGGTTGCCAAATTGCATTATCTCTTATAGTTTCCGAGATATGGACTATCGATAATTTACACCTTAGGCTCTGCTTCTAACTTGGGCCCAAATTGTAAAATGGTCTTATCTATTGGCGATTTAGTTGCAATTCACATTCCAAGTAATATTCGGCATGCTAATTACATTGCCGGTTACCAAATTGCATTATCTCTTATAGTTTCCGAGATATGGACTATCGATAATTTACACCTTAGGCTCTGCTTCTAACTTGGGCCCAAATTGTAAAATGGTCTTATCTATTGTCGATTTCGTTCCAATTCACATTCCAAGTAATATTCGGCATGCTAATTACATTGCCGGTTGCCAAATTGCATTATCTCTTATAGTTTCCGAGATATGGACTATCGATAATTTACACCTTAGGCTCTGCTTCTAACTTGGGCCCAAATTGTAAAATGGCCTTACCTATTGGCGATTTCGTTCCAATTCACATTCCAAGTAATATTCGGCATGCTAATTACATTGCCGGTTGCCAAATTGCATTATCTCTTATAGTTTCCGAGATATGGACTATCGATAATTCACACCTTAGGCTCTGCTTCTAACTTGGGCCCAAATTGTAAAATAGTCTTATCTATTGGCGATTTCGTTCCAATTCACACTCCAAGTAATATTCGGCATGCTAATTACATTGCCGGTTGCGAAATTGCATTATCTCTTATAGTTTCCGAGATATGGACTATCCATAATTTACACCTTAGGCTCTGCTTCTAACGTGGGCCCAAATTGTAAAATGGTCTTATCTATTGGCGATTTCGTTCCAATTCACATTCCAAGTAATATTCGGCATGCTAATTACATTGCCGGTTGCGAAATTGCATTATCTCTTATAGTTTCCGAGATATGGACTATCAATAATTTACACCTTAGGCTCTGCTTCTAACTTGGGCCCAAATTGTAAAATGGTCTTATCTATTGGCGATTTCGTTCCAATTCACATTCCAAGTAATATTCGGCATGCTAATTACATTGCCGGTTGCCAAATTGCATTATCTCTTATAGTTTCCGAGATATGGACTATCGATAATTTACACCTTAGGCTCTGCTTCTAACTTGGGCCCAAATTGTAAAATGGTCTTATCTATTGGCGATTTCGTTCCAATTCACATTCCAAGTAATATTCGGCATGCTAATTACATTGCCGGTTGCCAAATTGCATTATCTCTTATAGTTTCCGAGATATGGACTATCGATAATTTACACCTTAGGCTCTGCTTCTAACTTGGGCCCAAATTGTAAAATGGTCTTATCTATTGGCGATTTCGTTCCAATTCACATTCCAAGTAATATTCGGCATGCTAATTACATTGCCGGTTGCCAAATTGCATTATCTCTTATAGTTTCCGAGATATGGACTATCGATAATTTACACCTTAGGCTCTGCTTCTAACTTGGGCCCAAATTGTAAAATGGTCTTATCTATTGGCGATTTAGTTGCAATTCACATTCCAAGTAATATTCGGCATGCTAATTACATTGCCGGTTGCCAAATTGCATTATCTCTTATAGTTTCCGAGATATGGACTATCGATAATTTACACCTTAGGCTCTGCTTCTAACTTGGGCCCAAATTGTAAAATGGTCTTATCTATTGGCGATTTCGTTCCAATTCACATTCCAAGTAATATTCGGCATGCTAATTACATTGCCGGTTGCCAAATTGCATTATCTCTTATAGTTTCCGAGATATGGACTATCGATAATTTACACTTTAGGCTCTGCTTCTAACTTGGGCCCAAATTGTAAAATGGTCTTATCTATTGGCGATTTCGTTCCAATTTACATTCCAAGTAATATTCGGCATGCTAATTACATTGCCGGTTGCCAAATTGCATTATCTCTTATAGTTTCCGAGATATGGACTATCGATAATTTACACCTTAGGCTCTGCTTCTAACTTGGGCCCAAATTGTAAAATGGCCTTATCTATTGGCGATTTCGTTCCAATTCACACTCCAAGTAATATTCGGCATGCTAATTACATTGCCGGTTGCGAAATTGCATTATCTCTTATAGTTTCCGAGATATGGACTATCGATAATTTACACCTTAGGTTCTGCTTCTAACTTGGGCCCAAATTGTAAAATGGTCTTATCTATTGGCGATTTCGTTCCAATTCACATTCCAAGTAATATTCGGCATGCTAATTACATTGCCGGTTGCCAAATTGCATTATCTCTTATAGTTTCCGAGATATGGACTATCGATAATTTACACCTTAGGCTCTGCTTCTAACTTGGGCCCAAATTGTAAAATGGTCTTACCTATTGGCGATTCCGTTCCAATTCACATTCCAAGTAATATTCGGCATGCTAATTACATTGCCGGTTGCCAAATTGCATTATCTCTTATAGTTTCCGAGATATGGACTATCGATAATTTACACCTTAGGCTCTGCTTCTAACTTGGGCCCAAATTGTAAAATGGTCTTATCTATTGGCGATTTCGTTCCAATTCACATTCCAAGTAATATTCGGCATGCTAATTACATTGCCGGTTGCCAAATTGCATTATCTCTTATAGTTTCCGAGATATGGACTATCGATAATTTACACCTTAGGCTCTGCTTCTAACTTGGGCCCAAATTGTAAAATGGTCTTATCTATTGGCGATTTCGTCCCAATTCACATTCCAAGTGATATTCGGCATGCTAATTACATTGCCGGTTGCGAAATTGCATTATCTCTTATAGTTTCCGAGATATGGACTATCGATAATTTGCACCTTAGGCTCTGCTTCTAACTTGCTCCCAAATTGTAAAATGGTCTTATCTATTGGCGATTTCGTTCCAATTCACATTCCAAGTAATATTCGGCATGCTAATTACATTGCCGGTTGCCAAATTGCATTATCTCTTATAGTTTCCGAGATATGGACTATCGATAATTTACACCTTAGGCTCTGCTTCTAACTTGGGCCCAAATTGTAAAATGGTCTTATCTATTAGCGATTTCGTTCCAATTCACATTCCAATTAATATTCGGCATGCTAATTACATTGCCGGTTGCCAAATTGCATTATCTCTTATAGTTTCCGAGATAAGGACTATCGATAATTTACACCTTAGGCTCTGCTTCTAACTTGGGCCCAAATTGTAAAATGGCCTTATCTATTGGCGATTTCGTTCCAATTCACATTCCAAGTAATATTCGGCATGCTAATTACATTGCCGGTTGCCAAATTGCATTATCTCTTATAGTTTCCGAGATATGGACTATCGATAATTTACACCTTAGGCTCTGCTTCTAACTTGGGCCCAAATTGTAAAATGGTCTTATCTATTGGCGATTTCGTTTCAATTCACATTCCAAGTAATATTCGGCGTGCTAATTACATTGCCGGATGCCAAATTGCATTATCTCTTATATTTTCCGAGATATGGACTATCGATAATTTACACCTTAGGCTCTGCTTCTAACTTGGGCCCAAATTGTAAAATAGTCTTATCTATTGGCGATTTCGTCCCAATTCACATTCCAAGTGATATTCGGCATGCTAATTACATTGCCGGTTGCGAAATTGCATTATCTCTTATAGTTTCCGAGATATGGACTATCAATTATTTACACCTTAGGCTCTGCTTCTAACTTGGGCCCAAATTGTAAAATGGTCTTATCTATTGGCGATTTCGTTCCAACTCACATTCCAAGTAATATTCGGCATGCTAATTACATTGCCGGTTGCCAAATTGCATTATCTCTTATAGTTTCCGAGATATGGACTATCGATAATTTACACATTAGGCTCTGCTTCTAACTTGGGCCCAAATTGTAAAATGGTCTTATCTATTGGCGATTTCGTTCCAATTCACATTCCAAGTAATATTCGGCATGCTAATTACATTGCCGGTTGCCAAATTGCATTATCTCTTATAGTTTCCGAGATATGGACTATCGATAATTTACACCTTAGGCTCTGCTTCTAACTTGGGCCCAAATTGTAAAATGGTCTTATCTATTGGCGATTTCGTTCCAATTCACATTCCAAGTAATATTCGGCATGCTAATTACATTGCCGGTTGCCAAATTGCATTATCTCTTATAGTTTCCGAGATATGGACTATCGATAATTTACACCTTAGGCTCTGCTTCTAACTTGGGCCCAAATTGTAAAATGGTCTTATCTATTGGCGATTTCGTTCCAATTCACATTCCAAGTAATATTCGGCATGCTAATTACATTGCCGGTTGCCAAATTGCATTATCTCTTATAGTTTCCGAGATATGGACTATCGATAATTTACACCTTAGGCTCTGCTTCTAACTTGGGCCCAAATTGTAAAATGGTCTTATCTATTGGCGATTTCGTTCCAATTCACATTCCAAGTAATATTGGGCATGCTAATTACATTGCCGATTGCCAAATTGCATTATCTCTTATAGTTTCCGAGATATGGACTATCGATAAATTACACCATAGGCTCTGCTTCTAACTTGGGCCCAAATTGTAAAATGGTCTTACCTATTGGCGATTTCGTTCCAATTCACATTCCAAGTAATATTCGGCATGCTAATTACATTGCCGGTTGCCAAATTGAATTATCTCTTATAGTTTCCGAGATATGGACTATCGATAATTTACACCTTAGGCTCTGCTTCTAACTTGGGCCCAAATTGTAAAATGGTCTTATCTATTGGCGATTTCGTTCCAATTCACATTCCAAGTAATATTCGGCATGCTAATTACATTGCCGGTTGCCAAATTGCATTATCTCTTATAGTTTCCGAGATATGGACTATCGATAATTTACACCTTAGGCTCTGCTTCTAACTTGGGCCCAAATTGTAAAATGGCCTTATCTATTGGCGATTTCGTCCCAATTCACATTCCAAGTAATATTCGGCATGCTAATTACATTGCCGGTTGCGAAATTGCATTATCTCTTATAGTTTCCGAGATATGGACTATCGATAATTTACACCTTAGGCTCTGCTTCTAACTTGGGCCCAAATTGTAAAATGGTCTTATCTATTGGCGATTTCGTTCCAATTCACATTCCAAGTAATATTCGGCATGCTAATTACATTGCCGGTTGCCAAATTGAATTATCTCTTATAGTTTCCGAGATATGGACTATCGATAATTTACACCTTAGGCTCTGCTTCTAACTTGGGCCCAAATTGTAAAATGGTCTTATCTATTGGCGATTTCGTTCCAATTCACATTCCAAGTAATATTGGGCATGCTAATTACATTGCCGGTTGCCAAATTGCATTATCTCTTATAGTTTCCGAGATATGGACTATCGATAAATTACACCATAGGCTCTGCTTCTAACTTGGGCCCAAATTGTAAAATGGTCTTACCTATTGGCGATTTCGTTCCAATTCACATTCCAAGTAATATTCGGCATGCTAATTACATTGCCGGTTGCCAAATTGCATTATCTCTTATAGTTTCCGAGATATGGACTATCGATAATTTGCACCTTAGGCTCTGCTTCTAACTTGCTCCCAAATTGTAAAATGGTCTTATCTATTGGCGATTTCGTTCCAATTCACATTCCAAGTAATATTCGGCATGCTAATTACATTGCCGGTTGCCAAATTGCATTATCTCTTATAGTTTCCGAGATATGGACTATCGATAATTAACACCTTAGGCTCTGCTTCTAACTTGGGCCCAAATTGTAAAATGGTCTTATCTATTAGCGATTTCGTTCCAATTCACATTCCAATTAATATTCGGCATGCTAATTACATTGCCGGTTTGCCAAATTGCATTATCTCTTATAGTTTCCGAGATAAGGACTATCGATAATTTACACCTTAGGCTCTGCTTCTAACTTGGGCCCAAATTGTAAAATGGCCTTATCTATTGGCGATTTCGTTCCAATTCACATTCCAAGTAATATTCGGCATGCTAATTACATTGCCGGTTGCCAAATTGCATTATCTCTTATAGTTTCCGAGATATGGACTATCGATAATTTACACCTTAGGCTCTGCTTCTAACTTGGGCCCAAATTGTAAAATGGTCTTATCTATTGGCGATTTCGTTCCAATTCACATTCCAAGTAATATTCGGCATGCTAATTACATTGCCGGTTGCCAAATTGCATTATCTCTTATAGTTTCCGAGATATGGACTATCGATAATTTACACCTTAGGCTCTGCTTCTAACTTGGGCCCAAATTGTAAAATGGACTTATCTATTGGCGATTTCGTTCCAATTCACATTCCAAGTAATATTCGGCATGCTAATTACATTGTCGGTTGCCAAATTGAATTATCTCTTATAGTTTCCGAGATATGGACTATCGATAATTTACACCTTAGGCTCTGCTTCTAACTTGGGCCCAAATTGTAAAATGGTCTTACCTATTGGCGATTTCGTTCCAATTCACATTCCAAGTAATATTCGGCATGCTAATTACATTGCCGGTTGCCAAATTGCATTATCTCTTATAGTTTCCGAGATATGGACTATCGATAATTTACACCTTAGGCTCTGCTTCTAACTTGGGCCCAAATTGTAAAATGGTCTTATCTATTGGCGATTTCGTTTCAATTCACATTCCAAGTAATATTCGGCGTGCTAATTACATTGCCGGATGCCAAATTGCATTATCTCTTATATTTTCCGAGATATGGACTATCGATAATTTACACCTTAGGCTCTGCTTCTAACTTGGGCCCAAATTGTAAAATAGTCTTATCTATTGGCGATTTCGTCCCAATTCACATTCCAAGTGATATTCGGCATGCTAATTACATTGCCGGTTGCGAAATTGCATTATCTCTTATAGTTTCCGAGATATGGACTATCAATTATTTACACCTTAGGCTCTGCTTCTAACTTGGGCCCAAATTGTAAAATGGTGTTATCTATTGGCGATTTCGTTCCAACTCACATTCCAAGTAATATTCGGCATGCTAATTACATTGCCGGTTGCCAAATTGCATTATCTCTTATAGTTTCCGAGATATGGACTATCGATAATTTACACATTAGGCTCTGCTTCTAACTTGGGCCCAAATTGTAAAATGGTCTTATCTATTGGCGATTTCGTTCCAATTCACATTCCAAGTAATATTCGGCATGCTAATTACATTGCCGGTTGCCAAATTGCATTATCTCTTATAGTTTCCGAGATATGGACTATCGATAATTTACACCTTAGGCTCTGCTTCTAACTTGGGCCCAAATTGTAAAATGGTCTTATCTATTGGCGATTTCGTTCCAATTCACATTCCAAGTAATATTCGGCATGCTAATTACATTGCCGGTTGCCAAATTGCATTATCTCTTATAGTTTCCGAGATATGGACTATCGATAATTTACACCTTAGGCTCTGCTTCTAACTTGGGCCCAAATTGTAAAATGGTCTTATCTATTGGCGATTTCGTTCCAATTCACATTCCAAGTAATATTCGGCATGCTAATTACATTGCCGGTTGCCAAATTGCATTATCTCTTATAGTTTCCGAGATATGGACTATCGATAATTTACACCTTAGGCTCTGCTTCTAACTTGGGCCCAAATTGTAAAATGGTCTTATCTATTGGCGATTTCGTTCCAATTCACACTCCTAGTAATATTCGGCATGCTAATTACATTGCCGGTTGCGAAATTGCATTATCTCTTATAGTTTCCGAGATATGGACTATCAATAATTTACACCTTAGGCTCTGCTTCTAACTTGGGCCCAAATTGTAAAATGGTCTTATCTATTGGCGATTTCGTTCCAATTCACATTCCAAGTAATATTCGGCATGCTAATTACATTGCCGGTTGCCAAATTGCATTATCTCTTATAGTTTCCGAGATATGGACTATCGATAATTTACACCTTAGGCTCTGCTTCTAACTTGGGCCCAAATTGTAAAATGGCCTTATCTATTGGCGATTTCGTCCCAATTCACATTCCAAGTAATATTCGGCATGCTAATTACATTGCCGGTTGCGAAATTGCATTATCTCTTATAGTTTCCGAGATATGGACTATCGATAATTTACACCTTAGGCTCTGCTTCTAACTTGGGCCCAAATTGTAAAATGGTCTTATCTATTGGCGATTTCGTTCCAATTCACATTCCAAGTAATATTCGGCATGCTAATTACATTGCCGGTTGCCAAATTGAATTATCTCTTATAGTTTCCGAGATATGGACTATCGATAATTTACACCTTAGGCTCTGCTTCTAACTTGGGCCCAAATTGTAAAATGGTCTTATCTATTGGCGATTTCGTTCCAATTCACATTCCAAGTAATATTGGGCATGCTAATTACATTGCCGGTTGCCAAATTGCATTATCTCTTATAGTTTCCGAGATATGGACTATCGATAAATTACACCATAGGCTCTGCTTCTAACTTGGGCCCAAATTGTAAAATGGTCTTACCTATTGGCGATTTCGTTCCAATTCACATTCCAAGTAATATTCGGCATGCTAATTACATTGCCGGTTGCCAAATTGCATTATCTCTTATAGTTTCCGAGATATGGACTATCGATAATTTACACCTTAGGCTCTGCTTCTAACTTGGGCCCAAATTGTAAAATGGTCTTATCTATTGGCGATTTCGTTCCAATTCACATTCCAATTAATATTCGGCATGCTAATTACATTGCCGGTTGCCAAATTGCATTATCTCTTATAGTTTCCGAGATATGGACTATCGATAATTTACACCTTAGGCTCTGCTTCTAACTTGGGCCCAAATTGTAAAATGGTCTTATCTATTGGCGATTTCGTTCCAATTCACATTCCAAGTAATATTCGGCATGCTAATTACATTGCCGGTTGCCAAATTGCATTATCTCTTATAGTTTCCGAGATATGGACTATCGATAATTTACACCTTAGGCTCTGCTTCTAACTTGGGCCCAAATTGTAAAATGGACTTATCTATTGGCGATTTCGTTCCAATTCACATTCCAAGTAATATTCGGCATGCTAATTACATTGTCGGTTGCCAAATTGAATTATCTCTTATAGTTTCCGATATATGGACTATCGATAATTTACACCTTAGGCTCTGCTTCTAACTTGGGCCCAAATTGTAAAATGGTCTTACCTATTGGCGATTTCGTTCCAATTCACATTCCTAGTAATATTCGGCATGCTAATTACATTGCCGGTTGCCAAATTGCATTATCTCTTATAGTTTCCGAGATATGGACTATCGATAATTTACACCTTAGGCTCTGCTTCTAACTTGGGCCCAAATTGTAAAATGGTCTTATCTATTGGCGATTTCGTTTCAATTCACATTCCAAGTAATATTCGGCATGCTAATTACATTGCCGGATGCCAAATTGCATTATCTCTTATAGTTTCCGAGATATGGACTATCGATAATTTACACCTTAGGCTCTGCTTCTAACTTGGGCCCAAATTGTAAAATGGTCTTATCTATTGGCGATTTCGTCCCAATTCACATTCCAAGTGATATTCGGCATGCTAATTACATTGCCGGTTGCGAAATTGCATTATCTCTTATAGTTTCCGAGATATGGACTATCAATAATTTACACCTTAGGCTCTGCTTCTAACTTGGGCCCAAATTGTAAAATGGTCTTATCTATTGGCGATTTCGTTCCAATTCACATTCCAAGTAATATTCAGCATGCTAATTACATTGCCGGTTGTCAAATTGCATTATCTCTTATAGTTTCCGAGATATGGACTATCGATAATTTACACATTAGGCTCTGCTTCTAACTTGGGCCCAAATTGTAAAATGGTCTTATCTATTGGCGATTTCGTTCCAATTCACATTCCAAGTAATATTCGGCATGCTAATTACATTGCCGGTTGCCAAATTGCATTATCTCTTATAGTTTCCGAGATATGGACTATCGATAATTTACACCTTAGGCTCTGCTTCTAACTTGGGCCCAAATTGTAAAATGGTCTTATCTATTGGCGATTTCGTTCCAATTCACATTCCAAGTAATATTCGGCATGCTAATTACATTGCCGGTTGCCAAATTGCATTATCTCTTATAGTTTCCGAGATATGGACTATCGATAATTTCCACCTTTGGCTCTGCTTCTAACTTGGGCCCAAATTGTAAAATGGTCTTATCTATTGGCGATTTAGTTGCAATTCACATTCCAAGTAATATTCGGCATGCTAATTACATTGCCGGTTGCCAAATTGCATTATCTCTTATAGTTTCCGAGATATGGACTATCGATAATTTACACCTTAGTCTCTGCTTCTAACTTGGGCCCAAATTGTAAAATGATCTTATCTATTGGCGATTTCGTTCCAATTCACATTCCAAGTAATATTCGGCATGCTAATTACATTGCCGGTTGCCAAATTGCATTATCTCTTATAGTTTCCGAGATATGGACTATCGATAATTTACACCTTAGGCTCTGCTTCTAACTTGGGCCCAAAGTGTAAAATGGTCTTATCTATTGGCGATTTCGTTCCAATTTACATTCCAAGTAATATTCGGCATGCTAATTACATTGCCGGTTGCCAAATTGCATTATCTCTTATAGTTTCCGAGATATGGACTATCGATAATTTACACCTTAGGCTCTGCTTCTAACTTGGGCCCAAATTGTAAAATGGTCTTATCTATTGGCGATTTCGTTCCAATTCACACTCCAAGTAATATTCGGCATGCTAATTACATTGCCGGTTGCGAAATTGCATTATCTCTTATAGTTTCCGAGATATGGACTATCGATAATTTACACCTTAGGCTCTGCTTCTAACTTGGGCCCAAATTGTAAAATGGTCTTATCTATTGGCGATTTCGTTCCAATTCACATTCCAAGTAATATTCGGCATGCTAACTACATTGCCGGTTGCCAAATTGCATTATCTCTTATAGTTTCCGAGATATGGACTATCGATAATTTACACCTTAGGCTCTGCTTCTAACTTGGGCCCAAATTGTAAAATGGTCTTACCTATTGGCGATTCCGTTCCAATTCACATTCCAAGTAATATTCGGCATGCTAATTACATTGCCGGTTGCCAAATTGCATTATCTCTTCTAGTTTCCGAGATATGGACTATCGATAATTTACACCTTAGGCTCTGCTTCTAACTTGGGCCCAAATTGTAAAATGGTCTTATCTATTGGCGATTTCGTCCCAATTCACATTCCAAGTGATATTCGGCATGCTAATTACATTGCCGGTTGCGAAATTGCATTATCTCTTATAGTTTCCGAGATATGGACTATCGATAATTTGCACCTTAGGCTCTGCTTCTAACTTGCTCCCAAATTGTAAAATGGTCTTATCTATTGGCGATTTCGTTCCAATTCACATTCCAAGTAATATTCGGCATGCTAATTACATTGCCGGTTGCCAAATTGCATTATCTCTTATAGTTTCCGAGATATGGACTATCGATAATTTACACCTTAGGCTCTGCTTCTAACTTGGGCCCAAATTGTAAAATGGTCTTATCTATTGGCGATTTCGTTCCAATTCACATTCCAAGTAATATTCGGCATGCTAATTACATTGCCGGTTGCCAAATTGCATTAACTCTTATAGTTTCCGAGATATGGACTATCGATAATTTACACCTTAGGCTCTGCTTCTAACTTGGGCCCAAATTGTAAAATGGCCTTATCTATTGGCGATTTCGTCCCAATTCACATTCCAAGTAATATTCGGCATGCTAATTACATTGCCGGTTGCCAAATTGAATTATCTCTTATAGTTTCCGAGATATGGACTATCGATAATTTACACCTCAGGCTCTGCTTCTAACTTGGGCCCAAATTGTAAAATGGTCTTACCTATTGGCGATTTCGTTCCAATTCACATTCCAAGTAATATTCGGCATGCTAATTACATTGCCGGTTGCCAAATTGCATTATCTCTTATAGTTTCCGAGATATGGACTATCGATAATTTACACCTTAGGATCTGCTTCTAACTTGGGCCCAAATTGTAAAATGGTCTTATCTATTGGCGATTTCGTTCCAATTCACATTCCAAGTAATATTCGGCATGCTAATTACATTGCCGGTTGCCAAATTGCATTATCTCTTATAGTTTCCGAGATATGGACTATCGATAATTTACACCTTAGGCTCTGCTGCTAACTTGGGCCCAAATTGTAAAATGGCCTTATCTATTGGCGATTTCGTTCCAATTCACATTCCAAGTAATATTCGGCATGCTAATTACATTGCCGGTTGCCAAATTGCATTATCTCTTATAGTTTCCGAGATATGGACTATCGATAATTTACACCTCAGGCTCTGCTTCTAACTTGGGCCCAAATTGTAAAATGGTCTTATCTATTGGCGATTTCGTTCCAATTCACATTCCAAGTAATATTCGGCATGCTAATTACATTGCCGTTTGCCAAATTGAATTATCTCTTATAGTTTCCGAGATATGGACTATCGATAATTTACACCTCAGGCTCTGCTTCTAACTTGGGCCCAAATTGTAAAATGGTCTTACCTATTGGCGATTTCGTTCCAATTCACATTCCAAGTAATATTCGGCATGCTAATTACATTGCCGGTTGCCAAATTGCATTATCTCTTATAGTTTCCGAGATATGGACTATCGATAATTTACACCTTAGGCTCTGCTTCTAACTTGGGCCCAAATTGTAAAATGGTCTTATCTATTGGCGATTTCGTTCCAATTCACATTCCAAGTAATATTCGGCATGCTAATTACATTGCCGGTTGCCAAATTGCATTATCTCTTATAGTTTCCGAGATATGGACTATCGATAATTTACACCTTAGGCTCTGCTTCTAACTTGGGCCCAAATTGTAAAATGGTCTTATCTATTGGCGATTTCGTCCCAATTCACATTCCAAGTGATATTCGGCATGCTAATTACATTGCCGGTTGCGAAATTGCATTATCTCTTATAGTTTCCGAGATATGGACTATCGATAATTTACACCTTAGGCTCTGCTTCTAACTTGGGCCCAAATTGTAAAATGGTCTTATCTATTGGCGATTTCGTTCCAATTCACATTCCAAGTAATATTCGGCATGCTAATTACATTGCCGGTTGCCAAATTGCATTAACTCTTATAGTTTCCGAGATATGGACTATCGATAATTTACACCTTAGGCTCTGCTTCTAACTTGGGCCCAAATTGTAAAATGGCCTTATCTATTGGCGATTTCGTCCCAATTCACATTCCAAGTAATATTCGGCATGCTAATTACATTGCCGGTTGCCAAATTGAATTATCTCTTATAGTTTCCGAGATATGGACTATCGATAATTTACACCTCAGGCTCTGCTTCTAACTTGGGCCCAAATTGTAAAATGGTCTTACCTATTGGCGATTTCGTTCCAATTCACATTCCAAGTAATATTCGGCATGCTAATTACATTGCCGGTTGCCAAATTGCATTATCTCTTATAGTTTCCGAGATATGGACTATCGATAATTTACACCTTAGGATCTGCTTCTAACTTGGGCCCAAATTGTAAAATGGTCTTATCTATTGGCGATTTCGTTCCAATTCACATTCCAAGTAATATTCGGCATGCTAATTACATTGCCGGTTGCCAAATTGCATTATCTCTTATAGTTTCCGAGATATGGACTATCGATAATTTACACCTTAGGCTCTGCTGCTAACTTGGGCCCAAATTGTAAAATGGCCTTATCTATTGGCGATTTCGTTCCAATTCACATTCCAAGTAATATTCGGCATGCTAATTACATTGCCGGTTGCCAAATTGCATTATCTCTTATAGTTTCCGAGATATGGACTATCGATAATTTACACCTCAGGCTCTGCTTCTAACTTGGGCCCAAATTGTAAAATGGTCTTATCTATTGGCGATTTCGTTCCAATTCACATTCCAAGTAATATTCGGCATGCTAATTACATTGCCGTTTGCCAAATTGAATTATCTCTTATAGTTTCCGAGATATGGACTATCGATAATTTACACCTCAGGCTCTGCTTCTAACTTGGGCCCAAATTGTAAAATGGTCTTACCTATTGGCGATTTCGTTCCAATTCACATTCCAAGTAATATTCGGCATGCTAATTACATTGCCGGTTGCCAAATTGCATTATCTCTTATAGTTTCCGAGATATGGACTATCGATAATTTACACCTTAGGCTCTGCTTCTAACTTGGGCCCAAATTGTAAAATGGTCTTATCTATTGGCGATTTCGTTCCAATTCACATTCCAAGTAATATTCGGCATGCTAATTACATTGCCGGTTGCCAAATTGCATTATCTCTTATAGTTTCCGAGATATGGACTATCGATAATTTACACCTTAGGCTCTGCTTCTAACTTGGGCCCAAATTGTAAAATGGTCTTATCTATTGGCGATTTCGTCCCAATTCACATTCCAAGTGATATTCGGCATGCTAATTACATTGCCGGTTGCGAAATTGCATTATCTCTTATAGTTTCCGAGATATGGACTATCGATAATTTACACCTTAGGCTCTGCTTCTAACTTGGGCCCAAATTGTAAAATGGTCTTATCTATTGGCGATTTCGTTCCAATTCACATACCAAGTAATACTCGGCATGCTAATTACATTGCCGGTTGCCAAATTGCATTATCTCTTATAGTTTCCGAGATATGGACTATCGATAATTTACACCTTAGGCTCTGCTTCTAACTTGGGCCCAAATTGTAAAATGGTCTTATCTATTGGCGATTTAGTTGCAATTCACATTCCAAGTAATATTCGGCATGCTAATTACATTGCCGGTTACCAAATTGCATTATCTCTTATAGTTTCCGAGATATGGACTATCGATAATTTACACCTTAGGCTCTGCTTCTAACTTGGGCCCAAATTGTAAAATGGTCTTATCTATTGTCGATTTCGTTCCAATTCACATTCCAAGTAATATTCGGCATGCTAATTACATTGCCGGTTGCCAAATTGCATTATCTCTTATAGTTTCCGAGATATGGACTATCGATAATTTACACCTTAGGCTCTGCTTCTAACTTGGGCCCAAATTGTAAAATGGCCTTACCTATTGGCGATTTCGTTCCAATTCACATTCCAAGTAATATTCGGCATGCTAATTACATTGCCGGTTGCCAAATTGCATTATCTCTTATAGTTTCCGAGATATGGACTATCGATAATTCACACCTTAGGCTCTGCTTCTAACTTGGGCCCAAATTGTAAAATAGTCTTATCTATTGGCGATTTCGTTCCAATTCACACTCCAAGTAATATTCGGCATGCTAATTACATTGCCGGTTGCGAAATTGCATTATCTCTTATAGTTTCCGAGATATGGACTATCCATAATTTACACCTTAGGCTCTGCTTCTAACGTGGGCCCAAATTGTAAAATGGTCTTATCTATTGGCGATTTCGTTCCAATTCACATTCCAAGTAATATTCGGCATGCTAATTACATTGCCGGTTGCGAAATTGCATTATCTCTTATAGTTTCCGAGATATGGACTATCAATAATTTACACCTTAGGCTCTGCTTCTAACTTGGGCCCAAATTGTAAAATGGTCTTATCTATTGGCGATTTCGTTCCAATTCACATTCCAAGTAATATTCGGCATGCTAATTACATTGCCGGTTGCCAAATTGCATTATCTCTTATAGTTTCCGAGATATGGACTATCGATAATTTACACCTTAGGCTCTGCTTCTAACTTGGGCCCAAATTGTAAAATGGTCTTATCTATTGGCGATTTCGTTCCAATTCACATTCCAAGTAATATTCGGCATGCTAATTACATTGCCGGTTGCCAAATTGCATTATCTCTTATAGTTTCCGAGATATGGACTATCGATAATTTACACCTTAGGCTCTGCTTCTAACTTGGGCCCAAATTGTAAAATGGTCTTATCTATTGGCGATTTCGTTCCAATTCACATTCCAAGTAATATTCGGCATGCTAATTACATTGCCGGTTGCCAAATTGCATTATCTCTTATAGTTTCCGAGATATGGACTATCGATAATTTACACCTTAGGCTCTGCTTCTAACTTGGGCCCAAATTGTAAAATGGTCTTATCTATTGGCGATTTCGTTCCAATTCACATTCCAAGTAATATTCGGCATGCTAATTACATTGCCGGTTGCCAAATTGCATTATCTCTTATAGTTTCCGAGATATGGACTATCGATAATTTACACCTTAGGCTCTGCTTCTAACTTGGGCCCAAATTGTAAAATGGTCTTATCTATTGGCGATTTCGTCCCAATTCACATTCCAAGTGATATTCGGCATGCTAATTACATTGCCGGTTGCGAAATTGCATTATCTCTTATAGTTTCCGAGATATGGACTATCGATAATTTGCACCTTAGGCTCTGCTTCTAACTTGCTCCCAAATTGTAAAATGGTCTTATCTATTGGCGATTTCGTTCCAATTCACATTCCAAGTAATATTCGGCATGCTAATTACATTGCCGGTTGCCAAATTGCATTATCTCTTATAGTTTCCGAGATATGGACTATCGATAATTTACACCTTAGGCTCTGCTTCTAACTTGGGCCCAAATTGTAAAATGGTCTTATCTATTGGCGATTTCGTTCCAATTCACATTCCAATTAATATTCGGCATGCTAATTACATTGCCGGTTGCCAAATTGCATTATCTCTTATAGTTTCCGAGATATGGACTATCGATAATTTACACCTTAGGCTCTGCTTCTAACTTGGGCCCAAATTGTAAAATGGCCTTATCTATTGGCGATTTCGTTCCAATTCACATTCCAAGTAATATTCGGCATGCTAATTACATTGCCGGTTGCCAAATTGCATTATCTCTTATAGTTTCCGAGATATGGACTATCGATAATTTACACCTTAGGCTCTGCTTCTAACTTGGGCCCAAATTGTAAAATGGTCTTATCTATTGGCGATTTCGTTCCAATTCACATTCCAAGTAATATTCGGCATGCTAATTACATTGCCGGTTGCCAAATTGCATTATCTCTTATAGTTTCCGAGATATGGACTATCGATAATTTACACCTTAGGCTCTGCTTCTAACTTGGGCCCAAATTGTAAAATGGACTTATCTATTGGCGATTTCGTTCCAATTCACATTCCAAGTAATATTCGGCATGCTAATTACATTGTCGGTTGCCAAATTGAATTATCTCTTATAGTTTCCGAGATATGGACTATCGATAATTTACACCTTAGGCTCTGCTTCTAACTTGGGCCCAAATTGTAAAATGGTCTTACCTATTGGCGATTTCGTTCCAATTCACATTCCAAGTAATATTCGGCATGCTAATTACATTGCCGGTTGCCAAATTGCATTATCTCTTATAGTTTCCGAGATATGGACTATCGATAATTTACACCTTAGGCTCTGCTTCTAACTTGGGCCCAAATTGTAAAATGGTCTTATCTATTGGCGATTTCGTTTCAATTCACATTCCAAGTAATATTCGGCGTGCTAATTACATTGCCGGATGCCAAATTGCATTATCTCTTATATTTTCCGAGATATGGACTATCGATAATTTACACCTTAGGCTCTGCTTCTAACTTGGGCCCAAATTGTAAAATGGTCTTATCTATTGGCGATTTCGTCCCAATTCACATTCCAAGTGATATTCGGCATGCTAATTACATTGCCGGTTGCGAAATTGCATTATCTCTTATAGTTTCCGAGATATGGACTATCGATAATTTGCACCTTAGGCTCTGCTTCTAACTTGCTCCCAAATTGTAAAATGGTCTTATCTATTGGCGATTTCGTTCCAATTCACATTCCAAGTAATATTCGGCATGCTAATTACATTGCCGGTTGCCAAATTGCATTATCTCTTATAGTTTCCGAGATATGGACTATCGATAATTTACACCTTAGGCTCTGCTTCTAACTTGGGCCCAAATTGTAAAATGGTCTTATCTATTGGCGATTTCGTTCCAATTCACATTCCAATTAATATTCGGCATGCTAATTACATTGCCGGTTGCCAAATTGCATTATCTCTTATAGTTTCCGAGATATGGACTATCGATAATTTACACCTTAGGCTCTGCTTCTAACTTGGGCCCAAATTGTAAAATGGCCTTATCTATTGGCGATTTCGTTCCAATTCACATTCCAAGTAATATTCGGCATGCTAATTACATTGCCGGTTGCCAAATTGCATTATCTCTTATAGTTTCCGAGATATGGACTATCGATAATTTACACCTTAGGCTCTGCTTCTAACTTGGGCCCAAATTGTAAAATGGTCTTATCTATTGGCGATTTCGTTCCAATTCACATTCCAAGTAATATTCGGCATGCTAATTACATTGCCGGTTGCCAAATTGCATTATCTCTTATAGTTTCCGAGATATGGACTATCGATAATTTACACCTTAGGCTCTGCTTCTAACGTGGGCCCAAATTGTAAAATGGTCTTATCTATTGGCGATTTCGTTCCAATTCACATTCCAAGTAATATTCGGCATGCTAATTACATTGCCGGTTGCGAAATTGCATTATCTCTTATAGTTTCCGAGATATGGACTATCAATAATTTACACCTTAGGCTCTGCTTCTAACTTGGGCCCAAATTGTAAAATGGTCTTATCTATTGGCGATTTCGTTCCAATTCACATTCCAAGTAATATTCGGCATGCTAATTACATTGCCGGTTGCCAAATTGCATTATCTCTTATAGTTTCCGAGATATGGACTATCGATAATTTACACCTTAGGCTCTGCTTCTAACTTGGGCCCAAATTGTAAAATGGTCTTATCTATTGGCGATTTCGTTCCAATTCACATTCCAAGTAATATTCGGCATGCTAATTACATTGCCGGTTGCCAAATTGCATTATCTCTTATAGTTTCCGAGATATGGACTATCGATAATTTACACCTTAGGCTCTGCTTCTAACTTGGGCCCAAATTGTAAAATGGTCTTATCTATTGGCGATTTCGTTCCAATTCACATTCCAAGTAATATTCGGCATGCTAATTACATTGCCGGTTGCCAAATTGCATTATCTCTTATAGTTTCCGAGATATGGACTATCGATAATTTACACCTTAGGCTCTGCTTCTAACTTGGGCCCAAATTGTAAAATGGTCTTATCTATTGGCGATTTCGTTCCAATTCACATTCCAAGTAATATTCGGCATGCTAATTACATTGCCGGTTGCCAAATTGCATTATCTCTTATAGTTTCCGAGATATGGACTATCGATAATTTACACCTTAGGCTCTGCTTCTAACTTGGGCCCAAATTGTAAAATGGTCTTATCTATTGGCGATTTCGTCCCAATTCACATTCCAAGTGATATTCGGCATGCTAATTACATTGCCGGTTGCGAAATTGCATTATCTCTTATAGTTTCCGAGATATGGACTATCGATAATTTGCACCTTAGGCTCTGCTTCTAACTTGCTCCCAAATTGTAAAATGGTCTTATCTATTGGCGATTTCGTTCCAATTCACATTCCAAGTAATATTCGGCATGCTAATTACATTGCCGGTTGCCAAATTGCATTATCTCTTATAGTTTCCGAGATATGGACTATCGATAATTTACACCTTAGGCTCTGCTTCTAACTTGGGCCCAAATTGTAAAATGGTCTTATCTATTGGCGATTTCGTTCCAATTCACATTCCAATTAATATTCGGCATGCTAATTACATTGCCGGTTGCCAAATTGCATTATCTCTTATAGTTTCCGAGATATGGACTATCGATAATTTACACCTTAGGCTCTGCTTCTAACTTGGGCCCAAATTGTAAAATGGCCTTATCTATTGGCGATTTCGTTCCAATTCACATTCCAAGTAATATTCGGCATGCTAATTACATTGCCGGTTGCCAAATTGCATTATCTCTTATAGTTTCCGAGATATGGACTATCGATAATTTACACCTTAGGCTCTGCTTCTAACTTGGGCCCAAATTGTAAAATGGTCTTATCTATTGGCGATTTCGTTCCAATTCACATTCCAAGTAATATTCGGCATGCTAATTACATTGCCGGTTGCCAAATTGCATTATCTCTTATAGTTTCCGAGATATGGACTATCGATAATTTACCCCTTAGGCTCTGCTTCTAACTTGGGCCCAAATTGTAAAATGGACTTATCTATTGGCGATTTCGTTCCAATTCACATTCCAAGTAATATTCGGCATGCTAATTACATTGTCGGTTGCCAAATTGAATTATCTCTTATAGTTTCCGAGATATGGACTATCGATAATTTACACCTTAGGCTCTGCTTCTAACTTGGGCCCAAATTGTAAAATGGTCTTACCTATTGGCGATTTCGTTCCAATTCACATTCCAAGTAATATTCGGCATGCTAATTACATTGCCGGTTGCCAAATTGCATTATCTCTTATAGTTTCCGAGATATGGACTATCGATAATTTACACCTTAGGCTCTGCTTCTAACTTGGGCCCAAATTGTAAAATGGTCTTATCTATTGGCGATTTCGTTTCAATTCACATTCCAAGTAATATTCGGCGTGCTAATTACATTGCCGGATGCCAAATTGCATTATCTCTTATATTTTCCGAGATATGGACTATCGATAATTTACACCTTAGGCTCTGCTTCTAACTTGGGCCCAAATTGTAAAATGGTCTTATCTATTGGCGATTTCGTCCCAATTCACATTCCAAGTGATATTCGGCATGCTAATTACATTGCCGGTTGCGAAATTGCATTATCTCTTATAGTTTCCGAGATATGGACTATCGATAATTTGCACCTTAGGCTCTGCTTCTAACTTGCTCCCAAATTGTAAAATGGTCTTATCTATTGGCGATTTCGTTCCAATTCACATTCCAAGTAATATTCGGCATGCTAATTACATTGCCGGTTGCCAAATTGCATTATCTCTTATAGTTTCCGAGATATGGACTATCGATAATTTACACCTTAGGCTCTGCTTCTAACTTGGGCCCAAATTGTAAAATGGTCTTATCTATTGGCGATTTCGTTCCAATTCACATTCCAATTAATATTCGGCATGCTAATTACATTGCCGGTTGCCAAATTGCATTATCTCTTATAGTTTCCGAGATATGGACTATCGATAATTTACACCTTAGGCTCTGCTTCTAACTTGGGCCCAAATTGTAAAATGGCCTTATCTATTGGCGATTTCGTTCCAATTCACATTCCAAGTAATATTCGGCATGCTAATTACATTGCCGGTTGCCAAATTGCATTATCTCATATAGTTTCCGAGATATGGACTATCGATAATTTACACCTTAGGCTCTGCTTCTAACTTGGGCCCAAATTGTAAAATGGTCTTATCTATTGGCGATTTCGTCCCAATTCACATTCCAAGTGATATTCGGCATGCTAATTACATTGCCGGTTGCGAAATTGCATTATCTCTTATAGTTTCCGAGATATGGACTATCAATTATTTACACCTTAGGCTCTGCTTCTAACTTGGGCCCAAATTGTAAAATGGTCTTATCTATTGGCGATTTCGTTCCAATTCACATTCCAAGTAATATTCGGCATGCTAATTACATTGCCGGTTGCCAAATTGCATTATCTCTTATAGTTTCCGAGATATGGACTATCGATAATTTACACCTTAGGCTCTGCTTCTAACTTGGGCCCAAATTGTAAAATGGTCTTATCTATTGGCGATTTCGTTCCAATTTACATTCCAAGTAATATTCGGCATGCTAATTACATTGCCGGTTGCGAAATTGCATTATCTCTTATAGTTTCCGAGATATGGACTATCGATAATTTACACCTTAGGCTCTGCTTCTAACTTGGGCCCAAATTGTAAAATGGTCTTATCTATTGGCGATTTCGTTCCAATTCACATTCCAAGTAATATTCGGCATACTAATTACATTGCCGGTTGCCAAATTGCATTATCTCTTATAGTTTCCGAGATATGGACTATCGATAATTTACACCTTAGGCTCTGCTTCTAACTTGGGCCCAAATCGTAAAATGGTCTTACCTATTGGCGATTCCGTTCCAATTCACATTCCAAGTAATATTCGGCATGCTAATTACATTGCCGGTTGCCAAATTGCATTATCCCTTATAGTTTCCGAGATATGGACTATCGATAATTTACACCTTAGGCTCTGCTTCTAACTTGGGCCCAAATTGTAAAATGGTCTTATCTATTGGCGATTTCGTCCCAATTCACATTCCAAGTGATATTCGGCATGCTAATTACATTGCCGGTTGCGAAATTGCATTATCTTTTATAGTTTCCGAGATATGGACTATCGATAATTTGCACCTTAGGCTCTGCTTCTAACTTGCTCCCAAATTGTAAAATGGTCTTATCTATTGGCGATTTCGTTCCAATTCACATTCCAAGTAATATTCGGCATGCTAATTACATTGCCGGTTGCCAAATTGCATTATCTCTTATAGTTTCCGAGATATGGACTATCGATAATTTACACCTTAGGCTCTGCTTCTAACTTGGGCCCAAATTGTAAAATGGTCTTATCTATTGGCGATTTCGTTCCAATTGACATTCCAAGTAATATTCGGCATGCTAATTACATTGCCGGTTGCCAAATTGAATTATCTCTTATAGTTTCCGAGATATGGACTATCGATAATTTACACCTTAGGCTCTGCTTCTAACTTGGGCCCAAATTGTAAAATGGTCTTATCTATTGGCGATTTGGTTCCAATTCACATTCCAAGTAATATTGGGCATGCTAATTACATTGCCGGTTGCCAAATTGCATTATCTCTTATAGTTTCCGAGATATGGACTATCGATAATTTACACCATAGGCTCTGCTTCTAACTTGGGCCCAAATTGTAAAATGGTCTTACCTATTGGCGATTTCGTTCCAATTCACATTCCAAGTAATATTCGGCATGCTAATTACATTGCCGGTTGCCAAATTGCATTATCTCTTATAGTTTCCGAGATATGGACTATCGATAATTTACACCTTAGGCTCTGCTTCTAACTTGGGCCCAAATTGTAAAATGGCCTTATCTATTGGCGATTTCGTCCCAATTCACATTCCAAGTAATATTCGGCATGCTAATTACATTGCCGGTTGCCAAATTGCATTATCTCTTATAGTTTCCGAGATATGGACTATCGATAATTTACACCTTAGGCTCTGCTTCTAACTTGGGCCCAAATTGTAAAATGGCCTTATCTATTGGCGATTTCGTCCCAATTCACATTCCAAGTAATATTCGGCATGCTAATTACATTGCCGGTTGCCAAATTGAATTATCTCTTATAGTTTCCGAGATATGGACTATCGATAATTTACACCTCAGGCTCTGCTTCTAACTTGGGCCCAAATTGTAAAATGGTCTTACCTATTGGCGATTTCGTTCCAATTCACATTCCAAGTAATATTCGGCATGCTAATTACATTGCCGGTTGCCAAATTGCATTATCTCTTATAGTTTCCGAGATATGGACTATCGATAATTTACACCTTAGGATCTGCTTCTAACTTGGGCCCAAATTGTAAAATGGTCTTATCTATTGGCGATTTCGTTCCAATTCACATTCCAAGTAATATTCGGCATGCTAATTACATTGCCGTTTGCCAAATTGCATTATCTCTTATAGTTTCCGAGATATGGACTATCGATAATTTACACCTTAGGCTCTGCTGCTAACTTGGGCCCAAATTGTAAAATGGCCTTATCTATTGGCGATTTCGTTCCAATTCACATTCCAAGTAATATTCGGCATGCTAATTACATTGCCGGTTGCCAAATTGCATTATCTCTTATAGTTTCCGAGATATGGACTATCGATAATTTACACCTCAGGCTCTGCTTCTAACTTGGGCCCAAATTGTAAAATGGTCTTATCTATTGGCGATTTCGTTCCAATTCACATTCCAAGTAATATTCGGCATGCTAATTACATTGCCGTTTACCAAATTGAATTATCTCTTATAGTTTCCGAGATATGGACTATCGATAATTTACACCTCAGGCTCTGCTTCTAACTTGGGCCCAAATTGTAAAATGGTCTTACCTATTGGCGATTTCGTTCCAATTCACATTCCAAGTAATATTCGGCATGCTAATTACATTGCCGGTTGCCAAATTGCATTATCTCTTATAGTTTCCGAGATATGGACTATCGATAATTTACACCTTAGGCTCTGCTTCTAACTTGGGCCCAAATTGTAAAATGGTCTTATCTATTGGCGATTTCGTTCCAATTCACATTCCAAGTAATATTCGGCATGCTAATTACATTGCCGGTTGCCAAATTGCATTATCTCTTATAGTTTCCGAGATATGGACTATCGATAATTTACACCTTAGGCTCTGCTTCTAACTTGGGCCCAAATTGTAAAATGGTCTTATCTATTTGCGATTTCGTCCCAATTCACATTCCAAGTGATATTCGGCATGCTAATTACATTGCCGGTTGCGAAATTGCATTATCTCTTATAGTTTCCGAGATATGGACTATCGATAATTTACACCTTAGGCTCTGCTTCTAACTTGGGCCCAAATTGTAAAATGGTCTTATCTATTGGCGATTTCGTTCCAATTCACATACCAAGTAATATTCGGCATGCTAATTACATTGCCGGTTGCCAAATTGCATTATCTCTTATAGTTTCCGAGATATGGACTATCGATAATTTACACCTTAGGCTCTGCTTCTAACTTGGGCCCAAATTGTAAAATGGTCTTATCTATTGGCGATTTAGTTGCAATTCACATTCCAAGTAATATTCGGCATGCTAATTACATTGCCGGTTACCAAATTGCATTATCTCTTATAGTTTCCGAGATATGGACTATCGATAATTTACACCTTAGGCTCTGCTTCTAACTTGGGCCCAAATTGTAAAATGGTCTTATCTATTGTCGATTTCGTTCCAATTCACATTCCAAGTAATATTCGGCATGCTAATTACATTGCCGGTTGCCAAATTGCATTATCTCTTATAGTTTCCGAGATATGGACTATCGATAATTTACACCTTAGGCTCTGCTTCTAACTTGGGCCCAAATTGTAAAATGGCCTTACCTATTGGCGATTTCGTTCCAATTCACATTCCAAGTAATATTCGGCATGCTAATTACATTGCCGGTTGCCAAATTGCATTATCTCTTATAGTTTCCGAGATATGGACTATCGATAATTCACACCTTAGGCTCTGCTTCTAACTTGGGCCCAAATTGTAAAATAGTCTTATCTATTGGCGATTTCGTTCCAATTCACACTCCAAGTAATATTCGGCATGCTAATTACATTGCCGGTTGCGAAATTGCATTATCTCTTATAGTTTCCGAGATATGGACTATCCATAATTTACACCTTAGGCTCTGCTTCTAACGTGGGCCCAAATTGTAAAATGGTCTTATCTATTGGCGATTTCGTTCCAATTCACATTCCAAGTAATATTCGGCATGCTAATTACATTGCCGGTTGCGAAATTGCATTATCTCTTATAGTTTCCGAGATATGGACTATCAATAATTTACACCTTAGGCTCTGCTTCTAACTTGGGCCCAAATTGTAAAATGGTCTTATCTATTGGCGATTTCGTTCCAATTCACATTCCAAGTAATATTCGGCATGCTAATTACATTGCCGGTTGCCAAATTGCATTATCTCTTATAGTTTCCGAGATATGGACTATCGATAATTTACACCTTAGGCTCTGCTTCTAACTTGGGCCCAAATTGTAAAATGGTCTTATCTATTGGCGATTTCGTTCCAATTCACATACCAAGTAATATTCGGCATGCTAATTACATTGCCGGTTGCCAAATTGCATTATCTCTTATAGTTTCCGAGATATGGACTATCGATAATTTACACCTTAGGCTCTGCTTCTAACTTGGGCCCAAATTGTAAAATGGTCTTATCTATTGGCGATTTAGTTGCAATTCACATTCCAAGTAATATTCGGCATGCTAATTACATTGCCGGTTACCAAATTGCATTATCTCTTATAGTTTCCGAGATATGGACTATCAATAATTTACACCTTAGGCTCTGCTTCTAACTTGGGCCCAAATTGTAAAATGGTCTTATCTATTGGCGATTTCGTTCCAATTCACATTCCAAGTAATATTCGGCATGCTAATTACATTGCCGGTTGCCAAATTGCATTATCTCTTATAGTTTCCGAGATATGGACTATCGATAATTTACACCTTAGGCTCTGCTTCTAACTTGGGCCCAAATTGTAAAATGGTCTTATCTATTGGCGATTTCGTTCCAATTCACATTCCAAGTAATATTCGGCATGCTAATTACATTGCCGGTTGCCAAATTGCATTATCTCTTATAGTTTCCGAGATATGGACTATCGATAATTTACACCTTAGGCTCTGCTTCTAACTTGGGCCCAAATTGTAAAATGGTCTTATCTATTGGCGATTTCGTTCCAATTTACATTCCAAGTAATATTCGGCATGCTAATTACATTGCCGGTTGCGAAATTGCATTATCTCTTATAGTTTCCGAGATATGGACTATCGATAATTTACACCTTAGGCTCTGCTTCTAACTTGGGCCCAAATTGTAAAATGGTCTTATCTATTGGCGATTTCGTTCCAATTCACATTCCAAGTAATATTCGGCATACTAATTACATTGCCGGTTGCCAAATTGCATTATCTCTTATAGTTTCCGAGATATGGACTATCGATAATTTACACCTTAGGCTCTGCTTCTAACTTGGGCCCAAATCGTAAAATGGTCTTACCTATTGGCGATTCCGTTCCAATTCACATTCCAAGTAATATTCGGCATGCTAATTACATTGCCGGTTGCCAAATTGCATTATCCCTTATAGTTTCCGAGATATGGACTATCGATAATTTACACCTTAGGCTCTGCTTCTAACTTGGGCCCAAATTGTAAAATGGTCTTATCTATTGGCGATTTCGTCCCAATTCACATTCCAAGTGATATTCGGCATGCTAATTACATTGCCGGTTGCGAAATTGCATTATCTTTTATAGTTTCCGAGATATGGACTATCGATAATTTGCACCTTAGGCTCTGCTTCTAACTTGCTCCCAAATTGTAAAATGGTCTTATCTATTGGCGATTTCGTTCCAATTCACATTCCAAGTAATATTCGGCATGCTAATTACATTGCCGGTTGCCAAATTGCATTATCTCTTATAGTTTCCGAGATATGGACTATCGATAATTTACACCTTAGGCTCTGCTTCTAACTTGGGCCCAAATTGTAAAATGGTCTTATCTATTGGCGATTTCGTTCCAATTGACATTCCAAGTAATATTCGGCATGCTAATTACATTGCCGGTTGCCAAATTGAATTATCTCTTATAGTTTCCGAGATATGGACTATCGATAATTTACACCTTAGGCTCTGCTTCTAACTTGGGCCCAAATTGTAAAATGGTCTTATCTATTGGCGATTTGGTTCCAATTCACATTCCAAGTAATATTGGGCATGCTAATTACATTGCCGGTTGCCAAATTGCATTATCTCTTATAGTTTCCGAGATATGGACTATCGATAATTTACACCATAGGCTCTGCTTCTAACTTGGGCCCAAATTGTAAAATGGTCTTACCTATTGGCGATTTCGTTCCAATTCACATTCCAAGTAATATTCGGCATGCTAATTACATTGCCGGTTGCCAAATTGCATTATCTCTTATAGTTTCCGAGATATGGACTATCGATAATTTACACCTTAGGCTCTGCTTCTAACTTGGGCCCAAATTGTAAAATGGCCTTATCTATTGGCGATTTCGTCCCAATTCACATTCCAAGTAATATTCGGCATGCTAATTACATTGCCGGTTGCCAAATTGCATTATCTCTTATAGTTTCCGAGATATGGACTATCGATAATTTACACCTTAGGCTCTGCTTCTAACTTGGGCCCAAATTGTAAAATGGCCTTATCTATTGGCGATTTCGTCCCAATTCACATTCCAAGTAATATTCGGCATGCTAATTACATTGCCGGTTGCCAAATTGAATTATCTCTTATAGTTTCCGAGATATGGACTATCGATAATTTACACCTCAGGCTCTGCTTCTAACTTGGGCCCAAATTGTAAAATGGTCTTACCTATTGGCGATTTCGTTCCAATTCACATTCCAAGTAATATTCGGCATGCTAATTACATTGCCGGTTGCCAAATTGCATTATCTCTTATAGTTTCCGAGATATGGACTATCGATAATTTACACCTTAGGATCTGCTTCTAACTTGGGCCCAAATTGTAAAATGGTCTTATCTATTGGCGATTTCGTTCCAATTCACATTCCAAGTAATATTCGGCATGCTAATTACATTGCCGGTTGCCAAATTGCATTATCTCTTATAGTTTCCGAGATATGGACTATCGATAATTTACACCTTAGGCTCTGCTGCTAACTTGGGCCCAAATTGTAAAATGGCCTTATCTATTGGCGATTTCGTTCCAATTCACATTCCAAGTAATATTCGGCATGCTAATTACATTGCCGGTTGCCAAATTGCATTATCTCTTATAGTTTCCGAGATATGGACTATCGATAATTTACACCTCAGGCTCTGCTTCTAACTTGGGCCCAAATTGTAAAATGGTCTTATCTATTGGCGATTTCGTTCCAATTCACATTCCAAGTAATATTCGGCATGCTAATTACATTGCCGTTTGCCAAATTGAATTATCTCTTATAGTTTCCGAGATATGGACTATCGATAATTTACACCTCAGGCTCTGCTTCTAACTTGGGCCCAAATTGTAAAATGGTCTTACCTATTGGCGATTTCGTTCCAATTCACATTCCAAGTAATATTCGGCATGCTAATTACATTGCCGGTTGCCAAATTGCATTATCTCTTATAGTTTCCGAGATATGGACTATCGATAATTTACACCTTAGGCTCTGCTTCTAACTTGGGCCCAAATTGTAAAATGGTCTTATCTATTGGCGATTTCGTTCCAATTCACATTCCAAGTAATATTCGGCATGCTAATTACATTGCCGGTTGCCAAATTGCATTATCTCTTATAGTTTCCGAGATATGGACTATCGATAATTTACACCTTAGGCTCTGCTTCTAACTTGGGCCCAAATTGTAAAATGGTCTTATCTATTTGCGATTTCGTCCCAATTCACATTCCAAGTGATATTCGGCATGCTAATTACATTGCCGGTTGCGAAATTGCATTATCTCTTATAGTTTCCGAGATATGGACTATCGATAATTTACACCTTAGGCTCTGCTTCTAACTTGGGCCCAAATTGTAAAATGGTCTTATCTATTGGCGATTTCGTTCCAATTCACATACCAAGTAATATTCGGCATGCTAATTACATTGCCGGTTGCCAAATTGCATTATCTCTTATAGTTTCCGAGATATGGACTATCGATAATTTACACCTTAGGCTCTGCTTCTAACTTGGGCCCAAATTGTAAAATGGTCTTATCTATTGGCGATTTAGTTGCAATTCACATTCCAAGTAATATTCGGCATGCTAATTACATTGCCGGTTACCAAATTGCATTATCTCTTATAGTTTCCGAGATATGGACTATCGATAATTTACACCTTAGGCTCTGCTTCTAACTTGGGCCCAAATTGTAAAATGGTCTTATCTATTGTCGATTTCGTTCCAATTCACATTCCAAGTAATATTCGGCATGCTAATTACATTGCCGGTTGCCAAATTGCATTATCTCTTATAGTTTCCGAGATATGGACTATCGATAATTTACACCTTAGGCTCTGCTTCTAACTTGGGCCCAAATTGTAAAATGGCCTTACCTATTGGCGATTTCGTTCCAATTCACATTCCAAGTAATATTCGGCATGCTAATTACATTGCCGGTTGCCAAATTGCATTATCTCTTATAGTTTCCGAGATATGGACTATCGATAATTCACACCTTAGGCTCTGCTTCTAACTTGGGCCCAAATTGTAAAATAGTCTTATCTATTGGCGATTTCGTTCCAATTCACACTCCAAGTAATATTCGGCATGCTAATTACATTGCCGGTTGCGAAATTGCATTATCTCTTATAGTTTCCGAGATATGGACTATCCATAATTTACACCTTAGGCTCTGCTTCTAACGTGGGCCCAAATTGTAAAATGGTCTTATCTATTGGCGATTTCGTTCCAATTCACATTCCAAGTAATATTCGGCATGCTAATTACATTGCCGGTTGCGAAATTGCATTATCTCTTATAGTTTCCGAGATATGGACTATCAATAATTTACACCTTAGGCTCTGCTTCTAACTTGGGCCCAAATTGTAAAATGGTCTTATCTATTGGCGATTTCGTTCCAATTCACATTCCAAGTAATATTCGGCATGCTAATTACATTGCCGGTTGCCAAATTGCATTATCTCTTATAGTTTCCGAGATATGGACTATCGATAATTTACACCTTAGGCTCTGCTTCTAACTTGGGCCCAAATTGTAAAATGGTCTTATCTATTGGCGATTTCGTTCCAATTCACATTCCAAGTAATATTCGGCATGCTAATTACATTGCCGGTTGCCAAATTGCATTATCTCTTATAGTTTCCGAGATATGGACTATCGATAATTTACACCTTAGGCTCTGCTTCTAACTTGGGCCCAAATTGTAAAATGGTCTTATCTATTGGCGATTTCGTTCCAATTCACATTCCAAGTAATATTCGGCATGCTAATTACATTGCCGGTTGCCAAATTGCATTATCTCTTATAGTTTCCGAGATATGGACTATCGATAATTTACACCTTAGGCTCTGCTTCTAACTTGGGCCCAAATTGTAAAATGGTCTTATCTATTGGCGATTTAGTTGCAATTCACATTCCAAGTAATATTCGGCATGCTAATTACATTGCCGGTTGCCAAATTGCATTATCTCTTATAGTTTCCGAGATATGGACTATCGATAATTTACACCTTAGGCTCTGCTTCTAACTTGGGCCCAAATTGTAAAATGGTCTTATCTATTGGCGATTTCGTTCCAATTCACATTCCAAGTAATATTCGGCATGCTAATTACATTGCCGGTTGCCAAATTGCATTATCTCTTATAGTTTCCGAGATATGGACTATCGATAATTTACACTTTAGGCTCTGCTTCTAACTTGGGCCCAAATTGTAAAATGGTCTTATCTATTGGCGATTTCGTTCCAATTTACATTCCAAGTAATATTCGGCATGCTAATTACATTGCCGGTTGCCAAATTGCATTATCTCTTATAGTTTCCGAGATATGGACTATCGATAATTTACACCTTAGGCTCTGCTTCTAACTTGGGCCCAAATTGTAAAATGGTCTTATCTATTGGCGATTTCGTTCCAATTCACACTCCAAGTAATATTCGGCATGCTAATTACATTGCCGGTTGCGAAATTGCATTATCTCTTATAGTTTCCGAGATATGGACTATCGATAATTTACACCTTAGGCTCTGCTTCTAACTTGGGCCCAAATTGTAAAATGGTCTTATCTATTGGCGATTTCGTTCCAATTCACATTCCAAGTAATATTCGGCATGCTAATTACATTGCCGGTTGCCAAATTGCATTATCTCTTATAGTTTCCGAGATATGGACTATCGATAATTTACACCTTAGGCTCTGCTTCTAACTTGGGCCCAAATTGTAAAATGGTCTTACCTATTGGCGATTCCGTTCCAATTCACATTCCAAGTAATATTCGGCATGCTAATTACATTGCCGGTTGCCAAATTGCATTATCTCTTATAGTTTCCGAGATATGGACTATCGATAATTTACACCTTAGGCTCTGCTTCTAACTTGGGCCCAAATTGTAAAATGGTCTTATCTATTGGCGATTTCGTTCCAATTCACATTCCAAGTAATATTCGGCATGCTAATTACATTGCCGGTTGCCAAATTGCATTATCTCTTATAGTTTCCGAGATATGGACTATCGATAATTTACACCTTAGGCTCTGCTTCTAACTTGGGCCCAAATTGTAAAATGGTCTTATCTATTGGCGATTTCGTCCCAATTCACATTCCAAGTGATATTCGGCATGCTAATTACATTGCCGGTTGCGAAATTGCATTATCTCTTATAGTTTCCGAGATATGGACTATCGATAATTTGCACCTTAGGCTCTGCTTCTAACTTGCTCCCAAATTGTAAAATGGTCTTATCTATTGGCGATTTCGTTCCAATTCACATTCCAAGTAATATTCGGCATGCTAATTACATTGCCGGTTGCCAAATTGCATTATCTCTTATAGTTTCCGAGATATGGACTATCGATAATTTACACCTTAGGCTCTGCTTCTAACTTGGGCCCAAATTGTAAAATGGTCTTATCTATTAGCGATTTCGTTCCAATTCACATTCCAATTAATATTCGGCATGCTAATTACATTGCCGGTTGCCAAATTGCATTATCTCTTATAGTTTCCGAGATAAGGACTATCGATAATTTACACCTTAGGCTCTGCTTCTAACTTGGGCCCAAATTGTAAAATGGCCTTATCTATTGGCGATTTCGTTCCAATTCACATTCCAAGTAATATTCGGCATGCTAATTACATTGCCGGTTGCCAAATTGCATTATCTCTTATAGTTTCCGAGATATGGACTATCGATAATTTACACCTTAGGCTCTGCTTCTAACTTGGGCCCAAATTGTAAAATGGTCTTATCTATTGGCGATTTCGTTTCAATTCACATTCCAAGTAATATTCGGCGTGCTAATTACATTGCCGGATGCCAAATTGCATTATCTCTTATATTTTCCGAGATATGGACTATCGATAATTTACACCTTAGGCTCTGCTTCTAACTTGGGCCCAAATTGTAAAATAGTCTTATCTATTGGCGATTTCGTCCCAATTCACATTCCAAGTGATATTCGGCATGCTAATTACATTGCCGGTTGCGAAATTGCATTATCTCTTATAGTTTCCGAGATATGGACTATCAATTATTTACACCTTAGGCTCTGCTTCTAACTTGGGCCCAAATTGTAAAATGGTCTTATCTATTGGCGATTTCGTTCCAACTCACATTCCAAGTAATATTCGGCATGCTAATTACATTGCCGGTTGCCAAATTGCATTATCTCTTATAGTTTCCGAGATATGGACTATCGATAATTTACACATTAGGCTCTGCTTCTAACTTGGGCCCAAATTGTAAAATGGTCTTATCTATTGGCGATTTCGTTCCAATTCACATTCCAAGTAATATTCGGCATGCTAATTACATTGCCGGTTGCCAAATTGCATTATCTCTTATAGTTTCCGAGATATGGACTATCGATAATTTACACCTTAGGCTCTGCTTCTAACTTGGGCCCAAATTGTAAAATGGTCTTATCTATTGGCGATTTCGTTCCAATTCACATTCCAAGTAATATTCGGCATGCTAATTACATTGCCGGTTGCCAAATTGCATTATCTCTTATAGTTTCCGAGATATGGACTATCGATAATTTACACCTTAGGCTCTGCTTCTAACTTGGGCCCAAATTGTAAAATGGTCTTATCTATTGGCGATTTCGTTCCAATTCACATTCCAAGTAATATTCGGCATGCTAATTACATTGCCGGTTGCCAAATTGCATTATCTCTTATAGTTTCCGAGATATGGACTATCGATAATTTACACCTTAGGCTCTGCTTCTAACTTGGGCCCAAATTGTAAAATGGTCTTATCTATTGGCGATTTCGTTCCAATTCACATTCCAAGTAATATTGGGCATGCTAATTACATTGCCGGTTGCCAAATTGCATTATCTCTTATAGTTTCCGAGATATGGACTATCGATAAATTACACCATAGGCTCTGCTTCTAACTTGGGCCCAAATTGTAAAATGGTCTTACCTATTGGCGATTTCGTTCCAATTCACATTCCAAGTAATATTCGGCATGCTAATTACATTGCCGGTTGCCAAATTGAATTATCTCTTATAGTTTCCGTGATATGGACTATCGATAATTTACACCTTAGGCTCTGCTTCTAACTTGGGCCCAAATTGTAAAATGGTCTTATCTATTGGCGATTTCGTTCCAATTCACATTCCAAGTAATATTCGGCATGCTAATTACATTGCCGGTTGCCAAATTGCATTATCTCTTATAGTTTCCGAGATATGGACTATCGATAATTTACACCTTAGGCTCTGCTTCTAACTTGGGCCCAAATTGTAAAATGGCCTTATCTATTGGCGATTTCGTCCCAATTCACATTCCAAGTAATATTCGGCATGCTAATTACATTGCCGGTTGCGAAATTGCATTATCTCTTATAGTTTCCGAGATATGGACTATCGATAATTTACACCTTAGGCTCTGCTTCTAACTTGGGCCCAAATTGTAAAATGGTCTTATCTATTGGCGATTTCGTTCCAATTCACATTCCAAGTAATATTCGGCATGCTAATTACATTGCCGGTTGCCAAATTGAATTATCTCTTATAGTTTCCGAGATATGGACTATCGATAATTTACACCTTAGGCTCTGCTTCTAACTTGGGCCCAAATTGTAAAATGGTCTTATCTATTGGCGATTTCGTTCCAATTCACATTCCAAGTAATATTGGGCATGCTAATTACATTGCCGGTTGCCAAATTGCATTATCTCTTATAGTTTCCGAGATATGGACTATCGATAAATTACACCATAGGCTCTGCTTCTAACTTGGGCCCAAATTGTAAAATGGTCTTACCTATTGGCGATTTCGTTCCAATTCACATTCCAAGTAATATTCGGCATGCTAATTACATTGCCGGTTGCCAAATTGCATTATCTCTTATAGTTTCCGAGATATGGACTATCGATAATTTGCACCTTAGGCTCTGCTTCTAACTTGCTCCCAAATTGTAAAATGGTCTTATCTATTGGCGATTTCGTTCCAATTCACATTCCAAGTAATATTCGGCATGCTAATTACATTGCCGGTTGCCAAATTGCATTATCTCTTATAGTTTCCGAGATATGGACTATCGATAATTAACACCTTAGGCTCTGCTTCTAACTTGGGCCCAAATTGTAAAATGGTCTTATCTATTAGCGATTTCGTTCCAATTCACATTCCAATTAATATTCGGCATGCTAATTACATTGCCGGTTTGCCAAATTGCATTATCTCTTATAGTTTCCGAGATAAGGACTATCGATAATTTACACCTTAGGCTCTGCTTCTAACTTGGGCCCAAATTGTAAAATGGCCTTATCTATTGGCGATTTCGTTCCAATTCACATTCCAAGTAATATTCGGCATGCTAATTACATTGCCGGTTGCCAAATTGCATTATCTCTTATAGTTTCCGAGATATGGACTATCGATAATTTACACCTTAGGCTCTGCTTCTAACTTGGGCCCAAATTGTAAAATGGTCTTATCTATTGGCGATTTCGTTCCAATTCACATTCCAAGTAATATTCGGCATGCTAATTACATTGCCGGTTGCCAAATTGCATTATCTCTTATAGTTTCCGAGATATGGACTATCGATAATTTACACCTTAGGCTCTGCTTCTAACTTGGGCCCAAATTGTAAAATGGACTTATCTATTGGCGATTTCGTTCCAATTCACATTCCAAGTAATATTCGGCATGCTAATTACATTGTCGGTTGCCAAATTGAATTATCTCTTATAGTTTCCGAGATATGGACTATCGATAATTTACACCTTAGGCTCTGCTTCTAACTTGGGCCCAAATTGTAAAATGGTCTTACCTATTGGCGATTTCGTTCCAATTCACATTCCAAGTAATATTCGGCATGCTAATTACATTGCCGGTTGCCAAATTGCATTATCTCTTATAGTTTCCGAGATATGGACTATCGATAATTTACACCTTAGGCTCTGCTTCTAACTTGGGCCCAAATTGTAAAATGGTCTTATCTATTGGCGATTTCGTTTCAATTCACATTCCAAGTAATATTCGGCGTGCTAATTACATTGCCGGATGCCAAATTGCATTATCTCTTATATTTTCCGAGATATGGACTATCGATAATTTACACCTTAGGCTCTGCTTCTAACTTGGGCCCAAATTGTAAAATAGTCTTATCTATTGGCGATTTCGTCCCAATTCACATTCCAAGTGATATTCGGCATGCTAATTACATTGCCGGTTGCGAAATTGCATTATCTCTTATAGTTTCCGAGATATGGACTATCAATTATTTACACCTTAGGCTCTGCTTCTAACTTGGGCCCAAATTGTAAAATGGTCTTATCTATTGGCGATTTCGTTCCAACTCACATTCCAAGTAATATTCGGCATGCTAATTACATTGCCGGTTGCCAAATTGCATTATCTCTTATAGTTTCCGAGATATGGACTATCGATAATTTACACATTAGGCTCTGCTTCTAACTTGGGCCCAAATTGTAAAATGGTCTTATCTATTGGCGATTTCGTTCCAATTCACATTCCAAGTAATATTCGGCATGCTAATTACATTGCCGGTTGCCAAATTGCATTATCTCTTATAGTTTCCGAGATATGGACTATCGATAATTTACACCTTAGGCTCTGCTTCTAACTTGGGCCCAAATTGTAAAATGGTCTTATCTATTGGCGATTTCGTTCCAATTCACATTCCAAGTAATATTCGGCATGCTAATTACATTGCCGGTTGCCAAATTGCATTATCTCTTATAGTTTCCGAGATATGGACTATCGATAATTTACACCTTAGGCTCTGCTTCTAACTTGGGCCCAAATTGTAAAATGGTCTTATCTATTGGCGATTTCGTTCCAATTCACATTCCAAGTAATATTCGGCATGCTAATTACATTGCCGGTTGCCAAATTGCATTATCTCTTATAGTTTCCGAGATATGGACTATCGATAATTTACACCTTAGGCTCTGCTTCTAACTTGGGCCCAAATTGTAAAATGGTCTTATCTATTGGCGATTTCGTTCCAATTCACACTCCTAGTAATATTCGGCATGCTAATTACATTGCCGGTTGCGAAATTGCATTATCTCTTATAGTTTCCGAGATATGGACTATCAATAATTTACACCTTAGGCTCTGCTTCTAACTTGGGCCCAAATTGTAAAATGGTCTTATCTATTGGCGATTTCGTTCCAATTCACATTCCAAGTAATATTCGGCATGCTAATTACATTGCCGGTTGCCAAATTGCATTATCTCTTATAGTTTCCGAGATATGGACTATCGATAATTTACACCTTAGGCTCTGCTTCTAACTTGGGCCCAAATTGTAAAATGGCCTTATCTATTGGCGATTTCGTCCCAATTCACATTCCAAGTAATATTCGGCATGCTAATTACATTGCCGGTTGCGAAATTGCATTATCTCTTATAGTTTCCGAGATATGGACTATCGATAATTTACACCTTAGGCTCTGCTTCTAACTTGGGCCCAAATTGTAAAATGGTCTTATCTATTGGCGATTTCGTTCCAATTCACATTCCAAGTAATATTCGGCATGCTAATTACATTGCCGGTTGCCAAATTGAATTATCTCTTATAGTTTCCGAGATATGGACTATCGATAATTTACACCTTAGGCTCTGCTTCTAACTTGGGCCCAAATTGTAAAATGGTCTTATCTATTGGCGATTTCGTTCCAATTCACATTCCAAGTAATATTGGGCATGCTAATTACATTGCCGGTTGCCAAATTGCATTATCTCTTATAGTTTCCGAGATATGGACTATCGATAAATTACACCATAGGCTCTGCTTCTAACTTGGGCCCAAATTGTAAAATGGTCTTACCTATTGGCGATTTCGTTCCAATTCACATTCCAAGTAATATTCGGCATGCTAATTACATTGCCGGTTGCCAAATTGCATTATCTCTTATAGTTTCCGAGATATGGACTATCGATAATTTACACCTTAGGCTCTGCTTCTAACTTGGGCCCAAATTGTAAAATGGTCTTATCTATTGGCGATTTCGTTCCAATTCACATTCCAATTAATATTCGGCATGCTAATTACATTGCCGGTTGCCAAATTGCATTATCTCTTATAGTTTCCGAGATATGGACTATCGATAATTTACACCTTAGGCTCTGCTTCTAACTTGGGCCCAAATTGTAAAATGGTCTTATCTATTGGCGATTTCGTTCCAATTCACATTCCAAGTAATATTCGGCATGCTAATTACATTGCCGGTTGCCAAATTGCATTATCTCTTATAGTTTCCGAGATATGGACTATCGATAATTTACACCTTAGGCTCTGCTTCTAACTTGGGCCCAAATTGTAAAATGGACTTATCTATTGGCGATTTCGTTCCAATTCACATTCCAAGTAATATTCGGCATGCTAATTACATTGTCGGTTGCCAAATTGAATTATCTCTTATAGTTTCCGATATATGGACTATCGATAATTTACACCTTAGGCTCTGCTTCTAACTTGGGCCCAAATTGTAAAATGGTCTTACCTATTGGCGATTTCGTTCCAATTCACATTCCTAGTAATATTCGGCATGCTAATTACATTGCCGGTTGCCAAATTGCATTATCTCTTATAGTTTCCGAGATATGGACTATCGATAATTTACACCTTAGGCTCTGCTTCTAACTTGGGCCCAAATTGTAAAATGGTCTTACCTATTGGCGATTTCGTTCCAATTCACATTCCTAGTAATATTCGGCATGCTAATTACATTGCCGGTTGCCAAATTGAATTATCTCTTATAGTTTCCGATATATGGACTATCGATAATTTACACCTTAGGCTCTGCTTCTAACTTGGGCCCAAATTGTAAAATGGTCTTACCTATTGGCGATTTCGTTCCAATTCACATTCCTAGTAATATTCGGCATGCTAATTACATTGCCGGTTGCGAAATTGCATTATCTCTTATAGTTTCCGAGATATGGACTATCAATTATTTACACCTTAGGCTCTGCTTCTAACTTGGGCCCAAATTGTAAAATGGTCTTATCTATTGGCGATTTCGTTTCAATTCACATTCCAAGTAATATTCGGCATGCTAATTACATTGCCGGATGCCAAATTGCATTATCTCTTATAGTTTCCGAGATATGGACTATCGATAATTTACACCTTAGGCTCTGCTTCTAACTTGGGCCCAAATTGTAAAATGGTCTTATCTATTGGCGATTTCGTCCCAATTCACATTCCAAGTGATATTCGGCATGCTAATTACATTGCCGGTTGCGAAATTGCATTATCTCTTATAGTTTCCGAGATATGGACTATCAATAATTTACACCTTAGGCTCTGCTTCTAACTTGGGCCCAAATTGTAAAATGGTCTTATCTATTGGCGATTTCGTTCCAATTCACATTCCAAGTAATATTCAGCATGCTAATTACATTGCCGGTTGTCAAATTGCATTATCTCTTATAGTTTCCGAGATATGGACTATCGATAATTTACACATTAGGCTCTGCTTCTAACTTGGGCCCAAATTGTAAAATGGTCTTATCTATTGGCGATTTCGTTCCAATTCACATTCCAAGTAATATTCGGCATGCTAATTACATTGCCGGTTGCCAAATTGCATTATCTCTTATAGTTTCCGAGATATGGACTATCGATAATTTACACCTTAGGCTCTGCTTCTAACTTGGGCCCAAATTGTAAAATGGTCTTATCTATTGGCGATTTCGTTCCAATTCACATTCCAAGTAATATTCGGCATGCTAATTACATTGCCGGTTGCCAAATTGCATTATCTCTTATAGTTTCCGAGATATGGACTATCGATAATTTCCACCTTTGGCTCTGCTTCTAACTTGGGCCCAAATTGTAAAATGGTCTTATCTATTGGCGATTTAGTTGCAATTCACATTCCAAGTAATATTCGGCATGCTAATTACATTGCCGGTTGCCAAATTGCATTATCTCTTATAGTTTCCGAGATATGGACTATCGATAATTTACACCTTAGTCTCTGCTTCTAACTTGGGCCCAAATTGTAAAATGATCTTATCTATTGGCGATTTCGTTCCAATTCACATTCCAAGTAATATTCGGCATGCTAATTACATTGCCGGTTGCCAAATTGCATTATCTCTTATAGTTTCCGAGATATGGACTATCGATAATTTACACCTTAGGCTCTGCTTCTAACTTGGGCCCAAAGTGTAAAATGGTCTTATCTATTGGCGATTTCGTTCCAATTTACATTCCAAGTAATATTCGGCATGCTAATTACATTGCCGGTTGCCAAATTGCATTATCTCTTATAGTTTCCGAGATATGGACTATCGATAATTTACACCTTAGGCTCTGCTTCTAACTTGGGCCCAAATTGTAAAATGGTCTTATCTATTGGCGATTTCGTTCCAATTCACACTCCAAGTAATATTCGGCATGCTAATTACATTGCCGGTTGCGAAATTGCATTATCTCTTATAGTTTCCGAGATATGGACTATCGATAATTTACACCTTAGGCTCTGCTTCTAACTTGGGCCCAAATTGTAAAATGGTCTTATCTATTGGCGATTTCGTTCCAATTCACATTCCAAGTAATATTCGGCATGCTAACTACATTGCCGGTTGCCAAATTGCATTATCTCTTATAGTTTCCGAGATATGGACTATCGATAATTTACACCTTAGGCTCTGCTTCTAACTTGGGCCCAAATTGTAAAATGGTCTTACCTATTGGCGATTCCGTTCCAATTCACATTCCAAGTAATATTCGGCATGCTAATTACATTGCCGGTTGCCAAATTGCATTATCTCTTCTAGTTTCCGAGATATGGACTATCGATAATTTACACCTTAGGCTCTGCTTCTAACTTGGGCCCAAATTGTAAAATGGTCTTATCTATTGGCGATTTCGTCCCAATTCACATTCCAAGTGATATTCGGCATGCTAATTACATTGCCGGTTGCGAAATTGCATTATCTCTTATAGTTTCCGAGATATGGACTATCGATAATTTGCACCTTAGGCTCTGCTTCTAACTTGCTCCCAAATTGTAAAATGGTCTTATCTATTGGCGATTTCGTTCCAATTCACATTCCAAGTAATATTCGGCATGCTAATTACATTGCCGGTTGCCAAATTGCATTATCTCTTATAGTTTCCGAGATATGGACTATCGATAATTTACACCTTAGGCTCTGCTTCTAACTTGGGCCCAAATTGTAAAATGGTCTTATCTATTGGCGATTTCGTTCCAATTCACATTCCAAGTAATATTCGGCATGCTAATTACATTGCCGGTTGCCAAATTGCATTAACTCTTATAGTTTCCGAGATATGGACTATCGATAATTTACACCTTAGGCTCTGCTTCTAACTTGGGCCCAAATTGTAAAATGGTCTTATCTATTGGCGATTTCGTTCCAATTCACATTCCAAGTAATATTCGGCATGCTAATTACATTGCCGGTTGCCAAATTGCATTATCTCTTATAGTTTCCGAGATATGGACTATCGATAATTTACACCATAGGCTCTGCTTCTAACTTGGGCCCAAATTGTAAAATGGCCTTATCTATTGGCGATTTCGTTCCAATTCACATTCCAAGTAATATTCGGCATGCTAATTACATTGCCGGTTGCCAAATTGCATTATCTCTTATAGTTTCCGAGTTATGGACTATCGATAATTTACACCTTAGGCTCTGCTTCTAACTTGGGCCCAAATTGTAAAATGGTCTTATCTATTGGCGATTTCGTTCCAATTCACATTCCAAGTAATATTCGGCATGCTAATTACATTGCCGGTTGCCAAATTGCATTATCTCTTATAGTTTCCGAGATATGGACTATCGATAATTTACACCTTAGGCTCTGCTTCTAACTTGGGCCCAAATTGTAAAATGGTCTTATCTATTGGCGATTTCGTTCCAATTCACATTCCAAGTAATATTCGGCATGCTAATTACATTGCCGGTTGCCAAATTGCATTATCTCTTATAGTTTCCGAGATATGGACTATCGATAATTTACACCTTAGGCTCTGCTTCTAACTTGGGCCCAAATTGTAAAATGGTCTTATCTATTGGCGATTTCGTTTCAATTCACATTCCAAGTAATATTCGGCATGCTAATTACATTGCCGGTTGCCAAATTGCATTATCTCTTATAGTTTCCGAGATATGGACTATCGATAATTTACACCTTAGGCTCTGCTTCTAACTTGGGCCCAAATTGTAAAATGGTCTTATCTATTGGCGATTTCGTCCCAATTCACATTCCAAGTGATATTCGGCATGCTAATTACATTGCCGGTTGCGAAATTGCATTATCTCTTATAGTTTCCGAGATATGGACTATCAATAATTTACACCTTAGGCTCTGCTTCTAACTTGGGCCCAAATTGTAAAATGGTCTTATCTATTGGCGATTTCGTTCCAATTCACATTCCAAGTAATATTCGGCATGCTAATTACATTGCCGGTTGCCAAATTGCATTATCTCTTATAGTTTCCGAGATATGGACTATCGATAATTTACACATTAGGCTCTGCTTCTAACTTGGGCCCAAATTGTAAAATGGTCTTATCTATTGGCGATTTCGTTCCAATTCACATTCCAAGTAATATTCGGCATGCTAATTACATTGCCAGTTGCCAAATTGCATTATCTCTTATAGTTTCCGAGATATGGACTATCGATAATTTACACCTTAGGCTCTGCTTCTAACTTGGGCCCAAATTGTAAAATGGTCTTATCTATTGGCGATTTGGTTCCAATTCACATTCCAAGTAATATTCGGCATGCTAATTACATTGCCGGTTGCCAAATTGCATTATCTCTTATAGTTTCCGAGATATGGACTATCGATAATTTACACCTTAGGCTCTGCTTCTAACTTGGGCCCAAATTGTAAAATGGTCTTATCTATTGGCGATTTCGTTCCAATTCACATTCCAAGTAATATTCGGCATGCTAATTACATTGCCGGTTGCCAAATTGCATTATCTCTTATAGTTTCCGAGATATGGACTATCGATAATTTACACCTTAGGCTCTGCTTCTAACTTGGGCCCAAATTGTAAAATGGTCTTATCTATTGGCGATTTCGTTCCAATTCAAACTCCTAGTAATATTCGGCATGCTAATTACATTGCCGGTTGCGAAATTGCATTATCTCTTATAGTTTCCGAGATATTGACTATCAATAATTTACACCTTAGGCTCTGCTTCTAACTTGGGCCCAAATTGTAAAATGGTCTTATCTATTGGCGATTTCGTTCCAATTCACATTCCAAGTAATATTCGGCATGCTAATTACATTGCCGGTTGCCAAATTGCATTAACTCTTATAGTTTCCGAGATATGGACTATCGATAATTTACACCTTAGGCTCTGCTTCTAACTTGGGCCCAAATTGTAAAATGGTCTTATCTATTGGCGATTTCGTTCCAATTCACATTTCAAGTAATATTCGGCATGCTAATTACATTGCCGGTTGCCAAATTGCATTATCTCTTATAGTTTCCGAGATATGGACTATCGATAATTTACACCATAGGCTCTGCTTCTAACTTGGGCCCAAATTGTAAAATGGCCTTATCTATTGGCGATTTCGTTCCAATTCACATTCCAAGTAATATTCGGCATGCTAATTACATTGCCGGTTGCCAAATTGCATTATCTCTTATAGTTTCCGAGTTATGGACTATCGATAATTTACACCTTAGGCTCTGCTTCTAACTTGGGCCCAAATTGTAAAATGGTCTTATCTATTGGCGATTTCGTTCCAATTCACATTCCAAGTAATATTCGGCATGCTAATTACATTGCCGGTTGCCAAATTGCATTATCTCTTATAGTTTCCGAGATATGGACTATCGATAATTTACACCTTAGGCTCTGCTTCTAACTTGGGCCCAAATTGTAAAATGGTCTTATCTATTGGCGATTTCATTCCAATTCACATTCCAAGTAATATTCGGCATGCTAATTACATTGCCGGTTGCCAAATTGCATTATCTCTTATAGTTTCCGAGATATGGACTATCGATAATTTACACCTTAGGCTCTGCTTCTAACTTGGGCCCAAATTGTAAAATGGTCTTATCTATTGGCGATTTCGTTTCAATTCACATTCCAAGTAATATTCGGCATACTAATTACATTGCCGGTTGCCAAATTGCATTATCTCTTATAGTTTCCGAGATATGGACTATCGATAATTTACACCTTAGGCTCTGCTTCTAACTTGGGCCCAAAGTGTAAAATGGTCTTATCTATTGGCGATTTCGTTCCAATTTACATTCCAAGTAATATTCGGCATGCTAATTACATTGCCGGTTGCCAAATTGCATTATCTCTTATAGTTTCCGAGATATGGACTATCGATAATTTACACCTTAGGCTCTGCTTCTAACTTGGGCCCAAATTGTATAATGGTCTTATCTATTGGCGACTTCGTTCCAATTCACACTCCAAGTAATATTCGGCATGCTAATTACATTGCCGGTTGCGAAATTGCATTATCTCTTATAGTTTCCGAGATATGGACTATCGATAATTTACACCTTAGGCTCTGCTTCTAACTTGGGCCCAAATTGTAAAATGGTCTTATCTATTGGCGATTTCGTTCCAATTCACATTCCAAGTAATATTCGGCATGCTAATTACATTGCCGGTTGCCAAATTGCATTATCTCTTATAGTTTCCGAGATATGGACTATCGATAATTTACACCTTAGGCTCTGCTTCTAACTTGGGCCCAAATTGTAAAATGGTCTTACCTATTGGCGATTCCGTTCCAATTCACATTCCAAGTAATATTCGGCATGCTAATTACATTGCCGGTTGCCAAATTGCATTATCTCTTATAGTTTCCGAGATATGGACTATCGATAATTTACACCTTAGGCTCTGCTTCTAACTTGGGCCCAAATTGTAAAATGGTCTTATCTATTGGCGATTTCGTTCCAATTCACATTCCAAGTAATATTCGGCATGCTAATTACATTGCCGGTTGCCAAATTGCATTATCTCTTATAGTTTCCGAGATATGGACTATCGATAATTTACACCTTAGGCTCTGCTTCTAACTTGGGCCCAAATTGTAAAATGGTCTTATCTATAGGCGATTTCGTCCCAATTCACATTCCAAGTGATATTCGGCATGCTAATTACATTGCCGGTTGCGAAATTGCATTATCTCTTATAGTTTCCGAGATATGGACTATCGATAAATTGCACCTTAGGCTCTGCTTCTAACTTGCTCCCAAATTGTAAAATGGTCTTATCTATTGGCGATTTCGTTCCAATTCACATTCCAAGTAATATTCGGCATGCTAATTACATTGCCGGTTGCCAAATTGCATTATCTCTTATAGTTTCCGAGATATGGACTATCGATAATTTACACCTTAGGCTCTGCTTCTAACTTGGGCCCAAATTGTAAAATGGTCTTATCTATTGGCGATTTCGTTCCAATTCACATTCCAAGTAATATTCGGCATGCTAATTACATTGCCGGTTGCCAAATTGCATTAACTCTTATAGTTTCCGAGATATGGACTATCGATAATTTACACCTTAGGCTCTGCTTCTAACTTGGGCCCAAATTGTAAAATGGTCTTATCTATTGGCGATTTCGTTCCAATTCACATTCCAAGTAATATTCGGCATGCTAATTACATTGCCGGTTGCCAAATTGCATTATCTCTTATAGTTTCCGAGATATGGACTATCGATAATTTACACCATAGGCTCTGCTTCTAACTTGGGCCCAAATTGTAAAATGGCCTTATCTATTGGCGATTTCGTTCCAATTCACATTCCAAGTAATATTCGGCATGCTAATTACATTGCCGGTTGCCAAATTGCATTATCTCTTATAGTTTCCGAGTTATGGACTATCGATAATTTACACCTTAGGCTCTGCTTCTAACTTGGGCCCAAATTGTAAAATGGTCTTATCTATTGGCGATTTCGTTCCAATTCACATTCCAAGTAATATTCGGCATGCTAATTACATTGCCGGTTGCCAAATTGCATTATCTCTTATAGTTTCCGAGATATGGACTATCGATAATTTACACCTTAGGCTCTGCTTCTAACTTGGGCCCAAATTGTAAAATGGTCTTATCTATTGGCGATTTCGTTCCAATTCACATTCCAAGTAATATTCGGCATGCTAATTACATTGCCGGTTGCCAAATTGCATTATCTCTTATAGTTTCCGAGATATGGACTATCGATAATTTACACCTTAGGCTCTGCTTCTAACTTGGGCCCAAATTGTAAAATGGTCTTATCTATTGGCGATTTCGTTTCAATTCACATTCCAAGTAATATTCGGCATGCTAATTACATTGCCGGTTGCCAAGTTGCATTATCTCTTATAGTTTCCGAGATATGGACTATCGATAATTTACACCTTAGGCTCTGCTTCTAACTTGGGCCCAAATTGTAAAATGGTCTTATCTATTGGCGATTTCGTCCCAATTCACATTCCAAGTGATATTCGGCATGCTAATTACATTGCCGGTTGCGAAATTGCATTATCTCTTATAGTTTCCGAGATATGGACTATCAATAATTTACACCTTAGGCTCTGCTTCTAACTTGGGCCCAAATTGTAAAATGGTCTTATCTATTGGCAATTTCGTTCCAATTCACATTCCAAGTAATATTCGGCATGCTAATTACATTGCCGGTTGCCAAATTGCATTATCTCTTATAGTTTCCGAGATATGGACTATCGATAATTTACACATTAGGCTCTGCTTCTAACTTGGGCCCAAATTGTAAAATGGTCTTATCTATTGGCGATTTCGTTCCAATTCACATTCCAAGTAATATTCGGCATGCTAATTACATTGCCAGTTGCCAAATTGCATTATCTCTTATAGTTTCCGAGATATGGACTATCGATAATTTACACCTTAGGCTCTGCTTCTAACTTGGGCCCAAATTGTAAAATGGTCTTATCTATTGGCGATTTGGTTCCAATTCACATTCCAAGTAATATTCGGCATGCTAATTACATTGCCGGTTGCCAAATTGCATTATCTCTTATAGTTTCCGAGATATGGACTATCGACAATTTACACCTTAGGCTCTGCTTCTAACTTGGGCCCAAATTGTAAAATGGTCTTATCTATTGGCGATTTCGTTCCAATTCACATTCCAAGTAATATTCGGCATGCTAATTACATTGCCGGTTGCCAAATTGCATTATCTCTTATAGTTTCCGAGATATGGACTATCGATAATTTACACCTTAGGCTCTGCTTCTAACTTGGGCCCAAATTGTAAAATGGTCTTATCTATTGGCGATTTCGTTCCAATTCAAACTCCTAGTAATATTCGGCATGCTAATTACATTGCCGGTTGCGAAATTGCATTATCTCTTATAGTTTCCGAGATATTGACTATCAATAATTTACACCTTAGGCTCTGCTTCTAACTTGGGCCCAAATTGTAAAATGGTCTTATCTATTGGCGATTTCGTTCCAATTCACATTCCAAGTAATATTCGGCATGCTAATTACATTGCCGGTTGCCAAATTGCATTAACTCTTATAGTTACCGAGATATGGACTATCGATAATTTACACCTTAGGCTCTGCTTCTAACTTGGGCCCAAATTGTAAAATGGTCTTATCTATTGGCGATTTCGTTCCAATTCACATTCCAAGTAATATTCGGCATGCTAATTACATTGCCGGTTGCCAAATTGCATTATCTCTTATAGTTTCCGAGATATGGACTATCGATAATTTACACCATAGGCTCTGCTTCTAACTTGGGCCCAAATTGTAAAATGGCCTTATCTATTGGCGATTTCGTTCCAATTCACATTCCAAGTAATATTCGGCATGCTAATTACATTGCCGGTTGCCAAATTGCATTATCTCTTATAGTTTCCGAGTTATGGACTATCGATAATTTACACCTTAGGCTCTGCTTCTAACTTGGGCCCAAATTGTAAAATGGTCTTATCTATTGGCGATTTCGTTCCAATTCACATTCCAAGTAATATTCGGCATGCTAATTACATTGCCGGTTGCCAAATTGCATTATCTCTTATAGTTTCCGAGATGTGGACTATCGATAATTTACACCTTAGGCTCTGCTTCTAACTTGGGCCCAAATTGTAAAATGGTCTTATCTATTGGCGATTGCGTTCCAATTCACAATCCAAGTAATATTCGGCATGCTAATTACATTGCCGGTTGCCAAATTGCATTATCTCTTATAGTTTCCGAGATATGGACTATCGATAATTTACACCTTAGGCTCTGCTTCTAACTTGGGCCCAAATTGTAAAATGGTCTTATCTATTGGCGATTTCGTTTCAATTCACATTCCAAGTAATATTCGGCATGCTAATTACATTGCCGGTTGCCAAATTGCATTATCTCTTATAGTTTCCGAGATATGGACTATCGATAATTTACACCTTAGGCTCTGCTTCTAACTTGGGCCCAAATTGTAAAATGGTCTTATCTATTGGCGATTTCGTCCCAATTCACATTCCAAGTGATATTCGGCATGCTAATTACATTGCCGGTTGCGAAATTGCATTATCTCTTATAGTTTCCGAGATATGGACTATCAATAATTTACACCTTAGGCTCTGCTTCTAACTTGGGCCCAAATTGTAAAATGGTCTTATCTATTGGCGATTTCGTTCCAATTCACATTCCAAGTAATATTCGGCATGCTAATTACATTGCCGGTTGCCAAATTGCGTTATCTCTTATAGTTTCCGAGATATGGACTATCGATAATTTACACATTAGGCTCTGCTTCTAACTTGGGCCCAAATTGTAAAATGGTCTTATCTATTGGCGATTTCGTTCCAATTCACATTCCAAGTAATATTCGGCATGCTAATTACATTGCCAGTTGCCAAATTGCATTATCTCTTATAGTTTCCGAGATATGGACTATCGATAATTTACACCTTAGGCTCTGCTTCTAACTTGGGCCCAAATTGTAAAATGGTCTTATCTATTGGCGATTTGGTTCCAATTCACATTCCAAGTAATATTCGGCATGCTAATTACATTGCCGGTTGCCAAATTGCATTATCTCTTATAGTTTCCGAGATATGGACTATCGATAATTTACACCTTAGGCTCTGCTTCTAACTTGGGCCCAAATTGTAAAATGGTCTTATCTATTGGCGATTTCGTTCCAATTCACATTCCAAGTAATATTCGGCATGCTAATTACATTGCCGGTTGCCAAATTGCATTATCTCTTATAGTTTCCGAGATATGGACTATCGATAATTTACACCTTAGGCTCTGCTTCTAACTTGGGCCCAAATTGTAAAATGGTCTTATCTATTGGCGATTTCGTTCCAATTCAAACTCCTAGTAATATTCGGCATGCTAATTACATTGCCGGTTGCGAAATTGCATTATCTCTTATAGTTTCCGAGATATGGACTATCGATAATTTACACCTTAGGCTCTGCTTCTAACTTGGGCCCAAATTGTAAAATGGTCTTATCTATAGGCGATTTCGTCCCAATTCACATTCCAAGTGATATTCGGCATGCTAATTACATTGCCGGTTGCGAAATTGCATTATCTCTTATAGTTTCCGAGATATGGACTATCGATAAATTGCACCTTAGGCTCTGCTTCTAACTTGCTCCCAAATTGTAAAATGGTCTTATCTATTGGCGATTTCGTTCCAATTCACATTCCAAGTAATATTCGGCATGCTAATTACATTGCCGGTTGCCAAATTGCATTATCTCTTATAGTTTCCGAGATATGGACTATCGATAATTTACACCTTAGGCTCTGCTTCTAACTTGGGCCCAAATTGTAAAATGGGCTTATCTATTGGCGATTTCGTTCCAATTCACATTCCAAGTAATATTCGGCATGCTAATTACATTGCCGGTTGCCAAATTGCATTAACTCTTATAGTTTCCGAGATATGGACTATCGATAATTTACACCTTAGGCTCTGCTTCTAACTTGGGCCCAAATTGTAAAATGGTCTTATCTATTGGCGATTTCGTTCCAATTCACATTCCAAGTAATATTCGGCATGCTAATTACATTGCCGGTTGCCAAATTGCATTATCTCTTATAGTTTCCGAGATATGGACTATCGATAATTTACACCATAGGCTCTGCTTCTAACTTGGGCCCAAATTGTAAAATGGCCTTATCTATTGGCGATTTCGTTCCAATTCACATTCCAAGTAATATTCGGCATGCTAATTACATTGCCGGTTGCCAAATTGCATTATCTCTTATAGTTTCCGAGTTATGGACTATCGATAATTTACACCTTAGGCTCTGCTACTAACTTGGGCCCAAATTGTAAAATGGTCTTATCTATTGGCGATTTCGTTCCAATTCACATTCCAAGTAATATTCGGCATGCTAATTACATTGCCGGTTGCCAAATTGCATTATCTCTTATAGTTTCCGAGATATGGACTATCGATAATTTACACCTTAGGCTCTGCTTCTAACTTGGGCCCAAATTGTAAAATGGTCTTATCTATTGGCGATTTCGTTCCAATTCACATTCCAAGTAATATTCGGCATGCTAATTACATTGCCGGTTGCCAAATTGCATTATCTCTTATAGTTTCCGAGATATGGACTATCGATAATTTACACCTTAGGCTCTGCTTCTAACTTGGGCCCAAATTGTAAAATGGTCTTATCTATTGGCGATTTCGTTTCAATTCACATTCCAAGTAATATTCGGCATGCTAATTACATTGCCGGTTGCCAAATTGCATTATCTCTTATAGTTTCCGAGATATGGACTATCGATAATTTACACCTTAGGCTCTGCTTCTAACTTGGGCCCAAATTGTAAAATGGTCTTATCTATTGGCGATTTCGTCCCAATTCACATTCCAAGTGATATTCGGCATGCTAATTACATTGCCGGTTGCGAAATTGCATTATCTCTTATAGTTTCCGAGATATGGACTATCAATAATTTACACCTTAGGCTCTGCTTCTAACTTGGGCCCAAATTGTAAAATGGTCTTATCTATTGGCAATTTCGTTCCAATTCACATTCCAAGTAATATTCGGCATGCTAATTACATTGCCGGTTGCCAAATTGCATTATCTCTTATAGTTTCCGAGATATGGACTATCGATAATTTACACATTAGGCTCTGCTTCTAACTTGGGCCCAAATTGTAAAATGGTCTTATCTATTGGCGATTTCGTTCCAATTCACATTCCAAGTAATATTCGGCATGCTAATTACATTGCCAGTTGCCAAATTGCATTATCTCTTATAGTTTCCGAGATATGGACTATCGATAATTTACACCTTAGGCTCTGCTTCTAACTTGGGCCCAAATTGTAAAATGGTCTTATCTATTGGCGATTTGGTTCCAATTCACATTCCAAGTAATATTCGGCATGCTAATTACATTGCCGGTTGCCAAATTGCATTATCTCTTATAGTTTCCGAGATATGGACTATCGATAATTTACACCTTAGGCTCTGCTTCTAACTTGGGCCCAAATTGTAAAATGGTCTTATCTATTGGCGATTTCGTTCCAATTCACATTCCAAGTAATATTCGGCATGCTAATTACATTGCCGGTTGCCAAATTGCATTATCTCTTATAGTTTCCGAGATATGGACTATCGATAATTTACACCTTAGGCTCTGCTTCTAACTTGGGCCCAAATTGTAAAATGGTCTTATCTATTGGCGATTTCGTTCCAATTCAAACTCCTAGTAATATTCGGCATGCTAATTACATTGCCGGTTGCGAAATTGCATTATCTCTTATAGTTTCCGAGATATTGACTATCAATAATTTACACCTTAGGCTCTGCTTCTAACTTGGGCCCAAATTGTAAAATGGTCTTATCTATTGGCGATTTCGTTCCAATTCACATTCCAAGTAATATTCGGCATGCTAATTACATTGCCGGTTGCCAAATTGCATTAACTCTTATAGTTACCGAGATATGGACTATCGATAATTTACACCTTAGGCTCTGCTTCTAACTTGGGCCCAAATTGTAAAATGGTCTTATCTATTGGCGATTTCGTTCCAATTCACATTCCAAGTAATATTCGGCATGCTAATTACATTGCCGGTTGCCAAATTGCATTATCTCTTATAGTTTCCGAGATATGGACTATCGATAATTTACACCATAGGCTCTGCTTCTAACTTGGGCCCAAATTGTAAAATGGCCTTATCTATTGGCGATTTCGTTCCAATTCACATTCCAAGTAATATTCGGCATGCTAATTACATTGCCGGTTGCCAAATTGCATTATCTCTTATAGTTTCCGAGTTATGGACTATCGATAATTTACACCTTAGGCTCTGCTTCTAACTTGGGCCCAAATTGTAAAATGGTCTTATCTATTGGCGATTTCGTTCCAATTCACATTCCAAGTAATATTCGGCATGCTAATTACATTGCCGGTTGCCAAATTGCATTATCTCTTATAGTTTCCGAGATGTGGACTATCGATAATTTACACCTTAGGCTCTGCTTCTAACTTGGGCCCAAATTGTAAAATGGTCTTATCTATTGGCGATTTCGTTCCAATTCACAATCCAAGTAATATTCGGCATGCTAATTACATTGCCGGTTGCCAAATTGCATTATCTCTTATAGTTTCCGAGATATGGACTATCGATAATTTACACCTTAGGCTCTGCTTCTAACTTGGGCCCAAATTGTAAAATGGTCTTATCTATTGGCGATTTCGTTTCAATTCACATTCCAAGTAATATTCGGCATGCTAATTACATTGCCGGTTGCCAAATTGCATTATCTCTTATAGTTTCCGAGATATGGACTATCGATAATTTACACCTTAGGCTCTGCTTCTAACTTGGGCCCAAATTGTAAAATGGTCTTATCTATTGGCGATTTCGTCCCAATTCACATTCCAAGTGATATTCGGCATGCTAATTACATTGCCGGTTGCGAAATTGCATTATCTCTTATAGTTTCCGAGATATGGACTATCAATAATTTACACCTTAGGCTCTGCTTCTAACTTGGGCCCAAATTGTAAAATGGTCTTATCTATTGGCGATTTCGTTCCAATTCACATTCCAAGTAATATTCGGCATGCTAATTACATTGCCGGTTGCCAAATTGCGTTATCTCTTATAGTTTCCGAGATATGGACTATCGATAATTTACACATTAGGCTCTGCTTCTAACTTGGGCCCAAATTGTAAAATGGTCTTATCTATTGGCGATTTCGTTCCAATTCACATTCCAAGTAATATTCGGCATGCTAATTACATTGCCAGTTGCCAAATTGCATTATCTCTTATAGTTTCCGAGATATGGACTATCGATAATTTACACCTTAGGCTCTGCTTCTAACTTGGGCCCAAATTGTAAAATGGTCTTATCTATTGGCGATTTGGTTCCAATTCACATTCCAAGTAATATTCGGCATGCTAATTACATTGCCGGTTGCCAAATTGCATTATCTCTTATAGTTTCCGAGATATGGACTATCGATAATTTACACCTTAGGCTCTGCTTCTAACTTGGGCCCAAATTGTAAAATGGTCTTATCTATTGGCGATTTCGTTCCAATTCACATTCCAAGTAATATTCGGCATGCTAATTACATTGCCGGTTGCCAAATTGCATTATCTCTTATAGTTTCCGAGATATGGACTATCGATAATTTACACCTTAGGCTCTGCTTCTAACTTGGGCCCAAATTGTAAAATGGTCTTATCTATTGGCGATTTCGTTCCAATTCAAACTCCTAGTAATATTCGGCATGCTAATTACATTGCCGGTTGCGAAATTGCATTATCTCTTATAGTTTCCGAGATATTGACTATCAATAATTTACACCTTAGGCTCTGCTTCTAACTTGGGCCTAAATTGTAAAATGGTCTTATCTATTGGCGATTTCGTTCCAATTCACATTCCAAGTAATATTCGGCATGCTAATTACATTGCCGGTTGCCAAATTGCATTATCTCTTATAGTTTCCGAGATATGGACTATCGATAATTTACACCTTAGGCTCTGCTTCTAACTTGGGCCCAAATTGTAAAATGGCCTTATCTATTGGCGATTTCGTCCCAATTCACATTCCAAGTAATATTCGGCATGCTAATTACATTGCCGGTTGCGAAATTGCATTATCTCTTATAGTTTCAGAGATATGGACTATCGATAATTTACACCTTAGGCTCTGCTTCTAACTTGGGCCCAAATTGTAAAATGGTCTTATCTATTGGCGATTTCGTTCCAACTCACATTCCAAGTAATATTCGGCATGCTAATTACATTGCCGGTTGCCAAATTGCATTATCTCTTATAGTTTCAGAGATATGGACTATCGATAATTTACACCTTAGGCTCTGCTTCTAACTTGGGCCCAAATTGTAAAATGGTCTTATCTATTGGCAATTTCGTTCCAATTCACATTCCAAGTAATATTCGGCGTGCTAATTACATTGCCGGATGCCAAATTGCATTATCTCTTATATTTTCCGAGATATGGACTATCGATAATTTACACCTTAGGCTCTGCTTCTAACTTGGGCCCAAATTGTAAAATAGTCTTATCTATTGGCGATTTCGTCCCAATTCACATTCCAAGTGATATTCGGCATGCTAATTACATTGCCGGTTGCGAAATTGCATTATCTCTTATAGTTTCCGAGATATGGACTATCAATTATTTACACCTTAGGCTCTGCTTCTAACTTGGGCCCAAATTGTAAAATGGTCTTATCTATTGGCGATTTCGTTCCAACTCACATTCCAAGTAATATTCGGCATGCTAATTACATTGCCGGTTGCCAAATTGCATTACCTCTTATAGTTTCCGAGATATGGACTATCGATAATTTACACATTAGGCTCTGCTTCTAACTTGGGCCCAAATTGTAAAATGGTCTTATCTATTGGCGATTTCGTTCCAATTCACATTCCAAGTAATATTCGGCATGCTAATTACATTGCCGGTTGCCAAATTGCATTATCTCTTATAGTTACCGAGATATGGACTATCGATAATTTACACCTTAGGCTCTGCTTCTAACTTGGGCCCAAATTGTAAAATGGACTTATCTATTGGCGATTTCGTTCCAATTCACATTCCAAGTAATATTCGGCATGCTAATTACATTGCCGGTTGCCAAATTGCATTATCTCTTATAGTTTCCGAGATATGGACTATCGATAATTTACACCTTAGGCTCTGCTTCTAACTTGGGCCCAAATTGTAAAATGGTCTTATCTATTGGCGATTTCGTTCCAATTCACATTCCAAGTAATATTCGGCATGCTAATTACATTGCCGGTTGCCAAATTGCATTATCTCTTATAGTTTCCGATATATGGACTATCGATAATTTACACCTTAGGCTCTGCTTCTAACTTGGGCCCAAATTGTAAAATGGTCTTATCTATTGGCGATTTCGTTCCAATTCACACTCCTAGTAATATTCGGCATGCTAATTACATTGCCGGTTGCGAAATTGCATTATCTCTTATAGTTTCCGAGATATGGACTATCAATAATTTACACCTTAGGCTCTGCTTCTAACTTGGGCCCAAATTGTAAAATGGTCTTATCTATTGGCGATTTCGTTCCAATTCACATTCCAAGTAATATTCGGCATGCTAATTACATTGCCGGTTGCCAAATTGCATTATCTCTTATAGTTTCCGAGATATGGACTATCGATAATTTACACCTTAGGCTCTGCTTCTAACTTGGGCCCAAATTGTAAAATGGCCTTATCTATTGGCGATTTCGTCCCAATTCACATTCCAAGTAATATTCGGCATGCTAATTACATTGCCGGTTGCGAAATTGCATTATCTCTTATAGTTTCCGAGATATGGACTATCGATAATTTACACCTTAGGCTCTGCTTCTAACTTGGGCTCAAATTGTAAAATGGTCTTATCTATTGGCGATTTCGTTCCAATTCACATTCCAAGTAATATTCGGCATGCTAATTACATTGCCGGTTGCCAAATTGAATTATCTCTTATAGTTTCCGAGATATGGACTATCGATAATTTACACCTTAGGCTCTGCTTCTAACTTGGGCCCAAATTGTAAAATGGTCTTATCTATTGGCGATTTCGTTCCAATTCACATTCCAAGTAATATTGGTCATGCTAATTACATTGCCGGTTGCCAAATTGCATTATCTCTTATAGTTTCCGAGATATGGACTATCGATAAATTACACCATAGGCTCTGCTTCTAACTTGGGCCCAAATTGTAAAATGGTCTTACCTATTGGCGATTTCGTTCCAATTCACATTCCAAGTAATATTCGGCATGCTAATTACATTGCCGGTTGCCAAATTGCATTATCTCTTATAGTTTCCGAGATATGGACTATCGATAATTTACACCTTAGGCTCTGCTTCTAACTTGGGCCAAAATTGTAAAATGGTCTTATCTATTGGCGATTTCGTTCCAATTCACATTCCAATTAATATTCGGCATGCTAATTACATTGCCGGTTGCCAAATTGCATTATCTCTTATAGTTTCCGAGATATGGACTATCGATAATTTACACCTTAGGCTCTGCTTCTAACTTGGGCCCAAATTGTAAAATGGTCTTATCTATTGGCGATTTCGTTGCAATTCACATTCCAAGTAATATTCGGCATGCTAATTACATTGCCGGTTGCCAAATTGCATTATCTCTTATAGTTTCCGAGATATGGACTATCGATAATTTACACCTTAGGCTCTGCTTCTAACTTGGGCCCAAATTGTAAAATGGACTTATCTATTGGCGATTTCGTTCCAATTCACATTCCAAGTAATATTCGTCATGCTAATTACATTGTCGGTTGCCAAATTGAATTATCTCTTATAGTTTCCGAGATATGGACTATCGATAATTTACACCTTAGGCTCTGCTTCTAACTTGGGCCCAAATTGTAAAATGGTCTTACCTATTGGCGATTTCGTTCCAATTCACATTCCTAGTAATACTCGGCATGCTAATTACATTGCCGGTTGCCAAATTGCATTATCTCTTATAGTTTCCGAGATATGGATTATCGATAATTTACACCTTAGGCTCTGCTTCTAACTTGGGCCCAAATTGTAAAATGGTCTTATCTATTGGCGATTTCGTTTCAATTCACATTCCAAGTAATATTCGGCATGCTAATTACATTGCCGGATGCCAAATTGCATTATCTCTTATAGTTTCCGAGATATGGACTATCGATAATTTACACCTTAGGCTCTGCTTCTAACTTGGGCCCAAATTGTAAAATGGTCTTATCTATTGGCGATTTCGTCCCAATTCACATTCCAAGTGATATTCGGCATGCTAATTACATTGCCGGTTGCGAAATTGCATTATCTCTTATAGTTTCCGAGATATGGACTATCAATAATTTACACCTTAGGCTCTGCTTCTAACTTGGGCCCAAATTGTAAAATGGTCTTATCTATTGGCGATTTCGTTCCAATTCACATTCCAAGTAATATTCAGCATGCTAATTACATTGCCGGTTGCCAAATTGCATTATCTCTTATAGTTTCCGAGATATGGACTATCGATAATTTACACATTAGGATCTGCTTCTAACTTGGGCCCAAATTGTAAAATGGTCTTATCTATTGGCGATTCCGTTCCAATTCACATTCCAAGTAATATTCGGCATGCTAATTACATTGCCGGTTGCCAAATTGCATTATCTCTTATAGTTTCCGAGATATGGACTATCGATAATTTACACCTTAGGCTCTGCTTCTAACTTGGGCCCAAATTGTAAAATGGTCTTATCTATTGGCGATTTCGTTCCAATTCACATTCCAAGTAATATTCGGCATGCTAATTACATTGCCAGTTGCCAAATTGCATTATCTCTTATAGTTTCCGAGATATGGACTATCGATAATTTACACCTTAGGCTCTGCTTCTAACTTGGGCCCAAATTGTAAAATGGTCTTATCTATTGGCGATTTGGTTCCAATTCACATTCCAAGTAATATTCGGCATGCTAATTACATTGCCGGTTGCCAAATTGCATTATCTCTTATAGTTTCCGAGATATGGACTATCGATAATTTACACCTTAGGCTCTGCTTCTAACTTGGGCCCAAATTGTAAAATGGTCTTATCTATTGGCGATTTCGTTCCAATTCACATTCCAAGTAATATTCGGCATGCTAATTACATTGCCGGTTGCCAAATTGCATTATCTCTTATAGTTTCCGAGATATGGACTATCGATAATTTACACCTTAGGCTCTGCTTCTAACTTGGGCCCAAATTGTAAAATGGTCTTATCTATTGGCGATTTCGTTCCAATTCAAACTCCTAGTAATATTCGGCATGCTAATTACATTGCCGGTTGCGAAATTGCATTATCTCTTATAGTTTCCGAGATATTGACTATCAATAATTTACACCTTAGGCTCTGCTTCTAACTTGGGCCCAAATTGTAAAATGGTCTTATCTATTGGCGATTTCGTTCCAATTCACATTCCAAGTAATATTCGGCATGCTAATTACATTGCCGGTTGCCAAATTGCATTAACTCTTATAGTTTCCGAGATATGGACTATCGATAATTTACACCTTAGGCTCTGCTTCTAACTTGGGCCCAAATTGTAAAATGGTCTTATCTATTGGCGATTTCGTTCCAATTCACATTCCAAGTAATATTCGGCATGCTAATTACATTGCCGGTTGCCAAATTGCATTATCTCTTATAGTTTCCGAGATATGGACTATCGATAATTTACACCATAGGCTCTGCTTCTAACTTGGGCCCAAATTGTAAAATGGCCTTATCTATTGGCGATTTCGTTCCAATTCACATTCCAAGTAATATTCGGCATGCTAATTACATTGCCGGTTGCCAAATTGCATTATCTCTTATAGTTTCCGAGTTATGGACTATCGATAATTTACACCTTAGGCTCTGCTTCTAACTTGGGCCCAAATTGTAAAATGGTCTTATCTATTGGCGATTTCGTTCCAATTCACATTCCAAGTAATATTCGGCATGCTAATTACATTGCCGGTTGCCAAATTGCATTATCTCTTATAGTTTCCGAGATATGGACTATCGATAATTTACACCTTAGGCTCTGCTTCTAACTTGGGCCCAAATTGTAAAATGGTCTTATCTATTGGCGATTTCATTCCAATTCACATTCCAAGTAATATTCGGCATGCTAATTACATTGCCGGTTGCCAAATTGCATTATCTCTTATAGTTTCCGAGATATGGACTATCGATAATTTACACCTTAGGCTCTGCTTCTAACTTGGGCCCAAATTGTAAAATGGTCTTATCTATTGGCGATTTCGTTTCAATTCACATTCCAAGTAATATTCGGCATACTAATTACATTGCCGGTTGCCAAATTGCATTATCTCTTATAGTTTCCGAGATATGGACTATCGATAATTTACACCTTAGGCTCTGCTTCTAACTTGGGCCCAAAGTGTAAAATGGTCTTATCTATTGGCGATTTCGTTCCAATTTACATTCCAAGTAATATTCGGCATGCTAATTACATTGCCGGTTGCCAAATTGCATTATCTCTTATAGTTTCCGAGATATGGACTATCGATAATTTACACCTTAGGCTCTGCTTCTAACTTGGGCCCAAATTGTATAATGGTCTTATCTATTGGCGACTTCGTTCCAATTCACACTCCAAGTAATATTCGGCATGCTAATTACATTGCCGGTTGCGAAATTGCATTATCTCTTATAGTTTCCGAGATATGGACTATCGATAATTTACACCTTAGGCTCTGCTTCTAACTTGGGCCCAAATTGTAAAATGGTCTTATCTATTGGCGATTTCGTTCCAATTCACATTCCAAGTAATATTCGGCATGCTAATTACATTGCCGGTTGCCAAATTGCATTATCTCTTATAGTTTCCGAGATATGGACTATCGATAATTTACACCTTAGGCTCTGCTTCTAACTTGGGCCCAAATTGTAAAATGGTCTTACCTATTGGCGATTCCGTTCCAATTCACATTCCAAGTAATATTCGGCATGCTAATTACATTGCCGGTTGCCAAATTGCATTATCTCTTATAGTTTCCGAGATATGGACTATCGATAATTTACACCTTAGGCTCTGCTTCTAACTTGGGCCCAAATTGTAAAATGGTCTTATCTATTGGCGATTTCGTTCCAATTCACATTCCAAGTAATATTCGGCATGCTAATTACATTGCCGGTTGCCAAATTGCATTATCTCTTATAGTTTCCGAGATATGGACTATCGATAATTTACACCTTAGGCTCTGCTTCTAACTTGGGCCCAAATTGTAAAATGGTCTTATCTATAGGCGATTTCGTCCCAATTCACATTCCAAGTGATATTCGGCATGCTAATTACATTGCCGGTTGCGAAATTGCATTATCTCTTATAGTTTCCGAGATATGGACTATCGATAAATTGCACCTTAGGCTCTGCTTCTAACTTGCTCCCAAATTGTAAAATGGTCTTATCTATTGGCGATTTCGTTCCAATTCACATTCCAAGTAATATTCGGCATGCTAATTACATTGCCGGTTGCCAAATTGCATTATCTCTTATAGTTTCCGAGATATGGACTATCGATAATTTACACCTTAGGCTCTGCTTCTAACTTGGGCCCAAATTGTAAAATGGTCTTATCTATTGGCGATTTCGTTCCAATTCACATTCCAAGTAATATTCGGCATGCTAATTACATTGCCGGTTGCCAAATTGCATTAACTCTTATAGTTTCCGAGATATGGACTATCGATAATTTACACCTTAGGCTCTGCTTCTAACTTGGGCCCAAATTGTAAAATGGTCTTATCTATTGGCGATTTCGTTCCAATTCACATTCCAAGTAATATTCGGCATGCTAATTACATTGCCGGTTGCCAAATTGCATTATCTCTTATAGTTTCCGAGATATGGACTATCGATAATTTACACCATAGGCTCTGCTTCTAACTTGGGCCCAAATTGTAAAATGGCCTTATCTATTGGCGATTTCGTTCCAATTCACATTCCAAGTAATATTCGGCATGCTAATTACATTGCCGGTTGCCAAATTGCATTATCTCTTATAGTTTCCGAGTTATGGACTATCGATAATTTACACCTTAGGCTCTGCTTCTAACTTGGGCCCAAATTGTAAAATGGTCTTATCTATTGGCGATTTCGTTCCAATTCACATTCCAAGTAATATTCGGCATGCTAATTACATTGCCGGTTGCCAAATTGCATTATCTCTTATAGTTTCCGAGATATGGACTATCGATAATTTACACCTTAGGCTCTGCTTCTAACTTGGGCCCAAATTGTAAAATGGTCTTATCTATTGGCGATTTCGTTCCAATTCACATTCCAAGTAATATTCGGCATGCTAATTACATTGCCGGTTGCCAAATTGCATTATCTCTTATAGTTTCCGAGATATGGACTATCGATAATTTACACCTTAGGCTCTGCTTCTAACTTGGGCCCAAATTGTAAAATGGTCTTATCTATTGGCGATTTCGTTTCAATTCACATTCCAAGTAATATTCGGCATGCTAATTACATTGCCGGTTGCCAAATTGCATTATCTCTTATAGTTTCCGAGATATGGACTATCGATAATTTACACCTTAGGCTCTGCTTCTAACTTGGGCCCAAATTGTAAAATGGTCTTATCTATTGGCGATTTCGTCCCAATTCACATTCCAAGTGATATTCGGCATGCTAATTACATTGCCGGTTGCGAAATTGCATTATCTCTTATAGTTTCCGAGATATGGACTATCAATAATTTACACCTTAGGCTCTGCTTCTAACTTGGGCCCAAATTGTAAAATGGTCTTATCTATTGGCAATTTCGTTCCAATTCACATTCCAAGTAATATTCGGCATGCTAATTACATTGCCGGTTGCCAAATTGCATTATCTCTTATAGTTTCCGAGATATGGACTATCGATAATTTATACATTAGGCTCTGCTTCTAACTTGGGCCCAAATTGTAAAATGGTCTTATCTATTGGCGATTTCGTTCCAATTCACATTCCAAGTAATATTCGGCATGCTAATTACATTGCCAGTTGCCAAATTGCATTATCTCTTATAGTTTCCGAGATATGGACTATCGATAATTTACACCTTAGGCTCTGCTTCTAACTTGGGCCCAAATTGTAAAATGGTCTTATCTATTGGCGATTTGGTTCCAATTCACATTCCAAGTAATATTCGGCATGCTAATTACATTGCCGGTTGCCAAATTGCATTATCTCTTATAGTTTCCGAGATATGGACTATCGATAATTTACACCTTAGGCTCTGCTTCTAACTTGGGCCCAAATTGTAAAATGGTCTTATCTATTGGCGATTTCGTTCCAATTCACATTCCAAGTAATATTCGGCATGCTAATTACATTGCCGGTTGCCAAATTGCATTATCTCTTATAGTTTCCGAGATATGGACTATCGATAATTTACACCTTAGGCTCTGCTTCTAACTTGGGCCCAAATTGTAAAATGGTCTTATCTATTGGCGATTTCGTTCCAATTCAAACTCCTAGTAATATTCGGCATGCTAATTACATTGCCGGTTGCGAAATTGCATTATCTCTTATAGTTTCCGAGATATTGACTATCAATAATTTACACCTTAGGCTCTGCTTCTAACTTGGGCCCAAATTGTAAAATGGTCTTATCTATTGGCGATTTCGTTCCAATTCACATTCCAAGTAATATTCGGCATGCTAATTACATTGCCGGTTGCCAAATTGCATTAACTCTTATAGTTACCGAGATATGGACTATCGATAATTTACACCTTAGGCTCTGCTTCTAACTTGGGCCCAAATTGTAAAATGGTCTTATCTATTGGCGATTTCGTTCCAATTCACATTCCAAGTAATATTCGGCATGCTAATTACATTGCCGGTTGCCAAATTGCATTATCTCTTATAGTTTCCGAGATATGGACTATCGATAATTTACACCATAGGCTCTGCTTCTAACTTGGGCCCAAATTGTAAAATGGCCTTATCTATTGGCGATTTCGTTCCAATTCACATTCCAAGTAATATTCGGCATGCTAATTACATTGCCGGTTGCCAAATTGCATTATCTCTTATAGTTTCCGAGTTATGGACTATCGATAATTTACACCTTAGGCTCTGCTTCTAACTTGGGCCCAAATTGTAAAATGGTCTTATCTCTTGGCGATTTCGTTCCAATTCACATTCCAAGTAATATTCGGCATGCTAATTACATTGCCGGTTGCCAAATTGCATTATCTCTTATAGTTTCCGAGATGTGGACTATCGATAATTTACACCTTAGGCTCTGCTTCTAACTTGGGCCCAAATTGTAAAATGGTCTTATCTATTGGCGATTTCGTTCCAATTCACAATCCAAGTAATATTCGGCATGCTAATTACATTGCCGGTTGCCAAATTGCATTATCTCTTATAGTTTCCGAGATATGGACTATCGATAATTTACACCTTAGGCTCTGCTTCTAACTTGGGCCCAAATTGTAAAATGGTCTTATCTATTGGCGATTTCGTTTCAATTCACATTCCAAGTAATATTCGGCATGCTAATTACATTGCCGGTTGCCAAATTGCATTATCTCTTATAGTTTCCGAGATATGGACTATCGATAATTTACACCTTAGGCTCTGCTTCTAACTTGGGCCCAAATTGTAAAATGGTCTTATCTATTGGCGATTTCGTCCCAATTCACATTCCAAGTGATATTCGGCATGCTAATTACATTGCCGGTTGCGAAATTGCATTATCTCTTATAGTTTCCGAGATATGGACTATCAATAATTTACACCTTAGGCTCTGCTTCTAACTTGGGCCCAAATTGTAAAATGGTCTTATCTATTGGCGATTTCGTTCCAATTCACATTCCAAGTAATATTCGGCATGCTAATTACATTGCCGGTTGCCAAATTGCGTTATCTCTTATAGTTTCCGAGATATGGACTATCGATAATTTACACATTAGGCTCTGCTTCTAACTTGGGCCCAAATTGTAAAATGGTCTTATCTATTGGCGATTTCGTTCCAATTCACATTCCAAGTAATATTCGGCATGCTAATTACATTGCCAGTTGCCAAATTGCATTATCTCTTATAGTTTCCGAGATATGGACTATCGATAATTTACACCTTAGGCTCTGCTTCTAACTTGGGCCCAAATTGTAAAATGGTCTTATCTATTGGCGATTTGGTTCCAATTCACATTCCAAGTAATATTCGGCATGCTAATTACATTGCCGGTTGCCAAATTGCATTATCTCTTATAGTTTCCGAGATATGGACTATCGATAATTTACACCTTAGGCTCTGCTTCTAACTTGGGCCCAAATTGTAAAATGGTCTTATCTATTGGCGATTTCGTTCCAATTCACATTCCAAGTAATATTCGGCATGCTAATTACATTGCCGGTTGCCAAATTGCATTATCTCTTATAGTTTCCGAGATATGGACTATCGATAATTTACACCTTAGGCTCTGCTTCTAACTTGGGCCCAAATTGTAAAATGGTCTTATCTATTGGCGATTTCGTTCCAATTCAAACTCCTAGTAATATTCGGCATGCTAATTACATTGCCGGTTGCGAAATTGCATTATCTCTTATAGTTTCCGAGATATTGACTATCAATAATTTACACCTTAGGCTCTGCTTCTAACTTGGGCCCAAATTGTAAAATGGTCTTATCTATTGGCGATTTCGTTCCAATTCACATTCCAAGTAATATTCGGCATGCTAATTACATTGCCGGTTGCCAAATTGCATTATCTCTTATAGTTTCCGAGATATGGACTATCGATAATTTACACCTTAGGCTCTGCTTCTAACTTGGGCCCAAATTGTAAAATGGCCTTATCTATTGGCGATTTCGTCCCAATTCACATTCCAAGTAATATTCGGCATGCTAATTACATTGCCGGTTGCGAAATTGCATTATCTCTTATAGTTTCAGAGATATGGACTATCGATAATTTACACCTTAGGCTCTGCTTCTAACTTGGGCCCAAATTGTAAAATGGTCTTATCTATTGGCAATTTCGTTCCAATTCACATTCCAAGTAATATTCAGCATGCTAATTACATTGCCGTTTGCCAAATTGCATTATCTCTTATAGTTTCCGAGATATGGACTATCGATAATTTACACCTTAGGCTCTGCTTCTAACTTGGGCCCAAATTGTAAAATGGTCTTATCTATTGGCGATTTCGTTCCAATTCACATTCCAAGTAATATTCGGCATGCTAATTACATTGCCGGTTGCCAAATTGCATTAACTCTTATAGTTTCCGAGATATGGACTATCGATAATTTACACCTTAGGCTCTGCTTCTAACTTGGGCCCAAATTGTAAAATGGTCTTATCTATTGGCGATTTCGTTCCAATTCACATTCCAAGTAATATTCGGCATGCTAATTACATTGCCGGTTGCCAAATTGCATTAACTCTTATAGTTTCCGAGATATGGACTATCGATAATTTACACCTTAGGCTCTGCTTCTAACTTGGGCCCAAATTGTAAAATGGTCTTATCTATTGGCGATTTCGTTCCAATTCACATTCCAAGTAATATTCGGCATGCTAATTACATTGCCGTTTGCCAAATTGCATTATCTCTTATAGTTTCCGAGATATGGACTATCGATAATTTACACCTTAGGCTCTGCTTCTAACTTGGGCCCAAATTGTAAAATGGTCTTATCTATTGGCGATTTCGTTCCAATTCACATTCCAAGTAATATTCGGCATGCTAATTACATTGCCGGTTGCCAAATTGCATTAACTCTTATAGTTTCCGAGATATGGACTATCGATAATTTACACCTTAGGCTCTGCTTCTAACTTGGGCCCAAATTGTAAAATGGTCTTATCTATTGGCGATTTCGTTTCAATTCACATTCCAAGTAATATTCGGCGTGCTAATTACATTGCCGGATGCCAAATTGCATTATCTCTTATATTTTCCGAGATATGGACTATCGATAATTTACACCTTAGGCTCTGCTTCTAACTTGGGCCCAAATTGTAAAATAGTCTTATCTATTGGCGATTTCGTCCCAATTCACATTCCAAGTGATATTCGGCATGCTAATTACATTGCCGGTTGCGAAATTGCATTATCTCTTATAGTTTCCGAGATATGGACTATCAATTATTTACACCTTAGGCTCTGCTTCTAACTTGGGCCCAAATTGTAAAATGGTCTTATCTATTGGCGATTTCGTTCCAACTCACATTCCAAGTAATATTCGGCATGCTAATTACATTGCCGGTTGCCAAATTGCATTACCTCTTATAGTTTCCGAGATATGGACTATCGATAATTTACACATTAGGCTCTGCTTCTAACTTGGGCCCAAATTGTAAAATGGTCTTATCTATTGGCGATTTCGTTCCAATTCACATTCCAAGTAATATTCGGCATGCTAATTACATTGCCGGTTGCCAAATTGCATTATCTCTTATAGTTACCGAGATATGGACTATCGATAATTTACACCTTAGGCTCTGCTTCTAACTTGGGCCCAAATTGTAAAATGGTCTTATCTATTGGCGATTTCGTTCCAATTCACATTCCAAGTAATATTCGGCATGCTAATTACATTGCCGGTTGCCAAATTGCATTATCTCTTATAGTTTCCGAGATATGGACTATCGATAATTTACACCTTAGGCTCTGCTTCTAACTTGGGCCCAAATTGTAAAATGGTCTTATCTATTGGCGATTTCGTTCCAATTCACATTCCAAGTAATATTCGGCATGCTAATTACATTGCCGGTTGCCAAATTGCATTATCTCTTATAGTTTCCGATATATGGACTATCGATAATTTACACCTTAGGCTCTGCTTCTAACTTGGGCCCAAATTGTAAAATGGTCTTATCTATTGGCGATTTCGTTCCAATTCACACTCCTAGTAATATTCGGCATGCTAATTACATTGCCGGTTGCGAAATTGCATTATCTCTTATAGTTTCCGAGATATGGACTATCAATAATTTACACCTTAGGCTCTGCTTCTAACTTGGGCCCAAATTGTAAAATGGTCTTATCTATTGGCGATTTCGTTCCAATTCACATTCCAAGTAATATTCGGCATGCTAATTACATTGCCGGTTGCCAAATTGCATTATCTCTTATAGTTTCCGAGATATGGACTATCGATAATTTACACCTTAGGCTCTGCTTCTAACTTGGGCCCAAATTGTAAAATGGCCTTATCTATTGGCGATTTCGTCCCAATTCACATTCCAAGTAATATTCGGCATGCTAATTACATTGCCGGTTGCGAAATTGCATTATCTCTTATAGTTTCCGAGATATGGACTATCGATAATTTACACCTTAGGCTCTGCTTCTAACTTGGGCTCAAATTGTAAAATGGTCTTATCTATTGGCGATTTCGTTCCAATTCACATTCCAAGTAATATTCGGCATGCTAATTACATTGCCGGTTGCCAAATTGAATTATCTCTTATAGTTTCCGAGATATGGACTATCGATAATTTACACCTTAGGCTCTGCTTCTAACTTGGGCCCAAATTGTAAAATGGTCTTATCTATTGGCGATTTCGTTCCAATTCACATTCCAAGTAATATTGGTCATGCTAATTACATTGCCGGTTGCCAAATTGCATTATCTCTTATAGTTTCCGAGATATGGACTATCGATAAATTACACCATAGGCTCTGCTTCTAACTTGGGCCCAAATTGTAAAATGGTCTTACCTATTGGCGATTTCGTTCCAATTCACATTCCAAGTAATATTCGGCATGCTAATTACATTGCCGGTTGCCAAATTGCATTATCTCTTATAGTTTCCGAGATATGGACTATCGATAATTTACACCTTAGGCTCTGCTTCTAACTTGGGCCCAAATTGTAAAATGGTCTTATCTATTGGCGATTTCGTTCCAATTCACATTCCAATTAATATTCGGCATGCTAATTACATTGCCGGTTGCCAAATTGCATTATCTCTTATAGTTTCCGAGATATGGACTATCGATAATTTACACCTTAGGCTCTGCTTCTAACTTGGGCCCAAATTGTAAAATGGTCTTATCTATTGGCGATTTCGTTGCAATTCACATTCCAAGTAATATTCGGCATGCTAATTACATTGCCGGTTGCCAAATTGCATTATCTCTTATAGTTTCCGAGATATGGACTATCGATAATTTACACCTTAGGCTCTGCTTCTAACTTGGGCCCAAATTGTAAAATGGACTTATCTATTGGCGATTTCGTTCCAATTCACATTCCAAGTAATATTCGTCATGCTAATTACATTGTCGGTTGCCAAATTGAATTATCTCTTATAGTTTCCGAGATATGGACTATCGATAATTTACACCTTAGGCTCTGCTTCTAACTTGGGCCCAAATTGTAAAATGGTCTTACCTATTGGCGATTTCGTTCCAATTCACATTCCTAGTAATACTCGGCATGCTAATTACATTGCCGGTTGCCAAATTGCATTATCTCTTATAGTTTCCGAGATATGGATTATCGATAATTTACACCTTAGGCTCTGCTTCTAACTTGGGCCCAAATTGTAAAATGGTCTTATCTATTGGCGATTTCGTTTCAATTCACATTCCAAGTAATATTCGGCATGCTAATTACATTGCCGGATGCCAAATTGCATTATCTCTTATAGTTTCCGAGATATGGACTATCGATAATTTACACCTTAGGCTCTGCTTCTAACTTGGGCCCAAATTGTAGAATGGTCTTATCTATTGGCGATTTCGTCCCAATTCACATTCCAAGTAATATTCGGCATGCTAATTACATTGCCGGTTGCCAAATTGCATTATCTCTTATAGTTACCGAGATATGGACTATCGATAATTTACACCTTAGGCTCTGCTTCTAACTTGGGCCCAAATTGTAAAATGGTCTTATCTATTGGCGATTTCGTTCCAATTCACATTCCAAGTAATATTCGGCATGCTAATTACATTGCCGGTTGCCAAATTGCATTATCTCTTATAGTTTCCGAGATATGGACTATCGATAATTTACACCTTAGGCTCTGCTTCTAACTTGGGCCCAAATTGTAAAATGGTCTTATCTATTGGCGATTTCGTTCCAATTCACATTCCAAGTAATATTCGGCATGCTAATTACATTGCCGGTTGCCAAATTGCATTATCTCTTATAGTTTCCGATATATGGACTATCGATAATTTACACCTTAGGCTCTGCTTCTAACTTGGGCCCAAATTGTAAAATGGTCTTATCTATTGGCGATTTCGTTCCAATTCACACTCCTAGTAATATTCGGCATGCTAATTACATTGCCGGTTGCGAAATTGCATTATCTCTTATAGTTTCCGAGATATGGACTATCAATAATTTACACCTTAGGCTCTGCTTCTAACTTGGGCCCAAATTGTAAAATGGTCTTATCTATTGGCGATTTCGTTCCAATTCACATTCCAAGTAATATTCGGCATGCTAATTACATTGCCGGTTGCCAAATTGCATTATCTCTTATAGTTTCCGAGATATGGACTATCGATAATTTACACCTTAGGCTCTGCTTCTAACTTGGGCCCAAATTGTAAAATGGCCTTATCTATTGGCGATTTCGTCCCAATTCACATTCCAAGTAATATTCGGCATGCTAATTACATTGCCGGTTGCGAAATTGCATTATCTCTTATAGTTTCCGAGATATGGACTATCGATAATTTACACCTTAGGCTCTGCTTCTAACTTGGGCTCAAATTGTAAAATGGTCTTATCTATTGGCGATTTCGTTCCAATTCACATTCCAAGTAATATTCGGCATGCTAATTACATTGCCGGTTGCCAAATTGAATTATCTCTTATAGTTTCCGAGATATGGACTATCGATAATTTACACCTTAGGCTCTGCTTCTAACTTGGGCCCAAATTGTAAAATGGTCTTATCTATTGGCGATTTCGTTCCAATTCACATTCCAAGTAATATTGGTCATGCTAATTACATTGCCGGTTGCCAAATTGCATTATCTCTTATAGTTTCCGAGATATGGACTATCGATAAATTACACCATAGGCTCTGCTTCTAACTTGGGCCCAAATTGTAAAATGGTCTTACCTATTGGCGATTTCGTTCCAATTCACATTCCAAGTAATATTCGGCATGCTAATTACATTGCCGGTTGCCAAATTGCATTATCTCTTATAGTTTCCGAGATATGGACTATCGATAATTTACACCTTAGGCTCTGCTTCTAACTTGGGCCCAAATTGTAAAATGGTCTTATCTATTGGCGATTTCGTTCCAATTCACATTCCAATTAATATTCGGCATGCTAATTACATTGCCGGTTGCCAAATTGCATTATCTCTTATAGTTTCCGAGATATGGACTATCGATAATTTACACCTTAGGCTCTGCTTCTAACTTGGGCCCAAATTGTAAAATGGTCTTATCTATTGGCGATTTCGTTGCAATTCACATTCCAAGTAATATTCGGCATGCTAATTACATTGCCGGTTGCCAAATTGCATTATCTCTTATAGTTTCCGAGATATGGACTATCGATAATTTACACCTTAGGCTCTGCTTCTAACTTGGGCCCAAATTGTAAAATGGACTTATCTATTGGCGATTTCGTTCCAATTCACATTCCAAGTAATATTCGTCATGCTAATTACATTGTCGGTTGCCAAATTGAATTATCTCTTATAGTTTCCGAGATATGGACTATCGATAATTTACACCTTAGGCTCTGCTTCTAACTTGGGCCCAAATTGTAAAATGGTCTTACCTATTGGCGATTTCGTTCCAATTCACATTCCTAGTAATACTCGGCATGCTAATTACATTGCCGGTTGCCAAATTGCATTATCTCTTATAGTTTCCGAGATATGGATTATCGATAATTTACACCTTAGGCTCTGCTTCTAACTTGGGCCCAAATTGTAAAATGGTCTTATCTATTGGCGATTTCGTTTCAATTCACATTCCAAGTAATATTCGGCATGCTAATTACATTGCCGGATGCCAAATTGCATTATCTCTTATAGTTTCCGAGATATGGACTATCGATAATTTACACCTTAGGCTCTGCTTCTAACTTGGGCCCAAATTGTAGAATGGTCTTATCTATTGGCGATTTCGTCCCAATTCACATTCCAAGTGATATTCGGCATGCTAATTACATTGCCGGTTGCGAAATTGCATTATCTCTTATAGTTTCCGAGATATGGACTATCAATAATTTACACCTTAGGCTCTGCTTCTAACTTGGGCCCAAATTGTAAAATGGTCTTATCTATTGGCGATTTCGTTCCAATTCACATTCCAAGTAATATTCAGCATGCTAATTACATTGCCGTTTGCCAAATTGCATTATCTCTTATAGTTTCCGAGATATGGACTATCGATAATTTACACATTAGGATCTGCTTCTAACTTGGGCCCAAATTGTAAAATGGTCTTATCTATTGGCGATTCCGTTCCAATTCACATTCCAAGTAATATTCGGCATGCTAATTACATTGCCGGTTGCCAAATTGCATTATCTCTTATAGTTTCCGAGATATGGACTATCGATAATTTACACCTTAGGCTCTGCTTCTAACTTGGGCCCAAATTGTAAAATGGTCTTATCTATTGGCGATTTCGTTCCAATTCACATTCCAAGTAATATTCGGCATGCTAATTACATTGCCGGTTGCCAAATTGCATTATCTCTTATAGTTTCCGAGATATGGACTATCGATAATTTCCACCTTAGGCTCTGCTTCTAACTTGGGCCCAAATTGTAAAATGATCTTATCTATTGGCGATTTCGTTCCAATTCACATTCCAAGTAATATTCGGCATGCTAATTACATTGCCGGTTGCCAAATTGCATTATCTCTTATAGTTTCCGAGATATGGACTATCGATAATTTACACCTTAGGCTCTGCTTCTAACTTGGGCCCAAAGTGTAAAATGGTCTTATCTATTGGCGATTTCGTTCCAATTTACATTCCAAGTAATATTCGGCATGCTAATTACATTGCCGGTTGCCAAATTGCATTATCTCTTATAGTTTCCGAGATATGGACTATCGATAATTTACACCTTAGGCTCTGCTTCTAACTTGGGCCCAAATTGTAAAATGGTCTTATCTATTGGCGATTTCGTTCCAATTCACACTCCAAGTAATATTCGGCATGCTAATTACATTGCCGGTTGCGAAATTGCATTATCTCTTATAGTTTCCGAGATATGGATTATCGATAATTTACACCTTAGGCTCTGCTTCTAACTTGGGCCCAAATTGTAAAATGGTCTTATCTATTGGCGATTTCGTTCCAATTCACATTCCAAGTAATATTCGGCATGCTAATTACATTGCCGGTTGCCAAATTGCATTATCTCTTATAGTTTCCGAGATATGGACTATCGATAATTTACACCTTAGGCTCTGCTTCTAACTTGGGCCCAAATTGTAAAATGGTCTTACCTATTGGCGATTCCGTTCCAATTCACATTCCAAGTAATATTCGGCATGCTAATTACATTGCCGGTTGCCAAATTGCATTATCTCTTATAGTTTCCGAGATATGGACTATCGATAATTTACACCTTAGGCTCTGCTTCTAACTTGGGCCCAAATTGTAAAATGGTCTTATCTATTGGCGATTTCGTTCCAATTCACATTCCAAGTAATATTCGGCATGCTAATTACATTGCCGGTTGCCAAATTGCATTATCTCTTATAGTTTCCGAGATATGGACTATCGATAATTTACACCTTAGGCTCTGCTTCTAACTTGGGCCCAAATTGTAAAATGGTCTTATCTATTGGCGATTTCGTCCCAATTCACATTCCAAGTGATATTCGGCATGCTAATTACATTGCCTGTTGCGAAATTGCATTATCTCTTATAGTTTCCGAGATATGGACTATCGATAATTTGCACCTTAGGCTCTGCTTCTAACTTGCTCCCAAATTGTAAAATGGTCTTATCTATTGGCGATTTCGTTCCAATTCACATTCCAAGTAATATTCGGCATGCTAATTACATTGCCGGTTGCCAAATTGCATTATCTCTTATAGTTTCCGAGATATGGACTATCGATAATTTACACCTTAGGCTCTGCTTCTAACTTGGGCCCAAATTGTAAAATGGTCTTATCTATTGGCGATTTCGTTCCAATTCACATTCCAAGTAATATTCGGCATGCTAATTACATTGCCGGTTGCCAAATTGCATTAACTCTTATAGTTTCCGAGATATGGACTATCGATAATTTACACCTTAGGCTCTGCTTCTAACTTGGGCCCAAATTGTAAAATGATCTTATCTATTGGCGATTTCGTTCCAATTCACATTCCAAGTAATATTCGGCATGCTAATTACATTGCCGGTTGCCAAATTGCATTATCTCTTATAGTTTCCGAGATATGGACTATCGATAATTTACACCATAGGCTCTGCTTCTAACTTGGGCCCAAATTGTAAAATGGCCTTATCTATTGGCGATTTCGTTCCAATTCACATTCCAAGTAATATTCGGCATGCTAATTACATTGCCGGTTGCGAAATTGCATTATCTCTTATAGTTTCCGAGATATTGACTATCAATAATTTACACCTTAGGCTCTGCTTCTAACTTGGGCCCAAATTGTAAAATGGTCTTATCTATTGGCGATTTCGTTCCAATTCACATTCCAAGTAATATTCGGCATGCTAATTACATTGCCGGTTGCCAAATTGCATTAACTCTTATAGTTTCCGAGATATGGGCTATCGATAATTTACACCTTAGGCTCTGCTTCTAACTTGGGCCCAAATTGTAAAATGGTCTTATCTATTGGCGATTTCGTTCCAATTCACATTCCAAGTAATATTCGGCATGCTAATTACATTGCCGGTTGCCAAATTGCATTATCTCTTATAGTTTCCGAGATATGGACTATCGATAATTTACACCATAGGCTCTGCTTCTAACTTGGGCCCAAATTGTAAAATGGCCTTATCTATTGGCGATTTCGTTCCAATTCACATTCCAAGTAATATTCGGCATGCTAATTACATTGCCGGTTGCCAAATTGCATTATCTCTTATAGTTTCCGAGTTATGGACTATCGATAATTTACACCTTAGGCTCTGCTTCTAACTTGGGCCCAAATTGTAAAATGGTCTTATCTATTGGCGATTTCGTTCCAATTCACATTCCAAGTAATATTCGGCATGCTAATTACATTGCCGGTTGCCAAATTGCATTATCTCTTATAGTTTCCGAGATATGGACTATCGATAATTTACACCTTAGGCTCTGCTTCTAACTTGGGCCCAAATTGTAAAATGGTCTTATCTATTGGCGATTTCGTTCCAATTCACATTCCAAGTAATATTCGGCATGCTAATTACATTGCCGGTTGCCAAATTGCATTATCTCTTATAGTTTCCGAGATATGGACTATCGATAATTTACACCTTAGGCTCTGCTTCTAACTTGGGCCCAAATTGTAAAATGGTCTTATCTATTGGCGATTTCGTTTCAATTCACATTCCAAGTAATATTCGGCATGCTAATTACATTGCCGGTTGCCAAATTGCATTATCTCTTATAGTTTCCGAGATATGGACTATCGATAATTTACACCTTAGGCTCTGCTTCTAACTTGGGCCCAAATTGTAAAATGGTCTTATCTATTGGCGATTTCGTCCCAATTCACATTCCAAGTGATATTCGGCATGCTAATTACATTGCCGGTTGCGAAATTGCATTATCTCTTATAGTTTCCGAGATATGGACTATCAATAATTTACACCTTAGGCTCTGCTTCTAACTTGGGCCCAAATTGTAAAATGGTCTTATCTATTGGCGATTTCGTTCCAATTCACATTCCAAGTAATATTCGGCATGCTAATTACATTGCCGGTTGCCAAATTGCATTATCTCTTATAGTTTCCGAGATATGGACTATCGATAATTTACACATTAGGCTCTGCTTCTAACTTGGGCCCAAATTGTAAAATGGTCTTATCTATTGGCGATTTCGTTCCAATTCACATTCCAAGTAATATTCGGCATGCTAATTACATTGCCAGTTGCCAAATTGCATTATCTCTTATAGTTTCCGAGATATGGACTATCGATAATTTACACCTTAGGCTCTGCTTCTAACTTGGGCCCAAATTGTAAAATGGTCTTATCTATTGGCGATTTGGTTCCAATTCACATTCCAAGTAATATTCGGCATGCTAATTACATTGCCGGTTGCCAAATTGCATTATCTCTTATAGTTTCCGAGATATGGACTATCGATAATTTACACCTTAGGCTCTGCTTCTAACTTGGGCCCAAATTGTAAAATGGTCTTATCTATTGGCGATTTCGTTCCAATTCACATTCCAAGTAATATTCGGCATGCTAATTACATTGCCGGTTGCCAAATTGCATTATCTCTTATAGTTTCCGAGATATGGACTATCGATAATTTACACCTTAGGCTCTGCTTCTAACTTGGGCCCAAATTGTAAAATGGTCTTATCTATTGGCGATTTCGTTCCAATTCAAACTCCTAGTAATATTCGGCATGCTAATTACATTGCCGGTTGCGAAATTGCATTATCTCTTATAGTTTCCGAGATATTGACTATCAATAATTTACAACTTAGGCTCTGCTTCTAACTTGGGCCCAAATTGTAAAATGGTCTTATCTATTGGCGATTTCGTTCCAATTCACATTCCAAGTAATATTCGGCATGCTAATTACATTGCCGGTTGCCAAATTGCATTATCTCTTATAGTTTCCGAGATATGGACTATCGATAATTTACACCTTAGGCTCTGCTTCTAACTTGGGCCCAAATTGTAAAATGGCCTTATCTATTGGCGATTTCGTCCCAATTCACATTCCAAGTAATATTCGGCATGCTAATTACATTGCCGGTTGCGAAATTGCATTATCTCTTATAGTTTCAGAGATATGGACTATCGATAATTTACACCTTAGGCTCTGCTTCTAACTTGGGCCCAAATTGTAAAATGGTCTTATCTATTGGCAATTTCGTTCCAATTCACATTCCAAGTAATATTCGGCATGCTAATTACATTGCCGTTTGCCAAATTGCATTATCTCTTATAGTTTCCGAGATATGGACTATCGATAATTTACACCTTAGGCTCTGCTTCTAACTTGGGCCCAAATTGTAAAATGGTCTTATCTATTGGCGATTTCGTTCCAATTCACATTCCAAGTAATATTCGGCATGCTAATTACATTGCCGGTTGCCAAATTGCATTAACTCTTATAGTTTCCGAGATATGGACTATCGATAATTTACACCTTAGGCTCTGCTTCTAACTTGGGCCCAAATTGTAAAATGGTCTTATCTATTGGCGATTTCGTTCCAATTCACATTCCAAGTAATATTCGGCATGCTAATTACATTGCCGGTTGCCAAATTGCATTATCTCTTATAGTTTCCGAGATATGGACTATCGATAATTTACACCATAGGCTCTGTTTCTAACTTGGGCCCAAATTGTAAAATGGCCTTATCTATTGGCGATTTCGTTCCAATTCACATTCCAAGTAATATTCGGCATGCTAATTACATTGCCGGTTGCGAAATTGCATTATCTCTTATAGTTTCCGAGATATGGACTATCGATAATTTACACCTTAGGCTCTGCTTCTAACTTGGGCCCAAATTGTAAAATGGTCTTATCTATTGGCGATTTCGTTCCAATTCACATTCCAAGTGATATTCGGCATGCTAATTACATTGCCGGTTGCCAAATTGCATTATCTCTTATAGTTTCCGAGATATGGACTATCGATAATTTACACCTTAGGCTCTGCTTCTAACTTGGGCCCAAATTGTAAAATGGTCTTATCTATTGGCGATTTAGTTGCAATTCACATTCCAAGTAATATTCGGCATGCTAATTACATTGCCGGTTGCCAAATTGCATTATCTCTTATAGTTTCCGAGATATGGACTATCGATAATTTACACCTTAGGCTCTGCTTCTAACTTGGGCCCAAATTGTAAAATGGTCTTATCTATTGGCGATTTCGTTCCAATTCACATTCCAAGTAATATTCGGCATGCTAATTACATTGCCGGTTGCGAAATTGCATTATCTCTTATAGTTTCCGAGATATGGACTATCGATAATTTACACCTTAGGCTCTGCTTCTAACTTGGGCCCAAATTGTAAAATGGTCTTATCTATTGGCGATTTCGTTCCAATTCACATTCCAAGTGATATTCGGCATGCTAATTACATTGCCGGTTGCCAAATTGCATTATCTCTTATAGTTTCCGAGATATGGACTATCGATAATTTACACCTTAGGCTCTGCTTCTAACTTGGGCCCAAATTGTAAAATGGTCTTATCTATTGGCGATTTAGTTGCAATTCACATTCCAAGTAATATTCGGCATGCTAATTACATTGCCGGTTGCCAAATTGCATTATCTCTTATAGTTTCCGAGATATGGACTATCGATAATTTACACCTTAGGCTCTGCTTATAACTTGGGCCCAAATTGTAAAATGGTCTTATCTATTGGCGATTTCGTTCCAATTCACATTCCAAGTAATATTCGGCATGCTAATTACATTGCCGGTTGCCAAATTGCATTATCTCTTATAGTTTCCGAGATATGGACTATCGATAATTTACACCTTAGGCTCTGGTTCTAACTTGGGCCCAAATTGTAAAATGGTCTTATCTATTGGCGATTTCGTTCCAATTCACATTCCAAGTAATATTCGGCATGCTAATTACATTGCCGGTTGCCAAATTGCATTATCTCTTATAGTTTCCGAGATATGGACTATCGATAATTTACACCTTAGGCTCTGCTTCTAACTTGGGCCCAAATTGTAAAATGGTCTTATCTATTGGCGATTTCGTTCCAATTCACATTCCAAGTAATATTCGGCATGCTAATTACATTGCCGGTTGCCAAATTGCATTATCTCTTATAGTTTCCGAGATATGGACTATCGATAATTTACACCTTAGGCTCTGCTTCTAACTTGGGCCCAAATTGTAAAATGGTCTTATCTATTGGCGATTTCGTTCCAATTCACATTCCAAGTAATATTCGGCATGCTAATTACATTGCCGGTTGCCAAATTGCATTATCTCTTATAGTTTCCTAGATATGGACTATTGATAATTTACACCTTAGGCTCTGCTTCTAACTTGGGCCCAAATTGTAAAATGGTCTTATCTATTGGCGATTTCGTCCCAATTCACATTCCAAGTGATATTCGGCATGCTAATTACATTGCCGGTTGCGAAATTGCAATATCTCTTATAGTTTCCGAGATATGGACTATCAATAATTTACACCTTAGGCTCTGCTTCTAACTTGGGCCCAAATTGTAAAATGGTCTTATCTATAGGCGATTTCGTTCCAATTCACATTCCAAGTAATATTCGGCATGCTAATTACATTGCCGGTTGCCAAATTGCATTATCTCTTATAGTTTCCGAGATATGGACTATCAATAATTTACACCTTAGGCTCTGCTTCTAACTTGGGCCCAAATTGTAAAATGGTCTTATCTATTGGCGATTTCGTTCCAATTCACATTCCAAGTAATATTCGGCATGCTAATTACATTGCCGGTTGCCAAATTGCATTATCTCTTATAGTTTCCGAGATATGGACTATCGATAATTTACACCTTAGGCTCTGCTTCTAACTTGGGCCCAAATTGTAAAATGGTCTTATCTATTGGCGATTTCGTTCCAATTCACATTCCAAGTAATATTCGGCATGCTAATTACATTGCCGGTTGCCAAATTGCATTATCTCTTATAGTTTCCGAGATATGGACTATCGATAATTTACACCATAGGCTCTGCTTCTAACTTGGGCCCAAATTGTAAAATGGTCTTATCTATTGGCGATTTCGTTCCAATTCACATTCCAAGTAATATTCGGCATGCTAATTACATTGCCGGTTGCCAAATTGCATTATCTCGTATAGTTTCCGAGATATGGACTATCGATAATTTACATCTTAGGCTCTGCTTCTAACTTGCTCCCAAATTGTAAAATGGTCTTATCTATTGGCGATTTCGTTCCAATTCACATTCCAAGTAATATTCGGCATGCTAATTACATTGCCGGTTGCCAAATTGCATTATCTCTTATAGTTTCCGAGATATGGACTATCGATAATTTACACCATAGGCTCTGCTTCTAACTTGGGCCCAAATTGTAAAATGGCCTTATCTATTGGCGATTTCGTTCCAATTCACACTCCAAGTAATATTCGGCATGCTAATTACATTGCCGGTTGCCAAATTGCATTATCTCTTATAGTTTCCGAGTTATGGACTATCGATAATTTACACCTTAGGCTCTACTTCTAACTTGGGCCCAAATTGTAAAATGGTCTTATCTATTGGCGATTTCGTTCCTATTCACATTCCAAATAATATTCGGCATGCTAATTACATTGCCGGTTGCCAAATTGCATTATCTCTTATAGTTTCCGAGATATGGACTATCGATAATTTACACCTTAGGCTCTGCTTCTAACTTGGGCCCAAATTGTAAAATGGTCTTATCTATTGGCGATTTCGTTCCAATTCACATTCCAAGTAATATTCGGCATGCTAATTACATTGCCGGTTGCGAAATTGCATTATCTCTTATAGTTTCCGAGATATGGACTATCGATAATTTACACCTTAGGCTCTGCTTCTAACTTGGGCCCAAATGGTAAAATGGTCTTATCTATTGGCGATTTCGTTCCAATTCACATTCCAAGTGATATTCGGCATGCTAATTACATTGCCGGTTGCCAAATTGCATTATCTCTTATAGTTTCCGAGATATGGACTATCGATAATTTACACCTTAGGCTCTGCTTCTAACTTGGGCCCAAATTGTAAAATGGTCTTATCTATTGGCGATTTAGTTGCAATTCACATTCCAAGTAATATTCGGCATGCTAATTACATTGCCGGTTGCCAAATTGCATTATCTCTTATAGTTTCCGAGATATGGACTATCGATAATTTACACCTTAGGCTCTGCTTCTAACTTGGGCCCAAATTGTAAAATGGTCTTATCTATTGGCGATTTCGTTCCAATTCACATTCCAAGTAATATTCGGCATGCTAATTACATTGCCGGTTGCCAAATTGCATTATCTCTTATAGTTTCCGAGATATGGACTATCGATAATTTACACCTTAGGCTCTGCTTCTAACTTGGGCCCAAATTGTAAAATGGTCTTATCTATTGGCGATTTCGTTCCAATTCACATTCCAAGTAATATTCGGCATGCTAATTACATTGCCGGTTGCCAAATTGCATTATCTCTTATAGTTTCCGAGATATGGACTATCGATAATTTACACCTTAGGCTCTGCTTCTAGCTTGGGCCCAAATTGTAAAATGGCCTTATCTATTGGCGATTTCGTTCCAATTCACACTCCAAGTAATATTCGGCATGCTAATTACATTGCCGGTTGCGAAATTGCATTATCTCTTATAGTTTCCGAGATATGGACTATCGATAATTTACACCTTAGGCTCAGCTTCTAACTTGGGCCCAAATTGTAAAATGGTCTTATCTATTGGCGATTTCGTTCCAATTCACATTCCAAGTAATATTCGGCATGCTAATTACATTGCCGGTTGCCAAATTGCATTATCTCTTATAGTTTCCGAGATATGGACTATCGATAATTTATACCTTAGGCTCTGCTTCTAACTTGGGCCCAAATTGTAAAATGGTCTTATCTATTGGCGATTTCGTTCCAATTCACATTCCAAGTGATATTCGGCATGCTAATTACATTGCCGGTTGCCAAATTTCATTATCTCTTATAGTTTCCGAGATATGGACTATCGATAATTTACACCTTAGGCTCTGCTTCTAACTTGGGCCCAAATTGTAAAATGGTCTTATCTATTGGCGATTTCGTTCCAATTCACATTCCAAGTGATATTCGGCATGCTAATTACATTGCCGGTTGCCAAATTGCATTATCTCTTATAGTTTCCGAGATATGGACTATCGATAATTTACACCTTAGGCTCAGCTTCTAACTTGGGCCCAAATTGTAAAATGGTCTTATCTATTGGCGATTTCGTTCCAATTCACATTCCAAGTAATATTCGGCATGCTAATTACATTGCCGGTTGCGAAATTGCATTATCTCTTATAGTTTCCGAGATATGGACTATCGATAATTTACACCTTAGGCTCTGCTTCTAACTTGGGCCCAAATTGTAAAATGGTCTTATCTATTGGCGATTTCGTTCCAATTCACATTCCAAGTGATATTCGGCATGCTAATTACATTGCCGGTTGCCAAATTGCATTATCTCTTATAGTTTCCGAGATATGGACTATCGATAATTTACACCTTAGGCTCTGCTTCTAACTTGGGCCCAAATTGTAAAATGGTCTTATCTATTGGCGATTTAGTTGCAATTCACATTCCAAGTAATATTCGGCATGCTAATTACATTGCCGGTTGCCAAATTGCATTATCTCTTATAGTTTCCGAGACATGGACTATCGATAATTTACACCTTAGGCTCTGCTTATAACTTGGGCCCAAATTGTAAAATGGTCTTATCTATTGGCGATTTCGTTCCAATTCACATTCCAAGTAATATTCGGCATGCTAATTACATTGCCGGTTGCCAAATTGCATTATCTCTTATAGTTTCCGAGATATGGACTATCGATAATTTACACCTTAGGCTCTGCTTCTAACTTGGGCCCAAATTGTAAAATGGTCTTATCTATTGGCGATTTCGTTCCAATTCACATTCCAAGTAATATTCGGCATGCTAATTACATTGCCGGTTGCCAAATTGCATTATCTCTTATAGTTTCCTAGATATGGACTATTGATAATTTACACCTTAGGCTCTGCTTCTAACTTGGGCCCAAATTGTAAAATGGTCTTATCTATTGGCGATTTCGTCCCAATTCACATTCCAAGTGATATTCGGCATGCTAATTACATTGCCGGTTGCGAAATTGCATTATCTCTTATAGTTTCCGAGATATGGACTATCAATAATTTACACCTTAGGCTCTGCTTCTAACTTGGGCCCAAATTGTAAAATGGTCTTATCTATAGGCGATTTCGTTCCAATTCACATTCCAAGTAATATTCGGCATGCTAATTACATTGCCGGTTGCCAAATTGCATTATCTCTTATAGTTTCCGAGATATGGACTATCGATAATTTACACCTTAGGCTCTGCTTCTAACTTGGGCCCAAATTGTAAAATGGTCTTATCTATTGGCGATTTCGTTCCAATTCACATTCCAAGTAATATTCGGCATGCTAATTACATTGCCGGTTGCCAAATTGCATTATCTCTTATAGTTTCCGAGATATGGACTATCGATAATTTACACCTTAGGCTCTGCTTCTAAGTTGGGCCCAAATTGTAAAATGGTCTTATCTATTGGCGATTTCGTTCCAATTCACATTCCAAGTAATATTCGGCATGCTAATTACATTGCCGGTTGCCAAATTGCATTATCTCTTATAGTTTCCGAGATATGGACTATCGATAATTTACACCATAGGCTCTGCTTCTAACTTGGGCCCAAATTGTAAAATGGTCTTATCTATTGGCGATTTCGTTCCAATTCACATTCCAAGTAATATTCGGCATGTTAATTACATTGCCGGTTGCCAAATTGCATTATCTCGTATAGTTTCCGAGATATGGACTATCGATAATTTACACCTTAGGCTCTGCTTCTAACTTGCTCCCAAATTGTAAAATGGTCTTATCTATTGGCGATTTCGTTCCAATTCACATTCCAGGTAATATTCGGCATGCTAATTACATTGCCGGTTGCCAAATTGCATTATCTCTTATAGTTTCCGAGATATGGACTATCGATAATTTACACCATAGGCTCTGCTTCTAACTTGGGCCCAAATTGTAAAATGGCCTTATCTATTGGCGATTTCGTTATAATTCACATTCCAAGTAATATTCGGCATGCTAATTACATTGCCGGTTGCCAAATTGCATTATCTCTTATAGTTTCCGAGTTATGGACTATCGATAATTTACACCTTAGGCTCTGCTTCTAACTTGGGCCCAAATTGTAAAATGGTCTTATCTATTGGCGATTTCGTTCCAATTCACATTCCAAGTAATATTCGGCATGCTAATTACATTGCCGGTTGCGAAATTGCATTATCTCTTATAGTTTCCGAGATATGGACTATCGATAATTTACACCTTAGGCTCTGCTTCTAACTTGGGCCCAAATGGTAAAATGGTCTTATCTATTGGCGATTTCGTTCCAATTCACATTCCAAGTGATATTCGGCATGCTAATTACATTGCCGGTTGCCAAATTGCATTATCTCTTATAGTTTCCGAGATATGGACTATCGATAATTTACACCTTAGGCTCTGCTTCTAACTTGGGCCCAAATTGTAAAATGGTCTTATCTATTGGCGATTTAGTTGCAATTCACATTCCAAGTAATATTCGGCATGCTAATTACATTGCCGGTTGCCAAATTGCATTATCTCTTATAGTTTCCGAGATATGGACTATCGATAATTTACACCTTAGGCTCTGCTTCTAACTTGGGCCCAAATTGTAAAATGGTCTTATCTATTGGCGATTTCGTTCCAATTCACATTCCAAGTAATATTCGGCATGCTAATTACATTGCCGGTTGCCAAATTGCATTATCTCTTATAGTTTCCGAGATATGGACTATCGATAATTTACACCTTAGGCTCTGCTTCTAACTTGGGCCCAAATTGTAAAATGGTCTTATCTATTGGCGATTTCGTTCCAATTCACATTCCAAGTAATATTCGGCATGCTAATTACATTGCCGGTTGCCAAATTGCATTATCTCTTATAGTTTCCGAGATATGGACTATCGATAATTTACACCTTAGGCTCTGCTTCTAACTTGGGCCCAAATTGTAAAATGGCCTTATCTATTGGCGATTTCGTTCCAATTCACACTCCAAGTAATATTCGGCATGCTAATTACATTGCCGGTTGCGAAATTGCATTATCTCTTATAGTTTCCGAGATATGGACTATCGATAATTTACACCTTAGGCTCAGCTTCTAACTTGGGCCCAAATTGTAAAATGGTCTTATCTATTGGCGATTTCGTTCCAATTCACATTCCAAGTAATATTCGGCATGCTAATTACATTGCCGGTTGCCAAATTGCATTATCTCTTATAGTTTCCTAGATATGGACTATTGATAATTTACACCTTAGGCTCAGCTTCTAACTTGGGCCCAAATTGTAAAATGGTCTTATCTATTGGCGATTTCGTCCTAATTCACATTCCAAGTGATATTCGGCATGCTAATTACATTGCCGGTTGCGAAATTGCATTATCTCTTATAGTTTCCGAGATATGGACTATCAATAATTTACACCTTAGGCTCTGCTTCTAACTTGGGCCCAAATTGTAAAATGGTCTTATCTATTGGCGATTTCGTTCCAATTCACATTCCAAGTAATATTCGGCATGCTAATTACATTGCCGGTTGCCAAATTGCATTATCTATTATAGTTTCCGAGATATGGACTATCGATAATTTACACCTTAGGCTCTGCTTCTAACTTGGGCCCAAATTGTAAAATGGTCTTATCTATTGGCGATTTCGTTCCAATTCACATTCCAAGTAATATTCGGCATGCTAATTACATTGCCGGTTGCCAAATTACATTATCTCTTATAGTTTCCGAGATATGGACTATCGATAATTTACACCTTAGGCTCTGCTTCTAACTTGGGCCCAAATTGTAAAATGGTCTTATCTATTGGCGATTTCGTTCCAATTCACATTCCAAGTAATATTCGGCATGCTAATTACATTGCCGGTTGCCAAATTGCATTATCTCTTATAGTTTCCGAGATATGGACTATCGATAATTTACACCATAGGCTCTGCTTCTAACTTGGGCCCAAATTGTAAAATGGTCTTATCTATTGGCGATTTCGTTCCAATTCGCATTCCAAGTAATATTCGGCATGCTAATTACATTGCCGGTTGCCAAATTGCATTATCTCTTATAGTTTCCGAGATATGGACTATCGATAATTTACACCTTAGGCTCTGCTTCTAACTTGCTCCCAAATTGTAAAATGGTCTTATCTATTGGCGATTTCGTTCCAATTCACATTCCAAGTAATATTCGGCATGCTAATTACATTGCCGGTTGCCAAATTGCATTATCTCTTATAGTTTCCGAGATATGGACTATCGATAATTTACACCTTAGGCTCTGCTTCTAACTTGGGCCCAAATTGTAAAATGGTCTTATCTATTGGCGATTTCGTTCCAATTCACATTCCAAGTAATATTCGGCATGCTAATTACATTGCCGGTTGCCAAATTGCATTATCTCTTATAGTTTCCGAGATATGGACTATCGATAATTTACACCTTAGGCTCTGCTTCTAACTTGCTCCCAAATTGTAAAATGGTCTTATCTATTGGCGATTTCGTTCCAATTCACATTCCAAGTAATATTCGGCATGCTAATTACATTGCCGGTTGCCAAATTGCATTATCTCTTATAGTTTCCGAGATATGGACTATCGATAATTTACACCTTAGGCTCTGCTTCTAACTTGGGCCCAAATTGTAAAATGGTCTTATCTATTGGCGATTTCGTTCCAATTCACATTCCAAGTAATATTGGGCAAGCTAATTACATTGCCGGTTGCCAAATTGCATTATCTCTTATAGTTTCCGAGATATGGACTATCGATAATTTACACCATAGGCTCTGCTTCTAACTTGGGCCCAAATTGTAAAATGGTCTTATCTATTGGCGATTTCGTTCCAATTCACATTCCAAGTAATATTCGGCATGCTAATTACATTGCCGGTTGCCAAATTGCATTATCTCTTATAGTTTCCGAGATATGGACTATCGATAATTTACACCTTAGGCTCTGCTTCTAACTTGCTCCCAAATTGTAAAATGGTCTTATCTATTGGCGATTTCGTTCCAATTCACATTCCAAGTAATATTCGGCATGCTAATTACATTGCCGGTTGCCAAATTGTATTATCTCTTATAGTTTCCGAGATATGGACTATCGATAATTTACACCTTAGGCTCTGCTTCTAACTTGGGCCCAAATTGTAAAATGGTCTTACCTATTGGCGATTTCGTTCCAATTCACATTCCAAGTAATATTCAACATGCTAATTACATTGCCGGTTGCCAAATTGCATTATCTCTTATAGTTTCCGAGATATGGACTATCGATAATTTACACCTTAGGCTCTGCTTCTAACTTGGGCCCAAATTGTAAAATGGTCTTATCTATTGGCGATTTCGTTCCAATTCACATTCCAAGTAATATTCGGCATGCTAATTACATTGCCGGTTGCCAAATTGCATTATCTCTTATAGTTTCCGAGATATGGACTATCGATAATTTACACCTTAGGCTCTGCTTCTAACTTGGGCCCAAATTGTAAAATGGTCTTATCTATTGGCGATTTCGTCCCAATTCACATTCCAAGTGATATTCGGCATGCTAATTACATTGCCGGTTGCGAAATTGCATTATCTCTTATAGTTTCCGAGATATGGACTATCAATAATTTACACCTTAGGCTCTGCTTCTAACTTGGGTCCAAATTGTAAAATGGTCTTATCTATTGGCGATTTCGTTCCAATTCACATTCCAAGTAATATTCGGCATGCTAATTACATTGCCGGTTGCCAAATTGCATTATCTCTTATAGTTTCCGAGATAGGACTATCGATAATTTACACCTTAGGTTCTGCTCCTAACTTGGGCCCAAATTGTAAAATGGTCTTATCTATTGGCGATTTCGTCCCAATTCACATTCCAAGTGATATTCGGCATGCTAATTACATTGCCGGTTGCGAAATTGCATTATCTCTTATAGTTTCCGAGATATGGACTATCAATAATTTACACCTTAGGCTCTGCTTCTAACTTGGGCCCAAATTGTAAAATGGTCTTATCTATTGGCGATTTCGTTCCAATTCACATTCCAAGTAATATTCGGCATGCTAATTACATTGCCGGTTGCCAAATTGCATTATCTCTTATAGTTTCCGAGATATGGACTATCGATAATTTACACATTAGGCTCTGCTTCTAACTTGGGCCCAAATTGTAAAATGGTCTTATCTATTGGCGATTTCGTTCCAATTCACATTCCAAGTAATAATCGGCATGCTAATTACATTGCCGGTTGCCAAATTGCATTATCTCTTATAGTTTCCGAGATATGGACTATCGATAATTTACAACTTAGGCTCTGCTTCTAACTTGGGCCCAAATTGTAAAATGGTCTTATCTATTGGCGATTTGGTTCCAATTCACATTCCAAGTAATATTCGGCATGCTAATTACATTGCCGGTTGCCAAATTGCATTATCTCTTATAGTTTCCGAGATATGGACTATCGATAATTTACACCTTAGGCTCTGCTTCTAACTTGGGCCCAAATTGTAAAATGGTCTTATCTATTGGCGATTTCGTTCCAATTCACATTCCAAGTAATATTCGGCATGCTAATTACATTGCCGGTTGCCAAATTGCATTATCTCTTATAGTTTCCGAGATATGGACTATCGATAATTTACACCTTAGGCTCTGCTTCTAACTTGGGCCCAAATTGTAAAATGGCCTTATCTATTGGCGATTTCGTCCCAATTCACATTCCAAGTAATATTCGGCATGCTAATTACATTGCCGGTTGCGAAATTGCATTATCTCTTATAGTTTCAGAGATATGGACTATCGATAATTTACACCTTAGGCTCTGCTTCTAACTTGGGCCCAAATTGTAAAATGGTCTTATCTATTGGCAATTTCGTTCCAATTCACATTCCAAGTAATATTCGGCATGCTAATTACATTGCCGGTTGCCAAATTGCATTATCTCTTATAGTTTCCGAGATATGGACTATCGATAATTTACACCTTAGGCTCTGCTTCTAACTTGGGCCCAAATTGTAAAATGGTCTTATCTATTGGCGATTTCGTTCCAATTCACATTCCAAGTAATATTCGGCATGCTAATTACATTGCCGGTTGCCAAATTGCATTAACTCTTATAGTTTCCGAGATATGGACTATCGATAATTTACACCTTAGGCTCTGCTTCTAACTTGGGCCCAAATTGTAAAATGGTCTTATCTATTGGCGATTTCGTTCCAATTCACATTCCAAGTAATATTCGGCATGCTAATTACATTGCCGGTTGCCAAATTGCATTATCTCTTATAGTTTCCGAGATATGGACTATCGATAATTTACACCATAGGCTCTGCTTCTAACTTGGGCCCAAATTGTAAAATGGCCTTATCTATTGGCGATTTCGTTCCAATTCTCATTCCAAGTAATATTCGGCATGCTAATTACATTGCCGGTTGCCAAATTGCATTATCTCTTATAGTTTCCGAGTTATGGACTATCGATAATTTACACCTTAGGCTCTGCTTCTAACTTGGGCACAAATTGTAAAATGGTCTTATCTATTGGCGATTTCGTTCCAATTCACATTCCAAGTAATATTCGGCATGCTAATTACATTGCCGGTTGCCAAATTGCATTATCTCTTATAGTTTCCGAGATATGGACTATCGATAATTTACACCTTAGGCTCTGCTTCTAACTTGGGCCCAAATTGTAAAATGGTCTTATCTATTGGCGATTTCGTTCCAATTCACATTCCAAGTAATATTCGGCATGCTAATTACATTGCCGGTTGCGAAATTGCATTATCTCTTATAGTTTCCGAGATATGGACTATCGATAATTTACACCTTAGGCTCTGCTTCTAACTTGGGCCCAAATTGTAAAATGGTCTTATCTATTGGCGATTTCGTTCCAATTCACATTCCAAGTGATATTCGGCATGCTAATTACATTGCCGGTTGCCAAATTGCATTATCTCTTATAGTTTCCGAGATATGGACTATCGATAATTTACACCTTAGGCTCTGCTTCTAACTTGGGCCCAAATTGTAAAATGGTCTTATCTATTGGCGATTTAGTTGCAATTCGCATTCCAAGTAATATTCGGCATGCTAATTACATTGCCGGTTGCCAAATTGCATTATCTCTTATAGTTTCCGAGATATGGACTATCGATAATTTACACCTTAGGCTCTGCTTCTAACTTGGGCCCAAATTGTAAAATGGTCTTATCTATTGGCGATTTCGTTCCAATTCACATTCCAAGTAATATTCGGCATGCTAATTACATTGCCGGTTGCCAAATTGCATTATCTCTTATAGTTTCCGAGATATGGACTATCGATAATTTACACCTTAGGCTCTGCTTCTAACTTGGGCCCAAATTGTAAAATGGCCTTATCTATTGGCGATTTCGTTCCAATTCACACTCCAAGTAATATTCGGCATGCTAATTACATTGCCGGTTGCGAAATTGCATTATCTCTTATAGTTTCCGAGATATGGACTATCGATAATTTACACCTTAGGCTCAGCTTCTAACTTGGGCCCAAATTGTAAAATGGTCTTATCTATTGGCGATTTCGTTCCAATTCACATTCCAAGTAATATTCGGCATGCTAATTACATTGCCGGTTGCCAAATTGCATTATCTCTTATAGTTTCCGAGATATGGACTATCGATAATTTACACCTTAGGCTCTGCTTCTAACTTGGGCCCAAATTGTAAAATGGTCTTATCTATTGGCGATTTCGTTCCAATTCACATTCCAAGTAATATTCGGCATGCTAATTACATTGCCGGTTGCCAAATTGCATTATCTCTTATAGTTTCCTAGATATGGACTATTGATAATTTACACCTTAGGCTCTGCTTCTAACTTGGGCCCAAATTGTAAAATGGTCTTATCTATTGGCGATTTCGTCCCAATTCACATTCCAAGTGATATTCGGCATGCTAATTACATTGCCGGTTGCGAAATTGCATTATCTCTTATAGTTTCCGAGATATGGACTATCGATAATTTACACCTTAGGCTCTGCTTCTAACTTGGGCCCAAATTGTAAAATGGTCTTATCTATTGGCGATTTCGTTCCAATTCACATTCCAAGTAATATTCGGCATGCTAATTACATTGCCGGTTGCCAAATTGCATTATCTCTTATAGTTTCCGAGATATGGACTATCGATAATTTACACCATAGGCTCTGCTTCTAACTTGGGCCCAAATTGTAAAATGGTCTTATCTATTGGCGATTTCGTTCCAATTCACATTCCAAGTAATATTCGGCATGCTAATTACATTGCCGGTTGCCAAATTGCATTATCTCTTATAGTTTCCGAGATATGGACTATCGATAATTTACACCTTAGGCTCTGCTTCTAACTTGCTCCCAAATTGTAAAATGGTCTTATCTATTGGCGATTTCGTTCCAATTCACATTCCAAGTAATATTCGGCATGCTAATTACATTGCCGGTTGCCAAATTGCATTATCTCTTATAGTTTCCGAGATATGGACTATCGATAATTTACACCATAGGCTCTTCTTCTAACTTGGGCCCAAATTGTAAAATGGCCTTATCTATTGGCGATTTCGTTCCAATTCACATTCCAAGTAATATTCGGCATGCTAATTACATTGCCGGTTGCCAAATTGCATTATCTCTTATAGTTTCCGAGTTATGGACTATCGATAATTTACACCTTAGGCTCTGCTTCTAACTTGGACCCAAATTGTAAAATGGTCTTATCTATTGGCGATTTCGTTCCAATTCACATTCCAAGTAATATTCGGCATGCTAATTACATTGCCGGTTGCCAAATTGCATTATCTCTTATAGTTTCCGAGATATGGACTATCGATAATTTACACCTTAGGCTCTGCTTCTAACTTGGGCCCAAATTGTAAAATGGTCTTATCTATTGGCGATTTCGTTCCAATTCACATTCCAAGTAATATTCGGCATGCTAATTACATTGCCGGTTGCGAAATTGCATTATCTCTTATAGTTTCCGAGATATGGACTATCGATAATTTACACCTTAGGCTCTGCTTCTAACTTGGGCCCAAATTGTAAAATGGTCTTATCTATTGGCGATTTCGTTCCAATTCACATTCCAAGTGATATTCGGCATGCTAATTACATTGCCGGTTGCCAAATTGCATTATCTCTTATAGTTTCCGAGATATGGACTATCGATAATTTACACCTTAGGCTCTGCTTCTAACTTGCTCCCAAATTGTAAAATGGTCTTATCTATTGGCGATTTCGTTCCAATTCACATTCCAAGTAATATTCGGCATGCTAATTACATTGCCGGTTGCCAAATTGCATTATCTCTTATAGTTTCCGGGATATGGACTATCGATAATTTACACCTTAGGCTCTGCTTCTAACTTGGGCCCAAATTGTAAAATGGTCTTATCTATTGGCGATTTCGTTCCAATTCACATTCCAAGTAATATTGGGCATGCTAATTACATTGCCGGTTGCCAAATTGCATTATCTCTTATAGTTTCCGAGATATGGACTATCGATAACTTACACCATAGGCTCTGCTTCTAACTTGGGCCCAAATTGTAAAATGGTCTTATCTATTGGCGATTTCGTTCCAATTCACATTCCAAGTAATATTCGGCATGCTAATTACATTGCCGGTTGCCAAATTGCATTATCTCTTATAGTTTCCGAGATATGGACTATCGATAATTTACACCTTAGGCTCTGCTTCTAACTTGCTCCCAAATTGTAAAATGGTCTTATCTATTGGCGATTACGTTCCAATTCACATTCCAAGTAATATTCGGCATGCTAATTACATTGCCGGTTGCCAAATTGTATTATCTCTTATAGTTTCCGAGATATGGACTATCGATAATTTACACCTTAGGCTCTGCTTCTAACTTGGGCCCAAATTGTAAAATGGTCTTATCTATTGGCGATTTCGTTCCAATTCACATTCCAAGTAATATTCGGCATGCTAATTACATTGCCGGTTGCCAAATTGCATTATCTCTTATAGTTTCCGAGATATGGACTATCGATAATTTACACCTTAGGCTCTGCTTCTAACTTGGGCCCAAATTGTAAAATGGTCTTATCTATTGGCGATTTCGTCCCAATTCACATTCCAAGTGATATTCGGCATGCTAATTACATTGCCGGTTGCGAAATTGCATTATCTCTTATAGTTTCCGAGATATGGACTATCAATAATTTACACCTTAGGCTCTGCTTCTAACTTGGGTCCAAATTGTAAAATGGTCTTATCTATTGGCGATTTCGTTCCAATTCACATTCCAAGTAACATTCGGCATGCTAATTACATTGCCGGTTGCCAAATTGCATTATCTCTTATAGTTTCCGAGATATGGACTATCGATAATTTACACCTTAGGTTCTGCTTCTAACTTGGGCCCAAATTGTAAAATGGTCTTATCTATTGGCGATTTCGTTCCAATTCACATTCCAAGTAATATTCGGCATGCTAATTACATTGCCGGTTGCCAAATTGCATTATCTCTTATAGTTTCCGAGATATGGACTATCGATAATTTACACCTTAGGCTCTGCTTCTAACTTGGGCCCAAATTGTAAAATGGTCTTATCTATTGGCGATTTCGTTCCAATTCACATTCCAAGTAATATTCGGCATGCTAATTACATTGCCGGTTGCCAAATTGCATTATCTCTTATAGTTTCCGAGATATGGACTATCGATAATTTACACCTTAGGCTCTGCTTCTAACTTGGGCCCAAATTGTAAAATGGTCTTATCTATTGGCGATTTCGTTCCAATTCACATTCCAAGTAATATTCGGCATGCTAATTACATTGCCGGTTGCCAAATTGCATTATCTCTTATAGTTTCCGAGATATGGACTATCGATAATTTGCACCTTAGGCTCTGCTTCTAACTTGGGAACAAATTGTAAAATGGTCTTATCTATTGGCGATTTCGTTCCAATTCACATTCCAAGTAATATTCGTCATGCTAATTACATTGCCGGTTGCCAAATTGCATTATCTCTTATAGTTTCCGAGATATGGACTATCGATAATTTACACCTTAGGCTCTGCTTCTAACTTGGGCCCAAATTGTAAAATGGTCTTATCTATTGGCGATTTCGTTCCAATTCACATTCCAAGTAATATTCGGCATGCTAATTACATTGCCGGTTGCCAAATTGCATTATCTCTTATAGTTTCCGAGTTATGGACTATCGATAATTTACACCTTAGGCTCTGCTTCTAACTTGGGCCCAAATTGTAAAATGGTCTTATCTATTGGCGATTTCGTTCCAATTCACATTCCAAGTAATATTCGGCATGCTAATTACATTGCCGGTTGCCAAATTGCATTATCTCTTATAGTTTCCGAGATATGGACTATCGATAATTTACACCTTAGGCTCTGCTTCTAACTTGGGCCCAAATTGTAAAATGGTCTTATCTATTGGCGATTTCGCTCCAATTCACATTCCAAGTAATATTCGGCATGCTAATTACATTGCCGGTTGCGAAATTGCATTATCTCTTATAGTTTCCGAGATATGGACTATCGATAATTTACACCTTAGGCTCTGCTTCTAACTTGGGCCCAAATTGTAAAATGGTCTTATCTATTGGCGATTTCGTTCCAATTCACATTCCAAGTAATATTCGGCATGCTAATTACATTGCCGGTTGCGAAATTGCATTATCTCTTATAGTTTCCGAGTTATGGACTATCGATAATTTACACCTTAGGCTCTGCTTCTAACTTGGGCCCAAATTGTAAAATGGTCTTATCTATTGGCGATTTCGTTCCAATTCACATTCCAAGTAATATTCGGCATGCTAATTACATTGCCGGTTGCCAAATTGCATTATCTCTTATAGTTTCCGAGATATGGACTATCGATAATTTACACCTTAGGCTCTGCTTCTAACTTGGGCCCAAATTGTAAAATGGTCTTATCTATTGGCGATTTCGTTCCAATTCACATTCCAAGTAATATTCGGCATGCTAATTACATTGCCGGTTGCGAAATTGCATTATCTCTTATAGTTTCCGAGATATGGACTATCGATAATTTACACCTTAGGCTCTGCTTCTAACTTGGGCCCAAATTGTAAAATGGTCTTATCTATTGGCGATTTCGTTCCAATTCACATTCCAAGTGATATTCGGCATGCTAATTACATTGCCGGTTGCCAAATTGCATTATCTCTTATAGTTTCCGAGATATGGACTATCGATAATTTACACCTTAGGCTCTGCTTCTAACTTGGGCCCAAATTGTAAAATGGTCTTATCTATTGGCGATTTAGTTGCAATTCACATTCCAAGTAATATTCGGCATGCTAATTACATTGCCGGTTGCCAAATTGCATTATCTCTTATAGTTTCCGAGATATGGACTATCGATAATTTACACCTTAGGCTCTGCTTCTAACTTGGGCCCAAATTGTAAAATGGCCTTATCTATTGGCGATTTCGTTCCAATTCACACTCCAAGTAATATTCGGCATGCTAATTACATTGCCGGTTGCGAAATTGCATTATCTCTTATAGTTTCCGAGATATGGACTATCGATAATTTACACCTTAGGCTCAGCTTCTAACTTGGGCCCAAATTGTAAAATGGTCTTATCTATTGGCGATTTCGTTCCAATTCACATTCCAAGTAATATTCGGCATGCTAATTACATTGCCGGTTGCCAAATTGCATTATCTCTTATAGTTTCCGAGATATGGACTATCGATAATTTACACCTTAGGCTCTGCTTCTAACTTGGGCCCAAATTGTAAAATGGTCTTATCTATTGGCGATTTCGTTCCAATTCACATTCCAAGTAATATTCGGCATGCTAATTACATTGCCGGTTGCCAAATTGCATTATCTCTTATAGTTTCCTAGATATGGACTATTGATAATTTACACCTTAGGCTCTGCTTCTAACTTGGGCCCAAATTGTAAAATGGTCTTATCTATTGGCGATTTCGTCCCAATTCACATTCCAAGTGATATTCGGCATGCTAATTACATTGTCGGTTGCGAAATTGCATTATCTCTTATAGTTTCCGAGATATGGACTATCAATAATTTACACCTTAGGCTCTGCTTCTAACTTGGGCCCAAATTGTAAAATGGTCTTATCTATTGGCGATTTCGTTCCAATTCACATTCCAAGTAATATTCGGCATGCTAATTACATTGCCGGTTGCCAAATTGCATTATCTCTTATAGTTTCCGAGATATGGACTATCGATAATTTACACCTTAGGCTCTGCTTCTAACTTGGGCCCAAATTGTAAAATGGTCTTATCTATTGGCGATTTCGTTCCAATTCACATTCCAAGTAATATTCGGCATGCTAATTACATTGCCGGTTGCCAAATTGCATTATCTCTTATAGTTTCCGAGATATGGACTATCGATAATTTACACCTTAGGCTCTGCTTCTAACTTGGGCCCAAATTGTAAAATGGTCTTATCTATTGGAGATTTCGTTCCAATTCACATTCCAAGTAATATTCGGCATGCTAATTACATTGCCGGTTGCCAAATTGCATTATCTCTTATAGTTTCCGAGATATGGACTATCGATAATTTACACCATAGGCTCTGCTTCTAACTTGGGCCCAAATTGTAAAATGGTCTTATCTATTGGCGATTTCGTTCCAATTCACATTCCAAGTAATATTCGGCATGCTAATTACATTGCCGGTTGCCAAATTGCATTATCTCTTATAGTTTCCGAGATATGGACTATCGATAATTTACACCTTAGGCTCTGCTTCTAACTTGCTCCCAAATTGTAAAATGGTCTTATCTATTGGCGATTTCGTTCCAATTCACATTCCAAGTAATATTCGGCATGCTAATTACATTGCCGGTTGCCAAATTGCATTATCTCTTATAGTTTCCGAGATATGGACTATCGATAATTTACACCTTAGGCTCTGCTTCTAACTTGGGCCCAAATTGTAAAATGGTCTTATCTATTGGCGATTTCGTTCCAATTCACATTCCAAGTAATATTCGGCATGCTAATTACATTGCCGGTTGCCAAATTGAATTTTCTCTTATAGTTTCCGAGATATGGACTATCGATAATTTACACCTTAGGCTCTGCTTCTAACTTGGGCCCAAATTGTAAAATGGTCTTATCTATTGGCGATTTCGTTCCAATTCACATTCCAAGTAATATTGGGCATGCTAATTACATTGCCGGTTGCCAAATTGCATTATCTCTTATAGTTTCCGAGATATGGACTATCGATAATTTACACCATAGGCTCTGCTTCTAACTTGGGCCCAAATTGTAAAATGGTCTTATCTATTGGCGATTTCGTTCCAATTCACATTCCAAGTAATATTCGGCATGCTAATTACATTGCCGGTTGCCAAATTGCATTATCTCTTATAGTTTCCGAGATATGGACTATCGATAATTTACACCTTAGGCTCTGCTTCTAACTTGGGCCCAAATTGTAAAATGGTCTTATCTATTGGCGATTTCGTTCCAATTCACATTCCAAGTAATATTCGGCATGCTAATTACATTGCCGGTTGCCAAATTGCATTATCTCTTATAGTTTCCGATATATGGACTATCGATAATTTACACCTTAGGCTCTGCTTCTAACTTGCTCCCAAATTGTAAAATGGTCTTATCTATTGGCGATTTCGTTCCAATTCACATTCCAAGTAATATTCGGCATGCTAATTACATTGCCGGTTGCCAAATTGCATTATCTCTTATAGTTTCCGAGATATGGACTATCGATAATTTACACCTTAGGCTCTGCTTCTAACTTGGGCCCAAATTGTAAAATGGTCTTATCTATTGGCGATTTCGTCCCAATTCACATTCCAAGTGATATTCGGCATGCTAATTACATTGCCGGTTGCGAAATTGCATTATCTCTTATAGTTTCCGAGATATGGACTATCAATAATTTACACCTTAGGCTCTGCTTCTAACTTGGGCCCAAATTGTAAAATGGTCTTATCTATTGGCGATTTCGTTCCAATTCACATTCCAAGTAATATTCGGCATGCTAATTACATTGCCGGTTGCCAAATTGCATTATCTCTTATAGTTTCCGAGATATGGACTATCGATAATTTACACCTTAGGCTCTGCTTCTAACTTGGGCCCAAATTGTAAAATGGTCTTATCTATTGGCGATTTCGTTCCAATTCACATTCCAAGTAATATTCGGCATGCTAATTACATTGCCGGTTGCCAAATTGCATTATCTCTTATAGTTTCCGAGATATGGACTATCGATAATTTACACCTTAGGCTCTGCTTCTAACTTGGGCCCAAATTGTAAAATGGTCTTATCTATTGGCGATTTCGTTCCAATTCACATTCCAAGTAATATTCGGCATGCTAATTACATTGCCGGTTGCCAAATTGCATTATCTCTTATAGTTTCCGAGATATGGACTATCGATAATTTACACCATAGGCTCTGCTTCTAACTTGGGCCCAAATTGTAAAATGGTCTTATCTATTGGCGATTTCGTTCCAATTCACATTCCAAGTAATATTCGGCATGCTAATTACATTGCCGGTTGCCAAATTGCATTATCTCTTATAGTTTCCGAGATATGGACTATCGATAATTTACACCTTAGGCTCTGCTTCTAACTTGCTCCCAAATTGTAAAATGGTCTTATCTATTGGCGATTTCGTTCCAATTCACATTCCAAGTAATATTCGGCATGCTAATTACATTGCCGGTTGCCAAATTGCATTATCTCTTATAGTTTCCGAGATATGGACTATCGATAATTTACACCTTAGGCTCTGCTTCTAACTTGGGCCCAAATTGTAAAATGGTCTTATCTATTGGCGATTTCGTTCCAATTCACATTCCAAGTAATATTCGGCATGCTAATTACATTGCCGGTTGCCAAATTGAATTTTCTCTTATAGTTTCCGAGATATGGACTATCGATAATTTACACCTTAGGCTCTGCTTCTAACTTGGGCCCAAATTGTAAAATGGTCTTATCTATTGGCGATTTCGTTCCAATTCACATTCCAAGTAATATTGGGCATGCTAATTACATTGCCGGTTGCCAAATTGCATTATCTCTTATAGTTTCCGAGATATGGACTATCGATAATTTACACCATAGGCTCTGCTTCTAACTTGGGCCCAAATTGTAAAATGGTCTTATCTATTGGCGATTTCGTTCCAATTCACATTCCAAGTAATATTCGGCATGCTAATTACATTGCCGGTTGCCAAATTGCATTATCTCTTATAGTTTCCGAGATATGGACTATCGATAATTTACACCTTAGGCTCTGCTTCTAACTTGCTCCCAAATTGTAAAATGGTCTTATCTATTGGCGATTTCGTTCCAACTCACATTCCAAGTAATATTCGGCATGCTAATTACATTGCCGGTTGCCAAATTGTATTATCTCTTATAGTTTCCGAGATATGGACTATCGATAATTTACACCTTAGGCTCTGCTTCTAACTTGGGCCCAAATTGTAAAATGGTCTTACCTATTGGCGATTTCGTTCCAATTCACATTCCAAGTAATATTCAGCATGCTAATTACATTGCCGGTTGCCAAATTGCATTATCTCTTATAGTTTCCGAGATGTGGACTATCGATAATTTACACCTTAGGCTCTGCTTCTAACTTGGGCCCAAATTGTAAAATGGTCTTATCTATTGGCGATTTCGTTCCAATTCACATTCCAAGTAATATTCGGCATGCTAATTACATTGCCGGTTGCCAAATTGCATTATCTCTTATAGTTTCCGAGATATGGACTATCGATAATTTACACCTTAGGCTCTGCTTCTAACTTGGGCCCAAATTGTAAAATGGTCTTATCTATTGGCGATTTCGTCCCAATTCACATTCCAAGTGATATTCGGCATGCTAATTACATTGCCGGTTGCGAAATTGCATTATCTCTTATAGTTTCCGAGATATGGACTATCAATAATTTACACCTTAGGCTCTGCTTCTAACTTGGGTCCAAATTGTAAAATGGTCTTATCTATTGGCGATTTCGTTCCAATTCACATTCCAAGTAATATTCGGCATGCTAATTACATTGCCGGTTGCCAAATTGCATTATCTCTTATAGTTTCCGAGATATGGACTATCGATAATTTACACCTTAGGCTCTGCTTCTAACTTGGGCCCAAATTGTAAAATGGTCTTATCTATTGGCGATTTCGTCCCAATTCACATTCCAAGTGATATTCGGCATGCTAATTACATTGCCGGTTGCGAAATTGCATTATCTCTTATAGTTTCCGAGATATGGACTATCAATAATTTACACCTTAGGCTCTGCTTCTAACTTGGGCCCAAATTGTAAAATGGTCTTATCTATTGGCGATTTCGTTCCAATTCACATTCCAAGTAATATTCGGCATGCTAATTACATTGCCGGTTGCCAAATTGCATTATCTCTTATAGTTTCCGAGATATGGACTATCGATAATTTACACCTTAGGCTCTGCTTCTAACTTGGGCCCAAATTGTAAAATGGTCTTATCTATTGGCGATTTCGTTCCAATTCACATTCCAAGTAATATTCAGCATGCTAATTACATTGCCGGTTGCCAAATTGCATTATCTCTTATAGTTTCCGAGATATGGACTATCGATAATTTACACCATAGGCTCTGCTTCTAACTTGGGCCCAAATTGTAAAATGGTCTTATCTATTGGCGATTTCGTTCCAATTCACATTCCAAGTAATATTCGGCATGCTAATTACATTGCCGGTTGCCAAATTGCATTATCTCTTATAGTTTCCGAGATATGGACTATCGATAATTTACACCTTAGGCTCTGCTTCTAACTTGGGCCCAAATTGTAAAATGGTCTTATCTATTGGCGATTTCGTTCCAATTCACATTCCAAGTAATATTCAGCATGCTAATTACATTGCCGGTTGCCAAATTGCATTATCTCTTATAGTTTCCGAGATATGGACTATCGATAATTTACACCATAGGCTCTGCTTCTAACTTGGGCCCAAATTGTAAAATGGTCTTATCTATTGGCGATTTCGTTCCAATTCACATTCCAAGTAATATTCGGCATGTTAATTACATTGCCGGTTGCCAAATTGCATTATCTCTTATAGTTTCCGAGATATGGACTATCGATAATTTACACCTTAGGCTCTGCTTCTAACTTGCTCCCAAATTGTAAAATGGTCTTATCTATTGGCGATTTCGTTCCAATTCACATTCCAAGTAATATTCGGCATGCTAATTACATTGCCGGTTGCCAAATTGCATTATCTCTTATAGTTTCCGAGATATGGACTATCGATAATTTACACCTTAGGCTCTGCTTCTAACTTGGGCCCAAATTGTAAAATGGTCTTATCTATTGGCGATTTCGTTCCAATTCACATTCCAAGTAATATTCGGCATGCTAATTACATTGCCGGTTGCCAAATTGAATTTTCTCTTATAGTTTCCGAGATATGGACTATCGATAATTTACACCTTAGGCTCTGCTTCTAACTTGGGCCCAAATTGTAAAATGGTCTTATCTATTGGCGATTTCGTTCCAATTCACATTCCAAGTAATATTGGGCATGCTAATTACATTGCCGGTTGCCAAATTGCATTATCTCTTATAGTTTCCGAGATATGGACTATCGATAATTTACACCATAGGCTCTGCTTCTAACTTGGGCCCAAATTGTAAAATGGTCTTATCTATTGGCGATTTCGTTCCAATTCACATTCCAAGTAATATTCGGCATGCTAATTACATTGCCGGTTGCCAAATTGCATTATCTCTTATAGTTTCCGAGATATGGACTATCGATAATTTACACCTTAGGCTCTGCTTCTAACTTGCTCCCAAATTGTAAAATGGTCTTATCTATTGGCGATTTCGTTCCAATTCACATTCCAAGTAATATTCGGCATGCTAATTACATTGCCGGTTGCCAAATTGTATTATCTCTTATAGTTTCCGAGATATGGACTATCGATAATTTACACCTTAGGCTCTGCTTCTAACTTGGGCCCAAATTGTAAAATGGTCTTACCTATTGGCGATTTCGCTCCAATTCACATTCCAAGTAATATTCAGCATGCTAATTACATTGCCGGTTGCCAAATTGCATTATCTCTTATAGTTTCCGAGATGTGGACTATCGATAATTTACACCTTAGGCTCTGCTTCTAACTTGGGCCCAAATTGTAAAATGGTCTTATCTATTGGCGATTTCGTTCCAATTCACATTCCAAGTAATATTCGGCATGCTAATTACATTGCCGGTTGCCAAATTGCATTATCTCTTATAGTTTCCGAGATATGGACTATCGATAATTTACACCTTAGGCTCTGCTTCTAACTTGGGCCCAAATTGTAAAATGGTCTTATCTATTGGCGATTTCGTCCCAATTCACATTCCAAGTGATATTCGGCATGCTAATTACATTGCCGGTTGCGAAATTGCATTATCTCTTATAGTTTCCGAGATATGGACTATCAATAATTTACACCTTAGGCTCTGCTTCTAACTTGGGTCCAAATTGTAAGATGGTCTTATCTATTGGCGATTTCGTTCCAATTCACATTCCAAGTAATATTCGGCATGCTAATTACATTGCCGGTTGCCAAATTGCATTATCTCTTATAGTTTCCGAGATATGGACTATCGATAATTTACACCTTAGGTTCTGCTTCTAACTTGGGCCCAAATTGTAAAATGGTCTTATCTATTGGCGATTTCGTCCCAATTCACATTCCAAGTGATATTCGGCATGCTAATTACATTGCCGGTTGCGAAATTGCATTATCTCTTATAGTTTCCGAGATATGGACTATCAATAATTTACAAATTAGGCTCTGCTTCTAACTTGGGCCCAAATTGTAAAATGGTCTTATCTATTGGCGATTTCGTTCCAATTCACATTCCAAGTAATATTCGGCATGCTAATTACATTGCCGGTTGCCAAATTGCATTATCTCTTATAGTTTCCGAGATATGGACTATCGATAATTTACACATTAGGCTCTGCTTCTAACTTGGGCCCAAATTGTAAAATGGTCTTATCTATTGGCGATTTCGTTCCAATTCACATTCCAAGTAATATTCGGCATGCTAATTACATTGCCGGTTGCCAAATTGCATTATCTCTTATAGTTTCCGAGATATGGACTATCGATAATTTACACCTTAGGCTCTGCTTCTAACTTGGGCCCAAATTGTAAAATGGTCTTATCTATTGGCGATTTCGTTCCAATTCACACTCCTAGTAATATTGGGCATGCTAATTACATTGCCGGTTGCGAAATTGCATTATCTCTTATAGTTTCCGAGATATGGACTATCAATAATTTACACCTTAGGCTCTGCTTCTAACTTGGGCCCAAATTGTAAAATGGTCTTATCTATTGGCGATTTCGTTCCAATTCACATTCCAAGTAATATTCGGCATGCTAATTACATTGCCGGTTGCCAAATTGCATTATCTCTTATAGTTTCCGAGATATGGACTATCGATAATTTACACCTTAGGCTCTGCTTCTAACTTGGGCCCAAATTGTAAAATGGCCTTATCTATTGGCGATTTCGTCCCAATTCACATTCCAAGTAATATTCGGCATGCTAATTACATTGCCGGTTGCGAAATTGCATTATCTCTTATAGTTTCAGAGATATGGACTATCGATAATTTACACCTTAGGCTCTGCTTCTAACTTGGGCCCAAATTGTAAAATGGTCTTATCTATTGGCAATTTCGTTCCAATTCACATTCCAAGTAATATTCGGCATGCTAATTACATTGCCGGTTGCCAAATTGCATTATCTCTTATAGTTTCCGAGATATGGACTATCGATAATTTACACCTTAGGCTCTGCTTCTAACTTGGGCCCAAATTGTAAAATGGTCTTATCTATTGGCGATTTCGTTCCAATTCACATTCCAAGTAATATTCGGCATGCTAATTACATTGCCGGTTGCCAAATTGCATTAACTCTTATAGTTTCCGAGATATGGACTATCGATAATTTACACCTTAGGCTCTGCTTCTAACTTGGGCCCAAATTGTAAAATGGTCTTATCTATTGGCGATTTCGTTCCAATTCACATTCCAAGTAATATTCGGCATGCTAATTACATTGCCGGTTGCCAAATTGCATTATCTCTTATAGTTTCCGAGATATGGACTATCGATAATTTACACCATAGGCTCTGCTTCTAACTTGGGCCCAAATTGTAAAATGGCCTTATCTATTGGCGATTTCGTTCCAATTCACATTCCAAGTAATATTCGGCATGCTAATTACATTGCCGGTTGCCAAATTGCATTATCTCTTATAGTTTCCGAGTTATGGACTATCGATAATTTACACCTTAGGCTCTGCTACTAACTTGGGCCCAAATTGTAAAATGGTCTTATCTATTGGCGATTTCGTTCCAATTCACATTCCAAGTAATATTCGGCATGCTAATTACATTGCCGGTTGCCAAATTGCATTATCTCTTATAGTTTCCGAGATATGGACTATCGATTATTTACACCTTAGGCTCTGCTTCTAACTTGGGCCCAAATTGTAAAATGGTCTTATCTATTGGCGATTTCGTTCCAATTCACATTCCAAGTAATATTCGGCATGCTAATTACATTGCCGGTTGCGAAATTGCATTATCTCTTATAGTTTCCGAGATATGGACTATCGATAATTTACACCTTAGGCTCTGCTTCTAACTTGGGCCCAAATTGTAAAATGGTCTTATCTATTGGCGATTTCGTTCCAATTCACATTCCAAGTGATATTCGGCATGCTAATTACATTGCCGGTTGCCAAATTGCATTATCTCTTATAGTTTCCGAGATATGGACTATCGATAATTTACACCTTAGGCTCTGCTTCTAACTTGGGCCCAAATTGTAAAATGGTCTTATCTATTGGCGATTTAGTTGCAATTCACATTCCAAGTAATATTCGTCATGCTAATTACATTGCCGGTTGCCAAATTGCATTATCTCTTATAGTTTCCGAGATATGGACTATCGATAATTTACACCTTAGGCTCTGCTTCTAACTTGGGCCCAAATTGTAAAATGGTCTTATCTATTGGCGATTTCGTTCCAATTCACATTCCAAGTAATATTCGGCATGCTAATTACATTGCCGGTTGCCAAATTGCATTATCTCTTATAGTTTCCGAGATATGGACTATCGATAATTTACACCTTAGGCTCTGCTTCTAACTTGGGCCCAAATTGTAAAATGGTCTTAGCTATTGGCGATTTCGTTCCAATTCACATTCCAAGTAATATTCGGCATGCTAATTACATTGCCGGTTGCCAAATTGCATTATCTCTTATAGTTTCCGAGATATGGACTATCGATAATTTACACCTTAGGCTCTGCTTCTAACTTGGGCCCAAATTGTAAAATGGCCTTATCTATTGGCGATTTCGTTCCAATTCACACTCCAAGTAATATTCGCCATGCTAATTACATTGCCGGTTGCGAAATTGCATTATCTCTTATAGTTTCCGAGATATGGACTATCGATAATTTACACCTTAGGCTCAGCTTCTAACTTGGGCCCAAATTGTAAAATGGTCTTATCTATTGGCGATTTCGTTCCAATTCACATTCCAAGTAATATTCGGCATGCTAATTACATTGCCGGTTGCCAAATTTCATTATCTCTTATAGTTTCCGAGATATGGACTATCGATAATTTACACCTTAGGCTCTGCTTCTAACTTGGGCCCAAATTGTAAAATGGTCTTATCTATTGGCGATTTCGTTCCAATTCACATTCCAAGTAATATTCGGCATGCTAATTACATTGCCGGTTGCCAAATTGCATTATCTCTTATAGTTTCCTAGATATGGACTATTGATAATTTACACCTTAGGCTCTGCTTCTAACTTGGGCCCAAATTGTAAAATGGTCTTATCTATTGGCGATTTCGTCCCAATTCACATTCCAAGTGATATTCGGCATGCTAATTACATTGCCGGTTGCGAAATTGCATTATCTCTTATAGTTTCCGAGATATGGACTATCAATAATTTACACCTTAGGCTCTGCTTCTAACTTGGGCCCAAATTGTAAAATGGTCTTATCTATTGGCGATTTCGTTCCAATTCACATTCCAAGTAATATTCGGCATGCTAATTACATTGCCGGTTGCCAAATTGCATTATCTCTTATAGTTTCCGAGATATGGACTATCGATAATTTACACCTTAGGCTCTGCTTCTAACTTGGGCCCAAATTGTAAAATGGTCTTATCTATTGGCGATTTCGTTCCAATTCACATTCCAAGTAATATTCGGCATGTTAATTACATTGCCGGTTGCCAAATTGCATTATCTCTTATAGTTTCCGAGATATGGACTATCGATTATTTACACCTTAGGCTCTGCTTCTAACTTGGGCCCAAATTGTAAAATGGTCTTATCTATTGGCGATTTCGTTCCAATTCACATTCCAAGTAATATTCGGCATGCTAATTACATTGCCGGTTGCCAAATTGCATTATCTCTTATAGTTTCCTAGATATGGACTATTGATAATTTACACCTTAGGCTCTGCTTCTAACTTGGGCCCAAATTGTAAAATGGTCTTATCTATTGGCGATTTCGTCCCAATTCACATTCCAAGTGATATTCGGCATGCTAATTACATTGCCGGTTGCGAAATTGCATTATCTCTTATAGTTTCCGAGATATGGACTATCAATAATTTACACCTTAGGCTCTGCTTCTAACTTGGGCCCAAATTGTAAAATGGTCTTATCTATTGGCGATTTCGTTCCAATTCACATTCCAAGTAATATTCGGCATGCTAATTACATTGCCGGTTGCCAAATTGCATTATCTCTTATAGTTTCCGAGATATGGACTATCGATAATTTACACCTTAGGCTCTGCTTCTAACTTGCTCCCAAATTGTAAAATGGTCTTATCTATTGGCGATTTCGTTCCAATTCACATTCCAAGTAATATTCGGCATGCTAATTACATTGCCGGTTGCCAAATTGCATTATCTCTTATAGTTTCCGAGATATGGACTATCGATAATTTACACCATAGGCTCTGCTTCTAACTTGGTCCCAAATTGTAAAATGGCCTTATCTATTGGCTATTTCGTTCCAATTCACATTCCAAGTAATATTCGGCATGCTAATTACATTGCCGGTTGCCAAATTGCATTATCTCTTATAGTTTCCGAGTTATGGACTATCGATAATTTACACCTTAGGCTCTGCTTCTAACTTGGGCCCAAATTGTAAAATGGTCTTATCTATTGGCGATTTCGTTCCAATTCACATTCCAAGTAATATTCGGCATGCTAATTACATTGCCGGTTGCCAAATTGCATTATCTCTTATAGTTTCCGAGATATGGACTATCGATAATTTACACCTTAGGCTCTGCTTCTAACTTGGGCCCAAATTGTAAAATGGTCTTATCTATTGGCGATTTCGTTCCAATTCACATTCCAAGTAATATTCGGCATGCTAATTACATTGCCGGTTGCGAAATTGCATTATCTCTTATAGTTTCCGAGATATGGACTATCGATAATTTACACCTTAGGCTCTGCTTCTAACTTGGGCCCAAATTGTAAAATGGTCTTATCTATTGGCGATTTCGTTCCAATTCACATTCCAAGTGATATTCGGCATGCCATTACATTGCCGGTTGCCAAATTGCATTATCTCTTATAGTTTCCGAGATATGGACTATCGATAATTTACACCATAGGCTCTGCTTCTAACTTGGGTCCAAATTGTAAAATGGTCTTATCTATTGGCGATTTCGTTCCAATTCACATTCCAAGTAATATTCGGCATGCTAATTACATTGCCGGTTGCCAAATTGCATTATCTCTTATATTTTCCGAGATATGGACTATCGATAATTTACACCTTAGGCTCTGCTTCTAACTTGCTCCCAAATTGTAAAATGGTCTTATCTATTGGCGATTTCGTTCCAATTCACATTCCAAGTAATATTCGGCATGCTAATTACATTGCCGGTTGCCAAATTGCATTATCTCTTATAGTTTCCGGGATATGGACTATCGATAATTTACACCTTAGGCTCTGCTTCTAACTTGGGCCCAAATTGTAAAATGGTCTTATCTATTGGCGATTTCGTTCCAATTCACATTCCAAGTAATATTCGGCATGCTAATTACATTGCCGGTTGCCAAATTGAATTATCTCTTATAGTTTCCGAGATATGTACTATCGATAATTTACACCTTAGGCTCTGCTTCTAACTTGGGCCCAAATTGTAAAATGGTCTTATCTATTGGCGATTTCGTTCCAATTCACATTCCAAGTAATATTGGGCATGCTAATTACATTGCCGGTTGCCAAATTGCATTATCTCTTATAGTTTCCGAGATATGGACTATCGATAATTTACACCATAGGCTCTGCTTCTAACTTGGGCCCAAATTGTAAAATGGTCTTATCTATTGGCGATTTCGTTCCAATTCACATTCCAAGTAATATTCGGCATGCTAATTACATTGCCGGTTGCCAAATTGCATTATCTCTTATAGTTTCCGATATATGGACTATCGATAATTTACACCTTAGGCTCTGCTTCTAACTTGCTCCCAAATTGTAAAATGGTCTTATCTATTGGCGATTTCGTTCCAATTCACATTCCAAGTAATATTCGGCATGCTAATTACATTGCCGGTTGCCAAATTGTATTATCTCTTATAGTTTCCGAGATATGGACTATCGATAATTTACACCTTAGGCTCTGCTTCTAACTTGGGCCCAAATTGCAAAATGGTCTTATCTATTGGCGATTTCGTTCCAATTCACATTCCAAGTAATATTCGGCATGCTAATTACATTGCCGGTTGCCAAATTGCATTATCTCTTATAGTTTCCGAGATATGGACTATCGATAATTTACACCTTAGGCTCTGCTTCTAACTTGGGCCCAAATTGTAAAATGGTCTTATCTATTGGCGATTTCGTCCCAATTCACATTCCAAGTGATATTCGGCATGCTAATTACATTGCCGGTTGCGAAATTGCATTATCTCTTATAGTTTCCGAGATATGGACTATCAATAATTTACACCTTAGGCTCTGCTTCTAACTTGGGTCCAAATTGTAAAATGGTCTTATCTATTGGCGATTTCGTTCCAATTCACATTCCAAGTAATATTCGGCATGCTAATTACATTGCCGGTTGCCAAATTGCATTATCTCTTATAGTTTCCGAGATATGGACTATCGATAATTTACACCTTAGGTTCTGCTTCTAACTTGGGCCCAAATTGTAAAATGGTCTTATCTATTGGCGATTTCGTTCCAATTCACATTCCAAGTAATATTCGGCATGCTAATTACATTGCCGGTTGCCAAATTGCATTATCTCTTATAGTTTCCGAGATATGGACTATCGATAATTTACACCTTAGGCTCTGCTTCTAACTTGGGCCCAAATTGTAAAATGGTCTTATCTATTGGCGATTTCGTTCCAATTCACATTCCAAGTAATATTCGGCATGCTAATTACATTGCCGGTTGCCAAATTGCATTATCTCTTATAGTTTCCGAGATATGGACTATCGATAATTTACACCTTAGGCTCTGCTTCTAACTTGGGCCCAAATTGTAAAATGGTCTTATCTATTGGCGATTTCGTTCCAATTCACATTCCAAGTAATATTCGGCATGCTAATTACATTGCCGGTTGCCAAATTGCATTATCTCTTATAGTTTCCGAGATATGGACTATCGATAATTTACACCTTAGGCTCTGCTTCTAACTTGGGCCCAAATTGTAAAATGGTCTTATCTATTGGCGATTTAGTTGCAATTCACATTCCAAGTAATATTCGGCATGCTAATTACATTGCCGGTTGCCAAATTGCATTATCTCTTATAGTTTCCGAGATATGGACTATCGATAATTTACACCTTAGGCTCTGCTTCTAACTTGGGCCCAAATTGTAAAATGGTCTTATCTATTGGCGATTTCGTTCCAATTCACATTCCAAGTAATATTCGGCATGCTAATTACATTGCCGGTTGCCAAATTGCATTATCTCTTATAGTTTCCGAGATATGGACTATCGATAATTTACACCTTAGGCTCTGCTTCTAACTTGGGCCCAAATTGTAAAATGGTCTTATCTATTGGCGATTTCGTTCCAATTCACATTCCAAGTAATATTCGGCATGCTAATTACATTGCCGGTTGTCAAATTGCATTATCTCTTATAGTTTCCGAGATATGGACTATCGATAATTTACACCTTAGGCTCTGCTTCTAACTTGGGCCCAAATTGTAAAATGGCCTTATCTATTGGCGATTTCGTTCCAATTCACACTCCAAGTAATATTCGGCATGCTAATTACATTGCCGGTTGCGAAATTGCATTATCTCTTATAGTTTCCGAGATATGGACTATCGATAATTTACACCTTAGGCTCAGCTTCTAACTTGGGCCCAAATTGTAAAATGGTCTTATCTATTGGCGATTTCGTTCCAATTCACATTCCAAGTAATATTCGGCATGCTAATTACATTGCCGGTTGCCAAATTGCATTATCTCTTATAGTTTCCGAGATATGGACTATCGATAATTTACACCTTAGGCTCTGCTTCTAACTTGGGCCCAAATTGTAAAATGGTCTTATCTATTGGCGATTTCGTTCCAATTCACATTCCAAGTAATATTCGGCATGCTAATTACATTGCCGGTTGCCAAATTGCATTATCTCTTATAGTTTCCTAGATATGGACTATTGATAATTTACACCTTAGGCTGTGCTTCTAACTTGGGCCCAAATTGTAAAATGGTCTTATCTATTGGCGATTTCGTCCCAATTCACATTCCAAGTGATATTCGGCATGCTAATTACATTGCCGGTTGCGAAATTGCATTATCTCTTATAGTTTCCGAGATATGGACTATCAATAATTTACACCTTAGGCTCTGCTTCTAACTTGGGCCCAAATTGTAAAATGGTCTTATCTATTGGCGATTTCGTTCCAATTCACATTCCAAGTAATATTCGGCATGCTAATTACATTGCCGGTTGCCAAATTGCATTATCTCTTATAGTTTCCGGGATATGGACTATCGATAATTTACACCTTAGGCTCTGCTTCTAACTTGGGCCCAAATTGTAAAATGGTCTTATCTATTGGCGATTTCGTTCCAATTCACATTCCAAGTAATATTCGGCATGCTAATTACATTGCCGGTTGCCAAATTGCATTATCTGTTATAGTTTCCGAGATATGGACTATCGATAATTTACACCTTAGGCTCTGCTTCTAACTTGGGCCCAAATTGTAAAATGGTCTTATCTATTGGCGATTTCGTTCCAATTCACATTCCAAGTAATATTCGGCATGCTAATTACATTGCCGGTTGCCAAATTGCATTATCTCTTATAGTTTCCTAGATATGGACTATTGATAATTTACACCTTAGGCTGTGCTTCTAACTTGGGCCCAAATTGTAAAATGGTCTTATCTATTGGCGATTTCGTCCCAATTCACATTCCAAGTGATATTCGGCATGCTAATTACATTGCCGGTTGCGAAATTGCATTATCTCTTATAGTTTCCGAGATATGGACTATCAATAATTTACACCTTAGGCTCTGCTTCTAACTTGGGCCCAAATTGTAAAATGGTCTTATCTATTGGCGATTTCGTTCCAATTCACATTCCAAGTAATATTCGGCATGCTAATTACATTGCCGGTTGCCAAATTGCATTATCTCTTATAGTTTCCGGGATATGGACTATCGATAATTTACACCTTAGGCTCTGCTTCTAACTTGGGCCCAAATTGTAAAATGGTCTTATCTATTGGCGATTTCGTTCCAATTCACATTCCAAGTAATATTCGGCATGCTAATTACATTGCCGGTTGCCAAATTGCATTATCTCTTATAGTTTCCGAGATATGGACTATCGATAATTTACACCTTAGGCTCTGCTTCTAACTTGGGCCCAAATTGTAAAATGGTCTTATCTATTGGCGATTTCGTTCCAATTCACATTCCAAGTAATATTCGGCATGCTAATTACATTGCCGGTTGCCAAATTGCATTATCTCTTATAGTTTCCGAGATATGGACTATCGATAATTTACACCTTAGGCTCTGCTTCTAACTTGGGCCCAAATTGTAAAATGGTCTTATCTATTGGCGATTTAGTTGCAATTCACATTCCAAGTAATATTCGGCATGCTAATTACATTGCCGGTTGCCAAATTGCATTATCTCTTATAGTTTCCGAGATATGGACTATCGATAATTTACACCTTAGGCTCTGCTTCTAACTTGGGCCCAAATTGTAAAATGGTCTTATCTATTGGCGATTTCGTTCCAATTCACATTCCAAGTAATATTCGGCATGCTAATTACATTGCCGGTTGCCAAATTGCATTATCTCTTATAGTTTCCGAGATATGGACTATCGATAATTTACACCTTAGGCTCTGCTTCTAACTTGGGCCCAAATTGTAAAATGGTCTTATCTATTGGCGATTTCGTTCCAATTCACATTCCAAGTAATATTCGGCATGCTAATTACATTGCCGGTTGTCAAATTGCATTATCTCTTATAGTTTGCGAGATATGGACTATCGATAATTTACACCTTAGGCTCTGCTACTAACTTGGGCCCAAATTGTAAAATGGCCTTATCTATTGGCGATTTCGTTCCAATTCACACTCCAAGTAATATTCGGCATGCTAATTACATTGCCGGTTGCGAAATTGCATTATCTCTTATAGTTTCCGAGATATGGACTATCGATAATTTACACCTTAGGCTCAGCTTCTAACTTGGGCCCAAATTGTAAAATGGTCTTATCTATTGGCGATATCGTTCCAATTCACATTCCAAGTAATATTCGGCATGCTAATTACATTGCCGGTTGCCAAATTGCATTATCTCTTATAGTTTCCGAGATATGGACTATCGATAATTTACACCTTAGGCTCTGCTTCTAACTTGGGCCCAAATTGTAAAATGGTCTTATCTATTGGCGATTTCGTTCCAATTCACATTCCAAGTAATATTCGGCATGCTAATTACATTGCCGGTTGCCAAATTGCATTATCTCTTATAGTTTCCTAGATATGGACTATTGATAATTTACACCTTAGGCTCTGCTTCTAACTTGGGCCCAAATTGTAAAATGGTCTTATCTATTGGCGATTTCGTCCCAATTCACATTCCAAGTGATATTCGGCATGCTAATTACATTGCCGGTTGCGAAATTGCATTATCTCTTATAGTTTCCGAGATATGGACTATCAATAATTTACACTTTAGGCTCTGCTTCTAACTTGGGCCCAAATTGTAAAATGGTCTTATCTATTGGCGATTTCGTTCCAATTCACATTCCAAGTAATATTCGGCATGCTAATTACATTGCCGGTTGCCAAATTGCATTATCTCTTATAGTTTCCGAGATATGGACTATCGATAATTTACACCTTAGGCTCTGCTTCTAACTTGGGCCCAAATTGTAAAATGGTCTTATCTATTGGCGATTTCTTTCCAATTCACATTCCAAGTAATATTCGGCATGCTAATTACATTGCCGGTTGCCAAATTGCATTATCTCTTATAGTTTCCGAGATATGGACTATCGATAATTTACACCTTAGGCTCTGCTTCTAACTTGGGCCCAAATTGTAAAATGGTCTTATCTATTGGCGATTTCGTTCCAATTCACATTCCAAGTAATATTCGGCATGCTAATTACATTGCCGGTTGCCAAATTGCATTATCTCTTATAGTTTCCGAGATATGGACTATCGATAATTTACACCATAGGCTCTGCTTCTAACTTGGGCCCAAATTGTAAAATGGTCTTATCTATTGGCGATTTCGTTCCAATTCACATTCCAAGTAATATTCGGCATGCTAATTACATTGCCGGTTGCCAATTTGCATTATCTCTTATAGTTTCCGAGATATGGACTGTCGATAATTTACACCTTAGGCTCTGCTTCTAACTTGCTCCCAAATTGTAAAATGGTCTTATCTATTGGCGATTTCGTTCCAATTCACATTCCAAGTAATATTCGGCATGCTAATTACATTGCCGGTTGCCAAATTGCATTATCTCTTATAGTTTCCGAGATATGGACTATCGATAATTTACACCTTAGGCTCTGCTTCTAACTTGGGCCCAAATTGTAAAATGGTCTTATCTATTGGCGATTTCGTTCCAATTCACATTCCAAGTAATATTCGGCATGCTAATTACATTGCCGGTTGCCAAATTGAATTTTCTCTTATAGTTTCCGAGATATGGACTATCGATAATTTACACCTTAGGCTCTGCTTCTAACTTGGGCCCAAATTGTAAAATGGTCTTATCTATTGGCGATTTCGTTCCAATTCACATTCCAAGTAATATTGGGCATGCTAATTACATTGCCGGTTGCCAAATTGCATTATCTCTTATAGTTTCCGAGATATGGACTATCGATAATTTACACCATAGGCTCTGCTTCTAACTTGGGACCAAATTGTAAAATGGTCTTATCTATTGGCGATTTCGTTCCAATTCACATTCCAAGTAATATTCGGCATGCTAATTACATTGCCGGTTGCCAAATTGCATTATCTCTTATAGTTTCCGAGATATGAACTATCGATAATTTACACCTTAGGCTCTGCTTCTAACTTGCTCCCAAATTGTAAAATGGTCTTATCTATTGGCGATTTCGTTCCAATTCACATTCCAAGTAATATTCGGCATGCTAATTACATTGCCGGTTGCCAAATTGTATTATCTCTTATAGTTTCCGAGATATGGACTATCGATAATTTACACCTTAGGCTCTGATTCTAACTTGGGCCCAAATTGTAAAATGGTCTTACCTATTGGCGATTTCGTTCCAATTCACATTCCAAGTAATATTCAGCATGCTAATTACATTGCCGGTTGCCAAATTGCATTATCTCTTATAGTTTCCGAGATATGGACTATCGATAATTTACACCTTAGGCTCTGCTTCTAACTTGGGCCCAAATTGTAAAATGGTCTTATCTATTGGCGATTTCGTTCCAATTCACATTCCAAGTAATATTCGGCATGCTAATTACATTGCCGGTTGCCAAATTGCATTATCTCTTATAGTTTCCGAGATATGGACTATCGATAATTTACACCTTAGGCTCTGCTTCTAACTTGGGCCCAAATTGTAAAATGGTCTTATCTATTGGCGATTTCGTCCCAATTCACATTCCAAGTGATATTCGGCATGCTAATTACATTGCCGGTTGCGAAATTGCATTATCTCTTATAGTTTCCGAGATATGGACTATCAATAATTTACACCTTAGGCTCTGCTTCTAACTTGGGTCCAAATTGTAAAATGGTCTTATCTATTGGCGATTTCGTTCCAATTCACATTCCAAGTAATATTCGGCATGCTAATTACATTGCCGGTTGCCAAATTGCATTATCTCTTATAGTTTCCGAGATATGGACTATCGATAATTTACACCTTAGGCTCTGCTTCTAACTTGCTCCCAAATTGTAAAATGGTCTTATCTATTGGCGATTTCGTTCCAATTGACATTCCAAGTAATATTCGGCATGCTAATTACATTGCCGGTTGCCAAATTGTATTATCTCTTATAGTTTCCGAGATATGGACTATCGATAATTTACACCTTAGGCTCTGCTTCTAACTTGGGCCCAAATTGTAAAATGGTCTTATCTATTGGCGATTTCGTTCCAATTCACATTCCAAGTAATATTCGGCATGCTAATTACATTGCCGGTTGCCAAATTGCATTATCTCTTATAGTTTCCGAGATATGGACTATCGATAATTTACACCTTAGGCTCTGCTTCTAACTTGGGCCCAAATTGTAAAATGGTCTTATCTATTGGCGATTTCGTCCCAATTCACATTCCAAGTGATATTCGGCATGCTAATTACATTGCCGGTTGCGAAATTGCATTATCTCTTATAGTTTCCGAGATATGGACTATCAATAATTTACACCTTAGGCTCTGCTTCTAACTTGGGTCCAAATTGTAAAATGGTCTTATCTATTGGCGATTTCGTTCCAATTCACATTCCAAGTAATATTCGGCATGCTAATTACATTGCCGGTTGCCAAATTGCATTATCTCTTATAGTTTCCGAGATATGGACTATCGATAATTTACACCTTAGGTTCTGCTTCTAACTTGGGCCCAAATTGTAAAATGGTCTTATCTATTGGCGATTTCGTTCCAATTCACATTCCAAGTAATATTCGGCATGCTAATTACATTGCCGGTTGCCAAATTGCATTATCTCTTATAGTTTCCGAGATATGGACTATCGATAATTTACACCTTAGGCTCTGCTTCTAACTTGGGCCCAAATTGTAAAATGGTCTTATCTATTGGCGATTTCGTTCCAATTCACATTCCAAGTAATATTCGGCATGCTAATTACATTGCCGGTTGCCAAATTGCATTATCGTTTATAGTTTCCAAGATATGAACTATCGATAATTTGCACCTTAGGCTCTGCTTCTAACTTGGGCCCAAATTGTAAAATGGTCTTATCTATTGGCGATTTCGTTCCAATTCACATTCCAAGTAATATTCGGCATGCTAATTACATTGCCGGTTGCCAAATTGCATTATCTCTTATAGTTTCCGAGATATTAACTATCGTTAATTTACACCTTAGGCTCTGCTTCTAACTTGGGCCCAAATTGTAAAATGGCCTTATCTATTGGCGATTTCGTTCCAATTCACATTCCAAGTAATATTCGGCATTCTAATTACATTGCCGGTTGCCAAATTGCATTATCCCTTATAGTTTCCGAGATATGGACTATCGATAATTTACACCTTAGGCTCTGCTTCTAACTTGGGTCCAAATTGTAAAATGGTCTTATCTATTGGCGATTTCGTTCCAATTCACATTCCAAGTAATATTCAGCATGCTAATTACATTGCCGGTTGCCAAATTGCATTATTTCTTATAGTTTCCGAGATATGGACTATCGATAATTTACACCTTAGGCTCTGCTTCTAACTTGGGCCCAAATTGTAAAATCGTCTTATCTATTGGCGATTTCGTTCCAATTCACATTCCAAGTAATATTCGGCATGCTAATTACATTGCCGGTTGCCAAATTGCATTATCTCTTATAGTTTCCGAGATATGGACTATCGATAATTTACACCTTAGGCTCTGCTTCTAACTTGGGCCCAAATTGTAAAATGGTCTTATCTATTGGCGATTTCGTTCCAATTCACATTCGAAGTAATACTCGGCATGCTAATTACATTGCCGGTTGCTAAATTGAATTATCTCTTATAGTTTCCGAGATATGGACTATCGATAATTTACACCTTAGGCTCTGCTTCTAACTTGGGCCCAAATTGTAAAATGGTCTTATCTATTGGCGATTTCGTTCCAATTCACATTCCAAGTAATATTCGGCATGCTAATTACATTGCCGGTTGCCAAATTGCATTACCTCTTATAGTTTCCGAGATATGGACTATCGATAATTTACACCTTAGGCTCTGCTTCTAACTTGGGCCCAAATTGTAAAATGGTCTTATCTATTGGCAATTTCGTCCCAATTCACATTCCAAGTGATATTCGGCATGCTAATTACATTGCCGGTTGCCAAATTGCATTACCTCTTATAGTTTCCGAGATATGGACTATCGATAATTTACACCTTAGGCTCTGCTTCTAACTTGGGCCCAAATTGTAAAATGGTCTTATCTATTGGCGATTTCGTTCCAATTCACATTCCAAGTAATATTCGGCATGCTAATTACATTGCCGGTTGCCAAATTGCATTATCTCTTATAGTTTCCGAGATATGGACTATCGATAATTTACACCTTAGGCTCTGCTTCTAACTTGGGCCCAAATTGTAAAATGGTCTTATCTATTGGCGATTTAGTTGCAATTCACATTCCAAGTAATATTCGGCATGCTAATTACATTGCCGGTTGCCAAATTGCATTATCTCTTATAGTTTCCGAGATATGGACTATCGATAATTTACACCTTAGGCTCTGCTTCTAACTTGGGCCCAAATTGTAAAATGGTCTTATCTATTGGCGATTTCGTTCCAATTCACATTCCAAGTAATATTCGGCATGCTAATTACATTGCCGGTTGTCAAATTGCATTATCTCTTATAGTTTGCGAGATATGGACTATCGATAATTTACACCTTAGGCTCTGCTACTAACTTGGGCCCAAATTGTAAAATGGCCTTATCTATTGGCGATTTCGTTCCAATTCACACTCCAAGTAATATTCGGCATGCTAATTACATTGCCGGTTGCGAAATTGCATTATCTCTTATAGTTTCCGAGATATGGACTATCGATAATTTACACCTTAGGCTCAGCTTCTAACTTGGGCCCAAATTGTAAAATGGTCTTATCTATTGGCGATATCGTTCCAATTCACATTCCAAGTAATATTCGGCATGCTAATTACATTGCCGGTTGCCAAATTGCATTATCTCTTATAGTTTCCGAGATATGGACTATCGATAATTTACACCTTAGGCTCTGCTTCTAACTTGGGCCCAAATTGTAAAATGGTCTTATCTATTGGCGATTTCGTTCCAATTCACATTCCAAGTAATATTCGGCATGCTAATTACATTGCCGGTTGCCAAATTGCATTATCTCTTATAGTTTCCTAGATATGGACTATTGATAATTTACACCTTAGGCTCTGCTTCTAACTTGGGCCCAAATTGTAAAATGGTCTTATCTATTGGCGATTTCGTCCCAATTCACATTCCAAGTGATATTCGGCATGCTAATTACATTGCCGGTTGCGAAATTGCATTATCTCTTATAGTTTCCGAGATATGGACTATCAATAATTTACACTTTAGGCTCTGCTTCTAACTTGGGCCCAAATTGTAAAATGGTCTTATCTATTGGCGATTTCGTTCCAATTCACATTCCAAGTAATATTCGGCATGCTAATTACATTGCCGGTTGCCAAATTGCATTATCTCTTATAGTTTCCGAGATATGGACTATCGATAATTTACACCTTAGGCTCTGCTTCTAACTTGGGCCCAAATTGTAAAATGGTCTTATCTATTGGCGATTTCTTTCCAATTCACATTCCAAGTAATATTCGGCATGCTAATTACATTGCCGGTTGCCAAATTGCATTATCTCTTATAGTTTCCGAGATATGGACTATCGATAATTTACACCTTAGGCTCTGCTTCTAACTTGGGCCCAAATTGTAAAATGGTCTTATCTATTGGCGATTTCGTTCCAATTCACATTCCAAGTAATATTCGGCATGCTAATTACATTGCCGGTTGCCAAATTGCATTATCTCTTATAGTTTCCGAGATATGGACTATCGATAATTTACACCATAGGCTCTGCTTCTAACTTGGGCCCAAATTGTAAAATGGTCTTATCTATTGGCGATTTCGTTCCAATTCACATTCCAAGTAATATTCGGCATGCTAATTACATTGCCGGTTGCCAATTTGCATTATCTCTTATAGTTTCCGAGATATGGACTGTCGATAATTTACACCTTAGGCTCTGCTTCTAACTTGCTCCCAAATTGTAAAATGGTCTTATCTATTGGCGATTTCGTTCCAATTCACATTCCAAGTAATATTCGGCATGCTAATTACATTGCCGGTTGCCAAATTGCATTATCTCTTATAGTTTCCGAGATATGGACTATCGATAATTTACACCTTAGGCTCTGCTTCTAACTTGGGCCCAAATTGTAAAATGGTCTTATCTATTGGCGATTTCGTTCCAATTCACATTCCAAGTAATATTCGGCATGCTAATTACATTGCCGGTTGCCAAATTGAATTTTCTCTTATAGTTTCCGAGATATGGACTATCGATAATTTACACCTTAGGCTCTGCTTCTAACTTGGGCCCAAATTGTAAAATGGTCTTATCTATTGGCGATTTCGTTCCAATTCACATTCCAAGTAATATTGGGCATGCTAATTACATTGCCGGTTGCCAAATTGCATTATCTCTTATAGTTTCCGAGATATGGACTATCGATAATTTACACCATAGGCTCTGCTTCTAACTTGGGACCAAATTGTAAAATGGTCTTATCTATTGGCGATTTCGTTCCAATTCACATTCCAAGTAATATTCGGCATGCTAATTACATTGCCGGTTGCCAAATTGCATTATCTCTTATAGTTTCCGAGATATGAACTATCGATAATTTACACCTTAGGCTCTGCTTCTAACTTGCTCCCAAATTGTAAAATGGTCTTATCTATTGGCGATTTCGTTCCAATTCACATTCCAAGTAATATTCGGCATGCTAATTACATTGCCGGTTGCCAAATTGTATTATCTCTTATAGTTTCCGAGATATGGACTATCGATAATTTACACCTTAGGCTCTGATTCTAACTTGGGCCCAAATTGTAAAATGGTCTTACCTATTGGCGATTTCGTTCCAATTCACATTCCAAGTAATATTCAGCATGCTAATTACATTGCCGGTTGCCAAATTGCATTATCTCTTATAGTTTCCGAGATATGGACTATCGATAATTTACACCTTAGGCTCTGCTTCTAACTTGGGCCCAAATTGTAAAATGGTCTTATCTATTGGCGATTTCGTTCCAATTCACATTCCAAGTAATATTCGGCATGCTAATTACATTGCCGGTTGCCAAATTGCATTATCTCTTATAGTTTCCGAGATATGGACTATCGATAATTTACACCTTAGGCTCTGCTTCTAACTTGGGCCCAAATTGTAAAATGGTCTTATCTATTGGCGATTTCGTCCCAATTCACATTCCAAGTGATATTCGGCATGCTAATTACATTGCCGGTTGCGAAATTGCATTATCTCTTATAGTTTCCGAGATATGGACTATCAATAATTTACACCTTAGGCTCTGCTTCTAACTTGGGTCCAAATTGTAAAATGGTCTTATCTATTGGCGATTTCGTTCCAATTCACATTCCAAGTAATATTCGGCATGCTAATTACATTGCCGGTTGCCAAATTGCATTATCTCTTATAGTTTCCGAGATATGGACTATCGATAATTTACACCTTAGGCTCTGCTTCTAACTTGCTCCCAAATTGTAAAATGGTCTTATCTATTGGCGATTTCGTTCCAATTGACATTCCAAGTAATATTCGGCATGCTAATTACATTGCCGGTTGCCAAATTGTATTATCTCTTATAGTTTCCGAGATATGGACTATCGATAATTTACACCTTAGGCTCTGCTTCTAACTTGGGCCCAAATTGTAAAATGGTCTTATCTATTGGCGATTTCGTTCCAATTCACATTCCAAGTAATATTCGGCATGCTAATTACATTGCCGGTTGCCAAATTGCATTATCTCTTATAGTTTCCGAGATATGGACTATCGATAATTTACACCTTAGGCTCTGCTTCTAACTTGGGCCCAAATTGTAAAATGGTCTTATCTATTGGCGATTTCGTCCCAATTCACATTCCAAGTGATATTCGGCATGCTAATTACATTGCCGGTTGCGAAATTGCATTATCTCTTATAGTTTCCGAGATATGGACTATCAATAATTTACACCTTAGGCTCTGCTTCTAACTTGGGTCCAAATTGTAAAATGGTCTTATCTATTGGCGATTTCGTTCCAATTCACATTCCAAGTAATATTCGGCATGCTAATTACATTGCCGGTTGCCAAATTGCATTATCTCTTATAGTTTCCGAGATATGGACTATCGATAATTTACACCTTAGGTTCTGCTTCTAACTTGGGCCCAAATTGTAAAATGGTCTTATCTATTGGCGATTTCGTTCCAATTCACATTCCAAGTAATATTCGGCATGCTAATTACATTGCCGGTTGCCAAATTGCATTATCTCTTATAGTTTCCGAGATATGGACTATCGATAATTTACACCTTAGGCTCTGCTTCTAACTTGGGCCCAAATTGTAAAATGGTCTTATCTATTGGCGATTTCGTTCTAATTCACATTCCAAGTAATATTCGGCATGCTAATTACATTGCCGGTTGCCAAATTGCATTATCTCTTATAGTTTCCGAGATATGGACTATCGATAATTTACACCTTAGGCTCTGCTTCTAACTTGGGCCCAAATTGTAAAATGGTCTTATCTATTGGCGATTTCGTTCCAATTCACATTCCAAGTAATATTCGGCATGCTAATTACATTGCCGGTTGCCAAATTGCATTATCTCTTATAGTTTCCGAGATATTAACTATCGTTAATTTACACCTTAGGCTCTGCTTCTAACTTGGGCCCAAATTGTAAAATGGCCTTATCTATTGGCGATTTCGTTCCAATTCACATTCCAAGTAATATTCGGCATTCTAATTACATTGCCGGTTGCCAAATTGCATTATCCCTTATAGTTTCCGAGATATGGACTATCGATAATTTACACCTTAGGCTCTGCTTCTAACTTGGGTCCAAATTGTAAAATGGTCTTATCTATTGGCGATTTCGTTCCAATTCACATTCCAAGTAATATTCAGCATGCTAATTACATTGCCGGTTGCCAAATTGCATTATTTCTTATAGTTTCCGAGATATGGACTATCGATAATTTACACCTTAGGCTCTGCTTCTAACTTGGGCCCAAATTGTAAAATCGTCTTATCTATTGGCGATTTCGTTCCAATTCACATTCCAAGTAATATTCGGCATGCTAATTACATTGCCGGTTGCCAAATTGCATTATCTCTTATAGTTTCCGAGATATGGACTATCGATAATTTACACCTTAGGCTCTGCTTCTAACTTGGGCCCAAATTGTAAAATGGTCTTATCTATTGGCGATTTCGTTCCAATTCACATTCCAAGTAATATTCGGCATGCTAATTACATTGCCGGTTGCCAAATTGCATTATCGTTTATAGTTTCCAAGATATGAACTATCGATAATTTGCACCTTAGGCTCTGCTTCTAACTTGGGCCCAAATTGTAAAATGGTCTTATCTATTGGCGATTTCGTTCCAATTCACATTCCAAGTAATATTCGGCATGCTAATTACATTGCCGGTTGCCAAATTGCATTATCTCTTATAGTTTCCGAGATATTAACTATCGTTAATTTACACCTTAGGCTCTGCTTCTAACTTGGGCCCAAATTGTAAAATGGCCTTATCTATTGGCGATTTCGTTCCAATTCACATTCCAAGTAATATTCGGCATTCTAATTACATTGCCGGTTGCCAAATTGCATTATCCCTTATAGTTTCCGAGATATGGACTATCGATAATTTACACCTTAGGCTCTGCTTCTAACTTGGGTCCAAATTGTAAAATGGTCTTATCTATTGGCGATTTCGTTCCAATTCACATTCCAAGTAATATTCAGCATGCTAATTACAATGCCGGTTGCCAAATTGCATTATTTCTTATAGTTTCCGAGATATGGACTATCGATAATTTACACCTTAGGCTCTGCTTCTAACTTGGGCCCAAATTGTAAAATCGTCTTATCTATTGGCGATTTCGTTCCAATTCACATTCCAAGTAATATTCGGCATGCTAATTACATTGCCGGTTGCCAAATTGCATTATCTCTTATAGTTTCCGAGATATGGACTATCGATAATTTACACCTTAGGCTCTGCTTCTAACTTGGGCCCAAATTGTAAAATGGTCTTATCTATTGGCGATTTCGTTCCAATTCACATTCGAAGTAATACTCGGCATGCTAATTACATTGCCGGTTGCTAAATTGAATTATCTCTTATAGTTTCCGAGATATGGACTATCGATAATTTACACCTTAGGCTCTGCTTCTAACTTGGGCCCAAATTGTAAAATGGTCTTATCTATTGGCGATTTCGTTCCAATTCACATTCCAAGTAATATTCGGCATGCTAATTACATTGCCGGTTGCCAAATTGCATTACCTCTTATAGTTTCCGAGATATGGACTATCGATAATTTACACCTTAGGCTCTGCTTCTAACTTGGGCCCAAATTGTAAAATGGTCTTATCTATTGGCAATTTCGTCCCAATTCACATTCCAAGTGATATTCGGCATGCTAATTACATTGCCGGTTGCCAAATTGCATTATCTCTTATAGTTTCCGAGATATGGACTATCGATAATTTACACCTTAGGCTCTGCTTCTAACTTGGGCCCAAATTGTAAAATGGTCTTATCTATTGGCGATTTCGTCCCAATTCACATTCCAAGTGATATTCGGCATGCTAATTACATTGCCGGTTGCGAAATTGCATTATCTCTTATAGTTTCCGAGATATGGACTATCAATAATTTACACCTTAGGCTCTGCTTCTAACTTGGGTCCAAATTGTAAAATGGTCTTATCTATTGGCGATTTCGTTCCAATTCACATTCCAAGTAATATTCGGCATGCTAATTACATTGCCGGTTGCCAAATTGCATTATCTCTTATAGTTTCCGAGATATGGACTATCGATAATTTACACCTTAGGTTCTGCTTCTAACTTGGGCCCAAATTGTAAAATGGTCTTATCTATTGGCGATTTCGTTCCAATTCACATTCCAAGTAATATTCGGCATGCTAATTACATTGCCGGTTGCCAAATTGCATTATCTCTTATAGTTTCCGAGATATGGACTATCGATAATTTACACCTTAGGCTCTGCTTCTAACTTGGGCCCAAATTGTAAAATGGTCTTATCTATTGGCGATTTCGTTCCAATTCACATTCCAAGTAATATTCGGCATGCTAATTACATTGCCGGTTGCCAAATTGCATTATCTCTTATAGTTTCCGAGATATGGACTATCGATAATTTACACCTTAGGCTCTGCTTCTAACTTGGGCCCAAATTGTAAAATGGTCTTATCTATTGGCGATTTCGTTCCAATTCACATTCCAAGTAATATTCGGCATGCTAATTACATTGCCGGTTGCCAAATTGCATTATCGTTTATAGTTTCCAAGATATGAACTATCGATAATTTGCACCTTAGGCTCTGCTTCTAACTTGGGAACAAATTGTAAAATGGTCTTATCTATTGGCGATTTCGTTCCAATTCACATTCCAAGTAATATTCGGCATGCTAATTACATTGCCGGTTGCCAAATTGCATTATCTCTTATAGTTTCCGAGATATGGACTATCGATAATTTACACCTTAGGCTCTGCTTCTAACTTGGGCCCAAATTGTAAAATGGTCTTATCTATTGGCGATTTCGTTCCAATTCACATTCCAAGTAATATTCGGCATGCTAATTACATTGCCGGTTGCCAAATTGCATTATCTCTTATAGTTTCCGAGATATGGACTATCGATAATTTACACCTTAGGCTCTGCTTCTAACTTGGGCCCAAATTGTAAAATGGTCTTATCTATTGGCGATTTCGTTCCAATTCACATTCCAAGTAACATTCGGCATGCTAATTACATTGCCGGTTGCCAAATTGCATTATCTCTTATAGTTTCCGAGATATTAACTATCGTTAATATACACCTTAGGCTCTGCTTCTAACTTGGGCCCAAATTGTAAAATGGCCTTATCTATTGGCGATTTCGTTCCAATTCACATTCCAAGTAATATTCGGCATTCTAATTACATTGCCGGTTGCCAAATTGCATTATCTCTTATAGTTTCCGAGATATGGACTATCGATAATTTACACCTTAGGCTCTGCTTCTAACTTGGGCCCAAATTGTAAAATGGTCTTATCTATTGGCGATTTCGTTCCAATTCACATTCCAAGTAATATTCGGCATGCTAATTACATTGCCGGTTGCCAAATTGCATTATTTCTTATAGTTTCCGAGATATGGACTATCGATAATTTACACCTTAGGCTCTGCTTCTAACTTGGGCCCAAATTGTAAAATGGTCTTATCTATTGGCGATTTCGTTCCAATTCACATTCCAAGTAATATTCGGCATGCTAATTACATTGCCGGTTGCCAAATTGCATTACCTCTTATAGTTTCCGAGATATGGACTATCGATAATTTACACCTTAGGCTCTGCTTCTAACTTGGGCCCAAATTGTAAAATGGTCTTATCTATTGGCGATTTCGTTCCAATTCACATTCCAAGTAATATCCGGCATGCTAATTACATTGCCGGTTGCCAAATTGAATTATCTCTTATAGTTTCCGAGATATGGACTATCGATAATTTACACCTTAGGCTCTGCTTCTAACTTGGGCCCAAATTGTAAAATGGTCTTATCTATTGGCGATTTCGTTCCAATTCACATTCCAAGTAATATTCGGCATGCTAATTACATTGCCGGTTGCCAAATTGCATTATCTCTTATAGTTTCCGAGATATGGACTATCGATAATTTACACCTTAGGCTCTGCTTCTAACTTGGGCCCAAATTGTAAAATGGTCTTATCTATTGGCGATTTCGTTCCAATTCACATTCCAAGTAATATTCGGCATGCTAATTACATTGCCGGTTGCCAAATTGCATTATCTATTATAGTTTCCGAGATATGGACTATCGATAATTTACACCTTAGGCTCTGCTTCTAACTTGGGCCCAAATTGTAAAATGGTCTTATCTATTGGCGTTTTCGTTCCAATTCACATTCCAAGTAATATTCGGCATGCTAATTACATTGCCGGTTGCCAAATTGCATTATCTCTTATAGTTTCCGAGATATGGACTATCGATAATTTACACCTTAGGCTCTGCTTCTAACTTGGGCCCAAATTGTAAAATGGTCTTTTCTATTGGCGATTTCGTTCCAATTCACTTTCCAAGTAATATTCGGCATGCTAATTACATTGCCGGTTGCCAAATTGCATTATCTCTTATAGTTTCCGAGATATGGACTATCGATAATTTACACCTTAGGCTCTGCTTCTAACTTGGGCCCAAATTGTAAAATGGTCTTATCTATTGGCGATTTCGTTCCAATTCACATTCCAAGTAATATTCGGCATGCTAATTACATTGCCGGTTGCCAAATTGCATTATCTCTTATAGTTTCCGAGATATGGACTATCGATAATTTACACCTTAGGCTCTGCTTCTAACTTGGGCCCAAATTGTAAAATGGTCTTCTCTATTGGCGATTTCGTTCCAATTCACATTCCAAGTAATATTCGGCATGCTAATTACATTGCCGGTTGCCAAATTGCATTATCTCTTATAGTTTCCGAGATATGGACTATCGATAATTTACACCTTAGGCTCTGCTTCTAACTTGGGCCCAAATTGTAAAATGGTCTTCTCTATTGGCGATTTCGTTCCAATTCACATTCCAAGTAATATTCGGCATGCTAATTACATTGCTGGTTGCCAAATTGCATTATCTCTTATAGTTTCCGAGATATGGACTATCGATAATTTACACCTTAGGCTCTGCTTCTAACTTGGGCCCAAATTGTAAAATCGTCTTATCTATTGGCGATTTCGTTCCAATTCACATTCCAAGTAATATTCGGCATGCTAATTACATTGCCGGTTGCCAAATTGCATTATCTCTTATAGTTTCCGAGATATGGACTATCGGTAATTTACACCTTAGGCTCTGCTTCTAACTTGGGCCCAAATTGTAAAATGGTCTTATCTATTGGCGATTTCGTTCCAATTCACATTCCAAGTAATATCCGGCATGCTAATTACATTGCCGGTTGCCAAATTGAATTATCTCTTATAGTTTCCGAGATATGGACTATCGATAATTTACACCTTAGGCTCTGCTTCTAACTTGGGCCCAAATTGTAAAATGGTCTTACCTATTGGCGATTTCGTTCCAATTCACATTCCAAGTAATATTCGGCATGCTAATTACATTGCCGGTTGCCAAATTGCATTATCTCTTATAGTTTCCGAGATATGGACTATCGATAATTTACACCTTAGGCTCTGCTTCTAACTTGGGCCCAAATTGTAAAATGGTCTTATCTATTGGCGATTTCGTTCCAATTCACATTCCAAGTAATATTCGGCATGCTAATTACATTGCCGGTTGCCAAATTGCATTATCTCTTATAGTTTCCGAGATATGGACTATCGATAATTTACATCTTAGGCTCTGCTTCTAACTTGGGCCCAAATTGTAAAATCGTCTTATCTATTGGCGATTTCGTTCCAATTCACATTCCAAGTAATATTCGGCATGCTAATTACATTGCCGGTTGCCAAATTGCATTATCTTTTATAGTTTCCGAGATATGGACTATCGATAATTTACACCTTAGGCTCTGCTTCTAACTTGGGCCCAAATTGTAAAATGGTCTTATCTATTGGCGATTTCGTTCCAATTCACATTCCAAGTAATATCCGGCATGCTAATTACATTGCCGGTTGCCAAATTGAATTATCTCTTATAGTTTTCGAGATATGGACTATCGATAATTTACACCTTAGGCTCTGCTTCTAACTTGGGCCCAAATTGTAAAATGGTCTTATCTATTGGCGATTTCGTTCCAATTCACATTCCAAGTAATATTTGGCATGCTAATTACATTGCCGGTTGCCAAATTGCATTATCTCTTATAGTTTCCGAGATATGGACTATCGATAATTTACATCTTAGGCTCTGCTTCTAACTTGGGAGCAAATTGTAAAATGGTCTTATCTATTGGCGATTTCGTTCCAATTCACATTCCAAGTAATATTCGGCATACTAATTACATTGCCGGTTGCCAAATTGCATTATCTCTTATAGTTTCCGAGATATGGACTATCGATAATTTACACCATAGGCTCTGCTTCTAACTTGGGCCCAAATTGTAAAATGGTCTTATCTATTGGCGATTTCGTCCCAATTCACATTCCAAGTGATATTCGGCATGCTAATTACATTGCCGGTTGCGAAATTGCATTATCTCTTATAGTTTCCGAGATATGGACTATCAATAATTTACACCTTAGGCTCTGCTTCTAACTTGGGCCCAAATTGTAAAATGGTCTTATCTATTGGCGATTTCGTTCCAATTCACATTCCAAGTAATATTCGGCATGCTAATTACATTGCCGGTTGCCAAATTGCATTATCTCTTATAGTTTCCGAGATATGGACTATCGATAATTTACACCTTAGGCTCTGCTTCTAACTTGGGCCCAAATTGTAAAATGGTCTTATCTATTGGCGATTTCGTTCCAATTCACATTCCAAGTAATATTCGGCATGCTAATTACATTGCCGGTTGCCAAATTGCATTATCTCTTATAGTTTCCGAGATATGGACTATCGATAATTTACACCTTAGGCTCTGCTTCTAACTTGGGCCCAAATTGTAAAATGGTCTTATCTATTGGCGATTTCGTTCCAATTCACATTCCAAGTAATATTCGGCATGCTAATTACATTGCCGGTTGCCAAATTGCATTATCTATTATAGTTTCCGAGATATGGACTATCGATAATTTACACCTTAGGCTCTGCTTCTAACTTGGGCCCAAATTGTAAAATGGTCTTATCTATTGGCGATTTCTTTCCAATTCACATTCCAAGTAATATTCGGCATGCTAATTACATTGCCGGTTGCCAAATTGCATTATCTCTTATAGTTTCCGAAATATGGACTATCGATAATTTACACCTTAGGCTCTGCTTCTAACTTGGGCCCAAATTGTAAAATGGTCTTCTCTATTGGCGATTTCGTTCCAATTCACATTCCAAGTAATATTCGGCATGCTAATTACATTGCCGGTTGCCAAATTGCATTATCTCTTATAGTTTCCGAGATATGGACTATCGATAATTTACACCTTAGGCTCTGCTTCTAACTTGGGCCCAAATTGTAAAATGGTCTTATCTATTGGCGATTTCGTTCCAATTCACATTCCAAGTAATATTCGGCATGCTAAATACATTGCCGGTTGCCAAATTGCATTATCTCTTATAGTTTCCGAGATATGGACTATCGATAATTTACACCTTAGGCTCTGCTTCTAACTTGGGCCCAAATTGTAAAATGGTCTTCTCTATTGGCGATTTCGTTCCAATTCACATTCCAAGTAATATTCGGCATGCTAATTACATTGCCGGTTGCCAAATTGCATTATCTCTTATAGTTTCCGAGATATGGACTATCGATAATTTACACCTTAGGCTCTGCTTCTAACTTGGGCCCAAATTGTAAAATGGCCTTCTCTATTGGCGACTTCGTTCCAATTCACATTCCAAGTAATATTCGGCATGCTAATTACATTGCCGGTTGCCAAATTGCATTATCTCTTATAGTTTCCGAGATATGGACTATCGATAATTTACACCTTAGGCTCTGCTTCTAACTTGGGCCCAAATTGTAAAATCGTCTTATCTATTGGCGATTTCGTTCCAATTCACATTCCAAGTAATATTCGGCATGCTAATTACATTGCCGGTTGCCAAATTGAATTATCTCTTATAGTTTCCGAGATATGGACTATCGATAATTTACACCTTAGGCTCTGCTTCTAACTTGGGCCCAAATTGTAAAATGGTCTTACCTATTGGCGATTTCGTTCCAATTCACATTCCAAGTAATATTCGGCTTGCTAATTACATTGCCGGTTGCCAAATTGCATTATCTCTTATAGTTTCCGAGATATGGACTATCGATAATTTACACCTTAGGCTCTGCTTCTAACTTGGGCCCAAATTGTAAAATGGTCTTATCTATTGGCGATTTCGTTCCAATTCACATTCCAAGTAATATCCGGCATGCTAATTACATTGCCGGTTGCCAAATTGAATTATCTCTTATAGTTTCCGAGATATGGACTATCGATAATTTACACCTTAGGCTCTGCTTCTAACTTGGGCCCAAATTGTTAAATGGTCTTACCTATTGGCGATTTCGTTCCAATTCACATTCCAAGTAATATTCGGCATGCTAATTACATTGCCGGTTGCCAAATTGCATTATCTCTTATAGTTTCCGAGATATGGACTATCGATAATTTACACCTTAGGCTCTGCTTCTAACTTGGGCCCAAATTGTAAAATGGTCTTATCTATTGGCGATTTCGTTCCAATTCATATTCCAAGTAATATTCGGCATGCTAATTACATTGCCGGTTGCCAAATTGCATTATCTCTTATAGTTTCCGAGATATGGACTATCGATAATTTACATCTTAGGCTCTGCTTCTAACTTGGGCCCAAATTGTAAAATCGTCTTATCTATTGGCGATTTCGTTCCAATTCACATTCCAAGTAATATTCGGCATGCTAATTACATTGCCGGTTGCCAAATTGCATTATCTCTTATAGTTTCCGAGATATGGACTATCGATAATTTACACCTTAGGCTCTGCTTCTAACTTGGGTCCAAATTGTAAAATGGTCTTATCTATTGGCGATTTCGTTCCAATTCACATTCCAAGTAATATCCGGCATGCTAATTACATTGCCGGTTGCCAAATTGCATTATCTCTTATAGTTTCCGAGATATGGACTATCGATAATTTACACCTTAGGCTCTGCTTCTAACTTGGGCCCAAATTGTAAAATGGTCTTATCTATTGGCGATTTCGTTCCAATTCACATTCCAAGTAATATTCGGCATGCTAATTACATTGCCGGTTGCCAAATTGCATTATCTCTTATAGTTTCCGAGATATGGACTATCGATAATTTACACCTTAGGCTCTGCTTCTAACTTGGGCCCAAATTGTAAAATGGTCTTATCTATTGGCGATTTCGTTCCAATTCACATTCCAAGTAATATTCGGCATGCTAATTACATTGCCGGTTGCCAAATTGCATTATCTATTATAGTTTCCGAGATATGGACTATCGATAATTTACACCTTAGGCTCTGCTTCTAACTTGGGCCCAAATTGTAAAATGGTCTTATCTATTGGCGTTTTCGTTCCAATTCACATTCCAAGTAATATTCGGCATGCTAATTACATTGCCGGTTGCCAAATTGCATTATTTCTTATAGTTTCCGAGATATGGACTATCGATAATTTACACCTTAGGCTCTGCTTCTAACTTGGGCAAAAATTGTAAAATCGTCTTATCTATTGGCGATTTCGTTCCAATTCACATTCCAAGTAATATTCGGCATGCTAATTACATTGCCGGTTGCCAAATTGCATTATCTCTTATAGTTTCCGAGATATGGACTATCGGTAATTTACACCTTAGGCTCTGCTTCTAACTTGGGCCCAAATTGTAAAATGATCTTATCTATTGGCGATTTCGTTCCAATTCACATTCCAAGTAATATCCGGCATGCTAATTACATTGCCGGTTGCCAAATTGAATTATCTCTTATAGTTTCCGAGATATGGACTATCGATAATTTACACCTTAGGCTCTGCTTCTAACTTGGGCCCAAATTGTAAAATGGTCTTACCTATTGGCGATTTCGTTCCAATTCACATTCCAAGTAATATTCGGCTTGCTAATTACATTGTCGGTTGCCAAATTGCATTATCTCTTATAGTTTCCGAGATATTGACTATCGATAATTTACACCTTAGGCTCTGCTTCTAACTTGGGCCCAAATTGTAAAATGGTCTTATCTATTGGCGATTTCGTTCCAATTCACATTCCAAGTAATATTCGGCATGCTAATTACATTGCCGGTTGCCAAATTGCATTATCTCTTATAGTTTCCGAGATATGGACTATCGATAATTTACATCTTAGGCTCTGCTTCTAACTTGGGCCCAAATTGTAAAATGGTCTTATCTATTGGCGTTTTCGTTCCAATTCACATTCCAAGTAATATTCGGCATGCTAATTACATTGCCGGTTGCCAAATTGCATTATCTCTTATAGTTTCCGAAATATGGACTATCGATAATTTACACCTTAGGCTCTGCTTCTAACTTGGGCCCAAATTGTAAAATCGTCTTATCTATTGGCGATTTCGTTCCAATTCACATTCCAAGTAATATTTGGCATGCTAATTACATTGCCGGTTGCCAAATTGCATTATCTCTTATAGTTTCCGAGATATGGACTATCGGTAATTTACACCTTAGGCTCTGCTTCTAACTTGGGCCCAAATTGTAAAATGATCTTATCTATTGGCCATTTCGTTCCAATTCACATTCCAAGTAATATCCGGCATGCTAATTACATTGCCGGTTGCCAAATTGAATTATCTCTTATAGTTTCCGAGATATGGACTATCGATAATTTACACCTTAGGCTCTGCTTCTAACTTGGGCCCAAATTGTAAAATGGTCTTATCTATTGGCGATTTCGTTCCAATTCACATTCCAAGTAATATTCGGCATGCTAATTACATTGCCGGTTGCCAAATTGCATTATCTCTTATAGTTTCCGAGATATGGACTATCAATAATTTACACCTTAGGCTCTGCTTCTAACTTGGGCCCAAATTGTAAAATGGTCTTATCTATTGGCGATTTCGTTCCAATTCACATTCCAAGTGATATTCGGCATGCTAATTACATTGCCGGTTGCCAAATTGCATTATCTATTATAGTTTCCGAGATATGGACTATCGATAATTTACACCTTAGGCTCTGCTTCTAACTTGGGCCCAAATTGTAAAATGGTCTTATCTATTGGCGATTTCGTCCCAATTCACATTCCAAGTAATATTCGGCATGCTAATTACATTGCCGGTTGCCAAATTGCATTATCTCTTATAGTTTCCGAGATATGGACTATCGATAATTTACACCTTAGGCTCTGCTTCTAACTTGGGCCCAAATTGTAAAATGGTCTTATCTATTGGCGATTTCGTTCCAATTCACATTCCAAGTAATATTCGGCATGCTAATTACATTGCCGGTTGCCAAATTGCATTATCTATTATAGTTTCCGAGATATGGACTATCGATAATTTACACCTTAGGCTCTGCTTCTAACTTGGGCCCAAATTGTAAAATGGTCTTATCTATTGGCGTTTTCGTTCCAATTCACATTCCAAGTAATATTCGGCATGCTAATTACATTGCCGGTTGCCAAATTGCATTATCTCTTATAGTTTCCGAGATATGGACTATCGATAATTTACACCTTAGGCTCTGCTTCTAACTTGGGCCCAAATTGTAAAATGGTCTTCTCTATTGGCGATTTCGTTCCAATTCACATTCCAAGTAATATTCGGCATGCTAATTACATTGCCGGTTGCCAAATTGCATTATCTCTTATAGTTTCCGAGATATGGACTATCGATAATTTACACCTTAGGCTCTGCTTCTAACTTGGGCCCAAATTGTAAAATGGTCTTATCTATTGGCGATTTCGTTCCAATTCACATTCCAAGTAATATTCGGCATGCTAATTACATTGCCGGTTGCCAAATTGCATTATCTCTTATAGTTTCCGAGATATGGACTATCGATAATTTACACCTTAGGCTCTGCTTCTAACTTGGGCCCAAATTGTAAAATGGTCTTCTCTATTGGCGATTTCGTTCCAATTCACATTCCAAGTAATATTCGGCATGCTAATTACATTGCCGGTTGCCAAATTGCATTATCTCTTATAGTTTCCGAGATATGGTCTATCGATAATTTACACCTTAGGCTCTGCTTCTAACTTGGGCCCAAATTGTAAAATGGTCTTCTCTATTGGCGATTTCGTTCCAATTCACATTCCAAGTAATATTCGGCATGCTAATTACATTGCCGGTTGCCAAATTGCATTATCTCTTATAGTTTCCGAGATATGGACTATCGATAATTTACACCTTAGGCTCTGCTTCTAACTTGGGCCCAAATTGTAAAATCGTCTTATCTGTTGGCGATTTCGTTCCAATTCACATTCCAAGTAATATTCGGCATGCTAATTACATTGCCGGTTGCCAAATTGCATTATCTCTTATAGTTTCCGAGATATGGACTATCGATAATTTACACCATAGGCTCTGCTTCTAACTTGGGCCCAAATTGTAAAATGGTCTTATCTATTGGCGATTTCGTTCCAATTCACATTCCAAGTAATATTCGGCATGCTAATTACATTGCCGGTTGCCAAATTGCATTATCTCTTATAGTTTCCGAGATATGAACTATCGATAATTTACACCTTAGGCTCTGCTTCTAACTTGCTCCCAAATTGTAAAATGGTCTTATCTATTGGCGATTTCGTTCCAATTCACATTCCAAGTAATATTCGGCATGCTAATTACATTGCCGGTTGCCAAATTGTATTATCTCTTATAGTTTCCGAGATATGGACTATCGATAATTTACACCTTAGGCTCTGATTCTAACTTGGGCCCAAATTGTAAAATGGTCTTACCTATTGGCGATTTCGTTCCAATTCACATTCCAAGTAATATTCAGCATGCTAATTACATTGCCGGTTGCCAAATTGCATTATCTCTTATAGTTTCCGAGATATGGACTATCGATAATTTACACCTTAGGCTCTGCTTCTAACTTGGGCCCAAATTGTAAAATGGTCTTATCTATTGGCGATTTCGTTCCAATTCACATTCCAAGTAATATTCGGCATGCTAATTACATTGCCGGTTGCCAAATTGCATTATCTCTTATAGTTTCCGAGATATGGACTATCGATAATTTACACCTTAGGCTCTGCTTCTAACTTGGGCCCAAATTGTAAAATGGTCTTATCTATTGGCGATTTCGTCCCAATTCACATTCCAAGTGATATTCGGCATGCTAATTACATTGCCGGTTGCGAAATTGCATTATCTCTTATAGTTTCCGAGATATGGACTATCAATAATTTACACCTTAGGCTCTGCTTCTAACTTGGGTCCAAATTGTAAAATGGTCTTATCTATTGGCGATTTCGTTCCAATTCACATTCCAAGTAATATTCGGCATGCTAATTACATTGCCGGTTGCCAAATTGCATTATCTCTTATAGTTTCCGAGATATGGACTATCGATAATTTACACCTTAGGCTCTGCTTCTAACTTGCTCCCAAATTGTAAAATGGTCTTATCTATTGGCGATTTCGTTCCAATTGACATTCCAAGTAATATTCGGCATGCTAATTACATTGCCGGTTGCCAAATTGTATTATCTCTTATAGTTTCCGAGATATGGACTATCGATAATTTACACCTTAGGCTCTGCTTCTAACTTGGGCCCAAATTGTAAAATGGTCTTATCTATTGGCGATTTCGTTCCAATTCACATTCCAAGTAATATTCGGCATGCTAATTACATTGCCGGTTGCCAAATTGCATTATCTCTTATAGTTTCCGAGATATGGACTATCGATAATTTACACCTTAGGCTCTGCTTCTAACTTGGGCCCAAATTGTAAAATGGTCTTATCTATTGGCGATTTCGTCCCAATTCACATTCCAAGTGATATTCGGCATGCTAATTACATTGCCGGTTGCGAAATTGCATTATCTCTTATAGTTTCCGAGATATGGACTATCAATAATTTACACCTTAGGCTCTGCTTCTAACTTGGGTCCAAATTGTAAAATGGTCTTATCTATTGGCGATTTCGTTCCAATTCACATTCCAAGTAATATTCGGCATGCTAATTACATTGCCGGTTGCCAAATTGCATTATCTCTTATAGTTTCCGAGATATGGACTATCGATAATTTACACCTTAGGTTCTGCTTCTAACTTGGGCCCAAATTGTAAAATGGTCTTATCTATTGGCGATTTCGTTCCAATTCACATTCCAAGTAATATTCGGCATGCTAATTACATTGCCGGTTGCCAAATTGCATTATCTCTTATAGTTTCCGAGATATGGACTATCGATAATTTACACCTTAGGCTCTGCTTCTAACTTGGGCCCAAATTGTAAAATGGTCTTATCTATTGGCGATTTCGTTCTAATTCACATTCCAAGTAATATTCGGCATGCTAATTACATTGCCGGTTGCCAAATTGCATTATCTCTTATAGTTTCCGAGATATGGACTATCGATAATTTACACCTTAGGCTCTGCTTCTAACTTGGGCCCAAATTGTAAAATGGTCTTATCTATTGGCGATTTCGTTCCAATTCACATTCCAAGTAATATTCGGCATGCTAATTACATTGCCGGTTGCCAAATTGCATTATCTCTTATAGTTTCCGAGATATTAACTATCGTTAATTTACACCTTAGGCTCTGCTTCTAACTTGGGCCCAAATTGTAAAATGGCCTTATCTATTGGCGATTTCGTTCCAATTCACATTCCAAGTAATATTCGGCATTCTAATTACATTGCCGGTTGCCAAATTGCATTATCCCTTATAGTTTCCGAGATATGGACTATCGATAATTTACACCTTAGGCTCTGCTTCTAACTTGGGTCCAAATTGTAAAATGGTCTTATCTATTGGCGATTTCGTTCCAATTCACATTCCAAGTAATATTCAGCATGCTAATTACATTGCCGGTTGCCAAATTGCATTATTTCTTATAGTTTCCGAGATATGGACTATCGATAATTTACACCTTAGGCTCTGCTTCTAACTTGGGCCCAAATTGTAAAATCGTCTTATCTATTGGCGATTTCGTTCCAATTCACATTCCAAGTAATATTCGGCATGCTAATTACATTGCCGGTTGCCAAATTGCATTATCTCTTATAGTTTCCGAGATATGGACTATCGATAATTTACACCTTAGGCTCTGCTTCTAACTTGGGCCCAAATTGTAAAATGGTCTTATCTATTGGCGATTTCGTTCCAATTCACATTCGAAGTAATACTCGGCATGCTAATTACATTGCCGGTTGCTAAATTGAATTATCTCTTATAGTTTCCGAGATATGGACTATCGATAATTTACACCTTAGGCTCTGCTTCTAACTTGGGCCCAAATTGTAAAATGGTCTTATCTATTGGCGATTTCGTTCCAATTCACATTCCAAGTAATATTCGGCATGCTAATTACATTGCCGGTTGCCAAATTGCATTACCTCTTATAGTTTCCGAGATATGGACTATCGATAATTTACACCTTAGGCTCTGCTTCTAACTTGGGCCCAAATTGTAAAATGGTCTTATCTATTGGCGATTTCGTCCCAATTCACATTCCAAGTGATATTCGGCATGCTAATTACATTGCCGGTTGCCAAATTGCATTATCTCTTATAGTTTCCGAGATATGGACTATCGATAATTTACACCTTAGGCTCTGCTTCTAACTTGGGCCCAAATTGTAAAATGGTCTTATCTATTGGCGATTTCGTCCCAATTCACATTCCAAGTGATATTCGGCATGCTAATTACATTGCCGGTTGCGAAATTGCATTATCTCTTATAGTTTCCGAGATATGGACTATCAATAATTTACACCTTAGGCTCTGCTTCTAACTTGGGTCCAAATTGTAAAATGGTCTTATCTATTGGCGATTTCGTTCCAATTCACATTCCAAGTAATATTCGGCATGCTAATTACATTGCCGGTTGCCAAATTGCATTATCTCTTATAGTTTCCGAGATATGGACTATCGATAATTTACACCTTAGGTTCTGCTTCTAACTTGGGCCCAAATTGTAAAATGGTCTTATCTATTGGCGATTTCGTTCCAATTCACATTCCAAGTAATATTCGGCATGCTAATTACATTGCCGGTTGCCAAATTGCATTATCTCTTATAGTTTCCGAGATATGGACTATCGATAATTTACACCTTAGGCTCTGCTTCTAACTTGGGCCCAAATTGTAAAATGGTCTTATCTATTGGCGATTTCGTTCCAATTCACATTCCAAGTAATATTCGGCATGCTAATTACATTGCCGGTTGCCAAATTGCATTATCTCTTATAGTTTCCGAGATATGGACTATCGATAATTTACACCTTAGGCTCTGCTTCTAACTTGGGCCCAAATTGTAAAATGGTCTTATCTATTGGCGATTTCGTTCCAATTCACATTCCAAGTAATATTCGGCATGCTAATTACATTGCCGGTTGCCAAATTGCATTATCGTTTATAGTTTCCAAGATATGAACTATCGATAATTTGCACCTTAGGCTCTGCTTCTAACTTGGGAACAAATTGTAAAATGGTCTTATCTATTGGCGATTTCGTTCCAATTCACATTCCAAGTAATATTCGGCATGCTAATTACATTGCCGGTTGCCAAATTGCATTATCTCTTATAGTTTCCGAGATATGGACTATCGATAATTTACACCTTAGGCTCTGCTTCTAACTTGGGCCCAAATTGTAAAATGGTCTTATCTATTGGCGATTTCGTTCCAATTCACATTCCAAGTAATATTCGGCATGCTAATTACATTGCCGGTTGCCAAATTGCATTATCTCTTATAGTTTCCGAGATATGGACTATCGATAATTTACACCTTAGGCTCTGCTTCTAACTTGGGCCCAAATTGTAAAATGGTCTTATCTATTGGCGATTTCGTTCCAATTCACATTCCAAGTAACATTCGGCATGCTAATTACATTGCCGGTTGCCAAATTGCATTATCTCTTATAGTTTCCGAGATATTAACTATCGTTAATATACACCTTAGGCTCTGCTTCTAACTTGGGCCCAAATTGTAAAATGGCCTTATCTATTGGCGATTTCGTTCCAATTCACATTCCAAGTAATATTCGGCATTCTAATTACATTGCCGGTTGCCAAATTGCATTATCTCTTATAGTTTCCGAGATATGGACTATCGATAATTTACACCTTAGGCTCTGCTTCTAACTTGGGCCCAAATTGTAAAATGGTCTTATCTATTGGCGATTTCGTTCCAATTCACATTCCAAGTAATATTCGGCATGCTAATTACATTGCCGGTTGCCAAATTGCATTATTTCTTATAGTTTCCGAGATATGGACTATCGATAATTTACACCTTAGGCTCTGCTTCTAACTTGGGCCCAAATTGTAAAATGGTCTTATCTATTGGCGATTTCGTTCCAATTCACATTCCAAGTAATATTCGGCATGCTAATTACATTGCCGGTTGCCAAATTGCATTACCTCTTATAGTTTCCGAGATATGGACTATCGATAATTTACACCTTAGGCTCTGCTTCTAACTTGGGCCCAAATTGTAAAATGGTCTTATCTATTGGCGATTTCGTTCCAATTCACATTCCAAGTAATATCCGGCATGCTAATTACATTGCCGGTTGCCAAATTGAATTATCTCTTATAGTTTCCGAGATATGGACTATCGATAATTTACACCTTAGGCTCTGCTTCTAACTTGGGCCCAAATTGTAAAATGGTCTTATCTATTGGCGATTTCGTTCCAATTCACATTCCAAGTAATATTCGGCATGCTAATTACATTGCCGGTTGCCAAATTGCATTATCTCTTATAGTTTCCGAGATATGGACTATCGATAATTTACACCTTAGGCTCTGCTTCTAACTTGGGCCCAAATTGTAAAATGGTCTTATCTATTGGCGATTTCGTTCCAATTCACATTCCAAGTAATATTCGGCATGCTAATTACATTGCCGGTTGCCAAATTGCATTATCTATTATAGTTTCCGAGATATGGACTATCGATAATTTACACCTTAGGCTCTGCTTCTAACTTGGGCCCAAATTGTAAAATGGTCTTATCTATTGGCGTTTTCGTTCCAATTCACATTCCAAGTAATATTCGGCATGCTAATTACATTGCCGGTTGCCAAATTGCATTATCTCTTATAGTTTCCGAGATATGGACTATCGATAATTTACACCTTAGGCTCTGCTTCTAACTTGGGCCCAAATTGTAAAATGGTCTTTTCTATTGGCGATTTCGTTCCAATTCACTTTCCAAGTAATATTCGGCATGCTAATTACATTGCCGGTTGCCAAATTGCATTATCTCTTATAGTTTCCGAGATATGGACTATCGATAATTTACACCTTAGGCTCTGCTTCTAACTTGGGCCCAAATTGTAAAATGGTCTTATCTATTGGCGATTTCGTTCCAATTCACATTCCAAGTAATATTCGGCATGCTAATTACATTGCCGGTTGCCAAATTGCATTATCTCTTATAGTTTCCGAGATATGGACTATCGATAATTTACACCTTAGGCTCTGCTTCTAACTTGGGCCCAAATTGTAAAATGGTCTTCTCTATTGGCGATTTCGTTCCAATTCACATTCCAAGTAATATTCGGCATGCTAATTACATTGCCGGTTGCCAAATTGCATTATCTCTTATAGTTTCCGAGATATGGACTATCGATAATTTACACCTTAGGCTCTGCTTCTAACTTGGGCCCAAATTGTAAAATGGTCTTCTCTATTGGCGATTTCGTTCCAATTCACATTCCAAGTAATATTCGGCATGCTAATTACATTGCTGGTTGCCAAATTGCATTATCTCTTATAGTTTCCGAGATATGGACTATCGATAATTTACACCTTAGGCTCTGCTTCTAACTTGGGCCCAAATTGTAAAATCGTCTTATCTATTGGCGATTTCGTTCCAATTCACATTCCAAGTAATATTCGGCATGCTAATTACATTGCCGGTTGCCAAATTGCATTATCTCTTATAGTTTCCGAGATATGGACTATCGGTAATTTACACCTTAGGCTCTGCTTCTAACTTGGGCCCAAATTGTAAAATGGTCTTATCTATTGGCGATTTCGTTCCAATTCACATTCCAAGTAATATCCGGCATGCTAATTACATTGCCGGTTGCCAAATTGAATTATCTCTTATAGTTTCCGAGATATGGACTATCGATAATTTACACCTTAGGCTCTGCTTCTAACTTGGGCCCAAATTGTAAAATGGTCTTACCTATTGGCGATTTCGTTCCAATTCACATTCCAAGTAATATTCGGCATGCTAATTACATTGCCGGTTGCCAAATTGCATTATCTCTTATAGTTTCCGAGATATGGACTATCGATAATTTACACCTTAGGCTCTGCTTCTAACTTGGGCCCAAATTGTAAAATGGTCTTATCTATTGGCGATTTCGTTCCAATTCACATTCCAAGTAATATTCGGCATGCTAATTACATTGCCGGTTGCCAAATTGCATTATCTCTTATAGTTTCCGAGATATGGACTATCGATAATTTACATCTTAGGCTCTGCTTCTAACTTGGGCCCAAATTGTAAAATCGTCTTATCTATTGGCGATTTCGTTCCAATTCACATTCCAAGTAATATTCGGCATGCTAATTACATTGCCGGTTGCCAAATTGCATTATCTTTTATAGTTTCCGAGATATGGACTATCGATAATTTACACCTTAGGCTCTGCTTCTAACTTGGGCCCAAATTGTAAAATGGTCTTATCTATTGGCGATTTCGTTCCAATTCACATTCCAAGTAATATCCGGCATGCTAATTACATTGCCGGTTGCCAAATTGAATTATCTCTTATAGTTTTCGAGATATGGACTATCGATAATTTACACCTTAGGCTCTGCTTCTAACTTGGGCCCAAATTGTAAAATGGTCTTATCTATTGGCGATTTCGTTCCAATTCACATTCCAAGTAATATTTGGCATGCTAATTACATTGCCGGTTGCCAAATTGCATTATCTCTTATAGTTTCCGAGATATGGACTATCGATAATTTACATCTTAGGCTCTGCTTCTAACTTGGGAGCAAATTGTAAAATGGTCTTATCTATTGGCGATTTCGTTCCAATTCACATTCCAAGTAATATTCGGCATACTAATTACATTGCCGGTTGCCAAATTGCATTATCTCTTATAGTTTCCGAGATATGGACTATCGATAATTTACACCATAGGCTCTGCTTCTAACTTGGGCCCAAATTGTAAAATGGTCTTATCTATTGGCGATTTCGTCCCAATTCACATTCCAAGTGATATTCGGCATGCTAATTACATTGCCGGTTGCGAAATTGCATTATCTCTTATAGTTTCCGAGATATGGACTATCAATAATTTACACCTTAGGCTCTGCTTCTAACTTGGGCCCAAATTGTAAAATGGTCTTATCTATTGGCGATTTCGTTCCAATTCACATTCCAAGTAATATTCGGCATGCTAATTACATTGCCGGTTGCCAAATTGCATTATCTCTTATAGTTTCCGAGATATGGACTATCGATAATTTACACCTTAGGCTCTGCTTCTAACTTGGGCCCAAATTGTAAAATGGTCTTATCTATTGGCGATTTCGTTCCAATTCACATTCCAAGTAATATTCGGCATGCTAATTACATTGCCGGTTGCCAAATTGCATTATCTCTTATAGTTTCCGAGATATGGACTATCGATAATTTACACCTTAGGCTCTGCTTCTAACTTGGGCCCAAATTGTAAAATGGTCTTATCTATTGGCGATTTCGTTCCAATTCACATTCCAAGTAATATTCGGCATGCTAATTACATTGCCGGTTACCAAATTGCATTATCTATTATAGTTTCCGAGATATGGACTATCGATAATTTACACCTTAGGCTCTGCTTCTAACTTGGGCCCAAATTGTAAAATGGTCTTATCTATTGGCGATTTCTTTCCAATTCACATTCCAAGTAATATTCGGCATGCTAATTACATTGCCGGTTGCCAAATTGCATTATCTCTTATAGTTTCCGAAATATGGACTATCGATAATTTACACCTTAGGCTCTGCTTCTAACTTGGGCCCAAATTGTAAAATGGTCTTCTCTATTGGCGATTTCGTTCCAATTCACATTCCAAGTAATATTCGGCATGCTAATTACATTGCCGGTTGCCAAATTGCATTATCTCTTATAGTTTCCGAGATATGGACTATCGATAATTTACACCTTAGGCTCTGCTTCTAACTTGGGCCCAAATTGTAAAATGGTCTTATCTATTGGCGATTTCGTTCCAATTCACATTCCAAGTAATATTCGGCATGCTAAATACATTGCCGGTTGCCAAATTGCATTATCTCTTATAGTTTCCGAGATATGGACTATCGATAATTTACACCTTAGGCTCTGCTTCTAACTTGGGCCCAAATTGTAAAATGGTCTTCTCTATTGGCGATTTCGTTCCAATTCACATTCCAAGTAATATTCGGCATGCTAATTACATTGCCGGTTGCCAAATTGCATTATCTCTTATAGTTTCCGAGATATGGACTATCGATAATTTACACCTTAGGCTCTGCTTCTAACTTGGGCCCAAATTGTAAAATGGCCTTCTCTATTGGCGACTTCGTTCCAATTCACATTCCAAGTAATATTCGGCATGCTAATTACATTGCCGGTTGCCAAATTGCATTATCTCTTATAGTTTCCGAGATATGGACTATCGATAATTTACACCTTAGGCTCTGCTTCTAACTTGGGCCCAAATTGTAAAATCGTCTTATCTATTGGCGATTTCGTTCCAATTCACATTCCAAGTAATATTCGGCATGCTAATTACATTGCCGGTTGCCAAATTGAATTATCTCTTATAGTTTCCGAGATATGGACTATCGATAATTTACACCTTAGGCTCTGCTTCTAACTTGGGCCCAAATTGTAAAATGGTCTTACCTATTGGCGATTTCGTTCCAATTCACATTCCAAGTAATATTCGGCTTGCTAATTACATTGCCGGTTGCCAAATTGCATTATCTCTTATAGTTTCCGAGATATGGACTATCGATAATTTACACCTTAGGCTCTGCTTCTAACTTGGGCCCAAATTGTAAAATGGTCTTATCTATTGGCGATTTCGTTCCAATTCACATTCCAAGTAATATCCGGCATGCTAATTACATTGCCGGTTGCCAAATTGAATTATCTCTTATAGTTTCCGAGATATGGACTATCGATAATTTACACCTTAGGCTCTGCTTCTAACTTGGGCCCAAATTGTTAAATGGTCTTACCTATTGGCGATTTCGTTCCAATTCACATTCCAAGTAATATTCGGCATGCTAATTACATTGCCGGTTGCCAAATTGCATTATCTCTTATAGTTTCCGAGATATGGACTATCGATAATTTACACCTTAGGCTCTGCTTCTAACTTGGGCCCAAATTGTAAAATGGTCTTATCTATTGGCGATTTCGTTCCAATTCATATTCCAAGTAATATTCGGCATGCTAATTACATTGCCGGTTGCCAAATTGCATTATCTCTTATAGTTTCCGAGATATGGACTATCGATAATTTACATCTTAGGCTCTGCTTCTAACTTGGGCCCAAATTGTAAAATCGTCTTATCTATTGGCGATTTCGTTCCAATTCACATTCCAAGTAATATTCGGCATGCTAATTACATTGCCGGTTGCCAAATTGCATTATCTCTTATAGTTTCCGAGATATGGACTATCGATAATTTACACCTTAGGCTCTGCTTCTAACTTGGGTCCAAATTGTAAAATGGTCTTATCTATTGGCGATTTCGTTCCAATTCACATTCCAAGTAATATCCGGCATGCTAATTACATTGCCGGTTGCCAAATTGCATTATCTCTTATAGTTTCCGAGATATGGACTATCGATAATTTACACCTAAGGCTCTGCTTCTAACTTGGGCCCAAATTGTAAAATGGTCTTATCTATTGGCGATTTCGTTCCAATTCACATTCCAAGTAATATTCGGCATGCTAATTACATTGCCGGTTGCCAAATTGCATTATCTATTATAGTTTCCGAGATATGGACTATCGATAATTTACACCTTAGGCTCTGCTTCTAACTTGGGCCCAAATTGTAAAATGGTCTTATCTATTGGCGTTTTCGTTCCAATTCACATTCCAAGTAATATTCGGCATGCTAATTACATTGCCGGTTGCCAAATTGCATTATTTCTTATAGTTTCCGAGATATGGACTATCGATAATTTACACCTTAGGCTCTGCTTCTAACTTGGGCAAAAATTGTAAAATCGTCTTATCTATTGGCGATTTCGTTCCAATTCACATTCCAAGTAATATTCGGCATGCTAATTACATTGCCGGTTGCCAAATTGCATTATCTCTTATAGTTTCCGAGATATGGACTATCGGTAATTTACACCTTAGGCTCTGCTTCTAACTTGGGCCCAAATTGTAAAATGATCTTATCTATTGGCGATTTCGTTCCAATTCACATTCCAAGTAATATCCGGCATGCTAATTACATTGCCGGTTGCCAAATTGAATTATCTCTTATAGTTTCCGAGATATGGACTATCGATAATTTACACCTTAGGCTCTGCTTCTAACTTGGGCCCAAATTGTAAAATGGTCTTACCTATTGGCGATTTCGTTCCAATTCACATTCCAAGTAATATTCGGCTTGCTAATTACATTGTCGGTTGCCAAATTGCATTATCTCTTATAGTTTCCGAGATATTGACTATCGATAATTTACACCTTAGGCTCTGCTTCTAACTTGGGCCCAAATTGTAAAATGGTCTTATCTATTGGCGATTTCGTTCCAATTCACATTCCAAGTAATATTCGGCATGCTAATTACATTGCCGGTTGCCAAATTGCATTATCTCTTATAGTTTCCGAGATATGGACTATCGATAATTTACATCTTAGGCTCTGCTTCTAACTTGGGCCCAAATTGTAAAATGGTCTTATCTATTGGCGTTTTCGTTCCAATTCACATTCCAAGTAATATTCGGCATGCTAATTACATTGCCGGTTGCCAAATTGCATTATCTCTTATAGTTTCCGAAATATGGACTATCGATAATTTACACCTTAGGCTCTGCTTCTAACTTGGGCCCAAATTGTAAAATCGTCTTATCTATTGGCGATTTCGTTCCAATTCACATTCCAAGTAATATTTGGCATGCTAATTACATTGCCGGTTGCCAAATTGCATTATCTCTTATAGTTTCCGAGATATGGACTATCGGTAATTTACACCTTAGGCTCTGCTTCTAACTTGGGCCCAAATTGTAAAATGATCTTATCTATTGGCCATTTCGTTCCAATTCACATTCCAAGTAATATCCGGCATGCTAATTACATTGCCGGTTGCCAAATTGAATTATCTCTTATAGTTTCCGAGATATGGACTATCGATAATTTACACCTTAGGCTCTGCTTCTAACTTGGGCCCAAATTGTAAAATGGTCTTATCTATTGGCGATTTCGTTCCAATTCACATTCCAAGTAATATTCGGCATGCTAATTACATTGCCGGTTGCCAAATTGCATTATCTCTTATAGTTTCCGAGATATGGACTATCAATAATTTACACCTTAGGCTCTGCTTCTAACTTGGGCCCAAATTGTAAAATGGTCTTATCTATTGGCGATTTCGTTCCAATTCACATTCCAAGTGATATTCGGCATGCTAATTACATTGCCGGTTGCCAAATTGCATTATCTATTATAGTTTCCGAGATATGGACTATCGATAATTTACACCTTAGGCTCTGCTTCTAACTTGGGCCCAAATTGTAAAATGGTCTTATCTATTGGCGATTTCGTCCCAATTCACATTCCAAGTAATATTCGGCATGCTAATTACATTGCCGGTTGCCAAATTGCATTATCTCTTATAGATTCCGAGATATGGACTATCGATAATTTACACCTTAGGCTCTGCTTCTAACTTGGGCCCAAATTGTAAAATGGTCTTATCTATTGGCGATTTCGTTCCAATTCACATTCCAAGTAATATTCGGCATGCTAATTACATTGCCGGTTGCCAAATTGCATTATCTATTATAGTTTCCGAGATATGGACTATCGATAATTTACACCTTAGGCTCTGCTTCTAACTTGGGCCCAAATTGTAAAATGGTCTTATCTATTGGCGTTTTCGTTCCAATTCACATTCCAAGTAATATTCGGCATGCTAATTACATTGCCGGTTGCCAAATTGCATTATCTCTTATAGTTTCCGAGATATGGACTATCGATAATTTACACCTTAGGCTCTGCTTCTAACTTGGGCCCAAATTGTAAAATGGTCTTCTCTATTGGCGATTTCGTTCCAATTCACATTCCAAGTAATATTCGGCATGCTAATTACATTGCCGGTTGCCAAATTGCATTATCTCTTATAGTTTCCGAGATATGGACTATCGATAATTTACACCTTAGGCTCTGCTTCTAACTTGGGCCCAAATTGTAAAATGGTCTTATCTATTGGCGATTTCGTTCCAATTCACATTCCAAGTAATATTCGGCATGCTAATTACATTGCCGGTTGCCAAATTGCATTATCTCTTATAGTTTCCGAGATATGGACTATCGATAATTTACACCTTAGGCTCTGCTTCTAACTTGGGCCCAAATTGTAAAATGGTCTTCTCTATTGGCGATTTCGTTCCAATTCACATTCCAAGTAATATTCGGCATGCTAATTACATTGCCGGTTGCCAAATTGCATTATCTCTTATAGTTTCCGAGATATGGTCTATCGATAATTTACACCTTAGGCTCTGCTTCTAACTTGGGCCCAAATTGTAAAATGGTCTTCTCTATTGGCGATTTCGTTCCAATTCACATTCCAAGTAATATTCGGCATGCTAATTACATTGCCGGTTGCCAAATTGCATTATCTCTTATAGTTTCCGAGATATGGACTATCGATAATTTACACCTTAGGCTCTGCTTCTAACTTGGGCCCAAATTGTAAAATCGTCTTATCTGTTGGCGATTTCGTTCCAATTCACATTCCAAGTAATATTCGGCATGCTAATTACATTGCCGGTTGCCAAATTGCATTATCTCTTATAGTTTCCGAGATATGGACTATCGATAATTTACACCATAGGCTCTGCTTCTAACTTGGGCCCAAATTGTAAAATGGTCTTATCTATTGGCGATTTCGTCCCAATTCACATTCCAAGTGATATTCGGCATGCTAATTACATTGCCGGTTGCGAAATTGCATTATCTCTTATAGTTTCCGAGATATGGACTATCAATAATTTACACCTTAGGCTCTGCTTCTAACTTGGGCCCAAATTGTAAAATGGTCTTATCTATTGGCGATTTCGTTCCAATTCACATTCCAAGTAATATTCGGCATGCTAATTACATTGCCGGTTGCCAAATTGCATTATCTCTTATAGTTTCCGAGATATGGACTATCGATAATTTACACCTTAGGCTCTGCTTCTAACTTGGGCCCAAATTGTAAAATGGTCTTATCTATTGGCGATTTCGTTCCAATTCACATTCCAAGTAATATTCGGCATGCTAATTACATTGCCGGTTGCCAAATTGCATTATCTCTTATAGTTTCCGAGATATGGACTATCGATAATTTACACCTTAGGCTCTGCTTCTAACTTGGGCCCAAATTGTAAAATGGTCTTATCTATTGGCGATTTCGTTCCAATTCACATTCCAAGTAATATTCGGCATGCTAATTACATTGCCGGTGGCCAAATTGCATTATCTATTATAGTTTCCGAGATATGGACTATCGATAATTTACACCTTAGGCTCTGCTTCTAACTTGGGCCCAAATTGTAAAATGGTCTTATCTATTGGCGATTTCTTTCCAATTCACATTCCAAGTAATATTCGGCATGCTAATTACATTGCCGGTTGCCAAATTGCATTATCTCTTATAGTTTCCGAAATATGGACTATCGATAATTTACACCTTAGGCTCTGCTTCTAACTTGGGCCCAAATTGTAAAATGGTCTTCTCTATTGGCGATTTCGTTCCAATTCACATTCCAAGTAATATTCGGCATGCTAATTACATTGCCGGTTGCCAAATTGCATTATCTCTTATAGTTTCCGAGATATGGACTATCGATAATTTACACCTTAGGCTCTGCTTCTAACTTGGGCCCAAATTGTAAAATGGTCTTATCTATTGGCGATTTCGTTCCAATTCACATTCCAAGTAATATTCGGCATGCTAATTACATTGCCGGTTGCCAAATTGCATTATCTCTTATAGTTTCCGAGATATGGACTATCGATAATTTACACCTTAGGCTCTGCTTCTAACTTGGGCCCAAATTGTAAAATGGTCTTCTCTATTGGCGATTTCGTTCCAATTCACATTCCAAGTAATATTCGGCATGCTAATTACATTGCCGGTTGCCAAATTGCATTATCTCTTATAGTTTCCGAGATCTGGACTATCGATAATTTACACCTTAGGCTCTGCTTCTAACTTGGGCCCAAATTGTAAAATGGCCTTCTCTATTGGCGACTTCGTTCCAATTCACATTCCAAGTAATATTCGGCATGCTAATTACATTGCCGGTTGCCAAATTGCATTATCTCTTATAGTTTCCGAGATATGGACTATCGATAATTTACACCTTAGGCTCTGCTTCTAACTTGGGCCCAAATTGTAAAATCGTTTTATCTATTGGCGATTTCGTTCCAATTCACATTCCAAGTAATATTCGGCATGCTAATTACATTGCCGGTTGCCAAATTGAATTATCTCTTATAGTTTCCGAGATATGGACTATCGATAATTTACACCTTAGGCTCTGCTTCTAACTTGGGCCCAAATTGTAAAATGGTCTTACCTATTGGCGATTTCGTTCCAATTCACATTCCAAGTAATATTCGGCTTGCTAATTACATTGCCGGTTGCCAAATTGCATTATCTCTTATAGTTTCCGAGATATGGACTATCGATAAATTACACCTTAGGCTCTGCTTCTAACTTGGGCCCAAATTGTAAAATGGTCTTATCTATTGGCGATTTCGTTCCAATTCACATTCCAAGTAATATCCGGCATGCTAATTACATTGCCGGTTGCCAAATTGAATTATCTCTTATAGTTTCCGAGATATGGACTATCGATAATTTACACCTTAGGCTCTGCTTCTAACTTGGGCCCAAATTGTTAAATGGTCTTACCTATGGGCGATTTCGTTCCAATTCACATTCCAAGTAATATTCGGCATGCTAATTACATTGCCGGTTGCCAAATTGCATTATCTCTTATAGTTTCCGAGATATGGACTATCGATAATTTACACCTTAGGCTCTGCTTCTAACTTGGGCCCAAATTGTAAAATGGTCTTATCTATTGGCGATTTCGTTCCAATTCATATTCCAAGTAATATTCGGCATGCTAATTACATTGCCGGTTGCCAAATTGCATTATCTCTTATAGTTTCCGAGATATGGACTATCGATAATTTACATCTTAGGCTCTGCTTCTAACTTGGGCCCAAATTGTAAAATCGTCTTATCTATTGGCGATTTCGTTCCAATTCACATTCCAAGTAATATTCGGCATGCTAATTACATTGCCGGTTGCCAAATTGCATTATCTCTTATAGTTTCCGAGATATGGACTATCGATAATTTACACCTTAGGCTCTGCTTCTAACTTGGGTCCAAATTGTAAAATGGTCTTATCTATTGGCGATTTCGTTCCAATTCACATTCCAAGTAATATCCGGCATGCTAATTACATTGCCGGTTGCCAAATTGCATTATCTCTTATAGTTTCCGAGATATGGACTATCGATAATTTACACCTTAGGCTCTGCTTCTAACTTGGGCCCAAATTGTAAAATGGTCTTATCTATTGGCGATTTCGTTCCAATTCACATTCCAAGTAATATTCGGCATGCTAATTACATTGCCGGTTGCCAAATTGCATTATCTATTATAGTTTCCGAGATATGGACTATCGATAATTTACACCTTAGGCTCTGCTTCTAACTTGGGCCCAAATTGTAAAATGGTCTTATCTATTGGCGTTTTCGTTCCAATTCACATTCCAAGTAATATTCGGCATGCTAATTACATTGCCGGTTGCCAAATTGCATTATTTCTTATAGTTTCCGAGATATGGACTATCGATAATTTACACCTTAGGCTCTGCTTCTAACTTGGGCAAAAATTGTAAAATCGTCTTATCTATTGGCGATTTCGTTCCAATTCACATTCCAAGTAATATTCGGCATGCTAATTACATTGCCGGTTGCCAAATTGCATTATCTCTTATAGTTTCCGAGATATGGACTATCGGTAATTTACACCTTAGGCTCTGCTTCTAACTTGGGCCCAAATTGTAAAATGATCTTATCTATTGGCGATTTCGTTCCAATTCACATTCCAAGTAATATCCGGCATGCTAATTACATTGCCGGTTGCCAAATTGAATTATCTCTTATAGTTTCCGAGATATGGACTATCGATAATTTACACCTTAGGCTCTGCTTCTAACTTGGGCCCAAATTGTAAAATGGTCTTACCTATTGGCGATTTCGTTCCAATTCACATTCCAAGTAATATTCGGCTTGCTAATTACATTGTCGGTTGCCAAATTGCATTATCTCTTATAGTTTCCGAGATATTGACTATCGATAATTTACACCTTAGGCTCTGCTTCTAACTTGGGCCCAAATTGTAAAATGGTCTTATCTATTGGCGATTTCGTTCCAATTCACATTCCAAGTAATATTCGGCATGCTAATTACATTGCTGGTTGCCAAATTGCATTATCTCTTATAGTTTCCGAGATATGGACTATCGATAATTTACATCTTAGGCTCTGCTTCTAACTTGGGCCCAAATTGTAAAATGGTCTTATCTATTGGCGTTTTCGTTCCAATTCACATTCCAAGTAATATTCGGCATGCTAATTACATTGCCGGTTGCCAAATTGCATTATCTCTTATAGTTTCCGAAATATGGACTATCGATAATTTACACCTTAGGCTCTGCTTCTAACTTGGGCCCAAATTGTAAAATCGTCTTATCTATTGGCGATTTCGTTCCAATTCACATTCCAAGTAATATTTGGCATGCTAATTACATTGCCGGTTGCCAAATTGCATTATCTCTTATAGTTTCCGAGATATGGACTATCGGTAATTTACACCTTAGGCTCTGCTTCTAACTTGGGCCCAAATTGTAAAATGATCTTATCTATTGGCCATTTCGTTCCAATTCACATTCCAAGTAATATTCGGCATGCTAATTACATTGCCGGTTGCCAAATTGCATTATCTCTTATAGTTTCCGAGATATGGACTATCGATAATTTACACCTTAGGCTCTGCTTCTAACTTGGGCCCAAATTGTAAAATGGTCTTATCTATTGGCGATTTCGTTCCAATTCACATTCCAAGTAATATTCGGCATGCTAATTACATTGCCGGTTGCCAAATTGCATTATCTATTATAGTTTCCGAGATATGGACTATCGATAATTTACACCTTAGGCTCTGCTTCTAACTTGGGCCCAAATTGTAAAATGGTCTTATCTATTGGCGTTTTCGTTCCAATTCACATTCCAAGTAATATTCGGCATGCTAATTACATTGCCGGTTGCCAAATTGCATTATCTCTTATAGTTTCCGAGATATGGACTATCGATAATTTACACCTTAGGCTCTGCTTCTAACTTGGGCCCAAATTGTAAAATGGTCTTCTCTATTGGCGATTTCGTTCCAATTCACATTCCAAGTAATATTCGGCATGCTAATTACATTGCCGGTTGCCAAATTGCATTATCTCTTATAGTTTCCGAGATATGGACTATCGATAATTTACACCTTAGGCTCTGCTTCTAACTTGGGCCCAAATTGTAAAATGGTCTTATCTATTGGCGATTTCGTTCCAATTCACATTCCAAGTAATATTCGGCATGCTAATTACATTGCCGGTTGCCAAATTGCATTATCTCTTATAGTTTCCGAGATATGGACTATCGATAATTTACACCTTAGGCTCTGCTTCTAACTTGGGCCCAAATTGTAAAATGGTCTTCTCTATTGGCGATTTCGTTCCAATTCACATTCCAAGTAATATTCGGCATGCTAATTACATTGCCGGTTGCCAAATTGCATTATCTCTTATAGTTTCCGAGATATGGTCTATCGATAATTTACACCTTAGGCTCTGCTTCTAACTTGGGCCCAAATTGTAAAATGGTCTTCTCTATTGGCGATTTCGTTCCAATTCACATTCCAAGTAATATTCGGCATGCTAATTACATTGCCGGTTGCCAAATTGCATTATCTCTTATAGTTTCCGAGATATGGACTATCGATAATTTACACCTTAGGCTCTGCTTCTAACTTGGGCCCAAATTGTAAAATCGTCTTATCTGTTGGCGATTTCGTTCCAATTCACATTCCAAGTAATATTCGGCATGCTAATTACATTGCCGGTTGCCAAATTGCATTATCTCTTATAGTTTCCGAGATATGGACTATCGGTAATTTACACCTTAGGCTCTGCTTCTAACTTGGGCCCAAATTGTAAAATGGTCTTATCTATTGGCGATTTCGTTCCAATTCACATTCCAAGTAATATCCGGCATGCTAATTACATTGCCGGTTGCCAAATTGAATTATCTCTTATAGTTTCCGAGATATGGACTATCGATAATTTACACCTTAGGCTCTGCTTCTAACTTGGGCCCAAATTGTAAAATGGTCTTACCTATTGGCGATTTCGTTCCAATTCACATTCCAAGTAATATTCGGCTTGCTAATTACATTGCCGGTTGCCAAATTGCATTATCTCTTATAGTTTCCGAGATATGGACTATCGATAATTTACACCTTAGGCTCTGCTTCTAACTTGGGCCCAAATTGTAAAATCGTCTTATCTATTGGCGATTTCGTTCCAATTCACATTCCAAGTAATATTCGGCATGCTAATTACATTGCCGGTTGCCAAATTGCATTATCTCTTATAGTTTCCGAGATATGGACTATCGATAATTTACACCTTAGGCTCTGCTTCTAACTTGGGCCCAAATTGTAAAATGGTCTTCTCTATTGGCGATTTCGTTCCAATTCACATTCCAAGTAATATTCGGCATGCTAATTACATTGCCGGTTGCCAAATTGCATTATCTCTTATAGTTTCCGAGATATGGACTATCGATAATTTACACCTTAGGCTCTGCTTCTAACTTGGGCCCAAATTGTAAAATGGTCTTCTCTATTGGCGATTTCGTTCCAATTCACATTCCAAGTAATATTCGGCATGCTAATTACATTGCCGGTTGCCAAATTGCATTATCTCTTATAGTTTCCGAGATATGGACTATCGATAATTTACACCTTAGGCTCTGCTTCTAACTTGGGCCCAAATTGTAAAATGGTCTTCTCTATTGGCGATTTCGTTCCAATTCACATTCCAAGTAATATTCGGCATGCTAATTACATTGCCGGTTGCCAAATTGCATTATCTCTTATAGTTTCCGAGATATGGACTATCGATAATTTACACCTTAGGCTCTGCTTCTAACTTGGGCCCAAATTGTAAAATCGTCTTATCTATTGGCGATTTCGTTCCAATTCACATTCCAAGTAATATTCGGCATGCTAATTACATTGCCGGTTGCCAAATTGCATTATCTCTTATAGTTTCCGAGATATGGACTATCGGTAATTTACACCTTAGGCTCTGCTTCTAACTTGGGCCCAAATTGTAAAATGGTCTTATCTATTGGCGATTTCGTTCCAATTCACATTCCAAGTAATATCCGGCATGCTAATTACATTGCCGGTTGCCAAATTGAATTATCTCTTATAGTTTCCGAGATATGGACTATCGATAATTTACACCTTAGGCTCTGCTTCTAACTTGGGCCCAAATTGTAAAATGGTCTTACCTATTGGCGATTTCGTTCCAATTCACATTCCAAGTAATATTCGGCTTGCTAATTACATTGCCGGTTGCCAAATTGCATTATCTCTTATAGTTTCCGAGATATGGACTATCGATAATTTACACCTTAGGCTCTGCTTCTAACTTGGGCCCAAATTGTAAAATGGTCTTATCTATTGGCGATTTCGTTCCAATTCACATTCCAAGTAATATTCGGCATGCTAATTACATTGCCGGTTGCCAAATTGCATTATCTCTTATAGTTTCCGAGATATGGACTATCGATAATTTACTCCTTAGGCTCTGCTTCTAACTTGGGCCCAAATTGTAAAATTGTCTTATCTATTGGCGATTTCGTTCCAATTCACATTCCAAGTAATATCCGGCATGCTAATTACATTGCCGGTTGCCAAATTGAATTATCTCTTATAGTTTCCGAGATATGGACTATCGATAATTTACACCTTAGGCTCTGCTTCTAACTTGGGCCCAAATTGTAAAATGGTCTTATCTATTGGCGATTTCGTTCCAATTCACATTCCAAGTAATATTCGGCATGCTAATTACATTGCCGGTTGCCAAATTGCATTATCTCTTATAGTTTCCGAGATATGGACTATCGATAATTTACACCTTAGGCTCTGCTTCTAACTTGGGCCCAAATTGTAAAATGGTCTTATCTATTGGCGATTTCGTTCCAATTCACATTCCAAGTAATATTCGGCATGCTAATTACATTGCCGGTTGCCAAATTGCATTATCTCTTATAGTTTCCGAGATATGGACTATCGATAATTTACACCTTAGGCTCTGCTTCTAACTTGGGCCCAAATTGTAAAATGGTCTTATCTATTGGCGATTTCGTCCCAATTTACATTCCAAGTGATATTCGGCATGCTAATTACATTGCCGGTTGCGAAATTGCATTATCTCTTATAGTTTCCGAGATATGGACTATCGATAATTTACACCTTAGGCTCAGCTTCTAACTTGGACCCAAATTGTAAAATGGTCTTATCTATTGGCGATTTCGTTCCAATTCACATTCCAAGTAATATTCGGCATGCTAATTACATTGCCGGTTGCCAAATTGCATTATCTCTTATAGTTTCCGAGATATGGACTATCGATAATTTACACCTTAGGCTCTGCTTCTAACTTGGGCCCAAATTGTAAAATGGTCTTATCTATTGGCGATTTCGTTCCAATTCACATTCCAAGTAATATTCGGCATGCTAATTACATTGCCGGTTGCCAAATTGCATTATCTCTTATAGTTTCCTAGATATGGACTATTGATAATTTACACCTTAGGCTCTGCTTCTAACTTGGGCCCAAATTGTAAAATGGTCTTATCTATTGGCGATTTCGTCCCAATTCACATTCCAAGTGATATTCGGCATGCTAATTACATTGCCGGTTGCGAAATTGCATTATCTCTTATAGTTTCCGAGATATGGACTATCAATAATTTACACTTTAGGCTCTGCTTCTAACTTGGGCCCAAATTGTAAAATGGTCTTATCTATTGGCGATTTCGTTCCAATTCACATTCCAAGTAATATTCGGCATGCTAATTACATTGCCGGTTGCCAAATTGCATTATCTCTTATAGTTTCCGAGATATGGACTATCGATAATTTACACCTTAGGCTCTGCTTCTAACTTGGGCCCAAATTGTAAAATGGTCTTATCTATTGGCGATTTCGTTCCAATTCACATTCCAAGTAATATTCGGCATGCTAATTACATTGCCGGTTGCCAAATTGCATTATCTCTTATAGTTTCCGAGATATGGACTATCGATAATTTACACCTTAGGCTCTGCTTCTAACTTGGGCCCAAATTGTAAAATGGTCTTATCTATTGGCGATTTCGTTCCAATTCACATTCCAAGTAATATTCGGCATGCTAATTACATTGCCGGTTGCCAAATTGCATTATCTCTTATAGTTTCCGAGATATGGACTATCGATAATTTACACCATAGGCTCTGCTTCTAACTTGGGCCCAAATTGTAAAATGGTCTTATCTATTGGCGATTTCGTTCCAATTCACATTCCAAGTAATATTCGGCATGCTAATTACATTGCCGGTTGCCAAATTGCATTATCTCTTATAGTTTCCGAGATATGGACTGTCGATAATTTACACCTTAGGCTCTGCTTCTAACTTGCTCCCAAATTGTAAAATGGTCTTATCTATTGGCGATTTCGTTCCAATTCACATTCCAAGTAATATTCGGCATGCTAATTACATTGCCGGTTGCCAAATTGAATTTTCTCTTATAGTTTCCGAGATATGGACTATCGATAATTTACACCTTAGGCTCTGCTTCTAACTTGGGCCCAAATTGTAAAATGGTCTTATCTATTGGCGATTTCGTTCCAATTCACATTCCAAGTAATATTCGGCATGCTAATTACATTGCCGGTTGCCAAATTGCATTATCTATTATAGTTTCCGAGATATGGACTATCGATAATTTACACCTTAGGCTCTGCTTCTAACTTGGGCCCAAATTGTAAAATGGTCTTATCTATTGGCGTTTTCGTTCCAATTCACATTCCAAGTAATATTCGGCATGCTAATTACATTGCCGGTTGCCAAATTGCATTATCTCTTATAGTTTCCGAGATATGGACTATCGATAATTTACACCTTAGGCTCTGCTTCTAACTTGGGCCCAAATTGTAAAATGGTCTTCTCTATTGGCGATTTCGTTCCAATTCACATTCCAAGTAATATTCGGCATGCTAATTACATTGCCGGTTGTCAAATTGCATTATCTCTTATAGTTTCCGAGATATGGACTATCGATAATTTACACCTTAGGCTCTGCTACTAACTTGGGCCCAAATTGTAAAATGGCCTTATCTATTGGCGATTTCGTTCCAATTCACACTCCAAGTAATATTCGGCATGCTAATTACATTGCCGGTTGCGAAATTGCATTATCTCTTATAGTTTCCGAGATATGGACTATCGATAATTTACACCTTAGGCTCAGCTTCTAACTTGGGCCCAAATTGAAAAATGGTCTTATCTATTGGCGATTTCGTTCCAATTCACATTCCAAGTAATATTCGGCATGCTAATTACATTGCCGGTTGCCAAATTGCATTATCTCTTATAGTTTCCGAGATATGGACTATCGATAATTTACACCTTAGGCTCTGCTTCTAACTTGGGCCCAAATTGTAAAATGGTCTTATCTATTGGCGATTTCGTTCCAATTCACATTCCAAGTAATATTCGGCATGCTAATTACATTGCCGGTTGCCAAATTGCATTATCTCTTATAGTTTCCTAGATATGGACTATTGATAATTTACACCTTAGGCTCTGCTTCTAACTTGGGCCCAAATTGTAAAATGGTCTTATCTATTGGCGATTTCGTCCCAATTCACATTCCAAGTGATATTCGGCATGCTAATTACATTGCCGGTTGCGAAATTGCATTATCTCTTATAGTTTCCGAGATATGGACTATCAATAATTTACACTTTAGGCTCTGCTTCTAACTTGGGCCCAAATTGTAAAATGGTCTTATCTATTGGCGATTTCGTTCCAATTCACATTCCAAGTAATATTCGGCATGCTAATTACATTGCCGGTTGCCAAATTGCATTATCTCTTATAGTTTCCGAGATATGGACTATCGATAATTTACACCTTAGGCTCTGCTTCTAACTTGGGCCCAAATTGTAAAATGGTCTTATCTATTGGCGATTTCGTTCCAATTCACATTCCAAGTAATATTCGGCATGCTAATTACATTGCCGGTTGCCAAATTGCATTATCTCTTATAGTTTCCGAGATATGGACTATCGATAATTTACACCTTAGGCTCTGCTTCTAACTTGGGCCCAAATTGTAAAATGGTCTTATCTATTGGCGATTTCGTTCCAATTCACATTCCAAGTAATATTCGGCATGCTAATTACATTGCCGGTTGCCAAATTGCATTATCTCTTATAGTTTCCGAGATATGGACTATCGATAATTTACACCATAGGCTCTGCTTCTAACTTGGGCCCAAATTGTAAAATGGTCTTATCTATTGGCGATTTCGTTCCAATTCACATTCCAAGTAATATTCGGCATGCTAATTACATTGCCGGTTGCCAAATTGCATTATCTCTTATAGTTTCCGAGATATGGACTGTCGATAATTTACACCTTAGGCTCTGCTTCTAACTTGCTCCCAAATTGTAAAATGGTCTTATCTATTGGCGATTTCGTTCCAATTCACATTCCAAGTAATATTCGGCATGCTAATTACATTGCCGGTTGCCAAATTGCATTATCTCTTATAGTTTCCGAGATATGGACTATCGATAATTTACACCTTAGGCTCTGCTTCTAACTTGGGCCCAAATTGTAAAATGGCCTTATCTATTGGCGATTTCGTTCCAATTCACACTCCAAGTAATATTCGGCATGCTAATTACATTGCCGGTTGCGAAATTGCATTATCTCTTATAGTTTCCGAGATATGGACTATCGATAATTTACACCTTAGGCTCAGCTTCTAACTTGGGCCCAAATTGTAAAATGGTCTTATCTATTGGCGATTTCGTTCCAATTCACATTCCAAGTAATATTCGGCATGCTAATTACATTGCCGGTTGCCAAATTGCATTATCTCTTATAGTTTCCTAGATATGGACTATTGATAATTTACACCTTAGGCTCTGCTTCTAACTTGGGCCCAAATTGTAAAATGGTCTTATCTATTGGCGATTTCGTCCCAATTCACATTCCAAGTGATATTCGGCATGCTAATTACATTGCCGGTTGCGAAATTGCATTATCTCTTATAGTTTCCGAGATATGGACTATCAATAATTTACACTTTAGGCTCTGCTTCTAACTTGGGCCCAAATTGTAAAATGGTCTTATCTATTGGCGATTTCGTTCCAATTCACATTCCAAGTAATATTCGGCATGCTAATTACATTGCCGGTTGCCAAATTGCATTATCTCTTATAGTTTCCGAGATATGGACTATCGATAATTTACACCTTAGGCTCTGCTTCTAACTTGGGCCCAAATTGTAAAATGGTCTTATCTATTGGCGATTTCGTTCCAATTCACATTCCAAGTAATATTCGGCATGCTAATTACATTGCCGGTTGCCAAATTGCATTATCTCTTATAGTTTCCGAGATATGGACTATCGATAATTTACACCTTAGGCTCTGCTTCTAACTTGGGCCCAAATTGTAAAATGGTCTTATCTATTGGCGATTTCGTTCCAATTCACATTCCAAGTAATATTCGGCATGCTAATTACATTGCCGGTTGCCAAATTGCATTATCTCTTATAGTTTCCGAGATATGGACTATCGATAATTTACACCATAGGCTCTGCTTCTAACTTGGGCCCAAATTGTAAAATGGTCTTATCTATTGGCGATTTCATTCCAATTCACATTCCGAGTAATATTCGGCATGCTAATTACATTGCCGGTTGCCAAATTGCATTATCTCTTATAGTTTCCGAGATATGGACTGTCGATAATTTACACCTTAGGCTCTGCTTCTAACTTGCTCCCAAATTGTAAAATGGTCTTATCTATTGGCGATTTCGTTCCAATTCACATTCCAAGTAATATTCGGCATGCTAATTACATTGCCGGTTGCCAAATTGCATTATCTCTTATAGTTTCCGAGATATGGACTATCGATAATTTACACCTTAGGCTCTGCTTCTAACTTGGGCCCAAATTGTAAAATGGTCTTATCTATTGGCGATTTCGTTCCAATTCACATTCCAAGTAATATTCGGCATGCTAATTACATTGCCGGTTGCCAAATTGAATTTTCTCTTATAGTTTCCGAGATATGGACTATCGATAATTTACACCTTAGGCTCTGCTTCTAACTTGGGCCCAAATTGTAAAATGGTCTTATCTATTGGCGATTTCGTTCCAATTCACATTCCAAGTAATATTGGGCATGCTAATTACATTGCCGGTTGCCAAATTGCATTATCTCTTATAGTTTCCGAAATATGGACTATCAATAATTTACACCATAGGCTCTGCTTCTAACTTGGGCCCAAATTGTAAAATGGTCTTATCTATTGGCGATTTCGTTCCAATTCACATTCCAAGTAATATTCGGCATGCTAATTACATTGCCGGTTGCCAAATTGCATTATCTCTTATAGTTTCCGAGATATGAACTATCGATAATTTACACCTTAGGCTCTGCTTCTAACTTGCTCCCAAATTGTAAAATGGTCTTATCTATTGGCGATTTCGTTCCAATTCACATTCCAAGTAATATTCGGCATGCTAATTACATTGCCGGTTGCCAAATTGTATTATCTCTTATAGTTTCCGAGATATGGACTATCGATAATTTACACCTTAGGCTCTGATTCTAACTTGGGCCCAAATTGTAAAATGGTCTTACCTATTGGCGATTTCGTTCCAATTCACATTCCAAGTAATATTCAGCATGCTAATTACATTGCCGGTTGCCAAATTGCATTATCTCTTATAGTTTCCGAGATATGGACTATCGATAATTTACACCTTAGGCTCTGCTTCTAACTTGGGCCCAAATTGTAAAATGGTCTTATCTATTGGCGATTTCGTTCCAATTCACATTCCAAGTAATATTCGGCATGCTAATTACATTGCCGGTTGCCAAATTGCATTATCTCTTATAGTTTCCGAGATATGGACTATCGATAATTTACACCTTAGGCTCTGCTTCTAACTTGGGCCCAAATTGTAAAATGGTCTTATCTATTGGCGATTTCGTCCCAATTCACATTCCAAGTGATATTCGGCATGCTAATTACATTGCCGGTTGCGAAATTGCATTATCTCTTATAGTTTCCGAGATATGGACTATCAATAATTTACACCTTAGGCTCTGCTTCTAACTTGGGTCCAAATTGTAAAATGGTCTTATCTATTGGCGATTTCGTTCCAATTCACATTCCAAGTAATATTCGGCATGCTAATTACATTGCCGGTTGCCAAATTGCATTATCTCTTATAGTTTCCGAGATATGGACTATCGATAATTTACACCTTAGGCTCTGCTTCTAACTTGCTCCCAAATTGTAAAATGGTCTTATCTATTGGCGATTTCGTTCCAATTCACATTCCAAGTAATATTCGGCATGCTAATTACATTGCCGGTTGCCAAATTGTATTATCTCTTATAGTTTCCGAGATATGGACTATCGATAATTTACACGTTAGGCTCTGCTTCTAACTTGGGCCCAAATTGTAAAATGGTCTTATCTATTGGCGATTTCGTTCCAATTCACATTCCAAGTAATATTCGGCATGCTAATTACATTGCCGGTTGCCAAATTGCATTATCTCTTATAGTTTCCGAGATATGGACTATCGATAATTTACACCTTAGGCTCTGCTTCTAACTTGGGCCCAAATTGTAAAATGGTCTTATCTATTGGCGATTTCGTCCCAATTCACATTCCAAGTAATATTCGGCATGCTAATTACATTGCCGGTTGCGAAATTGCATTATCTCTTATAGTTTCCGAGATATGGACTATCAATAATTTACACCTTAGGCTCTGCTTCTAACTTGGGTAAAAATTGTAAAATGGTCTTATCTATTGGCGATTTCGTTCCAATTCACATTCCAAGTAATATTCGGCATGCTAATTACATTGCCGGTTGCCAAATTGCATTATCTCTTATAGTTTCCGAGATATGGACTATCGATAATTTTCACCTTAGGCTCTGCTTCTAACTTGGGCCCAAATTGTAAAATGGTCTTATCTATTGGCGATTTCGTTCCAATTCACATTCCAAGTAATATTCGGCATGCTAATTACATTGCCGGTTGCCAAATTGCATTATCTCTTATAGTTTCCGAGATATGGACTATCGATAATTTACACCTTAGGCTCTGCTTCTAACTTGGGCCCAAATTGTAAAATGGTCTTATCTATTGGCGATTTCGTTCCAATTCACATTCCAAGTAATATTCGGCATGCTAATTACATTGCCGGTTGCCAAATTGCATTATCTCTTATAGTTTCCGAGATATTAACTATCGTTAATTTACACCTTAGGCTCTGCTTCTAACTTGGGCCCAAATTGTAAAATGGCCTTATCTATTGGCGATTTCGTTCCAATTCACATTCCAAGTAATATTCGGCATTCTAATTACATTGCCGGTTGCCAAATTGCATTATCTCTTATAGTTTCCGAGATATGGACTATCGATAATTTACACCTTAGGCTCTGCTTCTAACTTGGGTCCAAATTGTAAAATGGTCTTATCTATTGGCGATTTCGTTCCAATTCACATTCCAAGTAATATTCAGCATGCTAATTACATTGCCGGTTGCCAAATTGCATTATTTCTTATAGTTTCCGAGATATGGACTATCGATAATTTACACCTTAGGCTCTGCTTCTAACTTGGGCCCAAATTGTAAAATCGTCTTATCTATTGGCGATTTCGTTCCAATTCACATTCCAAGTAATATTCGGCATGCTAATTACATTGCCGGTTGCCAAATTGCATTATCTCTTATAGTTTCCGAGATATGGACTATCGATAATTTACACCTTAGGCTCTGCTTCTAACTTGGGCCCAAATTGTAAAATGGTCTTATCTATTGGCGATTTCGTTCCAATTCACATTCGAAGTAATACTCGGCATGCTAATTACATTGCCGGTTGCTAAATTGAATTATCTCTTATAGTTTCCGAGATATGGACTATCGATAATTTACACCTTAGGCTCTGCTTCTAACTTGGGCCCAAATTGTAAAATGGTCTTATCTATTGGCGATTTCGTTCCAATTCACATTCCAAGTAATATTCGGCATGCTAATTACATTGCCGGTTGCCAAATTGCATTACCTCTTATAGTTTCCGAGATATGGACTATCGATAATTTACACCTTAGGCTCTGCTTCTAACTTGGGCCCAAATTGTAAAATGGTCTTATCTATTGGCGATTTCGTCCCAATTCACAATCCAAGTGATATTCGGCATGCTAATTACATTGCCGGTTGCCAAATTGCATTATCTCTTATAGTTTCCGAGATATGGACTATCGATAATTTACACCTTAGGCTCTGCTTCTAACTTGGGCCCAAATTGTAAAATTGTCTTATCTATTGGCGATTTCGTCCCAATTCACATTCCAAGTGATATTCGGCATGCTAATTACATTGCCGGTTGCGAAATTGCATTATCTCTTATAGTTTCCGAGATATGGACTATCAATAATTTACACCTTAGGCTCTGCTTCTAACTTGGGTCCAAATTGTAAAATGGTCTTATCTATTGGCGATTTCGTTCCAATTCACATTCCAAGTAATATTCGGCATGCTAATTACATTGCCGGTTGCCAAATTGCATTATCTCTTATAGTTTCCGAGATATGGACTATCGATAATTTACACCTTAGGTTCTGCTTCTAACTTGGGCCCAAATTGTAAAATGGTTTTATCTATTGGCGATTTCGTTCCAATTCACATTCCAAGGAATATTCGGCATGCTAATTACATTGCCGGTTGCCAAATTGCATTATCTCTTATAGTTTCCGAGATATGGACTATCGATAATTTACACCTTAGGCTCTGCTTCTAACTTGGGCCCAAATTGTAAAATGGTCTTATCTATTGGCGATTTCGTTCCAATTCACATTCCAAGTAATATTCGGCATGCTAATTACATTGCCGGTTGCCAAATTGCATTATCTCTTATAGTTTCCGAGATATGGACTATCGATAATTTACACCTTAGGCTCTGCTTCTAACTTGGGCCCAAATTGTAAAATGGTCTTATCTATTGGCGATTTCGTTCCAATTCACATTCCAAGTAATATTCGGCATGCTAATTACATTGCCGGTTGCCAAATTGCATTATCGTTTATAGTTTCCAAGATATGTACTATCGATAATTTGCACCTTAGGCTCTGCTTCTAACTTGGGAACAAATTGTAAAATGGTCTTATCTATTGGCGATTTCGTTCCAATTCACATTCCAAGTAATATTCGGCATGCTAATTACATTGCCGGTTGCCAAATTGCATTATCTCTTATAGTTTCCGAGATATGGACTATCGATAATTTACACCTTAGGCTCTGCTTCTAACTTGGGCCCAAATTGTAAAATGGTCTTATCTATTGGCGATTTCGTTCCAATTCACATTCCAAGTAATATTCGGCATGCTAATTACATTGCCGGTTGCCAAATTGCATTATCTCTTATAGTTTCCGAGATATGGACTATCGATAATTTACACCTTAGGCTCTGCTTCTAACTTGGGCCCAAATTGTAAAATGGTCTTATCTATTGGCGATTTCGTTCCAATTCACATTCCAAGTAATATTCGGCATTCTAATTACATTGCCGGTTGCCAAATTGCATTATCTCTTATAGTTTCCGAGATATTAACTATCGTTAATATACACCTTAGGCTCTGCTTCTAACTTGGGCCCAAATTGTAAAATGGCCTTATCTATTGGCGATTTCGTTCCAATTCACATTCCAAGTAATATTCGGCATTCTAATTACATTGCCGGTTGCCAAATTGCATTATCTCTTATAGTTTCCGAGATATGGACTATCGATAATTTACACCTTAGGCTCTGCTTCTAACTTGGGCCCAAATTGTAAAATGGTCTTATCTATTGGCGATTTCGTTCCAATTCACATTCCAAGTAATATTCGGCATGCTAATTACATTGCCGGTTGCCAAATTGCATTATTTCTTATAGTTTCCGAGATATGGACTATCGATAATTTACACCTTAGGCTCTGCTTCTAACTTGGGCCCAAATTGTAAAATGGTCTTATCTATTGGCGATTTCGTTCCAATTCACATTCCAAGTAATACTCGGCATGCTAATTACATTGCCGGTTGCCAAATTGCATTACCTCTTATAGTTTCCGAGATATGGACTATCGATAATTTACACCTTAGGCTCTGCTTCTAACTTGGGCCCAAATTGTAAAATGGTCTTATCTATTGGCGATTTCGTTCCAATTCACATTCCAAGTAATATCCGGCATGCTAATTACATTGCCGGTTGCCAAATTGAATTATCTCTTATAGTTTCCGAGATATGGACTATCGATAATTTACACCTTAGGCTCTGCTTCTAACTTGGGCCCAAATTGTAAAATGGTCTTATCTATTGGCGATTTCGTTCCAATTCACATTCCAAGTAATATTCGGCATGCTAATTACATTGCCGGTTGCCAAATTGCATTATCTCTTATAGTTTCCGAGATATGGACTATCGATAATTTACACCTTAGGCTCTGCTTCTAACTTGGGCCCAAATTGTAAAATGGTCTTATCTATTGGCGATTTCGTTCCAATTCACATTCCAAGTAATATTCGGCATGCTAATTACATTGCCGGTTGCCAAATTGCATTATCTATTATAGTTTCCGAGATATGGACTATCGATAATTTACACCTTAGGCTCTGCTTCTAACTTGGGCCCAAATTGTAAAATGGTCTTATCTATTGGCGTTTTCGTTCCAATTCACATTCCAAGTAATATTCGGCATGCTAATTACATTGCCGGTTGCCAAATTGCATTATCTCTTATAGTTTCCGAGATATGGACTATCGATAATTTACACCTTAGGCTCTGCTTCTAACTTGGGCCCAAATTGTAAAATGGTCTTTTCTATTGGCGATTTCGTTCCAATTCACTTTCCAAGTAATATTCGGCATGCTAATTACATTGCCGGTTGCCAAATTGCATTATCTCTTATAGTTTCCGAGATATGGACTATCGATAATTTACACCTTAGGCTCTGCTTCTAACTTGGGCCCAAATTGTAAAATGGTCTTATCTATTGGCGATTTCGTTCCAATTCACATTCCAAGTAATATTCGGCATGCTAATTACATTGCCGGTTGCCAAATTGCATTATCTCTTATAGTTTCCGAGATATGGACTATCGATAATTTACACCTTAGGCTCTGCTTCTAACTTGGGCCCAAATTGTAAAATGGTCTTCTCTATTGGCGATTTCGTTCCAATTCACATTCCAAGTAATATTCGGCATGCTAATTACATTGCCGGTTGCCAAATTGCATTATCTCTTATAGTTTCCGAGATATGGACTATCGATAATTTACACCTTAGGCTCTGCTTCTAACTTGGGCCCAAATTGTAAAATGGTCTTCTCTATTGGCGATTTCGTTCCAATTCACATTCCAAGTAATATTCGGCATGCTAATTACATTGCTGGTTGCCAAATTGCATTATCTCTTATAGTTTCCGAGATATGGACTATCGATAATTTACACCTTAGGCTCTGCTTCTAACTTGGGCCCAAATTGTAAAATCGTCTTATCTATTGGCGATTTCGTTCCAATTCACATTCCAAGTAATATTCGGCATGCTAATTACATTGCCGGTTGCCAAATTGCATTATCTCTTATAGTTTCCGAGATATGGACTATCGGTAATTTACACCTTAGACTCTGCTTCTAACTTGGGCCCAAATTGTAAAATGGTCTTATCTATTGGCGATTTCGTTCCAATTCACATTCCAAGTAATATCCGGCATGCTAATTACATTGCCGGTTGCCAAATTGAATTATCTCTTATAGTTTCCGAGATATGGACTATCGATAATTTACACCTTAGGCTCTGCTTCTAACTTGGGCCCAAATTGTAAAATGGTCTTACCTATTTACGATTTCGTTCCAATTCACATTCCAAGTAATATTCGGCATGCTAATTACATTGCCGGTTGCCAAATTGCATTATCTCTTATAGTTTCCGAGATATGGACTATCGATAATTTACATCTTAGGCTCTGCTTCTAACTTGGGCCCAAATTGTAAAATGGTCTTATCTATTGGCGATTTCGTTCCAATTCACATTCCAAGTAATATTCGGCATGCTAATTACATTGCCGGTTGCCAAATTGCATTATCTCTTATAGTTTCCGAGATATGGACTATCGATAATTTACATCTTAGGCTCTGCTTCTAACTTGGGCCCAAATTGTAAAATCGTCTTATCTATTGGCGATTTCGTTCCAATTCACATTCCAAGTAATATTCGGCATGCTAATTACATTGCCGGTTGCCAAATTGCATTATCTTTTATAGTTTCCGAGATATGGACTATCGATAATTTACACCTTAGGCTCTGCTTCTAACTTGGGCCCAAATTGTAAAATGGTCTTATCTATTGGCGATTTCGTTCCAATTCACATTCCAAGTAATATCCGGCATGCTAATTACATTGCCGGTTGCCAAATTGAATTATCTCTTATAGTTTTCGAGATATGGACTATCGATAATTTACACCTTAGGCTCTGCTTCTAACTTGGGCCCAAATTGTAAAATGGTCTTATCTATTGGCGATTTCGTTCCAATTCACATTCCAAGTAATATTCGGCATGCTAATTACATTGCCGGTTGCCAAATTGCATTATCTCTTATAGTTTCCGAGATATGGACTATCGATAATTTACATCTTAGGCTCTGCTTCTAACTTGGGAGCAAATTGTAAAATGGTCTTATCTATTGGCGATTTCGTTCCAATACACATTCCAAGTAATATTCGGCATACTAATTACATTGCCGGTTGCCAAATTGCATTATCTCTTATAGTTTCCGAGATATGGACTATCGATAATTTACACCATAGGCTCTGCTTCTAACTTGGGCCCAAATTGTAAAATGGTCTTATCTATTGGCGATTTCGTCCCAATTCACATTCCAAGTGATATTCGGCATGCTAATTACATTGCCGGTTGCGAAATTGCATTATCTCTTATAGTTTCCGAGATATGGACTATCAATAATTTACACCTTAGGCTCTGCTTCTAACTTGGGCCCAAATTGTAAAATGGTCTTATCTATTGGCGATTTCGTTCCAATTCACATTCCAAGTAATATTCGGCATGCTAATTACATTGCCGGTTGCCAAATTGCATTATCTCTTATAGTTTCCGAGATATGGACTATCGATAATTTACACCTTAGGCTCTGCTTCTAACTTGGGCCCAAATTGTAAAATGGTCTTATCTATTGGCGATTTCGTTCCAATTCACATTCCAAGTAATATTCGGCATGCTAATTACATTGCCGGTTGCCAAAGTGCATTATCTCTTATAGTTTCCGAGATATGGACTATCGATAATTTACACCTTAGGCTCTGCTTCTAACTTGGGCCCAAATTGTAAAATGGTCTTATCTATTGGCGATTTCGTTCCAATTTACATTCCAAGTAATATTCGGCATGCTAATTACATTGCCGGTTGCCAAATTGCATTATCTATTATAGTTTCCGAGATATGGACTATCGATAATTTACACCTTAGGCTCTGCTTCTAACTTGGGCCCAAATTGTAAAATGGTCTTATCTATTGGCGATTTCGTTCCAATTCACATTCCAAGTAATATTCGGCATGCTAATTACATTGCCGGTTGCCAAATTGCATTATCTCTTATAGTTTCCGAAATATGGACTATCGATAATTTACACCTTAGGCTCTGCTTCTAACTTGGGCCCAAATTGTAAAATGGTCTTCTCTATTGGCGATTTCGTTCCAATTCACATTCCAAGTAATATTCGGCATGCTAATTACATTGCCGGTTGCCAAATTGCATTATCTCTTATAGTTTCCGAGATATGGACTATCGATAATTTACACCTTAGGCTCTGCTTCTAACTTGGGCCCAAATTGTAAAATGGTCTTATCTATTGGCGATTTCGTTCCAATTCACATTCCAAGTAATATTCGGCATGCTAATTACATTGCCGGTTGCCAAATTGCATTATCTCTTATAGTTTCCGAGATATGGACTATCGATAATTTACACCTTAGGCTCTGCTTCTAACTTGGGCCCAAATTGTAAAATGGTCTTCTCTATTGGCGATTTCGTTCCAATTCACATTCCAAGTAATATTCGGCATGCTAATTACATTGCCGGTTGCCAAATTGCATTATCTCTTATAGTTTCCGAGATATGGACTATCGATAATTTACACCTTAGGCTCTGCTTCTAACTTGGGCCCAAATTGTAAAATGGCCTTCTCTATTGGCGACTTCGTTCCAATTCACATTCCAAGTAATATTCGGCATGCTAATTACATTGCCGGTTGCCAAATTGCATTATCTCTTATAGTTTCCGAGATATGGACTATCGATAATTTACACCTTAGGCTCTGCTTCTAACTTGGGCCCAAATTGTAAAATCGTCTTATCTATTGGCGATTTCGTTCCAATTCACATTCCAAGTAATATTCGGCATGCTAATTACATTGCCGGTTGCCAAATTGAATTATCTCTTATAGTTTCCGAGATATGGACTATCGATAATTTACACCTTAGGCTCTGCTTCTAACTTGGGCCCAAATTGTAAAATGGTCTTACCTATTGGCGATTTCGTTCCAATTCACATTCCAAGTAATATTCGGCTTGCTAATTACATTGCCGGTTGCCAAATTGCATTATCTCTTATAGTTTCCGAGATATGGACTATCGATAATTTACACCTTAGGCTCTGCTTCTAACTTGGGCCCAAATTGTAAAATGGTCTTATCTATTGGCGATTTCGTTCCAATTCACATTCCAAGTAATATCCGGCATGCTAATTACATTGCCGGTTGCCAAATTGAATTATCTCTTATAGTTTCCGAGATATGGACTATCGATAATTTACACCTTAGGCTCTGCTTCTAACTTGGGCCCAAATTGTTAAATGGTCTTACCTATTGGCGATTTCGTTCCAATTCACATTCCAAGTAATATTCGGCATGCTAATTACATTGCCGGTTGCCAAATTGCATTATCTCTTATAGTTTCCGAGATATGGACTATCGATAATTTACACCTTAGGCTCTGCTTCTAACTTGGGCCCAAATTGTAAAATGGTCTTATCTATTGGCGATTTCGTTCCAATTCACATTCCAAGTAATATTCGGCATGCTAATTACATTGCCGGTTGCCAAATTGCATTATCTCTTATAGTTTCCGAGATATGGACTATCGATAATTTACATCTTAGGCTCTGCTTCTAACTTGGGCCCAAATTGTAAAATCGTCTTATCTATTGGCGATTTCGTTCCAATTCACATTCCAAGTAATATTCGGCATGCTAATTACATTGCCGGTTGCCAAATTGCATTATCTCTTATAGTTTCCGAGATATGGACTATCGATAATTTACACCTTAGGCTCTGCTTCTAACTTGGGCCCAAATTGTAAAATGGTCTTATCTATTGGCGATTTCGTTCCAATTCACATTCCAAGTAATATCCGGCATGCTAATTACATTGCCGGTTGCCAAATTGCATTATCTCTTATAGTTTCCGAGATATGGACTATCGATAATTTACACCTTAGGCTCTGCTTCTAACTTGGGCCCAAATTGTAAAATTGTCTTATCTATTGGCGATTTCGTTCCAATTCACATTCCAAGTAATATTCGGCATGCTAATTACATTGCCGGTTTCCAAATTGCATTATCTATTATAGTTTCCGAGATATGGACTATCGATAATTTACACCTTAGGCTCTGCTTCTAACTTGGGCCCAAATTGTAAAATGGTCTTATCTATTGGCGTTTTCGTTCCAATTCACATTCCAAGTAATATTCGGCATGCTAATTACATTGCCGGTTGCCAAATTGCATTATTTCTTATAGTTTCCGAGATATGGACTATCGATAATTTACACCTTAGGCTCTGCTTCTAACTTGGGCAAAAATTGTAAAATCGTCTTATCTATTGGCGATTTCGTTCCAATTCACATTCCAAGTAATATTCGGCATGCTAATTACATTGCCGGTTGCCAAATTGCATTATCTCTTATAGTTTCCGAGATATGGACTATCGGTAATTTACACCTTAGGCTCTGCTTCTAACTTGGGCCCAAATTGTAAAATGATCTTATCTATTGGCGATTTCGTTCCAATTCACATTCCAAGTAATATCCGGCATGCTAATTACATTGCCGGTTGCCAAATTGAATTATCTCTTATAGTTTCCGAGATATGGACTATCGATAATTTACACCTTAGGCTCTGCTTCTAACTTGGGCCCAAATTGTAAAATGGTCTTACCTATTGGCGATTTCGTTCCAATTCACATTCCAAGTAATATTCGGCTTGCTAATTACATTGCCGGTTGCCAAATTGCATTATCTCTTATAGTTTCCGAGATATGGACTATCGATAATTTACACCTTAGGCTCTGCTTCTAACTTGGGCCCAAATTGTAAAATGGTCTTATCTATTGGCGATTTCGTTCCAATTCACATTCCAAGTAATATTCGGCATGCTAATTACATTGCCGGTTGCCAAATTGCATTATCTCTTATAGTTTCCGAGATATGGACTATCGATAATTTACATCTTAGGCTCTGCTTCTAACTTGGGCCCAAATTGTAAAATCGTCTTATCTATTGGCGATTTCGTTCCAATTCACATTCCAAGTAATATTCGGCATGCTAATTACAATGCCGGTTGCCAAATTGCATTATCTCTTATAGTTTCCGAGATATGGACTATCGATAATTTACACCTTAGGCTCTGCTTCTAACTTGGGCCCAAATTGTAAAATGGTCTTATCTATTGGCGATTTCGTTCCAATTCACATTCCAAGTAATATCCGGCATGCTAATTACATTGCCGGTTGCCAAATTGAATTATCTCTTATAGTTTCCGAGATATGGACTATCGATAATTTACACCTTAGGCTCTGCTTCTAACTTGGGCCCAAATTGTAAAATGGTCTTATCTATTGGCGATTTCGTTCCAATTCACATTCCAAGTAATATTCGGCATGCTAATTACATTGCCGGTTGCCAAATTGCATTATCTCTTATAGTTTCCGAGATATGGACTATCAATAATTTACACCTTAGGCTCTGCTTCTAACTTGGGCCCAAATTGTAAAATGGTCTTATCTATTGGCGATTTCGTTCCAATTCACATTCCAAGTGATATTCGGCATGCTAATTACATTGCCGGTTGCCAAATTGCATTATCTATTATAGTTTCCGAGATATGGACTCTCGATAATTTACACCTTAGGCTCTGCTTCTAACTTGGGCCCAAATTGTAAAATGGTCTTATCTATTGGCGATTTCGTTCCAATTCACATTCCAAGTAATATTCGGCATGCTAATTACATTGCCGGTTGCCAAATTGCATTATCTATTATAGTTTCCGAGATATGGACTATCGATAATTTACACCTTAGGCTCTGCTTCTAACTTGGGCCCAAATTGTAAAATGGTCTTATCTATTGGCGTTTTCGTTCCAATTCACATTCCTAGTAATATTCGGCATGCTAATTACATTGCCGGTTGCCAAATTGCATTATCTCTTATAGTTTCCGAGATATGGACTATCGATAATTTACACCTTAGGCTCTGCTTCTAACTTGGGCCCAAATTGTAAAATGGTCTTCTCTATTGGCGATTTCGTTCCAATTCACATTCCAAGTAATATTCGGCATGCTAATTACATTGCCGGTTGCCAAATTGCATTATCTCTTATAGTTTCCGAGATATGGACTATCGATAATTTACACCTTAGGCTCTGCTTCTAACTTGGGCCCAAATTGTAAAATGGTCTTATCTATTGGCGATTTCGTTCCAATTCACATTCCAAGTAATATTCGGCATGCTAATTACATTGCCGGTTGCCAAATTGCATTATCTCTTATAGTTTCCGAGATATGGACTATCGATAATTTACACCTTAGGCTCTGCTTCTAACTTGGGCCCAAATTGTAAAATGGTCTTCTCTATTGGCGATTTCGTTCCAATTCACATTCCAAGTAATATTCGGCATGCTAATTACATTGCCGGTTGCCAAATTGCATTATCTCTTATAGTTTCCGAGATATGGACTATCGATAATTTACACCTTAGGCTCTGCTTCTAACTTGGGCCCAAATTGTAAAATGGTCTTCTCTATTGGCGATTTCGTTCCAATTCACATTCCAAGTAATATTCGGCATGCTAATTACATTGCCGGTTGCCAAATTGCATTATCTCTTATAGTTTCCGAGATATGGACTATCGATAATTTACACCTTAGGCTCTGCTTCTAACTTGGGCCCAAATTGTAAAATCGTCTTATCTGTTGGCGATTTCGTTCCAATTCACATTCCAAGTAATATTCGGCATGCTAATTACATTGCCGGTTGCCAAATTGCATTATCTCTTATAGTTTCCGAGATATGGACTATCGGTAATTTACACCTTAGGCTCTGCTTCTAACTTGTGCCCAAATTGTAAAATGGTCTTATCTATTGGCGATTTCGTTCCAATTCACATTCCAAGTAATATCCGGCATGCTAATTACATTGCCGGTTGCCAAATTGAATTATCTCTTATAGTTTCCGAGATATGGACTATCGATAATTTACACCTTAGGCTCTGCTTCTAACTTGGGCCCAAATTGTAAAATGGTCTTACCTATTGGCGATTTCGTTCCAATTCACATTCCAAGTAATATTCGGCTTGCTAATTACATTGCCGGTTGCCAAATTGCATTATCTCTTATAGTTTCCGAGATATGGACTATCGATAATTTACACCTTAGGCTCTGCTTCTAACTTGGGCCCAAATTGTAAAATCGTCTTATCTATTGGCGATTTCGTTCCAATTCACATTCCAAGTAATATTCGGCATGCTAATTACATTGCCGGTTGCCAAATTGCATTATCTCTTATAGTTTCCGAGATATGGACTATCGATAATTTACACCTTAGGCTCTGCTTCTAACTTGGGCCCAAATTGTAAAATGGTCTTCTCTATTGGCGATTTCGTTCCAATTCACATTCCAAGTAATATTCGGCATGCTAATTACATTGCCGGTTGCCAAATTGCATTATCTCTTATAGTTTCCGAGATATGGACTATCGATAATTTACACCTTAGGCTCTGCTTCTAACTTGGGCCCAAATTGTAAAATGGTCTTCTCTATTGGCGATTTCGTTCCAATTCACATTCCAAGTAATATTCGGCATGCTAATTACATTGCCGGTTGCCAAATTGCATTATCTCTTATAGTTTCCGAGATATGGACTATCGATAATTTACACCTTAGGCTCTGCTTCTAACTTGGGCCCAAATTGTAAAATGGTCTTCTCTATTGGCGATTTCGTTCCAATTCACATTCCAAGTAATATTCGGCATGCTAATTACATTGCCGGTTGCCAAATTGCATTATCTCTTATAGTTTCCGAGATATGGACTATCGATAATTTACACCTTAGGCTCTGCTTCTAACTTGGGCCCAAATTGTAAAATCGTCTTATCTATTGGCGATTTCGTTCCAATTCACATTCCAAGTAATATTCGGCATGCTAATTACATTGCCGGTTGCCAAATTGCATTATCTCTTATAGTTTCCGAGATATGGACTATCGGTAATTTACACCTTAGGCTCTGCTTCTAACTTGGGCCCAAATTGTAAAATGGTCTTATCTATTGGCGATTTCGTTCCAATTCACATTCCAAGTAATATCCGGCATGCTAATTACATTGCCGGTTGCCAAATTGAATTATCTCTTATAGTTTCCGAGATATGGACTATCGATAATTTACACCTTAGGCTCTGCTTCTAACTTGGGCCCAAATTGTAAAATGGTCTTACCTATTGGCGATTTCGTTCCAATTCACATTCCAAGTAATATTCGGCTTGCTAATTACATTGCCGGTTGCCAAATTGCATTATCTCTTATAGTTTCCGAGATATGGACTATCGATAATTTACACCTTAGGCTCTGCTTCTAACTTGGGCCCAAATTGTAAAATGGTCTTATCTATTGGCGATTTCGTTCCAATTCACATTCCAAGTAATATTCGGCATGCTAATTACATTGCCGGTTGCCAAATTGCATTATCTCTTATAGTTTCCGAGATATGGACTATCGATAATTTACACCTTAGGCTCTGCTTCTAACTTGGGCCCAAATTGTAAAATTGTCTTATCTATTGGCGATTTCGTTCCAATTCACATTCCAAGTAATATCCGGCATGCTAATTACATTGCCGGTTGCCAAATTGAATTATCTCTTATAGTTTCCGAGATATGGACTATCGATAATTTACACCTTAGGCTCTGCTTCTAACTTGGGCCCAAATTGTAAAATGGTCTTATCTATTGGCGATTTCGTTCCAATTCACATTCCAAGTAATATTCGGCATGCTAATTACATTGCCGGTTGCCAAATTGCATTATCTCTTATAGTTTCCGAGATATGGACTATCGATAATTTACACCTTAGGCTCTGCTTCTAACTTGGGCCCAAATTGTAAAATGGTCTTATCTATTGGCGATTTCGTTCCAATTCACATTCCAAGTAATATTCGGCATGCTAATTACATTGCCGGTTGCCAAATTGCATTATCTCTTATAGTTTCCGAGATATGGACTATCGATAATTTACACCTTAGGCTCTGCTTCTAACTTGGGCCCAAATTGTAAAATGGTCTTATCTATTGGCGATTTCGTCCCAATTTACATTCCAAGTGATATTCGGCATGCTAATTACATTGCCGGTTGCGAAATTGCATTATCTCTTATAGTTTCCGAGATATGGACTATCAATAAATTACACCTTAGGCTCTGCTTCTAACTTGGGCCCAAATTTTAAAATGGCCTTATCTATTGGCGATTTCGTTCCAATTCACATTCCAAGTAATATTCGGCATGCTAATTACATTGCCGGTTGCCAAATTGCATTATCTCTTATAGTTTCCGAGATATGGACTATCGATAATTTACACCTTAGGCTCTGCTTCTAACTTGGGCCCAAATTGTAAAATGGTCTTATCTATTGGCGATTTCGTTCCAATTCACATTCCTAGTAATATTCGGCATGCTAATTACATTGCCGGTTGCCAAATTGCATTATCTCTTATAGTTTCCGAGATATGGACTATCGATAATTTACACCTTAGGCTCTGCTTCTAACTTGGGCCCAAATTGTAAAATGGTCTTATCTATTGGCGATTTCGTTCCAATTCACATTCCAAGTAATATTCGGCATGCTAATTACATTGCCGGTTGCCAAATTGCATTATCTCTTATAGTTTCCGAGATATGGACTATCGATAATTTACACCTTAGGCTCTGCTTCTAACTTGGGCCCAAATTGTAAAATGGTCTTATCTATTGGCGATTTCGTTCCAATTCACATTCCGAGTAATATTCGGCATGCTAATTACATTGCCGGTTGCCAAATTGCATTATCTCTTATAGTTTCCGAGATATGGACTATCGATAATTTACACCTTAGGCTCTGCTTCTAACTTGGGCCCAAATTGTAAAATGGTCTTCTCTATTGGCGATTTCGTTCCAATTCACATTCCAAGTAATATTCGGCATGCTAATTACATTGCCGGTTGCCAAATTGCATTACCTCTTATAGTTTCCGAGATATGGACTATCGATAATTTACACCTTAGGCTCTGCTTCTAACTTGGGCCCAAATTGTAAAATCGTCTTATCTATTGGCGATTTCGTTCCAATTCACATTCCAAGTAATATTCGGCATGCTAATTACATTGCCGGTTGCCAAATTGCATTATCTCTTATAGTTTCCGAGATATGGACTATCGGTAATTTACACCTTAGGCTCTGCTTCTAACTTGGGCCCAAATTGTAAAATGGTCTTATCTATTGGCGATTTCGTTCCAATTCACATTCCAAGTAATATCCGGCATTGTAATTACATTGCCGGTTGCCAAATTGAATTATCTCTTATAGTTTCCGAGATATGGACTATCGATAATTTACACCTTAGGCTCTGCTTCTAACTTGGGCCCAAATTGTAAAATGGTCTTACCTATTGGCGATTTCGTTCCAATTCACATTCCAAGTAATATTCGGCTTGCTAATTACATTGCCGGTTGCCAAATTGCATTATCTCTTATAGTTTCCGAGATATGGACTATCGATAATTTACACCTTAGGCTCTGCTTCTAACTTGGGCCCAAATTGTAAAATGGTCTTATCTATTGGCGATTTCGTTCCAATTCACATTCCAAGTAATATTCGGCATGCTAATTACATTGCCGGTTGCCAAATTGCATTATCTCTTATAGTTTCCGAGATATGGACTATCGATAATTTACACCTTAGGCTCTGCTTCTAACTTGGGCCCAAATTGTAAAATGGTCTTATCTATTGGCGATTTCGTTCCAATTCACATTCCAAGTAATATCCGGCATGCTAATTACATTGCCGGTTGCCAAATTGAATTATCTCTTATAGTTTCCGAGATATGGACTATCGATAATTTACACCTTAGGCTCTGCTTCTAACTTGGGCCCAAATTGTAAAATGGTCTTATCTATTGGCGATTTCGTTCCAATTCACATTCCAAGTAATATTCGGCATGCTAATTACATTGCCGGTTGCCAAATTGCATTATCTCTTATAGTTTCCGAGATATGGACTATCGATAATTTACACCTTAGGCTCTGCTTCTAACTTGGGCCCAAATTGTAAAATGGTCTTATCTATTGGCGATTTCGTTCCAATTCACATTCCAAGTAATATTCGGCATGCTAATTACATTGCCGGTTGCCAAATTGCATTATCTCTTATAGTTTCCGAGATATGGACTATCGATAATTTACACCTTAGGCTCTGCTTCTAACTTGGGCCCAAATTGTAAAATGGTCTTATCTATTGGCGATTTCGTCCCAATTTACATTCCAAGTGATATTCGGCATGCTAATTACATTGCCGGTTGCGAAATTGCATTATCTCTTATAGTTTCCGAGATATGGACTATCAATAATTTACACCTTAGGCTCTGCTTCTAACTTGGGCCCAAATTTTAAAATGGCCTTATCTATTGGCGATTTCGTTCCAATTCACATTCCAAGTAATATTCGGCATGCTAATTACATTGCCGGTTGCCAAATTGCATTATCTCTTATAGTTTCCGAGATATGGACTATCGATAATTTACACCTTAGGCTCTGCTTCTAACTTGGGCCCAAATTGTAAAATGGTCTTCTCTATTGGCGATTTCGTTCCAATTCACATTCCAAGTAATATTCGGCATGCTAATTACATTGCCGGTTGCCAAATTGCATTATCTCTTATAGTTTCCGAGATATGGACTATCGATAATTTACACCTTAGGCTCTGCTTCTAACTTGGGCCCAAATTGTAAAATGGTCTTCTCTATTGGCGATTTCGTTCCAATTCACATTCCAAGTAATATTCGGCATGCTAATTACATTGCCGGTTGCCAAATTGCATTATCTCTTATAGTTTCCGAGATATGGACTATCGATAATTTACACCTTAGGCTCTGCTTCTAACTTGGGCCCAAATTGTAAAATGGTCTTCTCTATTGGCGATTTCGTTCCAATTCACATTCCAAGTAATATTCGGCATGCTAATTACATTGCCGGTTGCCAAATTGCATTATCTCTTATAGTTTCCGAGATATGGACTATCGATAATTTACACCTTAGGCTCTGCTTCTAACTTGGGCCCAAATTGTAAAATCGTCTTATCTATTGGCGATTTCGTTCCAATTCACATTCCAAGTAATATTCGGCATGCTAATTACATTGCCGGTTGCCAAATTGCATTATCTCTTATAGTTTCCGAGATATGGACTATCGGTAATTTACACCTTAGGCTCTGCTTCTAACTTGGGCCCAAATTGTAAAATGGTCTTATCTATTGGCGATTTCGTTCCAATTCACATTCCAAGTAATATCCGGCATGCTAATTACATTGCCGGTTGCCAAATTGAATTATCTCTTATAGTTTCCGAGATATGGACTATCGATAATTTACACCTTAGGCTCTGCTTCTAACTTGGGCCCAAATTGTAAAATGGTCTTACCTATTGGCGATTTCGTTCCAATTCACATTCCAAGTAATATTCGGCTTGCTAATTACATTGCCGGTTGCCAAATTGCATTATGTCTTATAGTTTCCGAGATATGGACTATCGATAATTTACACCTTAGGCTCTGCTTCTAACTTGGGCCCAAATTGTAAAATGGTCTTATCTATTGGCGATTTCGTTCCAATTCACATTCCAAGTAATATTCGGCATGCTAATTACATTGCCGGTTGCCAAATTGCATTATCTCTTATAGTTTCCGAGATATGGACTATCGATAATTTACACCTTAGGCTCTGCTTCTAACTTGGGCCCAAATTGTAAAATTGTCTTATCTATTGGCGATTTCGTTCCAATTCACATTCCAAGTAATATCCGGCATGCTAATTACATTGCCGGTTGCCAAATTGAATTATCTCTTATAGTTTCCGAGATATGGACTATCGATAATTTACACCTTAGGCTCTGCTTCTAACTTGGGCCCAAATTGTAAAATGGTCTTATCTATTGGCGATTTCGTTCCAATTCACATTCCAAGTAATATTCGGCATGCTAATTACATTGCCGGTTGCCAAATTGCATTATCTCTTATAGTTTCCGAGATATGGACTATCGATAATTTACACCTTAGGCTCTGCTTCTAACTTGGGCCCAAATTGTAAAATGGTCTTATCTATTGGCGATTTCGTTCCAATTCACATTCCAAGTGATATTCGGCATGCTAATTACATTGCCGGTTGCCAAATTGCATTATCTCTTATAGTTTCCGAGATATGGACTATCGATAATTTACACCTTAGGCTCTGCTTCTAACTTGGGCCCAAATTGTAAAATGGTCTTATCTATTGGCGATTTCGTCCCAATTTACATTCCAAGTGATATTCGGCATGCTAATTACATTGCCGGTTGCGAAATTGCATTATCTTTTATAGTTTCCGAGATATGGACTATCAATAATTTACACCTTAGGCTCTGCTTCTAACTTGGGCCCAAATTTTAAAATGGCCTTATCTATTGGCGATTTCGTTCCAATTCACATTCCAAGTAATATTCGGCATGCTAATTACATTGCCGGTTGCCAAATTGCATTATCTCTTATAGTTTCCGAGATATGGACTATCGATAATTTACACCTTAGGCTCTGCTTCTAACTTGGGCCCAAATTGTAAAATGGTCTTATCTATTGGCGATTTCGTTCCAATTCACATTCCTAGTAATATTCGGCATGCTAATTACATTGCCGGTTGCCAAATTGCATTATCTCTTATAGTTTTCGAGATATGGACTATCGATAATTTACACCTTAGGCTCTGCTTCTAACTTGGGCCCAAATTGTAAAATGGTCTTATCTATTGGCGATTTCGTTCCAATTCACATTCCAAGTAATATTCGGCATGCTAATTACATTGCCGGTTGCCAAATTGCATTATCTCTTATAGTTTCCGAGATATGGACTATCGATAATTTACACCTTAGGCTCTGCTTCTAACTTGGGCCCAAATTGTAAAATGGTCTTATCTATTGGCGATTTCGTTCCAATTCACATTCCGAGTAATATTCGGCATGCTAATTACATTGCCGGTTGCCAAATTGCATTATCTCTTATAGTTTCCGAGATATGGACTATCGATAATTTACACCTTAGGCTCTGCTTCTAACTTGGGCCCAAATTGTAAAATGGTCTTCTCTATTGGCGATTTCGTTCCAATTCACATTCCAAGTAATATTCGGCATGCTAATTACATTGCCGGTTGCCAAATTGCATTACCTCTTATAGTTTCCGAGATATGGACTATCGATAATTTACACCTTAGGCTCTGCTTCTAACTTGGGCCCAAATTGTAAAATCGTCTTATCTATTGGCGATTTCGTTCCAATTCACATTCCAAGTAATATTCGGCATGCTAATTACATTGCCGGTTGCCAAATTGCATTATCTCTTATAGTTTCCGAGATATGGACTATCGGTAATTTACACCTTAGGCTCTGCTTCTAACTTGGGCCCAAATTGTAAAATGGTCTTATCTATTGGCGATTTCGTTCCAATTCACATTCCAAGTAATATCCGGCATTCTAATTACATTGCCGGTTGCCAAATTGAATTATCTCTTATAGTTTCCGAGATATGGACTATCGATAATTTACACCTTAGGCTCTGCTTCTAACTTGGGCCCAAATTGTAAAATGGTCTTACCTATTGGCGATTTCGTTCCAATTCACATTCCAAGTAATATTCGGCTTGCTAATTACATTGCCGGTTGCCAAATTGCATTATCTCTTATAGTTTCCGAGATATGGACTATCGATAATTTACACCTTAGGCTCTGCTTCTAACTTGGGCCCAAATTGTAAAATGGTCTTATCTATTGGCGATTTCGTTCCAATTCACATTCCAAGTAATATTCGGCATGCTAATTACATTGCCGGTTGCCAAATTGCATTATCTCTTATAGATTCCGAGATATGGACTATCGATAATTTACACCTTAGGCTCTGCTTCTAACTTGGGCCCAAATTGTAAAATGGTCTTATCTATTGGCGATTTCGTTCCAATTCACATTCCAAGTAATATCCGGCATGCTAATTACATTGCCGGTTGCCAAATTGAATTATCTCTTATAGTTTCCGAGATATGGACTATCGATAATTTACACCTTAGGCTCTGCTTCTAACTTGGGCCCAAATTGTAAAATGGTCTTATCTATTGGCGATTTCGTTCCAATTCACATTCCAAGTAATATTCGGCATGCTAATTACATTGCCGGTTGCCAAATTGCATTATCTCTTATAGTTTCCGAGATATGGACTATCGATAATTTACACCTTAGGCTCTGCTTCTAACTTGGGCCCAAATTGTAAAATGGTCTTATCTATTGGCGATTTCGTTCCAATTCACATTCTAAGTAATATTCGGCATGCTAATTACATTGAAGGTTGCCAAATTGCATTATCTCTTATAGTTTCCGAGATATGTTCTATCGATAATTTACACCTTAGGCTCTGCTTCTAACTTGGGCCCAAATTGTAAAATCGTCTTATCTATTGGCGATTTCATTCCAATTCACATTCCAAGTAATATTCGGCATGCTAATTACATTGCCGGTTGCCAAATTGCATTATCTCTTATAGTTTCCGAGATATGGACTATCGATAATTTACACCTTAGGCTCTGCTTCTAACTTGGGCCCAAATTGTAAAATGGTCTTATCTATTGGCGATTTCGTTCCAATTCACATTCCAAGTAATATTCGGCATGCTAATTACATTGCCGGTTGCCAAATTGCATTATCTCTTATAGTTTCCGAGATATGGGCTAACGATAATTTACACCTTAGGCTCTGCTTCTAACTTGGGCCCAAATTGTAAAATCGTCTTATCTATTGGCGATTTCGTTCCAATTCACATTCCAAGTAATATGCGGCATGCAATTATATTGCCGGTTGCCAAATTGCATTATCTCTTATAGTTTCCGAGATATGGACTATCGATAATTTACACCTTAGGCTCTGCTTCTAACTTGGGCCCAAATTGTAAAATGGTCTTATCTATTGGCGATTTCGTTCCAATTCACATTCCAAGTAATATCCGGCATGCTAATTACATTGCCGGTTGCCAAATTGAATTATCTCTTATAGTTTCCGAGATATGGACTATCGATAATTTGCACCTTAGGCTCTGCTTCTAACTTGGGCCCAAATTGTAAAATGGTCTTATCTATTGGCGATTTCGTTCCAATTCACATTCCAAGTAATATTCGGCATGCTAATTACATTGCCGGTTGCCAAATTGCATTATCTCTTATAATTTCCGAGATATGGACTATCGGTAATTTACATCTTAGGCTCTGCTTCTAACTTGGGCCCAAATTGTAAAATGGTCTTATCTATTGGCGATTTCGTTCCAATTCACATTCCAAGTAATATTCGGCATGCTAATTACATTGCCGGTTGCCAAATTGCATTATCTCTTATAGTTTCCGAGATATGGACTATCGATAATTTACACCTTAGGCTCTGCTTCTAACTTGGGCCCAAATTGTAAAATGGTCTTATCTATTGCCGATTTCGTTCCAATTCACACTCCAAGTAATATTCGGCATGCTAATTACATTGCCGGTTGCCAAATTGCATTATCTCTTATAGTTTCCGAGATATGGATTTCGATAATTTACACGTTAGGCTCTGCTTCTAACTTGGGCCCAAATTGTAAAATGGTCTTATCTATTGGCGATTTCATTCCAATACACATTCCAAGTAATATTCGGCATGCTAATTACATTGCCGGTTGCCAAATTGCATTATCTCTTATAGTTTCCGAGATATGGACTATCGATAATTTACACCTTAGGCTCTGCTTCTAACTTGGGCCCAAATTGTAAAATGGTCTTATCTATTGGCGATTTCGTTCCAATTCACATTCCAAGTAATATTCGGCTTGCTAATTACATTGCCGGTTGCCAAATTGCATTATCTCTTATAGTTTCCGAGATATGGACTATCGATAATTTACACCTTAGGCTCTGCTTCTAACTTGGGCCCAAATTGTAAAATGGTCTTATCTATTGGCGATTTCGTTCCAATTCACATTCCAAGTAATATTCGGCATGCTAATTACATTGCCGGTTGCCAAATTGCATTATCTCTTATAGTTTCCGAGATATGGACTATCAATAATTTACACCTTAGGCTCTGCTTCTAACTTGGGCCCAAATTGTAAAATGGTCTTATCTATTGGCGATTTAGTTCCAATTCACATTCCATGTAATATTCGGCATGCTAATTACATTGCCGGTTGCCAAATTGAATTATCTCTTATAGTTTCCGAGATATGGACTATCGATAATTTACACCTTAGGCTCTGCTTCTAACTTGGGCCCAAATTGTAAAATGGTCTTATCTATTGGCGATTTCGTTCCAATTCACATTCCAATTAATATTCGGCATGCTAATTACATTGCCGGTTGCCAAATTGCATTATCTCTTATAGTTTCCGAGATATGGACTATTGATAATTTACACCTTAGGCTCTGCTTCTAACTTGGGCCCAAATTGTAAAATGGTCTTATCTATTGCCGATTTCGTTCCAATTCACATTCCAAGTAATATTCGGCATGCTAATTACATTGCCGGTTGCCAAATTGCATTATCTCTTATAGTTTCCGAGATATGGACTATCGATAATTTACACCTTAGGCTCTGCTTCTAACTTGGGCCCAAATTGTAAAATGGTCTTATCTATTGGCGATTTCATTCCAATACACATTCCAAGTAATATTCGGCATGCTAATTACATTGCCGGTTGCCAAATTGCATTATCTCTTATAGTTTCCGAGATATGGACTATCGATAATTTACACCTTAGGCTCTGCTTCTAACTTGGGCCCAAATTGTAAAATGGTCTTATCTATTGGCGATTTCGTTCCAATTCACATTCCAAGTAATATTCGGCATGCTAATTACATTGCCGGTTGCCAAATTGCATTATCTCTTATAGTTTCCGAGATATGGACTATCGATAATTTACACCTTAGGCTCTGCTTCTAACTTAGGCCCAAATTGTAAAATGGTCTTATCTATTGGCGATTTCGTCCCAATTCACATTCCAAGTGATATTCGGCATGCTAAATACATTGCCGGTTGCGAAATTGCATTATCTCTTATAGTTTCCGAGATATGAACTATCAATAATTTACACCTTAGGCTCTGCTTCTAACTTGGGCCCAAATTGTAAAATGGTCTTATCTATTGGCGATTTCGTTCCAATTCACATTCCAAGTAATATTCGGCATGCTAATTACATTGCCGGTTGCCAAATTGCATTATCTCTTATAGTTTCCGAGATATGGACTATCGATAATTTACACCTTAGGCTCTGCTTCTAACTTGGGCCCAAATTGTAAAATGGTCTTATCTATTGGCGATTTCGTTCCAATTCACATTCCAAGTAATATTCGGCATGCTAATTACATTGCCGGTTGCCAAATTGCATTATCTCTTATAGTTTCCGAGATATGGACTAACGATAATTTACACCTTAGGCTCTGCTTCTAACTTGGGCCCAAATTGTAAAATGGTCTTATCTATTGGCGATTTCGTTCCAATTCACATTCCAAGTAATATTCGGCATGCTAATTACATTGCCGGTTGCCAAATTGCATTATCTCTTATAGTTTCCGAGATATGGACTATCGATAATTTACACCTTAGGCTCTGCTTCTAACTTGGGCCCAAATTGTAAAATGGTCTTATCTATTGGCGATTTCGTTCCAATTCACATTCCAAGTGATATTCGGCATGCTAATTACATTGCCGGTTGCGAAATTGCATTATCTCTTATAGTTTCCGAGATATGAACTATCAATAATTTACACCTTAGGCTCTGCTTCTAACTTGGGCCCAAATTGTAAAATGGTCTTATCTATTGGCGATTTCGTTCCAATTCACATTCCAAGTAATATTCGGCATGCTAATTACATTGCCGGTTGCCAAATTGCATTATCTCTTATAGTTTCCGAGATATGGACTATCGATAATTTACACCTTAGGCTCTGCTTCTAACTTGGGCCCAAATTGTAAAATGGTCTTATCTATTGGCGATTTCGTTCCAATTCACATTCCAAGTAATATTCGGCATGCTAATTACATTGCCGGTTGCCAAATTGCATTATCTCTTATAGTTTCCGAGATATGGACTAACGATAATTTACACCTTAGGCTCTGCTTCTAACTTGGGCCCAAATTGTAAAATGGTCTTATCTATTGGCGATTTCGTTCCAATTCACATTCCAAGTAAAATTCGGCATGCTAATTACATTGCCGGTTGCCAAATTGCATTATCTCTTATAGTTTCCGAGATATGGACTATCGATAATTTACACCTTAGGCTCTGCTTCTAACTTGGGCCCAAATTGTAAAATGGTCTTATCTATTGGCGATTTCGTTCCAATTCACATTCCAAGTAATATTCGGCATGCTAATTACATTGCCGGTTGCCAAATTACATTATCTCTTATAGTTTCCGAGATATGGACTATCGATAATTTACACCTTAGGCTCTGCTTCTAACTTGGGCCCAAATTGTAAAATGATCTTATCTATTTTCGATTTCGTTCCAATTCACACTCCAAGTAATATTCGGCATGCTAATTACATTGCCGGTTGCGAAATTGCATTATCTCTTATAGTTTCCGAGATATGGACTATCAATAATTTACACCTTAGGCTCTGCTTCTAACTTGGGCCCAAATTGTAAAATGGTCTTATCTATTGGCGATTTCGTTCCAATTCACATTCCAAGTAATATTCGGCATGCTAATTACATTGCCGGTTGCCAAATTGCATTATCTCTTATAGTTTCCGAGATATGGACTATCGATAATTTACACCTTAGGCTCTGCTTCTAACTTGGGCCCAAATTGTAAAATGGTCTTATCTATTGGCGATTTCGTTCCAATTCACATTCCAAGTAATATTCGGCATGCTAATTACATTGCCGGTTGCCAAATTGCATTATCTCTTATAGTTTCCGAGATATGGACTATCGATAATTTACACCTTAGGCTCTGCTTCTAACTTGGGCCCAAATTGTAAAATGGTCTTATCTATTGGCGATTTCGTTCCAATTCACATTCCAAGTAATATTCGGCATGCTAATTACATTGCCGGTTGCCAAATTGCATTACCTCTTATAGTTTCCGAGATATGGACTATCGATAATTTACACCTTAGGGTCTGCTTCTAACTTGGGCCCAAATTGTAAAATGGTCTTATCTATTGGCGATTTCGTTCCAATTCACATTCCAAGTAATATTCGGCATGCTAATTACATTGCCGGTTGCCAAATTGCTTTATCTCTTATAGTTTCCGAGATATGGACTATCGATAATTTACACCTTAGGCTCTGCTTCTAACTTGGGCCCAAATTGTAAAATGGCCTTCTCTATTGGCGATTTCGTTCCAATTCACATTCCAAGTAATATTCGGCATGCTAATTACATTGCCGGTTGCCAAATTGCATTATCTCTTATAGTTTCCGAGATATGGACTATCAATAATTTACACCTTAGGCTCTGCTTCTAACTTGGGCCCAAATTGTAAAATGGTCTTATCTATTGGCGATTTCGTTCCAATTCACATTCCAAGTAATATTCGGCATGCTAATTACATTGCCGGTTGCCAAATTGAATTATCTCTTATAGTTTCCGAGATATGGACTATCGATAATTTACACCTTAGGCTCTGCTTCTAACTTGGGCCCAAATTGTAAAATGGTCTTATCTATTGGCGATTTCGTTCCAATTCACATTCCAAGTAATATTCGGCATGCTAATTACATTGCCGGTTGCGAAATTGCATTATCTCTTATAGTTTCCGAGATATGGACTATCAATAATTTACACCTTAGGCTCTGCTTCTAACTTGGGCCCAAATTGTAAAATGGTCTTATCTATTGGCGATTTCGTTCCAATTCACATTCCAAGTAATATTCGGCATGCTAATTACATTGCCGGTTGCCAAATTGCATTATCTCTTATAGTTTCCGAGATATGGACTATCGATAATTTACACCTTAGGCTCTGCTTCTAACTTGGGCCCAAATTGTAAAATGGTCTTATCTATTGGCGATTTCGTTCCAATTCACATTCCAAGTAATATTCGGCATGCTAATTACATTGCCGGTTGCCAAATTGCATTATCTCTTATAGTTTCCGAGATATGGACTATCGATAATTTACACCTTAGGCTCTGCTTCTAACTTGGGCCCAAATTGTAAAATGGTCTTATCTATTGGCGATTTCGTTCCAATTCACATTCCAAGTAATATTCGGCATGCTAATTACATTGCCGGTTGCCAAATTGCATTACCTCTTATAGTTTCCGAGATATGGACTATCGATAATTTACACCTTAGGCTCTGCTTCTAACTTGGGCCCAAATTGTAAAATGGTCTTATCTATTGGCGATTTCGTTCCAATTCACATTCCAAGTAATATTCGGCATGCTAATTACATTGCCGGTTGCCAAATTGCTTTATCTCTTATAGTTTCCGAGATATGGACTATCGATAATTTACACCTTAGGCTCTGCTTCTAACTTGGGCCCAAATTGTAAAATGGCCTTCTCTATTGGCGATTTCGTTCCAATTCACATTCCAAGTAATATTCGGCATGCTAATTACATTGCCGGTTGCCAAATTGCATTATCTCTTATAGTTTCCGAGATATGGACTATCAATAATTTACACCTTAGGCTCTGCTTCTAACTTGGGCCCAAATTGTAAAATGGTCTTATCTATTGGCGATTTCGTTCCCATTCACATTCCAAGTAATATTCGGCATGCTAATTACATTGCCGGTTGCCAAATTGAATTATCTCTTATAGTTTCCGAGATATGGACTATCGATAATTTACATCTTAGGCTCTGCTTTTAACTTGGGCCCAAATTGTAAAATCGTCTTATCTATTGGCGATTTCGTTCCAATTCACATTCCAAGTAATATTCGGCATGCTAATTACATTGCCGGTTGCCAAATTGCATTATCTCTTATAGTTTCCGAGATATGGACTATCGATAATTTACACCTTAGGCTCTGCTTCTAACTTGGGCCCAAATAGTAAAATGGCCTTCTCTATTGGCGATTTCGTTCCAATTCACATTCCAAGTAATATTCGGCATGCTAATTACATTGCCGGTTGCCAAATTGCATTATCTCTTATAGTTTCCGAGATATGGACTATCAATAATTTACACCTTAGGCTCTGCTTCTAACTTGGGCCCAAATTGTAAAATGGTCTTATCTATTGGCGATTTCGTTCCAATTCACATTCCAAGTAATATTCGGCATGCTAATTACATTGCCGGTTGCCAAATTGAAATATCTCTTATAGTTTCCGAGATATGGACTATCGATAATTTACACCTTACTCTCTGCTTCTAACTTGGGCCCAAATTGTAAAATGGTCTTACCTATTGGCGATTTCGTTCCAATTCACATTCCAAGTAATATTCGGCATGCTAATTACATTGCCGGTTGCCAAATTGCATTATCTCTTATAGTTTCCGAGATATGGACTATCGATAATTTACACCTTAGGCTCTGCTTCTAACTTGGGCCCAAATTGTAAAATGGTCTTATCTATTGGCGATTTCGTTCCAATTCACATTCCAAGTAATATTCGGCATGCTAATTACATTGCCGGTTGCCAAATTGCATTATCTCTTATAGTTTCCGAGATATGGACTATCGATAATTTACACCTTAGGCTCTGCTTCTAACTTGGGCCCAAATTGTAAAATGGTCTTATCTATTGGCGATTTCGTTCCAATTCACATTCCAAGTAATATCCGGCATGCTAATTACATTGCCGGTTGCCAAATTGAATTATCTCTTATAGTTTCCGAGATATGGACTATCGATAATTTACACCTTAGGCTCTGCTTCTAACTTGGGCCCAAATTGTAAAATGGTCTTATCTATTGGCGATTTCGTTCCAATTCACATTCCAAGTAATATTCGGCATGCTAATTACATTGCCGGTTGCCAAATTGCATTATCTCTTATAGTTTCCGAGATATGGACTATCGATAATTTACATCTTAGGCTCTGCTTCTAACTTGGGCCCAAATTGTAAAATGGTCTTATCTATTGGCGATTTCGTTCCAATTCACATTCCAAGTAATATTCGGCATGCTAATTACATTGCCGGTTGCCAAATTGCATTATCTCTTATAGTTTCCGAGATATGGACTAACGATAATTTACACCTTAGGCTCTGCTTCTAACTTGGGCCCAAATTGTAAAATGGTCTTATCTATTGGCGATTTCGTTCCAATTCACATTCCAAGTAATATTCGGCATGCTAATTACATTGCCGGTTGCCAAATTGCATTATCTCTTATAGTTTCCGAGATATGGACTATCGATAATTTACACCTTAGGCTCTGCTTCTAACTTGGGCCCAAATTGTAAAATGGTCTTATCTATTGGCGATTTCGTTCCAATTCACATTCCAAGTGATATTCGGCATGCTAATTACATTGCCGGTTACGAAATTGCATTATCTCTTATAGTTTCCGAGATATGGACTATCAATAATTTACACCTTAGGCTCTGCTTCTAACTTGGGCCCAAATTGTAAAATGGTCTTATCTATTGGCGATTTCGTTCCAATTCACGTTCCAAGTAATATTCGGCATGCTAATTACATTGCCGGTTGCCAAATTGCATTATCTCTTATAGTTTCCGAGATATGGACTATCGATAATTTACACCTTAGGCTCTGCTTCTAACTTGGGCCCAAATTGTAAAATGGTCTTATCTATTGGCGATTTCGTTCCAATTCACATTCCAAGTAATATTCGGCATGCTAATTACATTGCCGGTTGCCATATTGCATTATCTCTTATAGTTTCCGAGATATGGACTAACGGTAATTTACACCTTAGGCTCTGCTTCTAACTTGGGCCCAAATTGTAAAATGGTCTTATCTATTGGCGATTTCGTTCCAATTCACATTCCAAGTAAAATTCGGCATGCTAATTACATTGCCGGTTGCCAAATTGCATTATCTCTTATAGTTTCCGAGATATGGACTATCGATAATTTACACCTTAGGCTCTGCTTCTAACTTGGGCCCAAATTGTAAAATGGTCTTATCTATTGGCGATTTCGTTCCAATTCACATTCCAAGTAATATTCGGCATGCTAATTACATTGCCGGTTGCCAAATTGCATTATCTCTTATAGTTTCCGAGATATGGACTATCGATAATTTACACCTTAGGCTCTGCTTCTAACTTGGGCCCAAATTGTAAAATGATCTTATCTATTAGCGATTTCGTTCCAATTCACACTCCAAGTAATATTCGGCATGCTAATTACATTGCCGGTTGCGAAATTGCATTATCTCTTATAGTTTCCGAGATATGGACTATCAATAATTTACACCTTAGGCTCTGCTTCTAACTTGGGCCCAAATTGTAAAATGGTCTTATCTATTGGCGATTTCGTTCCAATTCACATTCCAAGTAATATTCGGCATGCTAATTACATTGCCGGTTGCCAAATTGCATTATCTCTTATAGTTTCCGAGATATGGACTATCGATAATTTATACCTTAGGCTCTGCTTCTAACTTGGGCCCAAATTGTAAAATGGTCTTATCTATTGGCGATTTCGTTCCAATTCACATTCCAAGTAATATTCGGCATGCTAATTACATTGCCGGTTGCCAAATTGCATTATCTCTTATAGTTTCCGAGATATGGACTATCGATAATTTACACCTTAGGCTCTGCTTCTAACTTGGGCCCAAATTGTAAAATGGTCTTATCTATTGGCGATTTCGTTCCAATTCACATTCCAAGTAATATTCGGCATGCTAATTACATTGCCGGTTGCCAAATTGCATTACCTCTTATAGTTTCCGAGATATGGACTATCGATAATTTACACCTTAGGCTCTGCTTCTAACTTGGGCCCAAATTGTAAAATGGTCTTATCTATTGGCGATTTCGTTCCAATTCACATTCCAAGTAATATTCGGCATGCTAATTACATTGCCGGTTGCCAAATTGCATTATCTCTTATAGTTTCCGAGATATGGACTATCGATAATTTACACCTTAGGCTCTGCTTCTAACTTGGGCCCAAATTGTAAAATGGCCTTCTCTATTGGCGATTTCGTTCCAATTCACATTCCAAGTAATATTCGGCATGCTAATTACATTGCCGGTTGCCAAATTGCATTATCTCTTATAGTTTCCGAGATATGGACTATCAATAATTTACACCTTAGGCTCTGCTTCTAACTTGGGCCCAAATTGTAAAATGGTCTTATCTATTGGCGATTTCGTTCCAATTCACATTCCAAGTAATATTCGGCATGCTAATTACATTGCCGGTTGCCAAATTGAATTATCTCTTATAGTTTCCGAGATATGGACTATCGATAATTTACACCTTAGGCTCTGCTTCTAACTTGGGCCCAAATTGTAAAATGGTCTTACCTATTGGCGATTTCGTTCCAATTCACATTCCAAGTAATATTCGGCATGCTAATTACATTGCCGGTTGCCAAATTGCATTATCTCTTATAGTTTGCGAGATATGGACTATCGATAATTTACACCTTAGGCTCTGCTTCTAACTTGGGCCCAAATTGTAAAATCGTCTTATCTATTGGCGATTTCGTTCCAATTCACATTCCAAGTAATATTCGGCATGCTAATTACATTGCCGGTTGCCAAATTGCATTATCTCTTATAGTTTCCGAGATATGGACTATCGATAATTTACATCTTAGGCTCTGCTTCTAACTTGGGCCCAAATTGTAAAATCGTCTTATCTATTGGCGATTTCGTTCCAATTCACATTCCAAGTAATATTCGGCATGCTAATTACATTGCCGGTTGCCAAATTGCATTATCTCTTATAGTTTCCGAGATATGGACTATCGATAATTTACACCTTAGGCTCTGCTTCTAACTTGGGCCCAAATTCTAAAATGGTCTTATCTATTGGCGATTTCGTTCCAATTCACATTCCAAGTAATATCCGGCATGCTAATTACATTGCCGGTTGCCAAATTGAATTATCTCTTATAGTTTCCGAGATATGGACTATCGATAATTTACACCTTAGGCTCTGCTTCTAACTTGGGCCCAAATTGTAAAATGGTCTTATCTATTGGCGATTTCGTTCCAATTCACATTCCAAGTAATATTCGGCATGCTAATTACATTGCTGGTTGCCAAATTGCATTATCTCTTATAGTTTCCGAGATATGGACTATCGATAATTTACATCTTAGGCTCTGCTTCTAACTTGGGCCCAAATTGTAAAATGGTCTTATCTATTGGCGATTTCGTTCCAATTCACATTCCAAGTAATATTCGGCATGCTAATTACATTGCCGGTTGCCAAATTGCATTATCTCTTATAGTTTCCGAGATATGGACTATCGATAATTTACACCTTAGGCTCTGCTTCTAACTTGGGCCCAAATTGTAAAATGGTCTTATCTATTGGCGATTTCGTTCCAATTCACATTCCAAGTAATATTCGGCATGCTAATTACATTGCCGGTAGCCAAATTGCATTATCTCTTATAGTTTCCGAGATATGGACTATCGATAATTTACACCTTATGCTCTGCTTCTAACTTGGGCCCAAATTGTAAAATGGTCTTATCTATTGGCGATTTCGTTCCAATTCACATTCCAAGTAATATTCGGCATGCTAATTACATTGCCGGTTGCCAAATTGCATTATCTCTTATAGTTTCCGAGATATGGACTATCGATAATTTACATCTTAGGCTCTGCTTCTAACTTGGGCCCAAATTGTAAAATGGTCTTATCTATTGGCGATTTCGTTCCAATTCACATTCCAAGTAATATTCGGCATGCTAATTACATTGCCGGTTGCCAAATTGCATTATCTCTTATAGTTTCCGAGATATGGACTATCGAAATTTTACACCTTAGAGTCTGTTTCTAACTTGGGTCCAAATTGTAAAATGGTCTTACGAATTAGCGATTTCGTTCCAATTCACATTCCAAGTAATATTCGGCATGCTAATTACGTTGCCGATAGCCAAATTGCATTATCTCTTATAGTTTCCGAGATATGGACTATCGACATCTGACAATATTGGCTCTGCTTCTAACTTGGGCCAGAATTGTAAAATGGTCTTATGAATTAGCGATTTCGTTCCAATTCACATTCCAAGTAATATTCGGCATGCTAATTACATTGCCGATTGCCAAATTGCATTATCTCTCATAGTTTCCGAGATATGGACAATCGAAGTTTTACACCTTAGAGTCTGTTTCTGACTGGGGTCAAAATTGTAAAATGGTCTTACGAATTAGCGATTTCGTTCCAATTCACATTCCAAGTAATATTCGGCATGCTAATTACGTTGCCGATTGCCAAATTGCATTATCTCTTATAGTTTCCGAGATATGGACAATCGAAAATTTACACCTTAGAGTCTGTTTCTGACTTGGGTCCAAATTGTAAAATGGTCTTACGAACTAGCGATTTCGTTCCAATTCACATTCCAAGTAATATTCGGCATGCTATTTACGCTGCCGATTGCCAAATTGCATTATCTCTTATAGTTTCCGAAATATGGACTATCGACATGTAACAATATAGGCTCTGCTTCTAACTTGGGCCAGAATTGTAAAATGGTCTTTTGAATTAGCGATTTCGTTCCAATTCACATTCCAAGTAATATTCGGCATGCTAATTACGTTGCCGATTGCCAAATTGCATTATCTCTTATAGTTTCCGAAATATGGACAATCGAAATTTTACACCTTAGAATCTGTTTCTAACTGGGGTCAAAATTGTAAAATGGTCTTACGAATTAGCGATTTCGTTCCAATTCACATTCCAAGTAATATTCGGCACGCTAATTACGTTGCCGATTGCCAAATTGCATTATCTCTTATAGTTTCCGAGATATGGACTATCGACATCTGACAATATTGGCTCTGCTTCTAACTTGGGCCAGAATTGTAAAATAGTCTTATGAATCAGCGATTTCGTTCCAATTCACATTCCAAGTAATATTCGGCATGCTAATTACGCTGCCGATTGCCAAATTGCATTATCTCTTATAGTTTCCGAGATATGGACAATCGAAATTTTACACCATAGAGTCTGCTTCTAACTGGGGTCAAAATTGTAAAATGGTCTTACGAATTAGCGATTTCGTTCCAATTCACATTCCAAGTAATATTCGGCATGCTATTTACGCTGCCGATTGCCAAATTGCATTATCTCTTATAGTTTCCGAGATATGGACTATCGACATCTAACAATATAGGCTCTGTTTCTAACTGGGGTCAAAATTGTAAAATGGTCTTCGATATTAGCGATTTCGTTCCAATTCACATTCCAAGTAATATTCGGCATGCTAATTACGTTGCCGATTGCCAAATTGCATTATCTCTTATAGTTTCCGAGATATGGACTATCGACATCTGACAATATTGGCTCTGCTTCTAACTTGGGCCAGAATTGTAAGATGGTCTTATGTATTAGCGATTTCGCTCCAATTCACATTCCAAGTAATATTCGGCATGCTAATTACGTTGCCGATTGCCAAATTGCATTATCTCTTATAGTTTCCGAGATATGGACGATCGATAATTTACACCTTAGAGTCTGCTTCTAACTGGGGTCAAAATTGTAAAATGGTCTTACGAATTAGCGATTTCGTTCCAATTCACATTCCAAGTAATATTCGGCATGCTAATTACGCTGCCGATTGCCAAATTGCATTATCTCTTATAGTTTCCGAGATATGGACTATCGACATCTAACAAATTTGGCTCTGCTTCTAACTTGGGCCAGAATTGTAAAATGGTCTTATGAGTTAGCGATTTCGTTCCAATTCACATTCCAAGTAATATTCGGCATGCTAATTACGTTGCCGATTGCCAAATTGCATTATCTCTTATAGTTTCCGAGATATGGACTATCGACATCTGACAATATTGGCTCTGCTTCTAACTTGGGCCAGAATTGTAAAATGGTCTTATGAGTTAGCGATTTCGTTCCAATTCACATTCCAAGTAATATTCGGCATGCTAATTACGCTGCCGATTGCCAAATTGCATTATCTCTTATAGTTTACGAGATATGGACTATCGACATCTGACAACATTGGCTCTGCTTCTAACTTGGGCCAGAATTGTAAAATGGTCTTATGAGTTAGCGATTTCGTTCCAATTCACATTCCAAGTAATATTCGGCATGCTAATTACGCTGCCGATTGCCAAATTGCATTATCTCTTATAGTTTACGAGATATGGACTATCGACATCTGACAATATTGGCTCTGCTTCTAACTTGGGCCAGAATTGTAAAATGGTCTTATGAATTAGCGATTTCGTTCCAATTCACATTCCAAGTAATATTCGGCATGCTAATTACGCTGCCGATTGCCAAATTGCATTATCTCTCATAGTTTCCGAGATATGGACAATCGAAATTTTACACCTTAGAGTCTGTTTCTGACTTGGGTCCAAATTGTAAAATGGTCTTACGAATTAGCGATTTCGTTCCAATTCACATTCCAAGTAATATTCGGCATGCTAATTACGTTGCCGATTGCCAAATTGCATTATCTCTTATAGTTTCCGAGATATGGACAATCGAAATTTTACACCTTAGAGTCTGTTTCTAACTTGGGTCAAAATTGTAAAATGGTCTTACGAATTAGCGATTTCGTTCCAATTCACATTCCAAGTAATATTCGGCATGCTAATTACGTTGCCGATTGCCAAATTGCATTATCTCTTATAGTTTCCGAGATATGGACAATCGAAAATTTACACCTTAGAGTCTGTTTCTGACTGGGGTCAAAATTGTAAAATGGTCTTACGAATTAGCGATTTCGTTCCAATTCACATTCCAAGTAATATTCGGCATACTAATTACGTTGCCGATAGCCAAATTGCATTATCTCTTATAGTTTCCGAGATATGGACTATCGACATCTGACACATATGGCTCTGCTTCTAACTTGGGCCAGAATTGTAAAATGGTCTTATGAATTAGCGATTTCGTTCCAATTCACATTCCAAGTAATATTCGGCATGCTAATTACGCTGCCGATTGCCAAATTGCATTATCTCTCATAGTTTCCGAGATATGGACAATCGAAAATTTACACCTTAGAGTCTGTTTCTGACTTGGGTCAAAATTGTAAAATGGTCTTACGAATTAGCGATTTCGTTCCAATTCACATTCCAAGTAATATTCGGCATGCTAATTACGTTGCCGATTGCCAAATTGCATTATCTCTTATAGTTTCCGAGATATGGACAATCGAAATTTTACACCTTAGAGTCTGTTTCTTACTTGGGTCAAAATTGTAAAATGGTCTTACGAACTAGCGATTTCGTTCCAATTCACATTCCAAGTAATATTCGGCATGCTATTTACGCTGCCGATTGCCAAATTGCATTATCTCTTATAGTTTCCGAAATATGGACTATCGACATGTAACAATATAGGCTCTGCTTCTAACTTGGGCCAGAATTGTAAAATGGTCTTATGAATTAGCGATTTCGTTCCAATTCACATTCCAAGTAATATTCGGCATGCTAATTACGTTGCCGATTGCCAAATTGCATTATCTCTTATAGTTTCCGAAATATGGACAATCGAAAATTTACACCTTAGAATCTGTTTCTAACTGGGGTCAAAATTGTAAAATGGTCTTACGAATTAGCGATTTCGTTCCAATTCACATTCCAAGTAATATTCGGCACGCTAATTACGTTGCCGATTGCCAAATTGCATTATCTCTTATAGTTTCCGAGATATGGACTATCGACATCTGACAATATTGGCTCTGCTTCTAACTTGGGCCAGAATTGTAAAATAGTCTTATGAATCAGCGATTTCGTTCCAATTCACATTCCAAGTAATATTCGGCATGCTAATTACGCTGCCGATTGCCAAATTGCATTATCTCTTATAGTTTCCGAGATATGGACAATCGAAAATTTACACCATAGAGTCTGTTTCTAACTTGGGCCCAAATTGTAAAATGGTCTTACGAATTAGCGATTTCGTTCCAATTCACATTCCAAGTAATATTCGGCATGCTATTTACGCTGCCGATTGCCAAATTGCATTATCTCTTATAGTTTCCGAGATATGAACTATCGACATCTAACAATATAGGCTCTGTTTCTAACTTGGGTCAAAATTGTAAAATGGTCTTACGAATTAGCGATTTGGTTCCAATTCACATTCCAAGTAATATTCGGCATGCTAATTACGTTGCCGATTGCCAAATTGCATTATCTCTTATAGTTTCCGAGATATGGACTATCGACATCTGACAATATTGGCTCTGCTTCTAACTTGGGCCAGAATTGTAAGATGGTCTTATGTATTAGCGATTTCGCTCCAATTCACATTCCAAGTAATATTCGGCATGCTAATTACGTTGCCGATTGCCAAATTGCATTATCTCTTATAGTTTCCGAGATATGGACTATCGACATTTAACAAAATTGGCTCTGCTTCTAACTTGGGCCAGAATTGTAAAATGGTCTTATGAATTAGCGATTTCGTTCCAATTCACATTCCAAGTAATATTCGGCATGCTAATTACGTTGCCGATTGCCAAATTGCATTATCTCTTATAGTTTCCGAGATATGGACTATCGACATCTGACAATATTGGCTCTGCTTCTAACTTGGGCCAGAATTGTAAAATGGTCTTATGAGTTAGCGATTTCGTTCCAATTCACATTCCAAGTAATATTCGGCATGCTAATTACGCTGCCGATTGCCAAATTGCATTATCTCTTATAGTTTACGAGATATGGACTATCGACATCTGACAATATTGGCTCTGCTTCTAACTTGGGCCAGAATTGTAAAATGGTCTTATGAATTAGCGATTTCGCTCCAATTCACATTCCAAGTAATATTCGGCATGCTAATTACGTTGCCGATTGCCAAATTGCATTATCTCTTATAGTTTCCGAGATATGGACTATCGACATCTAACAATATTGGCTCTGCTTCTAACTTGGGCCAGAATTGTAAAATGGTCTTATGAATTAGCGATTTCGCTCCAATTCACATTCCAAGTAATATTCGGCATGCTAATTACGCTGCCGATTGCCAAATTGCATTATCTCTTATAGTTTACGAGATATGGACTATCGACATCTAACAATATTGGCTCTGCTTCTAACTTGGGCCAGAATTGTAAAATGGTCTTATGAGTTAGCGATTTCGCTCCAATTCACATTCTAAGTAATATTCGGCATGCTAATTACGTTGCCGATTGCCAAATTGCATTATCACTTATAGTTTCCGAGATATGGACTATCGAAATTTTACACCTTAGAGTCTGTTTCTAACTTGGGTCAAAATTGTAAAATGGTCTTACGAATTAGCGATTTCGTTTTAATTCACATTCCAAGTAATATTCGGCATGCTAATTACGCTGCCGATTGCCAAATTGCATTATCTCTTATAGTTTCCGAGATATGGACTATCGACATCTAACAATATTGGCTCTGCTTCTAACTTGGGCCAGAATTGTAAAATGGTCTTATGAATTAGCGATTTCGCTCCAATTCACATTCCAAGTAATATTCGGCATGCTAATTACGCTGCCGATTGCCAAATTGCATTATCTCTTATAGTTTCCGAGATATGGACTATCGACATCTAACAATATTGGCTCTGCATCTAACTTGGTCCAGAATTGTAAAATGGTCTTATGAGTTAGCGATTTCGCCCCAATTCACATTCTAAGTAATATTCGGCATGCTAATTACGTTGCCGATTGCCAAATTGCATTATCTCTTATAGTTTCCGAGATATGGACAATCGAAATTTTACACCTTAGAGTCTGCTTCTAACTGGTGTCAAAATTGTAAAATGGTCTTACGAATTAGCGATTTCGTTCCAATTCACATTCCAAGTAATATTCGGCATGCTAATTACGCTGCCGATTGCCAAACTACATTATCTCTTATAGTTTCCGAGGTATGGACAATCGAAATTTTACACCTTAGAGTCTGCTTCTAACTTGGGTCAAAATTGTATAATGGTCTTACGAATTAGCGATTTCGTTCCAATTCACATTCCAAGTAATATTCGGCATGCTAATTACGTTGCCGATTGCCAAATTGCATTATCTCTTATAGTTTCCGAGATATGGACTATCGACATCTGACAATATTGGCTCTGCTTCTAACTTGGGCCAGAATTGTAAAATGGTCTTATGAATTAGCGATTTCGTTCCAATTCACATTCCAAGTAATATTCGGCATGCTAATTACGCTGCCGATTGCCAAATTGCATTATCTCTCATAGTTTCCGAGATATGGACAATCGAAATTTTACACCTTAGAGTCTGTTTCTGACTTGGGTCAAAATTGTAAAATGGTCTTACGAATTAGCGATTTCGTTCCAATTCACATTCCAAGTAATATTCGGCATGCTAATTACGTTGCCGATTGCCAAATTGCATTATCTCTTATAGTTTCCGAGATATGGATTATCGACATCTTACAATATTGGCTCTGCTTCTAACTTGGGCCAAAATTGTAAAATGGTCTTATGAATTAGCGATTTCGTTCCAATTCACATTCCAAGTAATATTCGGCATGCTAATTACGTTGCCGATTGCCAAATTGCATTATCTCTTATAGTTTCCGAGATATGGACAATCGAAATTTTACACCTTAGACTCTGTTTCTAACTTGGGCCAAAATTGTAAAATGGTCTTATGAATTTGCGATTTGGATCCAATTCACATTCCAAGTAATATTCGGCATGCTATTTACGCTGCCGATTGCCAAATTGCATTATCTCTTATAGTTTCCGAGATATGGACTATCGACATCTAACAATATAGGCTCTGCTTCTAACTTGGGCCAGAATTGTAAAATGGTCTTATGAATTAGCGATTTCGTTCCAATTCACATTCCAAGTAATATTCGGCATGCTAATTACGTTGCCGATTGCCAAATTGCATTATCTCTTATAGTTTCCGAAATATGGACAATCGAAATTTTACAACTTAGAGTCTGTTTCTAACTTGGGTCAAAATTGTAAAATGGTCTTACGAATTAGCGATTTCGTTCCAATTCACATTCCAAGTAATATTCGGCATGCTAATTACGTTGCCGATTGCCAAATTGCATTATCTCTTATAGTTTCCGAGATATGGACTATCGACATCTGACAATATTGGCTCTGCTTCTAACTTGGGCCAGAATTGTAAAATGGTCTTATGAATCAGCGATTTCGTTCCAATTCACATTCCAAGTAATATTCGGCATGCTAATTACGCTGCCGATTGCCAAATTGCATTATCTCTTATAGTTTCCGAGATATGGACAATCGAAATTTTACACCTTAGAGTCTGTTTCTAACTTGGGTCAAAATTGTAAAATGGTCTTACGAATTAGCGATTTCGTTCCAATTCACATTCCAAGTAATATTCGGCATGCTAATTACGTTGCCGATTGCCAAATTGCATTATCCCTTATAGTTTCCGAGATATGGACTATCGACATCTGACAATATTGGCTCTGCTTCTAACTTGGGCCAGAATTGTAAAATGGTCTTATGAATTAGCGATTTCGTTCCAATTCACATTCCAAGTAATATTCGGCATGCTAATTACGTTGCCGATTGCCAAATTGCATTATCTCTTATAGTTTCCGAGATATGGACTATCGACATCTGACAATATTGGCTCTGCTTCTAACTTGGGCCAGAATTGTAAAATGGTCTTATGAATTAGCGATTTCGTTGCAATTCACATTCCAAGTAATATTCGGCATGCTAATTACGCTGCCGATTGCCAAATTGCATTATCTCTCATAGTTTCCGAGATATGGACAATCGAAATTTTACACCTTAGAGTCTGTTTCTGACTTGGGTCAAAATTGTAAAATGGTCTTACGAATTAGCGATTTCGTTCCAATTCACATTCCAAGTAATATTCGGCATTCTAATTACGTTGCCGATTGCCAAATTGCATTATCTCTTATAGTTTCCGAGATATGGACTATCGACATCTGACAATATTGGCTCTGCTTCTAACTTGGGCCAGAATTGTAAAATGGTCTTATGAATTAGCGATTTCGTTCCAATTCACATTCCAAGTAATATTCGGCATGCTAATTACGCTGCCGATTGCCAAATTGCATTATCTCTTATAGTTTCCGAGATATGGACTATCGACATTTTACAATATTGGCTCTTCTTCTAACTTGGGTCAAAATTGTAAAATGGTCTTATGAATTAGCGATTTCGCTCCAGTTCACATTCCAAGTAATATTCGGCATGCTAATTACGTTGCCGATTGCCAAATTGCATTATCTCTTATAGTTTCCGAGATATGGACTATCGACATCTTGCAATATTGGCTCTGCTTCTAACTTGGGCCAGAATTGTAAAATGGTCTTATGAATTAGCAATTTCGTTCTAATTCACATTCCAAGTAATATTCGGCATGCTAATTACGTTACCGATTGCCAGATTGCATTATCTCTTATAGTTTCCGAGATATGGACTATCGACATCTTGCAATATTGGCTCTGCTTCTAACTTGGGCCAGAATTGTAAAATGGTCTTATGAATTAGCGATTTCGTTGTAATTCACATTCCAAGTAATATTCGGCATGCTAATTACGTTGCCGATTGCCAAATTGCATTATCTCTTATAGTTTCCGAGATATGGACTATCGACATTTTACAATATTGGCTCTTCTTCTAACTTGGGTCAAAATTGTAAAATGGTCTTATGAATTAGCGATTTCGCTCCAGTTCACATTCCAAGTAATATTCGGCATGCTAGTTACGTTGCCGATTGCCAAATTGCATTATCTCTTATAGTTTCCGAGATATGGACTATCGACATCTTGCAATATTGGCTCTGCTTCTAACTTGGGCCAGAATTGTAAAATGGTCTTATGAATTAGCGATTTCGTTGTAATTCACATTCCAAGTAATATTCGGCATGCTAATTACGTTGCCGATTGCCAAATTGCATTATCTCTTATAGTTTCCGAGATATGGACTATCGACATTTTACAATATTGGCTCTTCTTCTAACTTGGGTCAAAATTGTAAAATGGTCTTATGAATTAGCGATTTCGCTCCAGTTCACATTCCAAGTAATATTCGGCATGCTAATTACGTTGCCGATTGCCAAATTGCATTATCTCTTATAGTTTCCGAGATATGGACTATCGACATTTTACAATATTGGCTCTTCTTCTAACTTGGGTCAAAATTGTAAAATGGTCTTATGAATTAGCGATTTCGTTGTAATTCACATTCCAAGTAATATTCGGCATGCTAATTACGTTGCCGATTGCCAAATTGCATTATCTCTTATAGTTTCCGAGATATGGACTATCGACATTTTACAATATTGGCTCTTCTTCTAACTTGGGCCAGAATTGTAAAATGGTCTTATGAATTAGCGATTTCGCTCCAATTCACATTCCAAGTAATATTCGGCATGCTAATTACGTTGCCGATTGCCAAATTGCATTATCTCTTATAGTTTCCGAGATATGGACTATCGACATCTTGCAATATTGGCTCTGCTTCTAACTTGGGCCAGAATTGTAAAATGGTCTTATGAATTAGCGATTTCGTTGTAATTCACATTCCAAGTAATATTCGGCATGCTAATTACGTTGCCGATTGCCAAATTGCATTATCTCTTATAGTTTCCGAGATATGGACTATCGACATTTTACAATATTGGCTCTTCTTCTAACTTGGGTCAAAATTGTAAAATGGTCTTATGAATTAGCGATTTCGCTCCAGTTCACATTCCAAGTAATATTCGGCATGCTAATTACGTTGCCGATTGCCAAATTGCATTATCTCTTATAGTTTCCGAGATATGGACTATCGACATCTTGCAATATTGGCTCTGCTTCTAACTTGAGCAAGAATTGTAAAATGGTCTCATGAATTAGCGATTTCGTTGTAATTCACATTCCAAGTAATATTCGGCATGCTAATTACGTTGCCGATTGCCAAATTGCATTATCTCTTATAGTTTCCGAGATATGGACTATCGACATTTTACAATATTGGCTCTTCTTCTAACTTGGGTCAAAATTGTAAAATGGCCTTATGAATTAGCGATTTCGCTCCAGTTCACATTCCAAGTAATATTCGGCATGCTAATTACGTTGCCGATTGCCAAATTGCATTATCTCTTATAGTTTCCGAGATATGGACTATCGACATCTTGCAATATTGGCTCTGCTTCTAACTTGGGCCAGAATTGTAAAATGGTCTTATGAATTAGCGATTTCGTTGTAATTCACATTCCAAGTAATATTCGGCATGCTAATTACGTTGCCGATTACCAAATTGCATTATCTCTTATAGTTTCCGAGATATGGACTATCGACATCTTGCAATATTGGCTCTGCTTCTAACTTGGGCCAGAATTGTAAAGTGGTCTTATGAATTAGCGATTTCGTTGTAATTCACATTCCAAGTAATATACGGCATGCTAATTACGTTGCCGATTGCCAATTTGCATTATCTCTTATAGTTTCCGAGATATGGACTATCGACATCTTGCAATATTGGCTCTGCTTCTAACTTGGGCCAGAATTGTAAAATGGTCTTATGAATTAGCGATTTCGTTGTAATTCACATTCCAAGTAATATTCGGCATGCTAATTACGTTGCCGATTGCCAAATTGCATTATCTCTTATAGTTTCCGAGATATGGACTATCGACATTTTACAATATTGGCTCTTCTTCTAACTTGGGTCAAAATTGTAAAATGGTCTTATGAATTAGCGATTTCGCTCCAGTTCACATTCCAAGTAATATTCGGCATGCTAATTACGTTGCCGATTGCCAAATTGCATTATCTCTTATAGTTTCCGAGATATGGACTATCGACATTTTACAATATTGGCTCTTCTTCTAACTTGGGTCAAAATTGTAAAATGGTCTTATGAATTAGCGATTTCGTTGTAATTCACATTCCAAGTAATATTCGGCATGCTAATTACGTTGCCGATTGCCAAATTGCATTATCTCTTATAGTTTCCGAGATATGGACTATCGACATTTTACAATATTGGCTCTTCTTCTAACTTGGGCCAGAATTGTAAAATGGTCTTATGAATTAGCGATTTCGCTCCAATTCACATTCCAAGTAATATTCGGCATGCTAATTACGTTGCCGATTGCCAAATTGCATTATCTCTTATAGTTTCCGAGATATGGACTATCGACATCTTGCAATATTGGCTCTGCTTCTAACTTGGGCCAGAATTGTAAAATGGTCTTATGAATTAGCGATTTCGTTGTAATTCACATTCCAAGTAATATTCGGCATGCTAATTACGTTGCCGATTGCCAAATTGCATTATCTCTTATAGTTTCCGAGATATGGACTATCGACATTTTACAATATTGGCTCTTCTTCTAACTTGGGTCAAAATTGTAAAATGGTCTTATGAATTAGCGATTTCGCTCCAGTTCACATTCCAAGTAATATTCGGCATGCTAATTACGTTGCCGATTGCCAAATTGCATTATCTCTTATAGTTTCCGAGATATGGACTATCGACATCTTGCAATATTGGCTCTGCTTCTAACTTGAGCAAGAATTGTAAAATGGTCTCATGAATTAGCGATTTCGTTGTAATTCACATTCCAAGTAATATTCGGCATGCTAATTACGTTGCCGATTGCCAAATTGCATTATCTCTTATAGTTTCCGAGATATGGACTATCGACATTTTACAATATTGGCTCTTCTTCTAACTTGGGTCAAAATTGTAAAATGGCCTTATGAATTAGCGATTTCGCTCCAGTTCACATTCCAAGTAATATTCGGCATGCTAATTACGTTGCCGATTGCCAAATTGCATTATCTCTTATAGTTTCCGAGATATGGACTATCGACATCTTGCAATATTGGCTCTGCTTCTAACTTGGGCCAGAATTGTAAAATGGTCTTATGAATTAGCGATTTCGTTGTAATTCACATTCCAAGTAATATTCGGCATGCTAATTACGTTGCCGATTACCAAATTGCATTATCTCTTATAGTTTCCGAGATATGGACTATCGACATCTTGCAATATTGGCTCTGCTTCTAACTTGGGCCAGAATTGTAAAGTGGTCTTATGAATTAGCGATTTCGTTGTAATTCACATTCCAAGTAATATACGGCATGCTAATTACGTTGCCGATTGCCAATTTGCATTATCTCTTATAGTTTCCGAGATATGGACTATCGACATCTTGCAATATTGGCTCTGCTTCTAACTTGGGCCAGAATTGTAAAATGGTCTTATGAATTAGCGATTTTGTTGTAATTCACATTCCAAGTAATATTCGGCATGCTAATTACGTTGCCGATTGCCAAATTGCATTATCTCTTATAGTTTCCGAGATATGGACTATCGACATCTTGCAATATTGGCTCTGCTTCTAACTTGGGCCAGAATTGTAAAATGGTCTTATGAATTAGCGATTTCGTTGTAATTCACATTCCAAGTAATATTCGGCATGCTAATTACGTTGCCGATTGCCAAATTGCATTATCTCTTATAGTTTCCGAGATATGGACTATCGACATTTTACAATATTGGCTCTGCTTCTAACTTGGGTCAAAATTGTAAAATGGTCTTATGAATTAGCGATTTCGCTCCAATTCACATTCCAAGTAATATTCGGCATGCTAATTACGTTGCCGATTGCCAAATTGCATTATCTCTTATAGTTTCCGAGATATGGACTATCGACATCTTGCAATATTGGCTCTGCTTCCAACTTGGGCCAGAATTGTAAAATGGTCTTATGAATTAGCGATTTCGTTGTAATTCACATTCCAAGTAATATTCGGCATGCTAATTACGTTGCCGATTGCCAAATTGCATTATCTCTTATAGTTTCCGAGATATGGACTATCGACATCTTGCAATATTGGCTCTGCTTCTAACTTGGGCCAGAATTGTAAAATGGTCTTATGAATTAGCGATTTCGCTCCAATTCACATTCCAAGTAATATTCGGCATGCTAATTACGTTGCCGATTGCCAAATTGCATTATCTCTTATAGTTTCCGAGATATGGACTATCGACATCTTGCAATATTGGCTCTGCTTCTAACTTGGGCCAGAATTGTAAAATGGTCTTATGAATTAGCGATTTTGTTGTAATTCACATTCCAAGTAATATTCGGCATGCTAATTACGTTGCCGATTGCCAAATTGCATTATCTCTTATAGTTTCCGAGATATGGACTATCGACATCTTGCAATATTGGCTCTGCTTCTAACTTGGGCCAGAATTGTAAAATGGTCTTATGAATTAGCGATTTCGTTGTAATTCACATTCCAAGTAATATTCGGCATGCTAATTACGTTGCCGATTGCCAAATTGCATTATCTCTTATAGTTTCCGAGATATGGACTATCGACATTTTACAATATTGGCTCTGCTTCTAACTTGGGTCAAAATTGTAAAATGGTCTTATGAATTAGCGATTTCGCTCCAATTCACATTCCAAGTAATATTCGGCATGCTAATTACGTTGCCGATTGCCAAATTGCATTATCTCTTATAGTTTCCGAGATATGGACTATCGACATCTTGCAATATTGGCTCTGCTTCCAACTTGGGCCAGAATTGTAAAATGGTCTTATGAATTAGCGATTTCGTTGTAATTCACATTCCAAGTAATATTCGGCATGCTAATTACGTTGCCGATTGCCAAATTGCATTATCTCTTATAGTTTCCGAGATATGGACTATCGACATCTTGCAATATTGGCTCTGCTTCTAACTTGGGCCAGAATTGTAAAATGGTCTTATGAATTAGCGATTTTGTTGTAATTCACATTCCAAGTGATATTCGGCATGCTAATTACGTTGCCGATTGCCAAATTGCATTATCTCTTATAGTTTCCAAGATATGGACTATCGACATCTTGCAATATTGGCTCTGCTTCTAACTTGGGCCAGAATTGTAAAATGGTCTTATGAATTAGCGATTTCGTTGTAATTCACATTCCAAGTAATATTCGGCATGCTAATTACGTTGCCGATTGCCAAATTGTATTATCTCTTATAGTTTCCGGGATATGGACTATCGACATTTTACAATATTGGCTCTGCTTCTAACTTGGGTCAAAATTGTAAAATGGTCTTATGAATTAGCGATTTCGCTCCAATTCACATTCCAAGTAATATTCGGCATACTAATTACGTTGCCGATTGCCAAATTGCATTATCTCTTATAGTTTCCGAGATATGGACTATCGACATCTTGCAATATTGGCTCTGCTTCCAACTTGGGCCAGAATTGTAAAATGGTCTTATGAATTAGCGATTTCGTTGTAATTCACATTCCAAGTAATATTCGGCATGCTAATTACGTTGCCGATTGCCAAATTGCATTATCTCTTATAGTTTCCGAGATATGGACTATCGACATCTTGCAATATTGGCTCTGCTTCTAACTTGGGCCAGAATTGTAAAATGGTCTTATGAATTAGCGATTTCGCTCCAATTCACATTCCAAGTAATATTCGGCATGCTAATTACGTTGCCGATTGCCAAATTGCATTATCTCTTATAGTTTCCGAGATATGGACTATCGACATCTTGCAATATTGGCTCTGCTTCTAACTTGGGCCAGAATTGTAAAATGGTCTTATGAATTAGCAATTTCGTTGTAATTCACATTCCAAGTAATATTCGGCATGCTAATTACGTTGCCGATTGCCAAATTGCATTATCTCTTATAGTTTCCGAGATATGGACTATCGACATTTTACAATATTGGCTCTACTTCTAACTTGGGTCAAAATTGTAAAATGGTCTTATGAATAAGCAATTTCGCTCCAATTCACATTCCAAGTAATATTCGGCATGCTAATTACGTTGCCGATTGCCAGATTGCATTATCTCTTATACTTTCCTAGATATGGACTATCGACATCTTGCAATATTGGCTCTGCTTCTAACTTGAGCCAGAATTGTAAAATGGTCTTATGAATTAGAGATTTCATTGTAATTCACATTCCAAGTAATATTCGGCATGCTAATTACGTTGCCAATTGCCAAATTGCATTATCTCTTGTAGTTTCCGAGATATGGACTATCGACATCTTGCAATATTGGCTCTGCTTCTAACTTGGGCCAGAATTGTAAAATGGTCTTATGAATTAGCGATTTCGTTGTAATTCATATTCCAAGTAATATTCGGCATGCTAATTACACTGCCGATGGCCAAATTGCATTATCTCTTATAGTTTCCGAGATATGGAGTATCGACATTTTACAATATTGGCTCTTCTTCTAACTTGGGTCAAAATTGTAAATTGGTCTTATGAATTAGCGATTTCGTTGTAATTCACATTCCAAGTAATATTCGGCATGTTAATTACGTTGCCGATTGCCAAATTGCATTATCTCTTATAGTTTCCGAGATATGGACTATCGACATTTTACAATATTGGCTCTGCTTCTAACTTGGGTCAAAATTGTAAAATGGTCTTATGAATTAGCAATTTCGCTCCAATTCACATTCCAAGTAATATTCGGCATGCTAATTACGTTGCCGATTGCCAAATTGCATTATCTCTTAGTTTCCGAGATATGGACTATCGACATCTTGCAATATTGGCTCTGCTTCTAACTAGGGCCAGAATTGTAAAATGGTCTTATGAATTAGCGATTTCGTTGTAATTCACATTCCAAGTAATATTCGGCATGCTAATTACGTTGCCGATTGCCAAATTGCATTATCTCTTATAGTTTCCGAGATATGGACTATCGACATCTTGCAATAATGGCTCTGCTTCTAACTTGGGCCAGAATTGTAAAATGGTCTTATGAATTAGCGATTTCGTTGTAATTCACATTCCAAGTAATATTCGACATGCTAATTACGTTGCCGATTGCCAAATTGCATTATCTCTTATAGTTTCCGAGATATGGACTATCGACATCTTGCAATATTGGCTCTGCTTCTAACTTGGGCCAGAATTGTAAAATGGTCTTATGAATTAGCGATTTCGTTGTAATTTACATTCCAAGTAATATTCGGTATGCTAATTACGTTGCCGATTGCCAAATTGCATTATCCCTTATAGTTTCCGAGATATGGACTATCGACATTTTACAATATTGGCTCTGCTTCTAACTAGGGTCAAAATTGTAAAATGGTCTTATGAATTAGCAATTTCGCTCCAATTCACATTCCAAGTAATATTCGGCATGCTAATTACGTTGCCGATTGCCAGATTGCATTATCTCTTATAGTTTCCGAGATATGGACTATCGACATCTTGCAATATTGGCTCTGCTTCTAACTTGAGCCAGAATTGTAAAATGGTCTTATGAATTAGCGATTTCGTTGTAATTCACATTCCAAGTAATATTCGGCATGCTAATTACGTTGCCGATTGCCAAATTGCATTATCTCTTATAGTTTCCGAGATATGGACTATCGACATTTTACAATATTGGCTCTGCTTCTAACTTGGGCCAGAATTGTAAAATGGTCTTATGAATTAGCAATTTCGCTCCAATTCACATTCCAAGTAATATTCGGCATGCTAATTACGTTGCCGATTGCCAGATTGCATTATCTCTTATAGTTTCCGAGATATGGACTATCGACATCTTGCAATATTGGCTCTGCTTCTAACTTGAGCCAGAATTGTAAAATGGTCTTATGAATTAGCGATTTCGTTGTAATTCACATTCCAAGTAATATTCGGCATGCTAATTACGTTGCCGATTGCCAAATTGCATTATCTCTTATAGTTTCCGAGATATGGACTATCGACATTTTACAATATTGGCTCTACTTCTAACTTGGGTCAAAATTGTAAAATGGTCTTATGAATAAGCAATTTCGCTCCAATTCACATTCCAAGTAATATTCGGCATGCTAATTACGTTGCCGATTGCCAGATTGCATTATCTCTTATACTTTCCTAGATATGGACTATCGACATCTTGCAATATTGGCTCTGCTTCTAACTTGAGCCAGAATTGTAAAATGGTCTTATGAATTAGAGATTTCATTGTAATTCACATTCCAAGTAATATTCGGCATGCTAATTACGTTGCCAATTGCCAAATTGCATTATCTCTTGTAGTTTCCGAGATATGGACTATCGACATCTTGCAATATTGGCTCTGCTTCTAACTTGGGCCAGAATTGTAAAATGGTCTTATGAATTAGCGATTTCGTTGTAATTCACATTCCAAGTAATATTCGGCATGCTAATTACACTGCCGATGGCCAAATTGCATTATCTCTTATAGTTTCCGAGATATGGAGTATCGACATTTTACAATATTGGCTCTTCTTCTAACTTGGGTCAAAATTGTAAATTGGTCTTATGAATTAGCGATTTCGTTGTAATTCACATTCCAAGTAATATTCGGCATGTTAATTACGTTGCCGAATGCCAAATTGCATTATCTCTTATAGTTTCCGAGATATGGACTATCGACATTTTACAATATTGGCTCTGCTTCTAACTTGGGTCAAAATTGTAAAATGGTCTTATGAATTAGCAATTTCGCTCCAATTCACATTCCAAGTAATATTCGGCATGCTAATTACGTTGCCGATTGCCAAATTGTATTATCTCTTAGTTTCCGAGATATGGACTATCGACATCTTGCAATATTGGCTCTGCTTCTAACTAGGGCCAGAATTGTAAAATGGTCTTATGAATTAGCGATTTCGTTGTAATTCACATTCCAAGTAATATTCGGCATGCTAATTACGTTGCCGATTGCCAAATTGCATTATCTCTTATAGTTTCCGAGATATGGACTATCGACATCTTGCAATAATGGCTCTGCTTCTAACTTGGGCCAGAATTGTAAAATGGTCTTATGAATTAGCGATTTCGTTGTAATTCACATTCCAAGTAATATTCGGCATGCTAATTACGTTGCCGATTGCCAAATTGCATTATCTCTTATAGTTTCCGAGATATGGACTATCGACATCTTGCAATATTGGCTCTGCTTCTAACTTGGGCCAGAATTGTAAAATGGTCTTATGAATTAGCGATTTCGTTGTAATTTACATTCCAAGTAATATTCGGTATGCTAATTACGTTGCCGATTGCCAAATTGCATTATCCCTTATAGTTTCCGAGATATGGACTATCGACATTTTACAATATTGGCTCTGCTTCTAACTAGGGTCAAAATTGTAAAATGGTCTTATGAATTAGCAATTTCGCTCCAATTCACATTCCAAGTAATATTCGGCATGCTAATTACGTTGCCGATTGCCAGATTGCATTATCTCTTATAGTTTCCGAGATATGGACTATCGACATCTTGCAATATTGGCTCTGCTTCTAACTTGAGCCAGAATTGTAAAATGGTCTTATGAATTAGCGATTTCGTTGTAATTCACATTCCAAGTAATATTCGGCATGCTAATTACGTTGCCGATTGCCAAATTGCATTATCTCTTATAGTTTCCGAGATATGGACTATCGACATTTTACAATATTGGCTCTGCTTCTAACTTGGGTCAAAATTGTGAAATGGTCTTATGAATTAGCAATTTCGCTCCAATTCACATTCCAAGTAATATTCGGCATGCTAATTACGTTGCCGATTGCCAGATTGCATTATCTCTTATAGTTTCCGAGATATGGACTATCGACATCTTGCAATATTGGCTCTGCTTCTAACTTGAGCCAGAATTGTAAAATGGTCTTATGAATTAGCGATTTCGTTGTAATTCTCTTTCCAAGTAATATTCGGCATGCTAATTACGTTGCCCATTGCCAAATTGCATTATCTCTTATAGTTTCCGAGATATGGACTATCGACATCTTGCAATATTGGCTCTGCTTCTAACTTGGGCCAGAATTGTAAAATGGTCTTATGAATTAGCGATTTCGCTCCAATTCACATTCCAAGTATTATTCGGCATGCTAATTACGTTGCCGATTGCCAAATTGCATTATCTCTTATAGTTTCCGAGATATGGACTATCGACATCTTGCAATATTGGCTCTGCTTCTAACTTGGGCCAGAATTGTAAAATGGTCTTATGAATTAGCGATTTCGTTGTAATTCACATTCCAAGTAATATTCGGCATGCTAATTACGTTGCCGATTGCCAAATTGCATTATCTCTTATAGTTTCCGAGATATAGACTATCGACATCTTGCAATATTGGCTCTGCTTCTAACTTGGGCCAGAATTGTAAAATGGTCTTATGAATTAGCGATTTCGTTGTAATTCACATTCCAAGTAATATTCGGCATGCTAATTACGTTGCCGATTACCAAATTGCATTATCTCTTATAGTTTCCGAGATATGGACTATCGACATCTTGCAATATTGGCTCTGCTTCTAACTTGGGTCAGAATTGTAAAATGGTCTTATGAATTAGCGATTTCGTTGTAATTCACATTCCAAGTAATATACGGCATGCTAATTACGTTGCCGATTGCCAATTTGCATTATCTTTTATAGTTTCCGAGATATGGACTATCGACATCTTGCAATATTGGCTCTGCTTCTAACTTGGGCCAGAATTGTAAAATGGTCTTATGAATTAGCGATTTTGTTGTAATTCACATTCCAAGTAATATTCGGCCTGCTAATTACGTTGCCGATTGCCAAATTGCATTATCTCTTATAGTTTCCGAGATATGGACTATCGACATCTTGCAATATTGGCTCTGCTTCTAACTTGGGCCAGAATTGTAAAATGGTCTTATGAATTAGCGATTTCGTTGTAATTCACATTCCAAGTAATATTCGGCATGCTAATTACGTTGCCGATTGCCAAATTGCATTATCTCTTATAGTTTCCGAGATATGGACTATCGAAATTTTACAATATTGGCTCTGCTTCTAACTTGGGTCAAAATTGTAAAATGGTCTTATGAATTAGCGATTTCGCTCCAATTCACATTCCAAGTAATATTCGGCATGCTAATTACGTTGCCGATTGCCAAATTGCATTATCTCTTATAGTTTCCGAGATATGGACTATCGACATCTTGCAATATTGGCTCTGCTTCCAACTTTGGCCAGAATTGTAAAATGGTCTTATGAATTAGCGATTTCGTTGTAATTCACATTCCAAGTAATATTCGGCATGCTAATTACGTTGCCGATTGCCAAATTGCATTATCTCTTATAGTTTCCGAGATATGGACTATCGACATCTTGCAATATTGGCTCTGCTTCTAACTTGGGCCAGAATTGTAAAATGGTCTTATGAATTAGCGATTTCGCTCCAATTTTCATTCCAAGTAATATTCGGCATGCTAATTAGGTTGCCGATTGCCAAATTGCATTTTCTCTTATAGTTTCCGAGATATGGACTATTGACATCTTGCAATATTGGCTCTGCTTCTAACTTGGGCCAGAATTGTAAAATGGTCTTATGAATTAGCGATTTCGTTGTAATTCACATTCCAAGTAATATTCGGCATGCTAATTACGTTGCCGATTGCCAAATTGCATTATCTCTTATAGTTTCCGAGATATGGACTATCGACATTTTACAATATTGGCTCTGCTTCTAACTTGGGTCAAAATTGTAAAATGGTCTTATGAATTAGCAATTTCGCTCCAATTCACATTCCAAGTAATATTCGGCATGCTAATTACGTTGCCGATTGCCAGATTGCATTATCTCTTATAGTTTCCTAGATATGGACTATCGACATCTTGCAATATTGGCTCTGCTTCTAACTTGAGCCAGAATTGTAAAATGGTCTTATGAATTAGAGATTTCGTTGTAATTCACATTCCAAGTAATATTCGGCATGCTAATTACGTTGCCGATTGCCAAATTGCATTATCTCTTATAGTTTCCGAGATATGGACTATCGACATCTTGCAATATTGGCTCTGCTTCTAACTTGGGCCAGAATTGTAAAATGGTCTTATGAATTAGCGATTTCGTTGTAATTCACATTCCAAGTAATATTCGGCATGCTAATTACACTGCCGATGGCCAAATTGCATTATCTCTTATAGTTTCCGAGATATGGACTATCGACATTTTACAATATTGGCTCTTCTTCTAACTTGGGTCAAAATTGTAAATTGGTCTTATGAATTAGCGATTTCGTTGTAATTCACATTCCAAGTAATATTCGGCATGTTAATTACGTTGCCGATTGCCAAATTGCATTATCTCTTATAGTTTCCGACATATGGACTATCGACATTTTACAATATTGGCTCTGCTTCTAACTTGGGTAAAAATTGTAAAATGGTCTTATGAATTAGCGATTTCGCTCCAGTTCACATTCCAAGTAATATTCGGCATGCTAATTACGTTGCCGATTGCCAAATTGCATTATCTCTTATAGTTTCCGAGATATGGACTATCGACATCTTGCAATATTGGCTCTGCTTCTAACTTGGGCCAGAATTGTAAAATGGTCTTATGAATTAGCAATTTCGTTCTAATTCACATTCCAAGTAATATTCGGCATGCTAATTACGTTACCGATTGCCAGATTGCATTATCTCTTATAGTTTCCGAGATATGGACTATCGACATCTTGCAATATTGGCTCTGCTTCTAACTTGGGCCAGAATTGTAAAATGGTCTTATGAATTAGCGATTTCGTTGTAATTCACATTCCAAGTAATATTCGGCATGCTAATTACGTTGCCGATTGCCAAATTGCATTATCTCTTATAGTTTCCGAGATATGGACTATCGACATTTTACAATATTGGCTCTTCTTCTAACTTGGGTCAAAATTGTAAAATGGTCTTATGAATTAGCGATTTCGCTCCAGTTCACATTCCAAGTAATATTCGGCATGCTAGTTACGTTGCCGATTGCCAAATTGCATTATCTCTTATAGTTTCCGAGATATGGACTATCGACATCTTGCAATATTGGCTCTGCTTCTAACTTGGGCCAGAATTGTAAAATGGTCTTATGAATTAGCGATTTCGTTGTAATTCACATTCCAAGTAATATTCGGCATGCTAATTACGTTGCCGATTGCCAAATTGCATTATCTCTTATAGTTTCCGAGATATGGACTATCGACATTTTACAATATTGGCTCTTCTTCTAACTTGGGTCAAAATTGTAAAATGGTCTTATGAATTAGCGATTTCGCTCCAGTTCACATTCCAAGTAATATTCGGCATGCTAATTACGTTGCCGATTGCCAAATTGCATTATCTCTTATAGTTTCCGAGATATGGACTATCGACATTTTACAATATTGGCTCTTCTTCTAACTTGGGTCAAAATTGTAAAATGGTCTTATGAATTAGCGATTTCGTTGTAATTCACATTCCAAGTAATATTCGGCATGCTAATTACGTTGCCGATTGCCAAATTGCATTATCTCTTAGTTTCCGAGATATGGACTATCGACATCTTGCAATATTGGCTCTGCTTCTAACTAGGGCCAGAATTGTAAAATGGTCTTATGAATTAGCGATTTCGTTGTAATTCACATTCCAAGTAATATTCGGCATGCTAATTACGTTGCCGATTACCAAATTGCATTATCTCTTATAGTTTCCGAGATATGGACTATCGACATCTTGCAATAATGGCTCTGCTTCTAACTTGGGCCAGAATTGTAAAATGGTCTTATGAATTAGCGATTTCGTTGTAATTCACATTCCAAGTAATATTCGGCATGCTAATTACGTTGCCGATTGCCAAATTGCATTATCTCTTATAGTTTCCGAGATATGGACTATCGACATCTTGCAATATTGGCTCTGCTTCTAACTTGGGCCAGAATTGTAAAATGGTCTTATGAATTAGCGATTTCGTTGTAATTTACATTCCAAGTAATATTCGGTATGCTAATTACGTTGCCGATTGCCAAATTGCATTATCCCTTATAGTTTCCGAGATATGGACTATCGACATTTTACAATATTGGCTCTGCTTCTAACTAGGGTCAAAATTGTAAAATGGTCTTATGAATTAGCAATTTCGCTCCAATTCACATTCCAAGTAATATTCGGCATGCTAATTACGTTGCCGATTGCCAGATTGCATTATCTCTTATAGTTTCCGAGATATGGACTATCGACATCTTGCAATATTGGCTCTGCTTCTAACTTGAGCCAGAATTGTAAAATGGTCTTATGAATTAGCGATTTCGTTGTAATTCACATTCCAAGTAATATTCGGCATGCTAATTACGTTGCCGATTGCCAAATTGCATTATCTCTTATAGTTTCCGAGATATGGACTATCGACATTTTACAATATTGGCTCTGCTTCTAACTTGGGTCAAAATTGTGAAATGGTCTTATGAATTAGCAATTTCGCTCCAATTCACATTCCAAGTAATATTCGGCATGCTAATTACGTTGCCGATTGCCAGATTGCATTATCTCTTATAGTTTCCGAGATATGGACTATCGACATCTTGCAATATTGGCTCTGCTTCTAACTTGAGCCAGAATTGTAAAATGGTCTTATGAATTAGCGATTTCGTTGTAATTCCCTTTCCAAGTAATATTCGGCATGCTAATTACGTTGCCCATTGCCAAATTGCATTATCTCTTATAGTTTCCGAGATATGGACTATCGACATCTTGCAATATTGGCTCTGCTTCTAACTTGGGCCAGAATTGTAAAATGGTCTTATGAATTAGCGATTTCGCTCCAATTCACATTCCAAGTATTATTCGGCATGCTAATTACGTTGCCGATTGCCAAATTGCATTATCTCTTATAGTTTCCGAGATATGGACTATCGACATCTTGCAATATTGGCTCTGCTTCTAACTTGGGCCAGAATTGTAAAATGGTCTTATGAATTAGCGATTTCGTTGTAATTCACATTCCAAGTAATATTCGGCATGCTAATTACGTTGCCGATTGCCAAATTGCATTATCTCTTATAGTTTCCGAGATATAGACTATCGACATCTTGCAATATTGGCTCTGCTTCTAACTTGGGCCAGAATTGTAAAATGGTCTTATGAATTAGCGATTTCGTTGTAATTCACATTCCAAGTAATATTCGGCATGCTAATTACGTTGCCGATTACCAAATTGCATTATCTCTTATAGTTTCCGAGATATGGACTATCGACATCTTGCAATATTGGCTCTGCTTCTAACTTGGGTCAGAATTGTAAAATGGTCTTATGAATTAGCGATTTCGTTGTAATTCACATTCCAAGTAATATACGGCATGCTAATTACGTTGCCGATTGCCAATTTGCATTATCTTTTATAGTTTCCGAGATATGGACTATCGACATCTTGCAATATTGGCTCTGCTTCTAACTTGGGCCAGAATTGTAAAATGGTCTTATGAATTAGCGATTTTGTTGTAATTCACATTCCAAGTAATATTCGGCCTGCTAATTACGTTGCCGATTGCCAAATTGCATTATCTCTTATAGTTTCCGAGATATGGACTATCGACATCTTGCAATATTGGCTCTGCTTCTAACTTGGGCCAGAATTGTAAAATGGTCTTATGAATTAGCGATTTCGTTGTAATTCACATTCCAAGTAATATTCGGCATGCTAATTACGTTGCCGATTGCCAAATTGCATTATCTCTTATAGTTTCCGAGATATGGACTATCGAAATTTTACAATATTGGCTCTGCTTCTAACTTGGGTCAAAATTGTAAAATGGTCTTATGAATTAGCGATTTCGCTCCAATTCACATTCCAAGTAATATTCGGCATGCTAATTACGTTGCCGATTGCCAAATTGCATTATCTCTTATAGTTTCCGAGATATGGACTATCGACATCTTGCAATATTGGCTCTGCTTCCAACTTTGGCCAGAATTGTAAAATGGTCTTATGAATTAGCGATTTCGTTGTAATTCACATTCCAAGTAATATTCGGCATGCTAATTACGTTGCCGATTGCCAAATTGCATTATCTCTTATAGTTTCCGAGATATGGACTATCGACATCTTGCAATATTGGCTCTGCTTCTAACTTGGGCCAGAATTGTAAAATGGTCTTATGAATTAGCGATTTCGCTCCAATTTTCATTCCAAGTAATATTCGGCATGCTAATTAGGTTGCCGATTGCCAAATTGCATTTTCTCTTATAGTTTCCGAGATATGGACTATTGACATCTTGCAATATTGGCTCTGCTTCTAACTTGGGCCAGAATTGTAAAATGGTCTTATGAATTAGCGATTTCGTTGTAATTCACATTCCAAGTAATATTCGGCATGCTAATTACGTTGCCGATTGCCAAATTGCATTATCTCTTATAGTTTCCGAGATATGGACTATCGACATTTTACAATATTGGCTCTGCTTCTAACTTGGGTCAAAATTGTAAAATGGTCTTATGAATTAGCAATTTCGCTCCAATTCACATTCCAAGTAATATTCGGCATGCTAATTACGTTGCCGATTGCCAGATTGCATTATCTCTTATAGTTTCCTAGATATGGACTATCGACATCTTGCAATATTGGCTCTGCTTCTAACTTGAGCCAGAATTGTAAAATGGTCTTATGAATTAGAGATTTCGTTGTAATTCACATTCCAAGTAATATTCGGCATGCTAATTACGTTGCCGATTGCCAAATTGCATTATCTCTTATAGTTTCCGAGATATGGACTATCGACATCTTGCAATATTGGCTCTGCTTCTAACTTGGGCCAGAATTATAAAATGGTCTTATGAATTAGCGATTTCGTTGTAATTCACATTCCAAGTAATATTCGGCATGCTAATTACACTGCCGATGGCCAAATTGCATTATCTCTTATAGTTTCCGAGATATGGACTATCGACATTTTACAATATTGGCTCTTCTTCTAACTTGGGTCAAAATTGTAAATTGGTCTTATGAATTAGCGATTTCGTTGTAATTCACATTCCAAGTAATATTCGGCATGTTAATTACGTTGCCGATTGCCAAATTGCATTATCTCTTATAGTTTCCGACATATGGACTATCGACATTTTACAATATTGGCTCTGCTTCTAACTTGGGTAAAAATTGTAAAATGGTCTTATGAATTAGCGATTTCGCTCCAGTTCACATTCCAAGTAATATTCGGCATGCTAATTACGTTGCCGATTGCCAAATTGCATTATCTCTTATAGTTTCCGAGATATGGACTATCGACATCTTGCAATATTGGCTCTGCTTCTAACTTGGGCCAGAATTGTAAAATGGTCTTATGAATTAGCAATTTCGTTCTAATTCACATTCCAAGTAATATTCGGCATGCTAATTACGTTACCGATTGCCAGATTGCATTATCTCTTATAGTTTCCGAGATATGGACTATCGACATCTTGCAATATTGGCTCTGCTTCTAACTTGGGCCAGAATTGTAAAATGGTCTTATGAATTAGCGATTTCGTTGTAATTCACATTCCAAGTAATATTCGGCATGCTAATTACGTTGCCGATTGCCAAATTGCATTATCTCTTATAGTTTCCGAGATATGGACTATCGACATTTTACAATATTGGCTCTTCTTCTAACTTGGGTCAAAATTGTAAAATGGTCTTATGAATTAGCGATTTCGCTCCAGTTCACATTCCAAGTAATATTCGGCATGCTAGTTACGTTGCCGATTGCCAAATTGCATTATCTCTTATAGTTTCCGAGATATGGACTATCGACATCTTGCAATATTGGCTCTGCTTCTAACTTGGGCCAGAATTGTAAAATGGTCTTATGAATTAGCGATTTCGTTGTAATTCACATTCCAAGTAATATTCGGCATGCTAATTACGTTGCCGATTGCCAAATTGCATTATCTCTTATAGTTTCCGAGATATGGACTATCGACATTTTACAATATTGGCTCTTCTTCTAACTTGGGTCAAAATTGTAAAATGGTCTTATGAATTAGCGATTTCGCTCCAGTTCACATTCCAAGTAATATTCGGCATGCTAATTACGTTGCCGATTGCCAAATTGCATTATCTCTTATAGTTTCCGAGATATGGACTATCGACATTTTACAATATTGGCTCTTCTTCTAACTTGGGTCAAAATTGTAAAATGGTCTTATGAATTAGCGATTTCGTTGTAATTCACATTCCAAGTAATATTCGGCATGCTAATTACGTTGCCGATTGCCAAATTGCATTATCTCTTATAGTTTCCGAGATATGGACTATCGACATTTTACAATATTGGCTCTTCTTCTAACTTGGGCCAGAATTGTAAAATGGTCTTATGAATTAGCGATTTCGCTCCAATTCACATTCCAAGTAATATTCGGCATGCTAATTACGTTGCCGATTGCCAAATTGCATTATCTCTTATAGTTTCCGAGATATGGACTATCGACATCTTGCAATATTGGCTCTGCTTCTAACTTGGGCCAGAATTGTAAAATGGTCTTATGAATTAGCGATTTCGTTGTAATTCACATTAAAAGTAATATTCGGCATGCTAATTACGTTGCCGATTGCCAAATTGCATTATCTCTTATAGTTTCCGAGATATGGACTATCGACATTTTACAATATTGGCTCTTCTTCTAACTTGGGTCAAAATTGTAAAATGGTCTTATGAATTAGCGATTTCGCTCCAGTTCACATTCCAAGTAATATTCGGCATGCTAATTACGTTGCCGATTGCCAAATTGCATTATCTCTTATAGTTTCCGAGATATGGACTATCGACATCTTGCAATATTGGCTCTGCTTCTAACTTGAGCCAGAATTGTAAAATGGTCTCATGAATTAGCGATTTCGTTGTAATTCACATTCCAAGTAATATTCGGCATGCTAATTACGTTGCCGATTGCCAAATTGCATTATCTCTTATAGTTTCCGAGATATGGACTATCGACATTTTACAATATTGGCTCTTCTTCTAACTTGGGTCAAAATTGTAAAATGGCCTTATGAATTAGCGATTTCGCTCCAGTTCACATTCCAAGTAATATTCGGCATGCTAATTACGTTGCCGATTGCCAAATTGCATTATCTCTTATAGTTTCCGAGATATGGACTATCGACATCTTGCAATATTGGCTCTGCTTCTAACTTGGGCCAGAATTGTAAAATGGTCTTATGAATTAGCGATTTCGTTGTAATTCACATTCCAAGTAATATTCGGCATGCTAATTACGTTGCCGATTACCAAATTGCATTATCTCTTATAGTTTCCGAGATATGGACTATCGACATCTTGCAATATTGGCTCTGCTTCTAACTTGGGCCAGAATTGTAAAGTGGTCTTATGAATTAGCGATTTCGTTGTAATTCACATTCCAAGTAATATACGGCATGCTAATTACGTTGCCGATTGCCAATTTGCATTATCTCTTATAGTTTCCGAGATATGGACTATCGACATCTTGCAATATTGGCTCTGCTTCTAACTTGGGCCAGAATTGTAAAATGGTCTTATGAATTAGCGATTTTGTTGTAATTCACATTCCAAGTAATATTCGGCATGCTAATTACGTTGCCGATTGCCAAATTGCATTATCTCTTATAGTTTCCGAGATATGGACTATCGACATCTTGCAATATTGGCTCTGCTTCTAACTTGGGCCAGAATTGTAAAATGGTCTTATGAATTAGCGATTTCGTTGTAATTCACATTCCAAGTAATATTCGGCATGCTAATTACGTTGCCGATTGCCAAATTGCATTATCTCTTATAGTTTCCGAGATATGGACTATCGACATTTTACAATATTGGCTCTGCTTCTAACTTGGGTCAAAATTGTAAAATGGTCTTATGAATTAGCGATTTCGCTCCAATTCACATTCCAAGTAATATTCGGCATGCTAATTACGTTGCCGATTGCCAAATTGCATTATCTCTTATAGTTTCCGAGATATGGACTATCGACATCTTGCAATATTGGCTCTGCTTCCAACTTGGGCCAGAATTGTAAAATGGTCTTATGAATTAGCGATTTCGTTGTAATTCACATTCCAAGTAATATTCGGCATGCTAATTACGTTGCCGATTGCCAAATTGCATTATCTCTTATAGTTTCCGAGATATGGACTATCGACATCTTGCAATATTGGCTCTGCTTCTAACTTGGGCCAGAATTGTAAAATGGTCTTATGAATTAGCGATTTTGTTGTAATTCACATTCCAAGTAATATTCGGCATGCTAATTACGTTGCCGATTGCCAAATTGCATTATCTCTTATAGTTTCCGAGATATGGACTATCGACATCTTGCAATATTGGCTCTGCTTCTAACTTGGGCCAGAATTGTAAAATGGTCTTATGAATTAGCGATTTCGTTGTAATTCACATTCCAAGTAATATTCGGCATGCTAATTACGTTGCCGATTGCCAAATTGCATTATCTCTTATAGTTTCCGAGATATGGACTATCGACATTTTACAATATTGGCTCTGCTTCTAACTTGGGTCAAAATTGTAAAATGGTCTTATGAATTAGCGATTTCGCTCCAATTCACATTCCAAGTAATATTCGGCATGCTAATTACGTTGCCGATTGCCAAATTGCATTATCTCTTATAGTTTCCGAGATATGGACTATCGACATCTTGCAATATTGGCTCTGCTTCCAACTTGGGCCAGAATTGTAAAATGGTCTTATGAATTAGCGATTTCGTTGTAATTCACATTCCAAGTAATATTCGGCATGCTAATTACGTTGCCGATTGCCAAATTGCATTATCTCTTATAGTTTCCGAGATATGGACTATCGACATCTTGCAATATTGGCTCTGCTTCTAACTTGGGCCAGAATTGTAAAATGGTCTTATGAATTAGCGATTTTGTTGTAATTCACATTCCAAGTAATATTCGGCATGCTAATTACGTTGCCGATTGCCAAATTGCATTATCTCTTATAGTTTCCAAGATATGGACTATCGACATCTTGCAATATTGGCTCTGCTTCTAACTTGGGCCAGAATTGTAAAATGGTCTTATGAATTAGCGATTTCGTTGTAATTCACATTCCAAGTAATATTCGGCATGCTAATTACGTTGCCGATTGCCAAATTGTATTATCTCTTATAGTTTCCGGGATATGGACTATCGACATTTTACAATATTGGCTCTGCTTCTAACTTGGGTCAAAATTGTAAAATGGTCTTATGAATTAGCGATTTCGCTCCAATTCACATTCCAAGTAATATTCGGCATACTAATTACGTTGCCGATTGCCAAATTGCATTATCTCTTATAGTTTCCGAGATATGGACTATCGACATCTTGCAATATTGGCTCTGCTTCCAACTTGGGCCAGAATTGTAAAATGGTCTTATGAATTAGCGATTTCGTTGTAATTCACATTCCAAGTAATATTCGGCATGCTAATTACGTTGCCGATTGCCAAATTGCATTATCTCTTATAGTTTCCGAGATATGGACTATCGACATCTTGCAATATTGGCTCTGCTTCTAACTTGGGCCAGAATTGTAAAATGGTCTTATGAATTAGCGATTTCGCTCCAATTCACATTCCAAGTAATATTCGGCATGCTAATTACGTTGCCGATTGCCAAATTGCATTATCTCTTATAGTTTCCGAGATATGGACTATCGACATCTTGCAATATTGGCTCTGCTTCTAACTTGGGCCAGAATTGTAAAATGGTCTTATGAATTAGCAATTTCGTTGTAATTCACATTCCAAGTAATATTCGGCATGCTAATTACGTTGCCGATTGCCAAATTGCATTATCTCTTATAGTTTCCGAGATATGGACTATCGACATTTTACAATATTGGCTCTACTTCTAACTTGGGTCAAAATTGTAAAATGGTCTTATGAATAAGCAATTTCGCTCCAATTCACATTCCAAGTAATATTCGGCATGCTAATTACGTTGCCGATTGCCAGATTGCATTATCTCTTATACTTTCCTAGATATGGACTATCGACATCTTGCAATATTGGCTCTGCTTCTAACTTGAGCCAGAATTGTAAAATGGTCTTATGAATTAGAGATTTCGTTGTAATTCACATTCCAAGTAATATTCGGCATGCTAATTACGTTGCCAATTGCCAAATTGCATTATCTCTTGTAGTTTCCGAGATATGGACTATCGACATCTTGCAATATTGGCTCTGCTTCTAACTTGGGCCAGAATTGTAAAATGGTCTTATGAATTAGCGATTTCGTTGTAATTCACATTCCAAGTAATATTCGGCATGCTAATTACACTGCCGATGGCCAAATTGCATTATCTCTTATAGTTTCCGAGATATGGAGTATCGACATTTTACAATATTGGCTCTTCTTCTAACTTGGGTCAAAATTGTAAATTGGTCTTATGAATTAGCGATTTCGTTGTAATTCACATTCCAAGTAATATTCGGCATGTTAATTACGTTGCCGATTGCCAAATTGCATTATCTCTTATAGTTTCCGAGATATGGACTATCGACATTTTACAATATTGGCTCTGCTTCTAACTTGGGTCAAAATTGTAAAATGGTCTTATGAATTAGCAATTTCGCTCCAATTCACATTCCAAGTAATATTCGGCATGCTAATTACGTTGCCGATTGCCAAATTGCATTATCTCTTAGTTTCCGAGATATGGACTATCGACATCTTGCAATATTGGCTCTGCTTCTAACTAGGGCCAGAATTGTAAAATGGTCTTATGAATTAGCGATTTCGTTGTAATTCACATTCCAAGTAATATTCGGCATGCTAATTACGTTGCCGATTGCCAAATTGCATTATCTCTTATAGTTTCCGAGATATGGACTATCGACATCTTGCAATAATGGCTCTGCTTCTAACTTGGGCCAGAATTGTAAAATGGTCTTATGAATTAGCGATTTCGTTGTAATTCACATTCCAAGTAATATTCGGCATGCTAATTACGTTGCCGATTGCCAAATTGCATTATCTCTTATAGTTTCCGAGATATGGACTATCGACATCTTGCAATATTGGCTCTGCTTCTAACTTGGGCCAGAATTGTAAAATGGTCTTATGAATTAGCGATTTCGTTGTAATTTACATTCCAAGTAATATTCGGTATGCTAATTACGTTGCCGATTGCCAAATTGCATTATCCCTTATAGTTTCCGAGATATGGACTATCGACATTTTACAATATTGGCTCTGCTTCTAACTAGGGTCAAAATTGTAAAATGGTCTTATGAATTAGCAATTTCGCTCCAATTCACATTCCAAGTAATATTCGGCATGCTAATTACGTTGCCGATTGCCAGATTGCATTATCTCTTATAGTTTCCGAGATATGGACTATCGACATCTTGCAATATTGGCTCTGCTTCTAACTTGAGCCAGAATTGTAAAATGGTCTTATGAATTAGCGATTTCGTTGTAATTCACATTCCAAGTAATATTCGGCATGCTAATTACGTTGCCGATTGCCAAATTGCATTATCTCTTATAGTTTCCGAGATATGGACTATCGACATTTTACAATATTGGCTCTGCTTCTAACTTGGGTCAAAATTGTGAAATGGTCTTATGAATTAGCAATTTCGCTCCAATTCACATTCCAAGTAATATTCGGCATGCTAATTACGTTGCCGATTGCCAGATTGCATTATCTCTTATAGTTTCCGAGATATGGACTATCGACATCTTGCAATATTGGCTCTGCTTCTAACTTGAGCCAGAATTGTAAAATGGTCTTATGAATTAGCGATTTCGTTGTAATTCTCTTTCCAAGTAATATTCGGCATGCTAATTACGTTGCCCATTGCCAAATTGCATTATCTCTTATAGTTTCCGAGATATGGACTATCGACATCTTGCAATATTGGCTCTGCTTCTAACTTGGGCCAGAATTGTAAAATGGTCTTATGAATTAGCGATTTCGCTCCAATTCACATTCCAAGTATTATTCGGCATGCTAATTACGTTGCCGATTGCCAAATTGCATTATCTCTTATAGTTTCCGAGATATGGACTATCGACATCTTGCAATATTGGCTCTGCTTCTAACTTGGGCCAGAATTGTAAAATGGTCTTATGAATTAGCGATTTCGTTGTAATTCACATTCCAAGTAATATTCGGCATGCTAATTACGTTGCCGATTGCCAAATTGCATTATCTCTTATAGTTTCCGAGATATAGACTATCGACATCTTGCAATATTGGCTCTGCTTCTAACTTGGGCCAGAATTGTAAAATGGTCTTATGAATTAGCGATTTCGTTGTAATTCACATTCCAAGTAATATTCGGCATGCTAATTACGTTGCCGATTACCAAATTGCATTATCTCTTATAGTTTCCGAGATATGGACTATCGACATCTTGCAATATTGGCTCTGCTTCTAACTTGGGTCAGAATTGTAAAATGGTCTTATGAATTAGCGATTTCGTTGTAATTCACATTCCAAGTAATATACGGCATGCTAATTACGTTGCCGATTGCCAATTTGCATTATCTTTTATAGTTTCCGAGATATGGACTATCGACATCTTGCAATATTGGCTCTGCTTCTAACTTGGGCCAGAATTGTAAAATGGTCTTATGAATTAGCGATTTTGTTGTAATTCACATTCCAAGTAATATTCGGCCTGCTAATTACGTTGCCGATTGCCAAATTGCATTATCTCTTATAGTTTCCGAGATATGGACTATCGACATCTTGCAATATTGGCTCTGCTTCTAACTTGGGCCAGAATTGTAAAATGGTCTTATGAATTAGCGATTTCGTTGTAATTCACATTCCAAGTAATATTCGGCATGCTAATTACGTTGCCGATTGCCAAATTGCATTATCTCTTATAGTTTCCGAGATATGGACTATCGAAATTTTACAATATTGGCTCTGCTTCTAACTTGGGTCAAAATTGTAAAATGGTCTTATGAATTAGCGATTTCGCTCCAATTCACATTCCAAGTAATATTCGGCATGCTAATTACGTTGCCGATTGCCAAATTGCATTATCTCTTATAGTTTCCGAGATATGGACTATCGACATCTTGCAATATTGGCTCTGCTTCCAACTTTGGCCAGAATTGTAAAATGGTCTTATGAATTAGCGATTTCGTTGTAATTCACATTCCAAGTAATATTCGGCATGCTAATTACGTTGCCGATTGCCAAATTGCATTATCTCTTATAGTTTCCGAGATATGGACTATCGACATCTTGCAATATTGGCTCTGCTTCTAACTTGGGCCAGAATTGTAAAATGGTCTTATGAATTAGCGATTTCGCTCCAATTTTCATTCCAAGTAATATTCGGCATGCTAATTAGGTTGCCGATTGCCAAATTGCATTTTCTCTTATAGTTTCCGAGATATGGACTATTGACATCTTGCAAAATTGGCTCTGCTTCTAACTTGGGCCAGAATTGTAAAATGGTCTTATGAATTAGCGATTTCGTTGTAATTCACATTCCAAGTAATATTCGGCATGCTAATTACGTTGCCGATTGCCAAATTGCATTATCTCTTATAGTTTCCGAGATATGGACTATCGACATTTTACAATATTGGCTCTGCTTCTAACTTGGGTCAAAATTGTAAAATGGTCTTATGAATTAGCAATTTCGCTCCAATTCACATTCCAAGTAATATTCGGCATGCTAATTACGTTGCCGATTGCCAGATTGCATTATCTCTTATAGTTTCCTAGATATGGACTATCGACATCTTGCAATATTGGCTCTGCTTCTAACTTGAGCCAGAATTGTAAAATGGTCTTATGAATTAGAGATTTCGTTGTAATTCACATTCCAAGTAATATTCGGCATGCTAATTACGTTGCCGATTGCCAAATTGCATTATCTCTTATAGTTTCCGAGATATGGACTATCGACATCTTGCAATATTGGCTCTGCTTCTAACTTGGGCCAGAATTGTAAAATGGTCTTATGAATTAGCGATTTCGTTGTAATTCACATTCCAAGTAATATTCGGCATGCTAATTACACTGCCGATGGCCAAATTGCATTATCTCTTATAGTTTCCGAGATATGGACTATCGACATTTTACAATATTGGCTCTTTTTCTAACTTGGGTCAAAATTGTAAATTGGTCTTATGAATTAGCGATTTCGTTGTAATTCACATTCCAAGTAATATTCGGCATGTTAATTACGTTGCCGATTGCCAAATTGCATTATCTCTTATAGTTTCCGACATATGGACTATCGACATTTTACAATATTGGCTCTGCTTCTAACTTGGGTAAAAATTGTAAAATGGTCTTATGAATTAGCAATTTCGCTCCAATTCACATTCCAAGTAATATTCGGCATGCTAATTACGTTGCCGATTGCCAAATTGCATTATCTCTTAGTTTCCGAGATATGGACTATCGATATTTTACAATATTGGCTCTGCTTCTAACTAGGGTCAAAATTGTAAAATGGTCTTATGAATTAGCAATTTCGCTCCAATTCACATTCCAAGTAATATTCGGCATGCTAATTACGTTGCCGATTGCCAGATTGCATTATCTCTTATAGTTTCCGAGATATGGACTATCGACATCTTGCAATATTGGCTCTGCTTCTAACTTGGGCCAGAATTGTAAAATGGTCTTATGAATTAGCGATTTCGTTGTAATTCACATTCCAAGTAATATTCGGCATGCTAATTACGTTGCCGATTGCCAAATTGCATTATCTCTTATAGTTTCCGAGATATGGACTATCGAAATTTTACAATATTGGCTCTGCTTCTAACTTGGGTCAAAATTGTAAAATGGTCTTATGAATTAGCGATTTCGCTCCAATTCACATTCCAAGTAATATTCGGCATGCTAATTACGTTGCCGATTGCCAAATTGCATTATCTCTTATAGTTTCCGAGATATGGACTATCGACATCTTGCAATATTGGCTCTGCTTCCAACTTTGGCCAGAATTGTAAAATGGTCTTATGAATTAGCGATTTCGTTGTAATTCACATTCCAAGTAATATTCGGCATGCTAATTACGTTGCCGATTGCCAAATTGCATTATCTCTTATAGTTTCCGAGATATGGACTATCGACATCTTGCAATATTGGCTCTGCTTCTAACTTGGGCCAGAATTGTAAAATGGTCTTATGAATTAGCGATTTCGCTCCAATTTTCATTCCAAGTAATATTCGGCATGCTAATTAGGTTGCCGATTGCCAAATTGCATTTTCTCTTATAGTTTCCGAGATATGGACTATTGACATCTTGCAATATTGGCTCTGCTTCTAACTTGGGCCAGAATTGTAAAATGGTCTTATGAATTAGCGATTTCGTTGTAATTCACATTCCAAGTAATATTCGGCATGCTAATTACGTTGCCGATTGCCAAATTGCATTATCTCTTATAGTTTCCGAGATATGGACTATCGACATTTTACAATATTGGCTCTGCTTCTAACTTGGGTCAAAATTGTAAAATGGTCTTATGAATTAGCAATTTCGCTCCAATTCACATTCCAAGTAATATTCGGCATGCTAATTACGTTGCCGATTGCCAGATTGCATTATCTCTTATAGTTTCCTAGATATGGACTATCGACATCTTGCAATATTGGCTCTGCTTCTAACTTGAGCCAGAATTGTAAAATGGTCTTATGAATTAGAGATTTCGTTGTAATTCACATTCCAAGTAATATTCGGCATGCTAATTACGTTGCCGATTGCCAAATTGCATTATCTCTTATAGTTTCCGAGATATGGACTATCGACATCTTGCAATATTGGCTCTGCTTCTAACTTGGGCCAGAATTGTAAAATGGTCTTATGAATTAGCGATTTCGTTGTAATTCACATTCCAAGTAATATTCGGCATGCTAATTACACTGCCGATGGCCAAATTGCATTATCTCTTATAGTTTCCGAGATATGGACTATCGACATTTTACAATATTGGCTCTTTTTCTAACTTGGGTCAAAATTGTAAATTGGTCTTATGAATTAGCGATTTCGTTGTAATTCACATTCCAAGTAATATTCGGCATGTTAATTACGTTGCCGATTGCCAAATTGCATTATCTCTTATAGTTTCCGACATATGGACTATCGACATTTTACAATATTGGCTCTGCTTCTAACTTGGGTAAAAATTGTAAAATGGTCTTATGAATTAGCAATTTCGCTCCAATTCACATTCCAAGTAATATTCGGCATGCTAATTACGTTGCCGATTGCCAAATTGCATTATCTCTTAGTTTCCGAGATATGGACTATCGATATTTTACAATATTGGCTCTGCTTCTAACTAGGGTCAAAATTGTAAAATGGTCTTATGAATTAGCAATTTCGCTCCAATTCACATTCCAAGTAATATTCGGCATGCTAATTACGTTGCCGATTGCCAGATTGCATTATCTCTTATAGTGTCCGAGATATGGACTATCGACATCTTGCAATATTGGCTCTGCTTCTAACTTGAGCCAGAATTGTAAAATGGTCTTATGAATTAGCGATTTCGTTGTAATTCACATTCCAAGTAATATTCGGCATGCTAATTACGTTGCTGATTGCCAAATTGCATTATCTCTTATAGTTTCCGAGATATGGACTATCGACATTTTACAATATTGGCTCTGCTTCTAACTTGGGTCAAAATTGTGAAATGGTCTTATGAATTAGCAATTTCGCTCCAATTCACATTCCAAGTAATATTCGGCATGCTAATTACGTTGCCGATTGCCAGATTGCATTATCTCTTATAGTTTCCGAGATATGGACTATCGACATCTTGCAATATTGGCTCTGCTTCTAACTTGAGCCAGAATTGTAAAATGGTCTTATGAATTAGCGATTTCGTTGTAATTCCCTTTCCAAGTAATATTCGGCATGCTAATTACGTTGCCCATTGCCAAATTGCATTATCTCTTATAGTTTCCGAGATATGGACTATCGACATCTTGCATTATTGGCTCTGCTTCTAACTTGGGCCAGAATTGTAAAATGGTCTTATGAATTAGCGATTTCGCCCCAATTCACATTCCAAGTATTATTCGGCATGCTAATTACGTTGCCGATTGCCAAATTGCATTATCTCTTAGTTTCCGAGATATGGACTATCGACATCTTGCAATATTGGCTCTGCTTCTAACTTGGGCCAGAATTGTAAAATGGTCTTATGAATTAGCGATTTCGTTGTAATTCACATTCCAAGTAATATTCGGCATGCTAATTACGTTGCCGATTGCCAAATTGCATTATCTCTTATAGTTTCCGAGATATGGACTATCGACATCTTGCAATATTGGCTCTGCTTCTAACTTGGGCCAGAATTGTAAAATGGTCTTATGAATTAGCGATTTCGTTGTAATTCACATTCCAAGTAATATTCGGCATGCTAATTACGTTGCCGATTGCCAAATTGCATTATCTCTTATAGTTTCCGAGATATGGACTATCGACATCTTGCAATATTGGCTCTGCTTCTAACTTGGACCAGAATTGTAAAATGGTCTTATGAATTAGCGATTTCGTTGTAATTTACATTCCAAGTAATATTCGGTATGCTAATTACGTTGCCGATTGCCAAATTGCATTATCTCTTATAGTTTCCGAGATATGGACTATCGACATTTTACAATATTGGCTCTGCTTCTAACCAGGGTCAAAATTGTAAAATGGTCTTATGAATTAGCAATTTCGCTCCAATTCACATTCCAAGTAATATTCGGCATGCTAATTACGTTGCCGATTGCCAGATTGGATTATCTCTTATAGTTTCCGAGATATGGACTATCGACATCTTGCAATATTGGCTCTGCTTCTAACTTGAGCCAGAATTGTAAAATGGTCTTATGAATTAGCGATTTCGTTGTAATTCACATTCCAAGTAATATTCGGCATGCTAATTACGTTGCCGATTGCCAAATTGCATTATCTCTTATAGTTTCCGAGATATGGACTACCGACATTTTACAATATTGGCTCTGCTTCTAACTTGGGTCAAAATAGTGAAATGGTCTTATGAATTAGCAATTTCGCTCCAATTCACATTCCAAGTAATATTCGGCATGCTAATTACGTTACCGATTGCCAGATTGCATTATCTCTTATAGTTTCCGAGATATGGACTATCGACATCTTGCAATATTGGCTCTGCTTCTAACTTGAGCCAGAATTGTAAAATGGTCTTATGAATTAGCGATTTCGTTGTAATTCACATTCCAAGTAATATTCGGCATGTTAATTACGTTGCCGATTGCCAAATTGCATTATCTCTTATAGTTTCCGACATATGGACTATCGACATTTTACAATATTGGCTCTGCTTCTAACTTGGGTAAAAATTGTAAAATGGTCTTATGAATTAGCAATTTCGCTCCAATTCACATTCCAAGTAATATTCGGCATGCTAATTACGTTGCCGATTGCCAAATTGCATTATCTCTTAGTTTCCGAGATATGGACTATCGATATTTTACAATATTGGCTCTGCTTCTAACTAGGGTCAAAATTGTAAAATGGTCTTATGAATTAGCAATTTCGCTCCAATTCACATTCCAAGTAATATTCGGCATGCTAATTACGTTGCCGATTGCCAGATTGCATTATCTCTTATAGTTTCCGAGATATGGACTATCGACATCTTGCAATATTGGCTCTGCTTCTAACTTGGGCCAGAATTGTAAAATGGTCTTATGAATTAGCGATTTCGTTGTAATTCACATTCCAAGTAATATTCGGCATGCTAATTACGTTGCCGATTGCCAAATTGCATTATCTCTTATAGTTTCCGAGATATGGACTATCGAAATTTTACAATATTGGCTCTGCTTCTAACTTGGGTCAAAATTGTAAAATGGTCTTATGAATTAGCGATTTCGCTCCAATTCACATTCCAAGTAATATTCGGCATGCTAATTACGTTGCCGATTGCCAAATTGCATTATCTCTTATAGTTTCCGAGATATGGACTATCGACATCTTGCAATATTGGCTCTGCTTCCAACTTTGGCCAGAATTGTAAAATGGTCTTATGAATTAGCGATTTCGTTGTAATTCACATTCCAAGTAATATTCGGCATGCTAATTACGTTGCCGATTGCCAAATTGCATTATCTCTTATAGTTTCCGAGATATGGACTATCGACATCTTGCAATATTGGCTCTGCTTCTAACTTGGGCCAGAATTGTAAAATGGTCTTATGAATTAGCGATTTCGCTCCAATTTTCATTCCAAGTAATATTCGGCATGCTAATTAGGTTGCCGATTGCCAAATTGCATTTTCTCTTATAGTTTCCGAGATATGGACTATTGACATCTTGCAATATTGGCTCTGCTTCTAACTTGGGCCAGAATTGTAAAATGGTCTTATGAATTAGCGATTTCGTTGTAATTCACATTCCAAGTAATATTCGGCATGCTAATTACGTTGCCGATTGCCAAATTGCATTATCTCTTATAGTTTCCGAGATATGGACTATCGACATTTTACAATATTGGCTCTGCTTCTAACTTGGGTCAAAATTGTAAAATGGTCTTATGAATTAGCAATTTCGCTCCAATTCACATTCCAAGTAATATTCGGCATGCTAATTACGTTGCCGATTGCCAGATTGCATTATCTCTTATAGTTTCCTAGATATGGACTATCGACATCTTGCAATATTGGCTCTGCTTCTAACTTGAGCCAGAATTGTAAAATGGTCTTATGAATTAGAGATTTCGTTGTAATTCACATTCCAAGTAATATTCGGCATGCTAATTACGTTGCCGATTGCCAAATTGCATTATCTCTTATAGTTTCCGAGATATGGACTATCGACATCTTGCAATATTGGCTCTGCTTCTAACTTGGGCCAGAATTGTAAAATGGTCTTATGAATTAGCGATTTCGTTGTAATTCACATTCCAAGTAATATTCGGCATGCTAATTACACTGCCGATGGCCAAATTGCATTATCTCTTATAGTTTCCGAGATATGGACTATCGACATTTTACAATATTGGCTCTTTTTCTAACTTGGGTCAAAATTGTAAATTGGTCTTATGAATTAGCGATTTCGTTGTAATTCACATTCCAAGTAATATTCGGCATGTTAATTACGTTGCCGATTGCCAAATTGCATTATCTCTTATAGTTTCCGACATATGGACTATCGACATTTTACAATATTGGCTCTGCTTCTAACTTGGGTAAAAATTGTAAAATGGTCTTATGAATTAGCAATTTCGCTCCAATTCACATTCCAAGTAATATTCGGCATGCTAATTACGTTGCCGATTGCCAAATTGCATTATCTCTTAGTTTCCGAGATATGGACTATCGATATTTTACAATATTGGCTCTGCTTCTAACTAGGGTCAAAATTGTAAAATGGTCTTATGAATTAGCAATTTCGCTCCAATTCACATTCCAAGTAATATTCGGCATGCTAATTACGTTGCCGATTGCCAGATTGCATTATCTCTTATAGTGTCCGAGATATGGACTATCGACATCTTGCAATATTGGCTCTGCTTCTAACTTGAGCCAGAATTGTAAAATGGTCTTATGAATTAGCGATTTCGTTGTAATTCACATTCCAAGTAATATTCGGCATGCTAATTACGTTGCTGATTGCCAAATTGCATTATCTCTTATAGTTTCCGAGATATGGACTATCGACATTTTACAATATTGGCTCTGCTTCTAACTTGGGTCAAAATTGTGAAATGGTCTTATGAATTAGCAATTTCGCTCCAATTCACATTCCAAGTAATATTCGGCATGCTAATTACGTTGCCGATTGCCAGATTGCATTATCTCTTATAGTTTCCGAGATATGGACTATCGACATCTTGCAATATTGGCTCTGCTTCTAACTTGAGCCAGAATTGTAAAATGGTCTTATGAATTAGCGATTTCGTTGTAATTCCCTTTCCAAGTAATATTCGGCATGCTAATTACGTTGCCCATTGCCAAATTGCATTATCTCTTATAGTTTCCGAGATATGGACTATCGACATCTTGCATTATTGGCTCTGCTTCTAACTTGGGCCAGAATTGTAAAATGGTCTTATGAATTAGCGATTTCGCCCCAATTCACATTCCAAGTATTATTCGGCATGCTAATTACGTTGCCGATTGCCAAATTGCATTATCTCTTAGTTTCCGAGATATGGACTATCGACATCTTGCAATATTGGCTCTGCTTCTAACTTGGGCCAGAATTGTAAAATGGTCTTATGAATTAGCGATTTCGTTGTAATTCACATTCCAAGTAATATTCGGCATGCTAATTACGTTGCCGATTGCCAAATTGCATTATCTCTTATAGTTTCCGAGATATGGACTATCGACATCTTGCAATATTGGCTCTGCTTCTAACTTGGGCCAGAATTGTAAAATGGTCTTATGAATTAGCGATTTCGTTGTAATTCACATTCCAAGTAATATTCGGCATGCTAATTACGTTGCCGATTGCCAAATTGCATTATCTCTTATAGTTTCCGAGATATGGACTATCGACATCTTGCAATATTGGCTCTGCTTCTAACTTGGACCAGAATTGTAAAATGGTCTTATGAATTAGCGATTTCGTTGTAATTTACATTCCAAGTAATATTCGGTATGCTAATTACGTTGCCGATTGCCAAATTGCATTATCTCTTATAGTTTCCGAGATATGGACTATCGACATTTTACAATATTGGCTCTGCTTCTAACCAGGGTCAAAATTGTAAAATGGTCTTATGAATTAGCAATTTCGCTCCAATTCACATTCCAAGTAATATTCGGCATGCTAATTACGTTGCCGATTGCCAGATTGGATTATCTCTTATAGTTTCCGAGATATGGACTATCGACATCTTGCAATATTGGCTCTGCTTCTAACTTGAGCCAGAATTGTAAAATGGTCTTATGAATTAGCGATTTCGTTGTAATTCACATTCCAAGTAATATTCGGCATGCTAATTACGTTGCCGATTGCCAAATTGCATTATCTCTTATAGTTTCCGAGATATGGACTACCGACATTTTACAATATTGGCTCTGCTTCTAACTTGGGTCAAAATAGTGAAATGGTCTTATGAATTAGCAATTTCGCTCCAATTCACATTCCAAGTAATATTCGGCATGCTAATTACGTTACCGATTGCCAGATTGCATTATCTCTTATAGTTTCCGAGATATGGACTATCGACATCTTGCAATATTGGCTCTGCTTCTAACTTGAGCCAGAATTGTAAAATGGTCTTATGAATTAGCGATTTCGTTGTAATTCTCTTTCCAAGTAATATTCGGCATGCTAATTACGTTGCCCATTGCCAAATTGCATTATCTCTTATAGTTTCCGAGATATGGACTATCGACATCTTGCAATATTGGCTCTGCTTCTAACTTGGGCCAGAATTGTAAAATGGTCTTATGAATTAGCGATTTCGCTCCAATTCACATTCCAAGTATTATTCGGCATGCTAATTACGTTGCCGATTGCCAAATTGCATTATCTCTTATAGTTTCCGAGATATGGACTATCGACATCTTGCAATATTGGCTCTGCTTCTAACTTGGGCCAGAATTGTAAAATGGTCTTATGAATTAGCGATTTCGTTGTAATTCACATTCCAAGTAATATTCGGCATGCTAATTACGTTGCCGATTGCCAAATTGCATTATCTCTTATAGTTTCCGAGATATAGACTATCGACATCTTGCAATATTGGCTCTGCTTCTAACTTGGGCCAGAATTGTAAAATGGTCTTATGAATTAGCGATTTCGTTGTAATTCACATTCCAAGTAATATTCGGCATGCTAATTACGTTGCCGATTACCAAATTGCATTATCTCTTATAGTTTCCGAGATATGGACTATCGACATCTTGCAATATTGGCTCTGCTTCTAACTTGGGCCAGAATTGTAAAATGGTCTTATGAATTAGCGATTTCGTTGTAATTCACATTCCAAGTAATATACGGCATGCTAATTACGTTGCCGATTGCCAATTTGCATTATCTCTTATAGTTTCCGAGATATGGACTATCGACATCTTGCAATATTGGCTCTGCTTCTAACTTGGGCCAGAATTGTAAAATGGTCTTATGAATTAGCGATTTTGTTGTAATTCACATTCCAAGTAATATTCGGCATGCTACTTACGTTGCCGATTGCCAAATTGCATTATCTCTTATAGTTTCCGAGATATGGACTATCGACATCTTGCAATATTGGCTCTGCTTCTAACTTGGGCCAGAATTGTAAAATGGTCTTATGAATTAGCGATTTCGTTGTAATTCACATTCCAAGTAATATTCGGCATGCTAATTACGTTGCCGATTGCCAAATTGCATTATCTCTTATAGTTTCCGAGATATGGACTATCGACATTTTACAATATTGGCTCTGCTTCTAACTTGGGTCAAAATTGTAAAATGGTCTTATGAATTAGCGATTTCGCTCCAATTCACATTCCAAGTAATATTCGGCATGCTAATTACGTTGCCGATTGCCAAATTGCATTATCTCTTATAGTTTCCGAGATATGGACTATCGACATCTTGCAATATTGGCTCTGCTTCCAACTTGGGTCAAAATTGTAAAATGGTCTTATGAATTAGCGATTTCGCTCCAATTCACATTCCAAGTAATATTCGGCATGCTAATTACGTTGCCGATTGCCAAATTGCATTATCTCTTATAGTTTCCGAGATATGGACTATCGACATCTTGCAATATTGGCTCTGCTTCTAACTTGGGCCAGAATTGTAAAATGGTCTTATGAATTAGCGATTTCGCTCCAATTTTCATTCCAAGTAATATTCGGCATGCTAAGTACGTTGCCGATTGCCAAATTGCATTATCTCTTATAGTTTCCGAGATATGGACTATTGACATCTTGCAATATTGGCTCTGCTTCTAACTTGGGCCAGAATTGTAAAATGGTCTTATGAATTAGCGATTTCGTTGTAATTCACATTCCAAGTAATATTCGGCATGCTAATTACGTTGCCGATTGCCAAATTGCATTATCTCTTATAGTTTCCAAGATATGGACTATCGACATCTTGCAATATTGGCTCTGCTTCTAACTTGGGCCAGAATTGTAAAATGGTCTTATGAATTAGCGATTTCGTTGTAATTCACATTCCAAGTAATATTCGGCATGCTAATTACGTTGCCGATTGCCAAATTGTATTATCTCTTATAGTTTCCGGGATATGGACTATCGACATTTTACAATATTGGCTCTGCTTCTAACTTGGGTCAAAATTGTAAAATGGTCTTATGAATTAGCGATTTCGCTCCAATTCACATTCCAAGTAATATTCGGCATACTAATTACGTTGCCGATTGCCAAATTGCATTATCTCTTATAGTTTCCGAGATATGGACTATCGACATCTTGCAATATTGGCTCTGCTTCCAACTTGGGCCAGAATTGTAAAATGGTCTTATGAATTAGCGATTTCGTTGTAATTCACATTCCAAGTAATATTCGGCATGCTAATTACGTTGCCGATTGCCAAATTGCATTATCTCTTATAGTTTCCGAGATATGGACTATCGACATCTTGCAATATTGGCTCTGCTTCTAACTTGGGCCAGAATTGTAAAATGGTCTTATGAATTAGCGATTTCGCTCCAATTCACATTCCAAGTAATATTCGGCATGCTAATTACGTTGCCGATTGCCAAATTGCATTATCTCTTATAGTTTCCGAGATATGGACTATCGACATCTTGCAATATTGGCTCTGCTTCTAACTTGGGCCAGAATTGTAAAATGGTCTTATGAATTAGCAATTTCGTTGTAATTCACATTCCAAGTAATATTCGGCATGCTAATTACGTTGCCGATTGCCAAATTGCATTATCTCTTATAGTTTCCGAGATATGGACTATCGACATTTTACAATATTGGCTCTACTTCTAACTTGGGTCAAAATTGTAAAATGGTCTTATGAATAAGCAATTTCGCTCCAATTCACATTCCAAGTAATATTCGGCATGCTAATTACGTTGCCGATTGCCAGATTGCATTATCTCTTATACTTTCCTAGATATGGACTATCGACATCTTGCAATATTGGCTCTGCTTCTAACTTGAGCCAGAATTGTAAAATGGTCTTATGAATTAGAGATTTCGTTGTAATTCACATTCCAAGTAATATTCGGCATGCTAATTACGTTGCCAATTGCCAAATTGCATTATCTCTTGTAGTTTCCGAGATATGGACTATCGACATCTTGCAATATTGGCTCTGCTTCTAACTTGGGCCAGAATTGTAAAATGGTCTTATGAATTAGCGATTTCGTTGTAATTCACATTCCAAGTAATATTCGGCATGCTAATTACACTGCCGATGGCCAAATTGCATTATCTCTTATAGTTTCCGAGATATGGAGTATCGACATTTTACAATATTGGCTCTTCTTCTAACTTGGGTCAAAATTGTAAATTGGTCTTATGAATTAGCGATTTCGTTGTAATTCACATTCCAAGTAATATTCGGCATGTTAATTACGTTGCCGATTGCCAAATTGCATTATCTCTTATAGTTTCCGAGATATGGACTATCGACATTTTACAATATTGGCTCTGCTTCTAACTTGGGTCAAAATTGTAAAATGGTCTTATGAATTAGCAATTTCGCTCCAATTCACATTCCAAGTAATATTCGGCATGCTAATTACGTTGCCGATTGCCAAATTGCATTATCTCTTAGTTTCCGAGATATGGACTATCGACATCTTGCAATATTGGCTCTGCTTCTAACTAGGGCCAGAATTGTAAAATGGTCTTATGAATTAGCGATTTCGTTGTAATTCACATTCCAAGTAATATTCGGCATGCTAATTACGTTGCCGATTGCCAAATTGCATTATCTCTTATAGTTTCCGAGATATGGACTATCGACATCTTGCAATAATGGCTCTGCTTCTAACTTGGGCCAGAATTGTAAAATGGTCTTATGAATTAGCGATTTCGTTGTAATTCACATTCCAAGTAATATTCGGCATGCTAATTACGTTGCCGATTGCCAAATTGCATTATCTCTTATAGTTTCCGAGATATGGACTATCGACATCTTGCAATATTGGCTCTGCTTCTAACTTGGGCCAGAATTGTAAAATGGTCTTATGAATTAGCGATTTCGTTGTAATTTACATTCCAAGTAATATTCGGTATGCTAATTACGTTGCCGATTGCCAAATTGCATTATCCCTTATAGTTTCCGAGATATGGACTATCGACATTTTACAATATTGGCTCTGCTTCTAACTAGGGTCAAAATTGTAAAATGGTCTTATGAATTAGCAATTTCGCTCCAATTCACATTCCAAGTAATATTCGGCATGCTAATTACGTTGCCGATTGCCAGATTGCATTATCTCTTATAGTTTCCGAGATATGGACTATCGACATCTTGCAATATTGGCTCTGCTTCTAACTTGAGCCAGAATTGTAAAATGGTCTTATGAATTAGCGATTTCGTTGTAATTCACATTCCAAGTAATATTCGGCATGCTAATTACGTTGCCGATTGCCAAATTGCATTATCTCTTATAGTTTCCGAGATATGGACTATCGACATTTTACAATATTGGCTCTGCTTCTAACTTGGGTCAAAATTGTGAAATGGTCTTATGAATTAGCAATTTCGCTCCAATTCACATTCCAAGTAATATTCGGCATGCTAATTACGTTGCCGATTGCCAGATTGCATTATCTCTTATAGTTTCCGAGATATGGACTATCGACATCTTGCAATATTGGCTCTGCTTCTAACTTGAGCCAGAATTGTAAAATGGTCTTATGAATTAGCGATTTCGTTGTAATTCTCTTTCCAAGTAATATTCGGCATGCTAATTACGTTGCCCATTGCCAAATTGCATTATCTCTTATAGTTTCCGAGATATGGACTATCGACATCTTGCAATATTGGCTCTGCTTCTAACTTGGGCCAGAATTGTAAAATGGTCTTATGAATTAGCGATTTCGCTCCAATTCACATTCCAAGTATTATTCGGCATGCTAATTACGTTGCCGATTGCCAAATTGCATTATCTCTTATAGTTTCCGAGATATGGACTATCGACATCTTGCAATATTGGCTCTGCTTCTAACTTGGGCCAGAATTGTAAAATGGTCTTATGAATTAGCGATTTCGTTGTAATTCACATTCCAAGTAATATTCGGCATGCTAATTACGTTGCCGATTGCCAAATTGCATTATCTCTTATAGTTTCCGAGATATAGACTATCGACATCTTGCAATATTGGCTCTGCTTCTAACTTGGGCCAGAATTGTAAAATGGTCTTATGAATTAGCGATTTCGTTGTAATTCACATTCCAAGTAATATTCGGCATGCTAATTACGTTGCCGATTACCAAATTGCATTATCTCTTATAGTTTCCGAGATATGGACTATCGACATCTTGCAATATTGGCTCTGCTTCTAACTTGGGTCAGAATTGTAAAATGGTCTTATGAATTAGCGATTTCGTTGTAATTCACATTCCAAGTAATATACGGCATGCTAATTACGTTGCCGATTGCCAATTTGCATTATCTTTTATAGTTTCCGAGATATGGACTATCGACATCTTGCAATATTGGCTCTGCTTCTAACTTGGGCCAGAATTGTAAAATGGTCTTATGAATTAGCGATTTTGTTGTAATTCACATTCCAAGTAATATTCGGCCTGCTAATTACGTTGCCGATTGCCAAATTGCATTATCTCTTATAGTTTCCGAGATATGGACTATCGACATCTTGCAATATTGGCTCTGCTTCTAACTTGGGCCAGAATTGTAAAATGGTCTTATGAATTAGCGATTTCGTTGTAATTCACATTCCAAGTAATATTCGGCATGCTAATTACGTTGCCGATTGCCAAATTGCATTATCTCTTATAGTTTCCAAGATATGGACTATCGACATCTTGCAATATTGGCTCTGCTTCTAACTTGGGCCAGAATTGTAAAATGGTCTTATGAATTAGCGATTTCGTTGTAATTCACATTCCAAGTAATATTCGGCATGCTAATTACGTTGCCGATTGCCAAATTGTATTATCTCTTATAGTTTCCGGGATATGGACTATCGACATTTTACAATATTGGCTCTGCTTCTAACTTGGGTCAAAATTGTAAAATGGTCTTATGAATTAGCGATTTCGCTCCAATTCACATTCCAAGTAATATTCGGCATACTAATTACGTTGCCGATTGCCAAATTGCATTATCTCTTATAGTTTCCGAGATATGGACTATCGACATCTTGCAATATTGGCTCTGCTTCCAACTTGGGCCAGAATTGTAAAATGGTCTTATGAATTAGCGATTTCGTTGTAATTCACATTCCAAGTAATATTCGGCATGCTAATTACGTTGCCGATTGCCAAATTGCATTATCTCTTATAGTTTCCGAGATATGGACTATCGACATCTTGCAATATTGGCTCTGCTTCTAACTTGGGCCAGAATTGTAAAATGGTCTTATGAATTAGCGATTTCGCTCCAATTCACATTCCAAGTAATATTCGGCATGCTAATTACGTTGCCGATTGCCAAATTGCATTATCTCTTATAGTTTCCGAGATATGGACTATCGACATCTTGCAATATTGGCTCTGCTTCTAACTTGGGCCAGAATTGTAAAATGGTCTTATGAATTAGCAATTTCGTTGTAATTCACATTCCAAGTAATATTCGGCATGCTAATTACGTTGCCGATTGCCAAATTGCATTATCTCTTATAGTTTCCGAGATATGGACTATCGACATTTTACAATATTGGCTCTACTTCTAACTTGGGTCAAAATTGTAAAATGGTCTTATGAATAAGCAATTTCGCTCCAATTCACATTCCAAGTAATATTCGGCATGCTAATTACGTTGCCGATTGCCAGATTGCATTATCTCTTATACTTTCCTAGATATGGACTATCGACATCTTGCAATATTGGCTCTGCTTCTAACTTGAGCCAGAATTGTAAAATGGTCTTATGAATTAGAGATTTCGTTGTAATTCACATTCCAAGTAATATTCGGCATGCTAATTACGTTGCCAATTGCCAAATTGCATTATCTCTTGTAGTTTCCGAGATATGGACTATCGACATCTTGCAATATTGGCTCTGCTTCTAACTTGGGCCAGAATTGTAAAATGGTCTTATGAATTAGCGATTTCGTTGTAATTCACATTCCAAGTAATATTCGGCATGCTAATTACACTGCCGATGGCCAAATTGCATTATCTCTTATAGTTTCCGAGATATGGAGTATCGACATTTTACAATATTGGCTCTTCTTCTAACTTGGGTCAAAATTGTAAATTGGTCTTATGAATTAGCGATTTCGTTGTAATTCACATTCCAAGTAATATTCGGCATGTTAATTACGTTGCCGATTGCCAAATTGCATTATCTCTTATAGTTTCCGAGATATGGACTATCGACATTTTACAATATTGGCTCTGCTTCTAACTTGGGTCAAAATTGTAAAATGGTCTTATGAATTAGCAATTTCGCTCCAATTCACATTCCAAGTAATATTCGGCATGCTAATTAGGTTGCCGATTGCCAAATTGCATTATCTCTTAGTTTCCGAGATATGGACTATCGACATCTTGCAATATTGGCTCTGCTTCTAACTAGGGCCAGAATTGTAAAATGGTCTTATGAATTAGCGATTTCGTTGTAATTCACATTCCAAGTAATATTCGGCATGCTAATTACGTTGCCGATTGCCAAATTGCATTATCTCTTATAGTTTCCGAGATATGGACTATCGACATCTTGCAATAATGGCTCTGCTTCTAACTTGGGCCAGAATTGTAAAATGGTCTTATGAATTAGCGATTTCGTTGTAATTCACATTCCAAGTAATATTCGGCATGCTAATTACGTTGCCGATTGCCAAATTGCATTATCTCTTATAGTTTCCGAGATATGGACTATCGACATCTTGCAATATTGGCTCTGCTTCTAACTTGGGCCAGAATTGTAAAATGGTCTTATGAATTAGCGATTTCGTTGTAATTTACATTCCAAGTAATATTCGGTATGCTAATTACGTTGCCGATTGCCAAATTGCATTATCCCTTATAGTTTCCGAGATATGGACTATCGACATTTTACAATATTGGCTCTGCTTCTAACTAGGGTCAAAATTGTAAAATGGTCTTATGAATTAGCAATTTCGCTCCAATTCACATTCCAAGTAATATTCGGCATGCTAATTACGTTGCCGATTGCCAGATTGCATTATCTCTTATAGTTTCCGAGATATGGACTATCGACATCTTGCAATATTGGCTCTGCTTCTAACTTGAGCCAGAATTGTAAAATGGTCTTATGAATTAGCGATTTCGTTGTAATTCTCTTTCCAAGTAATATTCGGCATGCTAATTACGTTGCCCATTGCCAAATTGCATTATCTCTTATAGTTTCCGAGATATGGACTATCGACATCTTGCAATATTGGCTCTGCTTCTAACTTGGGCCAGAATTGTAAAATGGTCTTATGAATTAGCGATTTCGCTCCAATTCACATTCCAAGTATTATTCGGCATGCTAATTACGTTGCCGATTGCCAAATTGCATTATCTCTTATAGTTTCCGAGATATGGACTATCGACATCTTGCAATATTGGCTCTGCTTCTAACTTGGGCCAGAATTGTAAAATGGTCTTATGAATTAGCGATTTCGTTGTAATTCACATTCCAAGTAATATTCGGCATGCTAATTACGTTGCCGATTGCCAAATTGCATTATCTCTTATAGTTTCCGAGATATAGACTATCGACATCTTGCAATATTGGCTCTGCTTCTAACTTGGGCCAGAATTGTAAAATGGTCTTATGAATTAGCGATTTCGTTGTAATTCACATTCCAAGTAATATTCGGCATGCTAATTACGTTGCCGATTACCAAATTGCATTATCTCTTATAGTTTCCGAGATATGGACTATCGACATCTTGCAATATTGGCTCTGCTTCTAACTTGGGTCAGAATTGTAAAATGGTCTTATGAATTAGCGATTTCGTTGTAATTCACATTCCAAGTAATATACGGCATGCTAATTACGTTGCCGATTGCCAATTTGCATTATCTTTTATAGTTTCCGAGATATGGACTATCGACATCTTGCAATATTGGCTCTGCTTCTAACTTGGGCCAGAATTGTAAAATGGTCTTATGAATTAGCGATTTTGTTGTAATTCACATTCCAAGTAATATTCGGCCTGCTAATTACGTTGCCGATTGCCAAATTGCATTATCTCTTATAGTTTCCGAGATATGGACTATCGACATCTTGCAATATTGGCTCTGCTTCTAACTTGGGCCAGGATTGTAAAATGGTCTTATGAATTAGCGATTTCGTTGTAATTCACATTCCAAGTAATATTCGGCATGCTAATTACGTTGCCGATTGCCAAATTGCATTATCTCTTATAGTTTCCGAGATATGGACTATCGAAATTTTACAATATTGGCTCTGCTTCTAACTTGGGTCAAAATTGTAAAATGGTCTTATGAATTAGCGATTTCGCTCCAATTCACATTCCAAGTAATATTCGGCATGCTAATTACGTTGCCGATTGCCAAATTGCATTATCTCTTATAGTTTCCGAGATATGGACTATCGACATCTTGCAATATTGGCTCTGCTTCCAACTTTGGCCAGAATTGTAAAATGGTCTTATGAATTAGCGATTTCGTTGTAATTCACATTCCAAGTAATATTCGGCATGCTAATTACGTTGCCGATTGCCAAATTGCATTATCTCTTATAGTTTCCGAGATATGGACTATCGACATCTTGCAATATTGGCTCTGCTTCTAACTTGGGCCAGAATTGTAAAATGGTCTTATGAATTAGCGATTTCGCTCCAATTTTCATTCCAAGTAATATTCGGCATGCTAATTAGGTTGCCGATTGCCAAATTGCATTTTCTCTTATAGTTTCCGAGATATGGACTATTGACATCTTGCAATATTGGCTCTGCTTCTAACTTGGGCCAGAATTGTAAAATGGTCTTATGAATTAGCGATTTCGTTGTAATTCACATTCCAAGTAATATTCGGCATGCTAATTACGTTGCCGATTGCCAAATTGCATTATCTCTTATAGTTTCCGAGATATGGACTATCGACATTTTACAATATTGGCTCTGCTTCTAACTTGGGTCAAAATTGTAAAATGGTCTTATGAATTAGCAATTTCGCTCCAATTCACATTCCAAGTAATATTCGGCATGCTAATTACGTTGCCGATTGCCAGATTGCATTATCTCTTATAGTTTCCTAGATATGGACTATCGACATCTTGCAATATTGGCTCTGCTTCTAACTTGAGCCAGAATTGTAAAATGGTCTTATGAATTAGAGATTTCGTTGTAATTCACATTCCAAGTAATATTCGGCATGCTAATTACGTTGCCGATTGCCAAATTGCATTATCTCTTATAGTTTCCGAGATATGGACTATCGACATCTTGCAATATTGGCTCTGCTTCTAACTTGGGCCAGAATTGTAAAATGGTCTTATGAATTAGCGATTTCGTTGTAATTCACATTCCAAGTAATATTCGGCATGCTAATTACACTGCCGATGGCCAAATTGCATTATCTCTTATAGTTTCCGAGATATGGACTATCGACATTTTACAATATTGGCTCTTTTTCTAACTTGGGTCAAAATTGTAAATTGGTCTTATGAATTAGCGATTTCGTTGTAATTCACATTCCAAGTAATATTCGGCATGTTAATTACGTTGCCGATTGCCAAATTGCATTATCTCTTATAGTTTCCGACATATGGACTATCGACATTTTACAATATTGGCTCTGCTTCTAACTTGGGTAAAAATTGTAAAATGGTCTTATGAATTAGCAATTTCGCTCCAATTCACATTCCAAGTAATATTCGGCATGCTAATTACGTTGCCGATTGCCAAATTGCATTATCTCTTAGTTTCCGAGATATGGACTATCGATATTTTACAATATTGGCTCTGCTTCTAACTAGGGTCAAAATTGTAAAATGGTCTTATGAATTAGCAATTTCGCTCCAATTCACATTCCAAGTAATATTCGGCATGCTAATTACGTTGCCGATTGCCAGATTGCATTATCTCTTATAGTTTCCGAGATATGGACTATCGACATCTTGCAATATTGGCTCTGCTTCTAACTTGAGCCAGAATTGTAAAATGGTCTTATGAATTAGCGATTTCGTTGTAATTCACATTCCAAGTAATATTCGGCATGCTAATTACGTTGCTGATTGCCAAATTGCATTATCTCTTATAGTTTCCGAGATATGGACTATCGACATTTTACAATATTGGCTCTGCTTCTAACTTGGGTCAAAATTGTGAAATGGTCTTATGAATTAGCAATTTCGCTCCAATTCACATTCCAAGTAATATTCGGCATGCTAATTACGTTGCCGATTGCCAGATTGCATTATCTCTTATAGTTTCCGAGATATGGACTATCGACATCTTGCAATATTGGCTCTGCTTCTAACTTGAGCCAGAATTGTAAAATGGTCTTATGAATTAGCGATTTCGTTGTAATTCCCTTTCCAAGTAATATTCGGCATGCTAATTACGTTGCCCATTGCCAAATTGCATTATCTCTTATAGTTTCCGAGATATGGACTATCGACATCTTGCATTATTGGCTCTGCTTCTAACTTGGGCCAGAATTGTAAAATGGTCTTATGAATTAGCGATTTCGCCCCAATTCACATTCCAAGTATTATTCGGCATGCTAATTACGTTGCCGATTGCCAAATTGCATTATCTCTTAGTTTCCGAGATATGGACTATCGACATCTTGCAATATTGGCTCTGCTTCTAACTTGGGCCAGAATTGTAAAATGGTCTTATGAATTAGCGATTTCGTTGTAATTCACATTCCAAGTAATATTCGGCATGCTAATTACGTTGCCGATTGCCAAATTGCATTATCTCTTATAGTTTCCGAGATATGGGCTATCGACATCTTGCAATATTGGCTCTGCTTCTAACTTGGGCCAGAATTGTAAAATGGTCTTATGAATTAGCGATTTCGTTGTAATTCACATTCCAAGTAATATTCGGCATGCTAATTACGTTGCCGATTGCCAAATTGCATTATCTCTTATAGTTTCCGAGATATGGACTATCGACATCTTGCAATATTGGCTCTGCTTCTAACTTGGACCAGAATTGTAAAATGGTCTTATGAATTAGCGATTTCGTTGTAATTTACATTCCAAGTAATATTCGGTATGCTAATTACGTTGCCGATTGCCAAATTGCATTATCTCTTATAGTTTCCGAGATATGGACTATCGACATTTTACAATATTGGCTCTGCTTCTAACCAGGGTCAAAATTGTAAAATGGTCTTATGAATTAGCAATTTCGCTCCAATTCACATTCCAAGTAATATTCGGCATGCCAATTACGTTGCCGATTGCCAGATTGGATTATCTCTTATAGTTTCCGAGATATGGACTATCGACATCTTGCAATATTGGCTCTGCTTCTAACTTGAGCCAGAATTGTAAAATGGTCTTATGAATTAGCGATTTCGTTGTAATTCACATTCCAAGTAATATTCGGCATGCTAATTACGTTGCCGATTGCCATATTGCATTATCTCTTATAGTTTCCGAGATATGGACTACCGACATTTTACAATATTGGCTCTGCTTCTAACTTGGGTCAAAATAGTGAAATGGTCTTATGAATTAGCAATTTCGCTCCAATTCACATTCCAAGTAATATTCGGCATGCTAATTACGTTACCGATTGCCAGATTGCATTATCTCTTATAGTTTCCGAGATATGGACTATCGACATCTTGCAATATTGGCTCTGCTTCTAACTTGAGCCAGAATTGTAAAATGGTCTTATGAATTAGCGATTTCGTTGTAATTCTCTTTCCAAGTAATATTCGGCATGCTAATTACGTTGCCCATTGCCAAATTGCATTATCTCTTATAGTTTCCGAGATATGGACTATCGACATCTTGCAATATTGGCTCTGCTTCTAACTTGGGCCAGAATTGTAAAATGGTCTTATGAATTAGCGATTTCGCTCCAATTCACATTCCAAGTATTATTCGGCATGCTAATTACGTTGCCGATTGCCAAATTGCATTATCTCTTATAGTTTCCGAGATATGGACTATCGACATCTTGCAATATTGGCTCTGCTTCTAACTTGGGCCAGAATTGTAAAATGGTCTTATGAATTAGCGATTTCGTTGTAATTCACATTCCAAGTAATATTCGGCATGCTAATTACGTTGCCGATTGCCAAATTGCATTATCTCTTATAGTTTCCGAGATATAGACTATCGACATCTTGCAATATTGGCTCTGCTTCTAACTTGGGCCAGAATTGTAAAATGGTCTTATGAATTAGCGATTTCGTTGTAATTCACATTCCAAGTAATATTCGGCATGCTAATTACGTTGCCGATTACCAAATTGCATTATCTCTTATAGTTTCCGAGATATGGACTATCGACATCTTGCAATATTGGCTCTGCTTCTAACTTGGGCCAGAATTGTAAAATGGTCTTATGAATTAGCGATTTCGTTGTAATTCACATTCCAAGTAATATACGGCATGCTAATTACGTTGCCGATTGCCAATTTGCATTATCTCTTATAGTTTCCGAGATATGGACTATCGACATCTTGCAATATTGGCTCTGCTTCTAACTTGGGCCAGAATTGTAAAATGGTCTTATGAATTAGCGATTTTGTTGTAATTCACATTCCAAGTAATATTCGGCATGCTACTTACGTTGCCGATTGCCAAATTGCATTATCTCTTATAGTTTCCGAGATATGGACTATCGACATCTTGCAATATTGGCTCTGCTTCTAACTTGGGCCAGAATTGTAAAATGGTCTTATGAATTAGCGATTTCGTTGTAATTCACATTCCAAGTAATATTCGGCATGCTAATTACGTTGCCGATTGCCAAATTGCATTATCTCTTATAGTTTCCGAGATATGGACTATCGACATTTTACAATATTGGCTCTGCTTCTAACTTGGGTCAAAATTGTAAAATGGTCTTATGAATTAGCGATTTCGCTCCAATTCACATTCCAAGTAATATTCGGCATGCTAATTACGTTGCCGATTGCCAAATTGCATTATCTCTTATAGTTTCCGAGATATGGACTATCGACATCTTGCAATATTGGCTCTGCTTCCAACTTGGGTCAAAATTGTAAAATGGTCTTATGAATTAGCGATTTCGCTCCAATTCACATTCCAAGTAATATTCGGCATGCTAATTACGTTGCCGATTGCCAAATTGCATTATCTCTTATAGTTTCCGAGATATGGACTATCGACATCTTGCAATATTGGCTCTGCTTCTAACTTGGGCCAGAATTGTAAAATGGTCTTATGAATTAGCGATTTCGCTCCAATTTTCATTCCAAGTAATATTCGGCATGCTAAGTACGTTGCCGATTGCCAAATTGCATTATCTCTTATAGTTTCCGAGATATGGACTATTGACATCTTGCAATATTGGCTCTGCTTCTAACTTGGGCCAGAATTGTAAAATGGTCTTATGAATTAGCGATTTCGTTGTAATTCACATTCCAAGTAATATTCGGCATGCTAATTACGTTGCCGATTGCCAAATTGCATTATCTCTTATAGTTTCCGAGATATGGACTATCGACATCTTGCAATATTGGCTCTGCTTCTAATTTGGGCCAGAATTGTAAAATGGTCTTATGAATTAGCGATTTCGCTCCAATTTTCATTCCAAGTAATATTCGGCATGCTAAGTACGTTGCCGATTGCCAAATTGCATTATCTCTTATAGTTTCCGAGATATGGACTATTGACATCTTGCAATATTGGCTCTGCTTCTAACTTGGGCCAGAATTGTAAAATGGTCTTATGAATTAGCGATTTCGTTGTAATTCACATTCCAAGTAATATTCGGCATGCTAATTACGTTGCCGATTGCCAAATTGCATTATCTCTTATAGTTTCCGAGATATGGACTATCGACATTTTACAATATTGGCTCTGCTTCTAACTAGGGTCAAAATTGTAAATTGGTCTTATGAATTAGCGATTTCGCTCCAGTTCACATTCCAAGTAATATTCGGCATGCTAATTACGTTGCCGATTGCCAGATTGCATTATCTCTTATAGTTTCCGAGATATGGACTATCGACCTCTTGCAATATTGGCTCTGCTTCTAACTTGAGCCAGAATTGTAAAATGGTCTTATGAATTAGCGATTTCGTTGTAATTCACATTCCAAGTAATATTCGGCATGCTAATTACGTTGCCGATTGCCAGATTGCATTATCTCTTATAGTTTCCGAGATATGGACTATCGACATCTTGCAATATTGGCTCTGCTTCTAACTTGGGCCAGAATTGTAAAATGGTCTTATGAATTAGCGATTTCGTTGTAATTCACATTCCAAGTAACATTCGGCATGCTAATTACACTGCCGATGGCCAAATTGCATTATCTCTTATAGTTTCCGAGATATGGACTATCGACATTTTACAATATTGGCTCTTCTTCTAACTTGGGTCAAAATTGTAAATTGGTCTTATGAATTAGCGATTTCGTTGTAATTCACATTCCAAGTAATATTCGGCATGTTAATTACGTTGTTGATTGCCAAATTGCATTATCTCTTATAGTTTCCGAGATATGGACTATCGACATTTTACAATATTGGCTCTGCTTCTAACTTGGGTAAAAATTGTAAAATGGTCTTATGAATTAGCAATTTCGCTCCAATTCACATTCCAAGTAATATTCGGCATGCTAATTACGTTGCCGATTGCCAAATTGCATTATCTCTTAGTTTCCGAGATATGGACTATCGACATCTTGCAATATTGGCTCTGCTTCTAACTTGGACCAGAATTGTAAAATGGTCTTATGAATTAGCGATTTCGTTGTAATTCACATTCCAAGTAATATTCGGCATGCTAATTACGTTGCCGATTGCCAAATTGCATTATCTGTCATAGTTTCCGAGATATGGACTATCGACATCTTGCAATATTGGCTCTGCTTCTAACTTGGGCCAGAATTGTAAAATGGTCTTATGAATTAGCGATTTCGTTGTAATTCACATTCCAAGTAATATTCGGCATGCTAATTACGTTGCCGATTGCCAAATTGCATTATCTCTTATAGTTTCCGAGATATGGACTATCGACATCTTGCAATATTGGCTCTGCTTCTAACTTGGGCCAGAATTGTAAAATGGTCTTATGAATTAGCGATTTCGTTGTAATTTACATTCCAAGTAATATTCGGTATGCTAATTACGTTGCCGATTGCCAAATTGCATTATCTCTTATAGTTTACGAGATATGGACTATCGACATTTTACAATATTGGCTCTGCTTCTAACTAGGGTCAAAATTGTAAAATGGTCTTATGAATTAGCAATTTCGCTCCAATTCACATTCCAAGTAATATTCGGCATGCTAATTACGTTGCCGATTGCCAGATTGCATTATCTCTTATAGTTTCCGAGATATGGACTATCGACATCTTGCAATATTGGCTCTGCTTCTAACTTGAGCCAGAATTGTAAAATGGTCTTATGAATTAGCGATTTCGTTGTAATTCACATTCCAAGTAATATTCGGCATGCAAATTACGTTGCCGATTGCCAAATTGCATTATCTCTTATAGTTTCCGAGATATGGACTATCGACATTTTACAATATTGGCTCTGCTTCTAACTTGGGTCAAAATTGTGAAATGGTCTTATGAATTAGCAATTTCGCTCCAATTCACATTTCAAGTAATATTCGGCATGCTAATTACGTTGCCGATTGCCAGATTGCATTATCTCTTATAGTTTCCGAGATATGGACTGTCGACATCTTGCAATATTGGCTCTGCTTCTAACTTGAGCCAGAATTGTAAAATGGTCTTATGAATTAGCGATTTCGTTGTAATTCCCTTTCCAAGTAATATTCGGCATGCTAATTACGTTGCCCATTGCCAAATTGCATTATCTCTTATAGTTTCCGAGATATGGACTATCGACATCTTGCAATATTGGCTCTGCTTCTAACTTGGGCCAGAATTGTAAAATGGTCTTATGAATTAGCGATTTCGCTCCAATTCACATTCCAAGTATTATTCGGCATGCTAATTACGTTGCCGATTGCCAAATTGCATTATCTCTTATAGTTTCCGAGATATGGACTATCGACATCTTGCAATATTGGCTCTGCTTCTAACTTGGGCCAGAATTGTAAAATGGTCTTATGAATTAGCGATTTCGTTGTAATTCACATTCCAAGTAATATTCGGCATGCTAATTACGTTGCCGATTGCCAAATTGCATTATCTCTTATAGTTTCCGAGATATGGACTATCGACATCTTGCAATATTGGCTCTGCTTCTAACTTGGGCCAGAATTGTAAAATGGTCTTATGAATTAGCGATTTCGTTGTAATTCACATTCCAAGTAATATTCGGCATGCTAATTTCACTGCCGATGGCCAAATTGCTTTATCTCTTATAGTTTCCGAGATATGGACTATCGACATTTTACAATATTGGCTTTTCTTCTAACTTGGGTCAAAATTGTAAATTGGTCTTATGAATTAGCGATTTCGCTCCAGTTCACATTCCAAGTAATATTCGGCATGTTAATTACGTTGCCGATTGCCAGATTGCATTATCTCTTATAGTTTCCGAGATATGGACTATCGACATTTTACAATATTGGCTCTGCTTCTAACTTGGGTAAAAATTGTAAAATGGTCTTATGAATTAGCAATTTCGCTCCAATTCACATTCCAAGTAATATTCGGCATGCTAATTACGTTGCCGATTGCCAAATTGCATTATCTCTTAGTTTCCGAGATATGGACTATCGACATCTTGCAATATTGGCTCTGCTTCTAACTTGGACCAGAATTGTAAAATGGTCTTATGAATTAGCGATTTCGTTGTAATTCACATTCCAAGTAATATTCGGCATGCTAATTACGTTGCCGATTGCCAAATTGCATTATCTGTCATAGTTTCCGAGATATGGACTATCGACATCTTGCAATATTGGCTCTGCTTCTAACTTGGGCCAGAATTGTAAAATGGTCTTATGAATTAGCGATTTCGTTGTAATTCACATTCCAAGTAATATTCGGCATGCTAATTACGTTGCCGATTTCCAAATTGCATTATCTCTTATAGTTTCCGAGATATGGACTATCGACATCTTGCAATATTGGCTCTGCTTCTAACTTGGGCCAGAATTGTAAAATGGTCTTATGAATTAGCGATTTCGTTGTAATTTACATTCCAAGTAATATTCGGTATGCTAATTACGTTGCCGATTGCCAAATTGCATTATCTCTTATAGTTTACGAGATATGGACTATCGACATTTTACAATATTGGCTCTGCTTCTAACTAGGGTCAAAATTGTAAAATGGTCTTATGAATTAGCAATTTCGCTCCAATTCACATTCCAAGTAATATTCGGCATGCTAATTACGTTGCCGATTGCCAGATTGCATTATCTCTTATAGTTTCCGAGATATGGACTGTCGACATCTTGCAATATTGGCTCTGCTTCTAACTTGAGCCAGAATTGTAAAATGGTCTTATGAATTAGCGATTTCGTTGTAATTCCCTTTCCAAGTAATATTCGGCATGCTAATTACGTTGCCCATTGCCAAATTGCATTATCTCTTATAGTTTCCGAGATATGGACTATCGACATCTTGCAATATTGGCTCTGCTTCTAACTTGGGCCAGAATTGTAAAATGGTCTTATGAATTAGCGATTTCGCTCCAATTCACATTCCAAGTATTATTCGGCATGCTAATTACGTTGCCGATTGCCAAATTGCATTATCTCTTATAGTTTCCGAGATATGGACTATCGACATCTTGCAATATTGGCTCTGCTTCTAACTTGGGCCAGAATTGTAAAATGGTCTTATGAATTAGCGATTTCGTTGTAATTCACATTCCAAGTAATATTCGGCATGCTAATTACGTTGCCGATTGCCAAATTGCATTTTCTCTTATAGTTTCCGAGATATGGACTATCGACATCTTGCAATATTGGCTCTGCTTCTAACTTGGGCCAGAATTGTAAAATGGTCTTATGAATTAGCGATTTCGTTGTAATTCACATTCCAAGTAATATTCGGCATGCTAATTTCACTGCCGATGGCCAAATTGCTTTATCTCTTATAGTTTCCGAGATATGGACTATCGACATTTTACAATATTGGCTTTTCTTCTAACTTGGGTCAAAATTGTAAATTGGTCTTATGAATTAGCGATTTCGCTCCAGTTCACATTCCAAGTAATATTCGGCATGCTAATTACGTTGCCGATTGCCAGATTGCATTATCTCTTATAGTTTCCGAGATATGGACTATCGACATCTTGCAATATTGGCTCTGCTTCTAACTTGAGCCAGAATTGTAAAATGGTCTTATGAATTAGCGATTTCGTTGTAATTCACATTCCAAGTAATATTCGGCATGCTAATTACGTTGCCGATTGCCAGATTGCATTATCTCTTATAGTCTCCGAGATATGGACTATCGACATCTTGCAATATTGGCTCTGCTTCTAACTTGGGCCAGAATTGTAAAATGGTCTTATGAATTAGCGATTTCGCTCCAATTCACATTCCAAGTAATATTCGGCATGCTAATTACGTTGCCGATTGCCAAATTGCATTATCTCTTATAGTTTCCGAGATATAGACTATCGACATCTTGCAATATTGGCTCTGCTTCTAACTTGGGACAGAATTGTAAAATGGTCTTATGAATTAGCGATTTCGTTGTAATTCACATTCCAAGTAATATTCGGCATGCTAATTACGTTGCCGATTGCCAAATTGCATTATCTCTTATAGTTTCCGAGATATAGACTATCGACATCTTGCAATATTGGCTCTGCTTCTAACTTGGGCCAGAATTGTAAAATGGTCTTATGAATTAGCGATTTCGTTGTAATTCACATTCCAAGTAATATTCGGCATGCTAATTACGTTGCCGATTGCCAAATTGCATTATCTCTTATAATTTCCGAGATATGGACTATCGACATTTTACAATATTGGCTCTGCTTCTAACTTGGGTCAAAATTGTAAAATGGTCTTATGAATTAGCAATTTCGCTCCAATTCACATTCCAAGTAATATTCGGCATGCTAATTACGTTGCCGATTGCCAGATTGCATTATCTCTTATAGTTTCCGAGATATGGACTATCGACATCTTGCAATATTGGCTCTGCTTCTAACTTGAGCCAGAATTGTAAAATGGTCTTATGAATTAGCTATTTCGTTGTAATTCACATTCCAAGTAATATTCGGCATGCTAATTACGTTGCCGATTGCCAAATTGCATTATTTCTTATAGTTTCCGAGATATGGACTATCGACATCTTGCAATATTGGCTCTGCTTCTAACTTGGGACAGAATTGTAAAATGGTCTTATGAATTAGCGATTTCGTTGTAATTCACATTCCAAGTAATATTCGGCATGCTAATTACGTTGCCGATTGCCAAATTGCATTATCTCTTATAGTTTCCGAGATATAGACTATCGACATCTTGCAATATTGGCTCTGCTTCTAACTTGGGCCAGAATTGTAAAATGGTCTTATGAATTAGCGATTTCGTTGTAATTCACATTCCAAGTAATATTCGGCATGCTAATTACGTTGCCGATTGCCAAATTGCATTATCTCTTATAATTTCCGAGATATGGACTATCGACATTTTACAATATTGGCTCTGCTTCTAACTTGGGTCAAAATTGTAAAATGGTCTTATGAATTAGCAATTTCGCTCCAATTCACATTCCAAGTAATATTCGGCATGCTAATTACGTTGCCGATTGCCAGATTGCATTATCTCTTATAGTTTCCGAGATATGGACTATCGACATCTTGCAATATTGGCTCTGCTTCTAACTTGAGCCAGAATTGTAAAATGGTCTTATGAATTAGCTATTTCGTTGTAATTCACATTCCAAGTAATATTCGGCATGCTAATTACGTTGCCGATTGCCAAATTGCATTATCTCTTATAGTTTCCGAGATATGGACTATCGACATTTTACAATATTGGCTCTTCTTCTAACTTGGGTCAAAATTGTAAAATGGTCTTATGAATTAGCGATTTCGCTCCAGTTCACATTCCAAGTAATATTCGGCATGCTAATTACGTTGCCGATTGCCAAATTGCATTATCTCTTATAGTTTCCGAGATATGGACTATCGACATCTTGCAATATTGGCTCTGCTTCTAACTTGGGCCAGAATTGTAAAATGGTCTTATGAATTAGCGATTTCGCTCCAATTCACATTCCAAGTAATATTCGGCATGCTAATTACGTTGCCGATTGCCAAATTGCATTATGTCTTATAGTTTCCGAGATATGGACTATCGACATCTTGCAATATTGGCTCTGCTTCTAACTTGGGCCAGAATTGTAAAATGGTCTTATGAATTAGCGATTTTGTTGTAATTCACATTCCAAGTAATATTCGGCATGCTAATTACGTTGCCGATTGCCAAATTACATTATCTCTTATAGTTTCCGAGATATGGACTATCGACATTTTACAATATTGGCTTTTCTTCTAACTTGGGTCAAAATTGTAAATTGGTCTTATGAATTAGCGATTTCGCTCCAGTTCACATTCCAAGTAATATTCGGCATGCTAATTACGTTGCCGATTGCCAGATTGCATTATCTCTTATAGTTTCCGAGATATGGACTATCGACCTCTTGCAATATTGGCTCTGCTTCTAACTTGAGCCAGAATTGTAAAATGGTCTTATGAATTAGCGATTTCGTTGTAATTCACATTCCAAGTAATATTCGGCATGCTAATTACGTTGCCGATTGCCAAATTGCATTATCTCTTATAATTTCCGAGATATGGACTATCGACATTTTACAATATTGGCTCTGCTTCTAACTTGGGTCAAAATTGTAAAATGGTCTTATGAATTAGCAATTTCGCTCCAATTCACATTCCAAGTAATATTCGGCATGCTAATTACGTTGCCGATTGCCAGATTGCATTATCTCTTATAGTTTCCTAGATATGGACTATCGACATCTTGCAATATTGGCTCTGCTTCTAACTTGAGCCAGAATTGTAAAATGGTCTTATGAATTAGAGATTTCGTTGTAATTCACATTCCAAGTAATATTCGGCATGCTAATTACGTTGCCGATTGCCAAATTGCATTATCTCTTATAGTTTCCGAGATATGGACTATCGACATCTTGCAATATTGGCTCTGCTTCTAACTTGGGCCAGAATTGTAAAATGGTCTTATGAATTAGCGATTTCGGCATGCTAATTACACTGCCGATGGCCAAATTGCATTATCTCTTATAGTTTCCGAGATATGGACTATCGACATTTTACAATATTGGCTCTTCTTCTAACTTGGGTCAAAATTGTAAATTGGTCTTATGAATTAGCGATTTCGTTGTAATTCACATTCCAAGTAATATTCGGCATGTTAATTACGTTGCCGATTGCCAAATTGCATTATCTCTTATAGTTTCCGAGATATGGACTATCGACATTTTACAATATTGGCTCTGCTTCTAACTTGGGTAAAAATTGTAAAATGGTCTTATGAATTAGCAATTTCGCTCCAATTCACATTCCAAGTAATATTCGGCATGCTAATTACGTTGCCGATTGCCAAATTGAATTATCTCTTAGTTTCCGAGATATGGACTATCGACATCTTGCAATATTGGCTCTGCTTCTAACTTGGACCAGAATTGTAAAATGGTCTTATGAATTAGCGATTTCGTTGTAATTCACATTCCAAGTAATATTCGGCATGCTAATTACGTTGCCGATTGCCAAATTGCATTATCTGTCATAGTTTCCGAGATATGGACTATCGACATCTTGCAATATTGGCTCTGCTTCTAACTTGGGCCAGAATTGTAAAATGGTCTTATGAATTAGCGATTTCGTTGTAATTCACATTCCAAGTAATATTCGGCATGCTAATTACGTTGCCGATTGCCAAATTGCATTATCTCTTATAGTTTCCGAGATATGGACTATCGACATCTTGCAATATTGGCTCTGCTTCTAACTTGGGCCAGAATTGTAAAATGGTCTTATGAATTAGCGATTTCGTTGTAATTTACATTCCAAGTAATATTCGGTATGCTAATTACGTTGCCGATTGCCAAATTGCATTATCTCTTATAGTTTCCGAGATATGGACTATCGACATTTTACAATATTGGCTCTGCTTCTAACTAGGGTCAAAATTGTAAAATGGTCTTATGAATTAGCAATTTCGCTCCAATTCACATTCCAAGTAATATTCGGCATGCTAATTACGTTGCCGATTGCCAGATTGCATTATCTCTTATAGTTTCCGAGATATGGACTATCGAGATCTTGCAATATTGGCTCTGCTTCTAACTTGAGCCAGAATTGTAAAATGGTCTTATGAATTAGCGATTTCGTTGTAATTCACATTCCAAGTAATATTCGGCATGCAAATTACGTTGCCGATTGCCAAATTGCATTATCTCTTATAGTTTCCGAGATATGGACTATCGACATTTTACAATATTGGCTCTGCTTCTAACTTGGGTCAAAATTGTGAAATGGTCTTATGAATTAGCAATTTCGCTCCAATTCACATTTCAAGTAATATTCGGCATGCTAATTACGTTGCCGATTGCCAGATTGCATTATCTCTTATAGTTTCCGAGATATGGACTATCGACATCTTGCAATATTGGCTCTGCTTCTAACTTGAGCCAGAATTGTAAAATGGTCTTATGAATTAGCGATTTCGTTGTAATTCCCTTTCCAAGTAATATTCGGCATGCTAATTACGTTGCCCATTGCCAAATTGCATTATCTCTTATAGTTTCCGAGATATGGACTATCGACATCTTGCAATATTGGCTCTGCTTCTAACTTGGGCCAGAATTGTAAAATGGTCTTATGAATTAGCGATTTCGCTCCAATTCACATTCCAAGTATTATTCGGCATGCTAATTACGTTGCCGATTGCCAAATTGCATTATCTCTTATAGTTTCCGAGATATGGACTATCGACATCTTGCAATATTGGCTCTGCTTCTAACTTGGGCCAGAATTGTAAAATGGTCTTATGAATTAGCGATTTCGCTCCAATTCACATTCCAAGTATTATTCGGCATGCTAATTACGTTGCCGATTGCCAAATTGCATTATCTCTTATAGTTTCCGAGATATGGACTATCGACATCTTGCAATTTCGGCTCTGCTTCTAACTTGGGCCAGAATTGTAAAATGGTCTTATGAATTAGCGATTTCGCTCCAATTCACATTCCAAGTAATATTCGGCATGCTAATTACGTTGCCAATTGCCAAATTGCATTATCTCTTATAGTTTCCGAGATATGGACTATCGACATCTTGCAATATTGGCTCTGCTTCTAACTTGGGCCAGAATTGTAAAATGGTCTTATGAATTAGCGATTTCGTTGTAATTCACATTCCAAGTAATATTCGGCATGCTAATTACGTTGCCGATTGCCAAATTGCATTATCTCTTATAGTTTCCGAGATATGGACTATCGACATTTTACAATATTGGCTCTTCTTCTAACTTGGGTCAAAATTGTAAAATGGCCTTATGAATTAGCGATTTCGCTCCAATTCACACTCCAAGTAATATTCGGCATGCTAATTACATTGCCGGTTGCGAAATTGCATTATCTCTTATAGTTTCCGAGATATGGACTATCGATAATTTACACCTTAGGCTCTGCTTCTAACTTGGGCCCAAATTGTAAAATGGTCTTATCTATTGGCGATTTCGTTCCAATTCACACTCCAAGTAATATTCGGCATGCTAATTACATTGCCGATTGCCAAATTGCATTATCTCTTATAGTTTCCGAGATATGGACTATCGATAATTTACACCTTAGGCTCTGCTTCTAACTTGGGCCCAAATTGTAAAATGGTCTTATCTATTCGCGATTTCGTTCCAATTCACATTCCAAGTAATATTCGGCATGCTAATTACATTGCCGGTTGCCAAATTGCATTATCTCTTATAGTTTCCGAGATATGGACTATCGATAATTTACACCTTAGGCTCTGCTTCTAACTTGGGCCCAAATTGTAAAATGGTCTTATCTATTGGCGATTTCGTTCCAATTCACATTCCAAGTAATATTCGGCATGCTAATTACATTGCCGGTTGCCAAATTGCATTATCTCTTATAGTTTCCGAGATATGGACTATCGATAACTTACACCTTAGGCTCTGCTTCTAACTGGGCCCAAATTGTAAAATGGTCTTATCTATTGGCGATTTCGTTCCAATTCACATTCCAAGTAATATTCGGCATGCTAATTACATTGCCGGTTGCCAAATTGCATTATCTCTTATAGTTTCCGAGATATGGACTATCGATAATTTACACCTTAGGCTCTGCTTCTAACTTGGGCCCAAATTGTAAAATGGTCTTATCTATTGGCGATTTCGTTCCAATTCATATTCCAAGTAATATTCGGCATGCTAATTACATTTCCGGTTGCCAAATTGAATTATCTCTTATAGTTTCCGAGATATGGACTATCGATAATTTACACCTTAGGCTCTGCTTCTAACTTGGGCCCAAATTGTAAAATGGTCTTACCTATTGGCGATTTCGTTCCAATTCACATTCCAAGTAATATTCGGCATGCTAATTACATTGCCGGTTGCCAAATTGCATTATCTCTTATAGTTTCCGAGATATGGACTATCGATAATTTACACCTTAGGCTCTGCTTCTAACTTGGGCCCAAATTGTAAAATGGTCTTATCTATTGGCGATTTCGTTCCAATTCACATTCCAAGTAATATTCGGCATGCTAATTACATTGCCGGTTGCCAAATTGCATTATCTCTTATAGTTTCCGAGATATGGACTATCGATAATTTACACCTTAGGCTCTGCTTCTAACTTGGGCCCAAATTGTAAAATGGTCTTATCTATGGCGATTTCGTCCCAATTCACATTCCAAGTGATATTCGGCATGCTAATTACATTGCCGGTTGCGAAATTGCATTATCTCTTATAGTTTCCGAGATATGGACTATCGATAATTTACACCTTAGGCTCTGCTTCTAACTTGGGCCCAAATTGTAAAATGGTCTTATCTATTGGCGATTTCGTTCCAATTCACATTCCAAGTAATATTCGGCATGCTAATTACATTGCCGGTTGCCAAATTGCATTATCTCTTATAGTTTCCGAGATATGGACTATTGATAATTTACACCTTAGGCTCTGCTTCTAACTTGGGCCCAAATTGTAAAATGGTCTTATCTATTGGCGATTTCGTTCCAATTCACATTCCAAGTAATATTCGGCATGCTAATTACATTGCCGGTTGCCAAATTGAATTATCTCTTATAGTTTCCGAGATATGGACTATCGATAATTTACACCTTAGGCTCTGCTTCTAACTTGGGCCCAAATTGTAAAATGGTCTTACCTATTGGCGATTTCGTTCCAATTCACATTCCAAGTAATATTCGGCATGCTAATTACATTGCCGGTTGCCAAATTGCATTATCTCTTATAGTTTCCGAGATATGGACTATCGATAATTTACACCTTAGGCTCTGCTTCTAACTTGGGCCCAAATTGTAAAATGGTCTTATCTATTGGCGATTTCGTTCCAATTCACATTCCAAGTAATATTCGGCATGCTAATTACATTGCCGGTTGCCAAATTGCATTATCTCTTATAGTTTCCGAGATATGGACTATCGATAATTTACACCTTAGGCTCTGCTTCTAACTTGGGCCCAAATTGTAAAATGGTCTTATCTATTGGCGATTTCGTCCCAATTCACATTCCAAGTGATATTCGGCATGCTAATTACATTGCCGTTTGCGAAATTGCATTATCTCTTATAGTTTTCGAGATATGGACTATCGATAATTTACACCTTAGGCTCTGCTTCTAACTTGGGCCCAAATTGTAAAATGGTCTTATCTATTGGCGATTTCGTTCCAATTCACATTCCAAGTAATATTCGGCATGCTAATTACATTGCCGGTTGCCAAATTGCATTATCTCTTATAGTTTCCGAGATATGGACTATCGATAATTTACACCTTAGGCTCTGCTTCTAACTTGGGCCCAAATTGTAAAATGGTCTTATCTATAGGCGATTTAGTTGCAATTCACATTCCAAGTAATATTCGGCATGCTAATTACATTGCCGGTTGCCAAATTGCATTATCTCTTATAGTTTCCGAGATATGGACTATCGATAATTTACACCTTAGGCTCTGCTTCTAACTTGGGCCCAAATTGTAAAATGGTCTTATCTATTGGCGATTTCGTTCCAATTCACATTCCAAGTAATATTCGGCATGCTAATTACATTGCCGGTTGCCAAATTGCATTATCTCTTATAGTTTCCGAGATATGGACTAACGATAATTTACACCTTAGGCTCTGCTTCTAACTTGGGCCCAAATTGTAAAATGGTCTTATCTATTGGCGATTTCGTTCCAATTCACATTCCAAGTAATATTCGGCATGCTAATTACATTGCCGGTTGCCAAATTGCATTATCTCTTATAGTTTCCGAGATATGGACTATCGATAATTTACACCTTAGGCTCTGCTTCTAACTTGGGCCCAAATTGTAAAATGGTCTTATCTATTGGCGATTTCGTTCCAATTCACATTCCAAGTAATATTCGGCATGCTAATTACATTGCCGGTTGCCAAATTGCATTATCTCTTATAGTTTCCGAGATATGGACTATCGATAATTTACACCTTAGGCTCTGCTTCTAACTTGGGCCCAAATTTTAAAATGGTCTTATCTATTGGCGATTTCGTCCCAATTCACATTCCAAGTGATATTCGGCATTCTAGTTACATTGCCGGTTGCGAAATTGCATTATCTCTTATAGTTTCCGAGATATGGACTATCCATAATTTACACCTCAGGCTCTGCTTCTAACTTGGGCACAAATTGTAAAATGGTCTTATCTATTGGCGATTTCGTTCCAATTCACATTCCAAGTAATATTCGGCATGCTAATTACATTGCCGGTTGCCAAATTGAATTATCTCTTATAGTTTCCGAGATATGGACTATCGATAATTTACACCTTAGGCTCTGCTTCTAACTTGGGCCCAAATTGTAAAATGGTCTTACCTATTGGCGATTTCGTTCCAATTCACATTCCAAGTAATATTCGGCATGCTAATTACATTGCCGGTTGCCAAATTGCATTATCTCTTATAGTTTCCGAGATATGGACTATCGATAATTTACACCTTAGGCTCTGCTTCTAACTTTGGCCCAAATTGTAAAATGGTCTTATCTATTGGCGATTTCGTTCCAATTCACATTCCAAGTAATATTCGGCATGCTAATTACATTGCCGGTTGCCAAATTGCATTATCTCTTATAGTGTCCGAGATATGGACTATCGATAATTTACACCTTAGGCTCTGCTTCTAACTTGGGCCCAAATTGTAAAATGGTCTTATCTATTGGCGATTTCGTCCCAATTCACATTCCAAGTGATATTCGGCATGCTAATTACATTGCCGGTTGCGAAATTGCATTATCTCTTATAGTTTCCGAGATATGGACTATCGATAACTTACACCTTAGGCTCTGCTTCTAACTTGGGCCCAAATTGTAAAATGGTCTTATCTATTGGCGATTTCGTTCCAATTCACATTCCAAGTAATATTCGGCATGCTAATTACATTGCCGGTTGCCAAATTGCATTATCTCTTATAGTTTCCGAGATATGGACTATCGATAATTTACACCTTAGGCTCTGCTTCTAACTTGGGCCCAAATTGTAAAATGGTCTTATCTATTGGCGATTTCGTTCCAATTCATATTCCAAGTAATATTCGGCATGCTAATTACATTTCCGGTTGCCAAATTGAATTATCTCTTATAGTTTCCGAGATATGGACTATCGATAATTTACACCTTAGGCTCTGCTTCTAACTTGGGCCCAAATTGTAAAATGGTCTTACCTATTGGCGATTTCGTTCCAATTCACATTCCAAGTAATATTCGGCATGCTAATTACATTGCCGGTTGCCAAATTGCATTATCTCTTATAGTTTCCGAGATATGGACTATCGATAATTTACACCTTAGGCTCTGCTTCTAACTTGGGCCCAAATTGTAAAATGGTCTTATCTATTGGCGATTTCGTTCCAATTCACATTCCAAGTAATATTCGGCATGCTAATTACATTGCCGGTTGCCAAATTGCATTATCTCTTATAGTTTCCGAGATATGGACTATCGATAATTTACACCTTAGGCTCTGCTTCTAACTTGGGCCCAAATTGTAAAATGGTCTTATCTATTGGCGATTTCGTCCCAATTCACATTCCAAGTGATATTCGGCATGCTAATTACATTGCCGGTTGCGAAATTGCATTATCTCTTATAGTTTCCGAGATATGGACTATCGATAATTTACACCTTAGGCTCTGCTTCTAACTTGGGCCCAAATTGTAAAATGGTCTTATCTATTGGCGATTTCGTTCCAATTCACATTCCAAGTAATATTCGGCATGCTAATTACATTGCCGGTTGCCAAATTGCATTATCTCTTATAGTTTCCGAGATATGGACTATCGATAATTTACACCTTAGGCTCTGCTTCTAACTTGGGCCCAAATTGTAAAATGGTCTTATCTATTGGCGATTTCGTTCCAATTCACATTCCAAGTAATATTCGGCATGCTAATTACATTGCCGGTTGCCAAATTGCATTATCTCTTATAGTTTCCGAGATATGGACTATCGATAACTTACACCTTAGGCTCTGCTTCTAACTTGGGCCCAAATTGTAAAATGGTCTTATCTATTGGCGATTTCGTTCCAATTCACATTCCAAGTAATATTCGGCATGCTAATTACATTGCCGGTTGCCAAATTGCATTATCTCTTATAGTTTCCGAGATATGGACTATCGATAATTTACACCTTAGGCTCTGCTTCTAACTTGGGCCCAAATTGTAAAATGGTCTTATCTATTGGCGATTTCGTTCCAATTCATATTCCAAGTAATATTCGGCATGCTAATTACATTTCCGGTTGCCAAATTGAATTATCTCTTATAGTTTCCGAGATATGGACTATCGATAATTTACACCTTAGGCTCTGCTTCTAACTTTGGCCCAAATTGTAAAATGGTCTTATCTATTGGCGATTTCGTTCCAATTCACATTCCAAGTAATATTCGGCATGCTAATTACATTGCCGGTTGCCAAATTGCATTATCTCTTATAGTGTCCGAGATATGGACTATCGATAATTTACACCTTAGGCTCTGCTTCTAACTTGGGCCCAAATTGTAAAATGGTCTTATCTATTGGCGATTTCGTCCCAATTCACATTCCAAGTGATATTCGGCATGCTAATTACATTGCCGGTTGCGAAATTGCATTATCTCTTATAGTTTCCGAGATATGGACTATCGATAACTTACACCTTAGGCTCTGCTTCTAACTTGGGCCCAAATTGTAAAATGGTCTTATCTATTGGCGATTTCGTTCCAATTCACATTCCAAGTAATATTCGGCATGCTAATTAAATTGCCGGTTGCCAAATTGCATTATCTCTTATAGTTTCCGAGATATGGACTATCGATAATTTACACCTTAGGCTCTGCTTCTAACTTGGGCCCAAATTGTAAAATGGTCTTATCTATTGGCGATTTCGTTCCAATTCATATTCCAAGTAATATTCGGCATGCTAATTACATTTCCGGTTGCCAAATTGAATTATCTCTTATAGTTTCCGAGATATGGACTATCGATAATTTACACCTTAGGCTCTGCTTCTAACTTGGGCCCAAATTGTAAAATGGTCTTACCTATTGGCGATTTCGTTCCAATTCACATTCCAAGTAATATTCGGCATGCTAATTACATTGCCGGTTGCCAAATTGCATTATCTCTTATAGTTTCCGAGATATGGACTATCGATAATTTACACCTTAGGCTCTGCTTCTAACTTGGGCCCAAATTGTAAAATGGTCTTATCTATTGGCGATTTCGTTCCAATTCACATTCCAAGTAATATTCGGCATGCTAATTACATTGCCGGTTGCCAAATTGCATTATCTCTTATAGTTTCCGAGATATGGACTATCGATAATTTACACCTTAGGCTCTGCTTCTAACTTGGGCCCAAATTGTAAAATGGTCTTATCTATTGGCGATTTCGTCCCAATTCACATTCCAAGTGATATTCGGCATGCTAATTACATTGCCGGTTGCGAAATTGCATTATCTCTTATAGTTTCCGAGATATGGACTATCGATAATTTACACCTTAGGCTCTGCTTCTAACTTGGGCCCAAATTGTAAAATGGTCTTATCTATTGGCGATTTCGTTCCAATTCACATTCCAAGTAATATTCGGCATGCTAATTACATTGCCGGTTGCCAAATTGCATTATCTCTTATAGTTTCCGAGATATGGACTATCGATAATTTACACCTTAGGCTCTGCTTCTAACTTGGGCCCAAATTGTAAAATGGTCTTATCTATTGGCGATTTCGTTCCAATTCACATTCCAAGTAATATTCGGCATGCTAATTACATTGCCGGTTGCCAAATTGCATTATCTCTTATAGTTTCCGAGATATGGACTATCGATAACTTACACCTTAGGCTCTGCTTCTAACTTGGGCCCAAATTGTAAAATGGTCTTATCTATTGGCGATTTCGTTCCAATTCACATTCCAAGTAATATTCGGCATGCTAATTACATTGCCGGTTGCCAAATTGCATTATCTCTTATAGTTTCCGAGATATGGACTATCGATAATTTACACCTTAGGCTCTGCTTCTAACTTGGGCCCAAATTGTAAAATGGTCTTATCTATTGGCGATTTCGTTCCAATTCATATTCCAAGTAATATTCGGCATGCTAATTACATTTCCGGTTGCCAAATTGAATTATCTCTTATAGTTTCCGAGATATGGACTATCGATAATTTACACCTTAGGCTCTGCTTCTAACTTGGGCCCAAATTGTAAAATGGTCTTACCTATTGGCGATTTCGTTCCAATTCACATGCCAAGTAATATTCGGCATGCTAATTACATTGCCGGTTGCCAAATTGCATTATCTCTTATAGTTTCCGAGATATGGACTATCGATAATTTACACCTTAGGCTCTGCTTCTAACTTGGGCCCACATTGTAAAATGGTCTTATCTATTGGCGATTTCGTTCCAATTCACATTCCAAGTAATATTCGGCATGCTAATTACATTGCCGGTTGCCAAATTGCATTATCTCTTATAGTTTCCGAGATATGGACTATCGATAATTTACACCTTAGGCTCTGCTTCTAACTTGGGCCCAAATTGTAAAATGGTCTTATCTATTGGCGATTTCGTCCCAATTCACATTCCAAGTGATATTCGGCATGCTAATTACATTTCCGGTTGCGAAATTGCATTATCTCTTATAGTTTCCGAGATATGGACTATCGATAATTTACACCTTAGGCTCTGCTTCTAACTTGGGCCCAAATTGTAAAATGGTCTTATCTATTGGCGATTTCGTTCCAATTCACATTCCAAGTAATATTCGGCATGCTAATTACATTGCCGGTTGCCAAATTGCATTATCTCTTATAGTTTCCGAGATATGGACTATCGATAATTTACACCTTAGGCTCTGCTTCTAACTTGGGCCCAAATTGTAAAATGGTCTTATCTATTGGCGATTTCGTTCCAATTCACATTCCAAGTAATATTCGGCATGCTAATTACATTGCCGGTTGCCAAATTGAATTATCTCTTATAGTTTCCGAGATATGGACTATCGATAATTTACACCTTAGGCTCTGCTTCTAACTTGGGCCCAAATTGTAAAATGGTCTTACCTATTGGCGATTTCGTTCCAATTCACATTCCAAGTAATATTCGGCATGCTAATTACATTGCCGGTTGCCAAATTGCATTATCTCTTATAGTTTCCGAGATATGGACTATCGATAATTTACACTTTAGGCTCTGCTTCTAACTTGGGCCCAAATTGTAAAATGGTCTTATCTATTGGCGATTTCGTTCCAATTCACATTCCAAGTAATATTCGGCATGCTAATTACATTGCCGGTTGCCAAATTGCATTATCTCTTATAGTTTCCGAGATATGGACTATCGATAATTTACACCTTAGGCTCTGCTTCTAACTTGGGCCCAAATTGTAAAATGGTCTTATCTATTGGCGATTTCGTCCCAATTCACATTCCAAGTGATATTCGGCATGCTAATTACATTGCCGGTTGCGAAATTGCATTATCTCTTATAGTTTTCGAGATATGGACTATCGATAATTTACACCTTAGGCTCTGCTTCTAACTTGGGCCCAAATTGTAAAATGGTCTTATCTATTGGCGATTTCGTTCCAATTCACATTCCAAGTAATATTCAGCATGCTAATTACATTGCCGGTTGCCAAATTGCATTATCTCTTATAGTTTCCGAGATATGGACTATCGATAATTTACACCTTAGGCTCTGCTTCTAACTTGGGCCCGAATTGTAAAATGGTCTTATCTATAGGCGATTTAGTTGCAATTCACATTCCAAGTAATATTCGGCATGCTAATTACATTGCCGGTTGCCAAATTGCATTATCTCTTATAGTTTCCGAGATATGGACTATCGATAATTTACACCTTAGGCTCTGCTTCTAACTTGGGCCCAAATTGTAAAATGGTCTTATCTATTGGCGATTTCGTTCCAATTCACATTCCAAGTAATATTCGGCATGCTAATTACATTGCCGGTTGCCAAATTGCATTATCTCTTATAGTTTCCGAGATATGGACTATCGATAATTTACACCTTAGGCTCTGCTTCTAACTTGGGCCCAAATTGTAAAATGGTCTTATCTATTGGCAATTTCGTTCCAATTCACATTCCAAGTAATATTCGGCATGCTAATTACATTGCCGGTTGCCAAATTGCATTATCTCTTATAGTTTCCGAGATATGGACTATCGATAATTTACACCTTAGGCTCTGCTTCTAACTTGGGCCCAAATTGTAAAATGGTCTTATCTATTGGCGATTTAGTTGCAATTCACATTCCAAGTAATATTCGGCATGCTAATTACATTGCCGGTTGCCAAATTGCATTATCTCTTATAGTTTCCGAGATATGGACTATCGATAATTTACACCTTAGGCTCTGCTTCTAACTTGGGCCCAAATTGTAAAATGGTCTTATCTATTGGCGATTTCGTTCCAATTCACATTCCAAGTAATATTCGGCATGCTAATTACATTGCCGGTTGCCAAATTGCATTATCTCTTATAGTTTCCGAGATATGGACTATCGATAATTTACACCTTAGGCTCTGCTTCTAACTTGGGCCCAAATTGTAAAATGGTCTTATCTATTGGCTATTTCGTTCCAATTCACATTCCAAGTAATATTCGGCATGCTAATTACATTGCCGGTTGCCAAATTGCATTATCTCTTATAGTTTCCGAGATATGGACTATCGATAATTTACACCTTAGGCTCTGCTTCTAACTTGGGCCCAAATTGTAAAATGGTCTTATCTATTGGCGATTTCGTTCCAATTCACACTCCAAGTAATATTCGGCATGCTAATTACATTGCCGGTTGCGAAATTGCATTATCTCTTATAGTTTCCGAGATATGGACTATCGATAATTTACACCTTAGGCTCTGCTTCTAACTTGGGCCCAAATTGCAAAATGGTCTTATCTATTGGCGATTTCGTTCCAATTCACATTCCAAGTAATATTCGGCATGCTAATTACATTGCCGGTTGCCAAATTGCATTATCTCTTATAGTTTCCGAGATATGGACTATCGATAATTTACACCTTAGGCTCTGCTTCTAACTTGGGCCCAAATTGTAAAATGGTCTTATCTATTGGCGATTTCGTTCCAATTCACATTCCAAGTAATATTCGGCATGCTAATTACATTGCCGGTTGCCAAATTGCATTATCTCTTATAGTTTCCGAGATATGGACTATCGATAATTTACACCTTAGGCTCTGCTTCTAACTTGGGCCCAAATTTTAAAATGGTCTTATCTATTGGCGATTTCGTCCCAATTCACATTCCAAGTGATATTCGGCATTCTAGTTACATTGCCGGTTGCGAAATTGCATTATCTCTTATAGTTTCCGAGATATGGACTATCCATAATTTACACCTTAGGCTCTGCTTCTAACTTGGGCACAAATTGTAAAATGGACTTATCTATTGGCGATTTCGTTCCAATTCACATTCCAAGTAATATTCGGCATGCTAATTACATTGCCGGTTGCCAAATTGAATTATCTCTTATAGTTTCCGAGATATGGACTATCGATAATTTACACCTTAGGCTCTGCTTCTAACTTGGGCCCAAATTGTAAAATGGTCTTACCTATTGGCGATTTCGTTCCAATTCACATTCCAAGTAATATTCGGCATGCTAATTACATTGCCGGTTGCCAAATTGCATTATCTCTTATAGTTTCCGAGATATGGACTATCGATAATTTACACCTTAGGCTCTGCTTCTAACTTTGGCCCAAATTGTAAAATGGTCTTATCTATTGGCGATTTCGTTCCAATTCACACTCCAAGTAATATTCGGCATGCTAATTACATTGCCGGTTGCCAAATTGCATTATCTCTTATAGTTTCCGAGATATGGACTATCGATAATTTACACCTTAGGCTCTGCTTCTAACTTGGGCCCAAATTGTAAAATGGTCTTATCTATTGGCGATTTAGTTGCAATTCACATTCCAAGTAATATTCGGCATGTTAATTACATTGCCGGTTGCCAAATTGCATTATCTCTTATAGTTTCCGAGATATGGACTATCGATAATTTACACCTTAGGCTCTGCTTCTAACTTGGGCCCAAATTGTAAAATGGTCTTATCTATTGGCGATTTCGTTCCAATTCACATTCCAAGTAATATTCGGCATGCTAATTACATTGCCGGTTGCCAAATTGCATTATCTCTTATAGTTTCCGGGATATGGACTATCGATAATTTGCACCTTAGGCTCTGCTTCTAACTTGGGCCCAAATTGTAAAATGGTCTTATCTATTGGCTATTCCGTCCCAATTCACATTCCAAGTAATATTCGGCATGCTAATTACATTGCCGGTTGCCAAATTGCATTATCTCTTATAGTTTCCGAGATATGGACTATCGATAATTTACACCTTAGGCTCTGCTTCTAACTTGGGCCCAAATTGTAAAATGGTCTTATCTATTGGCGATTTCGTTCCAATTCACACTCCAAGTAATATTCGGCATGCTAATTACATTGCCGGTTGCGAAATTGCATTATCTCTTATAGTTTCCGAGATATGGACTATCGATAATTTACACCTTAGGCTCTGCTTCTAACTTGGGCCCAAATTGTAAAATGGTCTTATCTATTGGCGATTTCGTTCCAATTCACATTCCAAGTAATATTCGGCATGCTAATTACTTTGCCGGTTGCCAAATTGCATTATCTCTTATAGTTTCCGAGATATGGACTATCGATAATTTACACCTTAGGCTCTGCTTCTAACTTGGGCCCAAATTGTAAAATGGTCTTATCTATTGGCGATTTCGTTCCAATTCACATTCCAAGTAATATTCGGCATGCTAATTACATTGCCGGTTGCCAAATTGCATTATCTCTTATAGTTTCCGAGATATGGACTATCGATAATTTACACCTTAGGCTCTGCTTCTAACTTGGGCCCAAATTGTAAAATGGTCTTATCTATTGGCGATTTCGTTCCAATTCACATTCCAAGTAATATTCGGCATGCTAATTACATTGCCGGTTGCCAAATTGCATTATCTCTTATAGTTTCCGAGATATGGACTATCGATAATTTACACCTTAGGCTCTGCTTCTAACTTGGGCCCAAATTTTAAAATGGTCTTATCTATTGGCGATTTCGTCCCAATTCACATTCCAAGTGATATTCGGCATTCTAGTTACATTGCCGGTTGCGAAATTGCATTATCTCTTATAGTTTCCGAGATATGGACTATCCATAATTTACACCTTAGGCTCTGCTTCTAACTTGGGCACAAATTGTAAAATGGTCTTATCTATTGGCGATTTCGTTCCAATTCACATTCCAAGTAATATTCGGCATGCTAATTACATTGCCGGTTGCCAAATTGAATTATCTCTTATAGTTTCCGAGATATGGACTATCGATAATTTACACCTTAGGCTCTGCTTCTAACTTGGGCCCAAATTGTAAAATGGTCTTACCTATTGGCGATTTCGTTCCAATTCACATTCCAAGTAATATTCGGCATGCTAATTACATTGCCGGTTGCCAAATTGCATTATCTCTTATAGTTTCCGAGATATGGACTATCGATAATTTACACCTTAGGCTCTGCTTCTAACTTGGGCCCAAATTGCAAAATGGTCTTATCTATTGGCGATTTCGTTCCAATTCACATTCCAAGTAATATTCGGCATGCTAATTACATTGCCGGTTGCCAAATTGCATTATCTCTTATAGTTTCCGAGATATGGACTATCGATAATTTACACCTTAGGCTCTGCTTCTAACTTGGGCCCAAATTGTAAAATGGTCTTATCTATTGGCGATTTCGTTCCAATTCACATTCCAAGTAATATTCGGCATGCTAATTACATTGCCGGTTGCCAAATTGCATTATCTCTTATAGTTTCCGAGATATGGACTATCGATAATTTACACCTTAGGCTCTGCTTCTAACTTGGGCCCAAATTTTAAAATGGTCTTATCTATTGGCGATTTCGTCCCAATTCACATTCCAAGTGATATTCGGCATTCTAGTTACATTGCCGGTTGCGAAATTGCATTATCTCTTATAGTTTCCGAGATATGGACTATCCATAATTTACACCTTAGGCTCTGCTTCTAACTTGGGCACAAATTGTAAAATGGACTTATCTATTGGCGATTTCGTTCCAATTCACATTCCAAGTAATATTCGGCATGCTAATTACATTGCCGGTTGCCAAATTGAATTATCTCTTATAGTTTCCGAGATATGGACTATCGATAATTTACACCTTAGGCTCTGCTTCTAACTTGGGCCCAAATTGTAAAATGGTCTTACCTATTGGCGATTTCGTTCCAATTCACATTCCAAGTAATATTCGGCATGCTAATTACATTGCCGGTTGCCAAATTGCATTATCTCTTATAGTTTCCGAGATATGGACTATCGATAATTTACACCTTAGGCTCTGCTTCTAACTTTGGCCCAAATTGTAAAATGGTCTTATCTATTGGCGATTTCGTTCCAATTCACACTCCAAGTAATATTCGGCATGCTAATTACATTGCCGGTTGCCAAATTGCATTATCTCTTATAGTTTCCGAGATATGGACTATCGATAATTTACACCTTAGGCTCTGCTTCTAACTTGGGCCCAAATTGTAAAATGGTCTTATCTATTGGCGATTTAGTTGCAATTCACATTCCAAGTAATATTCGGCATGTTAATTACATTGCCGGTTGCCAAATTGCATTATCTCTTATAGTTTCCGAGATATGGACTATCGATAATTTACACCTTAGGCTCTGCTTCTAACTTGGGCCCAAATTGTAAAATGGTCTTATCTATTGGCGATTTCGTTCCAATTCACATTCCAAGTAATATTCGGCATGCTAATTACATTGCCGGTTGCCAAATTGCATTATCTCTTATAGTTTCCGGGATATGGACTATCGATAATTTGCACCTTAGGCTCTGCTTCTAACTTGGGCCCAAATTGTAAAATGGTCTTATCTATTGGCTATTCCGTCCCAATTCACATTCCAAGTAATATTCGGCATGCTAATTACATTGCCGGTTGCCAAATTGCATTATCTCTTATAGTTTCCGAGATATGGACTATCGATAATTTACACCTTAGGCTCTGCTTCTAACTTGGGCCCAAATTGTAAAATGGTCTTATCTATTGGCGATTTCGTTCCAATTCACACTCCAAGTAATATTCGGCATGCTAATTACATTGCCGGTTGCGAAATTGCATTATCTCTTATAGTTTCCGAGATATGGACTATCGATAATTTACACCTTAGGCTCTGCTTCTAACTTGGGCCCAAATTGTAAAATGGTCTTATCTATTGGCGATTTCGTTCCAATTCACATTCCAAGTAATATTCGGCATGCTAATTACTTTGCCGGTTGCCAAATTGCATTATCTCTTATAGTTTCCGAGATATGGACTATCGATAATTTACACCTTAGGCTCTGCTTCTAACTTGGGCCCAAATTGTAAAATGGTCTTATCTATTGGCGATTTCGTTCCAATTCACATTCCAAGTAATATTCGGCATGCTAATTACATTGCCGGTTGCCAAATTGCATTATCTCTTATAGTTTCCGAGATATGGACTATCGATAATTTACACCTTAGGCTCTGCTTCTAACTTGGGCCCAAATTGTAAAATGGTCTTATCTATTGGCGATTTCGTTCCAATTCACATTCCAAGTAATATTCGGCATGCTAATTACATTGCCGGTTGCCAAATTGCATTATCTCTTATAGTTTCCGAGATATGGACTATCGATAATTTACACCTTAGGCTCTGCTTCTAACTTGGGCCCAAATTTTAAAATGGTCTTATCTATTGGCGATTTCGTCCCAATTCACATTCCAAGTGATATTCGGCATTCTAGTTACATTGCCGGTTGCGAAATTGCATTATCTCTTATAGTTTCCGAGATATGGACTATCCATAATTTACACCTTAGGCTCTGCTTCTAACTTGGGCACAAATTGTAAAATGGTCTTATCTATTGGCGATTTCGTTCCAATTCACATTCCAAGTAATATTCGGCATGCTAATTACATTGCCGGTTGCCAAATTGAATTATCTCTTATAGTTTCCGAGATATGGACTATCGATAATTTACACCTTAGGCTCTGCTTCTAACTTGGGCCCAAATTGTAAAATGGTCTTACCTATTGGCGATTTCGTTCCAATTCACATTCCAAGTAATATTCGGCATGCTAATTACATTGCCGGTTGCCAAATTGCATTATCTCTTATAGTTTCCGAGATATGGACTATCGATAATTTACACCTTAGGCTCTGCTTCTAACTTTGGCCCAAATTGTAAAATGGTCTTATCTATTGGCGATTTCGTTCCAATTCACATTCCAAGTAATATTCGGCATGCTAATTACATTGCCGGTTGCCAAATTGCATTATCTCTTATAGTTTCCGAGATATGGACTATCGATAATTTACACCTTAGGCTCTGCTTCTAACTTGGGCCCAAATTGTAAAATGGTCTTATCTATTGGCGATTTCGTCCCAATTCACATTCCAAGTGATATTCGGCATGCTAATTACTTTGCCGGTTGCGAAATTGCATTATCTCTTATAGTTTCCGAGATATGGACTATCGATAACTTACACCTTAGGCTCTGCTTCTAACTTGGGCCCAAATTGTAAAATGGTCTTATCTATTGGCGATTTCGTTCCAATTCACATTCCAAGTAATATTCGGCATGCTAATTACATTGCCGGTTGCCAAATTGCATTATCTCTTATAGTTTCCGAGATATGGACTATCGATAATTTACACCTTAGGCTCTGCTTCTAACTTGGGCCCAAATTGTAAAATGGTCTTATCTATTGGCGATTTCGTTCCAATTCATATTCCAAGTAATATTCGGCATGCTAATTACATTTCCGGTTGCCAAATTGAATTATCTCTTATAGTTTCCGAGATATGGACTATCGATAATTTACACCTTAGGCTCTGCTTCTAACTTGGGCCCAAATTGTAAAATGGTCTTACCTATTGGCGATTTCGTTCCAATTCACATTCCAAGTAATATTCGGCATGCTAATTACATTGCCGGTTGCCAAATTGCATTATCTCTTATAGTTTCCGAGATATGGACTATCGATAATTTACACCTTAGGCTCTGCTTCTAACTTGGGCCCAAATTGTAAAATGGTCTTATCTATTGGCGATTTCGTTCCAATTCACATTCCAAGTAATATTCGGCATGCTAATTACATTGCCGGTTGCCAAATTGCATTATCTCTTATAGTTTCCGAGATATGGACTATCGATAATTTACACCTTAGGCTCTGCTTCTAACTTGGGCCCAAATTGTAAAATGGTCTTATCTATTGGCGATTTCGTCCCAATTCACATTCCAAGTGATATTCGGCATGCTAATTACATTGCCGGTTGCGAAATTGCATTATCTCTTATAGTTTCCGAGATATGGACTATCGATAATTTACACCTTAGGCTCTGCTTCTAACTTGGGCCCAAATTGTAAAATGGTCTTATCTATTGGCGATTTCGTTCCAATTCACATTCCAAGTAATATTCGGCATGCTAATTACATTGCCGGTTGCCAAATTGAATTATCTCTTATAGTTTCCGAGATATGGACTATCGATAATTTACACCTTAGGCTCTGCTTCTAACTTGGGCCCAAATTGTAAAATGGTCTTACCTATTGGCGATTTCGTTCCAATTCACATTCCAAGTAATATTCGGCATGCTAATTACATTGCTGGTTGCCAAATTGCATTATCTCTTATAGTTTCCGAGATATGGACTTTCGATAATCTACACCTTAGGCTCTGCTTCTAACTTTGGCCCAAATTGTAAAATGGTCTTATCTATTGGCGATTTCGTTCCAATTCACATTCCAAGTAATATTCGGCATGCTAATTACATTGCCGGTTGCCAAATTGCATTATCTCTTATAGTTTCCGAGATATGGACTATCGATAATTTACACCTTAGGCTCTGCTTCTAACTTGGGCCCAAATTGTAAAATGGTCTTATCTATTGGCGATTTCGTCCCAATTCACATTCCAAGTGATATTCGGCATGCTAATTACATTGCCGTTTGCGAAATTGCATTATCTCTTATAGTTTCCGAGATATGGACTATCGATAACTTACACCTTAGGCTCTGCTTCTAACTTGGGCCCAAATTGTAAAATGGTCTTATCTATTGGCGATTTCGTTCCAATTCACATTCCAAGTAATATTCGGCATGCTAATTACATTGCCGGTTGCCAAATTGCATTATCTCTTATAGTTTCCGAGATATGGACTATCGATAATTTACACCTTAGGCTCTGCTTCTAACTTGGGCCCAAATTGTAAAATGGTCTTATCTATTGGCGATTTCGTTCCAATTCATATTCCAAGTAATATTCGGCATGCTAATTACATTTCCGGTTGCCAAATTGAATTATCTCTTATAGTTTCCGAGATATGGACTATCGATAATTTACACCTTAGGCTCTGCTTCTAACTTGGGCCCAAATTGTAAAATGGTCTTACCTATTGGCGATTTCGTTCCAATTCACATTCCAAGTAATATTCGGCATGCTAATTACATTGCCGGTTGCCAAATTGCATTATCTCTTATAGTTTCCGAGATATGGACTATCGATAATTTACACCTTAGGCTCTGCTTCTAACTTGGGCCCAAATTGTAAAATGGTCTTATCTATTGGCGATTTCGTTCCAATTCACATTCCAAGTAATATTCGGCATGCTAATTACATTGCCGGTTGCCAAATTGCATTATCTCTTATAGTTTCCGAGATATGGAATATCGATAATTTACACCTTAGGCTCTGCTTCTAACTTGGGCCCAAATTGTAAAATGGTCTTATCTATTGGCGATTTCGTCCCAATTCACATTCCAAGTGATATTCGGCATGCTAATTACATTGCCGGTTGCGAAATTGCATTATCTCTTATAGTTTCCGAGATATGGACTATCGATAATTTACACCTTAGGCTCTGCTTCTAACTTGGGCCCAAATTGTAAAATGGTCTTATCTATTGGCGATTTCGTTCCAATTCACATTCCAAGTAATATTCGGCATGCTAATTATATTGCCGGTTGCCAAATTGCATTATCTCTTATAGTTTCCGAGATATGGACTATCGATAATTTACACCTTAGGCTCTGCTTCTAACTTGGGCCCAAATTGTAAAATGGTCTTATCTATTGGCGATTTCGTTCCAATTCACATTCCAAGTAATATTCGGCATGCTAATTACATTGCCGGTTGCCAAATTGAATTATCTCTTATAGTTTCCGAGATATGGACTATCGATAATTTACACCTTAGGCTCTGCTTCTAACTTGGGCCCAAATTGTAAAATGGTCTTACCTATTGGCGATTTCGTTCCAATTCACATTCCAAGTAATATTCGGCATGCTAATTACATTGCCGGTTGCCAAATTGCATTATCTCTTATAGTTTCCGAGATATGGACTATCGATAATTTACACCTTAGGCTCTGCTTCTAACTTGGGCCCAAATTGTAAAATGGTCTTATCTATTGGCGATTTCGTTCCAATTCACATTCCAAGTAATATTCGGCATGCTAATTACATTGCCGGTTGCCAAATTGCATTATCTCTTATAGTTTCCGAGATATGGACTATCGATAATTTACACCTTAGGCTCTGCTTCTAACTTGGGCCCAAATTGTAAAATGGTCTTATCTATTGGCGATTTCGTCCCAATTCACATTCCAAGTGATATTCGGCATGCTAATTACATTGCCGGTTGGGAAATTGCATTATCTCTTATAGTTTTCGAGATATGGACTATCGATAATTTACACCTTAGGCTCTGCTTCTAACTTGGGCCCAAATTGTAAAATGGTCTTATCTATTGGCGATTTCGTTCCAATTCACATTCCAAGTAATATTCGGCATGCTAATTACATTGCCGGTTGCCAAATTGCATTATCTCTTATAGTTTCCGAGATATGGACTATCGATAATTTACACCTTAGGCTCTGCTTCTAACTTGGGCCCAAATTGTAAAATGGTCTTATCTATAGGCGATTTAGTTGCAATTCACATTCCAAGTAATATTCGGCATGCTAATTACATTGCCGGTTGCCAAATTGCATTATCTCTTATAGTTTCCGAGATATGGACTATCGATAATTTACACCTTAGGCTCTGCTTCTAACTTGGGCCCAAATTGTAAAATGGTCTTATCTATTGGCGATTTCGTTCCAATTCACATTCCAAGTAATATTCGGCATGCTAATTACATTGCCGGTTGCCAAATTGCATTATCTCTTATAGTTTCCGAGATATGGACTATCGATAATTTTCACCTTAGGCTCTGCTTCTAACTTGGGCCCTAATTGTAAAATGGTCTTATCTATTGGCGATTTAGTTGCAATTCACATTCCAAGTAATATTCGGCATGCTAATTACATTGCCGGTTGCCAAATTGCATTATTTCTTATAGTTTCCGAGATATGGACTATCGATAATTTACACCTTAGGCTCTGCTTCTAACTTGGGCCCAAATTGTAAAATGGTCTTATCTATTGGCGATTTCGTCCCAATTCACATTCCAAGTGATATTCGGCATGCTAATTACATTGCCGGTTGCGAAATTGCATTATCTCTTATAGTTTCCGAGATATGGACTATCGATAATTTACACCTTAGGCTCTGCTTCTAACTTGGGCCCAAATTGTAAAATGGTCTTATCTATTGGCGATTTCGTTCCAATTCACATTCCAAGTAATATTCGGCATGCTAATTACATTGCCGGTTGCCAAATTGTATTATCTCTTATAGTTTCCGAGATATGGACTATCGATAATTTACACCTTAGGCTCTGCTTCTAACTTGGGCCCAAATTGTAAAATGGTCTTATCTATTGGCGATTTCGTTCCAATTCACATTCCAAGTAATATTCGGCATGCTAATTACATTGCCGGTTGCCAAATTGAATTATCTCTTATAGTTTCCGAGATATGGACTATCGATAATTTACACCTTAGGCTCTGCTTCTAACTTGGGCCCAAATTGTAAAATGGTCTTACCTATTGGCGATTTCGTTCCAATTCACATTCCAAGTAATATTCGGCATGCTAATTACATTGCCGGTTGCCAAATTGCATTATCTCTTATAGTTTCCGAGATATGGACTATCGATAATTTACACCTTAGGCTCTGCTTCTAACTTGGGCCCAAATTGTAAAATGGTCTTATCTATTGGCGATTTCGTTCCAATTCACATTCCAAGTAATATTCGGCATGCTAATTACATGGCCGGTTGCCAAATTGCATTATCTCTTATAGTTTCCGAGATATGGACTATCGATAATTTACACCTTAGGCTCTGCTTCTAACTTGGGCCCAAATTGTAAAATGGTCTTATCTATTGGCGATTTCGTCCCAATTCACATTCCAAGTGATATTCGGCATGCTAATTACATTGCCGGTTGCGAAATTGCATTATCTCTTATAGTTTCCGAGATATGGACTATCGATAATTTACACCTTAGGCTCTGCTTCTAACTTGGGCCCAAATTGTAAAATGGTCTTATCTATTGGCGATTTCGTTCCAATTCACATTCCAAGTGATATTCGGCATGCTAATTACATTGCCGGTTGCCAAATTGCATTATCTCTTATAGTTTCCGAGATATGGACTATCGATAATTTACACCTTAGGCTCTGCTTCTAACTTGGGCCCAAATTGTAAAATGGTCTTATCTATTGGCGATTTCGTTCCAATTCACATTCCAAGTGATATTCGGCATGCTAATTACATTGCCGGTTGCCAAATTGCATTATCTCTTATAGTTTCCGAGATATGGACTATCGATAATTTACACCTTAGGCTCTGCTTCTAACTTGGGCCCAAATTGTAAAATGGTCTTATCTATTGGCGATTTAGTTGCAATTTACATTCCAAGTAATATTCGGCATGCTAATTACATTGCCGGTTGCCAAATTGCATTATCTCTTATAGTTTCCGAGATATGGACTATCGATAATTTACACCTTAGGCTCTGCTTCTAACTTGGGCCCAAATTGTAAAATGGTCTTATCTATTGGCGATTTCGTTCCAATTCACATTCCAAGTAATATTCGGCATGCTAATTACATTGCCGGTTGCCAAATTGCATTATCTCTTATAGTTTCCTAGATATGGACTATTGATAATTTACACCTTAGGCTCTGCTTCTAACTTGGGCCCAAATTGTAAAATGGTCTTATCTATTGGCGATTTCGTCCCAATTCACATTCCAAGTGATATTCGGCATGCTAATTACATTGCCGGTTGCGAAATTGCATTATCTCTTATAGTTTCCGAGATATGGACTATCAATAATTTACACCTTAGGCTCTGCTTCTAACTTGGGCCCAAATTGTAAAATGGTCTTATCTATTGGCGATTTCGTTCCAATTCACATTCCAAGTAATATTCGGCATGCTAATTACATTGCCGGTTGCCAAATTGCATTATCTCTTATAGTTTCCTAGATATGGACTATTGATAATTTACACCTTAGGCTCTGCTTCTAACTTGGGCCCAAATTGTAAAATGGTCTTATCTATTGGCGGTTTCGTCCCAATTCACATTCCAAGTGATATTCGGCATGCTAATTACATTGCCGTTTGCGAAATTGCATTATCTCTTATAGTTTCCGAGATATGGACTATCAATAATTTACACCTTAGGCTCTGCTTCTAACTTGGGCCCAAATTGTAAAATGGTCTTATCTATTGGCGATTTCGTTCCAATTCACATTCCAAGTAATATTCGGCATGCTAATTACATTGCCGGTTGCCAAATTGCATTATCTCTTATAGTTTCCGAGATATGGGCTATCGATAATTTACACCTTAGGCTCTGCTTCTAACTTGGGCCCAAATTGTAAAATGGTCTTATCTATTGGCGATTTCGTTCCAATTCACATTCCAAGTAATATTCGGCATGCTAATTACATTGCCGGTTGCCAAATTGCATTATCTCTTATAGTTTCCGAGATATGGACTATCGATAATTTACACCTTAGGCTCTGCTTCTAACTTGGGCCCAAATTGTAAAATGGTCTTATCTATAGGCGATTTAGTTGCAATTCACATTCCAAGTAATATTCGGCATGCTAATTACATTGCCGGTTGCCAAATTGCATTATTTCTTATAGTTTCCGAGATATGGACTATCGATAATTTACACCTTAGGCTCTGCTTCTAACTTGGGCCCAAATTGTAAAATGGTCTTATCTATTGGCAATTTCGTTCCAATTCACATTCCAAGTAATATTCGGCATGCTAATTACATTGCCGGTTGCCAAATTGCATTATCTCTTATAGTTTCGGAGATATGGACTATCGATAATTTACACCTTAGGCTCTGCTTCTAACTTGGGCCCAAATTGTAAAATGGTCTTATCTATTGGCGATTTAGTTGCAATTCACATTCCAAGTAATATTCGGCATGCTAATTACATTGCCGGTTGCCAAATTGCATTATCTCTTATAGTTTCCGAGATAAGGACTATCGATAATTTACACCTTAGGCTCTGCTTCTAACTTGGGCCCAAATAGTAAAATGGTCTTATCTATTGGCGATTTCGTTCCAATTCACATTCCAAGTAATATTCGGCATGCTAATTACATTGCCGGTTGCGAAATTGCATTATCTCTTATAGTTTCCGAGATATGGACTATCGATAATTTACACCTTAGGCTCTGCTTCTAACTTGGGCCCAAATTGTAAAATGGTCTTATCTATTGGCGATTTCGTTCCAATTCACATTCCAAGTAATATTCGGCATGCTAATTACATTGCCGGTTGCCAAATTGCATTATCTCTTATAGTTTCCGAGATATGGACTATCGATAATTTACACCATAGGCTCTGCTTCTAACTTGGGCCCAAATTGTAAAATGGTCTTATCTATTGGCGATTTCGTTCCAATTCACATTCCATGTAATATTCGGCATGCTAATTACATTGCCGGTTGCCAAATTGCATTATCTCTTATAGTTTCCGAGATATGGACTATCGATAATTTACACCTTAGGCTCTGCTTCTAACTTGCTCCCAAATTGTAAAATGGTCTTATCTATTGGCGATTTCGTTCCAATTCACATTCCAAGTAATATTCGGCATGCTAATTACATTGCCGGTTGCCAAATTGCATTATCTCTTATAGTTTCCGAGATATGGACTATCGATAATTTACACCTTAGGCTCTGCTTCTAACTTGGGCCCAAATTGTAAAATGGTCTTATCTATTGGCGATTTCGTTCCAATTCACATTCCAAGTAATATTCGGCATGCTAATTACATTGCCGGTTGCCAAATTGAATTATCTCTTATAGTTTCCGAGATATGGACTATCGATAATTTACACCTTAGGCTCTGCTTCTAACTTGGGCCCAAATTGTAAAATGGTCTTATCTATTGGCGATTTCGGTCCAATTCACATTCCAAGTAATATTGGGCATGCTAATTACATTGCCGGTTGCCAAATTGCATTATCTCTTATAGTTTCCGGGATATGGACTATCGATAATTTACACCTTAGGCTCTGCTTCTAACTTGGGCCCAAATTGTAAAATGGTCTTATCTATTGGCGATTTCGTTCCAATTCACATTCCAAGTAATATTCGGCATGCTAATTACATTGCCGGTTGCCAAATTGCATTATCTCTTATAGTTTCCGAGATATGGACTATCGATAATTTACACCTTAGGCTCTGCTTCTAACTTGGGCCCAAATTGTAAAATGGTCTTATCTATTGGCGATTTCGTTCCAATTCACATTCCAAGTAATATTCGGCATGCTAATTACATTGCCGGTTGCCAAATTGCATTATCTCTTATAGTTTCCGAGATATGGACTATCGATAATTTACACCTTAGGCTCTGCTTCTAACTTGGGCCCAAATTGTAAAATGGTCTTATCTATTGGCGATTTCGTTCCAATTCACACTCCAAGTAATATTCGGCATGCTAATTACATTGCCGGTTGCGAGATTGCATTATCTCTTATAGTTTCCGAGATATGGACTATCGATAATTTACACCTTAGGCTCTGCTTCTAACTTGGGCCCAAATTGTAAAATGGTCTTATCTATTGGCGATTTCGTTCCAATTCACATTCCAAGTAATATTGGGCATGCTAATTACATTGCCGGTTGCCAAATTGCATTATCTCTTATAGTTTCCGAGATATGGACTATCGATAATTTACACCATAGGCTCTGCTTTTAACTCGGGCCCAAATTGTAAAATGGTCTTACCTATTGGCGATTTCGTTCCAATTCACATTTCAAGTAATATTCGGCATGCTAATTACATTGCCGGTTGCCAAATTGCATTATCTCTTATAGTTTCCGAGATATGGACTATCGATAATTTACACCTTAGGCTCTGCTTCCAACTTGGGCCCAAATTGTAAAATGGTCTTATCTATTGGCGATTTCGTTCCAATTCACATTCCAATTAATATTCGGCATGCTAATTACATTGCCGGTTGCCAAATTGCATTATCTCTTATAGTTTCCGAGATATGGACTATCGATAATTTACACCTTAGGCTCTGCTTCTAACTTGGGCCCAAATTGTAAAATGGTCTTATCTATTGGCGATTTCGTTCCAATTCACATTCCAAGTAATATTCGGCATGCTAATTACATTGCCGGTTGCCAAATTGCATTATCTCTTATAGTTTCCGAGATATGGACTATCGATAATTTACACCTTAGGCTCTGCTTCTAACTTGGGCCCAAATTGTAAAATGGTCTTATCTATTGGCGATTTCGTCCCAATTCACATTCCAAGTAATATTCGGCATGCTAATTACATTGCCGGTTGCCAAATTGAATTATCTCTTATAGTTTCCGAGATATGGACTATCGATAACTTGGGCCCAAATTGTAAAATGGTCTTATCTATTGGCGATTTCGTTCCAATTCACATTCCAAGTAATATTCGGCATGCTAATTACATTGCCGGTTGCCAAATTGCATTATCTCTTATAGTTTCCGAGATATGGACTATCGATAATTTACACCTTAGGCTCTGCTTCTAACTTGGGCCCAAATTGTAAAATGGTCTTATCTATTGGCGATTTCGTTCCAATTCACATTCCAAGTAATATTCGGCATGCTAATTACATTGCCGGTTGCCAAATTGCATTATCTCTTATAGTTTCCGAGATATGGACTATCGATAATTTACACCATAGGCTCTGCTTCTAACTTGGGCCCAAATTGTAAAATGGTCTTATCTATTGGCGATTTCGTTCCAATTCACATTCCATGTAATATTCGGCATGCTAATTACATTGCCGGTTGCCAAATTGCATTATCTCTTATAGTTTCCGAGATATGGACTATCGATAATTTACACCTTAGGCTCTGCTTCTAACTTGCTCCCAAATTGTAAAATGGTCTTATCTATTGGCGATTTCGTTCCAATTCACATTCCAAGTAATATTCGGCATGCTAATTACATTGCCGGTTGCCAAATTGCATTATCTCTTATAGTTTCCGAGATATGGACTATCGATAATTTACACCTTAGGCTCTGCTTCTAACTTGGGCCCAAATTGTAAAATGGTCTTATCTATTGGCGATTTCGTTCCAATTCACATTCCAAGTAATATTCGGCATGCTAATTACATTGCCGGTTGCCAAATTGAATTATCTCTTATAGTTTCCGAGATATGGACTATCGATAATTTACACCTTAGGCTCTGCTTCTAACTTGGGCCCAAATTGTAAAATGGTCTTATCTATTGGCGATTTCGTTCCAATTCACATTCCAAGTAATATTGGGCATGCTAATTACATTGCCGGTTGCCAAATTGCATTATCTCTTATAGTTTCCGGGATATGGACTATCGATAATTTACACCATAGGCTCTGCTTCTAACTTGGGCCCAAATTGTAAAATGGTCTTATCTATTGGCGATTTCGTTCCAATTCACATTCCAAGTAATATTCGGCATGCTAATTACATTGCCGGTTGCCAAATTGCATTATCTCTTATAGTTTCCGAGATATGGACTATCGATAATTTACACCTTAGGCTCTGCTTCTAACTTGCTCCCAAATTGTAAAATGGTCTTATCTATTGGCGATTTCGTTCCAATTCACATTCCAAGTAATATTCGGCATGCTAATTACATTGCCGGTTGCCAAATTGTATTATCTCTTATAGTTTCCGAGATATGGACTATCGATAATTTACACCTTAGGCTCTGCTTCTAACTTGGGCCCAAATTGTAAAATGGTCTTACCTATTGGCGATTTCGTTCCAATTCACATTCCAAGTAATATTCGGCATGCTAATTACATTGCCGGTTGCCAAATTGCATTATCTCTTATAGTTTCCGAGATATGGACTATCGATAATTTACACCTTAGGCTCTGCTTCTAACTTGGGCCCAAATTGTAAAATGGTCTTATCTATTGGCGATTTCGTTCCAATTCACATTCCAAGTAATATTCGGCATGCTAATTACATTGCCGGTTGCCAAATTGCATTATCTCTTATAGTTTCCGAGATATGGACTATCGATAATTTACACCTTAGGCTCTGCTTCTAGCTTGGGCCCAAATTGTAAAATGGTCTTATCTATTGGCGATTTCGTCCCAATTCACATTCCAAGTGATATTCGGCATGCTAATTACATTACCGGTTGCGAAATTGCATTATCTCTTATAGTTTCCGAGATATGGACTATCAATAATTTACACCTTAGGCTCTGCTTCTAACTTGGGTCCAAATTGTAAAATGGTCTTATCTATTGGCGATTTCGTTCCAATTCACATTCCAAGTAATATTCGGCATGCTAATTACATTGCCGGTTGCCAAATTGCATTATCTCTTATAGTTTCCGAGATATGGACTATCGATAATTTACACCTTAGGTTCTGCTTCTAACTTGGGCCCAAATTGTAAAATGGTCTTATCTATTGGCGATTTCGTTCCAATTCACATTCCAAGTAATATTCGGCATGCTAATTACATTGCCGGTTGCCAAATTGCATTATCTCTTATAGTTTCCGAGATATGGACTATCGATAATTTACACCTTAGGCTCTGCTTCTAACTTGGGCCCAAATTGTAAAATGGTCTTATCTATTGGCGATTTCGTTCCAATTCACATTCCAAGTAATATTCGGCATGCTAATTACATTGCCGGTTGCCAAATTGCATTATCTCTTATAGTTTCCGAGATATGGACTATCGATAATTTACACCTTAGGCTCTGCTCCTAACTTGGGCCCAAATTGTAAAATGGTCTTATCTATTGGCGATTTCGTTCCAATTCACATTCCAAGTAATATTCGGCATGCTAATTACATTGCCGGTTGCCAAATTGCATTATCTCTTATAATTTCCGAGATATGGACTATCGATAATTTACACCTTAGGCTCTGCTTCTAACTTGGGAACAAATTGTAAAATGGCCTTATCTATTGGCGATTTCGTTCCAATTCACATTCCAAGTAATATTCGGCATGCTAATTACATTGCCGGTTGCCAAATTGAATTATCTCTTATAGTTTCCGAGATATGGACTATCGATAATTTACACCTTAGGCTCTGCTTCTAACTTGGGCCCAAATTGTAAAATGGTCTTATCTATTGGCGATTTCGTTCCAATTCACATTCCAAGTAATATTGGGCATGCTAATTACATTGCCGGTTGCCAAATTGCATTATCTCTTATAGTTTCCGGGATATGGACTATCGATAATTTACACCATAGGCTCTGCTTCTAACTTGGGCCCAAATTGTAAAATGGTCTTATCTATTGGCGATTTCGTTCCAATTCACATTCCAAGTAATATTCGGCATGCTAATTACATTGCCGGTTGCCAAATTGCATTATCTCTTATAGTTTCCGAGATATGGACTATCGATAATTTACACCTTAGGCTCTGCTTCTAACTTGCTCCCAAATTGTAAAATGGTCTTATCTATTGGCGATTTCGTTCCAATTCACATTCCAAGTAATATTCGGCATGCTAATTACATTGCCGGTTGCCAAATTGTATTATCTCTTATAGTTTCCGAGATATGGACTATCGATAATTTACACCTTAGGCTCTGCTTCTAACTTGGGCCCAAATTGTAAAATGGTCTTACCTATTGGCGATTTCGTTCCAATTCACATTCCAAGTAATATTCGGCATGCTAATTACATTGCCGGTTGCCAAATTGCATTATCTCTTATAGTTTCCGAGATATGGACTATCGATAATTTACACCTTAGGCTCTGCTTCTAACTTGGGCCCAAATTGTAAAATGGTCTTATCTATTGGCGATTTCGTTCCAATTCACATTCCAAGTAATATTCGGCATGCTAATTACATTGCCGGTTGCCAAATTGCATTATCTCTTATAGTTTCCGAGATATGGACTATCGATAATTTACACCTTAGGCTCTGCTTCTAACTTGGGCCCAAATTGTAAAATGGTCTTATCTATTGGCGATTTCGTCCCAATTCACATTCCAAGTGATATTCGGCATGCTAATTACATTACCGGTTGCGAAATTGCATTATCTCTTATAGTTTCCGAGATATGGACTATCAATAATTTACACCTTAGGCTCTGCTTCTAACTTGGGTCCAAATTGTAAAATGGTCTTATCTATTGGCGATTTCGTTCCAATTCACATTCCAAGTAATATTCGGCATGCTAATTACATTGCCGGTTGCCAAATTGCATTATCTCTTATAGTTTCCGAGATATGGACTATCGATAATTTACACCTTAGGTTCTGCTTCTAACTTGGGCCCAAATTGTAAAATGGTCTTATCTATTGGCGATTTCGTTCCAATTCACATTCCAAGTAATATTCGGCATGCTAATTACATTGCCGGTTGCCAAATTGCATTATCTCTTATAGTTTCCGAGATATGGACTATCGATAATTTACACCTTAGGCTCTGCTTCTAACTTGGGCCCAAATTGTAAAATGGTCTTATCTATTGGCGATTTCGTTCCAATTCACATTCCAAGTAATATTCGGCATGCTAATTACATTGCCGGTTGCCAAGTTGCATTATCTCTTATAGTTTCCGAGATATGGACTATCGATAATTTACACCTTAGGCTCTGCTTCTAACTTGGGCCCAAATTGTAAAATGGTCTTATCTATTGGCGATTTCGTTCCAATTCACATTCCAAGTAATATTCGGCATGCTAATTACATTGCCGGTTGCCAAATTGCATTATCTCTTATAATTTCCGAGATATGGACTATCGATAATTTACACCTTAGGCTCTGCTTCTAACTTGGGAACAAATTGTAAAATGGCCTTATCTATTGGCGATTTCGTTCCAATTCACATTCCAAGTAATATTCGGCATGCTAATTACATTGCCGGTTGCCAAATTGCATTATCTCTTATAGTTTCCGAGATATGGACTATCGATAATTTACACCTTAGGCTCTGCTTCTAACTTGGGCCCAAATTGTAAAATGGTCTTATCTATTGGCGATTTCGTTCCAATTCACATTCCAAGTGATATTCGGCATGCTAATTACATTGCCGGTTGCCAAATTGCATTATCTCTTATAGTTTCCGAGATATGGACTATCGATAATTTACACCTTAGGCTCTGCTTCTAACTTGGGCCCAAATTGTAAAATGGTCTTATCTATTGGCGATTTAGTTGCAATTCACATTCCAAGTAATATTCGGCATGCTAATTACATTGCCGGTTGCCAAATTGCATTATCTCTTATAGTTTCCGAGATATGGACTATCGATAATTTACACCTTGGGCTCTGCTTCTAACTTGGGCCCAAATTGTAAAATGGTCTTATCTATTGGCGATTTCGTTCCAATTCACATTCCAAGTAATATTCGGCATGCTAATTACATTGCCGGTTGCCAAATTGCATTATCTCTTATAGTTTCCGAGATATGGACTATCGATAATTTACACCTTAGGCTCTGCTTCTAACTTGGGCCCAAATTGTAAAATGGTCTTATCTATTGGCGATTTCGTTCCAATTCACATTCCAAGTAATATTCGGCATGCTAATTACATTGCCGGTTGCCAAATTGCATTATCTCTTATAGTTTCCGAGATATGGACTATCGATAATTTACACCTTAGGCTCTGCTTCTAACTTGGGCCCAAATTGTAAAATGGCCTTATCTATAGGCGATTTCGTTCCAATTCACACTCCAAGTAATATTCGGCATGCTAATTACATAGCCGGTTGCGAAATTGCATTATCTCTTATAGTTTCCGAGATATGGACTATCGATAATTTACACCTTAGGCTCAGCTTCTAACTTGGGCCCAAATTGTAAAATGGTCTTATCTATTGGCGATTTCGTTCCAATTCACATTCCAAGTAATATTCGGCATGCTAATTACATTGCCGGTTGCCAAATTGCATTATATCTTATAGTTTCCGAGATATGGACTATCGATAATTTACACCTTAGGCTCTGCTTCTAACTTGGGCCCAAATTGTAAAATGGTCTTATCTATTGGCGATTTCGTTCCAATTCACATTCCAAGTAATATTCGGCATGCTAATTACATTGCCGGTTGCCAAATTGCATTATCTCTTATAGTTTCCGAGATATGGACTATCGATAATTTACACCTTAGGCTCTGCTTCTAACTTGGGCCCAAATTGTAAAATGGTCTTATCTATTGGCGATTTCGTTCCAATTCACATTCCAAGTAATATTCGGCATGCTAATTACATTGCCGGTTGCCAAATTGCATTATCTCTTATAGTTTCCGAGATATGGACTATCGATAATTTACACCATAGGCTCTGCTTCTAACTTGGGCCCAAATTGTAAAATGGTCTTATCTATTGGCGATTTCGTTCCAATTCACATTCCATGTAATATTCGGCATGCTAATTACATTGCCGGTTGCCAAATTGCTTTATCTCTTATAGTTTCCGAGATATGGACTATCGATAATTTACACCTTAGGCTCTGCTTCTAATTTGCGCCCAAATTGTAAAATGGTCTTATCTATTGGCGATTTCGTTCCAATTCACATTCCAAGTAATATTCGGCATGCTAATTACATTGCCGGTTGCCAAATTGCATTATCTCTTATAGTTTCCGAGATATGGACTATCGATAATTTACACCTTAATCTCTGCTTCTAACTTGGGCCCAAATTGTAAAATGGTCTTATCTATTGGTGATTTCGTTCCAATTCACATTCCAAGTAATATTCGGCATGCTAATTACATTGCCGGTTGCCAAATTGAATTATCTCTTATAGTTTCCGACATATGGACTATCGATAATTTACACCTTAGGCTCTGCTTCTAACTTGGGCCCAAATTGTAAAATGGTCTTATCTATTGGCGATTTCGTTCCAATTCACATTCCAAGTAATATTCGGCATGCTAATTACATTGCCGGTTGCCAAATTGCATTATCTCTTATAGTTTCCGAGATATGGACTATCGATAATTTACACCTTAGGCTCTGCTTCTAACTTGGGCCCAAATTGTAAAATGGTCTTATCTATTGGCGATTTCGTTCCAATTCAAATTCCAAGTAATATTCGGCATGCTAATTACATTGCCGGTTGCCAAATTGCATTATCTCTTATAGTTTCCGAGATATGGACTATCGATAATTTACACCATAGGCTCTGCTTCTAACTTGGGCCCAAATTGTAAAATGGTCTTATCTATTGGCGATTTCGTTCCAATTCACATTCCATGTAATATTCGGCATGCTAATTACATTGCCGGTTGCCAAATTGCATTATCTCTTATAGTTTCCGAGATATGGACTATCGATAATTTACACCTTAGGCTCTGCTTCTAACTTGCTCCCAAATTGTAAAATGGTTTTATCTATTGGCGATTTCGTTCCAATTCACACTCCAAGTAATATTCGGCATGCTAATTACATTGCCGGTTGCCAAATTGCATTATCTCTTATAGTTTCCGAGATATGGACTATCGATAATTTACACCTTAGGCTCTGCTTCTAACTTGGGCCCAAATTGTAAAATGGTCTTATCTATTGGCGATTTCGTTCCAATTCACATTCCAAGTAATATTCGGCATGCTAATTACATTGCCGGTTGCCAAATTGAATTATATCTTATAATTTCCGAGATATGGACTATCGATAATTTACACCTTAGGCTCTGCTTCTAACTTGGGCCCAAATTGTAAAATGGTCTTATCTATTGGCGATTTCGTTCCAATTCACATTCCAAGTAATATTCGGCATGCTAATTACATTGCCGGTTGCCAAATTGCATTATCTCTTATAGTTTCCGGGATATGGACTATCGATAATTTACACCATAGGCTCTGCTTCTAACTTGGGCCCAAATTGTAAAATGGTCTTATCTATTGGCGATTTCGTTCCAATTCACATTCCAAGTAATATTCGGCATGCTAATTACATTGCCGGTTGCCAAATTGCATTATCTCTTATAGTTTCCGAGATATGGACTATCGATAATTTACACCTTAGGCTCTGCTTCTAACTTGCTCCCAAATTGTAAAATGGTCTTATCTATTGGCGATTTCGTTCCAATTCACATTCCAAGTAATATTCGGCATGCTAATTACATTGCCGGTTGCCAAATTGTATTATCTCTTATAGTTTCCGAGATATGGACTATCGATAATTTACACCTTAGGCTCTGCTTCTAACTTGGGCCCAAATTGTAAAATGGTCTTATCTATTGGCGATTTCGTCCTAATTCACATTCCAAGTGATATTCGGCATGCTAATTACATTACCGGTTGCGAAATTGCATTATCTCTTATAGTTTCCGAGATATGGACTATCAATAATTTACACCTTAGGCTCTGCTTCTAACTTGGGTCCAAATTGTAAAATGGTCTTATCTATTGGCGATTTCGTTCCAATTCACATTCCAAGTAATATTCGGCATGCTAATTACATTGCCGGTTGCCAAATTGCATTATCTCTTATAGTTTCCGAGATATGGACTATCGATAATTTACACCTTAGGTTCTGCTTCTAACTTGGGCCCAAATTGTAAAATGGTCTTATCTATTGGCGATTTCGTTCCAATTCACATTCCAAGTAATATTCGGCATGCTAATTACATTGCCGGTTGCCAAATTGCATTATCTCTTATAGTTTCCGAGATATGGACTATCGATAATTTACACCTTAGGCTCTGCTTCTAACTTGGGCCCAAATTGTAAAATGGTCTTATCTATTGGCGATTTCGTTCCAATTCACATTCCAAGTAATATTCGGCATGCTAATTACATTGCCGGTTGCCAAATTGCATTATCTCTTATAGTTTCCGAGATATGGACTATCGATAATTTACACCTTAGGCTCTGCTTCTAACTTGGGCCCAAATTGTAAAATGGTCTTATCTATTGGCGATTTCGTTCCAATTCACATTCCAAGTAATATTCGGCATGCTAATTACATTGCCGGTTGCCAAATTGCAGTATCTCTTATAGTTTCCGAGATATGGACTATCGATAATTTACACCTTAGGCTCTGCTTCTAACTTGGGAACAAATTGTAAAATGGCCTTATCTATTGGCGATTTCGTTCCAATTCACATTCCAAGTAATATTCGGCATGCTAATTACATTGCCGGTTGCCAAATTGCATTATCTCTTATAGTTTCCGAGATATGGACTATCGATAATTTACACCTTAGGCTCTGCTTCTAACTTGGGCCCAAATTGTAAAATGGTCTTATCTATTGGCGATTTCGTTCCAATTCACATTCCAAGTGATATTCGGCATGCTAATTACATTGCCGGTTGCCAAATTGCATTATCTCTTATAGTTTCCGAGATATGGACTATCGATAATTTACACCTTAGGCTCTGCTTCTAACTTGGGCCCAAATTGTAAAATGGTCTTATCTATTGGCGATTTAGTTGCAGTTCACATTCCAAGTAATATTCGGCATGCTAATTACATTGCCGGTTGCCAAATTGCATTATCTCTTATAGTTTCCGAGATATGGACTATCGATAATTTACACCTTAGGCTCCGCTTCTAACTTGGGCCCAAATTGTAAAATGGTCTTATCTATTGGCGATTTCGTTCCAATTCACATTCCAAGTAATATTCGGCATGCTAATTACATTGCCGGTTGCCAAATTGCATTATCTCTTATAGTTTCCGAGATATGGACTATCGATAATTTACACCTTAGGCTCTGCTTCTAACTTGGGCCCAAATTGTAAAATGGTCTTATCTATTGGCGATTTCGTTCCAATTCACATTCCAAGTAATATTCGGCATGCTAATTACATTGCCGGTTGCCAAATTGCATTATCTCTTATAGTTTCCGAGATATGGACTATCGATAATTTACACCTTAGGCTCTGCTTCTAACTTGGGCCCAAATTGTAAAATGGCCTTATCTATAGGCGATTTCGTTCCAATTCACACTCCAAGTAATATTCGGCATGCTAATTACATTGCCGGTTGCGAAATTGCATTATCTCTTATAGTTTCCGAGATATGGACTATCGATAATTTACACCTTAGGCTCAGCTTCTAACTTGGGCCCAAATTGTAAAATGGACTTATCTATTGGCGATTTCGTTCCAATTCACATTCCAAGTAATATTCGGCATGCTAATTACATTGCCGGTTGCCAAATTGCATTATCTCTTATAGTTTCCGAGATATGGACTATCGATAATTTACACCTTAGGCTCTGCTTCTAACTTGGGCCCAAATTGTAAAATGGTCTTATCTATTGGCGATTTCGTTCCAATTCACATTCCAAGTAATATTCGGCATGCTAATTACATTGCCGGTTGCCAAATTGCATTATCTCTTATAGTTTCCTAGATATGGACTATTGATAATTTACACCTTAGGCTCAGCTTCTAACTTGGACCCAAATTGTAAAATGGTCTTATCTATTGGCGATTTCGTCCCAATTCACATTCCAAGTGATATTCGGCATGCTAATTACATTGCCGGTTGCGAAATTGCATTATCTCTTATAGTTTCCGAGATATGGACTATCAATAATTTACACCTTAGGCTCTGCTTCTAACTTGGGCCCAAATTGTAAAATGGTCTTATCTATTGGCGATTTCGTTCCAATTCACATTCCAAGTAATATTCGGCATGCTAATTACATTGCCGGCTGCCAAATTGCATTATCTCTTATAGTTTCCGAGATATGGACTATCGATAATTTACACCTTAGGCTCTGCTTCTAACTTGGGCCCAAATTGTAAAATGGTCTTATCTATTGGCGATTTCGTTCCAATTCACATTCCAAGTAATATTCGGCATGCTAATTACATTGCCGGTTGCCAAATTGCATTATCTCTTATAGTTTCCGAGATATGGACTATCGATAATTTACACCTTAGGCTCTGCTTCTAACTTGGGCCCAAATTGTAAAATGGTCTTATCTATTGGCGATTTCGTTCCAATTCACATTCCAAGTAATATTCGGCATGCTAATTACATTGCCGGTTGCCAAATTGCATTATCTCTTATAGTTTCCGAGATATGGACTATCGATAATTTACACCATAGGCTCTGCTTCTAACTTGGGCCCAAATTGTAAAATGGTCTTATCTATTGGCGATTTCGTTCCAATTCACATTCCATGTAATATTCGGCATGCTAATTACATTGCCGGTTGCCAAATTGCATTATCTCTTATAGTTTCCGAGATATGGACTATCGATAATTTACACCTTAGGCTCTGCTTCTAACTTGCTCCCAAATTGTAAAATGGTCTTATCTATTGGCGATTTCGTTCCAATTCACATTCCAAGTAATATTCGGCATGCTAATTACATTGCCGGTTGCCAAATTGCATTATCTCTTATAGTTTCCGAGATATGGACTATCGATAATTTACACCTTAGGCTCTGCTTCTAACTTGGGCCCAAATTGTAAAATGGTCTTATCTATTGGCGATTTCGTTCCAATTCACATTCCAAGTAATATTCGGCATGCTAATTACATTGCCGGTTGCCAAATTGAATTATCTCTTATAGTTTCCGAGATATGGACTATCGATAATTTACACCTTAGGCTCTGCTTCTAACTTGGGCCCAAATTGTAAAATGGTCTTATCTATTGGCGATTTCGTTCCAATTCACATTCCAAGTAATATTCGGCATGCTAATTACATTGCCGGTTGCCAAATTGCATTATCTCTTATAGTTTCCGAGATATGGACTATTGATAATTAGGTTCGTCCATCGATCGATGTACGAACCTGCTCTGCTTCTAACTTGCTCCCAAATTGTAAAATGGTCTTATCTATTGGCGATTTCGTTCCAATTCACATTCCAAGTAATATTCGGCATGCTAATTACATTGCCGGTTGCCAAATTGTATTATCTCTTATAGTTTCCGAGATATGGACTATCGATAATTTACACCTTAGGCTCTGCTTCTAACTTGGGCCCAAATTGTAAAATGGTCTTACCTATTGGCGATTTCGTTCCAATTCACATTCCAAGTAATATTCGGCATGCTAATTACATTGCCGGTTGCCAAATTGCATTATCTCTTATAGTTTCCGAGATATGGACTATCGATAATTTACACCTTAGGCTCTGCTTCTAACTTGGGCCCAAATTGTAAAATGGTCTTATCTATTGGCGATTTCGTTCCAATTCACATTCCAAGTAATATTCGGCATGCTAATTACATTGCCGGTTGCCAAATTGCATTATCTCTTATAGTTTCCGAGATATGGACTATCGATAATTTACACCTTAGGCTCTGCTTCTAACTTGGGCCCAAATTGTAAAATGGTCTTATCTATTGGCGATTTCGTCCCAATTCACATTCCAAGTGATATTCGGCATGCTAATTACATTACCGGTTGCGAAATTGCATTATCTCTTATAGTTTCCGAGATATGGACTATCAATAATTTACACCTTAGGCTCTGCTTCTAACTTGGGTCCAAATTGTAAAATGGTCTTATCTATTGGCGATTTCGTTCCAATTCACATTCCAAGTAATATTCGGCATGCTAATTACATTGCCGGTTGCCAAATTGCATTATCTCTTGTAGTTTCCGAGATATGGACTATCGATAATTTACACCTTAGGTTCTGCTTCTAACTTGGGCCCAAATTGTAAAATGGTCTTATCTATTGGCGATTTCGTTCCAATTCACATTCCAAGTAATGTTCGGCATGCTAATTACATTGCCGGTTGCCAAATTGCATTATCTCTTATAGTTTCCGAGATATGGACTATCGATAATTTACACCTTAGGCTCTGCTTCTAACTTGGGCCCAAATTGTAAAATGGTCTTATCTATTGGCGATTTCGTTCCAATTCACATTCCAAGTAATATTCGGCATGCTAATTACATTGCCGGTTGCCAAATTGCATTATCTCTTATAGTTTCCGAGATATGGACTATCGATAATTTACACCTTAGGCTCTGCTTCTAACTTGGGCCCAAATTGTAAAATGGTCTTATCTATTGGCGATTTCGTTCCAATTCACATTCCAAGTAATATTCGGCATGCTAATTACATTGCCGGTTGCCAAATTGCATTATCTCTTATAGTTTCCGAGATATGGACTATCGATAATTTACACCTTAGGCTCGGCTTCTAACTTGGGCCCAAATTGTAAAATGGTCTTCTCTATTGGCGATTTCGTTCCAATTCACATTCCAAGTAATATTCGGCATGCTAATTACATTGCCGGTTGCCAAATTGCATTACCTCTTATAGTTTCCGAGATATGGACTATCGATAATTTACACCTTAGGCTCTGCTTCTAACTTGGGCCCAAATTGTAAAATGGTCTTATCTATTGGCGATTTCGTTCCAATTCACATTCCAAGTAATATTCGGCATGCTAATTACATTGCCGGTTGCCAAATTGCATTATCTCTTATAGTTTCCGAGATATGGACTATCGATAATTTACACCTTAGGCTCTGCTTCTAACTTGGGCCCAAATTGTAAAATGGTCTTATCTATTGGCGATTTCGTTCCAATTCACATTCGAAGTAATATTCGGCATGCTAATTACATTGCCGGTTGCCAAATTGCATTATCTCTTATAGTTTCCGAGATATGGACTATCAATAATTTACACCTTAGGCTCTGCTTCTAACTTGGGCCCAAATTGTAAAATGGTCTTATCTATTGGCGATTTCGTTCCAATTCACATTCCAAGTAATATTCGGCATGCTAATTACATTGCCGGTTGCCAAATTGAATTATCTCTTATAGTTTCCGAGATATGGACTATCGATAATTTACACCTTAGGCTCTGCTTCTAACTTGGGCCCAAATTGTAAAATGGTCTTATCTATTGGCGATTTCGTTCCAATTCACATTCCAAGTAATATTCGGCATGCTAATTACATTGCCGGTTGCCAAATTGCATTATCTCTTATTGTTTCCGAGATATGGACTATCGATAATTTACACCTTAGGCTCTGCTTCTAACTTGGGCCCAAATTGTAAAATGGTCTTACCTATTGGCGATTTCGTTCCAATTCACATTCCAATTAATATTCGGCATGCTAATTACATTGCCGGTTGCCAAATTGCATTATCTCTTATAGTTTCCGAGATATGGACTATCGATAATTTACACCTTAGGCTCTGCTTCTAACTTGGGCCCAAATTGTAAAATGGTCTTATCTATTGGCGATTTCGTTCCAATTCACATTCCAAGTAATATTCGGCATGCTAATTACATTGCCGGTTGCCAAATTGCATTATCTCTTATAGTTTCCGAGATATGGACTATCGATAATTTACACCTTAGGCTCTGCTTCTAACTTGGGCCCAAATTGTAAAATGGTCTTACCTATTGGCGATTTCGTTCCAATTCACATTCCAAGTAACATTCGGCATGCTAATTACATTGCCGGTTGCCAAGCTGCATTATCTCTTATAGTTTCCGAGATATGGACTATCGATAATTTACACCTTAGGCTCTGCTTCTAACTTGGGCCCTAATTGTAAAATGGCCTTATCTATTGGCGATTTCGTTCCAATTCACATTCCAAGTAATATTCGGCATGCTAATTACATTGCCGGTTGCCAAATTGCATTATCTCTTATAGTTTCCGAGATATGGACTATCAATAATTTACACCTTAGGCTCTGCTTCTAACTTGGGCCCAAATTGTAAAATGGTCTTATCTATTGGCGATTTCGTTCCAATTCACATTCCAAGTAACATTCGGCATGCTAATTACATTGCCGGTTGCCAAATTGCATTATCTCTTATAGTTTCCGAGATATGGACTATCGATAATTTACACCTTAGGCTCTGCTTCTAACTTGGGCCCTAATTGTAAAATGGCCTTATCTATTGGCGATTTCGTTCCAATTCACATTCCAAGTAATATTCGGCATGCTAATTACATTGCCGGTTGCCAAATTGCATTATCTCTTATAGTTTCCGAGATATGGACTATCGATAATTTACATCTTAGGCTCTGCTTCTAACTTGAGCGCAAATTGTAAAATGGTCTTATCTATTGGCGATTTCGTTCCAATTCACATTCCAAGTAATATTCGGCATGCTAATTACATTGCCGGTTGCCAAATTGCATTATCTCCTATAGTTTCCGAGATATGGACTATCGATAATTTACACCTTAGGCTCTGCTTCTAACTTGGGCCCAAATTGTAAAATGGTCTTATCTATTGGCGATTTCGTCCCAATTCACATTCCAAGTGATATTCGGCATGCTAATTACATTGCCGGTTGCGAAATTGCATTATCTCTTATAGTTTCCGAGATATGGACTATCAATAATTTACACCTTAGGCTCTGCTTCTAACTTGGGCCCAAATTGTAAAATGGCCTTATCTATTGGCGATTTCGTTCCAATTCACATTCCAAGTAATATTCGGCATGCTAATTACATTGCCGGTTGCCAAATTGCATTATCTCTTATAGTTTCCGAGATATGGACTATCGATAATTTACACCTTAGGCTCTGCTTCTAACTTGGGCCCAAATTGTAAAATGGTCTTATCTATTGGCGATTTCGTTCCAATTCACATTCCAAGTAATATTCGGCATGCTAATTACATTGCCGGTTGCCAAATTGCATTATCTCTTATAGTTTCCGAGATATGGACTATCGATAATTTACACCTTAGGCTCTGCTTCTAACTTGGGCCCAAATTGTAAAATGGTCTTATCTATTGGCGATTTCGTCCCAATTCACATTCCAAGTGATATTCGGCATGCTAATTACATTACCGGTTGCGAAATTGCATTATCTCTTATAGTTTCCGAGATATGGACTATCAATAATTTACACCTTAGGCTCTGCTTCTAACTTGGGTCCAAATTGTAAAATGGTCTTATCTATTGGCGATTTCGTTCCAATTCACATTCCAAGTAATATTCGGCATGCTAATTACATTGCCGGTTGCCAAATTGCATTATCTCTTATAGTTTCCGAGATATGGACTATCGATAATTTACACCTTAGGTTCTGCTTCTAACTTGGGCCCAAATTGTAAAATGGTCTTATCTATTGGCGATTTCGTTCCAATTCACATTCCAAGTAATGTTCGGCATGCTAATTACATTGCCGGTTGCCAAATTGCATTATCTCTTATAGTTTCCGAGATATGGACTATCGATAATTTACACCTTAGGCTCTGCTTCTAACTTGGGCCCAAATTGTAAAATGGTCTTATCTATTGGCGATTTCGTTCCAATTCACATTCCAAGTAATATTCGGCATGCTAATTACATTGCCGGTTGCCAAATTGCATTATCTCTTATAGTTTCCGAGATATGGACTATCGATAATTTACACCTTAGGCTCTGCTTCTAACTTGGGCCCAAATTGTAAAATGGTCTTATCTATTGGCGATTTCGTTCCAATTCACATTCCAAGTAATATTCGGCATGCTAATTACATTGCCGGTTGCCAAATTGCATTATCTCTTATAGTTTCCGAGATATGGACTATCGATAATTTACACCTTAGGCTCTGCTTCTAACTTGGGCCCAAATTGTAAAATGGTCTTCTCTATTGGCGATTTCGTTCCAATTCACATTCCAAGTAATATTCGGCATGCTAATTACATTGCCGGTTGCCAAATTGCATTACCTCTTATAGTTTCCGAGATATGGACTATCGATAATTTACACCTTAGGCTCTGCTTCTAACTTGGGCCCAAATTGTAAAATGGTCTTATCTATTGGCGATTTCGTTCCAATTCACATTCCAAGTAATATTCGGCATGCTAATTACATTGCCGGTTGCCAAATTGCATTATCTCTTATAGTTTCCGAGATATGGACTATCGATAATTTACACCTTAGGCTCTGCTTCTAACTTGGGCCCAAATTGTAAAATGGTCTTATCTATTGGCGATTTCGTTCCAATTCACATTCCAAGTAATATTCGGCATGCTAATTACATTGCCGGTTGCCAAATTGCATTATCTCTTATAGTTTCCGAGATATGGACTATCAATAATTTACACCTTAGGCTCTGCTTCTAACTTGGGCCCAAATTGTAAAATGGTCTTATCTATTGGCGATTTCGTTCCAATTCACATTCCAAGTAATATTCGGCATGCTAATTACATTGCCGGTTGCCAAATTGAATTATCTCTTATAGTTTCCGAGATATGGACTATCGATAATTTACACCTTAGGCTCTGCTTCTAACTTGGGGCCAAATTGTAAAATGGTCTTATCTATTGGCGATTTCGTTCCAATTCACATTCCAAGTAATATTCGGCATGCTAATTACATTGCCGGTTGCCAAATTGCATTATCTCTTATTGTTTCCGAGATATGGACTATCGATAATTTACACCTTAGGCTCTGCTTCTAACTTGGGCCCAAATTGTAAAATGGTCTTACCTATTGGCGATTTCGTTCCAATTCACATTCCAATTAATATTCGGCATGCTAATTACATTGCCGGTTGCCAAATTGCATTATCTCTTATAGTTTCCGAGATATGGACTATCGATAATTTACACCTTAGGCTCTGCTTCTAACTTGGGCCCAAATTGTAAAATGGTCTTATCTATTGGCGATTTCGTTCCAATTCACATTCCAAGTAATATTCGGCATGCTAATTACATTGCCGGTTGCCAAATTGCATTATCTCTTATAGTTTCCGAGATATGGACTATCGATAATTTACACCTTAGGCTCTGCTTCTAACTTGGGCCCAAATTGTAAAATAGTCTTACCTATTGGCGATTTCGTTCCAATTCACATTCCAAGTAACATTCGGCATGCTAATTACATTGCCGGTTGCCAAACTGCATTATCTCTTATAGTTTCCGAGATATGGACTATCGATAATTTACACCTTAGGCTCTGCTTCTAACTTGGGCCCTAATTGTAAAATGGCCTTATCTATTGGCGATTTCGTTCCAATTCACATTCCAAGTAATATTCGGCATGCTAATTACATTGCCGGTTGCCAAATTGCATTATCTCTTATAGTTTCCGAGATATGGACTATCAATAATTTACACCTTAGGCTCTGCTTCTAACTTGGGCCCAAATTGTAAAATGGTCTTATCTATTGGCGATTTCGTTCCAATTCACATTCCAAGTAACATTCGGCATGCTAATTACATTGCCGGTTGCCAAATTGCATTATCTCTTATAGTTTCCGAGATATGGACTATCGATAATTTACACCTTAGGCTCTGCTTCTAACTTGGGCCCTAATTGTAAAATGGCCTTATCTATTGGCGATTTCGTTCCAATTCACATTCCAAGTAATATTCGGCATGCTAATTACATTGCCGGTTGCCAAATTGCATTATCTCTTATAGTTTCCGAGATATGGACTATCGATAATTTACATCTTAGGCTCTGCTTCTAAATTGAGCGCAAATTGTAAAATGGTCTTATCTATTGGCGATTTCGTTCCAATTCACATTCCAAGTAATATTCGGCATGCTAATTACATTGCCGGTTGCCAAATTGCATTATCTCCTATAGTTTCCGAGATATGGACTATCGATAATTTACACCTTAGGCTCTGCTTCTAACTTGGGCCCAAATTGTAAAATGGTCTTATCTATTGGCGATTTCGTCCCAATTCACATTCCAAGTGATATTCGGCATGCTAATTACATTGCCGGTTGCGAAATTGCATTATCTCTTATAGTTTCCGAGATATGGACTATCAATAATTTACACCTTAGGCTCTGCTTCTAACTTGGGCCCAAATTGTAAAATGGCCTTATCTATTGGCGATTTCGTTCCAATTCACATTCCAAGTAATATTCGGCATGCTAATTACATTGCCGGTTGCCAAATTGCATTATCTCTTATAGTTTCCGAGATATGGACTATCGATAATTTACACCTTAGGCTCTGCTTCTAACTTGGGCCCAAATTGTAAAATGGTCTTATCTATTGGCGATTTCGTTCCAATTCACATTCCAAGTAATATTCGGCATGCTAATTACATTGCCGGTTGCCAAATTGCATTATCTCTTATAGTTTCCGAGATATGGACTATCGATAATTTACACCTTAGGCTCTGCTTCTAACTTGGGCCCAAATTGTAAAATGGTCTTATCTATTGGCGATTTCGTTCCAATTCACATTCCAAGTAATATTCGGCATGCTAATTACATTGCCGGTTGCCAATTTGCATTATCTCTTATAGTTTCCGAGATATGGACTATCGATAATTTACACCTTAGGCTCTGCTTCTAACTTGGGCCCAAATTGTAAAATGGTCTTATCTATTGGCGATTTCGTTCCAATTCACATTCCAAGTAATATTCGGCATGCTAATTACATTGCCGGTTGCCAAATTGCATTATCTCTTATAGTTTCCGAGATATGGACTATCGATAATTTACACCTTAGGCTCTGCTTCTAATTTGGGCCCAAATTGTAAAATGGTCTTATCTATTGGCGATTTCGTTCCAATTCACACTCCAAGTAATATTCGGCATGCTAATTACATTGCCGGTTGCGAAATTGCATTATCTCTTATAGTTTCCGAGATATGGACTATCAATAATTTACACCTTAGGCTCTGCTTCTAACTTGGGCCCAAATTGTAAAATGGTCTTATCTATTGGCGATTTCGTTCCAATTCACATTCCAAGTAATATTCGGCATGCTAATTACATTGCCGGTTGCCAAATTGCATTACCTCTTATAGTTTCCGAGATATGGACTATCGATAATTTATAACTTAGGCTCTGCTTCTAACTTGGGCCCAAATGGTAAAATGGTCTTATCTATTGGCGATTTCGTTCCAATTCACATTCCAAGTAATATTCGGCATGCTAATTACATTGCCGGTTGCCAAATTGCATTATCTCTTATAGTTTCCGAGATATGGACTATCGATAATTTACACCTTAGGCTCTGCTTCTAACTTGGGCCCAAATTGTAAAATGGTCTTATCTATTGGCGATTTCGTCCCAATTCACATTCCAAGTGATATTCGGCATGCTAATTACATTACCGGTTGCGAAATTGCATTATCTCTTATAGTTTCCGAGATATGGACTATCAATAATTTACACCTTAGGCTCTGCTTCTAACTTGGGTCCAAATTGTAAAATGGTCTTATCTATTGGCGATTTCGTTCCAATTCACATTCCAAGTAATATTCGGCATGCTAATTACATTGCCGGTTGCCAAATTGCATTATCTCTTATAGTTTCCGAGATATGGACTATCGATAATTTACACCTTAGGTTCTGCTTCTAACTTGGGCCCAAATTGTAAAATGGTCTTATCTATTGGCGATTTCGTTCCAATTCACATTCCAAGTAATGTTCGGCATGCTAATTACATTGCCGGTTGCCAAATTGCATTATCTCTTATAGTTTCCGAGATATGGACTATCGATAATTTACACCTTAGGCTCTGCTTCTAACTTGGGCCCAAATTGTAAAATGGTCTTATCTATTGGCGATTTCGTTCCAATTCACATTCCAAGTAATATTCGGCATGCTAATTACATTGCCGGTTGCCAAATTGCATTATCTCTTATAGTTTCCGAGATATGGACTATCGATAATTTACACCTTAGGCTCTGCTTCTAACTTGGGCCCAAATTGTAAAATGGTCTTATCTATTGGCGATTTCGTTCCAATTCACATTCCAAGTAATATTCGGCATGCTAATTACATTGCCGGTTGCCAAATTGCATTATCTCTTATAGTTTCCGAGATATGGACTATCGATAATTTACACCTTAGGCTCTGCTTCTAACTTGGGCCCAAATTGTAAAATGGTCTTCTCTATTGGCGATTTCGTTCCAATTCACATTCCAAGTAATATTCGGCATGCTAATTACATTGCCGGTTGCCAAATTGCATTACCTCTTATAGTTTCCGAGATATGGACTATCGATAATTTACACCTTAGGCTCTGCTTCTAACTTGGGCCCAAATTGTAAAATGGTCTTATCTATTGGCGATTTCGTTCCAATTCACATTCCAAGTAATATTCGGCATGCTAATTACATTGCCGGTTGCCAAATTGCATTATCTCTTATAGTTTCCGAGATATGGACTATCGATAATTTACACCTTAGGCTCTGCTTCTAACTTGGGCCCAAATTGTAAAATGGTCTTATCTATTGGCGATTTCGTTCCAATTCACATTCCAAGTAATATTCGGCATGCTAATTACATTGCCGGTTGCCAAATTGCATTATCTCTTATAGTTTCCGAGATATGGACTATCAATAATTTACACCTTAGGCTCTGCTTCTAACTTGGGCCCAAATTGTAAAATGGTCTTATCTATTGGCGATTTCGTTCCAATTCACATTCCAAGTAATATTCGGCATGCTAATTACATTGCCGGTTGCCAAATTGAATTATCTCTTATAGTTTCCGAGATATGGACTATCGATAATTTACACCTTAGGCTCTGCTTCTAACTTGGGCCCAAATTGTAAAATGGTCTTATCTATTGGCGATTTCGTTCCAATTCACATTCCAAGTAATATTCGGCATGCTAATTACATTGCCGGTTGCCAAATTGCATTATCTCTTATTGTTTCCGAGATATGGACTATCGATAATTTACACCTTAGGCTCTGCTTCTAACTTGGGCCCAAATTGTAAAATGGTCTTACCTATTGGCGATTTCGTTCCAATTCACATTCCAATTAATATTCGGCATGCTAATTACATTGCCGGTTGCCAAATTGCATTATCTCTTATAGTTTCCGAGATATGGACTATCGATAATTTACACCTTAGGCTCTGCTTCTAACTTGGGCCCAAATTGTAAAATGGTCTTATCTATTGGCGATTTCGTTCCAATTCACATTCCAAGTAATATTCGGCATGCTAATTACATTGCCGGTTGCCAAATTGCATTATCTCTTATAGTTTCCGAGATATGGACTATCGATAATTTACACCTTAGGCTCTGCTTCTAACTTGGGCCCAAATTGTAAAATGGTCTTACCTATTGGCGATTTCGTTCCAATTCACATTCCAAGTAACATTCGGCATGCTAATTACATTGCCGGTTGCCAAACTGCATTATCTCTTATAGTTTCCGAGATATGGACTATCGATAATTTACACCTTAGGCTCTGCTTCTAACTTGGGCCCTAATTGTAAAATGGCCTTATCTATTGGCGATTTCGTTCCAATTCACATTCCAAGTAATATTCGGCATGCTAATTACATTGCCGGTTGCCAAATTGCATTATCTCTTATAGTTTCCGAGATATGGACTATCAATAATTTACACCTTAGGCTCTGCTTCTAACTTGGGCCCAAATTGTAAAATGGTCTTATCTATTGGCGATTTCGTTCCAATTCACATTCCAAGTAACATTCGGCATGCTAATTACATTGCCGGTTGCCAAATTGCATTATCTCTTATAGTTTCCGAGATATGGACTATCGATAATTTACACCTTAGGCTCTGCTTCTAACTTGGGCCCTAATTGTAAAATGGCCTTATCTATTGGCGATTTCGTTCCAATTCACATTCCAAGTAATATTCGGCATGCTAATTACATTGCCGGTTGCCAAATTGCATTATCTCTTATAGTTTCCGAGATATGGACTATCGATAATTTACATCTTAGGCTCTGCTTCTAAATTGAGCGCAAATTGTAAAATGGTCTTATCTATTGGCGATTTCGTTCCAATTCACATTCCAAGTAATATTCGGCATGCTAATTACATTGCCGGTTGCCAAATTGCATTATCTCCTATAGTTTCCGAGATATGGACTATCGATAATTTACACCTTAGGCTCTGCTTCTAACTTGGGCCCAAATTGTAAAATGGTCTTATCTATTGGCGATTTCGTCCCAATTCACATTCCAAGTGATATTCGGCATGCTAATTACATTGCCGGTTGCGAAATTGCATTATCTCTTATAGTTTCCGAGATATGGACTATCAATAATTTACACCTTAGGCTCTGCTTCTAACTTGGGCCCAAATTGTAAAATGGCCTTATCTATTGGCGATTTCGTTCCAATTCACATTCCAAGTAATATTCGGCATGCTAATTACATTGCCGGTTGCCAAATTGCATTATCTCTTATAGTTTCCGAGATATGGACTATCGATAATTTACACCTTAGGCTCTGCTTCTAACTTGGGCCCAAATTGTAAAATGGTCTTATCTATTGGCGATTTCGTTCCAATTCACATTCCAAGTAATATTCGGCATGCTAATTACATTGCCGGTTGCCAAATTGCATTATCTCTTATAGTTTCCGAGATATGGACTATCGATAATTTACACCTTAGGCTCTGCTTCTAACTTGGGCCCAAATTGTAAAATGGTCTTATCTATTGGCGATTTCGTTCCAATTCACATTCCAAGTAATATTCGGCATGCTAATTACATTGCCGGTTGCCAATTTGCATTATCTCTTATAGTTTCCGAGATATGGACTATCGATAATTTACACCTTAGGCTCTGCTTCTAACTTGGGCCCAAATTGTAAAATGGTCTTATCTATTGGCGATTTCGTTCCAATTCACATTCCAAGTAATATTCGGCATGCTAATTACATTGCCGGTTGCCAAATTGCATTATCTCTTATAGTTTCCGAGATATGGACTATCGATAATTTACACCTTAGGCTCTGCTTCTAATTTGGGCCCAAATTGTAAAATGGTCTTATCTATTGGCGATTTCGTTCCAATTCACACTCCAAGTAATATTCGGCATGCTAATTACATTGCCGGTTGCGAAATTGCATTATCTCTTATAGTTTCCGAGATATGGACTATCAATAATTTACACCTTAGGCTCTGCTTCTAACTTGGGCCCAAATTGTAAAATGGTCTTATCTATTGGCGATTTCGTTCCAATTCACATTCCAAGTAATATTCGGCATGCTAATTACATTGCCGGTTGCCAAATTGCATTACCTCTTATAGTTTCCGAGATATGGACTATCGATAATTTATAACTTAGGCTCTGCTTCTAACTTGGGCCCAAATGGTAAAATGGTCTTATCTATTGGCGATTTCGTTCCAATTCACATTCCAAGTAATATTCGGCATGCTAATTACATTGCCGGTTGCCAAATTGCATTATCTCTTATAGTTTCCGAGATATGGACTATCGATAATTTACACCTTAGGCTCTGCTTCTAACTTGGGCCCAAATTGTAAAATGGTCTTTTCTATTGGCGATTTCGTTCCAATTCACATTCCAAGTAATATTCGGCATGCTAATTACATTGCCGGTTGCCAAATTGCATTATCTCTTATAGTTTCCGAGATATGGACTATCGATAATTTACACCTTAGGCTCTGCTTCTAACTTGGGCCCAAATTGTAAAATGGTCTTATCTATTGGCGATTTCGTTCCAATTCACATTCCAAGTAATATTCGGCATGCTAATTACATTGCCGGTTGCCAAATTGCATTATCTCTTATAGTTTCCGAGATATGGACTATCAATAATTTACACCTTAAGCTCTGCTTCTAACTTGGGCCCAAATTGTAAAATGGTCTTATCTATTGGCGATTTCGTTCCAATTCACATTCCAAGTAATATTCGGCATGCTAATTACATTGCCGGTTGCCAAATTGAATTATCTCTTATAGTTTCCGAGATATGGACTATCGATAATTTACACCTTAGGCTCTGCTTCTAACTTGGGCCCAAATTGTAAAATGGTCTTATCTATTGGCGATTTCGTTCCAATTCACATTCCAAGTAATATTCGGCATGCTAATTACATTGCCGGTTGCCAAATTGCATTATCTCTTATAGTTTCCGAGATATGGACTATCGATAATTTACACCTTAGGCTCTGCTTCTAACTTGGGCCCAAATTGTAAAATGGTCTTACCTATTGGCGATTTCGTTCCAATTCACATTCCAATTAATATTCGGCATGCTAATTACATTGCCGGTTGCCAAATTGCATTATCTCTTATAGTTTCCGAGATATGGACTATCGATAATTTACACCTTAGGCTCTGCTTCTAACTTGGGCCCAAATTGTAAAATGGTCTTATCTATTGGCGATTTCGTTCCAATTCACATTCCAAGTAATATTCGGCATGCTAATTACATTGCCGGTTGCCAAATTGCATTATCTCTTATAGTTTCCGAGATATGGACTATCGATAATTTACACCTTAGGCTCTGCTTCTAACTTGGGCCCAAATTGTAAAATGGTCTTATCTATTGGCGATTTCGTTCCAATTCACATTCCAAGTAATATTCGGCATGCTAATTACATTGCCGGTTGCCAAATTGCATTATCTCTTATAGTTTCCGAGATATGGACTATCAATAATTTACACCTTAGGCTCTGCTTCTAACTTGGGCCCAAATTGTAAAATGGTCTTATCTATTGGCGATTTCGTTCCAATTCACATTCCAAGTAATATTCGGCATGCTAATTACATTGCCGGTTGCCAAATTGCATTATCTCTTATAGTTTCCTAGATATGGACTATTGATAATTTACACCTTAGGCTCAGCTTCTAACTTGGACCCAAATTGTAAAATGGTCTTATCTATTGGCGATTTCGTCCCAATTCACATTCCAAGTGATATTCGGCATGCTAATTACATTGCCGGTTGCGAAATTGCATTATCTCTTATAGTTTCCGAGATATGGACTATCAATAATTTACACCTTAGGCTCTGCTTCTAACTTGGGCCCAAATTGTAAAATGGTCTTATCTATTGGCGATTTCGTTCCAATTCACATTCCAAGTAATATTCGGCATGCTAATTACATTGCCGGTTGCCAAATTGCATTATCTCTTATAGTTTCCGAGATATGGACTATCGATAATTTACACCTTAGGCTCTGCTTCTAACTTGGGCCCAAATTGTAAAATGGTCTTATCTATTGGCGATTTCGTTCCAATTCACATTCCAAGTAATATTCGGCATGCTAATTACATTGCCGGTTGCCAAATTGCATTATCTCTTATAGTTTCCGAGATATGGACTATCGATAATTTACACCTTAGGCTCTGCTTCTAACTTGGGCCCAAATTGTAAAATGGTCTTATCTATTGGCGATTTCGTTCCAATTCACATTCCAAGTAATATTCGGCATGCTAATTACATTGCCGGTTGCCAAATTGCATTATCTCTTATAGTTTCCGAGATATGGACTATCGATAATTTACACCATAGGCTCTGCTACTAACTTGGGCCCAAATTGTAAAATGGTCTTATCTATTGGCGATTTCGTTCCAATTCACATTCCATGTAATATTCGGCATGCTAATTACATTGCCGGTTGCCAAATTGCATTATCTCTTATAGTTTCCGAGATATGGACTATCGATAATTTACACCTTAGGCTCTGCTTCTAACTTGCTCCCAAATTGTAAAATGGTCTTATCTATTGGCGATTTCGTTCCAATTCACATTCCAAGTAATATTCGGCATGCTAATTACATTGCCGGTTGCCAAATTGCATTATCTCTTATAGTTTCCGAGATATGGACTATCGATAATTTACACCTTAGGCTCTGCTTCTAACTTGGGCCCAAATTGTAAAATGGTCTTATCTATTGGCGATTTCGTTCCAATTCACATTCCAAGTAATATTCGGCATGCTAATTACATTGCCGGTTGCCAAATTGAATTATCTCTTATAGTTTCCGAGATATGGACTATCGATAATTTACACCTTAGGCTCTGCTTCTAACTTGGGCCCAAATTGTAAAATGGTCTTATCTATTGGCGATTTCGTTCCAATTCACATTCCAAGTAATATTGGGCATGCTAATTACATTGCCGGTTGCCAAATTGCATTATCTCTTATAGTTTCCGGGATATGGACTATCGATAATTTACACCATAGGCTCTGCTTCTAACTTGGGCCCAAATTGTAAAATGGTCTTATCTATTGGCGATTTCGTTCCAATTCACATTCCAAGTAATATTCGGCATGCTAATTACATTGCCGGTTGCCAAATTGCATTATCTCTTATAGTTTCCGAGATATGGACTATCGATAATTTACACCTTAGGCTCTGCTTCTAACTTGCTCCCAAATTGTAAAATGGTCTTATCTATTGGCGATTTCGTTCCAATTCACATTCCAAGTAATATTCGGCATGCTAATTACATTGCCGGTTGCCAAATTGTATTATCTCTTATAGTTTCCGAGATATGGACTATCGATAATTTACACCTTAGGCTCTGCTTCTAACTTGGGCCCAAATTGTAAAATGGTCTTACCTATTGGCGATTTCGTTCCAATTCACATTCCAAGTAATATTCGGCATGCTAATTACATTGCCGGTTGCCAAATTGCATTATCTCTTATAGTTTCCGAGATATGGACTATCGATAATTTACACCTTAGGCTCTGCTTCTAACTTGGGCCCAAATTGTAAAATGGTCTTATCTATTGGCGATTTCGTTCCAATTCACATTCCAAGTAATATTCGGCATGCTAATTACATTGCCGGTTGCCAAATTGCATTATCTCTTATAGTTTCCGAGATATGGACTATCGATAATTTACACCTTAGGCTCTGCTTCTAACTTGGGCCCAAATTGTAAAATGGTCTTATCTATTGGCGATTTCGTCCCAATTCACATTCCAAGTGATATTCGGCATGCTAATTACATTACCGGTTGCGAAATTGCATTATCTCTTATAGTTTCCGAGATATGGACTATCAATAATTTACACCTTAGGCTCTGCTTCTAACTTGGGTCCAAATTGTAAAATGGTCTTATCTATTGGCGATTTCGTTCCAATTCACATTCCAAGTAATATTCGGCATGCTAATTACATTGCCGGTTGCCAAATTGCATTATCTCTTATAGTTTCCGAGATATGGACTATCGATAATTTACACCTTAGGTTCTGCTTCTAACTTGGGCCCAAATTGTAAAATGGTCTTATCTATTGGCGATTTCGTTCCAATTCACATTCCAAGTAATATTCGGCATGCTAATTACATTGCCGGTTGCCAAATTGCATTATCTCTTATAGTTTCCGAGATATGGACTATCGATAATTTACACCTTAGGCTCTGCTTCTAACTTGGGCCCAAATTGTAAAATGGTCTTATCTATTGGCGATTTCGTTCCAATTCACATTCCAAGTAATATTCGGCATGCTAATTACATTGCCGGTTGCCAAATTGCATTATCTCTTATAGTTTCCGAGATATGGACTATCGATAATTTACACCTTAGGCTCTGCTTCTAACTTGGGCCCAAATTGTAAAATGGTCTTATCTATTGGCGATTTCGTTCCAATTCACATTCCAAGTAATATTCGGCATGCTAATTACATTGCCGGTTGCCAAATTGCATTATCTCTTATAGTTTCCGAGATATGGACTATCGATAATTTACACCTTAGGCTCTGCTTCTAACTTGGGCCCAAATTGTAAAATGGTCTTCTCTATTGGCGATTTCGTTCCAATTCACATTCCAAGTAATATTCGGCATGCTAATTACATTGCCGGTTGCCAAATTGCATTACCTCTTATAGTTTCCGAGATATGGACTATCGATAATTTACACCTTAGGCTCTGCTTCTAACTTGGGCCCAAATTGTAAAATGGTCTTACCTATTGGCGATTTCGTTCCAATTCACATTCCAAGTAACATTCGGCATGCTAATTACATTGCCGGTTGCCAAACTGCATTATCTCTTATAGTTTCCGAGATATGGACTATCGATAATTTACACCTTAGGCTCTGCTTCTAACTTGGGCCCTAATTGTAAAATGGCCTTATCTATTGGCGATTTCGTTCCAATTCACATTCCAAGTAATATTCGGCATGCTAATTACATTGCCGGTTGCCAAATTGCATTATCTCTTATAGTTTCCGAGATATGGACTATCAATAATTTACACCTTAGGCTCTGCTTCTAACTTGGGCCCAAATTGTAAAATGGTCTTATCTATTGGCGATTTCGTTCCAATTCACATTCCAAGTAACATTCGGCATGCTAATTACATTGCCGGTTGCCAAATTGCATTATCTCTTATAGTTTCCGAGATATGGACTATCGATAATTTACACCTTAGGCTCTGCTTCTAACTTGGGCCCTAATTGTAAAATGGCCTTATCTATTGGCGATTTCGTTCCAATTCACATTCCAAGTAATATTCGGCATGCTAATTACATTGCCGGTTGCCAAATTGCATTATCTCTTATAGTTTCCGAGATATGGACTATCGATAATTTACATCTTAGGCTCTGCTTCTAACTTGAGCGCAAATTGTAAAATGGTCTTATCTATTGGCGATTTCGTTCCAATTCACATTCCAAGTAATATTCGGCATGCTAATTACATTGCCGGTTGCCAAATTGCATTATCTCCAATAGTTTCCGAGATATGGACTATCGATAATTTACACCTTAGGCTCTGCTTCTAACTTTTGCCCAAATTGTAAAATGGTCTTATCTATTGGCGATTTCGTCCCAATTCACATTCCAAGTGATATTCGGCATGCTAATTACATTGCCGGTTGCGAAATTGCATTATCTCTTATAGTTTCCGAGATATGGACTATCAATAATTTACACCTTAGGCTCTGCTTCCAACTTGGGCCCAAATTGTAAAATGGCCTGATCTATTGGCGATTTCGTTCCAATTCACATTCCAAGTAATATTCGGCATGCTAATTACATTGCCGGTTGCCAAATTGCATTATCTCTTATAGTTTCCGAGATATGGACTATCGATAATTTACACCTTAGGCTCTGCTTCTAACTTGGGCCCAAATTGTAAAATGGTCTTATCTATTGGCGATTTCGTTCCAATTCACATTCCAAGTAATATTCGGCATGCTAATTACATTGCCGGTTGCCAAATTGCATTATCTCTTATAGTTTCCGAGATATGGACTATCGATAATTTACACCTTAGGCTCTGCTTCTAACTTGGGCCCAAATTGTAAAATGGTCTTATCTATTGGCGATTTCGTTCCAATTCACATTCCAAGTAATATTCGGCATGCTAATTACATTGCCGGTTGCCAATTTGCATTATCTCTTATAGTTTCCGAGATATGGACTATCGATAATTTACACCTTAGGCTCTGCTTCTAACTTGGGCCCAAATTGTAAAATGGTCTTATCTATTGGCGATTTCGTTCCAATTCACATTCCAAGTAATATTCGGCATGCTAATTACATTGCCGGTTGCCAAATTGCATTATCTCTTATAGTTTCCGAGATATGGACTATCGATAATTTACACCTTAGGCTCTGCTTCTAATTTGGGCCCAAATTGTAAAATGGTCTTATCTATTGGCGATTTCGTTCCAATTCACACTCCAAGTAATATTCGGCATGCTAATTACATTGCCGGTTGCGAAATTGCATTATCTCTTATAGTTTCCGAGATATGGACTATCAATAATTTACACCTTAGGCTCTGCTTCTAACTTGGGCCCAAATTGTAAAATGGTCTTATCTATTGGCGATTTCGTTCCAATTCACATTCCAAGTAATATTCGGCATGCTAATTACATTGCCGGTTGCCAAATTGCATTACCTCTTATAGTTTCCGAGATATGGACTATCGATAATTTATAACTTAGGCTCTGCTTCTAACTTGGGCCCAAATGGTAAAATGGTCTTATCTATTGGCGATTTCGTTCCAATTCACATTCCAAGTAATATTCGGCATGCTAATTACATTGCCGGTTGCCAAATTGCATTATCTCTTATAGTTTCCGAGATATGGACTATCAATAATTTACACCTTAGGCTCTGCTTCTAACTTGGGCCCAAATTGTAAAATGGTCTTATCTATTGGCGATTTCGTTCCAATTCACATTCCAAGTAATATTCGGCATGCTAATTACATTGCCGGTTGCCAAATTGCATTACCTCTTATAGTTTCCGAGATATGGACTATCGATAATTTATAACTTAGGCTCTGCTTCTAACTTTTGCCCAAATTGTAAAATGGTCTTATCTATTGGCGATTTCGTCCCAATTCACATTCCAAGTGATATTCGGCATGCTAATTACATTGCCGGTTGCGAAATTGCATTATCTCTTATAGTTTCCGAGATATGGACTATCAATAATTTACACCTTAGGCTCTGCTTCCAACTTGGGCCCAAATTGTAAAATGGCCTTATCTATTGGCGATTTCGTTCCAATTCACATTCCAAGTAATATTCGGCATGCTAATTACATTGCCGGTTGCCAAATTGCATTATCTCTTATAGTTTCCGAGATATGGACTATCGATAATTTACACCTTAGGCTCTGCTTCTAACTTGGGCCCAAATTGTAAAATGGTCTTATCTATTGGCGATTTCGTTCCAATTCACATTCCAAGTAATATTCGGCATGCTAATTACATTGCCGGTTGCCAAATTGCATTATCTCTTATAGTTTCCGAGATATGGACTATCGATAATTTACACCTTAGGCTCTGCTTCTAACTTGGGCCCAAATTGTAAAATGGTCTTATCTATTGGCGATTTCGTTCCAATTCACATTCCAAGTAATATTCGGCATGCTAATTACATTGCCGGTTGCCAATTTGCATTATCTCTTATAGTTTCCGAGATATGGACTATCGATAATTTACACCTTAGGCTCTGCTTCTAACTTGGGCCCAAATTGTAAAATGGTCTTATCTATTGGCGATTTCGTTCCAATTCACATTCCAAGTAATATTCGGCATGCTAATTACATTGCCGGTTGCCAAATTGCATTATCTCTTATAGTTTCCGAGATATGGACTATCGATAATTTACACCTTAGGCTCTGCTTCTAATTTGGGCCCAAATTGTAAAATGGTCTTATCTATTGGCGATTTCGTTCCAATTCACACTCCAAGTAATATTCGGCATGCTAATTACATTGCCGGTTGCCAAATTGCATTATCTCTTATAGTTTCCGAGATATGGACTATCAATAATTTACACCTTAGGCTCTGCTTCTAACTTGGGCCCAAATTGTAAAATGGTCTTATCTATTGGCGATTTCGTTCCAATTCACATTCCAAGTAATATTCGGCATGCTAATTACATTGCCGGTTGCCAAATTGCATTACCTCTTATAGTTTCCGAGATATGGACTATCGATAATTTATAACTTAGGCTCTGCTTCTAACTTGGGCCCAAATGGTAAAATGGTCTTATCTATTGGCGATTTCGTTCCAATTCACATTCCAAGTAATATTCGGCATGCTAATTACATTGCCGGTTGCCAAATTGCATTATCTCTTATAGTTTCCGAGATATGGACTATCGATAATTTACACCTTAGGCTCTGCTTCTAACTTGGGCCCAAATTGTAAAATGGTCTTATCTATTGGCGATTTCGTTCCAATTCACATTCCAAGTAATATTCGGCATGCTAATTACATTGCCGGTTGCCAAATTGCATTATCTCTTATAGTTTCCGAGATATGGACTATCAATAATTTACACCTTAAGCTCTGCTTCTAACTTGGGCCCAAATTGTAAAATGGTCTTATCTATTGGCGATTTCGTTCCAATTCACATTCCAAGTAATATTCGGCATGCTAATTACATTGCCGGTTGCCAAATTGAATTATCTCTTATAGTTTCCGAGATATGGACTATCGATAATTTACACCTTAGGCTCTGCTTCTAACTTGGGCCCAAATTGTAAAATGGTCTTATCTATTGGCGATTTCGTTCCAATTCACATTCCAAGTAATATTCGGCATGCTAATTACATTGCCGGTTGCCAAATTGCATTATCTCTTATAGTTTCCGAGATATGGACTATCGATAATTTACACCTTAGGCTCTGCTTCTAACTTGGGCCCAAATTGTAAAATGGTCTTACCTATTGGCGATTTCGTTCCAATTCACATTCCAATTAATATTCGGCATGCTAATTACATTGCCGGTTGCCAAATTGCATTATCTCTTATAGTTTCCGAGATATGGACTATCGATAATTTACACCTTAGGCTCTGCTTCTAACTTGGGCCCAAATTGTAAAATGGTCTTATCTATTGGCGATTTCGTTCCAATTCACATTCCAAGTAATATTCGGCATGCTAATTACATTGCCGGTTGCCAAATTGCATTATCTCTTATAGTTTCCGAGATATGGACTATCGATAATTTACACCTTAGGCTCTGCTTCTAACTTGGGCCCAAATTGTAAAATGGTCTTACCTATTGGCGATTTCGTTCCAATTCACATTCCGAGTAATATTCGGCATGCTAATTACATTGCCGGTTGCCAAATTGCATTATCTCTTATAGTTTCCGAGATATGGACTATCAATAATTTACACCTTAGGCTCTGCTTCTAACTTGGGCCCAAATTGTAAAATGGTCTTATCTATTGGCGATTTCATTCCAATTCACATTCCAAGTAACATTCGGCATGCTAATTACATTGCCGGTTGCCAAATTGCATTATCTCTTATAGTTTCCGAGATATGGACTATCGATAATTTACACCTTAGGCTCTGCTTCTAACTTGGGCCCTAATTGTAAAATGGCCTTATCTATTGGCGATTTCGTTCCAATTCACATTCCAAGTAATATTCGGCATGCTAATTACATTGCCGGTTGCCAAATTGCATTATCTCTTATAGTTTCCGAGATATGGACTATCGATAATTTACACCTTAGGCTCTGCTTCTAACTTGGGCCCGAATTGTAAAATGGTCTTACCTATTGGCGATTTCGTTCCAATTCACACTCCAAGTAATATTCGGCATGCTAATTACATTGCCGGTTGCGAAATTGCATTATCTCTTATAGTTTCCGAGATATGGACTATCAATAATTTACACCTTAGGCTCTGCTTCTAACTTGGGCCCAAATTGTAAAATGGTCTTATCTATTGGCGATTTCGTTCCAATTCACATTCCAAGTAATATTCGGCATGCTAATTACATTGCCGGTTGCCAAATTGCATTATCTCTTATAGTTTTCGAGATATAGACTATCGATAATTTACACCTTAGGCTCTGCTTCTAACTTGGGCCCAAATCGTAAAATGGTCTTATCTATTGGCGATTTCGTTCCAATTCACATTCCAAGTAATATTCGGCATGCTAATTACATTGCCGGTTGCCAAATTGCATTATCTCTTATAGTTTCCGAGATATGGACTATCGATAATTTACACCTTAGGCTCTGCTTCTAACTTGGGCCCAAATTGTAAAATGGTCTTATCTATTGGCGATTTCGTTCCAATTCACATTCCAAGTAATATTCGGCATGCTAATTACATTGCCGGTTGCCAAATTGCATTAACTCTTATAGTTTCCGAGATATGGACTATCGATATTTTACACCTTAGGCTCTGCTTCTAACTTGGGCCCAAATTGTAAAATGGTCTTATCTATTGGCGATTTCGTTCCAATTCACATTCCAAGTAATATTCGGCATGCTAATTACATTGCCGGTTGCCAAATTGCATTATCTCTTATAGTTTCCGAGATATGGACTATCGATAATTTACACCATAGGCTCTGCTTATAACTTGGGCCCAAATTGTAAAATGGTCTTATCTATTGGCGATTTCGTTCCAACTCACATTCCAAGTAATATTCGGCATGCTAATTACATTGCCGGTTGCCAAATTGCATTATCTCTTATAGTTTCCGAGATATGGACTATCGATAATTTACACCTTAGGCTCTGCTTCTAACTTGGGCCCAAATTGTAAAATGGTCTTATCTATTGGCGATTTCGTTCCAATTCACATTCCAAGTAATATTCGGCATGCTAATTACATTGCCGGTTGCCAAATTGCATTATCTCTTATAGTTTCCGAGATATGGACTATCGATAATTTACACCTTAGGCTCTGCTTCTAACTTGGGCCCAAATTGTAAAATGGTCTTATCTATTGGCGATTTCGTTCCAATTCACATTCCTAGTAATATTCGGCATGCTAATTACATTGCCGGTTGCCAAATTGCATTATCTCTTATAGTTTCCGAGATATGGACTATCGATAATTTACATCTTAGGCTCTGCTTCTAACTTGGGCCCAAATTGTAAAATGGTCTTATCTATTGGCGATTTCGTTCCAATTCACATTCCAAGTAATATTCGGCATGCTAATTACATTGCCGGTTGCCAAATTGCATTATCTCTTATAGTTTCCGAGATATGGACTATCGATAATTTACACCTTAGGATCTGCTTCTAACTTGGGCCCAAATTGTAAAATGGTCTTATCTATTGGCGATTTCATCCCAATTCACATTCCAAGTGATATTCGGCATGCTAATTACATTGCCGGTTGCGAAATTGCATTATCTCTTATAGTTTCCGAGATATGGACTATCAATAATTTACACCTTAGGCTCTGCTTCTAACTTGGGCCCAAATTGTAAAATGGTCTTATCTATTGGCGATTTCGTTCCAATTCACATTCCAAGTAATATTCGGCATGCTAATTACATTGCCGGTTGCCAAATTGCATTATCTCTTATAGTTTCCGAGATATGGACTATCGATAATTTACACCTTAGGCTCTGCTTCTAACTTGGGCCCAAATTGTAAAATGGTCTTATCTATTGGCGATTTCGTTCCAATTCACATTCCAAGTAATATTCGGCATTCTAATTACATTGCCGGTTGCCAAATTGCATTATCTCTTATAGTTTCCGAGATATGGACTATCGATAATTTACACCTTAGGCTCTGCTTCTAACTTGGGCCCAAATTGTAAAATGGTCTTATCTATTGGCGATTTCGTTCCAATTCACATTCCAAGTAATATTCGGCATGCTAATTACATTGCCGGTTGCCAAATTGCATTATCTCTTATAGTTTCCGAGATATGGACTATCGATAATTTACACCTTAGGCTCTGCTTCTAACTGGGGCCCAAAATGTAAAATGGTCTTATCTATTGGCGTTTTCGTTCCAATTCACATTCCAAGTAATATTCGGCATGCTAATTACATTGCCCGTTGCCAAATTGCATTATCTCTTATAGTTTCCGAGATATGGACTATCGATAATTTACACCTTAGGCTCTGCTTCTAACTTGGGCCCAAATTGTAAAATGGTCTTATCTATTGGCGATTTCATCCCAATTCACATTCGAAGTGATATTCGGCATGCTAATTACATTGCCGGTTGCGAAATTGCATTATCTCTTATAGTTTCCGAGATATGGACTATCAATAATTTACACCTTAGGCTCTGCTTCTAACTTGGGCCCAAATTGTAAAATGGTCTTATCTATTGGCGATTTCGTTCCAATTCACATTCCAAGTAATATTCGGCATGCTAATTACATTGCCGGTTGCCAAATTGCATTATCTCTTATAGTTTCCGAGATATGGACTATCGATAATTTACACCTTAGGCTCTGCTTCTAACTTGGGCCCAAATTGTAAAATGGTCTTATCTATTGGCGATTTCGTTCCAATTCACATTCCAAGTAATATTCGGCATTCTAATTACATTGCCGGTTGCCAAATTGCATTATCTCTTATAGTTTCCGAGATATGGACTATCGATAATTTACACCTTAGGCTCTGCTTCTAACTTGGGCCCAAATTGTAAAATGGTCTTATCTATTGGCGATTTCGTTCCAATTCACATTCCAAGTAATATTCGGCATGCTAATTACATTGCCGGTTGCCAAATTGCATTATCTCTTATAGTTTCCGAGATATGGACTATCGATAATTTACACCTTAGGCTCTGCTTCTAACTGGGGCCCAAATTGTAAAATGGTCTTATCTATTGGCGTTTTCGTTCCAATTCACATTCCAAGTAATATTCGGCATGCTAATTACATTGCCGGTTGCCAAATTGCATTATCTCTTATAGTTTCCGAGATATGGACTATCGATAATTTACACCTTAGGCTCTGCTTCTAACTTGGGCCCAAATTGTAAAATGGTCTTACCTATTGGCGATTTCGTTCCAATTCACATTCCAATTAATATTCGGCATGCTAATTACATTGCCGGTTGCCAAATTGCATTATCTCTTATAGTTTCCGAGATATGGACTATCGATAATTTACACCTTAGGCTCTGCTTCTAACTTGGGCCCAAATTGTAAAATGGTCTTATCTATTGGCGATTTCGTTCCAATTCACATTCCAAGTAATATTCGGCATGCTAATTACATTGCCGGTTGCCAAATTGCATTATCTCTTATAGTTTCCGAGATATGGACTATCGATAATTTACACCTTAGGCTCTGCTTCTAACTTGGGCCCAAATTGTAAAATGGTCTTACCTATTGGCGATTTCGTTCCAATTCACATTCCAAGTAATATTCGGCATGCTAATTACATTGCCGGTTGCCAAATTGCATTATCTCTTATAGTTTCCGAGATATGGACTATCCATAATTTACACCTTAGGCTCTGCTTCTAACTTGGGCCCAAATTGTAAAATGGTCTTATCTATTGGCGATTTCGTTCCAATTCACATTCCAAGTAACATTCGGCATGCTAATTACATTGCCGGTTGCCAAACTGCATTATCTCTTATAGTTTCCGAGATATAGACTATCGATAATTTACACCTTAGGCTCTGCTTCTAACTTGGGCCCTAATTGTAAAATGGCCTTATCTATTGGCGATTTCATTCCAATTCACATTCCAAGTAACATTCGGCATGCTAATTACATTGCCGGTTGCCAAATTGCATTATCCCTTATAGTTTCCGAGATATGGACTATCGATAATTTACACCTTAGGCTCTGCTTCTAACTTGGGCCCTAATTGTAAAATGGCCTTATCTATTGGCGATTTCGTTCCAATTCACATTCCAAGTAATATTCGGCATGCTAATTACATTGCCGGTTGCCAAATTGCATTATCTCTTATAGTTTCCGAGATATGGACTATCGATAATTTACACCTTAGGCTCTGCTTCTAACTTGGGCCCAAATTGTAAAATGGTCTTATCTATTGGCGATTTCGTTCCAATTCACATTCCAAGTAATATTCGGCATGCTAATTACATTGCCGGTTGCCAAATTGCATTATCTCTTATAGTTTCCGAGATATGGACTATCGATAATTTACACCTTAGGCTCTGCTTCTAACTTGGGCCCAAATTGTAAAATGGTCTTATCTATTGGCGATTTCGTTCCAAATCACATTCCAAGTAATATTCGGCATGCTAATTACATTGCCGGTTGCCAAATTGCATTAACTCTTATAGTTTCCGAGATATGGACTATCGATATTTTACACCTTAGGCTCTGCTTCTAACTTGGGCCCAAATTGTAAAATGGTCTTATCTATTGGCGATTTCGTTCCAATTCACATTCCAAGTAATATTCGGCATGCTAATTACATTGCCGGTTGCCAAATTGCATTATCTCTTATAGTTTCTGAGATATGGACTATCGATAATTTACACCATAGGCTCTGCTTATAACTTGGGCCCAAATTGTAAAATGGTCTTATCTATTGGCGATTTCGTTCCAACTCACATTCCAAGTAATATTCGGCATGCTAATTACATTGCCGGTTGCCAAATTGCATTATCTCTTATAGTTTCCGAGATATGGACTATCGATAATTTACACCTTAGGCTCTGCTTCTAACTTGGGCCCAAATTGTAAAATGGTCTTATCTATTGGCGATTTCGTTCCAATTCACATTCCAAGTAATATTCGGCATGCTAATTACATTGCCGGTTGCCAAATTGCATTATCTCTTATAGTTTCCGAGATATGGACTATCGATAATTTACACCTTAGGCTCTGCTTCTAACTTGGGCCCAAATTGTAAAATGGTCTTATCTATTGGCGATTTCGTTCCAATTCACATTCCAAGTAATATTCGGCATGCTAATTACATTGCCGGTTGCCAAATTGCATTACCTCTTATAGTTTCCGAGATATGGACTATCGATAATTTATACCTTAGGCTCTGCTTCTAACTTGGGCCCAAATGGTAAAATGGTCTTATCTATTGGCTATTACGTTCCAATTCACATTCCAAGTAATATTCGGCATGCTAATTACATTGCCGGTTGCCAAATTGCATTATCTCTTATAGTTTCCGAGATATGGACTATCGATAATTTACACCTTAGGCTCTGCTTCTAACTTGGGCCCAAATTGTAAAATGGTCTTATCTATTGGCGATTTCGTTCCAATTCACATTCCAAGTAATATTCGGCATGCTAATTACATTGCCGGTTGCCAAATTGCATTATCTCTTATAGTTTCCGAGATATGGACTATCGATAATTTACACCTTAGGCTCTGCTTCTAACTTGGGCCCAAATTGTAAAATGGTCTTATCTATTGGCGATTTCGTTCCAATTCACATTCCAAGTAATATTCGGCATGCTAATTACATTGCCGGTTGCCAAATTGCATTATCTCTTATAGTTTCCGAGATATGGACTATCAATAATTTACACCTTAAGCTCTGCTTCTAACTTGGGCCCAAATTGTAAAATGGTCTTATCTATTGGCGATTTCGTTCCAATTCACATTCCAAGTAATATTCGGCATGCTAATTACATTGCCGGTTGCCAAATTGAATTATCTCTTATAGTTTGCGAGATATGGACTATCGAAAATTTACACCTTAGGCTCTGCTTCTAACTTGGGCCCAAATTGTAAAATGGTCTTATCTATTGGCGATTTCGTTCCAATTCACATTCCAAGTAATATTCGGCATGCTAATTACATTGCCGGTTGCCAAATTGCATTATCTCTTATAGTTTCCGAGATATGGACTATCGATAATTTACACCTTAGGCTCTGCTTCTAACTTGGGCCCAAATTGTAAAATGGTCTTACCTATTGGCGATTTCGTTCCAATTCACATTCCAATTAATATTCGGCATGCTAATTACATTGCCGGTTGCCAAATTGCATTATCTCTTATAGTTTCCGAGATATGGACTATCGATAATTTACACCTTAGGCTCTGCTTCTAACTTGGGCCCAAATTGTAAAATGGTCTTATCTATTGGCGATTTCGTTCCAATTCACATTCCAAGTAATATTCGGCATGCTAATTACATTGCCGGTTGCCAAATTGCATTATCTCTTATAGTTTCCGAGATATGGACTATCGATAATTTAAACCTTAGGCTCTGCTTCTAACTTGGGCCCAAATTGTAATATGGTCTTACCTATTGGCGATTTCGTTCTAATTCACATTCCGAGTAATATTCGGCATGCTAATTACATTGCCGGTTGCCAAATTGCATTATCTCTTATAGTTTCCGAGATATGGACTATCAATAATTTACACCTTAGGCTCTGCTTCTAACTTGGGCCCAAATTGTAAAATGGTCTTATCTATTGGCGATTTCGTTCCAATTCACATTCCAAGTAACATTCGGCATGCTAATTATATTGCCGGTTGCCAAATTGCATTATCTCTTATAGTTTCCGAGATATGGACTATCGATAATTTACACCTTAGGCTCTGCTTCTAACTTGGGCCCTAATTGTAAAATGGCCTTATCTATTGGCGATTTCGTTCCAATTCACATTCCAAGTAATATTCGGCATGCTAATTACATTGCCGGTTGCCAAATTGCATTATCTCTTATAGTTTCCGAGATATGGACTATCGAAAATTTACACCTTAGGCTCTGCTTCTAACTTGGGCCCAAATTGTAAAATGGTCTTATCTATTGGCGATTTCGTTCCAATTCACATTCCAAGTAATATTCGGCATGCTAATTACATTGCCGGTTGCCAAATTGCATTATCTCTTATAGTTTCCGAGATATGGACTATCGATAATTTACACCTTAGGCTCTGCTTCTAACTTGGGCCCAAATTGTAAAATGGTCTTACCTATTGGCGATTTCGTTCCAATTCACATTCCAATTAATATTCGGCATGCTAATTACATTGCCGGTTGCCAAATTGCATTATCTCTTATAGTTTCCGAGATATGGACTATCGATAATTTACACCTTAGGCTCTGCTTCTAACTTGGGCCCAAATTGTAAAATGGTCTTATCTATTGGCGATTTCGTTCCAATTCACATTCCAAGTAATATTCGGCATGCTAATTACATTGCCGGTTGCCAAATTGCATTATCTCTTATAGTTTCCGAGATATGGACTATCGATAATTTAAACCTTAGGCTCTGCTTCTAACTTGGGCCCAAATTGTAATATGGTCTTACCTATTGGCGATTTCGTTCTAATTCACATTCCGAGTAATATTCGGCATGCTAATTACATTGCCGGTTGCCAAATTGCATTATCTCTTATAGTTTCCGAGATATGGACTATCAATAATTTACACCTTAGGCTCTGCTTCTAACTTGGGCCCAAATTGTAAAATGGTCTTATCTATTGGCGATTTCGTTCCAATTCACATTCCAAGTAACATTCGGCATGCTAATTATATTGCCGGTTGCCAAATTGCATTATCTCTTATAGTTTCCGAGATATGGACTATCGATAATTTACACCTTAGGCTCTGCTTCTAACTTGGGCCCTAATTGTAAAATGGCCTTATCTATTGGCGATTTCGTTCCAATTCACATTCCAAGTAATATTCGGCATGCTAATTACATTGCCGGTTGCCAAATTGCATTATCTCTTATAGTTTCCGAGATATGGACTATCGAAAATTTACACCTTAGGCTCTGCTTCTAACTTGGGCCCAAATTGTAAAATGGTCTTACCTATTGGCGATTTCGTTCCAATTCACACTCCAAGTAATATTCGGCATGCTAATTACATTGCCGGTTGCGAAATTGCATTATCTCTTATAGTTTCCGAGATATGGACTATCAATAATTTACACCTTAGGCTCTGCTTCTAACTTGGGCCCAAATTGTAAAATGGTCTTATCTATTGGCGATTTCGTTCCAATTCACATTCCAAGTAATATTCGGCATGCTAATTACATTGCCGGTTGCCAAATTGCATTATCTCTTATAGTTTCCGAGATATGGACTATCGATAATTTACACCTTAGGCTCTGCTTCTAACTTGGGCCCAAATCGTAAAATGGTCTTATCTATTGGCGATTTCGTTCCAATTCACATTCCAAGTAATATTCGGCATGCTAATTACATTGCCGGTTGCCAAATTGCATTATCTCTTATAGTTTCCGAGATATGGACTATCGATAATTTACACCTTAGGCTCTGCTTCTAACTTGGGCCCAAATTGTAAAATGGTCTTATCTATTGGCGATTTCGTTCCAATTCACATTCCAAGTAATATTCGGCATGCTAATTACATTGCCGGTTGCCAAATTGCATTAACTCTTATAGTTTCCGAGATATGGACTATCGATATTTTACACCTTAGGCTCTGCTTCTAACTTGGGCCCAAATTGTAAAATGGTCTTATCTATTGGCGATTTCGTTCCAATTCACATTCCAAGTAATATTCGGCATGCTAATTACATTGCCCGTTGCCAAATTGCATTATCTCTTATAGTTTCCGAGATATGGACTATCGATAATTTACACCATAGGCTCTGCTTATAACTTGGGCCCAAATTGTAAAATGGTCTTATCTATTGGCGATTACGTTCCAATTCACATTCCAAGTAATATTCGGCATGCTAATTACATTGCCGGTTGCCAAATTGCATTATCTCTTATAGTTTCCGAGATATGGACTATCGATAATTTACACCTTAGGCTCTGCTTCTAACTTGGGCCCAAATTGTAAAATGGTCTTATCTATTGGCGATTTCGTTCCAATTCACATTCCAAGTAATATTCGGCATGCTAATTACATTGCCGGTTGCCAAATTGCATTATCTCTTATAGTTTCCGAGATATGGACTATCGATAATTTACACCTTAGGCTCTGCTTCTAACTTGGGCCCAAATTGTAAAATGGTCTTATCTATTGGCGATTTCGTTCCAATTCACATTCCAAGTAATATTCGGCATGCTAATTACATTGCCGGTTGCCAAATTGCATTATCTCTTATAGTTTCCGAGATATGGACTATCAATAATTTACACCTTAAGCTCTGCTTCTAACTTGGGCCCAAATTGTAAAATGGTCTTATCTATTGGCGATTTCGTTCCAATTCACATTCCAAGTAATATTCGGCATGCTAATTACATTGCCGGTTGCCAAATTGAATTATCTCTTATAGTTTCCGAGATATGGACTATCGAAAATTTACACCTTAGGCTCTGCTTCTAACTTGGGCCCAAATTGTAAAATGGTCTTATCTATTGGCGATTTCGTTCCAATTCACATTCCAAGTAATATTCGGCATGCTAATTACATTGCCGGTTGCCAAATTGCATTATCTCTTATAGTTTCCGAGATATGGACTATCGATAATTTACACCTTAGGCTCTGCTTCTAACTTGGGCCCAAATTGTAAAATGGTCTTACCTATTGGCGATTTCGTTCCAATTCACATTCCAATTAATATTCGGCATGCTAATTACATTGCCGGTTGCCAAATTGCATTATCTCTTATAGTTTCCGAGATATGGACTATCGATAATTTACACCTTAGGCTCTGCTTCTAACTTGGGCCCAAATTGTAAAATGGTCTTATCTATTGGCGATTTCGTTCCAATTCACATTCCAAGTAATATTCGGCATGCTAATTACATTGCCGGTTGCCAAATTGCATTATCTCTTATAGTTTCCGAGATATGGACTATCGATAATTTAAACCTTAGGCTCTGCTTCTAACTTGGGCCCAAATTGTAATATGGTCTTACCTATTGGCGATTTCGTTCTAATTCACATTCCGAGTAATATTCGGCATGCTAATTACATTGCCGGTTGCCAAATTGCATTATCTCTTATAGTTTCCGAGATATGGACTATCAATAATTTACACCTTAGGCTCTGCTTCTAACTTGGGCCCAAATTGTAAAATGGCCTTATCTATTGGCGATTTCGTTCCAATTCACATTCCAAGTAACATTCGGCATGCTAATTACATTGCCGGTTGCCAAATTGCATTATCTCTTATAGTTTCCGAGATATGGACTATCGATAATTTACACCTTAGGCTCTGCTTCTAACTTGGGCCCTAATTGTAAAATGGCCTTATCTATTGGCGATTTCGTTCCAATTCACATTCCAAGTAATATTCGGCATGCTAATTACATTGCCGGTTGCCAAATTGCATTATCTCTTATAGTTTCCGAGATATGGACTATCGAAAATTTACACCTTAGGCTCTGCTTCTAACTTGGGCCCAAATTGTAAAATGGTCTTACCTATTGGCGATTTCGTTCCAATTCACACTCCAAGTAATATTCGGCATGCTAATTACATTGCCGGTTGCGAAATTGCATTATCTCTTATAGTTTCCGAGATATGGACTATCAATAATTTACACCTTAGGCTCTGCTTCTAACTTGGGTCCAAATTGTAAAATGGTCTTATCTATTGGCGATTTCGTTCCAATTCACATTCCAAGTAATATTCGGCATGCTAATTACATTGCCGGTTGCCAAATTGCATTATCTCTTATAGTTTCCGAGATATGGACTATCGATAATTTACACCTTAGGCTCTGCTTCTAACTTGGGCCCAAATCGTAAAATGGTCTTATCTATTGGCGATTTCGTTCCAATTCACATTCCAAGTAATATTCGGCATGCTAATTACATTGCCGGTTGCCAAATTGCATTATCTCTTATAGTTTCCGAGATATGGACTATCGATAATTTACACCTTAGGCTCTGCTTCTAACTTGGGCCCAAATTGTAAAATGGTCTTATCTATTGGCGATTTCGTTCCAATTCACATTCCAAGTAATATTCGGCATGCTAATTACATTGCCGGTTGCCAAATTGCATTAACTCTTATAGTTTCCGAGATATGGACTATCGATATTTTACACCTTAGGCTCTGCTTCTAACTTGGGCCCAAATTGTAAAATGGCCTTATCTATTGGCGATTTCGTTCCAATTCACATTCCAAGTAATATTCGGCATGCTAATTACATTGCCGGTTGCCAAATTGCATTATCTCTTATAGTTTCCGAGATATGGACTATCGATAATTTACACCATAGGCTCTGCTTATAACTTGGGCCCAAATTGTAAAATGGTCTTATCTATTGGCGATTTCGTTCCAACTCACATTCCAAGTAATATTCGGCATGCTAATTACATTGCCGGTTGCCAAATTGCATTATCTCTTATAGTTTCCGAGATATGGACTATCGATAATTTACACCTTAGGCTCTGCTTCTAACTTGGGCCCAAATTGTAAAATGGTCTTATCTATTGGCGATTTCGTTCCAATTCACATTCCAAGTAATATTCGGCATGCTAATTACATTGCCGGTTGCCAAATTGCATTATCTCTTATAGTTTCCGAGATATGGACTATCGATAATTTACACCTTAGGCTCTGCTTCTAACTTGGGCCCAAATTGTAAAATGGTCTTATCTATTGGCGATTTCGTTCCAATTCACATTCCAAGTAATATTCGGCATGCTAATTACATTGCCGGTTGCCAAATTGCATTATCTCTTATAGTTTCCGAGATATGGACTATCGATAATTTACATCTTAGGCTCTGCTTCTAACTTGGGCCCAAATTGTAAAATGGTCTTATCTATTGGCGATTTCGTTCCAATTCACATTCCAAGTAATATTCGGCATGCTAATTACATTGCCGGTTGCCAAATTGCATTATCTCTTATAGTTTCCGAGATATGGACTATCGATAATTTACACCTTAGGCTCTGCTTCTAACTGGGGCCCAAATTGTAAAATGGTCTTATCTATTGGCGTTTTCGTTCCAATTCACATTCCAAGTAATATTCGGCATGCTAATTACATTGCCGGTTGCCAAATTGCATTATCTCTTATAGTTTCCGAGATATGGACTATCGATAATTTACACCTTAGGCTCTGCTTCTAACTTGGGCCCAAATTGTAAAATGGTCTTATCTATTGGCGATTTCATCCCAATTCACATTCCAAGTGATATTCGGCATGCTAATTACATTGCCGGTTGCGAAATTGCATTATCTCTTATAGTTTCCGAGATATGGACTATCAATAATTTACACCTTAGGCTCTGCTTCTAACTTGGGCCCAAATTGTAAAATGGTCTTATCTATTGGCGATTTCGTTCCAATTCACATTCCAAGTAATATTCGGCATGCTAATTACATTGCCGGTTGCCAAATTGCATTATCTCTTATAGTTTCCGAGATATGGACTATCGATAATTTACACCTTAGGCTCTGCTTCTAACTTGGGCCCAAATTGTAAAATGGTCTTATCTATTGGCGATTTCGTTCCAATTCACATTCCAAGTAATATTCGGCATTCTAATTACATTGCCGGTTGCCAAATTGCATTATCTCTTATAGTTTCCGAGATATGGACTATCGATAATTTACACCTTAGGCTCTGCTTCTAACTTGGGCCCAAATTGTAAAATGGTCTTATCTATTGGCGATTTCGTTCCAATTCACATTCCAAGTAATATTCGGCATGCTAATTACATTGCAGGTTGCCAAATTGCATTATCTCTTATAGTTTCCGAGATATGGACTATCGATAATTTACACCTTAGGCTCTGCTTCTAACTGGGGCCCAAATTGTAAAATGGTCTTATCTATTGGCGTTTTCGTTCCAATTCACATTCCAAGTAATATTCGGCATGCTAATTACATTGCCGGTTGCCAAATTGCATTATCTCTTATAGTTTCCGAGATATGGACTATCGATAATTTACACCTTAGGCTCTGCTTCTAACTTGGGCCCAAATTGTAAAATGGTCTTACCTATTGGCGATTTCGTTCCAATTCACATTCCAATTAATATTCGGCATGCTAATTACATTGCCGGTTGCCAAATTGCATTATCTCTTATAGTTTCCGAGATATGGACTATCGATAATTTACACCTTAGGCTCTGCTTCTAACTTGGGCCCAAATTGTAAAATGGTCTTATCTATTGGCGATTTCGTTCCAATTCACATTCCAAGTAATATTCGGCATGCTAATTACATTGCCGGTTGCCAAATTGCATTATCTCTTATAGTTTCCGAGATATGGACTATCGATAATTTACACCTTAGGCTCTGCTTCTAACTTGGGCCCAAATTGTAAAATGGTCTTACCTATTGGCGATTTCGTTCCAATTCACATTCCAAGTAATATTCGGCATGCTAATTACATTGCCGGTTGCCAAATTGCATTATCTCTTATAGTTTCCGAGATATGGACTATCCATAATTTACACCTTAGGCTCTGCTTCTAACTTGGGCCCAAATTGTAAAATGGTCTTATCTATTGGCGATTTCGTTCCAATTCACATTCCAAGTAACATTCGGCATGCTAATTACATTGCCGGTTGCCAAACTGCATTATCTCTTATAGTTTCCGAGATATGGACTATCGATAATTTACACCTTAGGCTCTGCTTCTAACTTGGGCCCTAATTGTAAAATGGCCTTATCTATTGGCGATTTCGTTCCAATTCACATTCCAAGTAATATTCGGCATGCTAATTACATTGCCGGTTGCCAAATTGCATTATCTCTTATAGTTTCCGAGATATGGACTATCAATAATTTACACCTTAGGCTCTGCTTCTAACTTGGGCCCAAATTGTAAAATGGTCTTATCTATTGGCGATTTCGTTCCAATTCACATTCCAAGTAACATTCGGCATGCTAATTACATTGCCGGTTGCCAAATTGCATTATCTCTTATAGTTTCCGAGATATGGACTATCGATAATTTACACCTTAGGCTCTGCTTCTAACTTGGGCCCTAATTGTAAAATGGCCTTATCTTTTGGCGATTTCGTTCCAATTCACATTCCAAGTAATATTCGGCATGCTAATTACATTGCCGGTTGCCAAATTGCATTATCTCTTATAGTTTCCGAGATATGGACTATCGATAATTTACATCTTAGGCTCTGCTTCTAACTTGGGCGCAAATTGTAAAATGTTCTTATCTATTGGCGATTTCGTTCCAATTCACATTCCAAGTAATATTCGGCATGCTAATTACATTGCCGGTTGCCAAATTGCATTATCTCCTATAGTTTCCGAGATATGGACTATCGATAATTTACACCTTAGGCTCTGCTTCTAACTTGGGCCCAAATTGTAAAATGGTCTTATCTATTGGCGATTTCGTCCCAATTCACATTCCAAGTGATATTCGGCATGCTAATTACATTGCCGGTTGCGAAATTGCATTATCTCTTATAGTTTCCGAGATATGGACTATCAATAATTTACACCTTAGGCTCTGCTTCTAACTTGGGCCCAAATTGTAAAATGGCCTTATCTATTGGCGATTTCGTTCCAATTCACATTCCAAGTAATATTCGGCATGCTAATTACATTGCCGGTTGCCAAATTGCATTATCTCTTATAGTTTCCGAGATATGGACTATCGATAATTTACACCTTAGGCTCTGCTTCTAACTTGGGCCCAAATTGTAAAATGGTCTTATCTATTGGCGATTTCGTTCCAATTCACATTCCAAGTAATATTCGGCATGCTAATTACATTGCCGGTTGCCAAATTGCATTATCTCTTATAGTTTTCGAGATATGGACTATCGATAATTTACACCTTAGGCTCTGCTTCTAACTTGGGCCCAAATTGTAAAATGGTCTTATCTATTGGCGATTTCGTTCCAATTCACATTCCAAGTAATATTCGGCATGCTAATTACATTGCCGGTTGCCAAATTGCATTATCTCTTATAGTTTCCGAGATATGGACTATCGATAATTTACACCTTAGGCTCTGCTTCTAACTTGGGCCCAAATTGTAAAATGGTCTTATCTATTGGCGATTTCGTTCCAATTCACACTCCAAGTAATATTCGGCATGCTAATTACATTGCCGGTTGCGAAATTGCATTATCTCTTATAGTTTCCGAGATATGGACTATCAATAATTTACACCTTAGGCTCTGCTTCTAACTTGGGCCCAAATTGTAAAATGGTCTTATCTATTGGCGATTTCGTTCCAATTCACATTCCAAGTAATATTCGGCATGCTAATTACATTGCCGGTTGCCAAATTGCATTACCTCTTATAGTTTCCGAGATATGGACTATCGATAATTTATACCTTAGGCTCTGCTTCTAACTTGGGCCCAAATGGTAAAATGGTCTTATCTATTGGCGATTACGTTCCAATTCACATTCCAAGTAATATTCGGCATGCTAATTACATTGCCGGTTGCCAAATTGCATTATCTCTTATAGTTTCCGAGATATGGACTATCGATAATTTACACCTTAGGCTCTGCTTCTAACTTGGGCCCAAATTGTAAAATGGTCTTATCTATTGGCGATTTCGTTCCAATTCACATTCCAAGTAATATTCGGCATGCTAATTACATTGCCGGTTGCCAAATTGCATTATCTCTTATAGTTTCCGAGATATGGACTATCGATAATTTACACCTTAGGCTCTGCTTCTAACTTGGGCCCAAATTGTAAAATGGTCTTATCTATTGGCGATTTCGTTCCAATTCACATTCCAAGTAATATTCGGCATGCTAATTACATTGCCGATTGCCAAATTGCATTATCTCTTATAGTTTCCGAGATATGGACTATCAATAATTTACACCTTAAGCTCTGCTTCTAACTTGGGCCCAAATTGTAAAATGGTCTTATCTATTGGCGATTTCGTTCCAATTCACATTCCAAGTAATATTCGGCATGCTAATTACATTGCCGGTTGCCAAATTGAATTATCTCTTATAGTTTCCGAGATATGGACTATCGAAAATTTACACCTTAGGCTCTGCTTCTAACTTGGGCCCAAATTGTAAAATGGTCTTATCTATTGGCGATTTCGTTCCAATTCACATTCCAAGTAATATTCGGCATGCTAATTACATTGCCGGTTGCCAAATTGCATTATCTCTTATAGTTTCCGAGATATGGACTATCGATAATTTACACCTTAGGCTCTGCTTCTAACTTGGGCCCAAATTGTAAAATGGTCTTACCTATTGGCGATTTCGTTCCAATTCACATTCCAATTAATATTCGGCATGCTAATTACATTGCCGGTTGCCAAATTGCATTATCTCTTATAGTTTCCGAGATATGGACTATCGATAATTTACACCTTAGGCTCTGCTTCTAACTTGGGCCCAAATTGTAAAATGGTCTTATCTATTGGCGATTTCGTTCCAATTCACATTCCAAGTAATATTCGGCATGCTAATTACATTGCCGGTTGCCAAATTGCATTATCTCTCATAGTTTCCGAGATATGGACTATCGATAATTTAAACCTTAGGCTCTGCTTCTAACTTGGGCCCAAATTGTAAAATGGTCTTACCTATTGGCGATTTCGTTCCAATTCACATTCCGAGTAATATTCGGCATGCTAATTACATTGCCGGTTGCCAAATTGCATTATCTCTTATAGTTTCCGAGATATGGACTATCAATAATTTACACCTTAGGCTCTGCTTCTAACTTGGGCCCAAATTGTAAAATGGTCTTATCTATTGGCGATTTCGTTCCAATTCACATTCCAAGTAACATTCGGCATGCTAATTACATTGCCGGTTGCCAAATTGCATTATCTCTTATAGTTTCCGAGATATGGACTATCGATAATTTACACCTTAGGCTCTGCTTCTAACTTGGGCCCTAATTGTAAAATGGCCTTATCTATTGGCGATTTCGTTCCAATTCACATTCCAAGTAATATTCGGCATGCTAATTACATTGCCGGTTGCCAAATTGCATTATCTCTTATAGTTTCCGAGATATGGACTATCGAAAATTTACACCTTAGGCTCTGCTTCTAACTTGGGCCCAAATTGTAAAATGGTCTTACCTATTGGCGATTTCGTTCCAATTCACACTCCAAGTAATATTCGGCATGCTAATTACATTGCCGGTTGCGAAATTGCATTATCTCTTATAGTTTCCGAGATATGGACTATCAATAATTTACACCTTAGGCTCTGCTTCTAACTTGGGCCCAAATTGTAAAATGGTCTTATCTATTGGCGATTTCGTTCCAATTCACATTCCAAGTAATATTCGGCATGCTAATTACATTGCCGGTTGCCAAATTGCATTATCTCTTATAGTTTCCGAGATATGGACTATCGATAATTTACACCTTAGGCTCTGCTTCTAACTTGGGCCCAAATTGTAAAATGGTCTTATCTATTGGCGATTTCGTTCCAATTCACATTCCAAGTAATATTCGGCATGCTAATTACATTGCCGGTTGCCAAATTGCATTAACTCTTATAGTTTCCGAGATATGGACTATCGATATTTTACACCTTAGGCTCTGCTTCTAACTTGGGCCCAAATTGTAAAATGGTCTTATCTATTGGCGATTTCGTTCCAATTCACATTCCAAGTAATATTCGGCATGCTAATTACATTGCCGGTTGCCAAATTGCATTATCTCTTATAGTTTCCGAGATATGGACTATCGATAATTTACACCATAGGCTCTGCTTATAACTTGGGCCCAAATTGTAAAATGGTCTTATCTATTGGCGATTTCGTTCCAACTCACATTCCAAGTAATATTCGGCATGCTAATTACATTGCCGGTTGCCAAATTGCATTAACTCTTATAGTTTCCGAGATATGGACTATCGATATTTTACACCTTAGGCTCTGCTTCTAACTTGGGCCCAAATTGTAAAATGGTCTTATCTATTGGCGATTTCGTTCCAATTCACATTCCAAGTAATATTCGGCATGCTAATTACATTGCCGGTTGCCAAATTGCATTATCTCTTATAGTTTCCGAGATATGGACTATCGATAATTTACACCATAGGCTCTGCTTATAACTTGGGCCCAAATTGTAAAATGGTCTTATCTATTGGCGATTTCGTTCCAACTCACATTCCAAGTAATATTCGGCATGCTAATTACATTGCCGGTTGCCAAATTGCATTATCTCTTATAGTTTCCGAGATATGGACTATCGATAATTTACACCTTAGGCTCTGCTTCTAACTTGGGCCCAAATTGTAAAATGGTCTTATCTATTGGCGATTTCGTTCCAATTCACATTCCAAGTAATATTCGGCATGCTAATTACATTGCCGGTTGCCAAATTGCATTATCTCTTATAGTTTCCGAGATATGGACTATCGATAATTTACACCTTAGGCTCTGCTTCTAACTTGGGCCCAAATTGTAAAATGGTCTTATCTATTGGCGATTTCGTTCCAATTCACATTCCAAGTAATATTCGGCATGCTAATTACATTGCCGGTTGCCAAATTGCATTATCTCTTATAGTTTCCGAGATATGGACTATCGATAATTTACATCTTAGGCTCTGCTTCTAACTTGGGCCCAAATTGTAAAATGGTCTTATCTATTGGCGATTTCGTTCCAATTCACATTCCAAGTAATATTCGGCATGCTAATTACATTTCCGGTTGCCAAATTGCATTATCTCTTATAGTTTCCGAGATATGGACTATCGATAATTTACACCTTAGGCTCTGCTTCTAACTTGGGCCCAAATTGTAAAATGGTCTTATCTATTGGCGATTTCATCCCAATTCACATTCCAAGTGATATTCGGCATGCTAATTACATTGCCGGTTGCGAAATTGCATTATCTCTTATAGTTTCCGAGATATGGACTATCAATTATTTACACCTTAGGCTCTGCTTCTAACTTGGGCCCAAATTGTAAAATGGTCTTATCTATTGGCGATTTCGTTCCAATTCACATTCCAAGTAATATTCGGCATGCTAATTACATTGCCGGTTGCCAAATTGCATTATCTCTTATAGTTTCCGAGATATGGACTATCGATAATTTACACCTTAGGCTCTGCTTCTAACTTGGGCCCAAATTGTAAAATGGTCTTATCTATTGGCGATTTCGTTCCAATTCACATTCCAAGTAATATTCGGCATTCTAATTACATTGCCGGTTGCCAAATTGCATTATCTCTTATAGTTTCCGAGATATGGACTATCGATAATTTACACCTTAGGCTCTGCTTCTAACTTGGGCCCAAATTGTAAAATGGTCTTATCTATTGGCGATTTCGTTCCAATTCACATTCCAAGTAATATTCGGCATGCTAATTACATTGCCGGTTGCCAAATTGCATTATCTCTTATAGTTTCCGAGATATGGACTATCGATAATTTACACCTTAGGCTCTGCTTCTAACTGGGGCCCAAATTGTAAAATGGTCTTATCTATTGGCGTTTTCGTTCCAATTCACATTCCAAGTAATATTCGGCATGCTAATTACATTGCCGGTTGCCAAATTGCATTATCTCTTATAGTTTCCGAGATATGAACTATCGATAATTTACACCTTAGGCTCTGCTTCTAACTTGGGCCCAAATTGTAAAATGGTCTTATCTATTGGCGATTTCATCCCAATTCACATTCCAAGTGATATTCGGCATGCTAATTACATTGCCGGTTGCGAAATTGCATTATCTCTTATAGTTTCCGAGATATGGACTATCAATAATTTACACCTTAGGCTCTGCTTCTAACTTGGGCCCAAATTGTAAAATGGTCTTATCTATTGGCGATTTCGTTCCAATTCACATTCCAAGTAATATTCGGCATGCTAATTACATTGCCGGTTGCCAAATTGCATTATCTCTTATAGTTTCCGAGATATGGACTATCGATAATTTACACCTTAGGCTCTGCTTCTAACTTGGGCCCAAATTGTAAAATGGTCTTATCTATTGGCGATTTCGTTCCAATTCACATTCCAAGTAATATTCGGCATTCTAATTACATTGCCGGTTGCCAAATTGCATTATCTCTTATAGTTTCCGAGATATGGACTATCGATAATTTACACCTTAGGCTCTGCTTCTAACTTGGGCCCAAATTGTAAAATGGTCTTATCTATTGGCGATTTCGTTCCAATTCACATTCCAAGTAATATTCGGCATGCTAATTACATTGCCGGTTGCCAAATTGCATTATCTCTTATAGTTTCCGAGATATGGACTATCGATATTTTACACCTTAGGCTCTGCTTCTAACTGGGGCCCAAATTGTAAAATGGTCTTATCTATTGGCGATTTCGTTCCAATTCACATTCCAAGTAATATTCGGCATGCTAATTACATTGCCGGTTGCCAAATTGCATTATCTCTTATAGTTTCCGAGATATGGACTATCGATAATTTACACCATAGGCTCTGCTTATAACTTGGGCCCAAATTGTAAAATGGTCTTATCTATTGGCGATTTCGTTCCAACTCACATTCCAAGTAATATTCGGCATGCTAATTACATTGCCGGTTGCCAAATTGCATTATCTCTTATAGTTTCCGAGATATGGACTATCGATAATTTACACCTTAGGCTCTGCTTCTAACTTGGGCCCAAATTGTAAAATGGTCTTATCTATTGGCGATTTCGTTCCAATTCACATTCCAAGTAATATTCGGCATGCTAATTACATTGCCGGTTGCCAAATTGCATTATCTCTTATAGTTTCCGAGATATGGACTATCGATAATTTACACCTTAGGCTCTGCTTCTAACTTGGGCCCAAATTGTAAAATGGTCTTATCTATTGGCGATTTCGTTCCAATTCACATTCCAAGTAATATTCGGCATGCTAATTACATTGCCGGTTGCCAAATTGCATTATCTCTTATAGTTTCCGAGATATGGACTATCGATAATTTACATCTTAGGCTCTGCTTCTAACTTGGGCCCAAATTGTAAAATGGTCTTATCTATTGGCGATTTCGTTCCAATTCACATTCCAAGTAATATTCGGCATGCTAATTACATTTCCGGTTGCCAAATTGCATTATCTCTTATAGTTTCCGAGATATGGACTATCGATAATTTACACCTTAGGCTCTGCTTCTAACTTGGGCCCAAATTGTAAAATGGTCTTATCTATTGGCGATTTCATCCCAATTCACATTCCAAGTGATATTCGGCATGCTAATTACATTGCCGGTTGCGAAATTGCATTATCTCTTATAGTTTCCGAGATATGGACTATCAATTATTTACACCTTAGGCTCTGCTTCTAACTTGGGCCCAAATTGTAAAATGGTCTTATCTATTGGCGATTTCGTTCCAATTCACATTCCAAGTAATATTCGGCATGCTAATTACATTGCCGGTTGCCAAATTGCATTATCTCTTATAGTTTCCGAGATATGGACTATCGATAATTTACACCTTAGGCTCTGCTTCTAACTTGGGCCCAAATTGTAAAATGGTCTTATCTATTGGCGATTTCGTTCCAATTCACATTCCAAGTAATATTCGGCATTCTAATTACATTGCCGGTTGCCAAATTGCATTATCTCTTATAGTTTCCGAGATATGGACTATCGATAATTTACACCTTAGGCTCTGCTTCTAACTTGGGCCCAAATTGTAAAATGGTCTTATCTATTGGCGATTTCGTTCCAATTCACATTCCAAGTAATATTCGGCATGCTAATTACATTGCCGGTTGCCAAATTGCATTATCTCTTATAGTTTCCGAGATATGGACTATCGATAATTTACACCTTAGGCTCTGCTTCTAACTGGGGCCCAAATTGTAAAATGGTCTTATCTATTGGCGTTTTCGTTCCAATTCACATTCCAAGTAATATTCGGCATGCTAATTACATTGCCGGTTGCCAAATTGCATTATCTCTTATAGTTTCCGAGATATGAACTATCGATAATTTACACCTTAGGCTCTGCTTCTAACTTGGGCCCAAATTGTAAAATGGTCTTATCTATTGGCGATTTCATCCCAATTCACATTCCAAGTGATATTCGGCATGCTAATTACATTGCCGGTTGCGAAATTGCATTATCTCTTATAGTTTCCGAGATATGGACTATCAATAATTTACACCTTAGGCTCTGCTTCTAACTTGGGCCCAAATTGTAAAATGGTCTTATCTATTGGCGATTTCGTTCCAATTCACATTCCAAGTAATATTCGGCATGCTAATTACATTGCCGGTTGCCAAATTGCATTATCTCTTATAGTTTCCGAGATATGGACTATCGATAATTTACACCTTAGGCTCTGCTTCTAACTTGGGCCCAAATTGTAAAATGGTCTTATCTATTGGCGATTTCGTTCCAATTCACATTCCAAGTAATATTCGGCATTCTAATTACATTGCCGGTTGCCAAATTGCATTATCTCTTATAGTTTCCGAGATATGGACTATCGATAATTTACACCTTAGGCTCTGCTTCTAACTTGGGCCCAAATTGTAAAATGGTCTTATCTATTGGCGATTTCGTTCCAATTCACATTCCAAGTAATATTCGGCATGCTAATTACATTGCCGGTTGCCAAATTGCATTATCTCTTATAGTTTCCGAGATATGGACTATCGATATTTTACACCTTAGGCTCTGCTTCTAACTGGGGCCCAAATTGTAAAATGGTCTTATCTATTGGCGATTTCGTTCCAATTCACATTCCAAGTAATATTCGGCATGCTAATTACATTGCCGGTTGCCAAATTGCATTATCTCTTATAGTTTCCGAGATATGGACTATCGATAATTTACACCATAGGCTCTGCTTATAACTTGGGCCCAAATTGTAAAATGGTCTTATCTATTGGCGATTTCGTTCCAACTCACATTCCAAGTAATATTCGGCATGCTAATTACATTGCCGGTTGCCAAATTGCATTAACTCTTATAGTTTCCGAGATATGGACTATCGATATTTTACACCTTAGGCTCTGCTTCTAACTTGGGCCCAAATTGTAAAATGGTCTTATCTATTGGCGATTTCGTTCCAATTCACATTCCAAGTAATATTCGGCATGCTAATTACATTGCCGGTTGCCAAATTGCATTATCTCTTATAGTTTCCGAGATATGGACTATCGATAATTTACACCATAGGCTCTGCTTATAACTTGGGCCCAAATTGTAAAATGGTCTTATCTATTGGCGATTTCGTTCCAACTCACATTCCAAGTAATATTCGGCATGCTAATTACATTGCCGGTTGCCAAATTGCATTATCTCTTATAGTTTCCGAGATATGGACTATCGATAATTTACACCTTAGGCTCTGCTTCTAACTTGGGCCCAAATTGTAAAATGGTCTTATCTATTGGCGATTTCGTTCCAATTCACATTCCAAGTAATATTCGGCATGCTAATTACATTGCCGGTTGCCAAATTGCATTATCTCTTATAGTTTCCGAGATATGGACTATCGATAATTTACACCTTAGGCTCTGCTTCTAACTTGGGCCCAAATTGTAAAATGGTCTTATCTATTGGCGATTTCGTTCCAATTCACATTCCAAGTAATATTCGGCATGCTAATTACATTGCCGGTTGCCAAATTGCATTATCTCTTATAGTTTCCGAGATATGGACTATCGATAATTTACATCTTAGGCTCTGCTTCTAACTTGGGCCCAAATTGTAAAATGGTCTTATCTATTGGCGATTTCGTTCCAATTCACATTCCAAGTAATATTCGGCATGCTAATTACATTTCCGGTTGCCAAATTGCATTATCTCTTATAGTTTCCGAGATATGGACTATCGATAATTTACACCTTAGGCTCTGCTTCTAACTTGGGCCCAAATTGTAAAATGGTCTTATCTATTGGCGATTTCATCCCAATTCACATTCCAAGTGATATTCGGCATGCTAATTACATTGCCGGTTGCGAAATTGCATTATCTCTTATAGTTTCCGAGATATGGACTATCAATAATTTACACCTTAGGCTCTGCTTCTAACTTGGGCCCAAATTGTAAAATGGTCTTATCTATTGGCGATTTCGTTCCAATTCACATTCCAAGTAATATTCGGCATGCTAATTACATTGCCGGTTGCCAAATTGCATTATCTCTTATAGTTTCCGAGATATGGACTATCGATAATTTACACCTTAGGCTCTGCTTCTAACTTGGGCCCAAATTGTAAAATGGTCTTATCTATTGGCGATTTCGTTCCAATTCACATTCCAAGTAATATTCGGCATTCTAATTACATTGCCGGTTGCCAAATTGCATTATCTCTTATAGTTTCCGAGATATGGACTATCGATAATTTACACCTTAGGCTCTGCTTCTAACTTGGGCCCAAATTGTAAAATGGTCTTATCTATTGGCGATTTCGTTCCAATTCACATTCCAAGTAATATTCGGCATGCTAATTACATTGCCGGTTGCCAAATTGCATTATCTCTTATAGTTTCCGAGATATGGACTATCGATAATTTACACCTTAGGCTCTGCTTCTAACTGGGGCCCAAATTGTAAAATGGTCTTATCTATTGGCGTTTTCGTTCCAATTCACATTCCAAGTAATATTCGGCATGCTAATTACATTGCCGGTTGCCAAATTGCATTATCTCTTATAGTTTCCGAGATATGGACTATCGATAATTTACACCTTAGGCTCTGCTTCTAACTTGGGCCCAAATTGTAAAATGGTCTTATCTATTGGCGATTTCATCCCAATTCACATTCCAAGTGATATTCGGCATGCTAATTACATTGCCGGTTGCGAAATTGCATTATCTCTTATAGTTTCCGAGATATGGACTATCAATAATTTACACCTTAGGCTCTGCTTCTAACTTGGGCCCAAATTGTAAAATGGTCTTATCTATTGGCGATTTCGTTCCAATTCACATTCCAAGTAATATTCGGCATGCTAATTACATTGCCGGTTGCCAAATTGCATTATCTCTTATAGTTTCCGAGATATGGACTATCGATAATTTACACCTTAGGCTCTGCTTCTAACTTGGGCCCAAATTGTAAAATGGTCTTATCTATTGGCGATTTCGTTCCAATTCACATTCCAAGTAATATTCGGCATTCTAATTACATTGCCGGTTGCCAAATTGCATTATCTCTTATAGTTTCCGAGATATGGACTATCGATAATTTACACCTTAGGCTCTGCTTCTAACTTGGGCCCAAATTGTAAAATGGTCTTATCTATTAGCGATTTCGTTCCAATTCACATTCCAAGTAATATTCGGCATGCTAATTACATTGCCGGTTGCCAAATTGCATTATCTCTTATAGTTTCCGAGATATGGACTATCGATAATTTACACCTTAGGCTCTGCTTCTAACTGGGGCCCAAATTGTAAAATGGTCTTATCTATTGGCGTTTTCGTTCCAATTCACATTCCAAGTAATATTCGGCATGCTAATTACATTGCCGGTTGCCAAATTGCATTATCTCTTATAGTTTCCGAGATATGGACTATCGATAATTTACACCTTAGGCTCTGCTTCTAACTTGGGCCCAAATTGTAAAATGGTCTTACCTATTGGCGATTTCGTTCCAATTCACATTCCAATTAATATTCGGCATGCTAATTACATTGCCGGTTGCCAAATTGCATTATCTCTTATAGTTTCCGGGATATGGACTATCGATAATTTACACCTTAGGCTCTGCTTCTAACTTGGGCCCAAATTGTAAAATGGTCTTATCTATTGGCGATTTCGTTCCAATTCACATTCCAAGTAATATTCGGCATGCTAATTACATTGCCGGTTGCCAAATTGCATTATCTCTTATAGTTTCCGAGATATGGACTATCGATAATTTACACCTTAGGCTCTGCTTCTAACTTGGGCCCAAATTGTAAAATGGTCTTACCTATTGGCGATTTCGTTCCAATTCACATTCCAAGTAATATTCGGCATGCTAATTACATTGCCGGTTGCCAAATTGCATTATCTCTTATAGTTTCCGAGATATGGACTATCCATAATTTACACCTTAGGCTCTGCTTCTAACTTGGGCCCAAATTGTAAAATGGTCTTATCTATTGGCGATTTCGTTCCAATTCACATTCCAAGTAACATTCGGCATGCTAATTACATTGCCGGTTGCCAAACTGCATTATCTCTTATAGTTTCCGAGATATGGACTATCGATAATTTACACCTTAGGCTCTGCTTCTAACTTGGGCACTAATTGTAAAATGGCCTTATCTATTGGCGATTTCGTTCCAATTCACATTCCAAGTAATATTCGGCATGCTAATTACATTGCCGGTTGCCAAATTGCATTATCTCTTATAGTTTCCGAGATATGGACTATCGATAATTTACACCTTAGGCTCTGCTTCTAACTTGGGCCCAAATTGTAAAATGGTCTTATCTATTGGCGATTTCGTTCCAATTCACATTCCAAGTAATATTCGGCATGCTAATTACATTGCCGGTTGCCAATTTGCATTATCTCTTATAGTTTCCGAGATATGGACTATCGATAATTTACACCTTAGGCTCTGCTTCTAACTTGGGCCCAAATTGTAAAATGGTCTTATCTATTGGCGATTTCGTTCCAATTCACATTCCAAGTAATATTCGGCATGCTAATTACATTGCCGGTTGCCAAATTGCATTATCTCTTATAGTTTCCGAGATATGGACTATCGATAATTTACACCTTAGGCTCTGCTTCTAACTTGGGCCCAAATTGTAAAATGGTCTTATCTATTGGCGATTTCGTTCCAATTCACACTCCAAGTAATATTCGGCATGCTAATTACATTGCCGGTTGCGAAATTGCATTATCTCTTATAGTTTCCGAGATATGGACTATCAATAATTTACACCTTAGGCTCTGCTTCTAACTTGGGCCCAAATTGTAAAATGGTCTTATCTATTGGCGATTTCGTTCCAATTCACATTCCAAGTAATATTCGGCATGCTAATTACATTGCCGGTTGCCAAATTGCATTACCTCTTATAGTTTCCGAGATATGGACTATCGATAATTTATAACTTAGGCTCTGCTTCTAACTTGGGCCCAAATGGTAAAATGGTCTTATCTATTGGCGATTTCGTTCCAACTCACATTCCAAGTAATATTCGGCATGCTAATTACATTGCCGGTTGCCAAATTGCATTAACTCTTATAGTTTCCGAGATATGGACTATCGATATTTTACACCTTAGGCTCTGCTTCTAACTTGGGCCCAAATTGTAAAATGGTCTTATCTATTGGCGATTTCGTTCCAATTCACATTCCAAGTAATATTCGGCATGCTAATTACATTGCCGGTTGCCAAATTGCATTATCTCTTATAGTTTCCGAGATATGGACTATCGATAATTTACACCATAGGCTCTGCTTATAACTTGGGCCCAAATTGTAAAATGGTCTTATCTATTGGCGATTTCGTTCCAACTCACATTCCAAGTAATATTCGGCATGCTAATTACATTGCCGGTTGCCAAATTGCATTATCTCTTATAGTTTCCGAGATATGGACTATCGATAATTTACACCTTAGGCTCTGCTTCTAACTTGGGCCCAAATTGTAAAATGGTCTTATCTATTGGCGATTTCGTTCCAATTCACATTCCAAGTAATATTCGGCATGCTAATTACATTGCCGGTTGCCAAATTGCATTATCTCTTATAGTTTCCGAGATATGGACTATCGATAATTTACACCTTAGGCTCTGCTTCTAACTTGGGCCCAAATTGTAAAATGGTCTTATCTATTGGCGATTTCGTTCCAATTCACATTCCAAGTAATATTCGGCATGCTAATTACATTGCCGGTTGCCAAATTGCATTATCTCTTATAGTTTCCGAGATATGGACTATCGATAATTTACATCTTAGGCTCTGCTTCTAACTTGGGCCCAAATTGTAAAATGGTCTTATCTATTGGCGATTTCGTTCCAATTCACATTCCAAGTAATATTCGGCATGCTAATTACATTTCCGGTTGCCAAATTGCATTATCTCTTATAGTTTCCGAGATATGGACTATCGATAATTTACACCTTAGGCTCTGCTTCTAACTTGGGCCCAAATTGTAAAATGGTCTTATCTATTGGCGATTTCATCCCAATTCACATTCCAAGTGATATTCGGCATGCTAATTACATTGCCGGTTGCGAAATTGCATTATCTCTTATAGTTTCCGAGATATGGACTATCAATAATTTACACCTTAGGCTCTGCTTCTAACTTGGGCCCAAATTGTAAAATGGTCTTATCTATTGGCGATTTCGTTCCAATTCACATTCCAAGTAATATTCGGCATGCTAATTACATTGCCGGTTGCCAAATTGCATTATCTCTTATAGTTTCCGAGATATGGACTATCGATAATTTACACCTTAGGCTCTGCTTCTAACTTGGGCCCAAATTGTAAAATGGTCTTATCTATTGGCGATTTCGTTCCAATTCACATTCCAAGTAATATTCGGCATTCTAATTACATTGCCGGTTGCCAAATTGCATTATCTCTTATAGTTTCCGAGATATGGACTATCGATAATTTACACCTTAGGCTCTGCTTCTAACTTGGGCCCAAATTGTAAAATGGTCTTATCTATTGGCGATTTCGTTCCAATTCACATTCCAAGTAATATTCGGCATGCTAATTACATTGCCGGTTGCCAAATTGCATTATCTCTTATAGTTTCCGAGATATGGACTATCGATAATTTACACCTTAGGCTCTGCTTCTAACTGGGGCCCAAATTGTAAAATGGTCTTATCTATTGGCGTTTTCGTTCCAATTCACATTCCAAGTAATATTCGGCATGCTAATTACATTGCCGGTTGCCAAATTGCATTATCTCTTATAGTTTCCGAGATATGGACTATCGATAATTTACACCTTAGGCTCTGCTTCTAACTTGGGCCCAAATTGTAAAATGGTCTTATCTATTGGCGATTTCATCCCAATTCACATTCCAAGTGATATTCGGCATGCTAATTACATTGCCGGTTGCGAAATTGCATTATCTCTTATAGTTTCCGAGATATGGACTATCAATAATTTACACCTTAGGCTCTGCTTCTAACTTGGGCCCAAATTGTAAAATGGTCTTATCTATTGGCGATTTCGTTCCAATTCACATTCCAAGTAATATTCGGCATGCTAATTACATTGCCGGTTGCCAAATTGCATTATCTCTTATAGTTTCCGAGATATGGACTATCGATAATTTACACCTTAGGCTCTGCTTCTAACTTGGGCCCAAATTGTAAAATGGTCTTATCTATTGGCGATTTCGTTCCAATTCACATTCCAAGTAATATTCGGCATTCTAATTACATTGCCGGTTGCCAAATTGCATTATCTCTTATAGTTTCCGAGATATGGACTATCGATAATTTACACCTTAGGCTCTGCTTCTAACTTGGGCCCAAATTGTAAAATGGTCTTATCTATTAGCGATTTCGTTCCAATTCACATTCCAAGTAATATTCGGCATGCTAATTACATTGCCGGTTGCCAAATTGCATTATCTCTTATAGTTTCCGAGATATGGACTATCGATAATTTACACCTTAGGCTCTGCTTCTAACTGGGGCCCAAATTGTAAAATGGTCTTATCTATTGGCGTTTTCGTTCCAATTCACATTCCAAGTAATATTCGGCATGCTAATTACATTGCCGGTTGCCAAATTGCATTATCTCTTATAGTTTCCGAGATATGGACTATCGATAATTTACACCTTAGGCTCTGCTTCTAACTTGGGCCCAAATTGTAAAATGGTCTTACCTATTGGCGATTTCGTTCCAATTCACATTCCAATTAATATTCGGCATGCTAATTACATTGCCGGTTGCCAAATTGCATTATCTCTTATAGTTTCCGGGATATGGACTATCGATAATTTACACCTTAGGCTCTGCTTCTAACTTGGGCCCAAATTGTAAAATGGTCTTATCTATTGGCGATTTCGTTCCAATTCACATTCCAAGTAATATTCGGCATGCTAATTACATTGCCGGTTGCCAAATTGCATTATCTCTTATAGTTTCCGAGATATGGACTATCGATAATTTACACCTTAGGCTCTGCTTCTAACTTGGGCCCAAATTGTAAAATGGTCTTACCTATTGGCGATTTCGTTCCAATTCACATTCCAAGTAATATTCGGCATGCTAATTACATTGCCGGTTGCCAAATTGCATTATCTCTTATAGTTTCCGAGATATGGACTATCCATAATTTACACCTTAGGCTCTGCTTCTAACTTGGGCCCAAATTGTAAAATGGTCTTATCTATTGGCGATTTCGTTCCAATTCACATTCCAAGTAACATTCGGCATGCTAATTACATTGCCGGTTGCCAAACTGCATTATCTCTTATAGTTTCCGAGATATGGACTATCGATAATTTACACCTTAGGCTCTGCTTCTAACTTGGGCACTAATTGTAAAATGGCCTTATCTATTGGCGATTTCGTTCCAATTCACATTCCAAGTAATATTCGGCATGCTAATTACATTGCCGGTTGCCAAATTGCATTATCTCTTATAGTTTCCGAGATATGGACTATCGATAATTTACACCTTAGGCTCTGCTTCTAACTTGGGCCCAAATTGTAAAATGGTCTTATCTATTGGCGATTTCGTTCCAATTCACATTCCAAGTAATATTCGGCATGCTAATTACATTGCCGGTTGCCAATTTGCATTATCTCTTATAGTTTCCGAGATATGGACTATCGATAATTTACACCTTAGGCTCTGCTTCTAACTTGGGCCCAAATTGTAAAATGGTCTTATCTATTGGCGATTTCGTTCCAATTCACATTCCAAGTAATATTCGGCATGCTAATTACATTGCCGGTTGCCAAATTGCATTATCTCTTATAGTTTCCGAGATATGGACTATCGATAATTTACACCTTAGGCTCTGCTTCTAACTTGGGCCCAAATTGTAAAATGGTCTTATCTATTGGCGATTTCGTTCCAATTCACACTCCAAGTAATATTCGGCATGCTAATTACATTGCCGGTTGCGAAATTGCATTATCTCTTATAGTTTCCGAGATATGGACTATCAATAATTTACACCTTAGGCTCTGCTTCTAACTTGGGCCCAAATTGTAAAATGGTCTTATCTATTGGCGATTTCGTTCCAATTCACATTCCAAGTAATATTCGGCATGCTAATTACATTGCCGGTTGCCAAATTGCATTACCTCTTATAGTTTCCGAGATATGGACTATCGATAATTTATAACTTAGGCTCTGCTTCTAACTTGGGCCCAAATGGTAAAATGGTCTTATCTATTGGCGATTTCGTTCCAATTCACATTCCAAGTAATATTCGGCATGCTAATTACATTGCCGGTTGCCAAATTGCATTATCTCTTATAGTTTCCGAGATATGGACTATCGATAATTTACACCTTAGGCTCTGCTTCTAACTTGGGCCCAAATTGTAAAATGGTCTTATCTATTGGCGATTTCGTTCCAATTCACATTCCAAGTAATATTCGGCATGCTAATTACATTGCCGGTTGCCAAATTGCATTATCTCTTATAGTTTCCGAGATATGGACTATCGATAATTTACACCTTAGGCTCTGCTTCTAACTTGGGCCCAAATTGTAAAATGGTCTTATCTATTGGCGATTTCGTTCCAATTCACATTCCAAGTAATATTCGGCATGCTAATTACATTGCCGGTTGCCAAATTGCATTATCTCTTATAGTTTCCGAGATATGGACTATCAATAATTTACACCTTAAGCTCTGCTTCTAACTTGGGCCCAAATTGTAAAATGGTCTTATCTATTGGCGATTTCGTTCCAATTCACATTCCAAGTAATATTCGGCATGCTAATTACATTGCCGGTTGCCAAATTGAATTATCTCTTATAGTTTCCGAGATATGGACTATCGATAATTTACACCTTAGGCTCTGCTTCTAACTTGGGCCCAAATTGTAAAATGGTCTTATCTATTGGCGATTTCGTTCCAATTCACATTCCAAGTAATATTCGGCATGTTAATTACATTGCCGGTTGCCAAATTGCATTATCTCTTATAGTTTCCGAGATATGGACTATCGATAATTTACACCTTAGGCTCTGCTTCTAACTTGGGCCCAAATTGTAAAATGGTCTTACCTATTGGCGATTTCGTTCCAATTCACATTCCAATTAATATTCGGCATGCTAATTACATTGCCGGTTGCCAAATTGCATTATCTCTTATAGTTTCCGAGATATGGACTATCGATAATTTACACCTTAGGCTCTGCTTCTAACTTGGGCCCAAATTGTAAAATGGTCTTATCTATTGGCGATTTCGTTCCAATTCACATTCCAAGTAATATTCGGCATGCTAATTACATTGCCGGTTGCCAAATTGCATTATCTCTTATAGTTTCCGAGATATGGACTATCGATAATTTACACCTTAGGCTCTGCTTCTAACTTGGGCCCAAATTGTAAAATGGTCTTACCTATTGGCGATTTCGTTCCAATTCACATTCCGAGTAATATTCGGCATGCTAATTACATTGCCGGTTGCCAAATTGCATTATCTCTTATAGTTTCCGAGATATGGACTATCAATAATTTACACCTTAGGCTCTGCTTCTAACTTGGGCCCAAATTGTAAAATGGTCTTATCTATTGGCGATTTCATTCCAATTCACATTCCAAGTAACATTCGGCATGCTAATTACATTGCCGGTTGCCAAATTGCATTATCTCTTATAGTTTCCGAGATATGGACTATCGATAATTTACACCTTAGGCTCTGCTTCTAACTTGGGCCCTAATTGTAAAATGGCCTTATCTATTGGCGATTTCGTTCCAATTCACATTCCAAGTAATATTCGGCATGCTAATTACATTGCCGGTTGCCAAATTGCATTATCTCTTATAGTTTCCGAGATATGGACTATCGATAATTTACACCTTAGGCTCTGCTTCTAACTTGGGCCCGAATTGTAAAATGGTCTTACCTATTGGCGATTTCGTTCCAATTCACACTCCAAGTAATATTCGGCATGCTAATTACATTGCCGGTTGCGAAATTGCATTATCTCTTATAGTTTCCGAGATATGGACTATCAATAATTTACACCTTAGGCTCTGCTTCTAACTTGGGCCCAAATTGTAAAATGGTCTTATCTATTGGCGATTTCGTTCCAATTCACATTCCAAGTAATATTCGGCATGCTAATTACATTGCCGGTTGCCAAATTGCATTATCTCTTATAGTTTCCGAGATATAGACTATCGATAATTTACACCTTAGGCTCTGCTTCTAACTTGGGCCCAAATCGTAAAATGGTCTTATCTATTGGCGATTTCGTTCCAATTCACATTCCAAGTAATATTCGGCATGCTAATTACATTGCCGGTTGCCAAATTGCATTATCTCTTATAGTTTCCGAGATATGGACTATCGATAATTTACACCTTAGGCTCTGCTTCTAACTTGGGCCCAAATTGTAAAATGGTCTTATCTATTGGCGATTTCGTTCCAATTCACATTCCAAGTAATATTCGGCATGCTAATTACATTGCCGGTTGCCAAATTGCATTAACTCTTATAGTTTCCGAGATATGGACTATCGATATTTTACACCTTAGGCTCTGCTTCTAACTTGGGCCCAAATTGTAAATTGGTCTTATCTATTGGCGATTTCGTTCCAATTCACATTCCAAGTAATATTCGGCATGCTAATTACATTGCCGGTTGCCAAATTGCATTATCTCTTATAGTTTCCGAGATATGGACTATCGATAATTTACACCATAGGCTCTGCTTATAACTTGGGCCCAAATTGTAAAATGGTCTTATCTATTGGCGATTTCGTTCCAACTCACATTCCAAGTAATATTCGGCATGCTAATTACATTGCCGGTTGCCAAATTGCATTATCTCTTATAGTTTCCGAGATATGGACTATCGATAATTTACACCTTAGGCTCTGCTTCTAACTTGGGCCCAAATTGTAAAATGGTCTTATCTATTGGCGATTTCGTTCCAATTCACATTCCAAGTAATATTCGGCATGCTAATTACATTGCCGGTTGCCAAATTGCATTATCTCTTATAGTTTCCGAGATATGGACTATCGATAATTTACACCTTAGGCTCTGCTTCTAACTTGGGCCCAAATTGTAAAATGGTCTTATCTATTGGCGATTTCGTTCCAATTCACATTCCAAGTAATATTCGGCATGCTAATTACATTGCCGGTTGCCAAATTGCATTATCTCTTATAGTTTCCGAGATATGGACTATCGATAATTTACATCTTAGGCTCTGCTTCTAACTTGGGCCCAAATTGTAAAATGGTCTTATCTATTGGCGATTTCGTTCCAATTCACATTCCAAGTAATATTCGGCATGCTAATTACATTGCCGGTTGCCAAATTGCATTATCTCTTATAGTTTCCGAGATATGGACTATCGATAATTTACACCTTAGGATCTGCTTCTAACTTGGGCCCAAATTGTAAAATGGTCTTATCTATTGGCGATTTCATCCCAATTCACATTCCAAGTGATATTCGGCATGCTAATTACATTGCCGGTTGCGAAATTGCATTATCTCTTATAGTTTCCGAGATATGGACTATCAATAATTTACACCTTAGGCTCTGCTTCTAACTTGGGCCCAAATTGTAAAATGGTCTTATCTATTGGCGATTTCGTTCCAATTCACATTCCAAGTAATATTCGGCATGCTAATTACATTGCCGGTTGCCAAATTGCATTATCTCTTATAGTTTCCGAGATATGGACTATCGATAATTTACACCTTAGGCTCTGCTTCTAACTTGGGCCCAAATTGTAAAATGGTCTTATCTATTGGCGATTTCGTTCCAATTCACATTCCAAGTAATATTCGGCATTCTAATTACATTGCCGGTTGCCAAATTGCATTATCTCTTATAGTTTCCGAGATATGGACTATCGATAATTTACACCTTAGGTTCTGCTTCTAACTTGGGCCCAAATTGTAAAATGGTCTTATCTATTGGCGATTTCGTTCCAATTCACATTCCAAGTAATATTCGGCATGCTAATTACATTGCCGGTTGCCAAATTGCATTATCTCTTATAGTTTCCGAGATATGGACTATCGATAATTTACACCTTAGGCTCTGCTTCTAACTGGGGCCCAAATTGTAAAATGGTCTTATCTATTGGCGTTTTCGTTCCAATTCACATTCCAAGTAATATTCGGCATGCTAATTACATTGCCGGTTGCCAAATTGCATTATCTCTTATAGTTTCCGAGATATGGACTATCGATAATTTACACCTTAGGCTCTGCTTCTAACTTGGGCCCAAATTGTAAAATGGTCTTATCTATTGGCGATTTCATCCCAATTCACATTCCAAGTGATATTCGGCATGCTAATTACATTGCCGGTTGCGAAATTGCATTATCTCTTATAGTTTCCGAGATATGGACTATCAATAATTTACACCTTAGGCTCTGCTTCTAACTTGGGCCCAAATTGTAAAATGGTCTTATCTATTGGCGATTTCGTTCCAATTCACATTCCAAGTAATATTCGGCATGCTAATTACATTGCCGGTTGCCAAATTGCATTATCTCTTATAGTTTCCGAGATATGGACTATCGATAATTTACACCTTAGGCTCTGCTTCTAACTTGGGCCCAAATTGTAAAATGGTCTTATCTATTGGCGATTTCGTTCCAATTCACATTCCAAGTAATATTCGGCATTCTAATTACATTGCCGGTTGCCAAATTGCATTATCTCTTATAGTTTCCGAGATATGGACTATCGATAATTTACACCTTAGGCTCTGCTTCTAACTTGGACCCAAATTGTAAAATGGTCTTATCTATTGGCGATTTCGTTCCAATTCACATTCCAAGTAATATTCGGCATGCTAATTACATTGCCGGTTGCCAAATTGCATTATCTCTTATAGTTTCCGAGATATGGACTATCGATAATTTACACCTTAGGCTCTGCTTCTAACTGGGGCCCAAATTGTAAAATGGTCTTATCTATTGGCGTTTTCGTTCCAATTCACATTCCAAGTAATATTCGGCATGCTAATTACATTGCCGGTTGCCAAATTGCATTATCTCTTATAGTTTCCGAGATATGGACTATCGATAATTTACACCTTAGGCTCTGCTTCTAACTTGGGCCCAAATTGTAAAATGGTCTTACCTATTGGCGATTTCGTTCCAATTCACATTCCAATTAATATTCGGCATGCTAATTACATTGCCGGTTGCCAAATTGCATTATCTCTTATAGTTTCCGAGATATGGACTATCGATAATTTACACCTTAGGCTCTGCTTCTAACTTGGGCCCAAATTGTAAAATGGTCTTATCTATTGGCGATTTCGTTCCAATTCACATTCCAAGTAATATTCGGCATGCTAATTACATTGCCGGTTGCCAAATTGCATTATCTCTTATAGTTTCCGAGATATGGACTATCGATAATTTACACCTTAGGCTCTGCTTCTAACTTGGGCCCAAATTGTAAAATGGTCTTACCTATTGGCGATTTCGTTCCAATTCCCATTCCAAGTAATATTCGGCATGCTAATTACATTGCCGGTTGCCAAATTGCATTATCTCTTATAGTTTCCGAGATATGGACTATCCATAATTTACACCTTAGGCTCTGCTTCTAACTTGGGCCCAAATTGTAAAATGGTCTTATCTATTGGCGATTTCGTTCCAATTCACATTCCAAGTAACATTCGGCATGCTAATTACATTGCCGGTTGCCAAACTGCATTATCTCTTATAGTTTCCGAGATATAGACTATCGATAATTTACACCTTAGGCTCTGCTTCTAACTTGGGCCCTAATTGTAAAATGGCCTTATCTATTGGCGATTTCATTCCAATTCACATTCCAAGTAACATTCGGCATGCTAATTACATTGCCGGTTGCCAAATTGCATTATCTCTTATAGTTTCCGAGATATGGACTATCGATAATTTACACCTTAGGCTCTGCTTCTAACTTGGGCCCTAATTGTAAAATGGCCTTATCTATTGGCGATTTCGTTCCAATTCACATTCCAAGTAATATTCGGCATGCTAATTACATTGCCGGTTGCCAAATTGCATTATCTCTTATAGTTTCCGAGATATGGACTATCGATAATTTACACCTTAGGCTCTGCTTCTAACTTGGGCCCGAATTGTAAAATGGTCTTACCTATTGGCGATTTCGTTCCAATTCACACTCCAAGTAATATTCGGCATGCTAATTACATTGCCGGTTGCGAAATTGCATTATCTCTTATAGTTTCCGAGATATGGACTATCAATAATTTACACCTTAGGCTCTGCTTCTAACTTGGGCCCAAATTGTAAAATGGTCTTATCTATTGGCGATTTCGTTCCAATTCACATTCCAAGTAATATTCGGCATGCTAATTACATTGCCGGTTGCCAAATTGCATTATCTCTTATAGTTTCCGAGATATAGACTATCGATAATTTACACCTTAGGCTATGCTTCTAACTTGGGCCCAAATCGTAAAATGGTCTTATCTATTGGCGATTTCGTTCCAATTCATATTCCAAGTAATATTCGGCATGCTAATTACATTGCCGGTTGCCAAATTGCATTATCTCTTATAGTTTCCGAGATATGGACTATCGATAATTTACACCTTAGGCTCTGCTTCTAACTTGGGCCCAAATTGTAAAATGGTCTTATCTATTGGCGATTTCGTTCCAATTCACATTCCAAGTAATATTCGGCATGCTAATTACATTGCCGGTTGCCAAATTGCATTAACTCTTATAGTTTCCGAGATATGGACTATCGATATTTTACACCTTAGGCTCTGCTTCTAACTTGGGCCCAAATTGTAAAATGGTCTTATCTATTGGCGATTTCGTTCCAATTCACATTCCAAGTAATATTCGGCATGCTAATTACATTGCCGGTTGCCAAATTGCATTATCTCTTATAGTTTCCGAGATATGGACTATCGATAATTTACACCATAGGCTCTGCTTATAACTTGGGCCCAAATTGTAAAATGGTCTTATCTATTGGCGATTTCGTTCCAACTCACATTCCAAGTAATATTCGGCATGCTAATTACATTGCCGGTTGCCAAATTGCATTATCTCTTATAGTTTCCGAGATATGGACTATCGATAATTTACACCTTAGGCTCTGCTTCTAACTTGGGCCCAAATTGTAAAATGGTCTTATCTATTGGCGATTTCGTTCCAATTCACATTCCAAGTAATATTCGGCATGCTAATTACATTGCCGGTTGCCAAATTGCATTATCTCTTATAGTTTCCGAGATATGGACTATCGATAATTTACACCTTAGGCTCTGCTTCTAACTTGGGCCCAAATTGTAAAATGGTCTTATCTATTGGCGATTTCGTTCCAATTCACATTCCAAGTAATATTCGGCATGCTAATTACATTGCCGGTTGCCAAATTGCATTACCTCTTATAGTTTCCGAGATATGGACTATCGATAATTTATACCTTAGGCTCTGCTTCTAACTTGGGCCCAAATGGTAAAATGGTCTTATCTATTGGCGATTACGTTCCAATTCACATTCCAAGTAATATTCGGCATGCTAATTACATTGCCGGTTGCCAAATTGCATTATCTCTTATAGTTTCCGAGATATGGACTATCGATAATTTACACCTTAGGCTCTGCTTCTAACTTGGGCCCAAATTGTAAAATGGTCTTATCTATTGGCGATTTCGTTCCAATTCACATTCCAAGTAATATTCGGCATGCTAATTACATTGCCGGTTGCCAAATTGCATTATCTCTTATAGTTTCCGAGATATGGACTATCGATAATTTACACCTTAGGCTCTGCTTCTAACTTGGGCCCAAATTGTAAAATGGTCTTATCTATTGGCGATTTCGTTCCAATTCACATTCCAAGTAATATTCGGCATGCTAATTACATTGCCGGTTGCCAAATTGCATTATCTCTTATAGTTTCCGAGATATGGACTATCAATAATTTACACCTTAAGCTCTGCTTCTAACTTGGGCCCAAATTGTAAAATGGTCTTATCTATTGGCGATTTCGTTCCAATTCACATTCCAAGTAATATTCTTCATGCTAATTACATTGCCGGTTGCCAAATTGAATTATCTCTTATAGTTTCCGAGATATGGACTATCGAAAATTTACACCTTAGGCTCTGCTTCTAACTTGGGCCCAAATTGTAAAATGGTCTTATCTATTGGCGATTTCGTTCCAATTCACATTCCAAGTAATATTCGGCATGCTAATTACATTGCCGGTTGCCAAATTGCATTATCTCTTATAGTTTCCGAGATATGGACTATCGATAATTTACACCTTAGGCTCTGCTTCTAACTTGGGCCCAAATTGTAAAATGGTCTTACCTATTGGCGATTTCGTTCCAATTCACATTCCAATTAATATTCGGCATGCTAATTACATTGCCGGTTGCCAAATTGCATTATCTCTTATAGTTTCCGAGATATGGACTATCGATAATTTACACCTTAGGCTCTGCTTCTAACTTGGGCCCAAATTGTAAAATGGTCTTATCTATTGGCGATTTCGTTCCAATTCACATTCCAAGTAATATTCGGCATGCTAATTACATTGCCGGTTGCCAAATTGCATTATCTCTTATAGTTTCCGAGATATGGACTATCGATAATTTAAACCTTAGGCTCTGCTTCTAACTTGGGCCCAAATTGTAAAATGGTCTTACCTATTGGCGATTTCGTTCTAATTCACATTCCGAGTAATATTCGGCATGCTAATTACATTGCCGGTTGCCAAATTGCATTATCTCTTATAGTTTCCGAGATATGGACTATCAATAATTTACACCTTAGGCTCTGCTTCTAACTTGGGCCCAAATTGTAAAATGGTCTTATCTATTGGCGATTTCGTTCCAATTCACATTCCAAGTAACATTCGGCATGCTAATTACATTGCCGGTTGCCAAATTGCATTATCTCTTATAGTTTCCGAGATATGGACTATCGATAATTTACACCTTAGGCTCTGCTTCTAACTTGGGCCCTAATTGTAAAATGGCCTTATCTATTGGCGATTTCGTTCCAATTCACATTCCAAGTAATATTCGGCATGCTAATTACATTGCCGGTTGCCAAATTGCATTATCTCTTATAGTTTCCGAGATATGGACTATCGAAAATTTACACCTTAGGCTCTGCTTCTAACTTGGGCCCAAATTGTAAAATGGTCTTACCTATTGGCGATTTCGTTCCAATTCACACTCCAAGTAATATTCGGCATGCTAATTACATTGCCGGTTGCGAAATTGCATTATCTCTTATAGTTTCCGAGATATGGACTATCAATAATTTACACCTTAGGCTCTGCTTCTAACTTGGGCCCAAATTGTAAAATGGTCTTATCTATTGGCGATTTCGTTCCAATTCACATTCCAAGTAATATTCGGCATGCTAATTACATTGCCGGTTGCCAAATTGCATTATCTCTTATAGTTTCCGAGATATGGACTATCGATAATTTACACCTTAGGCTCTGCTTCTAACTTGGGCCCAAATCGTAAAATGGTCTTATCTATTGGCGATTTCGTTCCAATTCACGTTCCAAGTAATATTCGGCATGCTAATTACATTGCCGGTTGCCAAATTGCATTATCTCTTATAGTTTCCGAGATATGGACTATCGATAATTTACACCTTAGGCTCTGCTTCTAACTTAGGCCCAAATTGTAAAATGGTCTTATCTATTGGCGATTTCGTTCCAATTCACATTCCAAGTAATATTCGGCATGCTAATTACATTGTCGGTTGCCAAATTGCATTAACTCTTATAGTTTCCGAGATATGGACTATCGATATTTTACACCTTAGGCTCTGCTTCTAACTTGGGCCCAAATTGTAAAATGGTCTTATCTATTGGCGATTTCGTTCCAATTCACATTCCAAGTAATATTCGGCATGCTAATTACATTGCCGGTTGCCAAATTGCATTATCTCTTATAGTTTCCGAGATATGGACTATCGATAATTTACACCATAGGCTCTGCTTATAACTTGGGCCCAAATTGTAAAATGGTCTTATCTATTGGCGATTTCGTTCCAACTCACATTCCAAGTAATATTCGGCATGCTAATTACATTGCCGGTTGCCAAATTGCATTATCTCTTATAGTTTCCGAGATATGGACTATCGATAATTTACACCTTAGGCTCTGCTTCTAACTTGGGCCCAAATTGTAAAATGGTCTTATCTATTGGCGATTTCGTTCCAATTCACAATCCAAGTAATATTCGGCATGCTAATTACATTGCCGGTTGCCAAATTGCATTATCTCTTATAGTTTCCGAGATATGGACTATCGATAATTTACACCTTAGGCTCTGCTTCTAACTTGGGCCCAAATTGTAAAATGGTCTTATCTATTGGCGATTTCGTTCCAATTCACATTCCAAGTAATATTCGGCATGCTAATTACATTGCCGGTTGCCAAATTGCATTATCTCTTATAGTTTCCGAGATATGGACTATCGATAATTTACATCTTAGGCTCTGCTTCTAACTTGGGCCCAAATTGTAAAATGGTCTTATCTATTGGCGATTTCGTTCCAATTCACATTCCAAGTAATATTCGGCATGCTAATTACATTTCCGGTTGCCAAATTGCATTATCTCTTATAGTTTCCGAGATATGGACTATCGATAATTTACACCTTAGGCTCTGCTTCTAACTTGGGCCCAAATTGTAAAATGGTCTTATCTATTGGCGATTTCATCCCAATTCACATTCCAAGTGATATTCGGCATGCTAATTACATTGCCGGTTGCGAAATTGCATTATCTCTTATAGTTTCCGAGATATGGACTATCAATAATTTACACCTTAGGCTCTGCTTCTAACTTGGGCCCAAATTGTAAAATGGTCTTATCTATTGGCGATTTCGTTCCAATTCACATTCCAAGTAATATTCGGCATGCTAATTACATTGCCGGTTGCCAAATTGCATTATCTCTTATAGTTTCCGAGATATGGACTATCGATAATTTACACCTTAGGCTCTGCTTCTAACTTGGGCCCAAATTGTAAAATGGTCTTATCTATTGGCGATTTCGTTCCAATTCACATTCCAAGTAATATTCGGCATTCTAATTACATTGCCGGTTGCCAAATTGCATTATCTCTTATAGTTTCCGAGATATGGACTATCGATAATTTACACCTTAGGCTCTGCTTCTAACTTGGGCCCAAATTGTAAAATGGTCTTATCTATTGGCGATTTCGTTCCAATTCACATTCCAAGTAATATTCGGCATGCTAATTACATTGCCGGTTGCCAAATTGCATTATCTCTTATAGTTTCCGAGATATGGACTATCGATAATTTACACCTTAGGCTCTGCTTCTAACTGGGGCCCAAATTGTAAAATGGTCTTATCTATTGGCGTTTTCGTTCCAATTCACATTCCAAGTAATATTCGGCATGCTAATTACATTGCCGGTTGCCAAATTGCATTATCTCTTATAGTTTCCGAGATATGGACTATCGATAATTTACACCTTAGGCTCTGCTTCTAACTTGGGCCCAAATTGTAAAATGGTCTTATCTATTGGCGATTTCATCCCAATTCACATTCCAAGTGATATTCGGCATGCTAATTACATTGCCGGTTGCGAAATTGCATTATCTCTTATAGTTTCCGAGATATGGACTATCGATATTTTACACCTTAGGCTCTGCTTCTAACTTGGGCCCAAATTGTAAAATGGTCTTATCTATTGGCGATTTCGTTCCAATTCACATTCCAAGTAATATTCGGCATGCTAATTACATTGCCGGTTGCCAAATTGCATTATCTCTTATAGTTTCCGAGATATGGACTATCGATAATTTACACCATAGGCTCTGCTTATAACTTGGGCCCAAATTGTAAAATGGTCTTATCTATTGGCGATTTCGTTCCAACTCACATTCCAAGTAATATTCGGCATGCTAATTACATTGCCGGTTGCCAAATTGCATTATCTCTTATAGTTTCCGAGATATGGACTATCGATAATTTACACCTTAGGCTCTGCTTCTAACTTGGGCCCAAATTGTAAAATGGTCTTATCTATTGGCGATTTCGTTCCAATTCACATTCCAAGTAATATTCGGCATGCTAATTACATTGCCGGTTGCCAAATTGCATTATCTCTTATAGTTTCCGAGATATGGACTATCGATAATTTACACCTTAGGCTCTGCTTCTAACTTGGGCCCAAATTGTAAAATGGTCTTATCTATTGGCGATTTCGTTCCAATTCACATTCCAAGTAATATTCGGCATGCTAATTACATTGCCGGTTGCCAAATTGCATTACCTCTTATAGTTTCCGAGATATGGACTATCGATAATTTATACCTTAGGCTCTGCTTCTAACTTGGGCCCAAATGGTAAAATGGTCTTATCTATTGGCGATTACGTTCCAATTCACATTCCAAGCAATATTCGGCATGCTAATTACATTGCCGGTTGCCAAATTGCATTATCTCTTATAGTTTCCGAGATATGGACTATCGATAATTTACACCTTAGGCTCTGCTTCTAACTTGGGCCCAAATTGTAAAATGGTCTTATCTATTGGCGATTTCGTTCCAATTCACATTCCAAGTAATATTCGGCATGCTAATTACATTGCCGGTTGCCAAATTGCATTATCTCTTATAGTTTCCGAGATATGGACTATCGATAATTTACACCTTAGGCTCTGCTTCTAACTTGGGCCCAAATTGTAAAATGGTCTTATCTATTGGCGATTTCGTTCCAATTCACATTCCAAGTAATATTCGGCATGCTAATTACATTGCCGGTTGCCAAATTGCATTATCTCTTATAGTTTCCGAGATATGGACTATCAATAATTTACACCTTAAGCTCTGCTTCTAACTTGGGCCCAAATTGTAAAATGGTCTTATCTATTGGCGATTTCGTTCCAATTCACATTCCAAGTAATATTCGGCATGCTAATTACATTTCCGGTTGCCAAATTGAATTATCTCTTATAGTTTCCGAGATATGGACTATCGAAAATTTACACCTTAGGCTCTGCTTCTAACTTGGGCCCAAATTGTAAAATGGTCTTATCTATTGGCGATTTCGTTCCAATTCACATTCCAAGTAATATTCGGCATGCTAATTACATTGCCGGTTGCCAAATTGCATTATCTCTTATAGTTTCCGAGATATGGACTATCGATAATTTACACCTTAGGCTCTGCTTCTAACTTGGGCCCAAATTGTAAAATGGTCTTACCTATTGGCGATTTCGTTCCAATTCACATTCCAATTAATATTCGGCATGCTAATTACATTGCAGGTTGCCAAATTGCATTATCTCTTATAGTTTCCGAGATATGGACTATCGATAATTTACACCTTAGGCTCTGCTTCTAACTTGGGCCCAAATTGTAAAATGGTCTTATCTATTGGCGATTTCGTTCCAATTCACATTCCAAGTAATATTCGGCATGCTAATTACATTGCCGGTTGCCAAATTGCATTATCTCTTATAGTTTCCGAGATATGGACTATCGATAATTTAAACCTTAGGCTCTGCTTCTAACTTGGGCCCAAATTGTAAAATGGTCTTACCTATTGGCGATTTCGTTCTAATTCACATTCCGAGTAATATTCGGCATGCTAATTACATTGCCGGTTGCCAAATTGCATTATCTCTTATAGTTTCCGAGATATGGACTATCAATAATTTACACCTTAGGCTCTGCTTCTAACTTGGGCCCAAATTGTAAAATGGTCTTATCTATTGGCGATTTCGTTCCAATTCACATTCCAAGTAACATTCGGCATGCTAATTACATTGCCGGTTGCCAAATTGCGTTATCTCTTATAGTTTCCGAGATATGGACTATCGATAATTTACACCTTAGGCTCTGCTTCTAACTTGGGCCCTAATTGTAAAATGGCCTTATCTATTGGCGATTTCGTTCCAATTCACATTCCAAGTAATATTCGGCATGCTAATTACATTGCCGGTTGCCAAATTGCATTATCTCTTATAGTTTCCGAGATATGGACTATCGAAAATTTACACCTTAGGCTCTGCTTCTAACTTGGGCCCAAATTGTAAAATGGTCTTACCTATTGGCGATTTCGTTCCAATTCACACTCCAAGTAATATTCGGCATGCTAATTACATTGCCGGTTGCGAAATTGCATTATCTCTTATAGTTTCCGAGATATGGACTATCAATAATTTACACCTTAGGCTCTGCTTCTAACTTGGGCCCAAATTGTAAAATGGTCTTATCTATTGGCGATTTCGTTCCAATTCACATTCCAAGTAATATTCGGCATGCTAATTACATTGCCGGTTGCCAAATTGCATTATCTCTTATAGTTTCCGAGATATGGACTATCGATAATTTACACCTTAGGCTCTGCTTCTAACTTGGGCCCAAATCGTAAAATGGTCTTATCTATTGGCGATTTCGTTCCAATTCACGTTCCAAGTAATATTCGGCATGCTAATTACATTGCCGGTTGCCAAATTGCATTATCTCTTATAGTTTCCGAGATATGGACTATCGATAATTTACACCTTAGGCTCTGCTTCTAACTTAGGCCCAAATTGTAAAATGGTCTTATCTATTGGCGATTTCGTTCCAATTCACATTCCAAGTAATATTCGGCATGCTAATTACATTGTCGGTTGCCAAATTGCATTAACTCTTATAGTTTCCGAGATATGGACTATCGATATTTTACACCTTAGGCTCTGCTTCTAACTTGGGCCCAAATTGTAAAATGGTCTTATCTATTGGCGATTTCGTTCCAATTCACATTCCAAGTAATATTCGGCATGCTAATTACATTGCCGGTTGCCAAATTGCATTATCTCTTATAGTTTCCGAGATATGGACTATCGATAATTTACACCATAGGCTCTGCTTATAACTTGGGCCCAAATTGTAAAATGGTCTTATCTATTGGCGATTTCGTTCCAACTCACATTCCAAGTAATATTCGGCATGCTAATTACATTGCCGGTTGCCAAATTGCATTATCTCTTATAGTTTCCGAGATATGGACTATCGATAATTTACACCTTAGGCTCTGCTTCTAACTTGGGCCCAAATTGTAAAATGGTCTTATCTATTGGCGATTTCGTTCCAATTCACATTCCAAGTAATATTCGGCATGCTAATTACATTGCCGGTTGCCAAATTGCATTATCTCTTATAGTTTCCGAGATATGGACTATCGATAATTTACACCTTAGGCTCTGCTTCTAACTTGGGCCCAAATTGTAAAATGGTCTTATCTATTGGCGATTTCGTTCCAATTCACATTCCAAGTAATATTCGGCATGCTAATTACATTGCCGGTTGCCAAATTGCATTATCTCTTATAGTTTCCGAGATATGGACTATCGATAATTTACATCTTAGGCTCTGCTTCTAACTTGGGCCCAAATTGTAAAATGGTCTTATCTATTGGCGATTTCGTTCCAATTCACATTCCAAGTAATATTCGGCATGCTAATTACATTTCCGGTTGCCAAATTGCATTATCTCTTATAGTTTCCGAGATATGGACTATCGATAATTTACACCTTAGGCTCTGCTTCTAACTTGGGCCCAAATTGTAAAATGGTCTTATCTATTGGCGATTTCATCCCAATTCACATTCCAAGTGATATTCGGCATGCTAATTACATTGCCGGTTGCGAAATTGCATTATCTCTTATAGTTTCCGAGATATGGACTATCAATAATTTACACCTTAGGCTCTGCTTCTAACTTGGGCCCAAATTGTAAAATGGTCTTATCTATTGGCGATTTCGTTCCAATTCACATTCCAAGTAATATTCGGCATGCTAATTACATTGCCGGTTGCCAAATTGCATTATCTCTTATAGTTTCCGAGATATGGACTATCGATAATTTACACCTTAGGCTCTGCTTCTAACTTGGGCCCAAATTGTAAAATGGTCTTATCTATTGGCGATTTCGTTCCAATTCACATTCCAAGTAATATTCGGCATTCTAATTACATTGCCGGTTGCCAAATTGCATTATCTCTTATAGTTTCCGAGATATGGACTATCGATAATTTACACCTTAGGCTCTGCTTCTAACTTGGGCCCAAGTTGTAAAATGGTCTTATCTATTGGCGATTTCGTTCCAATTCACATTCCAAGTAATATTCGGCATGCTAATTACATTGCCGGTTGCCAAATTGCATTATCTCTTATAGTTTCCGAGATATGGACTATCGATAATTTACACCTTAGGCTCTGCTTCTAACTGGGGCCCAAATTGTAAAATGGTCTTATCTATTGGCGTTTTCGTTCCAATTCACATTCCAAGTAATATTCGGCATGCTAATTACATTGCCGGTTGCCAAATTGCATTATCTCTTATAGTTTCCGAGATATGGACTATCGATAATTTACACCTTAGGCTCTGCTTCTAACTTGGGCCCAAATTGTAAAATGGTCTTATCTATTGGCGATTTCATCCCAATTCACATTCCAAGTGATATTCGGCATGCTAATTACATTGCCGGTTGCGAAATTGCATTATCTCTTATAGTTTCCGAGATATGGACTATCAATAATTTACACCTTAGGCTCTGCTTCTAACTTGGGCCCAAATTGTAAAATGGTCTTATCTATTGGCGATTTCGTTCCAATTCACATTCCAAGTAATATTCGGCATGCTAATTACATTGCCGGTTGCCAAATTGCATTATCTCTTATAGTTTCCGAGATATGGACTATCGATAATTTACACCTTAGGCTCTGCTTCTAACTTGGGCCCAAATTGTAAAATGGTCTTATCTATTGGCGATTTCGTTCCAATTCACATTCCAAGTAATATTCGGCATTCTAATTACATTGCCGGTTGCCAAATTGCATTATCTCTTATAGTTTCCGAGATATGGACTATCGATAATTTACACCTTAGGCTCTGCTTCTAACTTGGGCCCAAATTGTAAAATGGTCTTATCTATTGGCGATTTCGTTCCAATTCACATTCCAAGTAATATTCGGCATGCTAATTACATTGCCGGTTGCCAAATTGCATTATCTCTTATAGTTTCCGAGATATGGACTATCGATAATTTACACCTTAGGCTCTGCTTCTAACTGGGGCCCAAATTGTAAAATGGTCTTATCTATTGGCGTTTTCGTTCCAATTCACATTCCAAGTAATATTCGGCATGCTAATTACATTGCCGGTTGCCAAATTGCATTATCTCTTATAGTTTCCGAGATATGGACTATCGATAATTTACACCTTAGGCTCTGCTTCTAACTTGGGCCCAAATTGTAAAATGGTCATACCTATTGGCGATTTCGTTCCAATTCACATTCCAATTAATATTCGGCATGCTAATTACATTGCCGGTTGCCAAATTGCATTATCTCTTATAGTTTCCGAGATATGGACTATCGATAATTTACACCTTAGGCTCTGCTTCTAACTTGGGCCCAAATTGTAAAATGGTCTTATCTATTGGCGATTTCGTTCCAATTCACATTCCAAGTAATATTCGGCATGCTAATTACATTGCCGGTTGCCAAATTGCATTATCTCTTATAGTTTCCGAGATATGGACTATCGATAATTTACACCTTAGGCTCTGCTTCTAACTTGGGCCCAAATTGTAAAATGGTCTTACCTATTGGCGATTTCGTTCCAATTCACATTCCAAGTAATATTCGGCATGCTAATTACATCGCCGGTTGCCAAATTGCATTATCTCTTATAGTTTCCGAGATATGGACTATCCATAATTTACACCTTAGGCTCTGCTTCTAACTTGGGCCCAAATTGTAAAATGGTCTTATCTATTGGCGATTTCGTTCCAATTCACATTCCAAGTAATATTCGGCATGCTAATTACATTGCCGGTTGCCAAATTGCATTACCTCTTATAGTTTCCGAGATATGGACTATCGATAATTTACACCTTAGGCTCTGCTTCTAACTTGGGCCCAAATTGTAAAATGGTCTTATCTATTGGCGATTTCGTTCCAATTCACATTCCAAGTAATATTCGGCATGCTAATTACATTGCCGGTTGCCAAATTGCATTATCTCTTATAGTTTCCGAGATATGGACTATCGATAATTTACACCTTAGGCTCTGCTTCTAACTTGGGCCCAAATTGTAAAATGGTCTTATCTATTGGCGATTTCGTTCCAATTCACATTCCAAGTAATATTCGGCATGCTAATTACATTGCCGGTTGCCAAATTGCATTATCTCTTATAGTTTCCGAGATATGGACTATCAATAATTTACACCTTAAGCTCTGCTTCTAACTTGGGCCCAAATTGTAAAATGGTCTTATCTATTGGCGATTTCGTTCCAATTCACATTCCAAGTAATATTCTTCATGCTAATTACATTGCCGGTTGCCAAATTGAATTATCTCTTATAGTTTCCGAGATATGGACTATCGAAAATTTACACCTTAGGCTCTGCTTCTAACTTGGGCCCAAATTGTAAAATGGTCTTATCTATTGGCGATTTCGTTCCAATTCACATTCCAAGTAATATTCGGCATGCTAATTACATTGCCGGTTGCCAAATTGCATTATCTCTTATAGTTTCCGAGATATGGACTATCGATAATTTACACCTTAGGCTCTGCTTCTAACTTGGGCCCAAATTGTAAAATGGTCTTACCTATTGGCGATTTCGTTCCAATTCACATTCCAATTAATATTCGGCATGCTAATTACATTGCCGGTTGCCAAATTGCATTATCTCTTATAGTTTCCGAGATATGGACTATCGATAATTTACACCTTAGGCTCTGCTTCTAACTTGGGCCCAAATTGTAAAATGGTCTTATCTATTGGCGATTTCGTTCCAATTCACATTCCAAGTAATATTCGGCATGCTAATTACATTGCCGGTTGCCAAATTGCATTATCTCTTATAGTTTCCGAGATATGGACTATCGATAATTTAAACCTTAGGCTCTGCTTCTAACTTGGGCCCAAATTGTAAAATGGTCTTACCTATTGGCGATTTCGTTCTAATTCACATTCCGAGTAATATTCGGCATGCTAATTACATTGCCGGTTGCCAAATTGCATTATCTCTTATAGTTTCCGAGATATGGACTATCAATAATTTACACCTTAGGCTCTGCTTCTAACTTGGGCCCAAATTGTAAAATGGTCTTATCTATTGGCGATTTCGTTCCAATTCACATTCCAAGTAACATTCGGCATGCTAATTACATTGCCGGTTGCCAAATTGCATTATCTCTTATAGTTTCCGAGATATGGACTATCGATAATTTACACCTTAGGCTCTGCTTCTAACTTGGGCCCTAATTGTAAAATGGCCTTATCTATTGGCGATTTCGTTCCAATTCACATTCCAAGTAATATTCGGCATGCTAATTACATTGCCGGTTGCCAAATTGCATTATCTCTTATAGTTTCCGAGATATGGACTATCGAAAATTTACACCTTAGGCTCTGCTTCTAACTTGGGCCCAAATTGTAAAATGGTCTTACCTATTGGCGATTTCGTTCCAATTCACACTCCAAGTAATATTCGGCATGCTAATTACATTGCCGGTTGCGAAATTGCATTATCTCTTATAGTTTCCGAGATATGGACTATCAATAATTTACACCTTAGGCTCTGCTTCTAACTTGGGCCCAAATTGTAAAATGGTCTTATCTATTGGCGATTTCGTTCCAATTCACATTCCAAGTAATATTCGGCATGCTAATTACATTGCCGGTTGCCAAATTGCATTATCTCTTATAGTTTCCGAGATATGGACTATCGATAATTTACACCTTAGGCTCTGCTTCTAACTTGGGCCCAAATCGTAAAATGGTCTTATCTATTGGCGATTTCGTTCCAATTCACGTTCCAAGTAATATTCGGCATGCTAATTACATTGCCGGTTGCCAAATTGCATTATCTCTTATAGTTTCCGAGATATGGACTATCGATAATTTACACCTTAGGCTCTGCTTCTAACTTAGGCCCAAATTGTAAAATGGTCTTATCTATTGGCGATTTCGTTCCAATTCACATTCCAAGTAATATTCGGCATGCTAATTACATTGTCGGTTGCCAAATTGCATTAACTCTTATAGTTTCCGAGATATGGACTATCGATATTTTACACCTTAGGCTCTGCTTCTAACTTGGGCCCAAATTGTAAAATGGTCTTATCTATTGGCGATTTCGTTCCAATTCACATTCCAAGTAATATTCGGCATGCTAATTACATTGCCGGTTGCCAAATTGCATTATCTCTTATAGTTTCCGAGATATGGACTATCGATAATTTACACCATAGGCTCTGCTTATAACTTGGGCCCAAATTGTAAAATGGTCTTATCTATTGGCGATTTCGTTCCAACTCACATTCCAAGTAATATTCGGCATGCTAATTACATTGCCGGTTGCCAAATTGCATTATCTCTTATAGTTTCCGAGATATGGACTATCGATAATTTACACCTTAGGCTCTGCTTCTAACTTGGGCCCAAATTGTAAAATGGTCTTATCTATTGGCGATTTCGTTCCAATTCACAATCCAAGTAATATTCGGCATGCTAATTACATTGCCGGTTGCCAAATTGCATTATCTCTTATAGTTTCCGAGATATGGACTATCGATAATTTACACCTTAGGCTCTGCTTCTAACTTGGGCCCAAATTGTAAAATGGTCTTATCTATTGGCGATTTCGTTCCAATTCACATTCCAAGTAATATTCGGCATGCTAATTACATTGCCGGTTGCCAAATTGCATTATCTCTTATAGTTTCCGAGATATGGACTATCGATAATTTACATCTTAGGCTCTGCTTCTAACTTGGGCCCAAATTGTAAAATGGTCTTATCTATTGGCGATTTCGTTCCAATTCACATTCCAAGTAATATTCGGCATGCTAATTACATTTCCGGTTGCCAAATTGCATTATCTCTTATAGTTTCCGAGATATGGACTATCGATAATTTACACCTTAGGCTCTGCTTCTAACTTGGGCCCAAATTGTAAAATGGTCTTATCTATTGGCGATTTCATCCCAATTCACATTCCAAGTGATATTCGGCATGCTAATTACATTGCCGGTTGCGAAATTGCATTATCTCTTATAGTTTCCGAGATATGGACTATCAATAATTTACACCTTAGGCTCTGCTTCTAACTTGGGCCCAAATTGTAAAATGGTCTTATCTATTGGCGATTTCGTTCCAATTCACATTCCAAGTAATATTCGGCATGCTAATTACATTGCCGGTTGCCAAATTGCATTATCTCTTATAGTTTCCGAGATATGGACTATCGATAATTTACACCTTAGGCTCTGCTTCTAACTTGGGCCCAAATTGTAAAATGGTCTTATCTATTGGCGATTTCGTTCCAATTCACATTCCATGTAATATTCGGCATTCTAATTACATTGCCGGTTGCCAAATTGCATTATCTCTTATAGTTTCCAAGATATGGACTATCGATAATTTACACCTTAGGCTCTGCTTCTAACTTGGGCCCAAATTGTAAAATGGTCTTATCTATTGGCGATTTCGTTCCAATTCACATTCCAAGTAATATTCGGCATGCTAATTACATTGCCGGTTGCCAAATTGCATTATCTCTTATAGTTTCCGAGATATGGACTATCGATAATTTACACCTTAGGCTCTGCTTCTAACTGGGGCCCAAATTGTAAAATGGTCTTATCTATTGGCGTTTTCGTTCCAATTCACATTCCAAGTAATATTCGGCATGCTAATTACATTGCCGGTTGCCAAATTGCATTATCTCTTATAGTTTCCGAGATATGGACTATCGATAATTTACACCTTAGGCTCTGCTTCTAACTTGGGCCCAAATTGTAAAATGGTCTTATCTATTGGCGATTTCGTTCCAATTCACATTCCAAGTAATATTCGGCATGCTAATTACATTGCCGGTTGCCAAATTGCATTATCTCTTATAGTTTCCGAGATATGGACTATCGATAATTTACACCTTAGGCTCTGCTTCTAACTGGGGCCCAAATTGTAAAATGGTCTTATCTATTGGCGTTTTCGTTCCAATTCACATTCCAAGTAATATTCGGCATGCTAATTACATTGCCGGTTGCCAAATTGCATTATCTCTTATAGTTTCCGAGATATGGACTATCGATAATTTACACCTTAGGCTCTGCTTCTAACTTGGGCCCAAATTGTAAAATGGTCTTATCTATTGGCGATTTCATCCCAATTCACATTCCAAGTGATATTCGGCATGCTAATTACATTGCCGGTTGCGAAATTGCATTATCTCTTATAGTTTCCGAGATATGGACTATCAATAATTTACACCTTAGGCTCTGCTTCTAACTTGGGCCCAAATTGTAAAATGGTCTTATCTATTGGCGATTTCGTTCCAATTCACATTCCAAGTAATATTCGGCATGCTAATTACATTGCCGGTTGCCAAATTGCATTATCTCTTATAGTTTCCGAGATATGGACTATCGATAATTTACACCTTAGGCTCTGCTTCTAACTTGGGCCCAAATTGTAAAATGGTCTTATCTATTGGCGATTTCGTTCCAATTCACATTCCAAGTAATATTCGGCATTCTAATTACATTGCCGGTTGCCAAATTGCATTATCTCTTATAGTTTCCGAGATATGGACTATCGATAATTTACACCTTAGGCTCTGCTTCTAACTTGGGCCCAAATTGTAAAATGGTCTTATCTATTGGCGATTTCGTTCCAATTCACATTCCAAGTAATATTCGGCATGCTAATTACATTGCCGGTTGCCAAATTGCATTATCTCTTATAGTTTCCGAGATATGGACTATCGATAATTTACACCTTAGGCTCTGCTTCTAACTGGGGCCCAAATTGTAAAATGGTCTTATCTATTGGCGTTTTCGTTCCAATTCACATTCCAAGTAATATTCGGCATGCTAATTACATTGCCGGTTGCCAAATTGCATTATCTCTTATAGTTTCCGAGATATGGACTATCGATAATTTACACCTTAGGCTCTGCTTCTAACTTGGGCCCAAATTGTAAAATGGTCATACCTATTGGCGATTTCGTTCCAATTCACATTCCAATTAATATTCGGCATGCTAATTACATTGCCGGTTGCCAAATTGCATTATCTCTTATAGTTTCCGAGATATGGACTATCGATAATTTACACCTTAGGCTCTGCTTCTAACTTGGGCCCAAATTGTAAAATGGTCTTATCTATTGGCGATTTCGTTCCAATTCACATTCCAAGTAATATTCGGCATGCTAATTACATTGCCGGTTGCCAAATTGCATTATCTCTTATAGTTTCCGAGATATGGACTATCGATAATTTACACCTTAGGCTCTGCTTCTAACTTGGGCCCAAATTGTAAAATGGTCTTACCTATTGGCGATTTCGTTCCAATTCACATTCCAAGTAATATTCGGCATGCTAATTACATCGCCGGTTGCCAAATTGCATTATCTCTTATAGTTTCCGAGATATGGACTATCCATAATTTACACCTTAGGCTCTGCTTCTAACTTGGGCCCAAATTGTAAAATGGTCTTATCTATTGGCGATTTCGTTCCAATTCACATTCCAAGTAATATTCGGCATGCTAATTACATTGCCGGTTGCCAAATTGCATTACCTCTTATAGTTTCCGAGATATGGACTATCGATAATTTACACCTTAGGCTCTGCTTCTAACTTGGGCCCAAATTGTAAAATGGTCTTATCTATTGGCGATTTCGTTCCAATTCACATTCCAAGTAATATTCGGCATGCTAATTACATTGCCGGTTGCCAAATTGCATTATCTCTTATAGTTTCCGAGATATGGACTATCGATAATTTACACCTTAGGCTCTGCTTCTAACTTGGGCCCAAATTGTAAAATGGTCTTATCTATTGGCGATTTCGTTCCAATTCACATTCCAAGTAATATTCGGCATGCTAATTACATTGCCGGTTGCCAAATTGCATTATCTCTTATAGTTTCCGAGATATGGACTATCAATAATTTACACCTTAAGCTCTGCTTCTAACTTGGGCCCAAATTGTAAAATGGTCTTATCTATTGGCGATTTCGTTCCAATTCACATTCCAAGTAATATTCTTCATGCTAATTACATTGCCGGTTGCCAAATTGAATTATCTCTTATAGTTTCCGAGATATGGACTATCGAAAATTTACACCTTAGGCTCTGCTTCTAACTTGGGCCCAAATTGTAAAATGGTCTTATCTATTGGCGATTTCGTTCCAATTCACATTCCAAGTAATATTCGGCATGCTAATTACATTGCCGGTTGCCAAATTGCATTATCTCTTATAGTTTCCGAGATATGGACTATCGATAATTTACACCTTAGGCTCTGCTTCTAACTTGGGCCCAAATTGTAAAATGGTCTTACCTATTGGCGATTTCGTTCCAATTCACATTCCAATTAATATTCGGCATGCTAATTACATTGCCGGTTGCCAAATTGCATTATCTCTTATAGTTTCCGAGATATGGACTATCGATAATTTACACCTTAGGCTCTGCTTCTAACTTGGGCCCAAATAGTAAAATGGTCTTATCTATTGGCGATTTCGTTCCAATTCACATTCCAAGTAATATTCGGCATGCTAATTACATTGCCGGTTGCCAAATTGCATTATCTCTTATAGTTTCCGAGATATGGACTATCGATAATTTAAACCTTAGGCTCTGCTTCTAACTTGGGCCCAAATTGTAAAATGGTCTTACCTATTGGCGATTTCGTTCTAATTCACATTCCGAGTAATATTCGGCATGCTAATTACATTGCCGGTTGCCAAATTGCATTATCTCTTATAGTTTCCGAGATATGGACTATCAATAATTTACACCTTAGGCTCTGCTTCTAACTTGGGCCCAAATTGTAAAATGGTCTTATCTATTGGCGATTTCGTTCCAATTCACATTCCAAGTAACATTCGGCATGCTAATTACATTGCCGGTTGCCAAATTGCATTATCTCTTATAGTTTCCGAGATATGGACTATCGATAATTTACACCTTAGGCTCTGCTTCTAACTTGGGCCCTAATTGTAAAATGGCCTTATCTATTGGCGATTTCGTTCCAATTCACATTCCAAGTAATATTCGGCATGCTAATTACATTGCCGGTTGCCAAATTGCATTATCTCTTATAGTTTCCGAGATATGGACTATCGAAAATTTACACCTTAGGCTCTGCTTCTAACTTGGGCCCAAATTGTAAAATGGTCTTACCTATTGGCGATTTCGTTCCAATTCACACTCCAAGTAATATTCGGCATGCTAATTACATTGCCGGTTGCGAAATTGCATTATCTCTTATAGTTTCCGAGATATGGACTATCAATAATTTACACCTTAGGCTCTGCTTCTAACTTGGGCCCAAATTGTAAAATGGTCTTATCTATTGGCGATTTCGTTCCAATTCACATTCCAAGTAATATTCGGCATGCTAATTACATTGCCGGTTGCCAAATTGCATTATCTCTTATAGTTTCCGAGATATGGACTATCGATAATTTACACCTTAGGCTCTGCTTCTAACTTGGGCCCAAATCGTAAAATGGTCTTATCTATTGGCGATTTCGTTCCAATTCACGTTCCAAGTAATATTCGGCATGCTAATTACATTGCCGGTTGCCAAATTGCATTATCTCTTATAGTTTCCGAGATATGGACTATCGATAATTTACACCTTAGGCTCTGCTTCTAACTTAGGCCCAAATTGTAAAATGGTCTTATCTATTGGCGATTTCGTTCCAATTCACATTCCAAGTAATATTCGGCATGCTAATTACATTGTCGGTTGCCAAATTGCATTAACTCTTATAGTTTCCGAGATATGGACTATCGATATTTTACACCTTAGGCTCTGCTTCTAACTTGGGCCCAAATTGTAAAATGGTCTTATCTATTGGCGATTTCGTTCCAATTCACATTCCAAGTAATATTCGGCATGCTAATTACATTGCCGGTTGCCAAATTGCATTATCTCTTATAGTTTCCGAGATATGGACTATCGATAATTTACACCATAGGCTCTGCTTATAACTTGGGCCCAAATTGTAAAATGGTCTTATCTATTGGCGATTTCGTTCCAACTCACATTCCAAGTAATATTCGGCATGCTAATTACATTGCCGGTTGCCAAATTGCATTATCTCTTATAGTTTCCGAGATATGGACTATCGATAATTTACACCTTAGGCTCTGCTTCTAACTTGGGCCCAAATTGTAAAATGGTCTTATCTATTGGCGATTTCGTTCCAATTCACAATCCAAGTAATATTCGGCATGCTAATTACATTGCCGGTTGCCAAATTGCATTATCTCTTATAGTTTCCGAGATATGGACTATCGATAATTTACACCTTAGGCTCTGCTTCTAACTTGGGCCCAAATTGTAAAATGGTCTTATCTATTGGCGATTTCGTTCCAATTCACATTCCAAGTAATATTCGGCATGCTAATTACATTGCCGGTTGCCAAATTGCATTATCTCTTATAGTTTCCGAGATATGGACTATCGATAATTTACATCTTAGGCTCTGCTTCTAACTTGGGCCCAAATTGTAAAATGGTCTTATCTATTGGCGATTTCGTTCCAATTCACATTCCAAGTAATATTCGGCATGCTAATTACATTTCCGGTTGCCAAATTGCATTATCTCTTATAGTTTCCGAGATATGGACTATCGATAATTTACACCTTAGGCTCTGCTTCTAACTTGGGCCCAAATTGTAAAATGGTCTTATCTATTGGCGATTTCATCCCAATTCACATTCCAAGTGATATTCGGCATGCTAATTACATTGCCGGTTGCGAAATTGCATTATCTCTTATAGTTTCCGAGATATGGACTATCAATAATTTACACCTTAGGCTCTGCTTCTAACTTGGGCCCAAATTGTAAAATGGTCTTATCTATTGGCGATTTCGTTCCAATTCACATTCCAAGTAATATTCGGCATGCTAATTACATTGCCGGTTGCCAAATTGCATTATCTCTTATAGTTTCCGAGATATGGACTATCGATAATTTACACCTTAGGCTCTGCTTCTAACTTGGGCCCAAATTGTAAAATGGTCTTATCTATTGGCGATTTCGTTCCAATTCACATTCCATGTAATATTCGGCATTCTAATTACATTGCCGGTTGCCAAATTGCATTATCTCTTATAGTTTCCAAGATATGGACTATCGATAATTTACACCTTAGGCTCTGCTTCTAACTTGGGCCCAAATTGTAAAATGGTCTTATCTATTGGCGATTTCGTTCCAATTCACATTCCAAGTAATATTCGGCATGCTAATTACATTGCCGGTTGCCAAATTGCATTATCTCTTATAGTTTCCGAGATATGGACTATCGATAATTTACACCTTAGGCTCTGCTTCTAACTGGGGCCCAAATTGTAAAATGGTCTTATCTATTGGCGTTTTCGTTCCAATTCACATTCCAAGTAATATTCGGCATGCTAATTACATTGCCGGTTGCCAAATTGCATTATCTCTTATAGTTTCCGAGATATGGACTATCGATAATTTACACCTTAGGCTCTGCTTCTAACTTGGGCCCAAATTGTAAAATGGTCTTATCTATTGGCGATTTCATCCCAATTCACATTCCAAGTGATATTCGGCATGCTAATTACATTGCCGGTTGCGAAATTGCATTATCTCTTATAGTTTCCGAGATATGGACTATCGATATTTTACACCTTAGGCTCTGCTTCTAACTTGGGCCCAAATTGTAAAATGGTCTTATCTATTGGCGATTTCGTTCCAATTCACATTCCAAGTAATATTCGGCATGCTAATTACATTGCCGGTTGCCAAATTGCATTATCTCTTATAGTTTCCGAGATATGGACTATCGATAATTTACACCATAGGCTCTGCTTATAACTTGGGCCCAAATTGTAAAATGGTCTTATCTATTGGCGATTTCGTTCCAACTCACATTCCAAGTAATATTCGGCATGCTAATTACATTGCCGGTTGCCAAATTGCATTATCTCTTATAGTTTCCGAGATATGGACTATCGATAATTTACACCTTAGGCTCTGCTTCTAACTTGGGCCCAAATTGTAAAATGGTCTTATCTATTGGCGATTTCGTTCCAATTCACATTCCAAGTAATATTCGGCATGCTAATTACATTGCCGGTTGCCAAATTGCATTATCTCTTATAGTTTCCGAGATATGGACTATCGATAATTTACACCTTAGGCTCTGCTTCTAACTTGGGCCCAAATTGTAAAATGGTCTTATCTATTGGCGATTTCGTTCCAATTCACATTCCAAGTAATATTCGGCATGCTAATTACATTGCCGGTTGCCAAATTGCATTACCTCTTATAGTTTCCGAGATATGGACTATCGATAATTTATACCTTAGGCTCTGCTTCTAACTTGGGCCCAAATGGTAAAATGGTCTTATCTATTGGCGATTACGTTCCAATTCACATTCCAAGTAATATTCGGCATGCTAATTACATTGCCGGTTGCCAAATTGCATTATCTCTTATAGTTTCCGAGATATGGACTATCGATAATTTACACCTTAGGCTCTGCTTCTAACTTGGGCCCAAATTGTAAAATGGTCTTATCTATTGGCGATTTCGTTCCAATTCACATTCCAAGTAATATTCGGCATGCTAATTACATTGCCGGTTGCCAAATTGCATTATCTCTTATAGTTTCCGAGATATGGACTATCGATAATTTACACCTTAGGCTCTGCTTCTAACTTGGGCCCAAATTGTAAAATGGTCTTATCTATTGGCGATTTCGTTCCAATTCACATTCCAAGTAATATTCGGCATGCTAATTACATTGCCGGTTGCCAAATTGCATTATCTCTTATAGTTTCCGAGATATGGACTATCAATAATTTACACCTTAAGCTCTGCTTCTAACTTGGGCCCAAATTGTAAAATGGTCTTATCTATTGGCGATTTCGTTCCAATTCACATTGCAAGTAATATTCGGCATGCTAATTACATTGCCGGTTGCCAAATTGAATTATCTCTTATAGTTTCCGAGATATGGACTATCGAAAATTTACACCTTAGGCTCTGCTTCTAACTTGGGCCCAAATTGTAAAATGGTCTTATCTATTGGCGATTTCGTTCCAATTCACATTCCAAGTAATATTCGGCATGCTAATTACATTGCCGGTTGCCAAATTGCATTATCTCTTATAGTTTCCGAGATATGGACTATCGATAATTTACACCTTAGGCTCTGCTTCTAACTTGGGCCCAAATTGTAAAATGGTCTTACCTATTGGCGATTTCGTTCCAATTCACATTCCAATTAATATTCGGCATGCTAATTACATTGCAGGTTGCCAAATTGCATTATCTCTTATAGTTTCCGAGATATGGACTATCGATAATTTACACCTTAGGCTCTGCTTCTAACTTGGGCCCAAATTGTAAAATGGTCTTATCTATTGGCGATTTCGTTCCAATTCACATTCCAAGTAATATTCGGCATGCTAATTACATTGCCGGTTGCCAAATTGCATTATCTCTTATAGTTTCCGAGATATGGACTATCGATAATTTAAACCTTAGGCTCTGCTTCTAACTTGGGCCCAAATTGTAAAATGGTCTTACCTATTGGCGATTTCGTTCTAATTCACATTCCGAGTAATATTCGGCATGCTAATTACATTGCCGGTTGCCAAATTGCATTATCTCTTATAGTTTCCGAGATATGGACTATCAATAATTTACACCTTAGGCTCTGCTTCTAACTTGGGCCCAAATTGTAAAATGGTCTTATCTATTGGCGATTTCGTTCCAATTCACATTCCAAGTAACATTCGGCATGCTAATTACATTGCCGGTTGCCAAATTGCGTTATCTCTTATAGTTTCCGAGATATGGACTATCGATAATTTACACCTTAGGCTCTGCTTCTAACTTGGGCCCTAATTGTAAAATGGCCTTATCTATTGGCGATTTCGTTCCAATTCACATTCCAAGTAATATTCGGCATGCTAATTACATTGCCGGTTGCCAAATTGCATTATCTCTTATAGTTTCCGAGATATGGACTATCGAAAATTTACACCTTAGGCTCTGCTTCTAACTTGGGCCCAAATTGTAAAATGGTCTTACCTATTGGCGATTTCGTTCCAATTCACACTCCAAGTAATATTCGGCATGCTAATTACATTGCCGGTTGCGAAATTGCATTATCTCTTATAGTTTCCGAGATATGGACTATCAATAATTTACACCTTAGGCTCTGCTTCTAACTTGGGCCCAAATTGTAAAATGGTCTTATCTATTGGCGATTTCGTTCCAATTCACATTCCAAGTAATATTCGGCATGCTAATTACATTGCCGGTTGCCAAATTGCATTATCTCTTATAGTTTCCGAGATATGGACTATCGATAATTTACACCTTAGGCTCTGCTTCTAACTTGGGCCCAAATCGTAAAATGGTCTTATCTATTGGCGATTTCGTTCCAATTCACGTTCCAAGTAATATTCGGCATGCTAATTACATTGCCGGTTGCCAAATTGCATTATCTCTTATAGTTTCCGAGATATGGACTATCGATAATTTACACCTTAGGCTCTGCTTCTAACTTAGGCCCAAATTGTAAAATGGTCTTATCTATTGGCGATTTCGTTCCAATTCACATTCCAAGTAATATTCGGCATGCTAATTACATTGTCGGTTGCCAAATTGCATTAACTCTTATAGTTTCCGAGATATGGACTATCGATATTTTACACCTTAGGCTCTGCTTCTAACTTGGGCCCAAATTGTAAAATGGTCTTATCTATTGGCGATTTCGTTCCAATTCACATTCCAAGTAATATTCGGCATGCTAATTACATTGCCGGTTGCCAAATTGCATTATCTCTTATAGTTTCCGAGATATGGACTATCGATAATTTACACCATAGGCTCTGCTTATAACTTGGGCCCAAATTGTAAAATGGTCTTATCTATTGGCGATTTCGTTCCAACTCACATTCCAAGTAATATTCGGCATGCTAATTACATTGCCGGTTGCCAAATTGCATTATCTCTTATAGTTTCCGAGATATGGACTATCGATAATTTACACCTTAGGCTCTGCTTCTAACTTGGGCCCAAATTGTAAAATGGTCTTATCTATTGGCGATTTCGTTCCAATTCACATTCCAAGTAATATTCGGCATGCTAATTACATTGCCGGTTGCCAAATTGCATTATCTCTTATAGTTTCCGAGATATGGACTATCGATAATTTACACCTTAGGCTCTGCTTCTAACTTGGGCCCAAATTGTAAAATGGTCTTATCTATTGGCGATTTCGTTCCAATTCACATTCCAAGTAATATTCGGCATGCTAATTACATTGCCGGTTGCCAAATTGCATTATCTCTTATAGTTTCCGAGATATGGACTATCGATAATTTACATCTTAGGCTCTGCTTCTAACTTGGGCCCAAATTGTAAAATGGTCTTATCTATTGGCGATTTCGTTCCAATTCACATTCCAAGTAATATTCGGCATGCTAATTACATTTCCGGTTGCCAAATTGCATTATCTCTTATAGTTTCCGAGATATGGACTATCGATAATTTACACCTTAGGCTCTGCTTCTAACTTGGGCCCAAATTGTAAAATGGTCTTATCTATTGGCGATTTCATCCCAATTCACATTCCAAGTGATATTCGGCATGCTAATTACATTGCCGGTTGCGAAATTGCATTATCTCTTATAGTTTCCGAGATATGGACTATCAATAATTTACACCTTAGGCTCTGCTTCTAACTTGGGCCCAAATTGTAAAATGGTCTTATCTATTGGCGATTTCGTTCCAATTCACATTCCAAGTAATATTCGGCATGCTAATTACATTGCCGGTTGCCAAATTGCATTATCTCTTATAGTTTCCGAGATATGGACTATCGATAATTTACACCTTAGGCTCTGCTTCTAACTTGGGCCCAAATTGTAAAATGGTCTTATCTATTGGCGATTTCGTTCCAATTCACATTCCAAGTAATATTCGGCATTCTAATTACATTGCCGGTTGCCAAATTGCATTATCTCTTATAGTTTCCGAGATATGGACTATCGATAATTTACACCTTAGGCTCTGCTTCTAACTTGGGCCCAAATTGTAAAATGGTCTTATCTATTGGCGATTTCGTTCCAATTCACATTCCAAGTAATATTCGGCATGCTAATTACATTGCCGGTTGCCAAATTGCATTATCTCTTATAGTTTCCGAGATATGGACTATCGATAATTTACACCTTAGGCTCTGCTTCTAACTGGGGCCCAAATTGTAAAATGGTCTTATCTATTGGCGTTTTCGTTCCAATTCACATTCCAAGTAATATTCGGCATGCTAATTACATTGCCGGTTGCCAAATTGCATTATCTCTTATAGTTTCCGAGATATGGACTATCGATAATTTACACCTTAGGCTCTGCTTCTAACTTGGGCCCAAATTGTAAAATGGTCTTATCTATTGGCGATTTCATCCCAATTCACATTCCAAGTGATATTCGGCATGCTAATTACATTGCCGGTTGCGAAATTGCATTATCTCTTATAGTTTCCGAGATATGGACTATCAATAATTTACACCTTAGGCTCTGCTTCTAACTTGGGCCCAAATTGTAAAATGGTCTTATCTATTGGCGATTTCGTTCCAATTCACATTCCAAGTAATATTCGGCATGCTAATTACATTGCCGGTTGCCAAATTGCATTATCTCTTATAGTTTCCGAGATATGGACTATCGATAATTTACACCTTAGGCTCTGCTTCTAACTTGGGCCCAAATTGTAAAATGGTCTTATCTATTGGCGATTTCGTTCCAATTCACATTCCAAGTAATATTCGGCATTCTAATTACATTGCCGGTTGCCAAATTGCATTATCTCTTATAGTTTCCGAGATATGGACTATCGATAATTTACACCTTAGGCTCTGCTTCTAACTTGGGCCCAAATTGTAAAATGGTCTTATCTATTGGCGATTTCGTTCCAATTCACATTCCAAGTAATATTCGGCATGCTAATTACATTGCCGGTTGCCAAATTGCATTATCTCTTATAGTTTCCGAGATATGGACTATCGATAATTTACACCTTAGGCTCTGCTTCTAACTGGGGCCCAAATTGTAAAATGGTCTTATCTATTGGCGTTTTCGTTCCAATTCACATTCCAAGTAATATTCGGCATGCTAATTACATTGCCGGTTGCCAAATTGCATTATCTCTTATAGTTTCCGAGATATGGACTATCGATAATTTACACCTTAGGCTCTGCTTCTAACTTGGGCCCAAATTGTAAAATGGTCATACCTATTGGCGATTTCGTTCCAATTCACATTCCAATTAATATTCGGCATGCTAATTACATTGCCGGTTGCCAAATTGCATTATCTCTTATAGTTTCCGAGATATGGACTATCGATAATTTACACCTTAGGCTCTGCTTCTAACTTGGGCCCAAATTGTAAAATGGTCTTATCTATTGGCGATTTCGTTCCAATTCACATTCCAAGTAATATTCGGCATGCTAATTACATTGCCGGTTGCCAAATTGCATTATCTCTTATAGTTTCCGAGATATGGACTATCGATAATTTACACCTTAGGCTCTGCTTCTAACTTGGGCCCAAATTGTAAAATGGTCTTACCTATTGGCGATTTCGTTCCAATTCACATTCCAAGTAATATTCGGCATGCTAATTACATTGCCGGTTGCCAAATTGCATTATCTCTTATAGTTTCCGAGATATGGACTATCCATAATTTACACCTTAGGCTCTGCTTCTAACTTGGGCCCAAATTGTAAAATGGTCTTATCTATTGGCGATTTCGTTCCAATTCACATTCCAAGTAACATTCGGCATGCTAATTACATTGCCGGTTGCCAAACTGCATTATCTCTTATAGTTTCCGAGATATGGACTATCGATAATTTACACCTTAGGCTCTGCTTCTAACTTGGGCCCTAATTGTAAAATGGCCTTATCTATTGGCGATTTCGTTCCAATTCACATTCCAAGTAATATTCGGCATGCTAATTACATTGCCGGTTGCCAAATTGCATTATCTCTTATAGTTTCCGAGATATGGACTATCAATAATTTACACCTTAGGCTCTGCTTCTAACTTGGGCCCAAATTGTAAAATGGTCTTATCTATTGGCGATTTCGTTCCAATTCACATTCCAAGTAACATTCGGCATGCTAATTACATTGCCGGTTGCCAAATTGCATTATCTCTTATAGTTTCCGAGATATGGACTATCGATAATTTACACCTTAGGCTCTGCTTCTAACTTGGGCCCTAATTGTAAAATGGCCTTATCTTTTGGCGATTTCGTTCCAATTCACATTCCAAGTAATATTCGGCATGCTAATTACATTGCAGGTTGCCAAATTGCATTATCTCTTATAGTTTCCGAGATATGGACTATCGATAATTTACACCTTAGGCTCTGCTTCTAACTTGGGCCCAAATTGTAAAATGGTCTTATCTATTGGCGATTTCGTTCCAATTCACATTCCAAGTAATATTCGGCATGCTAATTACATTGCCGGTTGCCAAATTGCATTATCTCTTATAGTTTCCGAGATATGGACTATCGATAATTTAAACCTTAGGCTCTGCTTCTAACTTGGGCCCAAATTGTAAAATGGTCTTACCTATTGGCGATTTCGTTCTAATTCACATTCCGAGTAATATTCGGCATGCTAATTACATTGCCGGTTGCCAAATTGCATTATCTCTTATAGTTTCCGAGATATGGACTATCAATAATTTACACCTTAGGCTCTGCTTCTAACTTGGGCCCAAATTGTAAAATGGTCTTATCTATTGGCGATTTCGTTCCAATTCACATTCCAAGTAACATTCGGCATGCTAATTACATTGCCGGTTGCCAAATTGCGTTATCTCTTATAGTTTCCGAGATATGGACTATCGATAATTTACACCTTAGGCTCTGCTTCTAACTTGGGCCCTAATTGTAAAATGGCCTTATCTATTGGCGATTTCGTTCCAATTCACATTCCAAGTAATATTCGGCATGCTAATTACATTGCCGGTTGCCAAATTGCATTATCTCTTATAGTTTCCGAGATATGGACTATCGAAAATTTACACCTTAGGCTCTGCTTCTAACTTGGGCCCAAATTGTAAAATGGTCTTACCTATTGGCGATTTCGTTCCAATTCACACTCCAAGTAATATTCGGCATGCTAATTACATTGCCGGTTGCGAAATTGCATTATCTCTTATAGTTTCCGAGATATGGACTATCAATAATTTACACCTTAGGCTCTGCTTCTAACTTGGGCCCAAATTGTAAAATGGTCTTATCTATTGGCGATTTCGTTCCAATTCACATTCCAAGTAATATTCGGCATGCTAATTACATTGCCGGTTGCCAAATTGCATTATCTCTTATAGTTTCCGAGATATGGACTATCGATAATTTACACCTTAGGCTCTGCTTCTAACTTGGGCCCAAATCGTAAAATGGTCTTATCTATTGGCGATTTCGTTCCAATTCACGTTCCAAGTAATATTCGGCATGCTAATTACATTGCCGGTTGCCAAATTGCATTATCTCTTATAGTTTCCGAGATATGGACTATCGATAATTTACACCTTAGGCTCTGCTTCTAACTTAGGCCCAAATTGTAAAATGGTCTTATCTATTGGCGATTTCGTTCCAATTCACATTCCAAGTAATATTCGGCATGCTAATTACATTGTCGGTTGCCAAATTGCATTAACTCTTATAGTTTCCGAGATATGGACTATCGATATTTTACACCTTAGGCTCTGCTTCTAACTTGGGCCCAAATTGTAAAATGGTCTTATCTATTGGCGATTTCGTTCCAATTCACATTCCAAGTAATATTCGGCATGCTAATTACATTGCCGGTTGCCAAATTGCATTATCTCTTATAGTTTCCGAGATATGGACTATCGATAATTTACACCATAGGCTCTGCTTATAACTTGGGCCCAAATTGTAAAATGGTCTTATCTATTGGCGATTTCGTTCCAACTCACATTCCAAGTAATATTCGGCATGCTAATTACATTGCCGGTTGCCAAATTGCATTATCTCTTATAGTTTCCGAGATATGGACTATCGATAATTTACACCTTAGGCTCTGCTTCTAACTTGGGCCCAAATTGTAAAATGGTCTTATCTATTGGCGATTTCGTTCCAATTCACATTCCAAGTAATATTCGGCATGCTAATTACATTGCCGGTTGCCAAATTGCATTATCTCTTATAGTTTCCGAGATATGGACTATCGATAATTTACACCTTAGGCTCTGCTTCTAACTTGGGCCCAAATTGTAAAATGGTCTTATCCATTGGCGATTTCGTTCCAATTCACATTCCAAGTAATATTCGGCATGCTAATTACATTGCCGGTTGCCAAATTGCATTATCTCTTATAGTTTCCGAGATATGGACTATCGATAATTTACATCTTAGGCTCTGCTTCTAACTTGGGCCCAAATTGTAAAATGGTCTTATCTATTGGCGATTTCGTTCCAATTCACATTCCAAGTAATATTCGGCATGCTAATTACATTTCCGGTTGCCAAATTGCATTATCTCTTATAGTTTCCGAGATATGGACTATCGATAATTTACACCTTAGGCTCTGCTTCTAACTTGGGCCCAAATTGTAAAATGGTCTTATCTATTGGCGATTTCATCCCAATTCACATTCCAAGTGATATTCGGCATGCTAATTACATTGCCGGTTGCGAAATTGCATTATCTCTTATAGTTTCCGAGATATGGACTATCAATAATTTACACCTTAGGCTCTGCTTCTAACTTGGGCCCAAATTGTAAAATGGTCTTATCTATTGGCGATTTCGTTCCAATTCACATTCCAAGTAATATTCGGCATGCTAATTACATTGCCGGTTGCCAAATTGCATTATCTCTTATAGTTTCCGAGATATGGACTATCGATAATTTACACCTTAGGCTCTGCTTCTAACTTGGGCCCAAATTGTAAAATGGTCTTATCTATTGGCGATTTCGTTCCAATTCACATTCCAAGTAATATTCGGCATTCTAATTACATTGCCGGTTGCCAAATTGCATTATCTCTTATAGTTTCCGAGATATGGACTATCGATAATTTACACCTTAGGCTCTGCTTCTAACTTGGGCCCAAATTGTAAAATGGTCTTATCTATTGGCGATTTCGTTCCAATTCACATTCCAAGTAATATTCGGCATGCTAATTACATTGCCGGTTGCCAAATTGCATTATCTCTTATAGTTTCCGAGATATGGACTATCGATAATTTACACCTTAGGCTCTGCTTCTAACTGGGGCCCAAATTGTAAAATGGTCTTATCTATTGGCGTTTTCGTTCCAATTCACATTCCAAGTAATATTCGGCATGCTAATTACATTGCCGGTTGCCAAATTGCATTATCTCGTATAGTTTCCGAGATATGGACTATCGATAATTTACACCTTAGGCTCTGCTTCTAACTTGGGCCCAAATTGTAAAATGGTCTTATCTATTGGCGATTTCATCCCAATTCACATTCCAAGTGATATTCGGCATGCTAATTACATTGCCGGTTGCGAAATTGCATTATCTCTTATAGTTTCCGAGATATGGACTATCAATAATTTACACCTTAGGCTCTGCTTCTAACTTGGGCCCAAATTGTAAAATGGTCTTATCTATTGGCGATTTCGTTCCAATTCACATTCCAAGTAATATTCGGCATGCTAATTACATTGCCGGTTGCCAAATTGCATTATCTCTTATAGTTTCCGAGATATGGACTATCGATAATTTACACCTTAGGCTCTGCTTCTAACTTGGGCCCAAATTGTAAAATGGTCTTATCTATTGGCGATTTCGTTCCAATTCACATTCCAAGTAATATTCGGCATTCTAATTACATTGCCGGTTGCCAAATTGCATTATCTCTTATAGTTTCCGAGATATGGACTATCGATAATTTACACCTTAGGCTCTGCTTCTAACTTGGGCCCAAATTGTAAAATGGTCTTATCTATTGGCGATTTCGTTCCAATTCACATTCCAAGTAATATTCGGCATGCTAATTACATTGCCGGTTGCCAAATTGCATTATCTCTTATAGTTTCCGAGATATGGACTATCGATAATTTACACCTTAGGCTCTGCTTCTAACTGGGGCCCAAATTGTAAAATGGTCTTATCTATTGGCGTTTTCGTTCCAATTCACATTCCAAGTAATATTCGGCATGCTAATTACATTGCCGGTTGCCAAATTGCATTATCTCTTATAGTTTCCGAGATATGGACTATCGATAATTTACACCTTAGGCTCTGCTTCTAACTTGGGCCCAAATTGTAAAATGGTCATACCTATTGGCGATTTCGTTCCAATTCACATTCCAATTAATATTCGGCATGCTAATTACATTGCCGGTTGCCAAATTGCATTATCTCTTATAGTTTCCGAGATATGGACTATCGATAATTTACACCTTAGGCTCTGCTTCTAACTTGGGCCCAAATTGTAAAATGGTCTTATCTATTGGCGATTTCGTTCCAATTCACATTCCAAGTAATATTCGGCATGCTAATTACATTGCCGGTTGCCAAATTGCATTATCTCTTATAGTTTCCGAGATATGGACTATCGATAATTTACACCTTAGGCTCTGCTTCTAACTTGGGCCCAAATTGTAAAATGGTCTTACCTATTGGCGATTTCGTTCCAATTCACATTCCAAGTAATATTCGGCATGCTAATTACATTGCCGGTTGCCAAATTGCATTATCTCTTATAGTTTCCGAGATATGGACTATCCATAATTTACACCTTAGGCTCTGCTTCTAACTTGGGCCCAAATTGTAAAATGGTCTTATCTATTGGCGATTTCGTTCCAATTCACATTCCAAGTAACATTCGGCATGCTAATTACATTGCCGGTTGCCAAACTGCATTATCTCTTATAGTTTCCGAGATATGGACTATCGATAATTTACACCTTAGGCTCTGCTTCTAACTTGGGCCCTAATTGTAAAATGGCCTTATCTATTGGCGATTTCGTTCCAATTCACATTCCAAGTAATATTCGGCATGCTAATTACATTGCCGGTTGCCAAATTGCATTATCTCTTATAGTTTCCGAGATATGGACTATCAATAATTTACACCTTAGGCTCTGCTTCTAACTTGGGCCCAAATTGTAAAATGGTCTTATCTATTGGCGATTTCGTTCCAATTCACATTCCAAGTAACATTCGGCATGCTAATTACATTGCCGGTTGCCAAATTGCATTATCTCTTATAGTTTCCGAGATATGGACTATCGATAATTTACACCTTAGGCTCTGCTTCTAACTTGGGCCCTAATTGTAAAATGGCCTTATCTTTTGGCGATTTCGTTCCAATTCACATTCCAAGTAATATTCGGCATGCTAATTACATTGCCGGTTGCCAAATTGCATTATCTCTTATAGTTTCCGAGATATGGACTATCGATAATTTACATCTTAGGCTCTGCTTCTAACTTGGGCGCAAATTGTAAAATGTTCTTATCTATTGGCGATTTCGTTCCAATTCACATTCCAAGTAATATTCGGCATGCTAATTACATTGCCGGTTGCCAAATTGCATTATCTCCTATAGTTTCCGAGATATGGACTATCGATAATTTACACCTTAGGCTCTGCTTCTAACTTGGGCCCAAATTGTAAAATGGTCTTATCTATTGGCGATTTCGTCCCAATTCACATTCCAAGTGATATTCGGCATGCTAATTACATTGCCGGTTGCGAAATTGCATTATCTCTTATAGTTTCCGAGATATGGACTATCAATAATTTACACCTTAGGCTCTGCTTCTAACTTGGGCCCAAATTGTAAAATGGCCTTATCTATTGGCGATTTCGTTCCAATTCACATTCCAAGTAATATTCGGCATGCTAATTACATTGCCGGTTGCCAAATTGCATTATCTCTTATAGTTTCCGAGATATGGACTATCGATAATTTACACCTTAGGCTCTGCTTCTAACTTGGGCCCAAATTGTAAAATGGTCTTATCTATTGGCGATTTCGTTCCAATTCACATTCCAAGTAATATTCGGCATGCTAATTACATTGCCGGTTGCCAAATTGCATTATCTCTTATAGTTTCCGAGATATGGACTATCGATAATTTACACCTTAGGCTCTGCTTCTAACTTGGGCCCAAATTGTAAAATGGTCTTATCTATTGGCGATTTCGTTCCAATTCACATTCCAAGTAATATTCGGCATGCTAATTACATTGCCGGTTGCCAATTTGCATTATCTCTTATAGTTTCCGAGATATGGACTATCGATAATTTACACCTTAGGCTCTGCTTCTAACTTGGGCCCAAATTGTAAAATGGTCTTATCTATTGGCGATTTCGTTCCAGTTCACATTCCAAGTAATATTCGGCATGCTAATTACATTGCCGGTTGCCAAATTGCATTATCTCTTATAGTTTCCGAGATATGGACTATCGATAATTTACACCTTAGGCTCTGCTTCTAACTTGGGCCCAAATTGTAAAATGGTCTTATCTATTGGCGATTTCGTTCCAATTCACACTCCAAGTAATATTCGGCATGCTAATTACATTGCCGGTTGCGAAATTGCATTATCTCTTATAGTTTCCGAGATATGGACTATCAATAATTTACACCTTAGGCTCTGCTTCTAACTTGGGCCCAAATTGTAAAATGGTCTTATCTATTGGCGATTTCGTTCCAATTCACATTCCAAGTAATATTCGGCATGCTAATTACATTGCCGGTTGCCAAATTGCATTACCTCTTATAGTTTCCGAGATATGGACTATCGATAATTTATACCTTAGGCTCTGCTTCTAACTTGGGCCCAAATGGTAAAATGGTCTTATCTATTGGCGATTACGTTCCAATTCACATTCCAAGTAATATTCGGCATGCTAATTACATTGCCGGTTGCCAAATTGCATTATCTCTTATAGTTTCCGAGATATGGACTATCGATAATTTACACCTTAGGCTCTGCTTCTAACTTGGGCCCAAATTGTAAAATGGTCTTATCTATTGGCGATTTCGTTCCAATTCACACTCCAAGTAATATTCGGCATGCTAATTACATTGCCGGTTGCCAAATTGCATTATCTCTTATAGTTTCCGAGATATGGACTATCGATAATTTACACCTTAGGCTCTGCTTCTAACTTGGGCCCAAATTGTAAAATGGTCTTATCTATTGGCGATTTCGTTCCAATTCACATTCCAAGTAATATTCGGCATGCTAATTACATTGCCGATTGCCAAATTGCATTATCTCTTATAGTTTCCGAGATATGGACTATCAATAATTTACACCTTAAGCTCTGCTTCTAACTTGGGCCCAAATTGTAAAATGGTCTTATCTATTGGCGATTTCGTTCCAATTCACATTCCAAGTAATATTCGGCATGCTAATTACATTGCCGGTTGCCAAATTGAATTATCTCTTATAGTTTCCGAGATATGGACTATCGAAAATTTACACCTTAGGCTCTGCTTCTAACTTGGGCCCAAATTGTAAAATGGTCTTATCTATTGGCGATTTCGTTCCAATTCACATTCCAAGTAATATTCGGCATGCTAATTACATTGCCGGTTGCCAAATTGCATTATCTCTTATAGTTTCCGAGATATGGACTATCGATAATTTACACCTTAGGCTCTGCTTCTAACTTGGGCCCAAATTGTAAAATGGTCTTACCTATTGGCGATTTCGTTCCAATTCACATTCCAATTAATATTCGGCATGCTAATTACATTGCCGGTTGCCAAATTGCATTAACTCTTATAGTTTCCGAGATATGGACTATCGATAATTTACACCTTAGGCTCTGCTTCTAACTTGGGCCCAAATTGTAAAATGGTCTTATCTATTGGCGATTTCGTTCCAATTCACATTCCAAGTAATATTCGGCATGCTAATTACATTGCCGGTTGCCAAATTGCATTATCTCTTATAGTTTCCGAGATATGGACTATCGATAATTTAAACCTTAGGCTCTGCTTCTAACTTGGGCCCAAATTGTAAAATGGTCTTACCTATTGGCGATTTCGTTCCAATTCACATTCCGAGTAATATTCGGCATGCTAATTACATTGCCGGTTGCCAAATTGCATTATCTCTTATAGTTTCCGAGATATGGACTATCGATAATTTACACCTTAGGCTCTGCTTCTAACTTGGGCCCTAATTGTAAAATGGTCTTACCTATTGGCGATTTCGTTCCAATTCACATTCCAAGTAACATTCGGCATGCTAATTACATTGCCGGTTGCCAAATTGCATTATCTCTTATAGTTTCCGAGATATGGACTATCGATAATTTACACCTTAGGCTCTGCTTCTAACTTGGGCCGTAATTGTAAAATGGCCTTATCTATTGGCGATTTCGTTCCAATTCACATTCCAAGTAATATTCGGCATGCTAATTACATTGCCGGTTGCCAAATTGCATTAACTCTTATAGTTTCCGAGATATGTACTATCGATATTTTACACCTTAGGCTCTGCTTCTAACTTGGGCCCAAATTGTAAAATGGTCTTATCTATTGGCGATTTCGTTCCAACTCACACTCCAAGTAATATTCGGCATGCTAATTACATTGCCGGTTGCCAAATTGCATTAACTCTTATAGTTTCCGAGATATGGACTATCGATATTTTACACCTTAGGCTCTGCTTCTAACTTGGGCCCAAATTGTAAAATGGTCTTATCTATTGGCGATTTCGTTCCAATTCACATTCCAAGTAATATTCGGCATGCTAATTACATTGCCGGTTGCCAAATTGCATTATCTCTTATAGTTTCCGAGATATGGACTATCGATAATTTACACCATAGGCTCTGCTTATAACTTGGGCCCAAATTGTAAAATGGTCTTATCTATTGGCGATTTCGTTCCAACTCACATACCAAGTAATATTCGGCATGCTAATTACATTGCCGGTTGCCAAATTGCATTATCTCTTATAGTTTCCGAGATATGGACTATCGATAATTTACACCTTAGGCTCTGCTTCTAACTTGGGCCCAAATTGTAAAATGGTCTTATCTATTGGCGATTTCGTTCCAATTCACATTCCAAGTAATATTCGGCATGCTAATTACATTGCCGGTTGCCAAATTGCATTATCTCTTATAGTTTCCGAGATATGGACTATCGATAATTTACACCTTAGGCTCTGCTTCTAACTTGGGCCCAAATTGTAAAATGGTCTTATCTATTGGCGATTTCGTTCCAATTCACATTCCAAGTAATATTCGGCATGCTAATTACATTGCCGGTTGCCAAATTGCATTATCTCTTATAGTTTCCGAGATATGGACTATCGATAATTTACATCTTAGGCTCTGCTTCTAACTTGGGCCCAAATTGTAAAATGGTCTTATCTATTGGCGATTTCGTTCCAATTCACATTCCAAGTAATATTCGGCATGCTAATTACATTTCCGGTTGCCAAATTGCATTATCTCTTATAGTTTCCGAGATATGGACTATCGATAATTTACACCTTAGGCTCTGCTTCTAACTTGGGCCCAAATTGTAAAATGGTCTTATCTATTGGCGATTTCATCCCAATTCACATTCCAAGTGATATTCGGCATGCTAATTACATTGCCGGTTGCGAAATTGCATTATCTCTTATAGTTTCCGAGATATGGACTATCAATAATTTACACCTTAGGCTCTGCTTCTAACTTGGGCCCAAATTGTAAAATGGTCTTATCTATTGGCGATTTCGTTCCAATTCACATTCCAAGTAATATTCGGCATGCTAATTACATTGCCGGTTGCCAAATTGCATTATCTCTTATAGTTTCCGAGATATGGACTATCGATAATTTACACCTTAGGCTCTGCTTCTAACTTGGGCCCAAATTGTAAAATGGTCTTATCTATTGGCGATTTCGTTCCAATTCACATTCCAAGTAATATTCGGCATTCTAATTACATTGCCGGTTGCCAAATTGCATTATCTCTTATAGTTTCCGAGATATGGACTATCGATAATTTACACCTTAGGCTCTGCTTCTAACTTGGGCCCAAATTGTAAAATGGTCTTATCTATTGGCGATTTCGTTCCAATTCACATTCCAAGTAATATTCGGCATGCTAATTACATTGCCGGTTGCCAAATTGCATTATCTCTTATAGTTTCCGAGATATGGACTATCGATAATTTACACCTTAGGCTCTGCTTCTAACTGGGGCCCAAATTGTAAAATGGTCTTATCTATTGGCGTTTTCGTTCCAATTCACATTCCAAGTAATATTCGGCATGCTAATTACATTGCCGGTTGCCAAATTGCATTATCTCTTATAGTTTCCGAGATATGGACTATCGATAATTTACACCTTAGGCTCTGCTTCTAACTTGGGCCCAAATTGTAAAATGGTCTTATCTATTGGCGATTTCATCCCAATTCACATTCCAAGTGATATTCGGCATGCTAATTACATTGCCGGTTGCGAAATTGCATTATCTCTTATAGTTTCCGAGATATGGACTATCAATAATTTACACCTTAGGCTCTGCTTCTAACTTGGGCCCAAATTGTAAAATGGTCTTATCTATTGGCGATTTCGTTCCAATTCACATTCCAAGTAATATTCGGCATGCTAATTACATTGACGGTTGCCAAATTGCATTATCTCTTATAGTTTCCGAGATATGGACTATCGATAATTTACACCTTAGGCTCTGCTTCTAACTTGGGCCCAAATTGTAAAATGGTCTTATCTATTGGCGATTTCGTTCCAATTCACATTCCAAGTAATATTCGGCATTCTAATTACATTGCCGGTTGCCAAATTGCATTATCTCTTATAGTTTCCGAGATATGGACTATCGATAATTTACACCTTAGGCTCTGCTTCTAACTTGGGCCCAAATTGTAAAATGGTCTTATCTATTGGCGATTTCGTTCCAATTCACATTCCAAGTAATATTCGGCATGCTAATTACATTGCCGGTTGCCAAATTGCATTATCTCTTATAGTTTCCGAGATATGGACTATCGATAATTTACACCTTAGGCTCTGCTTCTAACTGGGGCCCAAATTGTAAAATGGTCTTATCTATTGGCGTTTTCGTTCCAATTCACATTCCAAGTAATATTCGGCATGCTAATTACATTGCCGGTTGCCAAATTGCATTATCTCTTATAGTTTCCGAGATATGGACTATCGATAATTTACACCTTAGGCTCTGCTTCTAACTTGGGCCCAAATTGTAAAATGGTCTTACCTATTGGCGATTTCGTTCCAATTCACATTCCAATTAATATTCGGCATGCTAATTACATTGCCGGTTGCCAAATTGCATTATCTCTTATAGTTTCCGAGATATATACTATCGATAATTTACACCTTAGGCTCTGCTTCTAACTTGGGCCCAAATTGTAAAATGGTCTTATCTATTGGCGATTTCGTTCCAATTCACATTCCAAGTAATATTCGGCATGCTAATTACATTGCCGGTTGCCAAATTGCATTATCTCTTATAGTTTCCGAGATATGGACTATCGATAATTTACACCTTAGGCTCTGCTTCTAACTTGGGCCCAAATTGTAAAATGGTCTTACCTATTGGCGATTTCGTTCCAATTCACATTCCAAGTAATATTCGGCATGCTAATTACATTGCCGGTTGCCAAATTGCATTATCTCTTATAGTTTCCGAGATATGGACTATCCATAATTTACACCTTAGGCTCTGCTTCTAACTTGGGCCCAAATTGTAAAATGGTCTTATCTATTGGCGATTTCGTTCCAATTCACATTCCAAGTAACATTCGGCATGCTAATTACATTGCCGGTTGCCAAACTGCATTATCTCTTATAGTTTCCGAGATATGGACTATCGATAATTTACACCTTAGGCTCTGCTTCTAACTTGGGCCCTAATTGTAAAATGGCCTTATCTATTGGCGATTTAGTTCCAATTCACATTCCAAGTAATATTCGGCATGCTAATTACAATGCCGGTTGCCAAATTGCATTATCTCTTATAGTTTCCGAGATATGGACTATCAATAATTTACACCTTAGGCTCTGCTTCTAACTTGGGCCCAAATTGTAAAATGGTCTTATCTATTGGCGATTTCGTTCCAATTCACATTCCAAGTAACATTCGGCATGCTAATTACATTGCCGGTTGCCAAATTGCATTATCTCTTATAGTTTCCGAGATATGGACTATCGATAATTTACACCTTAGGCTCTGCTTCTAACTTGGGCCCTAATTGTAAAATGGCCTTATCTTTTGGCGATTTCGTTCCAATTCACATTCCAAGTAATATTCGGCATGCTAATTACATTGCCGGTTGCCAAATTGCATTATCTCTTATAGTTTCCGAGATATGGACTATCGATAATTTACACCTTAGGCTCTGCTTCTAACTTGGGCCCAAATTGTAAAATGGTCTTATCTATTGGCGATTTCGTTCCAATTCACATTCCAAGTAATATTCGGCATGCTAATTACATTGCCGGTTGCCAATTTGCATTATCTCTTATAGTTTCCGAGATATGGACTATCGATAATTTACACCTTAGGCTCTGCTTCTAACTTGGGCCCAAATTGTAAAATGGTCTTATCTATTGGCGATTTCGTTCCAATTCACACTCCAAGTAATATTCGGCATGCTAATTACATTGCCGGTTGCGAAATTGCATTATCTCTTATAGTTTCCGAGATATGGACTATCAATAATTTACACCTTAGGCTCTGCTTCTAACTTGGGCCCAAATTGTAAAATGGTCTTATCTATTGGCGATTTCGTTCCAATTCACATTCCAAGTAATATTCGGCATGCTAATTACATTGCCGGTTGCCAAATTGCATTACCTCTTATAGTTTCCGAGATATGGACTATCGATAATTTATACCTTAGGCTCTGCTTCTAACTTGGGCCCAAATGGTAAAATGGTCTTATCTATTGGCGATTACGTTCCAATTCACATTCCAAGTAATATTCGGCATGCTAATTACATTGCCGGTTGCCAAATTGCATTATCTCTTATAGTTTCCGAGATATGGACTATCGATAATTTACACCTTAGGCTCTGCTTCTAACTTGGGCCCAAATTGTAAAATGGTCTTATCTATTGGCGATTTCGTTCCAATTCACATTCCAAGTAATATTCGGCATGCTAATTACATTGCCGGTTGCCAAATTGCATTATCTCTTATAGTTTCCGAGATATGGACTATCGATAATTTACACCTTAGGCTCTGCTTCTAACTTGGGCCCAAATTGTAAAATGGTCTTATCTATTGGCGATTTCGTTCCAATTCACATTCCAAGTAATATTCGGCATGCTAATTACATTGCCGATTGCCAAATTGCATTATCTCTTATAGTTTCCGAGATATGGACTATCAATAATTTACACCTTAAGCTCTGCTTCTAACTTGGGCCCAAATTGTAAAATGGTCTTATCTATTGGCGATTTCGTTCCAATTCACATTCCAAGTAATATTCGGCATGCTAATTACATTGCCGGTTGCCAAATTGAATTATCTCTTATAGTTTCCGAGATATGGACTATCGAAAATTTACACCTTAGGCTCTGCTTCTAACTTGGGCCCAAATTGTAAAATGGTCTTATCTATTGGCGATTTCGTTCCAATTCACATTCCAAGTAATATTCGGCATGCTAATTACATTGCCGGTTGCCAAATTGCATTATCTCTTATAGTTTCCGAGATATGGACTATCGATAATTTACACCTTAGGCTCTGCTTCTAACTTGGGCCCAAATTGTAAAATGGTCTTACCTATTGGCGATTTCGTTCCAATTCACATTCCAATTAATATTCGGCATGCTAATTACATTGCCGGTTGTCAAATTGCATTATCTCTTATAGTTTCCGAGATATGGACTATCGATAATTTACACCTTAGGCTCTGCTTCTAACTTGGGCCCAAATTGTAAAATGGTCTTATCTATTGGCGATTTCGTTCCAATTCACATTCCAAGTAATATTCGGCATGCTAATTACATTGCCGGTTGCCAAATTGCATTATCTCTTATAGTTTCCGAGATATGGACTATCGATAATTTAAACCTTAGGCTCTGCTTCTAACTTGGGCCCAAATTGTAAAATGGTCTTACCTATTGGCGATTTCGTTCCAATTCACATTCCGAGTAATATTCGGCATGCTAATTACATTGCCGGTTGCCAAATTGCATTATCTCTTATAGTTTCCGAGATATGGACTATCAATAATTTACACCTTAGGCTCTGCTTCTAACTTGGGCCCAAATTGTAAAATGGTCTTATCTATTGGCGATTTCGTTCCAATTCACATTCCAAGTAACATTCGGCATGCTAATTACATTGCCGGTTGCCAAATTGCATTATCTCTTATAGTTTCCGAGATATGGACTATCGATAATTTACACCTTAGGCTCTGCTTCTAACTTGGGCCCTAATTGTAAAATGGCCTTATCTATTGGCGATTTCGTTCCAATTCACATTCCAAGTAATATTCGGCATGCTAATTACATTGCCGGTTGCCAAATTGCATTATCTCTTATAGTTTCCGAGATATGGACTATCGAAAATTTACACCTTAGGCTCTGCTTCTAACTTGGGCCCAAATTGTAAAATGGTCTTACCTATTGGCGATTTCGTTCCAATTCACACTCCAAGTAATATTCGGCATGCTAATTACATTGCCGGTTGCGAAATTGCATTATCTCTTATAGTTTCCGAGATATGGACTATCAATAATTTACACCTTAGGCTCTGCTTCTAACTTGGGCCCAAATTGTAAAATGGTCTTATCTATTGGCGATTTCGTTCGAATTCACATTCCAAGTAATATTCGGCATGCTAATTACATTGCCGGTTGCCAAATTGCATTATCTCTTATAGTTTCCGAGATATGGACTATCGATAATTTACACCTTAGGCTCTGCTTCTAACTTGGGCCCAAATTGTAAAATGGTCTTATCTATTGGCGATTTCGTTCCAATTCACATTCCAAGTAATATTCGGCATGCTAATTACATTGCCGGTTGCCAAATTGCATTAACTCTTATAGTTTCCGAGATATGGACTATCGATATTTTACACCTTAGGCTCTGCTTCTAACTTGGGCCCAAATTGTAAAATGGTCTTATCTATTGGCGATTTCGTTCCAATTCACATTCCAAGTAATATTCGGCATGCTAATTACATTGCCGGTTGCCAAATTGCATTATCTCTTATAGTTTCCGAGATATGGACTATCGATAATTTACACCATAGGCTCTGCTTATAACTTGGGCCCAAATTGTAAAATGGTCTTATCTATTGGCGATTTCGTTCCAACTCACATTCCAAGTAATATTCGGCATGCTAATTACATTGCCGGTTGCCAAATTGCATTATCTCTTATAGTTTCCGAGATATGGACTATCGATAATTTACACCTTAGGCTCTGCTTCTAACTTGGGCCCAAATTGTAAAATGGTCTTATCTATTGGCGATTTCGTTCCAATTCACATTCCAAGTAATATTCGGCATGCTAATTACATTGCCGGTTGTCAAATTGCATTATCTCTTATAGTTTCCGAGATATGGACTATCGATAATTTACACCTTAGGCTCTGCTTCTAACTTGGGCCCAAATTGTAAAATGGTCTTATCTATTGGCGATTTCGTTCCAATTCACATTCCAAGTAATATTCGGCATGCTAATTACATTGCCGGTTGCCAAATTGCATTATCTCTTATAGTTTCCGAGATATGGACTATCGATAATTTACATCTTAGGCTCTGCTTCTAACTTGGGCCCAAATTGTAAAATGGTCTTATCTATTGGCGATTTCGTTCCAATTCACATTCCAAGTAATATTCGGCATGCTAATTACATTGCCGGTTGCCAAATTGCATTATCTTTTATAGTTTCCGAGATATGGACTATCGATAATTTACACCTTAGGCTCTGCTTCTAACTTGGGCCCAAATTGTAAAATGGTCTTATCTATTGGCGATTTCATCCCAATTCACATTCCAAGTGATATTCGGCATGCTAATTACATTGCCGGTTGCTAAATTGCATTATCTCTTATAGTTTCCGAGATATGGACTATCAATAATTTACACCTTAGGCTCTGCTTCTAACTTGGGCCCAAATTGTAAAATGGTCTTATCTATTGGCGATTTCGTTCCAATTCACATTCCAAGTAATATTCGGCATGCTAATTACATTGCCGGTTGCCAAATTGCATTATCTCTTATAGTTTCCGAGATATGGACTATCGATAATTTACACCTTAGGCTCTGCTTCTAACTTGGGCCCAAATTGTAAAATGGTCTTATCTATTGGCGATTTCGTTCCAATTCACATTCCAAGTAATATTCGGCATTCTAATTACATTGCCGGTTGCCAAATTGCATTATCTCTTATAGTTTCCGAGATATGGACTATCGATAATTTACACCTTAAGCTCTGCTTCTAACTTGGGCCCAAATTGTAAAATGGTCTTATCTATTGGCGATTTCGTTCCAATTCACATTCCAAATAATATTCGGCATGCTAATTACATTGCCGGTTGCCAAATTGCATTATCTCTTATAGTTTCCGAGATATGGACTATCGATAATTTACACCTTAGGCTCTGCTTCTAACTTGGGCCCAAATTGTAAAATGGTCTTATCTATTGGCGTTTTCGTTCCAATTCACATTCCAAGTAATATTCGGCATGCTAATTACATTGCCGGTTGCCAAATTGCATTATCTCTTATAGTTTCCGAGATATGGACTATCGATAATTTACACCTTAGGCTCTGCTTCTAACTTGGGCCCAAATTGTAAAATGGTCTTCTCTATTGGCGATTTCGTTCCAATTCACATTCCAAGTAATATTCGGCATGCTAATTACATGGCCGGTTGCCAAATTGCATTATCTCTTATAATTTCCGAGATATGGACTATCGATAATTTACACCTTAGGCTCTGCTTCTAACTTGGGCCCAAATTGTAAAATGGTCTTATCTATTGGCGATTTCGTTCCAATTCACATTCCAAGTAATATTCGGCATGCTAATTACATTGCCGGTTGCCAAATTGCATTATCTCTTATAGTTTCCGAGATATGGACTATCGATAATTTACACCTTAGTCTCTGCTTCTAACTTGGGCCCAAATTGTAAAATGGTCTTCTCTATTGGCGATTTCGTTCCAATTCACATTCCAAGTAATATTCGGCATGCTAATTACATTGCCGGTTGCCAAATTGCATTATCTCTTATAGTTTCCGAGATTTGGACTATCGATAATTTACACCTTAGGCTCTGCTTCTAACTTGGGCCCAAATTGTAAAATGGTCTTCTCTATTGGCGATTTCGTTCCAATTCACATTCCAAGTAATATTCGGCATGCTAATTACATTGCCGGTTGCCAAATTGCATTATCTCTTATAGTTTCCGAGATATGGACTATCGATAATTTACACCTTAGGCTCTGCTTCTAACTTGGGCCCTAATTGTAAAATCGTTTTATCTATTGGCGATTTCGTTCCAATTCACATTCCAAGTAATATTCGGCATGCTAATTACATTGCCGGTTGCCAAATTGCATTATCTCTTATAGTTTCCGAGATATGGACTATCGATAATTTACACCTTAGGCTCTGCTTCTAACTTGGGCCCAAATTGTAAAATGGTCTTATCTATTGGCGATTTCGTTCCAATTCACATTCCAAGTAATATTCGGCATGCTAATTACATTGCCGGTTGCCAAATTGCATTATCTCTTATAGTTTCCGAGATATGGACTATCGATAATTTACATCTTAGGCTCTGCTTCTAACTTGGGCGCAAATTGTAAAATGGTCTTATCTATTGGCGATTTCGTTCCAATTCACATTCCAAGTAATATTCGGCATGCTAATTACATTGCCGGTTGCCAAATTGCATTATCTCTTATAGTTTCCGAGATATGGACTATCGATAATTTACATCTTAGGCTCTGCTTCTAACTTGGGCGCAAATTGTAAAATGGTCTTATCTATTGGCGATTTCGTTCCAATTCACATTCCAAGTAATATTCGGCATGCTAATTACATTGCCGGTTGCCAAATTGCATTATCTCTTATAGTTTCCGAGATATGGACTATCGATAATTTACACCTTAGGCTCTGCTTCTAACTTAGGCCCAAATTGTAAAATGGTCTTATCTATTGGCGATTTCGTCCCAATTCACATTCCAAGTGATATTCGGCATGCTAATTACATTGCCGGTTGCGAAATTGCATTATCTCTTATAGTTTCCGAGATATGGACTATCAATAATTTACACCTTAGGCTCTGCTTCTAACTTGGGCCCAAATTGTAAAATGGCCTTATCTATTGGCGATTTCGTTCCAATTCACATTCCAAGTAATATTCGGCATGCTAACTACATTGCCGGTTGCCAAATTGCATTATCTCTTATAGTTTCCGAGATATGGACTATCGATAATTTACACCTTAGGCTCTGCTTCTAACTTGGGCCCAAATTGTAAAATGGTCTTATCTATTGGCGATTTCGTTCCAATTCACATTCCAATTAATATTCGGCATGCTAATTACATTGCCGGTTGCCAAGTTGCATTATCTCTTATAGTTTCCGAGATATGGACTATCGATAATTTACACCTTAGGCTCTGCTTCTAACTTGGGCCCAAATTGTAAAATGGTCTTATCTATTGGCGATTTCGTTCCAATTCACATTCCAAGTAATATTCGGCATGCTAATTACATTGCCGGTTGCCAATTTGCATTATCTCTTATAGTTTCCGAGATATGGACTATCGATAATTTACACCTTAGGCTCTGCTTCTAACTTGGGCCCAAATTGTAAAATGGTCTTATCTATTGGCGATTTCGTTCCAATTCACATTCCAAGTAATATTCGGCATGCTAATTACATTGCCGGTTGCCAAATTGCATTATCTCTTATAGTTTCCGAGATATGGACTATCGATAATTTACACCTTAGGCTCTGCTTCTAACTTGGGCCCAAATTGTAAAATGGTCTTCTCTATTGGCGATTTCGTTCCAATTCACATTCCAAGTAATATTCGGCATGCTAATTACATTGCCGGTTGCCAAATTGCATTACCTCTTATAGTTTCCGAGATATGGACTATCGATAATTTACACCTTAGGCTCTGCTTCTAACTTGGGCCCAAATTGTAAAATGGTCTTATCTATTGGCGATTTCGTTCCAATTCACATTCCAAGTAATATTCGGCATGCTAATTACATTGCCGGTTGCCAAATTGCATTATCTCTTATAGTTTCCGAGATATGGACTATCGATAATTTACACCTTAGGCTCTGCTTCTAACTTGGGCCCAAATTGTAAAATGGTCTTATCTATTGGCGATTTCGTTCCAATTCACATTCCAAGTAATATTCGGCATGCTAATTACATTGCCGGTTGCCAAATTGCATTATCTCTTATAATTTCCGAGATATGGACTATCAATAATTTACACCTTAGGCTCTGCTTCTAACTTGGGCCCAAATTGTAAAATGGTCTTATCTATTGGCGATTTCGTTCCAATTCACATTCCAAGTAATATTCGGCATGCTAATTACATTGCCGGTTGCCAAATTGAATTATCTCTTATAGTTTCCGAGATATGGACTATCGATAATTTACACCTTAGGCTCTGCTTCTAACTTGGGCCCAAATTGTAAAATGGTCTTATCTATTGGCGATTTCGTTCCAATTCACATTCCAAGTAATATTCGGCATGCTAATTACATTGCCGGTTGCCAAATTGCATTATCTCTTATAGTTTCCGAGATATGGACTATCGATAATTTACACCTTAGGCTCTGCTTCTAACTTGGGCCCAAATTGTAAAATGGTCTTACCTATTGGCGATTTCGTTCCAATTCACATTCCAATTAATATTCGGCATGCTAATTACATTGCCGGTTGCCAAATTGCATTATCTCTTATAGTTTCCGAGATATGGACTCTCGATAATTTACACCTTAGGCTCTGCTTCTAACTTGGGCCCAAATTGTAAAATGGTCTTATCTATTGGCGATTTCGTTCCAATTCACATTCCAAGTAATATTCGGCATACTAATTACATTGCCGGTTGCCAAATTGCATTATCTCTTATAGTTTCCGAGATATGGACTATCGATAATTTACACCTTAGGCTCTGCTTCTAACTGGGCCCAAATTGTAAAATGGTCTTACCTATTGGCGATTTCGTTCCAATTCACATTCCAAGTAATATTCGGCATGCTAATTACATTGCCGGTTGCCAAATTGCATTATCTCTTATAGTTTCCGAGATATGGACTATCGATAATTTACACATTAGGCTCTGCTTCTAACTTGGGCCCAAATTGTAAAATGGTCTTATCTATTGGCGATTTCGTTCCAATTCACATTCCAAGTAATATTCGGCATGCTAATTACATTGCCGGTTGCCAAATTGCATTATCTCTTATAGTTTCCGAGATATGGACTATCGATAATTTACACCTTAGGCTCTGCTTCTAACTTGGGCCCAAATTGTAAAATGGTCTTATCTATTGGCGATTTCGTCCCAGTTCACATTCCAAGTGATATTCGGCATGCTAATTACATTGCCGGTTGCGAAATTGCATTATCTCTTATAGTTTCCGAGATATGGACTATCAATAATTTACACCTTAGGCTCTGCTTCTAACTTGGGCCCAAATTGTAAAATGGTCTTATCTATTGGCGATTTCGTTCCAATTCACATTCCAAGTAATATTCGGCATGCTAATTACATTGCCGGTTGCCAAATTGCATTATCTCTTATAGTTTCCGAGATATGGACTCTCGATAATTTACACCTTAGGCTCTGCTTCTAACTTGGGCCCAAATTGTAAAATGGTCTTATCTATTGGCGATTTCGTTCCAATTCACATTCCAAGTAATATTCGGCATGCTAATTACATTGCCGGTTGCCAAATTGCATTATCTCTTATAGTTTCCGAGATATGGACTATCGATAATTTACACCTTATTCTCTGCTTCTAACTTGGGCCCAAATTGTAAAATGGTCTTATCTATTGGCGATTTCGTTCCAATTCACATTCCAAGTAATATTCGGCATGCTAATTACATTGCCGGTTGCCAAATTGCATTATCTCTTATAGTTTCCGAGATATGGACTATCGATAATTTACACCTTAGGCTCTGCTTCTAACTTGGGCCCAAATTGTAAAATGGTCTTATCTATTGGCGATTTCGTTCCAATTCACATTCCAAGTAATATTCGGCATGCTAATTACATTGCCGGTTGCCAAATTGCATTATCTCTTATAGTTTCCGAGATATGGACTATCGATAATTTACACCTTAGGCTCTGCTTCTAACTTGGGCCCAAATTGTAAAATGGTCTTACCTATTGGCGATTCCGTTCCAATTCACATTCCAAGTAATATTCGGCATGCTAATTACATTGCCGGTTGCCAAATTGCATTATCTCTTATAGTTTCCGAGATATGGACTATCGATAATTTACACCTTAGGCTCTGCTTCTAACTTGGGCCCAAATTGTAAAATGGTCTTATCTATTGGCGATTTCGTTCCAATTCACATTCCAAGTAATATTCGGCATGCTAATTACATTGCCGGTTGCCAAATTGCATTATCTCTTATAGTTTCCGAGATATGGACTATCGATAATTTACACCTTAGGCTCTGCTTCTAACTTGGGCCCAAATTGTAAAATGGTCTTATCTATTGGCGATTTCGTTCCAATTCACATTCCAAGTAATATTCGGCATGCTAATTACATTGCCGGTTGCCCAATTGCATTATCTCTTATAGTTTCCGAGATATAGACTATCGATAATTTACACCTTAGGCTCTGCTTCTAACTTGGGCCCAAATTGTAAAATGGTCTTACCTATTGGCGATTTCGTTCCAATTCACATTCCAAGTAATATTCGGCATGCTAATTACATTGCCGGTTGCCAAATTGCATTACCTCTTATAGTTTCCGAGATATGCACTATCGATAATTTACACATTAGGCTCTGCTTCTAACTTGGGCCCAAATTGTAAAATGGTCTTATCTATTGGCGGTTTCGTTCCAATTCACATTCCAAGTAATATTCGGCATGCTAATTACATTGCCGGTTGCCAAATTGCATTATCTCTTATAGTTTCCGAGATATGGACTATCGATAATTTACACCTTAGGCTCTGCTTCTAACTTGGGCCCAAATTGTAAAATGGTCTTATCTATTGGCGATTTCGTCCCAATTCACATTCCAAGTGATATTCGGCATGCTAATTACATTGCCGGTTGCGAAATTGCATTATCTCTTATAGTTTCCGAGATATGGACTATCAATAATTTACACCTTAGGCTCTGCTTCTAACTTGGGCCCAAATTGTAAAATGGTCTTATCTATTGGCGATTTCGTTCCAATTCACATTCCAAGTAATATTCGGCATGCTAATTACATTGCCGGTTGCCAAATTGCATTATCTCTTATAGTTTCCGAGATATGGACTATCGATAATTTACACATTAGGCTCTGCTTCTAACTTGGGCCCAAATTGTAAAATGGTCTTATCTATTGGCGATTTCGTTCCAATTCACATTCCAAGTAATATTCGGCATGCTAATTACATTGCCGGTTGCCAAATTGCATTATCTCTTATAGTTTCCGAGATATGGACTATCGATAATTTACACCTTAGGCTCTGCTTCTAACTTGGGCCCAAATTGTAAAATGGTCTTATCTATTGGCGATTTCGTTCCAATTCACATTCCAAGTAATACTCGGCATGCTAATTACATTGCCGGTTGCCAAATTGCATTATCTCTTATAGTTTCCGAGATATGGACTATCGATAATTTACACCTTAGGCTCTGCTTCTAACTTGGGCCCAAATTGTAAAATGGTCTTATCTATTGGCGATTTCGTTCCAATTCACATTCCAAGTAATATTCGGCATGCTAATTACATTGCCGGTTGCCAAATTGCATTATCTCTTATAGTTTCCGAGATATGGACTATCGGTAATTTACACCTTAGGCTCTGCTTCTAACTTGGGCCCAAATTGTAAAATGGTCTTATCTATTGGCGATTTCGTTCCAATTCACATTCAAAGTAATATTCGGCATGCTAATTACATTGCCGGTTGCCAAATTGCATTATCTCTTATAGTTTCCGAGATATGGACTATCGATAATTTACACCTTAGGCTCTGCTTCTAACTTGGGCCCAAATTGTAAAATGGTCTTATCTATTGGCGATTTCGTTCCAATTCACATTCCAAGTAATATTCGGCATGCTAATTACATTGCCGGTTGCCAAATTGCATTATCTCTTATAGTTTCCGAGATATGGACTATCGATAATTTACACCTTAGGCTCTGCTTCTAACTTGGGCCCAAATTGTAAAATGGTCTTATCTATTGGCGATTTCGTTCCAATTTACATTCCAAGTAATATTCGGCATGCTAATTACATTGCCGGTTGCCAAATTGCATTATCTCTTATAGTTTCCGAGATATGGACTATCGATAATTTACACCTTAGGCTCTGCTTCTAACTTGGGCCCAAATTGTAAAATGGTCTTATCTATTGGCGATTTCGTTCCAATTCACACTCCAAGTAATATTCGGTATGCTAATTACATTGCCGGTTGCCAAATTGCATTATCTCTTATAGTTTCCGAGATATGGACTATCGATAATTTACACCTTAGTCTCTGCTTCTAACTTGGGCCCAAATTGTAAAATGGTCTTATCTATTGGCGATTTCGTTCCAATTCACATTCCAAGTAATATTCGGCATGCTAATTACATTGCCGGTTGCCAAATTGCATTATCTCTTATAGTTTCCGAGATATGGACTATCGATAATTTACACCTTAGGCTCTGCTTCTAACTTGGGCCCAAATTGTAAAATGGTCTTATCTATTGGCGATTTCGTTCCAATTCACATTCCAAGTAATATTGGGCATGCTAATTACATTGCCGGTTGCCAAATTGCATTATCTCTTATAGTTTCCGAGATATGGACTATCGATAATTTACACCATAGGCTCTGCTTCTAACTTGGGCCCAAATTGTAAAATGGTCTTACCTATTGGCGATTTCGTTCCAATTCACATTCCAAGTAATATTCGGCATGCTAATTACATTGCCGGTTGCCAAATTGCATTATCTCTTATAGTTTCCGAGATATGGACTATCGATAATTTACACCTTAGGCTCTGCTTCTAACTTGGGCCCAAATTGTAAAATGGTCTTATCTATTGGCGATTTCGTTCCAATTCACATTCCAATTAATATTCGGCATGCTAATTACATTGCCGGTTGCCAAATTGCATTATCTCTTATAGTTTCCGAGATATGGACTATCGATAATTTACACCTTAGGCTCTGCTTCTAAATTGGGCCCAAATTGTAAAATGGTCTTATCTATTGGCGATTTCGTTCCAATTCACATTCCAAGTAATATTCGGCATGCTAATTACATTGCCGGTTGCCAAATTGCATTATCTCTTATTGTTTCCGAGATATGGACTATCGATAATTTACACCTTAGGCTCTGCTTCTAACTTGGGCCCAAATTGTAAAATGGTCTTATCTATTGGCGATTTCGTTCCAATTCACATTCCAAGTAATATTCGGCATGCTAATTACATTGCCGGTTGCCAAATTGCATTATCTCTTATAGTTTCCGAGATATGGACTATCGATAATTTACACCTTAGGCTCTGCTTCTAACTTGGGCCCAAATTGTAAAATGGACTTATCTATTGGCGATTTCGTTCCAATTCACATTCCAAGTAATATTCGGCATGCTAATTACATTGTCGGTTGCCAGATTGAATTATCTCTTATAGTTTCCGAGATATGGACTAGCGATAATTGACACCTTAGGCTCTGCTTCTAACTTGGGCCCAAATTGTAAAATGGTCTTACCTATTGGCGATTTCGTTCCAATTCACATTCCAAGTAATATTCGGCATGCTAATTACATTGCCGGTTGCCAAATTGCATTATCTCTTATAGTTTCCGAGATATGGACTATCGATAATTTACACCTTAGGCTCTGCTTCTAACTTGGGCCCAAATTGTAAAATGGTCTTATCTATTGGCGATTTCGTTTCAATTCACATTCCAAGTAATATTCGGCATGCTAATTACATTGCCGGATGCCAAATTGCATTATCTCTTATAGTTTCCGAGATATGGACTATCGATAATTTACACCTTAGGCTGTGCTTCTAACTTGGGCCCAAATTGTAAAATGGTCTTATCTATTGGCGATTTCGTCCCAATTCACATTCCAAGTGATATTCGGCATGCTAATTACATTGCCGGTTGCGAAATTGCATTATCTCTTATAGTTTCCGAGATATGGACTATCAATAATTTACACCTTAGGCTCTGCTTCTAACTTGGGCCCAAATTGTAAAATGGTCTTATCTATTGGCGATTTCGTTCCAATTCACATTCCAAGTAATATTCGGCATGCTAATTACATTGCCGGTTGCCAAATTGCATTATCTCTTATAGTTTCCGAGATATGGACTATCGATAATTTACACATTAGGCTCTGCTTCTAACTTGGGCCCAAATTGTAAAATGGTCTTATCTATTGGCGATTTCGTTCCAATTCACATTCCAAGTAATATTCGGCATGCTAATTACATTGCCGGTTGCCAAATTGCATTATCTCTTATAGTTTCCGAGATATGGACTATCGATTATTTACACCTTAGGCTCTGCTTCTAACTTGGGCCCAAATTGTAAAATGGTCTTATCTATTGGCGATTTCGTTCCAATTCACATTCCAAGTAATATTCGGCATGCTAATTACATTGCCGGTTGCCAAATTGCATTATCTCTTATAGTTTCCGAGATATGGACTATCGATAATTTACACCTTAGGCTCTGCTTCTAACTTGGGCCCAAATTGTAAAATGGTCTTATCTATTGGCGATTTCGTTCCAATTCACATTCCAAGTAATATTCGGCATGCTAATTACATTGCCGGTTGCCAAATTGCATTATCTCTTATAGTTTCCGAGATATGGACTATCGATAATTTACACCTTAGGCTCTGCTTCTAACTTGGGCCCAAATTGTAAAATGGCCTTATCTATTGGCGATTTCGTCCCAATTCACATTCCAAGTAATATTCGGCATGCTAATTACATTGCCGGTTGCGAAATTGCATTATCTCTTATAGTTTCCGAGATATGGACTATCGATAATTTACACCTTAGGCTCTGCTTCTAACTTGGGCCCAAATTGTAAAATGGTCTTATCTATTGGCGATTTCGTTCCAATTCACATTCCAAGTAATATTCGGCATGCTAATTACATTGCCGGTTGCCAAATTGAATTATCTCTTATAGTTTCCGAGATATGGACTATCGATAATTTACACCTTAGGCTCTGCTTCTAACTTGGGCCCAAATTGTAAAATGGTCTTATCTATTGGCGATTTCGTTCCAATTCACATTCCAAGTAATATTGGGCATGCTAATAACATTGCCGGTTGCCAAATTGCATTATCTCTTATAGTTTCCGAGATATGGACTATCGATAATTTACACCATAGGCTCTGCTTCTAACTTGGGCCCAAATTGTAAAATGGTCTTACCTATTGGCGATTTCGTTCCAATTCACATTCCAAGTAATATTCGGCATGCTAATTACATTGCCGGTTGCCAAATTGCATTATCTCTTATAGTTTCCGAGATATGGACTATCGATAATTTACACCTTAGGCTCTGCTTCTAACTTGGGCCCAAATTGTAAAATGGTCTTATCTATTGGCGATTTCGTTCCAATTCACTTTCCAATTAATATTCGGCATGCTAATTACATTGCCGGTTGCCAAATTGCATTATCTCTTATAGTTTCCGAGATATGGACTATCGATAATTTACACCTTAGGCTCTGCTTCTAACTTGGGCCCAAATTGTAAAATGGTCTTATCTATTGGCGATTTCGTTCCAGTTCACATTCCAAGTAATATTCGGCATGCTAATTACATTGCCGGTTGCCAAATTGCATTATCTCTTATAGTTTCCGAGATATGGACTATCGATAATTTACACCTTAGGCTCTGCTTCTAACTTGGGCCCAAATTGTAAAATGGTCTTATCTATTGGCGATTTCGTTCCAATTCACATTCCAAGTAATATTCGGCATGCTAATTACATTGCCGGTTGCCAAATTGCATTATCTCTTATAGTTTCCGAGATATGGACTATCGATAATTTACACCTTAGGCTCTGCTTCTAACTTGGGCCCAAATTGTAAAATGGACTTATCTATTGGCGATTTCGTTCCAGTTCACATTCCAAGTAATATTCGGCATGCTAATTACATTGTCGGTTGCCAAATTGAATTATCTCTAATAGTTTCCGAGATATGGACTATCGATAATTTACACCTTAGGCTCTGCTTCTAACTTGGGCCCAAATTGTAAAATGGTCTTACCTATTGGCGATTTCGTTCCAATTCACATTCCAAGTAATATTCGGCATGCTAATTACATTGCCGGTTGCCAAATTGCATTATCTCTTATAGTTTCCGAGATATGGACTATCGATAATTTACACCTTAGGCTCTGCTTCTAACTTGGGCCCAAATTGTAAAATGGTCTTATCTATTGGCGATTTCGTTTCAATTCACATTCCAAGTAATATTCGGCATGCTAATTGCATTGCCGGATGCCAAATTGCATTATCTCTTATAGTTTCCGAGATATGGACTATCGATAATTTACACCTTAGGCTCTGCTTCTAACTTGGGCCCAAATTGTAAAATGGTCTTATCTATTGGCGATTTCGTCCCAATTCACATTCCAAGTGATATTCGGCATGCTAATTACATTGCCGGTTGCCAAATTGCATTATCTCTTATAGTTTCCGAGATATGGACTATCGATAATTTACACCTTAGGCTCTGCTTCTAACTTGGGCCCAAATTGTAAAATGGTCTTATCTATTATCGATTTCGTTCCAATTCACATTCCAAGTAATATTCGGCATGCTAATTACATTGCCGTTTGCCAAATTGCATTATCTCTTATAGTCTCCGAGATATGGACTATCGATAATTTACACCTTAGGCTCTGCTTCTAACTTGGGCCCAAATTGTAAAATGGTCTTATCTATTGGCGATTTCGTTCCAATTCACACTCCTAGTAATATTCGGCATGCTAATTACATTGCCGGTTGCGAAATTGCATTATCTCTTATAGTTTCCGAGATATGGACTATCAATAATTTACACCTTAGGCTCTGCTTCTAACTTGGGCCCAAATTGTAAAATGGTCTTATCTATTGGCGATTTCGTTCCAATTCACATTCCAAGTAATATTCGGCATGCTAATTACATTGCCGGTTGCCAAATTGCATTATCTCTTATAGTTTCCGAGATATGGACTATCGATAATTTACACCTTAGGCTCTGCTTCTAACTTGGGCCCAAATTGTAAAATGGCCTTATCTATTGGCGATTTCGTCCCAATTCACATTCCAAGTAATATTCGGCATGCTAATTACATTGCCGGTTGCGAAATTGCATTATCTCTTATAGTTTCAGAGATATGGACTATCGATAATTTACACCTTAGGCTCTGCTTCTAACTTGGGCCCAAATTGTAAAATGGTCTTATCTATTGGCAATTTCGTTCCAATTCACATTCCAAGTAATATTCGGCATGCTAATTACATTGCCGGTTGCCAAATTGCATTATCTCTTATAGTTTCCGAGATATGGACTATCGATAATTTACACCTTAGGCTCTGCTTCTAACTTGGGCCCAAATTGTAAAATGGTCTTATCTATTGGCGATTTCGTTCCAATTCACACTCCTAGTAATATTCGGCATGCTAATTACATTGCCGTTTGCGAAATTGCATTATCTCTTATAGTTTCCGAGATATGGACTATCAATAATTTACACCTTAGGCTCTGCTTCTAACTTGGGCCCAAATTGTAAAATGGTCTTATCTATTGGCGATTTCGTTCCAATTCACATTCCAAGTAATATTCGGCATGCTAATTACATTGCCGGTTGCCAAATTGCATTATCTCTTATAGTTTCCGAGATATGGACTATCGATAATTTACACCTTAGGCTCTGCTTCTAACTTGGGCCCAAATTGTAAAATGGCCTTATCTATTGGCGATTTCGTCCCAATTCACATTCCAAGTAATATTCGGCACGCTAATTACATTGCCGGTTGCGAAATTGCATTATCTCTTATAGTTTCAGAGATATGGACTATCGATAATTTACACCTTAGGCTCTGCTTCTAACTTGGGCCCAAATTGTAAAATGGTCTTATCTATTGGCAATTTCGTTAAAATTCACATTCCAAGTAATATTCGGCATGCTAATTACATTGCCGGTTGCCAAATTGCATTAACTCTTATAGTTTCCGAGATATGGACTATCGATAATTTACACCTTAGGCTCTGCTTCTAACTTGGGCCCAAATTGTAAAATGGTCTTATCTATTGGCGATTTCGTTCCAATTCACATTCCAAGTAATATTCGGCATGCTAATTACATTGCCGGTTGCCAAATTGCATTATCTCTTATAGTTTCCGAGATATGGACTATCGATAATTTACACCATAGGCTCTGCTTCTAACTTGGGCCCAAATTGTAAAATGGCCTTATCTATTGGCGATTTCGTTCCAATTCACATACCAAGTAATATTCGGCATGCTAATTACATTGCCGGTTGCCAAATTGCATTATCTCTTATAGTTTCCGAGTTATGGACTATCGATAATTTACACCTTAGGCTCTGCTTCTAACTTGGGCCCAAATTGTAAAATGGTCTTATCTATTGGCGATTTCGTTCCAATTCACATTCCAAGTAATATTCGGCATGCTAATTACATTGCCGGTTGCCAAATTGCATTATCTCTTATAGTTTCCGAGATATGGACTATCGATAATTTACACCTTAGGCTCTGCTTCTAACTTGGGCCCAAATTGTAAAATGGTCTTATCTATTGGCGATTTCGTTCCAATTCACATTCCAAGTAATATTCGGCATGCTAATTACATTGCCGGTTGCCAAATTGAATTATCTCTTATAGTTTCCGAGATATGGACTATCGATAATTTACACCTTAGGCTCTGCTTCTAACTTGGGCCCAAATTGTAAAATGGTCTTATCTATTGGCGATTTCGTTCCAATTCACATTCCAAGTAATATTGGGCATGCTAATTACATTGCCGGTTGCCAAATTGCATTATCTCTTATAGTTTCCGAGATATGGACTATCGATAATTTACACCATAGGCTCTGCTTCTAACTTGGGCCCAAATTGTAAAATGGTCTTACCTATTGGCGATTTCGTTCCAATTCACATTCCAAGTAATATTCGGCATGCTAATTACATTGCCAGTTGCCAAATTGCATTATCTCTTATAGTTTCCGAGATATGGACTATCGATAATTTACACCTTAGACTCTGCTTCTAACTTGGGCCCAAATTGTAAAATGGTCTTATCTATTGGCGATTTCGTTCCAATTCACATTCCAATTAACATTCGGCATGCTAATTACATTGCCGGTTGCCAAATTGCATTATCTCTTATAGTTTCCGAGATATGGACTATCGATAATTTACACCTTAGGCTCTGCTTCTAACTTGGGCCCAAATTGTAAAATGGTCTTATCTATTGGCGATTTCGTTCCAATTCACATTCCAAGTAATATTCGGCATGCTAATTACATTGCCGGTTGCCAAATTGCATTATCTCTTATAGTTTCCGAGATATGGATTATCGATAATTTACACCTTAGGCTCTGCTTCTAACTTGGGCCCAAATTGTAAAATGGTCTTATCTATTGGCGATTTCGTTCCAATTCACATTCCAAGTAATATTCGGCATGCTAATTACATTGCCGGTTGCCAAATTGCATTATCTCTTATAGTTTCCGAGATATGGACTATCGATAATTTACACCTTAGGCTCTGCTTCTAACTTGGGCCCAAATTGTAAAATGGTCTTATCTATTGGCGATTTCGTTCCAATTCACATTCCAAGTAATATTCGGCATGCTAATTACATTGTCGGTTGCCAAATTGAATTATCTCCTATAGTTTCCGAGATATGGACTATCGATAATTTACACCTTAGGCTCTGCTTCTAACTTGGGCCCAAAGTGTAAAATGGTCTTACCTATTGGCGATTTCGTTCCAATTCACAATCCAAGTAATATTCGGCATGCTAATTACATTGCCGGTTGCCAAATTGCATTATCTCTTATAGTTTCCGAGATATGGACTATCGATAATTTACACCTTAGGCTCTGCTTCTAACTTGGGCCCAAATTGTAAAATGGTCTTATCTATTGGCGATTTCGTTTCAATTCACATTCCAAGTAATATTCGGCATGCTAATCACATTGCCGGTTGCCAAATTGCATTATCTCTTATAGTTTCCGAGATATGGACTATCGATAATTTACACCTTAGGCTCTGCTACTAACTTGGGCCCAAATTGTAAAATGGTCTTATCTATTGGCGATTTCGTCCCAATTCACATTCCAAGTGATCTTCGGCATGCTAATTACATTGCCGGTTGCGAAATTGCATTATCTCTTATAGTTTCCGAGATATGGACTATCAATAATTTAGACCTTAGGCTCTGCTTCTAACTTGGGCCCAAATTGTAAAATGGTCTTATCTATTGGCGATTTCGTTCCAATTCACATTCCAAGTAATATTCGGCATGCTAATTACATTGCCGGTTGCCAAATTGCATTATCTCTTATAGTTTCCGAGATATGGACTATCGATAATTTACACATTAGGCTCTGCTTCTAACTTGGGCCCAAATTGTAAAATGGTCTTATCTATTGGCGATTTCGTTCCAATTCACATTCCAAGTAATATTCGGCATGCTAATTACATTGCCGGTTGCCAAATTGCATTATCTCTTATAGTTTCCGAGATATGGACTATCGATAATTTACACCTTAGGCTCTGCTTCTAACTTGGGCCCAAATTGTAAAATGGTCTTATCTATTGGCGATTTCGTTCCAATTCACATTCCAAGTAATATTCGGCATGCTAATTACATTGCCGGTTGCGAAATTGCATTATCTCTTATAGTTTCCGAGATATGGACTATCGATAATTTACACCTTAGGCTCTGCTTCTAACTTGGGCCCAAATTGTAAAATGGTCTTATCTATTGGCGATTTCGTTCCAATTCACATTCCAAGTAATATTCGGCATGCTAATTACATTGCCGGTTGCCAAATTGCATTATCTCTTATAGTTTCCGAGATATGGACTATCGATAATTTACACCTTAGGTTCTGCTTCTAACTTGGGCCCAAATTGTAAAATGGTCTTATCTATTGGCGATTTCGTTCCAATTCACATTCCATGTAATATTCGGCATGCTAATTACATTGCCGGTTGCCAAATTGCATTATCTCTTATAGTTTCCGAGATATGGACTATCGATAATTTACACCTTAGGCTCTGCTTCTAACTTGCTCCCAAATTGTAAAATGGTCTTATCTATTGGCGATTTCGTTCCAATTCACATTCCAAGTAATATTCGGCATGTTAATTACATTGCCGGTTGCCAAATTGCATTATCTCTTATAGTTTCCGAGATATGGACTATCGATAATTTACACCTTAGGCTCTGCTTCTAACTTGGGCCCAAATTGTAAAATGGTCTTATCTATTGGCGATTTCGTTCCAATTCACATTCCAAGTAATATTCGGCATGCTAATTACATTGCCGGTTGCCAAATTGAATTATCTCTTATAGTTTCCGAGATATGGACTATCGATAATTTACACCTTAGGCTCTGCTTCTAACTTGGGCCCAAATTGTAAAATGGTCTTATCTATTGGCGATTTCGTTCCAATTCACATTCCAAGTAATATTGGGCATGCTAATTACATTGCCGGTTGCCAAATTGCATTATCTCTTATAGTTTCCGGGATATGGACTATCGATAATTTACACCATAGGCTCTGCTTCTAACTTGGGCCCAAATTGTAAAATGGTCTTATCTATTGGCGATTTCGTTCCAATTCACATTCCAAGTAATATTCGGCATGCTAATTACATTGCCGGTTGCCAAATTGCATTATCTCTTATAGTTTCCGAGATATGGACTATCGATAATTTACACCTTAGGTTCTGCTTCTAACTTGGGCCCAAATTGTAAAATGGTCTTATCTATTGGCGATTTCGTCCCAATTCACATTCCAAGTAATATTCGGCATGCTAATTACATTGCCGGTTGCGAAATTGCATTATCTCTTATAGTTTCAGAGATATGGACTATCGATAATTTACACCTTAGGCTCTGCTTCTAACTTGGGCCCAAATTGTAAAATGGTCTTATCTATTGGCGATTTCGTTCCAATTCACATTCCAAGTAATATTCGGCATGCTAATTACATTGCCGGTTGCCAAATTGCATTATCTCTTATAGTTTCCGAGATATGGACTATCGATAATTTACACCTTAGGTTCTGCTTCTAACTTGGGCCCAAATTGTAAAATGGTCTTATCTATTGGCGATTTCGTTCCAATTCACATTCCATGTAATATTCGGCATGCTAATTACATTGCCGGTTGCCAAATTGCATTATCTCTTATAGTTTCCGAGATATGGACTATCGATAATTTACACCTTAGGCTCTGCTTCTAACTTGCTCCCAAATTGTAAAATGGTCTTATCTATTGGCGATTTCGTTCCAATTCACATTCCAAGTAATATTCGGCATGTTAATTACATTGCCGGTTGCCAAATTGCATTATCTCTTATAGTTTCCGAGATATGGACTATCGATAATTTACACCTTAGGCTCTGCTTCTAACTTGGGCCCAAATTGTAAAATGGTCTTATCTATTGGCGATTTCGTTCCAATTCACATTCCAAGTAATATTCGGCATGCTAATTACATTGCCGGTTGCCAAATTGAATTATCTCTTATAGTTTCCGAGATATGGACTATCGATAATTTACACCTTAGGCTCTGCTTCTAACTTGGGCCCAAATTGTAAAATGGTCTTATCTATTGGCGATTTCGTTCCAATTCACATTCCAAGTAATATTGGGCATGCTAATTACATTGCCGGTTGCCAAATTGCATTATCTCTTATAGTTTCCGGGATATGGACTATCGATAATTTACACCATAGGCTCTGCTTCTAACTTGGGCCCAAATTGTAAAATGGTCTTATCTATTGGCGATTTCGTTCCAATTCACATTCCAAGTAATATTCGGCATGCTATTTACATTGCCGGTTGCCAAATTGCATTATCTCTTATAGTTTCCGAGATATGGACTATCGATAATTTACACCTTAGGCTCTGCTTCTAACTTGGGCCCAAATTGTAAAATGGTCTTATCTATTGGCGATTTCGTTCCAATTCACATTCCAAGTAATATTCGGCATGCTAATTACATTGCCGGTTGCCAAATTGCATTATCTCTTATAGTTTCCGAGATATGGACTATCGATAATTTACACCTTAGGCTCTGCTTCTAACTTGGGCCCAAATTGTAAAATGGTCTTATCTATTGGCGATTTCGTTCCAATTCACATTCCAAGTAATATTCGGCATGCTAATTACATTGCCGGTTGCCAAATTGCATTATCTCTTATAGTTTCCGAGATATGGACTATCGATAATTTACACCTTAGGCTCTGCTTCTAACTTGGGAACAAATTGTAAAATGGCCTTATCTATTGGCGATTTCGTTCCAATTCACATTCCAAGTAATATTCGGCATGCTAATTACATTGCCGGTTGCCAAATTGCATTATCTCTTATAGTTTCCGAGATATGGACTATCGATAATTTACACCTTAGGCTCTGCTTCTAACTTGGGCCCAAATTGTAAAATGGTCTTATCTATTGGCGATTTCGTTCCAATTCACATTCCAAGTGATATTCGGCATGCTAATTACATTGCCGGTTGCCAAATTGCATTATCTCTTATAGTTTCCGAGATATGGACTATCGATAATTTACACCTTAGGCTCTGCTTCTAACTTGGGCCCAAATTGTAAAATGGTCTTATCTATTGGCGATTTAGTTGCAATTCACATTCCAAGTAATATTCGGCATGCTAATTACATTGCCGGTTGCCAAATTGCATTATCTCTTATAGTTTCCGAGATATGGACTATCGATAATTTACACCTTAGGCTCTGCTTCTAACTTGGGCCCAAATTGTAAAATGGTCTTATCTATTGGCGATTTCGTTCCAATTCACATTCCAAGTAATATTCGGCATGCTAATTACATTGCCGGTTGCCAAATTGCATTATCTCTTATAGTTTCCGAGATATGGACTATCGATAATTTACACCTTAGGCTCTGCTTCTAACTTGGGCCCAAATTGTAAAATGGTCTTATCTATTGGCGATTTCGTTCCAATTCACATTCCAAGTAATATTCGGCATGCTAATTACATTGCCGGTTGCCAAATTGCATTATCTCTTATAGTTTCCGAGATATGGACTATCGATAATTTACACCTTAGGCTCTGCTTCTAACTTGGGAACAAATTGTAAAATGGCCTTATCTATTGGCGATTTCGTTCCAATTCACATTCCAAGTAATATTCGGCATGCTAATTACATTGCCGGTTGCCAAATTGCATTATCTCTTATAGTTTCCGAGATATGGACTATCGATAATTTACACCTTAGGCTCTGCTTCTAACTTGGGCCCAAATTGTAAAATGGTCTTATCTATTGGCGATTTAGTTGCAATTCACATTCCAAGTAATATTCGGCATGCTAATTACATTGCCGGTTACCAAATTGCATTATCTCTTATAGTTTCCGAGATATGGACTATCGATAATTTACACCTTAGGCTCTGCTTCTAACTTGGGCCCAAATTGTAAAATGGTCTTATCTATTGGCGATTTCGTTCCAATTCACATTCCAAGTAATATTCGGCATGCTAATTACATTGCCGGTTGCCAAATTGCATTATCTCTTATAGTTTCCGAGATATGGACTATCGATAATTTACACCTTAGGCTCTGCTTCTAACTTGGGCCCAAATTGTAAAATGGTCTTATCTATTGGAGATTTCGTTCCAATTCACATTCCAAGTAATATTCGGCATGCTAATTACATTGCCGGTTGCCAAATTGCATTATCTCTTATAGTTTCCGAGATATGGACTATCGATAATTTACACCTTAGGCTCTGCTTCTAACTTGGGCCCAAATTGTAAAATGGCCTTATCTATAGGCGATTTCGTTCCAATTCACACTCCAAGTAATATTCGGCATGCTAATTACATTGCCGGTTGCGAAATTGCATTATCTCTTATAGTTTCCGAGATATGGACTATCGATAATTTACACCTTAGGCTCAGCTTCTAACTTGGGCCCAAATTGTAAAATGGTCTTATCTATTGGCGATTTCGTTCCAATTCACATTCCAAGTAATATTCGGCATGCTAATTACATTGCCGGTTGCCAAATTGCATTATCTCTTATAGTTTCCGAGATATGGACTATCGATAATTTACACCTTAGGCTCTGCTTCTAACTTGGGAACAAATTGTAAAATGGCCTTATCTATTGGCGATTTCGTTCCAATTCACATTCCAAGTAATATTCGGCATGCTAATTACATTGCCGGTTGCCAAATTGCATTATCTCTTATAGTTTCCGAGATATGGACTATCGATAATTTACACCTTAGGCTCTGCTTCTAACTTGGGCCCAAATTGTAAAATGGTCTTATCTATTGGCGATTTCGTTCCAATTCACATTCCAAGTGATATTCGGCATGCTAATTACATTGCCGGTTGCCAAATTGCATTATCTCTTATAGTTTCCGAGATATGGACTATCGATAATTTACACCTTAGGCTCTGCTTCTAACTTGGGCCCAAATTGTAAAATGGTCTTATCTATTGGCGATTTAGTTGCAATTCACATTCCAAGTAATATTCGGCATGCTAATTACATTGCCGGTTGCCAAATTGCATTATCTCTTATAGTTTCCGAGATATGGACTATCGATAATTTACACCTTAGGTTCTGCTTCTAACTTGGGCCCAAATTGTAAAATGGTCTTATCTATTGGCGATTTCGTTCCAATTCACATTCCATGTAATATTCGGCATGCTAATTACATTGCCGGTTGCCAAATTGCATTATCTCTTATAGTTTCCGAGATATGGACTATCGATAATTTACACCTTAGGCTCTGCTTCTAACTTGCTCCCAAATTGTAAAATGGTCTTATCTATTGGCGATTTCGTTCCAATTCACATTCCAAGTAATATTCGGCATGTTAATTACATTGCCGGTTGCCAAATTGCATTATCTCTTATAGTTTCCGAGATATGGACTATCGATAATTTACACCTTAGGCTCTGCTTCTAACTTGGGCCCAAATTGTAAAATGGTCTTATCTATTGGCGATTTCGTTCCAATTCACATTCCAAGTAATATTCGGCATGCTAATTACATTGCCGGTTGCCAAATTGAATTATCTCTTATAGTTTCCGAGATATGGACTATCGATAATTTACACCTTAGGCTCTGCTTCTAACTTGGGCCCAAATTGTAAAATGGTCTTATCTATTGGCGATTTCGTTCCAATTCACATTCCAAGTAATATTGGGCATGCTAATTACATTGCCGGTTGCCAAATTGCATTATCTCTTATAGTTTCCGGGATATGGACTATCGATAATTTACACCATAGGCTCTGCTTCTAACTTGGGCCCAAATTGTAAAATGGTCTTATCTATTGGCGATTTCGTTCCAATTCACATTCCAAGTAATATTCGGCATGCTAATTACATTGCCGGTTGCCAAATTGCATTATCTCTTATAGTTTCCGAGATATGGACTATCGATAATTTACACCTTAGGCTCTGCTTCTAACTTGGGCCCAAATTGTAAAATGGTCTTATCTATTGGCGATTTCGTTCCAATTCACATTCCAAGTAATATTCGGCATGCTAATTACATTGCCGGTTGCCAAATTGCATTATCTCTTATAGTTTCCGAGATATGGACTATCGATAATTTACACCTTAGGCTCTGCTTCTAACTTGGGCCCAAATTGTAAAATGGTCTTATCTATTGGCGATTTCGTTCCAATTCACATTCCAAGTAATATTCGGCATGCTAATTACATTGCCGGTTGCCAAATTGCATTATCTCTTATAGTTTCCGAGATATGGACTATCGATAATTTACACCTTAGGCTCTGCTTCTAACTTGGGAACAAATTGTAAAATGGCCTTATCTATTGGCGATTTCGTTCCAATTCACATTCCAAGTAATATTCGGCATGCTAATTACATTGCCGGTTGCCAAATTGCATTATCTCTTATAGTTTCCGAGATATGGACTATCGATAATTTACACCTTAGGCTCTGCTTCTAACTTGGGCCCAAATTGTAAAATGGTCTTATCTATTGGCGATTTCGTTCCAATTCACATTCCAAGTGATATTCGGCATGCTAATTACATTGCCGGTTGCCAAATTGCATTATCTCTTATAGTTTCCGAGATATGGACTATCGATAATTTACACCTTAGGCTCTGCTTCTAACTTGGGCCCAAATTGTAAAATGGTCTTATCTATTGGCGATTTAGTTGCAATTCACATTCCAAGTAATATTCGGCATGCTAATTACATTGCCGGTTGCCAAATTGCATTATCTCTTATAGTTTCCGAGATATGGACTATCGATAATTTACACCTTAGGCTCTGCTTCTAACTTGGGCCCAAATTGTAAAATGGTCTTATCTATTGGCGATTTCGTTCCAATTCACATTCCAAGTAATATTCGGCATGCTAATTACATTGCCGGTTGCCAAATTGCATTATCTCTTATAGTTTCCGAGATATGGACTATCGATAATTTACACCTTAGGCTCTGCTTCTAACTTGGGCCCAAATTGTAAAATGGTCTTATCTATTGGCGATTTCGTTCCAATTCACATTCCAAGTAATATTCGGCATGCTAATTACATTGCCGGTTGCCAAATTGCATTATCTCTTATAGTTTCCGAGATATGGACTATCGATAATTTACACCTTAGGCTCTGCTTCTAACTTGGGAACAAATTGTAAAATGGCCTTATCTATTGGCGATTTCGTTCCAATTCACATTCCAAGTAATATTCGGCATGCTAATTACATTGCCGGTTGCCAAATTGCATTATCTCTTATAGTTTCCGAGATATGGACTATCGATAATTTACACCTTAGGCTCTGCTTCTAACTTGGGCCCAAATTGTAAAATGGTCTTATCTATTGGCGATTTAGTTGCAATTCACATTCCAAGTAATATTCGGCATGCTAATTACATTGCCGGTTACCAAATTGCATTATCTCTTATAGTTTCCGAGATATGGACTATCGATAATTTACACCTTAGGCTCTGCTTCTAACTTGGGCCCAAATTGTAAAATGGTCTTATCTATTGGCGATTTCGTTCCAATTCACATTCCAAGTAATATTCGGCATGCTAATTACATTGCCGGTTGCCAAATTGCATTATCTCTTATAGTTTCCGAGATATGGACTATCGATAATTTACACCTTAGGCTCTGCTTCTAACTTGGGCCCAAATTGTAAAATGGTCTTATCTATTGGAGATTTCGTTCCAATTCACATTCCAAGTAATATTCGGCATGCTAATTACATTGCCGGTTGCCAAATTGCATTATCTCTTATAGTTTCCGAGATATGGACTATCGATAATTTACACCTTAGGCTCTGCTTCTAACTTGGGCCCAAATTGTAAAATGGCCTTATCTATAGGCGATTTCGTTCCAATTCACACTCCAAGTAATATTCGGCATGCTAATTACATTGCCGGTTGCGAAATTGCATTATCTCTTATAGTTTCCGAGATATGGACTATCGATAATTTACACCTTAGGCTCAGCTTCTAACTTGGGCCCAAATTGTAAAATGGTCTTATCTATTGGCGATTTCGTTCCAATTCACATTCCAAGTAATATTCGGCATGCTAATTACATTGCCGGTTGCCAAATTGCATTATCTCTTATAGTTTCCGAGATATGGACTATCAATAATTTACACCTTAGGCTCTGCTTCTAACTTGGGCCCAAATTGTAAAATGGTCTTATCTATTGGCGATTTCGTTCCAATTCACATTCCAAGTAATATTCGGCATGCTAATTACATTGCCGGTTGCCAAATTGCATTATCTCTTATAGTTTCCTAGATATGGACTATTGATAATTTACACCTTAGGCTCTGCTTCTAACTTGGGCCCAAATTGTAAAATGGTCTTATCTATTGGCGATTTCGTCCCAATTCACATTCCAAGTGATATTCGGCATGCTAATTACATTGCCGGTTGCGAAATTGCATTATCTCTTATAGTTTCCGAGATATGGACTATCAATAATTTACACCTTAGGCTCTGCTTCTAACTTGGGCCCAAATTGTAAAATGGTCTTATCTATTGGCGATTTCGTTCCAATTCACATTCCAAGTAATATTCGGCATGCTAATTACATTGCCGGTTGCCAAATTGCCTTATCTCTTATAGTTTCCGAGATATGGACTATCGATAATTTACACCTTAGGCTCTGCTTCTAACTTGGGCCCAAATTGTAAAATGGTCTTATCTATTGGCGATTTCGTTCCAATTCACATTCCAAGTAATATTCGGCATGCTAATTACATTGCCGGTTGCCAAATTGCATTATCTCTTATAGTTTCCGAGATATGGACTATCGATAATTTACACCTTAGGCTCTGCTTCTAACTTGGGCCCAAATTGTAAAATGGTCTTATCTATTGGCGATTTCGTTCCAATTCACATTCCAAGTAATATTCGGCATGCTAATTACATTGCCGGTTGCCAAATTGCATTATCTCTTATAGTTTCCGAGATATGGACTATCGATAATTTACACCATAGGCTCTGCTTCTAACTTGGGCCCAAATTGTAAAATGGTCTTATCTATTGGCGATTTCGTTCCAATTCACATTCCATGTAATATTCGGCATGCTAATTACATTGCCGGTTGCCAAATTGCATTATCTCTTATAGTTTCCGAGATATGGACTATCGATAATTTACACCTTAGGCTCTGCTTCTAACTTGCTCCCAAATTGTAAAATGGTCTTATCTATTGGCGATTTCGTTCCAATTCACATTCCAAGTAATATTCGGCATGCTAATTACATTGCCGGTTGCCAAATTGCATTATCTCTTATAGTTTCGAGATATGGACTATCGATAATTTACACCTTAGGCTCTGCTTCTAACTTGGGCCCAAATTGTAAAATGGTCTTATCTATTGGCGATTTCGTTCCAATTCACATTCCAAGTAATATTCGGCATGCTAATTACATTGCCGGTTGCCAAATTGAATTATCTCTTATAGTTTCCGAGATATGGACTATCGATAATTTACACCTTAGGCTCTGCTTCTAACTTGGGCCCAAATTGTAAAATGGTCTTATCTATTGGCGATTTCGTTCCAATTCACATTCCAAGTAATATTGGGCATGCTAATTACATTGCCGGTTGCCAAATTGCATTATCTCTTATAGTTTCCGGGATATGGACTATCGATAATTTACACCATAGGCTCTGCTTCTAACTTGGGCCCAAATTGTAAAATGGTCTTATCTATTGGCGATTTCGTTCCAATTCACATTCCAAGTAATATTCGGCATGCTAATTACATTGCCGGTTGCCAAATTGCATTATCTCTTATAGTTTCCGAGATATGGACTATCGATAATTTACACCTTAGGCTCTGCTTATAACTTGCTCCCAAATTGTAAAATGGTCTTATCTATTGGCGATTTCGTTCCAATTCACATTCCAAGTAATATTCGGCATGCTAATTACATTGCCGGTTGCCAAGTTGTATTATCTCTTATAGTTTCCGAGATATGGACTATCGATAATTTACACCTTAGGCTCTGCTTCTAACTTGGGCCCAAATTGTAAAATGGTCTTACCTATTGGCGATTTCGTTCCAATTCACATTCCAAGTAATATTCGGCATGCTAATTACATTGCCGGTTGCCAAATTGCATTATCTCTTATAGTTTCCGAGATATGGACTATCGATAATTTACACATTAGGCTCTGCTTCTAACTTGGGCCCAAATTGTAAAATGGTCTTATCTATTGGCGATTTCGTTCCAATTCACATTCCAAGTAATATTCGGCATGCTAATTACATTGCCGGTTGCCAAATTGCATTATCTCTTATAGTTTCCGAGATATGGACTATCGATTATTTACACCTTAGGCTCTGCTTCTAACTTGGGCCCAAATTGTAAAATGGTCTTATCTATTGGCGATTTCGTTCCAATTCACATTCCAAGTAATATTCGGCATGCTAATTACATTGCCGGTTGCCAAATTGCATTATCTCTTATAGTTTCCGAGATATGGACTATCGATAATTTACACCTTAGGCTCTGCTTCTAACTTGGGCCCAAATTGTAAAATGGTCTTATCTATTGGCGATTTCGTTCCAATTCACATTCCAAGTAATATTCGGCATGCTAATTACATTGCCGGTTGCCAAATTGCATTATCTCTTATAGTTTCCGAGATATGGACTATCGATAATTTACACCTTAGGCTCTGCTTCTAACTTGGGCCCAAATTGTAAAATGGCCTTATCTATTGGCGATTTCGTCCCAATTCACATTCCAAGTAATATTCGGCATGCTAATTACATTGCCGGTTGCGAAATTGCATTATCTCTTATAGTTTCCGAGATATGGACTATCGATAATTTACACCTTAGGCTCTGCTTCTAACTTGGGCCCAAATTGTAAAATGGTCTTATCTATTGGCGATTTCGTTCCAATTCACATTCCAAGTAATATTCGGCATGCTAATTACATTGCCGGTTGCCAAATTGAATTATCTCTTATAGTTTCCGAGATATGGACTATCGATAATTTACACCTTAGGCTCTGCTTCTAACTTGGGCCCAAATTGTAAAATGGTCTTATCTATTGGCGATTTCGTTCCAATTCACATTCCAAGTAATATTGGGCATGCTAATAACATTGCCGGTTGCCAAATTGCATTATCTCTTATAGTTTCCGAGATATGGACTATCGATAATTTACACCATAGGCTCTGCTTCTAACTTGGGCCCAAATTGTAAAATGGTCTTACCTATTGGCGATTTCGTTCCAATTCACATTCCAAGTAATATTCGGCATGCTAATTACATTGCCGGTTGCCAAATTGCATTATCTCTTATAGTTTCCGAGATATGGACTATCGATAATTTACACCTTAGGCTCTGCTTCTAACTTGGGCCCAAATTGTAAAATGGTCTTATCTATTGGCGATTTCGTTCCAATTCACTTTCCAATTAATATTCGGCATGCTAATTACATTGCCGGTTGCCAAATTGCATTATCTCTTATAGTTTCCGAGATATGGACTATCGATAATTTACACCTTAGGCTCTGCTTCTAACTTGGGCCCAAATTGTAAAATGGTCTTATCTATTGGCGATTTCGTTCCAGTTCACATTCCAAGTAATATTCGGCATGCTAATTACATTGCCGGTTGCCAAATTGCATTATCTCTTATAGTTTCCGAGATATGGACTATCGATAATTTACACCTTAGGCTCTGCTTCTAACTTGGGCCCAAATTGTAAAATGGTCTTATCTATTGGCGATTTCGTTCCAATTCACATTCCAAGTAATATTCGGCATGCTAATTACATTGCCGGTTGCCAAATTGCATTATCTCTTATAGTTTCCGAGATATGGACTATCGATAATTTACACCTTAGGCTCTGCTTCTAACTTGGGCCCAAATTGTAAAATGGACTTATCTATTGGCGATTTCGTTCCAGTTCACATTCCAAGTAATATTCGGCATGCTAATTACATTGTCGGTTGCCAAATTGAATTATCTCTAATAGTTTCCGAGATATGGACTATCGATAATTTACACCTTAGGCTCTGCTTCTAACTTGGGCCCAAATTGTAAAATGGTCTTACCTATTGGCGATTTCGTTCCAATTCACATTCCAAGTAATATTCGGCATGCTAATTACATTGCCGGTTGCCAAATTGCATTATCTCTTATAGTTTCCGAGATATGGACTATCGATAATTTACACCTTAGGCTCTGCTTCTAACTTGGGCCCAAATTGTAAAATGGTCTTATCTATTGGCGATTTCGTTTCAATTCACATTCCAAGTAATATTCGGCATGCTAATTACATTGCCGGATGCCAAATTGCATTATCTCTTATAGTTTCCGAGATATGGACTATCGATAATTTACACCTTAGGCTCTGCTTCTAACTTGGGCCCAAATTGTAAAATGGTCTTATCTATTGGCGATTTCGTCCCAATTCACATTCCAAGTGATATTCGGCATGCTAATTACATTGCCGGTTGCCAAATTGCATTATCTCTTATAGTTTCCGAGATATGGACTATCGATAATTTACACCTTAGGCTCTGCTTCTAACTTGGGCCCAAATTGTAAAATGGTCTTATCTATTATCGATTTCGTTCCAATTCACATTCCAAGTAATATTCGGCATGCTAATTACATTGCCGTTTGCCAAATTGCATTATCTCTTATAGTCTCCGAGATATGGACTATCGATAATTTACACCTTAGGCTCTGCTTCTAACTTGGGCCCAAATTGTAAAATGGTCTTATCTATTGGCGATTTCGTTCCAATTCACACTCCTAGTAATATTCGGCATGCTAATTACATTGCCGGTTGCGAAATTGCATTATCTCTTATAGTTTCCGAGATATGGACTATCAATAATTTACACCTTAGGCTCTGCTTCTAACTTGGGCCCAAATTGTAAAATGGTCTTATCTATTGGCGATTTCGTTCCAATTCACATTCCAAGTAATATTCGGCATGCTAATTACATTGCCGGTTGCCAAATTGCATTATCTCTTATAGTTTCCGAGATATGGACTATCGATAATTTACACCTTAGGCTCTGCTTCTAACTTGGGCCCAAATTGTAAAATGGCCTTATCTATTGGCGATTTCGTCCCAATTCACATTCCAAGTAATATTCGGCATGCTAATTACATTGCCGGTTGCGAAATTGCATTATCTCTTATAGTTTCAGAGATATGGACTATCGATAATTTACACCTTAGGCTCTGCTTCTAACTTGGGCCCAAATTGTAAAATGGTCTTATCTATTGGCAATTTCGTTCCAATTCACATTCCAAGTAATATTCGGCATGCTAATTACATTGCCGGTTGCCAAATTGCATTATCTCTTATAGTTTCCGAGATATGGACTATCGATAATTTACACCTTAGGCTCTGCTTCTAACTTGGGCCCAAATTGTAAAATGGTCTTATCTATTGGCGATTTCGTTCCAATTCACACTCCTAGTAATATTCGGCATGCTAATTACATTGCCGTTTGCGAAATTGCATTATCTCTTATAGTTTCCGAGATATGGACTATCAATAATTTACACCTTAGGCTCTGCTTCTAACTTGGGCCCAAATTGTAAAATGGTCTTATCTATTGGCGATTTCGTTCCAATTCACATTCCAAGTAATATTCGGCATGCTAATTACATTGCCGGTTGCCAAATTGCATTATCTCTTATAGTTTCCGAGATATGGACTATCGATAATTTACACCTTAGGCTCTGCTTCTAACTTGGGCCCAAATTGTAAAATGGCCTTATCTATTGGCGATTTCGTCCCAATTCACATTCCAAGTAATATTCGGCACGCTAATTACATTGCCGGTTGCGAAATTGCATTATCTCTTATAGTTTCAGAGATATGGACTATCGATAATTTACACCTTAGGCTCTGCTTCTAACTTGGGCCCAAATTGTAAAATGGTCTTATCTATTGGCAATTTCGTTAAAATTCACATTCCAAGTAATATTCGGCATGCTAATTACATTGCCGGTTGCCAAATTGCATTAACTCTTATAGTTTCCGAGATATGGACTATCGATAATTTACACCTTAGGCTCTGCTTCTAACTTGGGCCCAAATTGTAAAATGGTCTTATCTATTGGCGATTTCGTTCCAATTCACATTCCAAGTAATATTCGGCATGCTAATTACATTGCCGGTTGCCAAATTGCATTATCTCTTATAGTTTCCGAGATATGGACTATCGATAATTTACACCATAGGCTCTGCTTCTAACTTGGGCCCAAATTGTAAAATGGCCTTATCTATTGGCGATTTCGTTCCAATTCACATACCAAGTAATATTCGGCATGCTAATTACATTGCCGGTTGCCAAATTGCATTATCTCTTATAGTTTCCGAGTTATGGACTATCGATAATTTACACCTTAGGCTCTGCTTCTAACTTGGGCCCAAATTGTAAAATGGTCTTATCTATTGGCGATTTCGTTCCAATTCACATTCCAAGTAATATTCGGCATGCTAATTACATTGCCGGTTGCCAAATTGCATTATCTCTTATAGTTTCCGAGATATGGACTATCGATAATTTACACCTTAGGCTCTGCTTCTAACTTGGGCCCAAATTGTAAAATGGTCTTATCTATTGGCGATTTCGTTCCAATTCACATTCCAAGTAATATTCGGCATGCTAATTACATTGCCGGTTGCCAAATTGAATTATCTCTTATAGTTTCCGAGATATGGACTATCGATAATTTACACCTTAGGCTCTGCTTCTAACTTGGGCCCAAATTGTAAAATGGTCTTATCTATTGGCGATTTCGTTCCAATTCACATTCCAAGTAATATTGGGCATGCTAATTACATTGCCGGTTGCCAAATTGCATTATCTCTTATAGTTTCCGAGATATGGACTATCGATAATTTACACCATAGGCTCTGCTTCTAACTTGGGCCCAAATTGTAAAATGGTCTTACCTATTGGCGATTTCGTTCCAATTCACATTCCAAGTAATATTCGGCATGCTAATTACATTGCCAGTTGCCAAATTGCATTATCTCTTATAGTTTCCGAGATATGGACTATCGATAATTTACACCTTAGACTCTGCTTCTAACTTGGGCCCAAATTGTAAAATGGTCTTATCTATTGGCGATTTCGTTCCAATTCACATTCCAATTAACATTCGGCATGCTAATTACATTGCCGGTTGCCAAATTGCATTATCTCTTATAGTTTCCGAGATATGGACTATCGATAATTTACACCTTAGGCTCTGCTTCTAACTTGGGCCCAAATTGTAAAATGGTCTTATCTATTGGCGATTTCGTTCCAATTCACATTCCAAGTAATATTCGGCATGCTAATTACATTGCCGGTTGCCAAATTGCATTATCTCTTATAGTTTCCGAGATATGGATTATCGATAATTTACACCTTAGGCTCTGCTTCTAACTTGGGCCCAAATTGTAAAATGGTCTTATCTATTGGCGATTTCGTTCCAATTCACATTCCAAGTAATATTCGGCATGCTAATTACATTGCCGGTTGCCAAATTGCATTATCTCTTATAGTTTCCGAGATATGGACTATCGATAATTTACACCTTAGGCTCTGCTTCTAACTTGGGCCCAAATTGTAAAATGGTCTTATCTATTGGCGATTTCGTTCCAATTCACATTCCAAGTAATATTCGGCATGCTAATTACATTGTCGGTTGCCAAATTGAATTATCTCCTATAGTTTCCGAGATATGGACTATCGATAATTTACACCTTAGGCTCTGCTTCTAACTTGGGCCCAAAGTGTAAAATGGTCTTACCTATTGGCGATTTCGTTCCAATTCACAATCCAAGTAATATTCGGCATGCTAATTACATTGCCGGTTGCCAAATTGCATTATCTCTTATAGTTTCCGAGATATGGACTATCGATAATTTACACCTTAGGCTCTGCTTCTAACTTGGGCCCAAATTGTAAAATGGTCTTATCTATTGGCGATTTCGTTTCAATTCACATTCCAAGTAATATTCGGCATGCTAATCACATTGCCGGTTGCCAAATTGCATTATCTCTTATAGTTTCCGAGATATGGACTATCGATAATTTACACCTTAGGCTCTGCTACTAACTTGGGCCCAAATTGTAAAATGGTCTTATCTATTGGCGATTTCGTCCCAATTCACATTCCAAGTGATATTCGGCATGCTAATTACATTGCCGGTTGCGAAATTGCATTATCTCTTATAGTTTCCGAGATATGGACTATCAATAATTTAGACCTTAGGCTCTGCTTCTAACTTGGGCCCAAATTGTAAAATGGTCTTATCTATTGGCGATTTCGTTCCAATTCACATTCCAAGTAATATTCGGCATGCTAATTACATTGCCGGTTGCCAAATTGCATTATCTCTTATAGTTTCCGAGATATGGACTATCGATAATTTACACATTAGGCTCTGCTTCTAACTTGGGCCCAAATTGTAAAATGGTCTTATCTATTGGCGATTTCGTTCCAATTCACATTCCAAGTAATATTCGGCATGCTAATTACATTGCCGGTTGCCAAATTGCATTATCTCTTATAGTTTCCGAGATATGGACTATCGATAATTTACACCTTAGGCTCTGCTTCTAACTTGGGCCCAAATTGTAAAATGGTCTTATCTATTGGCGATTTCGTTCCAATTCACATTCCAAGTAATATTCGGCATGCTAATTACATTGCCGGTTGCGAAATTGCATTATCTCTTATAGTTTCCGAGATATGGACTATCGATAATTTACACCTTAGGCTCTGCTTCTAACTTGGGCCCAAATTGTAAAATGGTCTTATCTATTGGCGATTTCGTTCCAATTCACATTCCAAGTAATATTCGGCATGCTAATTACATTGCCGGTTGCCAAATTGCATTATCTCTTATAGTTTCCGAGATATGGACTATCGATAATTTACACCTTAGGTTCTGCTTCTAACTTGGGCCCAAATTGTAAAATGGTCTTATCTATTGGCGATTTCGTTCCAATTCACATTCCATGTAATATTCGGCATGCTAATTACATTGCCGGTTGCCAAATTGCATTATCTCTTATAGTTTCCGAGATATGGACTATCGATAATTTACACCTTAGGCTCTGCTTCTAACTTGCTCCCAAATTGTAAAATGGTCTTATCTATTGGCGATTTCGTTCCAATTCACATTCCAAGTAATATTCGGCATGTTAATTACATTGCCGGTTGCCAAATTGCATTATCTCTTATAGTTTCCGAGATATGGACTATCGATAATTTACACCTTAGGCTCTGCTTCTAACTTGGGCCCAAATTGTAAAATGGTCTTATCTATTGGCGATTTCGTTCCAATTCACATTCCAAGTAATATTCGGCATGCTAATTACATTGCCGGTTGCCAAATTGAATTATCTCTTATAGTTTCCGAGATATGGACTATCGATAATTTACACCTTAGGCTCTGCTTCTAACTTGGGCCCAAATTGTAAAATGGTCTTATCTATTGGCGATTTCGTTCCAATTCACATTCCAAGTAATATTGGGCATGCTAATTACATTGCCGGTTGCCAAATTGCATTATCTCTTATAGTTTCCGGGATATGGACTATCGATAATTTACACCATAGGCTCTGCTTCTAACTTGGGCCCAAATTGTAAAATGGTCTTATCTATTGGCGATTTCGTTCCAATTCACATTCCAAGTAATATTCGGCATGCTAATTACATTGCCGGTTGCCAAATTGCATTATCTCTTATAGTTTCCGAGATATGGACTATCGATAATTTACACCTTAGGTTCTGCTTCTAACTTGGGCCCAAATTGTAAAATGGTCTTATCTATTGGCGATTTCGTCCCAATTCACATTCCAAGTAATATTCGGCATGCTAATTACATTGCCGGTTGCGAAATTGCATTATCTCTTATAGTTTCAGAGATATGGACTATCGATAATTTACACCTTAGGCTCTGCTTCTAACTTGGGCCCAAATTGTAAAATGGTCTTATCTATTGGCGATTTCGTTCCAATTCACATTCCAAGTAATATTCGGCATGCTAATTACATTGCCGGTTGCCAAATTGCATTATCTCTTATAGTTTCCGAGATATGGACTATCGATAATTTACACCTTAGGTTCTGCTTCTAACTTGGGCCCAAATTGTAAAATGGTCTTATCTATTGGCGATTTCGTTCCAATTCACATTCCATGTAATATTCGGCATGCTAATTACATTGCCGGTTGCCAAATTGCATTATCTCTTATAGTTTCCGAGATATGGACTATCGATAATTTACACCTTAGGCTCTGCTTCTAACTTGCTCCCAAATTGTAAAATGGTCTTATCTATTGGCGATTTCGTTCCAATTCACATTCCAAGTAATATTCGGCATGTTAATTACATTGCCGGTTGCCAAATTGCATTATCTCTTATAGTTTCCGAGATATGGACTATCGATAATTTACACCTTAGGCTCTGCTTCTAACTTGGGCCCAAATTGTAAAATGGTCTTATCTATTGGCGATTTCGTTCCAATTCACATTCCAAGTAATATTCGGCATGCTAATTACATTGCCGGTTGCCAAATTGAATTATCTCTTATAGTTTCCGAGATATGGACTATCGATAATTTACACCTTAGGCTCTGCTTCTAACTTGGGCCCAAATTGTAAAATGGTCTTATCTATTGGCGATTTCGTTCCAATTCACATTCCAAGTAATATTGGGCATGCTAATTACATTGCCGGTTGCCAAATTGCATTATCTCTTATAGTTTCCGGGATATGGACTATCGATAATTTACACCATAGGCTCTGCTTCTAACTTGGGCCCAAATTGTAAAATGGTCTTATCTATTGGCGATTTCGTTCCAATTCACATTCCAAGTAATATTCGGCATGCTAATTACATTGCCGGTTGCCAAATTGCATTATCTCTTATAGTTTCCGAGATATGGACTATCGATAATTTACACCTTAGGCTCTGCTTCTAACTTGGGCCCAAATTGTAAAATGGTCTTATCTATTGGCGATTTCGTTCCAATTCACATTCCAAGTAATATTCGGCATGCTAATTACATTGCCGGTTGCCAAATTGCATTATCTCTTATAGTTTCCGAGATATGGACTATCGATAATTTACACCTTAGGCTCTGCTTCTAACTTGGGCCCAAATTGTAAAATGGTCTTATCTATTGGCGATTTCGTTCCAATTCACATTCCAAGTAATATTCGGCATGCTAATTACATTGCCGGTTGCCAAATTGCATTATCTCTTATAGTTTCCGAGATATGGACTATCGATAATTTACACCTTAGGCTCTGCTTCTAACTTGGGAACAAATTGTAAAATGGCCTTATCTATTGGCGATTTCGTTCCAATTCACATTCCAAGTAATATTCGGCATGCTAATTACATTGCCGGTTGCCAAATTGCATTATCTCTTATAGTTTCCGAGATATGGACTATCGATAATTTACACCTTAGGCTCTGCTTCTAACTTGGGCCCAAATTGTAAAATGGTCTTATCTATTGGCGATTTCGTTCCAATTCACATTCCAAGTGATATTCGGCATGCTAATTACATTGCCGGTTGCCAAATTGCATTATCTCTTATAGTTTCCGAGATATGGACTATCGATAATTTACACCTTAGGCTCTGCTTCTAACTTGGGCCCAAATTGTAAAATGGTCTTATCTATTGGCGATTTAGTTGCAATTCACATTCCAAGTAATATTCGGCATGCTAATTACATTGCCGGTTGCCAAATTGCATTATCTCTTATAGTTTCCGAGATATGGACTATCGATAATTTACACCTTAGGCTCTGCTTCTAACTTGGGCCCAAATTGTAAAATGGTCTTATCTATTGGCGATTTCGTTCCAATTCACATTCCAAGTAATATTCGGCATGCTAATTACATTGCCGGTTGCCAAATTGCATTATCTCTTATAGTTTCCGAGATATGGACTATCGATAATTTACACCTTAGGCTCTGCTTCTAACTTGGGCCCAAATTGTAAAATGGTCTTATCTATTGGCGATTTCGTTCCAATTCACATTCCAAGTAATATTCGGCATGCTAATTACATTGCCGGTTGCCAAATTGCATTATCTCTTATAGTTTCCGAGATATGGACTATCGATAATTTACACCTTAGGCTCTGCTTCTAACTTGGGAACAAATTGTAAAATGGCCTTATCTATTGGCGATTTCGTTCCAATTCACATTCCAAGTAATATTCGGCATGCTAATTACATTGCCGGTTGCCAAATTGCATTATCTCTTATAGTTTCCGAGATATGGACTATCGATAATTTACACCTTAGGCTCTGCTTCTAACTTGGGCCCAAATTGTAAAATGGTCTTATCTATTGGCGATTTAGTTGCAATTCACATTCCAAGTAATATTCGGCATGCTAATTACATTGCCGGTTACCAAATTGCATTATCTCTTATAGTTTCCGAGATATGGACTATCGATAATTTACACCTTAGGCTCTGCTTCTAACTTGGGCCCAAATTGTAAAATGGTCTTATCTATTGGCGATTTCGTTCCAATTCACATTCCAAGTAATATTCGGCATGCTAATTACATTGCCGGTTGCCAAATTGCATTATCTCTTATAGTTTCCGAGATATGGACTATCGATAATTTACACCTTAGGCTCTGCTTCTAACTTGGGCCCAAATTGTAAAATGGTCTTATCTATTGGAGATTTCGTTCCAATTCACATTCCAAGTAATATTCGGCATGCTAATTACATTGCCGGTTGCCAAATTGCATTATCTCTTATAGTTTCCGAGATATGGACTATCGATAATTTACACCTTAGGCTCTGCTTCTAACTTGGGCCCAAATTGTAAAATGGCCTTATCTATAGGCGATTTCGTTCCAATTCACACTCCAAGTAATATTCGGCATGCTAATTACATTGCCGGTTGCGAAATTGCATTATCTCTTATAGTTTCCGAGATATGGACTATCGATAATTTACACCTTAGGCTCAGCTTCTAACTTGGGCCCAAATTGTAAAATGGTCTTATCTATTGGCGATTTCGTTCCAATTCACATTCCAAGTAATATTCGGCATGCTAATTACATTGCCGGTTGCCAAATTGCATTATCTCTTATAGTTTCCGAGATATGGACTATCAATAATTTACACCTTAGGCTCTGCTTCTAACTTGGGCCCAAATTGTAAAATGGTCTTATCTATTGGCGATTTCGTTCCAATTCACATTCCAAGTAATATTCGGCATGCTAATTACATTGCCGGTTGTCAAATTGCATTATCTCTTATAGTTTCCTAGATATGGACTATTGATAATTTACACCTTAGGCTCTGCTTCTAACTTGGGCCCAAATTGTAAAATGGCCTTATCTATTGGCGATTTCGTCCCAATTCACATTCCAAGTAATATTCGGCACGCTAATTACATTGCCGGTTGCGAAATTGCATTATCTCTTATAGTTTCAGAGATATGGACTATCGATAATTTACACCTTAGGCTCTGCTTCTAACTTGGGCCCAAATTGTAAAATGGTCTTATCTATTGGCAATTTCGTTAAAATTCACATTCCAAGTAATATTCGGCATGCTAATTACATTGCCGGTTGCCAAATTGCATTAACTCTTATAGTTTCCGAGATATGGACTATCGATAATTTACACCTTAGGCTCTGCTTCTAACTTGGGCCCAAATTGTAAAATGGTCTTATCTATTGGCGATTTCGTTCCAATTCACATTCCAAGTAATATTCGGCATGCTAATTACATTGCCGGTTGCCAAATTGCATTATCTCTTATAGTTTCCGAGATATGGACTATCGATAATTTACACCATAGGCTCTGCTTCTAACTTGGGCCCAAATTGTAAAATGGCCTTATCTATTGGCGATTTCGTTCCAATTCACATACCAAGTAATATTCGGCATGCTAATTACATTGCCGGTTGCCAAATTGCATTATCTCTTATAGTTTCCGAGTTATGGACTATCGATAATTTACACCTTAGGCTCTGCTTCTAACTTGGGCCCAAATTGTAAAATGGTCTTATCTATTGGCGATTTCGTTCCAATTCACATTCCAAGTAATATTCGGCATGCTAATTACATTGCCGGTTGCCAAATTGCATTATCTCTTATAGTTTCCGAGATATGGACTATCGATAATTTACACCTTAGGCTCTGCTTCTAACTTGGGCCCAAATTGTAAAATGGTCTTATCTATTGGCGATTTCGTTCCAATTCACATTCCAAGTAATATTCGGCATGCTAATTACATTGCCGGTTGCCAAATTGAATTATCTCTTATAGTTTCCGAGATATGGACTATCGATAATTTACACCTTAGGCTCTGCTTCTAACTTGGGCCCAAATTGTAAAATGGTCTTATCTATTGGCGATTTCGTTCCAATTCACATTCCAAGTAATATTGGGCATGCTAATTACATTGCCGGTTGCCAAATTGCATTATCTCTTATAGTTTCCGAGATATGGACTATCGATAATTTACACCATAGGCTCTGCTTCTAACTTGGGCCCAAATTGTAAAATGGTCTTACCTATTGGCGATTTCGTTCCAATTCACATTCCAAGTAATATTCGGCATGCTAATTACATTGCCAGTTGCCAAATTGCATTATCTCTTATAGTTTCCGAGATATGGACTATCGATAATTTACACCTTAGACTCTGCTTCTAACTTGGGCCCAAATTGTAAAATGGTCTTATCTATTGGCGATTTCGTTCCAATTCACATTCCAATTAACATTCGGCATGCTAATTACATTGCCGGTTGCCAAATTGCATTATCTCTTATAGTTTCCGAGATATGGACTATCGATAATTTACACCTTAGGCTCTGCTTCTAACTTGGGCCCAAATTGTAAAATGGTCTTATCTATTGGCGATTTCGTTCCAATTCACATTCCAAGTAATATTCGGCATGCTAATTACATTGCCGGTTGCCAAATTGCATTATCTCTTATAGTTTCCGAGATATGGATTATCGATAATTTACACCTTAGGCTCTGCTTCTAACTTGGGCCCAAATTGTAAAATGGTCTTATCTATTGGCGATTTCGTTCCAATTCACATTCCAAGTAATATTCGGCATGCTAATTACATTGCCGGTTGCCAAATTGCATTATCTCTTATAGTTTCCGAGATATGGACTATCGATAATTTACACCTTAGGCTCTGCTTCTAACTTGGGCCCAAATTGTAAAATGGTCTTATCTATTGGCGATTTCGTTCCAATTCACATTCCAAGTAATATTCGGCATGCTAATTACATTGTCGGTTGCCAAATTGAATTATCTCCTATAGTTTCCGAGATATGGACTATCGATAATTTACACCTTAGGCTCTGCTTCTAACTTGGGCCCAAAGTGTAAAATGGTCTTACCTATTGGCGATTTCGTTCCAATTCACAATCCAAGTAATATTCGGCATGCTAATTACATTGCCGGTTGCCAAATTGCATTATCTCTTATAGTTTCCGAGATATGGACTATCGATAATTTACACCTTAGGCTCTGCTTCTAACTTGGGCCCAAATTGTAAAATGGTCTTATCTATTGGCGATTTCGTTTCAATTCACATTCCAAGTAATATTCGGCATGCTAATCACATTGCCGGTTGCCAAATTGCATTATCTCTTATAGTTTCCGAGATATGGACTATCGATAATTTACACCTTAGGCTCTGCTACTAACTTGGGCCCAAATTGTAAAATGGTCTTATCTATTGGCGATTTCGTCCCAATTCACATTCCAAGTGATCTTCGGCATGCTAATTACATTGCCGGTTGCGAAATTGCATTATCTCTTATAGTTTCCGAGATATGGACTATCAATAATTTAGACCTTAGGCTCTGCTTCTAACTTGGGCCCAAATTGTAAAATGGTCTTATCTATTGGCGATTTCGTTCCAATTCACATTCCAAGTAATATTCGGCATGCTAATTACATTGCCGGTTGCCAAATTGCATTATCTCTTATAGTTTCCGAGATATGGACTATCGATAATTTACACATTAGGCTCTGCTTCTAACTTGGGCCCAAATTGTAAAATGGTCTTATCTATTGGCGATTTCGTTCCAATTCACATTCCAAGTAATATTCGGCATGCTAATTACATTGCCGGTTGCCAAATTGCATTATCTCTTATAGTTTCCGAGATATGGACTATCGATAATTTACACCTTAGGCTCTGCTTCTAACTTGGGCCCAAATTGTAAAATGGTCTTATCTATTGGCGATTTCGTTCCAATTCACATTCCAAGTAATATTCGGCATGCTAATTACATTGCCGGTTGCGAAATTGCATTATCTCTTATAGTTTCCGAGATATGGACTATCGATAATTTACACCTTAGGCTCTGCTTCTAACTTGGGCCCAAATTGTAAAATGGTCTTATCTATTGGCGATTTCGTTCCAATTCACATTCCAAGTAATATTCGGCATGCTAATTACATTGCCGGTTGCCAAATTGCATTATCTCTTATAGTTTCCGAGATATGGACTATCGATAATTTACACCTTAGGTTCTGCTTCTAACTTGGGCCCAAATTGTAAAATGGTCTTATCTATTGGCGATTTCGTTCCAATTCACATTCCATGTAATATTCGGCATGCTAATTACATTGCCGGTTGCCAAATTGCATTATCTCTTATAGTTTCCGAGATATGGACTATCGATAATTTACACCTTAGGCTCTGCTTCTAACTTGCTCCCAAATTGTAAAATGGTCTTATCTATTGGCGATTTCGTTCCAATTCACATTCCAAGTAATATTCGGCATGTTAATTACATTGCCGGTTGCCAAATTGCATTATCTCTTATAGTTTCCGAGATATGGACTATCGATAATTTACACCTTAGGCTCTGCTTCTAACTTGGGCCCAAATTGTAAAATGGTCTTATCTATTGGCGATTTCGTTCCAATTCACATTCCAAGTAATATTCGGCATGCTAATTACATTGCCGGTTGCCAAATTGAATTATCTCTTATAGTTTCCGAGATATGGACTATCGATAATTTACACCTTAGGCTCTGCTTCTAACTTGGGCCCAAATTGTAAAATGGTCTTATCTATTGGCGATTTCGTTCCAATTCACATTCCAAGTAATATTGGGCATGCTAATTACATTGCCGGTTGCCAAATTGCATTATCTCTTATAGTTTCCGGGATATGGACTATCGATAATTTACACCATAGGCTCTGCTTCTAACTTGGGCCCAAATTGTAAAATGGTCTTATCTATTGGCGATTTCGTTCCAATTCACATTCCAAGTAATATTCGGCATGCTAATTACATTGCCGGTTGCCAAATTGCATTATCTCTTATAGTTTCCGAGATATGGACTATCGATAATTTACACCTTAGGTTCTGCTTCTAACTTGGGCCCAAATTGTAAAATGGTCTTATCTATTGGCGATTTCGTCCCAATTCACATTCCAAGTAATATTCGGCATGCTAATTACATTGCCGGTTGCGAAATTGCATTATCTCTTATAGTTTCAGAGATATGGACTATCGATAATTTACACCTTAGGCTCTGCTTCTAACTTGGGCCCAAATTGTAAAATGGTCTTATCTATTGGCGATTTCGTTCCAATTCACATTCCAAGTAATATTCGGCATGCTAATTACATTGCCGGTTGCCAAATTGCATTATCTCTTATAGTTTCCGAGATATGGACTATCGATAATTTACACCTTAGGTTCTGCTTCTAACTTGGGCCCAAATTGTAAAATGGTCTTATCTATTGGCGATTTCGTTCCAATTCACATTCCATGTAATATTCGGCATGCTAATTACATTGCCGGTTGCCAAATTGCATTATCTCTTATAGTTTCCGAGATATGGACTATCGATAATTTACACCTTAGGCTCTGCTTCTAACTTGCTCCCAAATTGTAAAATGGTCTTATCTATTGGCGATTTCGTTCCAATTCACATTCCAAGTAATATTCGGCATGTTAATTACATTGCCGGTTGCCAAATTGCATTATCTCTTATAGTTTCCGAGATATGGACTATCGATAATTTACACCTTAGGCTCTGCTTCTAACTTGGGCCCAAATTGTAAAATGGTCTTATCTATTGGCGATTTCGTTCCAATTCACATTCCAAGTAATATTCGGCATGCTAATTACATTGCCGGTTGCCAAATTGAATTATCTCTTATAGTTTCCGAGATATGGACTATCGATAATTTACACCTTAGGCTCTGCTTCTAACTTGGGCCCAAATTGTAAAATGGTCTTATCTATTGGCGATTTCGTTCCAATTCACATTCCAAGTAATATTGGGCATGCTAATTACATTGCCGGTTGCCAAATTGCATTATCTCTTATAGTTTCCGGGATATGGACTATCGATAATTTACACCATAGGCTCTGCTTCTAACTTGGGCCCAAATTGTAAAATGGTCTTATCTATTGGCGATTTCGTTCCAATTCACATTCCAAGTAATATTCGGCATGCTATTTACATTGCCGGTTGCCAAATTGCATTATCTCTTATAGTTTCCGAGATATGGACTATCGATAATTTACACCTTAGGCTCTGCTTCTAACTTGGGCCCAAATTGTAAAATGGTCTTATCTATTGGCGATTTCGTTCCAATTCACATTCCAAGTAATATTCGGCATGCTAATTACATTGCCGGTTGCCAAATTGCATTATCTCTTATAGTTTCCGAGATATGGACTATCGATAATTTACACCTTAGGCTCTGCTTCTAACTTGGGCCCAAATTGTAAAATGGTCTTATCTATTGGCGATTTCGTTCCAATTCACATTCCAAGTAATATTCGGCATGCTAATTACATTGCCGGTTGCCAAATTGCATTATCTCTTATAGTTTCCGAGATATGGACTATCGATAATTTACACCTTAGGCTCTGCTTCTAACTTGGGAACAAATTGTAAAATGGCCTTATCTATTGGCGATTTCGTTCCAATTCACATTCCAAGTAATATTCGGCATGCTAATTACATTGCCGGTTGCCAAATTGCATTATCTCTTATAGTTTCCGAGATATGGACTATCGATAATTTACACCTTAGGCTCTGCTTCTAACTTGGGCCCAAATTGTAAAATGGTCTTATCTATTGGCGATTTCGTTCCAATTCACATTCCAAGTGATATTCGGCATGCTAATTACATTGCCGGTTGCCAAATTGCATTATCTCTTATAGTTTCCGAGATATGGACTATCGATAATTTACACCTTAGGCTCTGCTTCTAACTTGGGCCCAAATTGTAAAATGGTCTTATCTATTGGCGATTTAGTTGCAATTCACATTCCAAGTAATATTCGGCATGCTAATTACATTGCCGGTTGCCAAATTGCATTATCTCTTATAGTTTCCGAGATATGGACTATCGATAATTTACACCTTAGGCTCTGCTTCTAACTTGGGCCCAAATTGTAAAATGGTCTTATCTATTGGCGATTTCGTTCCAATTCACATTCCAAGTAATATTCGGCATGCTAATTACATTGCCGGTTGCCAAATTGCATTATCTCTTATAGTTTCCGAGATATGGACTATCGATAATTTACACCTTAGGCTCTGCTTCTAACTTGGGCCCAAATTGTAAAATGGTCTTATCTATTGGCGATTTCGTTCCAATTCACATTCCAAGTAATATTCGGCATGCTAATTACATTGCCGGTTGCCAAATTGCATTATCTCTTATAGTTTCCGAGATATGGACTATCGATAATTTACACCTTAGGCTCTGCTTCTAACTTGGGAACAAATTGTAAAATGGCCTTATCTATTGGCGATTTCGTTCCAATTCACATTCCAAGTAATATTCGGCATGCTAATTACATTGCCGGTTGCCAAATTGCATTATCTCTTATAGTTTCCGAGATATGGACTATCGATAATTTACACCTTAGGCTCTGCTTCTAACTTGGGCCCAAATTGTAAAATGGTCTTATCTATTGGCGATTTAGTTGCAATTCACATTCCAAGTAATATTCGGCATGCTAATTACATTGCCGGTTACCAAATTGCATTATCTCTTATAGTTTCCGAGATATGGACTATCGATAATTTACACCTTAGGCTCTGCTTCTAACTTGGGCCCAAATTGTAAAATGGTCTTATCTATTGGCGATTTCGTTCCAATTCACATTCCAAGTAATATTCGGCATGCTAATTACATTGCCGGTTGCCAAATTGCATTATCTCTTATAGTTTCCGAGATATGGACTATCGATAATTTACACCTTAGGCTCTGCTTCTAACTTGGGCCCAAATTGTAAAATGGTCTTATCTATTGGAGATTTCGTTCCAATTCACATTCCAAGTAATATTCGGCATGCTAATTACATTGCCGGTTGCCAAATTGCATTATCTCTTATAGTTTCCGAGATATGGACTATCGATAATTTACACCTTAGGCTCTGCTTCTAACTTGGGCCCAAATTGTAAAATGGCCTTATCTATAGGCGATTTCGTTCCAATTCACACTCCAAGTAATATTCGGCATGCTAATTACATTGCCGGTTGCGAAATTGCATTATCTCTTATAGTTTCCGAGATATGGACTATCGATAATTTACACCTTAGGCTCAGCTTCTAACTTGGGCCCAAATTGTAAAATGGTCTTATCTATTGGCGATTTCGTTCCAATTCACATTCCAAGTAATATTCGGCATGCTAATTACATTGCCGGTTGCCAAATTGCATTATCTCTTATAGTTTCCGAGATATGGACTATCGATAATTTACACCTTAGGCTCTGCTTCTAACTTGGGAACAAATTGTAAAATGGCCTTATCTATTGGCGATTTCGTTCCAATTCACATTCCAAGTAATATTCGGCATGCTAATTACATTGCCGGTTGCCAAATTGCATTATCTCTTATAGTTTCCGAGATATGGACTATCGATAATTTACACCTTAGGCTCTGCTTCTAACTTGGGCCCAAATTGTAAAATGGTCTTATCTATTGGCGATTTCGTTCCAATTCACATTCCAAGTGATATTCGGCATGCTAATTACATTGCCGGTTGCCAAATTGCATTATCTCTTATAGTTTCCGAGATATGGACTATCGATAATTTACACCTTAGGCTCTGCTTCTAACTTGGGCCCAAATTGTAAAATGGTCTTATCTATTGGCGATTTAGTTGCAATTCACATTCCAAGTAATATTCGGCATGCTAATTACATTGCCGGTTGCCAAATTGCATTATCTCTTATAGTTTCCGAGATATGGACTATCGATAATTTACACCTTAGGTTCTGCTTCTAACTTGGGCCCAAATTGTAAAATGGTCTTATCTATTGGCGATTTCGTTCCAATTCACATTCCATGTAATATTCGGCATGCTAATTACATTGCCGGTTGCCAAATTGCATTATCTCTTATAGTTTCCGAGATATGGACTATCGATAATTTACACCTTAGGCTCTGCTTCTAACTTGCTCCCAAATTGTAAAATGGTCTTATCTATTGGCGATTTCGTTCCAATTCACATTCCAAGTAATATTCGGCATGTTAATTACATTGCCGGTTGCCAAATTGCATTATCTCTTATAGTTTCCGAGATATGGACTATCGATAATTTACACCTTAGGCTCTGCTTCTAACTTGGGCCCAAATTGTAAAATGGTCTTATCTATTGGCGATTTCGTTCCAATTCACATTCCAAGTAATATTCGGCATGCTAATTACATTGCCGGTTGCCAAATTGAATTATCTCTTATAGTTTCCGAGATATGGACTATCGATAATTTACACCTTAGGCTCTGCTTCTAACTTGGGCCCAAATTGTAAAATGGTCTTATCTATTGGCGATTTCGTTCCAATTCACATTCCAAGTAATATTGGGCATGCTAATTACATTGCCGGTTGCCAAATTGCATTATCTCTTATAGTTTCCGGGATATGGACTATCGATAATTTACACCATAGGCTCTGCTTCTAACTTGGGCCCAAATTGTAAAATGGTCTTATCTATTGGCGATTTCGTTCCAATTCACATTCCAAGTAATATTCGGCATGCTAATTACATTGCCGGTTGCCAAATTGCATTATCTCTTATAGTTTCCGAGATATGGACTATCGATAATTTACACCTTAGGCTCTGCTTCTAACTTGGGCCCAAATTGTAAAATGGTCTTATCTATTGGCGATTTCGTTCCAATTCACATTCCAAGTAATATTCGGCATGCTAATTACATTGCCGGTTGCCAAATTGCATTATCTCTTATAGTTTCCGAGATATGGACTATCGATAATTTACACCTTAGGCTCTGCTTCTAACTTGGGCCCAAATTGTAAAATGGTCTTATCTATTGGCGATTTCGTTCCAATTCACATTCCAAGTAATATTCGGCATGCTAATTACATTGCCGGTTGCCAAATTGCATTATCTCTTATAGTTTCCGAGATATGGACTATCGATAATTTACACCTTAGGCTCTGCTTCTAACTTGGGAACAAATTGTAAAATGGCCTTATCTATTGGCGATTTCGTTCCAATTCACATTCCAAGTAATATTCGGCATGCTAATTACATTGCCGGTTGCCAAATTGCATTATCTCTTATAGTTTCCGAGATATGGACTATCGATAATTTACACCTTAGGCTCTGCTTCTAACTTGGGCCCAAATTGTAAAATGGTCTTATCTATTGGCGATTTCGTTCCAATTCACATTCCAAGTGATATTCGGCATGCTAATTACATTGCCGGTTGCCAAATTGCATTATCTCTTATAGTTTCCGAGATATGGACTATCGATAATTTACACCTTAGGCTCTGCTTCTAACTTGGGCCCAAATTGTAAAATGGTCTTATCTATTGGCGATTTAGTTGCAATTCACATTCCAAGTAATATTCGGCATGCTAATTACATTGCCGGTTGCCAAATTGCATTATCTCTTATAGTTTCCGAGATATGGACTATCGATAATTTACACCTTAGGCTCTGCTTCTAACTTGGGCCCAAATTGTAAAATGGTCTTATCTATTGGCGATTTCGTTCCAATTCACATTCCAAGTAATATTCGGCATGCTAATTACATTGCCGGTTGCCAAATTGCATTATCTCTTATAGTTTCCGAGATATGGACTATCGATAATTTACACCTTAGGCTCTGCTTCTAACTTGGGCCCAAATTGTAAAATGGTCTTATCTATTGGCGATTTCGTTCCAATTCACATTCCAAGTAATATTCGGCATGCTAATTACATTGCCGGTTGCCAAATTGCATTATCTCTTATAGTTTCCGAGATATGGACTATCGATAATTTACACCTTAGGCTCTGCTTCTAACTTGGGAACAAATTGTAAAATGGCCTTATCTATTGGCGATTTCGTTCCAATTCACATTCCAAGTAATATTCGGCATGCTAATTACATTGCCGGTTGCCAAATTGCATTATCTCTTATAGTTTCCGAGATATGGACTATCGATAATTTACACCTTAGGCTCTGCTTCTAACTTGGGCCCAAATTGTAAAATGGTCTTATCTATTGGCGATTTAGTTGCAATTCACATTCCAAGTAATATTCGGCATGCTAATTACATTGCCGGTTACCAAATTGCATTATCTCTTATAGTTTCCGAGATATGGACTATCGATAATTTACACCTTAGGCTCTGCTTCTAACTTGGGCCCAAATTGTAAAATGGTCTTATCTATTGGCGATTTCGTTCCAATTCACATTCCAAGTAATATTCGGCATGCTAATTACATTGCCGGTTGCCAAATTGCATTATCTCTTATAGTTTCCGAGATATGGACTATCGATAATTTACACCTTAGGCTCTGCTTCTAACTTGGGCCCAAATTGTAAAATGGTCTTATCTATTGGAGATTTCGTTCCAATTCACATTCCAAGTAATATTCGGCATGCTAATTACATTGCCGGTTGCCAAATTGCATTATCTCTTATAGTTTCCGAGATATGGACTATCGATAATTTACACCTTAGGCTCTGCTTCTAACTTGGGCCCAAATTGTAAAATGGCCTTATCTATAGGCGATTTCGTTCCAATTCACACTCCAAGTAATATTCGGCATGCTAATTACATTGCCGGTTGCGAAATTGCATTATCTCTTATAGTTTCCGAGATATGGACTATCGATAATTTACACCTTAGGCTCAGCTTCTAACTTGGGCCCAAATTGTAAAATGGTCTTATCTATTGGCGATTTCGTTCCAATTCACATTCCAAGTAATATTCGGCATGCTAATTACATTGCCGGTTGCCAAATTGCATTATCTCTTATAGTTTCCGAGATATGGACTATCAATAATTTACACCTTAGGCTCTGCTTCTAACTTGGGCCCAAATTGTAAAATGGTCTTATCTATTGGCGATTTCGTTCCAATTCACATTCCAAGTAATATTCGGCATGCTAATTACATTGCCGGTTGCCAAATTGCATTATCTCTTATAGTTTCCTAGATATGGACTATTGATAATTTACACCTTAGGCTCTGCTTCTAACTTGGGCCCAAATTGTAAAATGGTCTTATCTATTGGCGATTTCGTCCCAATTCACATTCCAAGTGATATTCGGCATGCTAATTACATTGCCGGTTGCGAAATTGCATTATCTCTTATAGTTTCCGAGATATGGACTATCAATAATTTACACCTTAGGCTCTGCTTCTAACTTGGGCCCAAATTGTAAAATGGTCTTATCTATTGGCGATTTCGTTCCAATTCACATTCCAAGTAATATTCGGCATGCTAATTACATTGCCGGTTGCCAAATTGCCTTATCTCTTATAGTTTCCGAGATATGGACTATCGATAATTTACACCTTAGGCTCTGCTTCTAACTTGGGCCCAAATTGTAAAATGGTCTTATCTATTGGCGATTTCGTTCCAATTCACATTCCAAGTAATATTCGGCATGCTAATTACATTGCCGGTTGCCAAATTGCATTATCTCTTATAGTTTCCGAGATATGGACTATCGATAATTTACACCTTAGGCTCTGCTTCTAACTTGGGCCCAAATTGTAAAATGGTCTTATCTATTGGCGATTTCGTTCCAATTCACATTCCAAGTAATATTCGGCATGCTAATTACATTGCCGGTTGCCAAATTGCATTATCTCTTATAGTTTCCGAGATATGGACTATCGATAATTTACACCATAGGCTCTGCTTCTAACTTGGGCCCAAATTGTAAAATGGTCTTATCTATTGGCGATTTCGTTCCAATTCACATTCCATGTAATATTCGGCATGCTAATTACATTGCCGGTTGCCAAATTGCATTATCTCTTATAGTTTCCGAGATATGGACTATCGATAATTTACACCTTAGGCTCTGCTTCTAACTTGCTCCCAAATTGTAAAATGGTCTTATCTATTGGCGATTTCGTTCCAATTCACATTCCAAGTAATATTCGGCATGCTAATTACATTGCCGGTTGCCAAATTGCATTATCTCTTATAGTTTCGAGATATGGACTATCGATAATTTACACCTTAGGCTCTGCTTCTAACTTGGGCCCAAATTGTAAAATGGTCTTATCTATTGGCGATTTCGTTCCAATTCACATTCCAAGTAATATTCGGCATGCTAATTACATTGCCGGTTGCCAAATTGAATTATCTCTTATAGTTTCCGAGATATGGACTATCGATAATTTACACCTTAGGCTCTGCTTCTAACTTGGGCCCAAATTGTAAAATGGTCTTATCTATTGGCGATTTCGTTCCAATTCACATTCCAAGTAATATTGGGCATGCTAATTACATTGCCGGTTGCCAAATTGCATTATCTCTTATAGTTTCCGGGATATGGACTATCGATAATTTACACCATAGGCTCTGCTTCTAACTTGGGCCCAAATTGTAAAATGGTCTTATCTATTGGCGATTTCGTTCCAATTCACATTCCAAGTAATATTCGGCATGCTAATTACATTGCCGGTTGCCAAATTGCATTATCTCTTATAGTTTCCGAGATATGGACTATCGATAATTTACACCTTAGGCTCTGCTTATAACTTGCTCCCAAATTGTAAAATGGTCTTATCTATTGGCGATTTCGTTCCAATTCACATTCCAAGTAATATTCGGCATGCTAATTACATTGCCGGTTGCCAAGTTGTATTATCTCTTATAGTTTCCGAGATATGGACTATCGATAATTTACACCTTAGGCTCTGCTTCTAACTTGGGCCCAAATTGTAAAATGGTCTTACCTATTGGCGATTTCGTTCCAATTCACATTCCAAGTAATATTCGGCATGCTAATTACATTGCCGGTTGCCAAATTGCATTATCTCTTATAGTTTCCGAGATATGGACTATCGATAATTTACACATTAGGCTCTGCTTCTAACTTGGGCCCAAATTGTAAAATGGTCTTATCTATTGGCGATTTCGTTCCAATTCACATTCCAAGTAATATTCGGCATGCTAATTACATTGCCGGTTGCCAAATTGCATTATCTCTTATAGTTTCCGAGATATGGACTATCGATTATTTACACCTTAGGCTCTGCTTCTAACTTGGGCCCAAATTGTAAAATGGTCTTATCTATTGGCGATTTCGTTCCAATTCACATTCCAAGTAATATTCGGCATGCTAATTACATTGCCGGTTGCCAAATTGCATTATCTCTTATAGTTTCCGAGATATGGACTATCGATAATTTACACCTTAGGCTCTGCTTCTAACTTGGGCCCAAATTGTAAAATGGTCTTATCTATTGGCGATTTCGTTCCAATTCACATTCCAAGTAATATTCGGCATGCTAATTACATTGCCGGTTGCCAAATTGCATTATCTCTTATAGTTTCCGAGATATGGACTATCGATAATTTACACCTTAGGCTCTGCTTCTAACTTGGGCCCAAATTGTAAAATGGCCTTATCTATTGGCGATTTCGTCCCAATTCACATTCCAAGTAATATTCGGCATGCTAATTACATTGCCGGTTGCGAAATTGCATTATCTCTTATAGTTTCCGAGATATGGACTATCGATAATTTACACCTTAGGCTCTGCTTCTAACTTGGGCCCAAATTGTAAAATGGTCTTATCTATTGGCGATTTCGTTCCAATTCACATTCCAAGTAATATTCGGCATGCTAATTACATTGCCGGTTGCCAAATTGAATTATCTCTTATAGTTTCCGAGATATGGACTATCGATAATTTACACCTTAGGCTCTGCTTCTAACTTGGGCCCAAATTGTAAAATGGTCTTATCTATTGGCGATTTCGTTCCAATTCACATTCCAAGTAATATTGGGCATGCTAATAACATTGCCGGTTGCCAAATTGCATTATCTCTTATAGTTTCCGAGATATGGACTATCGATAATTTACACCATAGGCTCTGCTTCTAACTTGGGCCCAAATTGTAAAATGGTCTTACCTATTGGCGATTTCGTTCCAATTCACATTCCAAGTAATATTCGGCATGCTAATTACATTGCCGGTTGCCAAATTGCATTATCTCTTATAGTTTCCGAGATATGGACTATCGATAATTTACACCTTAGGCTCTGCTTCTAACTTGGGCCCAAATTGTAAAATGGTCTTATCTATTGGCGATTTCGTTCCAATTCACTTTCCAATTAATATTCGGCATGCTAATTACATTGCCGGTTGCCAAATTGCATTATCTCTTATAGTTTCCGAGATATGGACTATCGATAATTTACACCTTAGGCTCTGCTTCTAACTTGGGCCCAAATTGTAAAATGGTCTTATCTATTGGCGATTTCGTTCCAGTTCACATTCCAAGTAATATTCGGCATGCTAATTACATTGCCGGTTGCCAAATTGCATTATCTCTTATAGTTTCCGAGATATGGACTATCGATAATTTACACCTTAGGCTCTGCTTCTAACTTGGGCCCAAATTGTAAAATGGTCTTATCTATTGGCGATTTCGTTCCAATTCACATTCCAAGTAATATTCGGCATGCTAATTACATTGCCGGTTGCCAAATTGCATTATCTCTTATAGTTTCCGAGATATGGACTATCGATAATTTACACCTTAGGCTCTGCTTCTAACTTGGGCCCAAATTGTAAAATGGACTTATCTATTGGCGATTTCGTTCCAGTTCACATTCCAAGTAATATTCGGCATGCTAATTACATTGTCGGTTGCCAAATTGAATTATCTCTAATAGTTTCCGAGATATGGACTATCGATAATTTACACCTTAGGCTCTGCTTCTAACTTGGGCCCAAATTGTAAAATGGTCTTACCTATTGGCGATTTCGTTCCAATTCACATTCCAAGTAATATTCGGCATGCTAATTACATTGCCGGTTGCCAAATTGCATTATCTCTTATAGTTTCCGAGATATGGACTATCGATAATTTACACCTTAGGCTCTGCTTCTAACTTGGGCCCAAATTGTAAAATGGTCTTATCTATTGGCGATTTCGTTTCAATTCACATTCCAAGTAATATTCGGCATGCTAATTACATTGCCGGATGCCAAATTGCATTATCTCTTATAGTTTCCGAGATATGGACTATCGATAATTTACACCTTAGGCTCTGCTTCTAACTTGGGCCCAAATTGTAAAATGGTCTTATCTATTGGCGATTTCGTCCCAATTCACATTCCAAGTGATATTCGGCATGCTAATTACATTGCCGGTTGCCAAATTGCATTATCTCTTATAGTTTCCGAGATATGGACTATCGATAATTTACACCTTAGGCTCTGCTTCTAACTTGGGCCCAAATTGTAAAATGGTCTTATCTATTATCGATTTCGTTCCAATTCACATTCCAAGTAATATTCGGCATGCTAATTACATTGCCGTTTGCCAAATTGCATTATCTCTTATAGTCTCCGAGATATGGACTATCGATAATTTACACCTTAGGCTCTGCTTCTAACTTGGGCCCAAATTGTAAAATGGTCTTATCTATTGGCGATTTCGTTCCAATTCACACTCCTAGTAATATTCGGCATGCTAATTACATTGCCGGTTGCGAAATTGCATTATCTCTTATAGTTTCCGAGATATGGACTATCAATAATTTACACCTTAGGCTCTGCTTCTAACTTGGGCCCAAATTGTAAAATGGTCTTATCTATTGGCGATTTCGTTCCAATTCACATTCCAAGTAATATTCGGCATGCTAATTACATTGCCGGTTGCCAAATTGCATTATCTCTTATAGTTTCCGAGATATGGACTATCGATAATTTACACCTTAGGCTCTGCTTCTAACTTGGGCCCAAATTGTAAAATGGCCTTATCTATTGGCGATTTCGTCCCAATTCACATTCCAAGTAATATTCGGCATGCTAATTACATTGCCGGTTGCGAAATTGCATTATCTCTTATAGTTTCAGAGATATGGACTATCGATAATTTACACCTTAGGCTCTGCTTCTAACTTGGGCCCAAATTGTAAAATGGTCTTATCTATTGGCAATTTCGTTCCAATTCACATTCCAAGTAATATTCGGCATGCTAATTACATTGCCGGTTGCCAAATTGCATTATCTCTTATAGTTTCCGAGATATGGACTATCGATAATTTACACCTTAGGCTCTGCTTCTAACTTGGGCCCAAATTGTAAAATGGTCTTATCTATTGGCGATTTCGTTCCAATTCACACTCCTAGTAATATTCGGCATGCTAATTACATTGCCGTTTGCGAAATTGCATTATCTCTTATAGTTTCCGAGATATGGACTATCAATAATTTACACCTTAGGCTCTGCTTCTAACTTGGGCCCAAATTGTAAAATGGTCTTATCTATTGGCGATTTCGTTCCAATTCACATTCCAAGTAATATTCGGCATGCTAATTACATTGCCGGTTGCCAAATTGCATTATCTCTTATAGTTTCCGAGATATGGACTATCGATAATTTACACCTTAGGCTCTGCTTCTAACTTGGGCCCAAATTGTAAAATGGCCTTATCTATTGGCGATTTCGTCCCAATTCACATTCCAAGTAATATTCGGCACGCTAATTACATTGCCGGTTGCGAAATTGCATTATCTCTTATAGTTTCAGAGATATGGACTATCGATAATTTACACCTTAGGCTCTGCTTCTAACTTGGGCCCAAATTGTAAAATGGTCTTATCTATTGGCAATTTCGTTAAAATTCACATTCCAAGTAATATTCGGCATGCTAATTACATTGCCGGTTGCCAAATTGCATTAACTCTTATAGTTTCCGAGATATGGACTATCGATAATTTACACCTTAGGCTCTGCTTCTAACTTGGGCCCAAATTGTAAAATGGTCTTATCTATTGGCGATTTCGTTCCAATTCACATTCCAAGTAATATTCGGCATGCTAATTACATTGCCGGTTGCCAAATTGCATTATCTCTTATAGTTTCCGAGATATGGACTATCGATAATTTACACCATAGGCTCTGCTTCTAACTTGGGCCCAAATTGTAAAATGGCCTTATCTATTGGCGATTTCGTTCCAATTCACATACCAAGTAATATTCGGCATGCTAATTACATTGCCGGTTGCCAAATTGCATTATCTCTTATAGTTTCCGAGTTATGGACTATCGATAATTTACACCTTAGGCTCTGCTTCTAACTTGGGCCCAAATTGTAAAATGGTCTTATCTATTGGCGATTTCGTTCCAATTCACATTCCAAGTAATATTCGGCATGCTAATTACATTGCCGGTTGCCAAATTGCATTATCTCTTATAGTTTCCGAGATATGGACTATCGATAATTTACACCTTAGGCTCTGCTTCTAACTTGGGCCCAAATTGTAAAATGGTCTTATCTATTGGCGATTTCGTTCCAATTCACATTCCAAGTAATATTCGGCATGCTAATTACATTGCCGGTTGCCAAATTGAATTATCTCTTATAGTTTCCGAGATATGGACTATCGATAATTTACACCTTAGGCTCTGCTTCTAACTTGGGCCCAAATTGTAAAATGGTCTTATCTATTGGCGATTTCGTTCCAATTCACATTCCAAGTAATATTGGGCATGCTAATTACATTGCCGGTTGCCAAATTGCATTATCTCTTATAGTTTCCGAGATATGGACTATCGATAATTTACACCATAGGCTCTGCTTCTAACTTGGGCCCAAATTGTAAAATGGTCTTACCTATTGGCGATTTCGTTCCAATTCACATTCCAAGTAATATTCGGCATGCTAATTACATTGCCAGTTGCCAAATTGCATTATCTCTTATAGTTTCCGAGATATGGACTATCGATAATTTACACCTTAGACTCTGCTTCTAACTTGGGCCCAAATTGTAAAATGGTCTTATCTATTGGCGATTTCGTTCCAATTCACATTCCAATTAACATTCGGCATGCTAATTACATTGCCGGTTGCCAAATTGCATTATCTCTTATAGTTTCCGAGATATGGACTATCGATAATTTACACCTTAGGCTCTGCTTCTAACTTGGGCCCAAATTGTAAAATGGTCTTATCTATTGGCGATTTCGTTCCAATTCACATTCCAAGTAATATTCGGCATGCTAATTACATTGCCGGTTGCCAAATTGCATTATCTCTTATAGTTTCCGAGATATGGATTATCGATAATTTACACCTTAGGCTCTGCTTCTAACTTGGGCCCAAATTGTAAAATGGTCTTATCTATTGGCGATTTCGTTCCAATTCACATTCCAAGTAATATTCGGCATGCTAATTACATTGCCGGTTGCCAAATTGCATTATCTCTTATAGTTTCCGAGATATGGACTATCGATAATTTACACCTTAGGCTCTGCTTCTAACTTGGGCCCAAATTGTAAAATGGTCTTATCTATTGGCGATTTCGTTCCAATTCACATTCCAAGTAATATTCGGCATGCTAATTACATTGTCGGTTGCCAAATTGAATTATCTCCTATAGTTTCCGAGATATGGACTATCGATAATTTACACCTTAGGCTCTGCTTCTAACTTGGGCCCAAAGTGTAAAATGGTCTTACCTATTGGCGATTTCGTTCCAATTCACAATCCAAGTAATATTCGGCATGCTAATTACATTGCCGGTTGCCAAATTGCATTATCTCTTATAGTTTCCGAGATATGGACTATCGATAATTTACACCTTAGGCTCTGCTTCTAACTTGGGCCCAAATTGTAAAATGGTCTTATCTATTGGCGATTTCGTTTCAATTCACATTCCAAGTAATATTCGGCATGCTAATCACATTGCCGGTTGCCAAATTGCATTATCTCTTATAGTTTCCGAGATATGGACTATCGATAATTTACACCTTAGGCTCTGCTACTAACTTGGGCCCAAATTGTAAAATGGTCTTATCTATTGGCGATTTCGTCCCAATTCACATTCCAAGTGATATTCGGCATGCTAATTACATTGCCGGTTGCGAAATTGCATTATCTCTTATAGTTTCCGAGATATGGACTATCAATAATTTAGACCTTAGGCTCTGCTTCTAACTTGGGCCCAAATTGTAAAATGGTCTTATCTATTGGCGATTTCGTTCCAATTCACATTCCAAGTAATATTCGGCATGCTAATTACATTGCCGGTTGCCAAATTGCATTATCTCTTATAGTTTCCGAGATATGGACTATCGATAATTTACACATTAGGCTCTGCTTCTAACTTGGGCCCAAATTGTAAAATGGTCTTATCTATTGGCGATTTCGTTCCAATTCACATTCCAAGTAATATTCGGCATGCTAATTACATTGCCGGTTGCCAAATTGCATTATCTCTTATAGTTTCCGAGATATGGACTATCGATAATTTACACCTTAGGCTCTGCTTCTAACTTGGGCCCAAATTGTAAAATGGTCTTATCTATTGGCGATTTCGTTCCAATTCACATTCCAAGTAATATTCGGCATGCTAATTACATTGCCGGTTGCGAAATTGCATTATCTCTTATAGTTTCCGAGATATGGACTATCGATAATTTACACCTTAGGCTCTGCTTCTAACTTGGGCCCAAATTGTAAAATGGTCTTATCTATTGGCGATTTCGTTCCAATTCACATTCCAAGTAATATTCGGCATGCTAATTACATTGCCGGTTGCCAAATTGCATTATCTCTTATAGTTTCCGAGATATGGACTATCGATAATTTACACCTTAGGTTCTGCTTCTAACTTGGGCCCAAATTGTAAAATGGTCTTATCTATTGGCGATTTCGTTCCAATTCACATTCCATGTAATATTCGGCATGCTAATTACATTGCCGGTTGCCAAATTGCATTATCTCTTATAGTTTCCGAGATATGGACTATCGATAATTTACACCTTAGGCTCTGCTTCTAACTTGCTCCCAAATTGTAAAATGGTCTTATCTATTGGCGATTTCGTTCCAATTCACATTCCAAGTAATATTCGGCATGTTAATTACATTGCCGGTTGCCAAATTGCATTATCTCTTATAGTTTCCGAGATATGGACTATCGATAATTTACACCTTAGGCTCTGCTTCTAACTTGGGCCCAAATTGTAAAATGGTCTTATCTATTGGCGATTTCGTTCCAATTCACATTCCAAGTAATATTCGGCATGCTAATTACATTGCCGGTTGCCAAATTGAATTATCTCTTATAGTTTCCGAGATATGGACTATCGATAATTTACACCTTAGGCTCTGCTTCTAACTTGGGCCCAAATTGTAAAATGGTCTTATCTATTGGCGATTTCGTTCCAATTCACATTCCAAGTAATATTGGGCATGCTAATTACATTGCCGGTTGCCAAATTGCATTATCTCTTATAGTTTCCGGGATATGGACTATCGATAATTTACACCATAGGCTCTGCTTCTAACTTGGGCCCAAATTGTAAAATGGTCTTATCTATTGGCGATTTCGTTCCAATTCACATTCCAAGTAATATTCGGCATGCTAATTACATTGCCGGTTGCCAAATTGCATTATCTCTTATAGTTTCCGAGATATGGACTATCGATAATTTACACCTTAGGTTCTGCTTCTAACTTGGGCCCAAATTGTAAAATGGTCTTATCTATTGGCGATTTCGTCCCAATTCACATTCCAAGTAATATTCGGCATGCTAATTACATTGCCGGTTGCGAAATTGCATTATCTCTTATAGTTTCAGAGATATGGACTATCGATAATTTACACCTTAGGCTCTGCTTCTAACTTGGGCCCAAATTGTAAAATGGTCTTATCTATTGGCGATTTCGTTCCAATTCACATTCCAAGTAATATTCGGCATGCTAATTACATTGCCGGTTGCCAAATTGCATTATCTCTTATAGTTTCCGAGATATGGACTATCGATAATTTACACCTTAGGTTCTGCTTCTAACTTGGGCCCAAATTGTAAAATGGTCTTATCTATTGGCGATTTCGTTCCAATTCACATTCCATGTAATATTCGGCATGCTAATTACATTGCCGGTTGCCAAATTGCATTATCTCTTATAGTTTCCGAGATATGGACTATCGATAATTTACACCTTAGGCTCTGCTTCTAACTTGCTCCCAAATTGTAAAATGGTCTTATCTATTGGCGATTTCGTTCCAATTCACATTCCAAGTAATATTCGGCATGTTAATTACATTGCCGGTTGCCAAATTGCATTATCTCTTATAGTTTCCGAGATATGGACTATCGATAATTTACACCTTAGGCTCTGCTTCTAACTTGGGCCCAAATTGTAAAATGGTCTTATCTATTGGCGATTTCGTTCCAATTCACATTCCAAGTAATATTCGGCATGCTAATTACATTGCCGGTTGCCAAATTGAATTATCTCTTATAGTTTCCGAGATATGGACTATCGATAATTTACACCTTAGGCTCTGCTTCTAACTTGGGCCCAAATTGTAAAATGGTCTTATCTATTGGCGATTTCGTTCCAATTCACATTCCAAGTAATATTGGGCATGCTAATTACATTGCCGGTTGCCAAATTGCATTATCTCTTATAGTTTCCGGGATATGGACTATCGATAATTTACACCATAGGCTCTGCTTCTAACTTGGGCCCAAATTGTAAAATGGTCTTATCTATTGGCGATTTCGTTCCAATTCACATTCCAAGTAATATTCGGCATGCTAATTACATTGCCGGTTGCCAAATTGCATTATCTCTTATAGTTTCCGAGATATGGACTATCGATAATTTACACCTTAGGCTCTGCTTCTAACTTGGGCCCAAATTGTAAAATGGTCTTATCTATTGGCGATTTCGTTCCAATTCACATTCCAAGTAATATTCGGCATGCTAATTACATTGCCGGTTGCCAAATTGCATTATCTCTTATAGTTTCCGAGATATGGACTATCGATAATTTACACCTTAGGCTCTGCTTCTAACTTGGGCCCAAATTGTAAAATGGTCTTATCTATTGGCGATTTCGTTCCAATTCACATTCCAAGTAATATTCGGCATGCTAATTACATTGCCGGTTGCCAAATTGCATTATCTCTTATAGTTTCCGAGATATGGACTATCGATAATTTACACCTTAGGCTCTGCTTCTAACTTGGGAACAAATTGTAAAATGGCCTTATCTATTGGCGATTTCGTTCCAATTCACATTCCAAGTAATATTCGGCATGCTAATTACATTGCCGGTTGCCAAATTGCATTATCTCTTATAGTTTCCGAGATATGGACTATCGATAATTTACACCTTAGGCTCTGCTTCTAACTTGGGCCCAAATTGTAAAATGGTCTTATCTATTGGCGATTTCGTTCCAATTCACATTCCAAGTGATATTCGGCATGCTAATTACATTGCCGGTTGCCAAATTGCATTATCTCTTATAGTTTCCGAGATATGGACTATCGATAATTTACACCTTAGGCTCTGCTTCTAACTTGGGCCCAAATTGTAAAATGGTCTTATCTATTGGCGATTTAGTTGCAATTCACATTCCAAGTAATATTCGGCATGCTAATTACATTGCCGGTTGCCAAATTGCATTATCTCTTATAGTTTCCGAGATATGGACTATCGATAATTTACACCTTAGGCTCTGCTTCTAACTTGGGCCCAAATTGTAAAATGGTCTTATCTATTGGCGATTTCGTTCCAATTCACATTCCAAGTAATATTCGGCATGCTAATTACATTGCCGGTTGCCAAATTGCATTATCTCTTATAGTTTCCGAGATATGGACTATCGATAATTTACACCTTAGGCTCTGCTTCTAACTTGGGCCCAAATTGTAAAATGGTCTTATCTATTGGCGATTTCGTTCCAATTCACATTCCAAGTAATATTCGGCATGCTAATTACATTGCCGGTTGCCAAATTGCATTATCTCTTATAGTTTCCGAGATATGGACTATCGATAATTTACACCTTAGGCTCTGCTTCTAACTTGGGAACAAATTGTAAAATGGCCTTATCTATTGGCGATTTCGTTCCAATTCACATTCCAAGTAATATTCGGCATGCTAATTACATTGCCGGTTGCCAAATTGCATTATCTCTTATAGTTTCCGAGATATGGACTATCGATAATTTACACCTTAGGCTCTGCTTCTAACTTGGGCCCAAATTGTAAAATGGTCTTATCTATTGGCGATTTAGTTGCAATTCACATTCCAAGTAATATTCGGCATGCTAATTACATTGCCGGTTACCAAATTGCATTATCTCTTATAGTTTCCGAGATATGGACTATCGATAATTTACACCTTAGGCTCTGCTTCTAACTTGGGCCCAAATTGTAAAATGGTCTTATCTATTGGCGATTTCGTTCCAATTCACATTCCAAGTAATATTCGGCATGCTAATTACATTGCCGGTTGCCAAATTGCATTATCTCTTATAGTTTCCGAGATATGGACTATCGATAATTTACACCTTAGGCTCTGCTTCTAACTTGGGCCCAAATTGTAAAATGGTCTTATCTATTGGAGATTTCGTTCCAATTCACATTCCAAGTAATATTCGGCATGCTAATTACATTGCCGGTTGCCAAATTGCATTATCTCTTATAGTTTCCGAGATATGGACTATCGATAATTTACACCTTAGGCTCTGCTTCTAACTTGGGCCCAAATTGTAAAATGGCCTTATCTATAGGCGATTTCGTTCCAATTCACACTCCAAGTAATATTCGGCATGCTAATTACATTGCCGGTTGCGAAATTGCATTATCTCTTATAGTTTCCGAGATATGGACTATCGATAATTTACACCTTAGGCTCAGCTTCTAACTTGGGCCCAAATTGTAAAATGGTCTTATCTATTGGCGATTTCGTTCCAATTCACATTCCAAGTAATATTCGGCATGCTAATTACATTGCCGGTTGCCAAATTGCATTATCTCTTATAGTTTCCGAGATATGGACTATCAATAATTTACACCTTAGGCTCTGCTTCTAACTTGGGCCCAAATTGTAAAATGGTCTTATCTATTGGCGATTTCGTTCCAATTCACATTCCAAGTAATATTCGGCATGCTAATTACATTGCCGGTTGTCAAATTGCATTATCTCTTATAGTTTCCTAGATATGGACTATTGATAATTTACACCTTAGGCTCTGCTTCTAACTTGGGCCCAAATTGTAAAATGGTCTTATCTATTGGCGATTTCGTCCCAATTCACATTCCAAGTGATATTCGGCATGCTAATTACATTGCCGGTTGCGAAATTGCATTATCTCTTATAGTTTCCGAGATATGGACTATCAATAATTTACACCTTAGGCTCTGCTTCTAACTTGGGCCCAAATTGTAAAATGGTCTTATCTATTGGCGATTTCGTTCCAATTCACATTCCAAGTAATATTCGGCATGCTAATTACATTGCCGGTTGCCAAATTGCCTTATCTCTTATAGTTTCCGAGATATGGACTATCGATAATTTACACCTTAGGCTCTGCTTCTAACTTGGGCCCAAATTGTAAAATGGTCTTATCTATTGGCGATTTCGTTCCAATTCACATTCCAAGTAATATTCGGCATGCTAATTACATTGCCGGTTGCCAAATTGCATTATCTCTTATAGTTTCCGAGATATGGACTATCGATAATTTACACCTTAGGCTCTGCTTCTAACTTGGGCCCAAATTGTAAAATGGTCTTATCTATTGGCGATTTCGTTCCAATTCACATTCCAAGTAATATTCGGCATGCTAATTACATTGCCGGTTGCCAAATTGCATTATCTCTTATAGTTTCCGAGATATGGACTATCGATAATTTACACCATAGGCTCTGCTTCTAACTTGGGCCCAAATTGTAAAATGGTCTTATCTATTGGCGATTTCGTTCCAATTCACATTCCATGTAATATTCGGCATGCTAATTACATTGCCGGTTGCCAAATTGCATTATCTCTTATAGTTTCCGAGATATGGACTATCGATAATTTACACCTTAGGCTCTGCTTCTAACTTGCTCCCAAATTGTAAAATGGTCTTATCTATTGGCGATTTCGTTCCAATTCACATTCCAAGTAATATTCGGCATGCTAATTACATTGCCGGTTGCCAAATTGCATTATCTCTTATAGTTTCCGAGATATGGACTATCGATAATTTACACCTTAGGCTCTGCTTCTAACTTGGGCCCAAATTGTAAAATGGTCTTATCTATTGGCGATTTCGTTCCAATTCACATTCCAAGTAATATTCGGCATGCTAATTACATTGCCGGTTGCCAAATTGAATTATCTCTTATAGTTTCCGAGATATGGACTATCGATAATTTACACCTTAGGCTCTGCTTCTAACTTGGGCCCAAATTGTAAAATGGTCTTATCTATTGGCGATTTCGTTCCAATTCACATTCCAAGTAATATTGGGCATGTTAATTACATTGCCGGTTGCCAAATTGCATTATCTCTTATAGTTTCCGGGATATGGACTATCGATAATTTACACCATAGGCTCTGCTTCTAACTTGGGCCCAAATTGTAAAATGGTCTTATCTATTGGCGATTTCGTTCCAATTCACATTCCAAGTAATATTCGGCATGCTAATTACATTGCCGGTTGCCAAATTGCATTATCTCTTATAGTTTCCGAGATATGGACTATCGATAATTTACACCTTAGGCTCTGCTTATAACTTGCTCCCAAATTGTAAAATGGTCTTATCTATTGGCGATTTCGTTCCAATTCACATTCCAAGTAATATTCGGCATGCTAATTACATTGCCGGTTGCCAAGTTGTATTATCTCTTATAGTTTCCGAGATATGGACTATCGATAATTTACACCTTAGGCTCTGCTTCTAACTTGGGCCCAAATTGTAAAATGGTCTTACCTATTGGCGATTTCGTTCCAATTCACATTCCAAGTAATATTCGGCATGCTAATTACATTGCCGGTTGCCAAATTGCATTATATCTTATAGTTTCCGAGATATGGACTATCGATAATTTACACCTTAGGCTCTGATTCTAACTTGGGCCCAAATTGTAAAATGGTCTTATCTATTGGCGATTTCGTTCCAATTCACATTCCAAGTAATATTCGGCATGCTAATTACATTGCCGGTTGCCAAATTGCATTATCTCTTATAGTTTCCGAGATATGGACTATCGATAATTTACACCTTAGGCTCTGCTTCTAACTTGGGCCCAAATTGTAAAATGGTCTTATCTATTGGCGATTTCGTCCCAATTCACATTCCAAGTGATATTCGGCATGCTAATTACATTACCGGTTGCGAAATTGCATTATCTCTTATAGTTTCCGAGATATGGACTATCAATAATTTACACCTTAGGCTCTGCTTCTAACTTGGGTCCAAATTGTAAAATGGTCTTATCTATTGGCGATTTCGTCCCAATTCACATTCCAAGTGATATTCGGCATGCTAATTACATTACCGGTTGCGAAATTGCATTATCTCTTATAGTTTCCGAGATATGGACTATCGATAATTTACACCTTAGGCTCTGCTTCTAACTTGGGTCCAAATTGTAAAATGGTCTTATCTATTGGCGATTTCGTTCCAATTCACATTCCAAGTGATATTCGGCATGCTAATTACATTACCGGTTGCGAAATTGCATTATCTCTTATAGTTTCCGAGATATGGACTATCGATAATTTACACCTTAGGCTCTGCTTCTAACTTGGGTCCAAATTGTAAAATGGTCTTATCTATTGGCGATTTCGTTCCAATTCACATTCCAAGTAATATTCGGCATGCTAATTACATTGCCGGTTGCCAAATTGCATTATCTCTTATAGTTTCCGGGATATGGACTATCGATAATTTACACCTTAGGCTCTGCTTCTAACTTGGGCCCAAATTGTAAAATGGTCTTATCTATTGGCGATTTCGTTCCAATTCACATTCCAAGTAATTTTCGGCATGCTAATTACATTGCCGGTTGCCAAATTGCATTATCTCTTATAGTTTCCGAGATATGGACTATCGATAATTTACACCTTAGGCTCTGCTTCTAACTTGGGCCCAAATTGTAAAATGGTCTTATCTATTGGCGATTTCGTTCCAATTCACATTCCAAGTAATATTCGGCATGCTAATTACATTGCCGGTTGCCAAATTGCATTATCTCTTATAGTTTCCGAGATATGGACTATCGATAATTTACACCTTAGGCTCTGCTTCTAACTTGGGAACAAATTGTAAAATGGTCTTATCTATTGGCGATTTCGTTCCAATTCACAATCCAAGTAATATTCGGCATGCTAATTACATTGCCGGTTGCCAAATTGCGTTATCTCTTATAGTTTCCGAGATATTAACTATCGTTAATTTACACCTTAGGCTCTGCTTCTAACTTGGGCCCAAATTGTAAAATGGCCTTATCTATTGGCGATTTCGTTCCAATTCACATTCCAAGTAATATTCGGCATGCTAATTACATTGCCGGTTGCCAAATTGCATTATCTCTTATAGTTTCCGAGATATGGACTATCGATAATTTACACCTTAGGCTCTGCTTCTAACTTGGGCCCAAATTGTAAAATGGTCTTATCTATTGGCGATTTCGTTCCAATTCACATTCCAAGTAATATTCGGCATGCTAATTACATTGCCGGTTGCCAAATTGCATTATTTCTTAGAGTTTCCGAGATATGGACTATCGATAATTTACACCTTAGGCTCTGCTTCTAACTTGGGCCCAAATTGTAAAATGGTCTTACCTATTGGCGATTTCGTTCCAATTCACATTCCAAGTAATATTCGGCATGCTAATTACATTGCCGGTTGCCAAATTGCATTATCTCTTATAGTTTCCGAGATATGGACTATCGATAATTTACACCTTAGGCTCTGCTTCTAACTTGGGCCCAAATTGTAAAATGGTCTTATCTATTGGCGATTTCGTTCCAATTCACATTCCAAGTAATATTCGGCATGCTAATTACATTGCCGGTTGCCAAATTGCATTATCTCTTATAGTTTCCGAGATATGGACTATCGATAATTTACACCTTAGGCTCTGCTTCTAACTTGGGCCCAAATTGTAAAATGGTCTTACCTATTGGCGATTTCGTTCCAATTCACATTCCAAGTAATATTCGGCATGCTAATTACATTGCCGGTTGCCAAATTGCATTATCTCTTATAGTTTCCGAGATATGGACTATCGATAATTTACACCTTAGGCTCTGCTTCTAACTTGGGCCCAAATTGTAAAATGGTCTTATCTATTGGCGATTTCGTTCCAATTCACATTCCAAGTAATATTCGGCATGCTAATTACATTGCCGGTTGCCAAATTGCATTACCTCTTATAGTTTCCGAGATATGGACTATCGATAATTTACACCTTAGGCTCTGCTTCTAACTTGGGCCCAAATTGTAAAATGGTCTTATCTATTGGCGATTTCGTTCCAATTCACATTCCAAGTGATATTCGGCATGCTAATTACATTGCCGGTTGCCAAATTGCATTATCTCTTATAGTTTCCGAGATATGGACTATCGATAATTTACACCTTAGGCTCTGCTTCTAACTTGGGCCCAAATTGTAAAATGGTCTTATCTATTGGCGATTTAGTTGCAATTCACATTCCAAGTAATATTCGGCATGCTAATTACATTGCCGGTTGCCAAATTGCATTATCTCTTATAGTTTCCGAGATATGGACTATCGATAATTTACACCTTAGGCTCTGCTTCTAACTTGGGCCCAAATTGTAAAATGGTCTTATCTATTGGCGATTTCGTTCCAATTCACATTCCAAGTAATATTCGGCATGCTAATTACATTGCCGGTTGCCAAATTGCATTATCTCTTATAGTTTCCGAGATATGGACTATCGATAATTTACACCTTAGGCTCTGCTTCTAACTTGGGCCCAAATTGTAAAATGGTCTTATCTATTGGCGATTTCGTTCCAATTCACATTCCAAGTAATATTCGGCATGCTAATTACATTGCCGGTTGCCAAATTGCATTATCTCTTATAGTTTCCGAGATATGGACTATCGATAATTTACACCTTAGGCTCTGCTTCTAACTTGGGAACAAATTGTAAAATGGCCTTATCTATTGGCGATTTCGTTCCAATTCACATTCCAAGTAATATTCGGCATGCTAATTACATTGCCGGTTGCCAAATTGCATTATCTCTTATAGTTTCCGAGATATGGACTATCGATAATTTACACCTTAGGCTCTGCTTCTAACTTGGGCCCAAATTGTAAAATGGTCTTATCTATTGGCGATTTAGTTGCAATTCACATTCCAAGTAATATTCGGCATGCTAATTACATTGCCGGTTACCAAATTGCATTATCTCTTATAGTTTCCGAGATATGGACTATCGATAATTTACACCTTAGGCTCTGCTTCTAACTTGGGCCCAAATTGTAAAATGGTCTTATCTATTGGCGATTTCGTTCCAATTCACATTCCAAGTAATATTCGGCATGCTAATTACATTGCCGGTTGCCAAATTGCATTATCTCTTATAGTTTCCGAGATATGGACTATCGATAATTTACACCTTAGGCTCTGCTTCTAACTTGGGCCCAAATTGTAAAATGGTCTTATCTATTGGCGATTTCGTCCCAATTCACATTCCAAGTGATATTCGGCATGCTAATTACATTACCGGTTGCGAAATTGCATTATCTCTTATAGTTTCCGAGATATGGACTATCAATAATTTACACCTTAGGCTCTGCTTCTAACTTGGGTCCAAATTGTAAAATGGTCTTATCTATTGGCGATTTCGTTCCAATTCACATTCCAAGTAATATTCGGCATGCTAATTACATTGCCGGTTGCCAAATTGCATTATCTCTTATAGTTTCCGAGATATGGACTATCGATAATTTACACCTTAGGTTCTGCTTCTAACTTGGGCCCAAATTGTAAAATGGTCTTATCTATTGGCGATTTCGTTCCAATTCACATTCCAAGTAATATTCGGCATGCTAATTACATTGCCGGTTGCCAAATTGCATTATCTCTTATAGTTTCCGAGATATGGACTATCGATAATTTACACCTTAGGCTCTGCTTCTAACTTGGGCCCAAATTGTAAAATGGTCTTATCTATTGGCGATTTCGTCCCAATTCACATTCCAAGTGATATTCGGCATGCTAATTACATTACCGGTTGCGAAATTGCATTATCTCTTATAGTTTCCGAGATATGGACTATCGATAATTTACACCTTAGGCTCTGCTTCTAACTTGGGTCCAAATTGTAAAATGGTCTTATCTATTGGCGATTTCGTTCCAATTCACATTCCAAGTAATATTCGGCATGCTAATTACATTGCCGGTTGCCAAATTGCATTATCTCTTATAGTTTCCGGGATATGGACTATCGATAATTTACACCATAGGCTCTGCTTCTAACTTGGGCCCAAATTGTAAAATGGTCTTATCTATTGGCGATTTCGTTCCAATTCACATTCCAAGTAATATTCGGCATGCTAATTACATTGCCGGTTGCCAAATTGCATTATCTCTTATAGTTTCCGAGATATGGACTATCGATAATTTACACCTTAGGCTCTGCTTATAACTTGCTCCCAAATTGTAAAATGGTCTTATCTATTGGCGATTTCGTTCCAATTCACATTCCAAGTAATATTCGGCATGCTAATTACATTGCCGGTTGCCAAGTTGTATTATCTCTTATAGTTTCCGAGATATGGACTATCGATAATTTACACCTTAGGCTCTGCTTCTAACTTGGGCCCAAATTGTAAAATGGTCTTACCTATTGGCGATTTCGTTCCAATTCACATTCCAAGTAATATTCGGCATGCTAATTACATTGCCGGTTGCCAAATTGCATTATATCTTATAGTTTCCGAGATATGGACTATCGATAATTTACACCTTAGGCTCTGATTCTAACTTGGGCCCAAATTGTAAAATGGTCTTATCTATTGGCGATTTCGTTCCAATTCACATTCCAAGTAATATTCGGCATGCTAATTACATTGCCGGTTGCCAAATTGCATTATCTCTTATAGTTTCCGAGATATGGACTATCGATAATTTACACCTTAGGCTCTGCTTCTAACTTGGGCCCAAATTGTAAAATGGTCTTATCTATTGGCGATTTCGTCCCAATTCACATTCCAAGTGATATTCGGCATGCTAATTACATTACCGGTTGCGAAATTGCATTATCTCTTATAGTTTCCGAGATATGGACTATCAATAATTTACACCTTAGGCTCTGCTTCTAACTTGGGTCCAAATTGTAAAATGGTCTTATCTATTGGCGATTTCGTTCCAATTCACATTCCAAGTAATATTCGGCATGCTAATTACATTGCCGGTTGCCAAATTGCATTATCTCTTATAGTTTCCGAGATATGGACTATCGATAATTTACACCTTAGGTTCTGCTTCTAACTTGGGCCCAAATTGTAAAATGGTCTTATCTATTGGCGATTTCGTTCCAATTCACATTCCAAGTAATATTCGGCATGCTAATTACATTGCCGGTTGCCAAATTGCATTATCTCTTATAGTTTCCGAGATATGGACTATCGATAATTTACACCTTAGGCTCTGCTTCTAACTTGGGCCCAAATTGTAAAATGGTCTTATCTATTGGCGATTTCGTCCCAATTCACATTCCAAGTGATATTCGGCATGCTAATTACATTACCGGTTGCGAAATTGCATTATCTCTTATAGTTTCCGAGATATGGACTATCGATAATTTACACCTTAGGCTCTGCTTCTAACTTGGGTCCAAATTGTAAAATGGTCTTATCTATTGGCGATTTCGTTCCAATTCACATTCCAAGTAATATTCGGCATGCTAATTACATTGCCGGTTGCCAAATTGCATTATCTCTTATAGTTTCCGGGATATGGACTATCGATAATTTACACCTTAGGCTCTGCTTCTAACTTGGGCCCAAATTGTAAAATGGTCTTATCTATTGGCGATTTCGTTCCAATTCACATTCCAAGTAATTTTCGGCATGCTAATTACATTGCCGGTTGCCAAATTGCATTATCTCTTATAGTTTCCGAGATATGGACTATCGATAATTTACACCTTAGGCTCTGCTTCTAACTTGGGCCCAAATTGTAAAATGGTCTTATCTATTGGCGATTTCGTTCCAATTCACATTCCAAGTAATATTCGGCATGCTAATTACATTGCCGGTTGCCAAATTGCATTATCTCTTATAGTTTCCGAGATATGGACTATCGATAATTTACACCTTAGGCTCTGCTTCTAACTTGGGAACAAATTGTAAAATGGTCTTATCTATTGGCGATTTCGTTCCAATTCACAATCCAAGTAATATTCGGCATGCTAATTACATTGCCGGTTGCCAAATTGCGTTATCTCTTATAGTTTCCGAGATATTAACTATCGTTAATTTACACCTTAGGCTCTGCTTCTAACTTGGGCCCAAATTGTAAAATGGCCTTATCTATTGGCGATTTCGTTCCAATTCACATTCCAAGTAATATTCGGCATGCTAATTACATTGCCGGTTGCCAAATTGCATTATCTCTTATAGTTTCCGAGATATGGACTATCGATAATTTACACCTTAGGCTCTGCTTCTAACTTGGGCCCAAATTGTAAAATGGTCTTATCTATTGGCGATTTCGTTCCAATTCACATTCCAAGTAATATTCGGCATGCTAATTACATTGCCGGTTGCCAAATTGCATTATTTCTTAGAGTTTCCGAGATATGGACTATCGATAATTTACACCTTAGGCTCTGCTTCTAACTTGGGCCCAAATTGTAAAATGGTCTTACCTATTGGCGATTTCGTTCCAATTCACATTCCAAGTAATATTCGGCATGCTAATTACATTGCCGGTTGCCAAATTGCATTATCTCTTATAGTTTCCGAGATATGGACTATCGATAATTTACACCTTAGGCTCTGCTTCTAACTTGGGCCCAAATTGTAAAATGGTCTTATCTATTGGCGATTTCGTTCCAATTCACATTCCAAGTAATATTCGGCATGCTAATTACATTGCCGGTTGCCAAATTGCATTATCTCTTATAGTTTCCGAGATATGGACTATCGATAATTTACACCTTAGGCTCTGCTTCTAACTTGGGCCCAAATTGTAAAATGGTCTTACCTATTGGCGATTTCGTTCCAATTCACATTCCAAGTAATATTCGGCATGCTAATTACATTGCCGGTTGCCAAATTGCATTATCTCTTATAGTTTCCGAGATATGGACTATCGATAATTTACACCTTAGGCTCTGCTTCTAACTTGGGCCCAAATTGTAAAATGGTCTTATCTATTGGCGATTTCGTTCCAATTCACATTCCAAGTAATATTCGGCATGCTAATTACATTGCCGGTTGCCAAATTGCATTACCTCTTATAGTTTCCGAGATATGGACTATCGATAATTTACACCTTAGGCTCTGCTTCTAACTTGGGCCCAAATTGTAAAATGGTCTTATCTATTGGCGATTTCGTTCCAATTCACATTCCAAGTGATATTCGGCATGCTAATTACATTGCCGGTTGCCAAATTGCATTATCTCTTATAGTTTCCGAGATATGGACTATCGATAATTTACACCTTAGGCTCTGCTTCTAACTTGGGCCCAAATTGTAAAATGGTCTTATCTATTGGCGATTTAGTTGCAATTCACATTCCAAGTAATATTCGGCATGCTAATTACATTGCCGGTTGCCAAATTGCATTATCTCTTATAGTTTCCGAGATATGGACTATCGATAATTTACACCTTAGGCTCTGCTTCTAACTTGGGCCCAAATTGTAAAATGGTCTTATCTATTGGCGATTTCGTTCCAATTCACATTCCAAGTAATATTCGGCATGCTAATTACATTGCCGGTTGCCAAATTGCATTATCTCTTATAGTTTCCGAGATATGGACTATCGATAATTTACACCTTAGGCTCTGCTTCTAACTTGGGCCCAAATTGTAAAATGGTCTTATCTATTGGCGATTTCGTTCCAATTCACATTCCAAGTAATATTCGGCATGCTAATTACATTGCCGGTTGCCAAATTGCATTATCTCTTATAGTTTCCGAGATATGGACTATCGATAATTTACACCTTAGGCTCTGCTTCTAACTTGGGAACAAATTGTAAAATGGCCTTATCTATTGGCGATTTCGTTCCAATTCACATTCCAAGTAATATTCGGCATGCTAATTACATTGCCGGTTGCCAAATTGCATTATCTCTTATAGTTTCCGAGATATGGACTATCGATAATTTACACCTTAGGCTCTGCTTCTAACTTGGGCCCAAATTGTAAAATGGTCTTATCTATTGGCGATTTAGTTGCAATTCACATTCCAAGTAATATTCGGCATGCTAATTACATTGCCGGTTACCAAATTGCATTATCTCTTATAGTTTCCGAGATATGGACTATCGATAATTTACACCTTAGGCTCTGCTTCTAACTTGGGCCCAAATTGTAAAATGGTCTTATCTATTGGCGATTTCGTTCCAATTCACATTCCAAGTAATATTCGGCATGCTAATTACATTGCCGGTTGCCAAATTGCATTATCTCTTATAGTTTCCGAGATATGGACTATCGATAATTTACACCTTAGGCTCTGCTTCTAACTTGGGCCCAAATTGTAAAATGGTCTTATCTATTGGAGATTTCGTTCCAATTCACATTCCAAGTAATATTCGGCATGCTAATTACATTGCCGGTTGCCAAATTGCATTATCTCTTATAGTTTCCGAGATATGGACTATCGATAATTTACACCTTAGGCTCTGCTTCTAACTTGGGCCCAAATTGTAAAATGGCCTTATCTATAGGCGATTTCGTTCCAATTCACACTCCAAGTAATATTCGGCATGCTAATTACATTGCCGGTTGCGAAATTGCATTATCTCTTATAGTTTCCGAGATATGGACTATCGATAATTTACACCTTAGGCTCAGCTTCTAACTTGGGCCCAAATTGTAAAATGGTTTTATCTATTGGCGATTTCGTTCCAATTCACATTCCAAGTAATATTCGGCATGCTAATTACATTGCCGGTTGCCAAATTGCATTATCTCTTATAGTTTCCGAGATATGGACTATCAATAATTTACACCTTAGGCTCTGCTTCTAACTTGGGCCCAAATTGTAAAATGGTCTTATCTATTGGCGATTTCGTTCCAATTCACATTCCAAGTAATATTCGGCATGCTAATTACATTGCCGGTTGCCAAATTGCATTATCTCTTATAGTTTCCTAGATATGGACTATTGATAATTTACACCTTAGGCTCTGCTTCTAACTTGGGCCCAAATTGTAAAATGGTCTTATCTATTGGCGATTTCGTCCCAATTCACATTCCAAGTGATATTCGGCATGCTAATTACATTGCCGGTTGCGAAATTGCATTATCTCTTATAGTTTCCGAGATATGGACTATCAATAATTTACACCTTAGGCTCTGCTTCTAACTTGGGCCCAAATTGTAAAATGGTCTTATCTATTGGCGATTTCGTTCCAATTCACATTCCAAGTAATATTCGGCATGCTAATTACATTGCCGGTTGCCAAATTGCCTTATCTCTTATAGTTTCCGAGATATGGACTATCGATAATTTACACCTTAGGCTCTGCTTCTAACTTGGGCCCAAATTGTAAAATGGTCTTATCTATTGGCGATTTCGTTCCAATTCACATTCCAAGTAATATTCGGCATGCTAATTACATTGCCGGTTGCCAAATTGCATTATCTCTTATAGTTTCCGAGATATGGACTATCGATAATTTACACCTTAGGCTCTGCTTCTAACTTGGGCCCAAATTGTAAAATGGTCTTATCTATTGGCGATTTCGTTCCAATTCACATTCCAAGTAATATTCGGCATGCTAATTACATTGCCGGTTGCCAAATTGCATTATCTCTTATAGTTTCCGAGATATGGACTATCGATAATTTACACCATAGGCTCTGCTTCTAACTTGGGCCCAAATTGTAAAATGGTCTTATCTATTGGCGATTTCGTTCCAATTCACATTCCATGTAATATTCGGCATGCTAATTACATTGCCGGTTGCCAAATTGCATTATCTCTTATAGTTTCCGAGATATGGACTATCGATAATTTACACCTTAGGCTCTGCTTCTAACTTGCTCCCAAATTGTAAAATGGTCTTATCTATTGGCGATTTCGTTCCAATTCACATTCCAAGTAATATTCGGCATGCTAATTACATTGCCGGTTGCCAAATTGCATTATCTCTTATAGTTTCCGAGATATGGACTATCGATAATTTACACCTTAGGCTCTGCTTCTAACTTGGGCCCAAATTGTAAAATGGTCTTATCTATTGGCGATTTCGTTCCAATTCACATTCCAAGTAATATTCGGCATGCTAATTACATTGCCGGTTGCCAAATTGAATTATCTCTTATAGTTTCCGAGATATGGACTATCGATAATTTACACCTTAGGCTCTGCTTCTAACTTGGGCCCAAATTGTAAAATGGTCTTATCTATTGGCGATTTCGTTCCAATTCACATTCCAAGTAATATTGGGCATGCTAATTACATTGCCGGTTGCCAAATTGCATTATCTCTTATAGTTTCCGGGATATGGACTATCGATAATTTAAACCATAGGCTCTGCTTCTAACTTGGGCCCAAATTGTAAAATGGTCTTATCTATTGGCGATTTCGTTCCAATTCACATTCCAAGTAATATTCGGCATGCTAATTACATTGCCGGTTGCCAAATTGCATTATCTCTTATAGTTTCCGAGATATGGACTATCGATAATTTACACCTTAGGCTCTGCTTATAACTTGCTCCCAAATTGTAAAATGGTCTTATCTATTGGCGATTTCGTTCCAATTCACATTCCAAGTAATATTCGGCATGCTAATTACATTGCCGGTTGCCAAGTTGTATTATCTCTTATAGTTTCCGAGATATGGACTATCGATAATTTACACCTTAGGCTCTGCTTCTAACTTGGGCCCAAATTGTAAAATGGTCTTACCTATTGGCGATTTCGTTCCAATTCACATTCCAAGTAATATTCGGCATGCTAATTACATTGCCGGTTGCCAAATTGCATTATATCTTATAGTTTCCGAGATATGGACTATCGATAATTTACACCTTAGGCTCTGATTCTAACTTGGGCCCAAATTGTAAAATGGCCTTATCTATTGGCGATTTCGTTCCAATTCACATTCCAAGTAATATTCGGCATGCTAATTACATTTCCGGTTGCCAAATTGCATTATCTCTTATAGTTTCCGAGATATGGACTATCGATAATTTACACCTTAGGCTCTGCTTCTAACTTGGGCCCAAATTGTAAAATGGTCTTATCTATTGGCGATTTCGTCCCAATTCACATTCCAAGTGATATTCGGCATGCTAATTACATTACCGGTTGCGAAATTGCATTATCTCTTATAGTTTCCGAGATATGGACTATCAATAATTTACACCTTAGGCTCTGCTTCTAACTTGGGTCCAAATTGTAAAATGGTCTTATCTATTGGCGATTTCGTTCCAATTCACATTCCAAGTAATATTCGGCATGCTAATTACATTGCCGGTTGCCAAATTGCATTATCTCTTATAGTTTCCGAGATATGGACTATCGATAATTTACACCTTAGGTTCTGCTTCTAACTTGGGCCCAAATTGTAAAATGGTCTTATCTATTGGCGATTTCGTTCCAATTCACATTCCAAGTAATATTCGGCATGCTAATTACATTGCCGGTTGCCAAATTGCATTATCTCTTATAGTTTCCGAGATATGGACTATCGATAATTTACACCTTAGGCTCTGCTTCTAACTTGGGCCCAAATTGTAAAATGGTCTTATCTATTGGCGATTTCGTCCCAATTCACATTCCAAGTGATATTCGGCATGCTAATTACATTACCGGTTGCGAAATTGCATTATCTCTTATAGTTTCCGAGATATGGACTATCGATAATTTACACCTTAGGCTCTGCTTCTAACTTGGGTCCAAATTGTAAAATGGTCTTATCTATTGGCGATTTCGTTCCAATTCACATTCCAAGTAATATTCGGCATGCTAATTACATTGCCGGTTGCCAAATTGCATTATCTCTTATAGTTTCCGAGATATGGACTATCGATAATTTACACCTTAGGCTCTGCTTCTAACTTGGGCCCAAATTGTAAAATGGTCTTATCTATTGGCGATTTCGTTCCAATTCACATTCCAAGTAATATTCGGCATGCTAATTACATTGCCGGTTGCCAAATTGCATTATCTCTTATAGTTTCCGAGATATGGACTATCGATAATTTACACCTTAGGCTCTGCTTCTAACTTGGGCCCAAATTGTAAAATGGTCTTATCTATTGGCGATTTCGTTCCAATTCACATTCCAAGTAATATTCGGCATGCTAATTACATTGCCGGTTGCCAAATTGCATTATCTCTTATAGTTTCCGAGATATGGACTATCGATAATTTACACCTTAGGCTCTGCTTCTAACTTGGGAACAAATTGTAAAATGGTCTTATCTATTGGCGATTTCGTTCCAATTCACAATCCAAGTAATATTCGGCATGCTAATTACATTGCCGGTTGCCAAATTGCATTATCTCTTATAGTTTCCGAGATATTAACTATCGTTAATTTACACCTTAGGCTCTGCTTCTAACTTGGGCCCAAATTGTAAAATGGCCTTATCTATTGGCGATTTCGTTCCAATTCACATTCCAAGTAATATTCGGCATGCTAATTACATTGCCGGTTGCCAAATTGCATTATCTCTTATAGTTTCCGAGATATGGACTATCGATAATTTACACCTTAGGCTCTGCTTCTAACTTGGGCCCAAATTGTAAAATGGTCTTATCTATTGGCGATTTCGTTCCAATTCACATTCCAAGTAATATTCGGCATGCTAATTACATTGCCGGTTGCCAAATTGCATTATTTCTTAGAGTTTCCGAGATATGGACTATCGATAATTTACACCTTAGGCTCTGCTTCTAACTTGGGCCCAAATTGTAAAATCGTCTTATCTATTGGCGATTTCGTTCCAATTCACATTCCAAGTAATATTCGGCATGCTAATTACATTGCCGGTTGCCAAATTGCATTATCTCTTATAGTTTCCGAGATATGGACTATCGATAATTTACACCTTAGGCTCTGCTTCTAACTTGGGCCCAAATTGTAAAATGGTCTTATCTATTGGCGATTTCGTTCCAATTCACATTCGAAGTAATATTCGGCATGCTAATTACATTGCCGGTTGCCAAATTGAATTATCTCTTATAGTTTCCGAGATATGGACTATCGATAATTTACACCTTAGGCTCTGCTTCTAACTTGGGCCCAAATTGTAAAATGGTCTTACCTATTGGCGATTTCGTTCCAATTCACATTCCAAGTAATATTCGGCATGCTAATTACATTGCCGGTTGCCAAATTGCATTATCTCTTATAGTTTCCGAGATATGGACTATCGATAATTTACACCTTAGGCTCTGCTTCTAACTTGGGCCCAAATTGTAAAATGGTCTTATCTATTGGCGATTTCGTTCCAATTCACATTCCAAGTAATATTCGGCATGCTAATTACATTGCCGGTTGCCAAATTGCATTACCTCTTATAGTTTCCGAGATATGGACTATCGATAATTTACACCTTAGGCTCTGCTTCTAACTTGGGCCCAAATTGTAAAATGGTCTTATCTATTGGCGATTTCGTTCCAATTCACATTCCAAGTAATATTCGGCATGCTAATTACATTGCCGGTTGCCAAATTGCATTATCTCTTATAGTTTCCGAGATATGGACTATCGATAATTTACACCTTAGGCTCTGCTTCTAACTTGCTCCCAAATTGTAAAATGGTCTTATCTATTGGCGATTTCGTTCCAATTCACATTCCAAGTAATATTCGGCATGCTAATTACATTGCCGGTTGCCAAATTGTATTATCTCTTATAGTTTCCGAGATATGGACTATCGATAATTTACACCATAGGCTCTGCTTCTAACTTGGGCCCAAATTGTAAAATGGCCTTATCTATAGGCGATTTCGTTCCAATTCACACTCCAAGTAATATTCGGCATGCTAATTACATTGCCGGTTGCGAAATTGCATTATCTCTTATAGTTTCCGAGATATGGACTATCGATAATTTACACCTTAGGCTCAGCTTCTAACTTGGGCCCAAATTGTAAAATGGTCTTATCTATTGGCGATTTCGTTCCAATTCACATTCCAAGTAATATTCGGCATGCTAATTACATTGCCGGTTGCCAAATTGCATTATCTCTTATAGTTTCCGAGATATGGACTATCAATAATTTACACCTTAGGCTCTGCTTCTAACTTGGGCCCAAATTGTAAAATGGTCTTATCTATTGGCGATTTAGTTGCAATTCACATTCCAAGTAATATTCGGCATGCTAATTACATTGCCGGTTACCAAATTGCATTATCTCTTATAGTTTCCGAGATATGGACTATCGATAATTTACACCTTAGGCTCTGCTTCTAACTTGGGCCCAAATTGTAAAATGGTCTTATCTATTGGCGATTTAGTTGCAATTCACATTCCAAGTAATATTCGGCATGCTAATTACATTGCCGGTTACCAAATTGCATTATCTCTTATAGTTTCCGAGATATGGACTATCGATAATTTACACCTTAGGCTCTGCTTCTAACTTGGGCCCAAATTGTAAAATGGTCTTATCTATTGGCGATTTCGTTCCAATTCACATTCCAAGTAATATTCGGCATGCTAATTACATTGCCGGTTGCCAAATTGCATTATCTCTTATAGTTTCCGAGATATGGACTATCGATAATTTACACCTTAGGCTCTGCTTCTAACTTGGGCCCAAATTGTAAAATGGTCTTATCTATTGGAGATTTCGTTCCAATTCACATTCCAAGTAATATTCGGCATGCTAATTACATTGCCGGTTGCCAAATTGCATTATCTCTTATAGTTTCCGAGATATGGACTATCGATAATTTACACCTTAGGCTCTGCTTCTAACTTGGGCCCAAATTGTAAAATGGTCTTATCTATTGGAGATTTCGTTCCAATTCACATTCCAAGTAATATTCGGCATGCTAATTACATTGCCGGTTGCCAAATTGCATTATCTCTTATAGTTTCCGAGATATGGACTATCGATAATTTACACCTTAGGCTCTGCTTCTAACTTGGGCCCAAATTGTAAAATGGCCTTATCTATAGGCGATTTCGTTCCAATTCACACTCCAAGTAATATTCGGCATGCTAATTACATTGCCGGTTGCGAAATTGCATTATCTCTTATAGTTTCCGAGATATGGACTATCGATAATTTACACCTTAGGCTCAGCTTCTAACTTGGGCCCAAATTGTAAAATGGTCTTATCTATTGGCGATTTCGTTCCAATTCACATTCCAAGTAATATTCGGCATGCTAATTACATTGCCGGTTGCCAAATTGCATTATCTCTTATAGTTTCCGAGATATGGACTATCAATAATTTACACCTTAGGCTCTGCTTCTAACTTGGGCCCAAATTGTAAAATGGTCTTATCTATTGGCGATTTCGTTCCAATTCACATTCCAAGTAATATTCGGCATGCTAATTACATTGCAGGTTGCCAAATTGCATTATCTCTTATAGTTTCCTAGATATGGACTATTGATAATTTACACCTTAGGCTCTGCTTCTAACTTGGGCCCAAATTGTAAAATGGTCTTATCTATTGGCGATTTCGTCCCAATTCACATTCCAAGTGATATTCGGCATGCTAATTACATTGCCGGTTGCGAAATTGCATTATCTCTTATAGTTTCCGAGATATGGACTATCAATAATTTACACCTTAGGCTCTGCTTCTAACTTGGGCCCAAATTGTAAAATGGTCTTATCTATTGGCGATTTCGTTCCAATTCACATTCCAAGTAATATTCGGCATGCTAATTACATTGCCGGTTGCCAAATTGCCTTATCTCTTATAGTTTCCGAGATATGGACTATCGATAATTTACACCTTAGGCTCTGCTTCTAACTTGGGCCCAAATTGTAAAATGGTCTTATCTATTGGCGATTTCGTTCCAATTCACATTCCAAGTAATATTCGGCATGCTAATTACATTGCCGGTTGCCAAATTGCATTATCTCTTATAGTTTCCGAGATATGGACTATCGATAATTTACACCTTAGGCTCTGCTTCTAACTTGGGCCCAAATTGTAAAATGGTCTTATCTATTGGCGATTTCGTTCCAATTCACATTCCAAGTAATATTCGGCATGCTAATTACATTGCCGGTTGCCAAATTGCATTATCTCTTATAGTTTCCGAGATATGGACTATCGATAATTTACACCATAGGCTCTGCTTCTAACTTGGGCCCAAATTGTAAAATGGTCTTATCTATTGGCGATTTCGTTCCAATTCACATTCCATGTAATATTCGGCATGCTAATTACATTGCCGGTTGCCAAATTGCATTATCTCTTATAGTTTCCGAGATATGGACTATCGATAATTTACACCTTAGGCTCTGCTTCTAACTTGCTCCCAAATTGTAAAATGGTCTTATCTATTGGCGATTTCGTTCCAATTCACATTCCAAGTAATATTCGGCATGCTAATTACATTGCCGGTTGCCAAATTGCATTATCTCTTATAGTTTCCGAGATATGGACTATCGATAATTTACACCTTAGGCTCTGCTTCTAACTTGGGCCCAAATTGTAAAATGGTCTTATCTATTGGCGATTTCGTTCCAATTCACATTCCAAGTAATATTCGGCATGCTAATTACATTGCCGGTTGCCAAATTGAATTATCTCTTATAGTTTCCGAGATATGGACTATCGATAATTTACACCTTAGGCTCTGCTTCTAACTTGGGCCCAAATTGTAAAATGGTCTTATCTATTGGCGATTTCGTTCCAATTCACATTCCAAGTAATATTGGGCATGCTAATTACATTGCCGGTTGCCAAATTGCATTATCTCTTATAGTTTCCGGGATATGGACTATCGATAATTTACACCATAGGCTCTGCTTCTAACTTGGGCCCAAATTGTAAAATGGTCTTATCTATTGGCGATTTCGTTCCAATTCACATTCCAAGTAATATTCGGCATGCTAATTACATTGCCGGTTGCCAAATTGCATTATCTCTTATAGTTTCCGAGATATGGACTATCGATAATTTACACCTTAGGCTCTGCTTATAACTTGCTCCCAAATTGTAAAATGGTCTTATCTATTGGCGATTTCGTTCCAATTCACATTCCAAGTAACATTCGGCATGCTAATTACATTGCCGGTTGCCAAGTTGTATTATCTCTTATAGTTTCCGAGATATGGACTATCGATAATTTACACCTTAGGCTCTGCTTCTAACTTGGGCCCAAATTGTAAAATGGTCTTACCTATTGGCGATTTCGTTCCAATTCACATTCCAAGTAATATTCGGCATGCTAATTACATTGCCGGTTGCCAAATTGCATTATCTCTTATAGTTTCCGAGATATGGACTATCGATAATTTACACCTTAGGCTCTGATTCTAACTTGGGCCCAAATTGTAAAATGGTCTTATCTATTGGCGATTTCGTTCCAATTCACATTCCAAGTAATATTCGGCATGCTAATTACATTGCCGGTTGCCAAATTGCATTATCTCTTATAGTTTCCGAGATATGGACTATCGATAATTTACACCTTAGGCTCTGCTTCTAACTTGGGCCCAAATTGTAAAATGGTCTTATCTATTGGCGATTTCGTCCCAATTCACATTCCAAGTGATATTCGGCATGCTAATTACATTACCGGTTGCGAAATTGCATTATCTCTTATAGTTTCCGAGATATGGACTATCAATAATTTACACCTTAGGCTCTGCTTCTAACTTGGGTCCAAATTGTAAAATGGTCTTATCTATTGGCGATTTCGTTCCAATTCACATTCCAAGTAATATTCGGCATGCTAATTACATTGCCGGTTGCCAAATTGCATTATCTCTTATAGTTTCCGAGATATGGACTATCGATAATTTACACCTTAGGTTCTGCTTCTAACTTGGGCCCAAATTGTAAAATGGTCTTATCTATTGGCGATTTCGTTCCAATTCACATTCCAAGTAATATTCGGCATGCTAATTACATTGCCGGTTGCCAAATTGCATTATCTCTTATAGTTTCCGAGATATGGACTATCGATAATTTACACCTTAGGCTCTGCTTCTAACTTGGGCCCAAATTGTAAAATGGTCTTATCTATTGGCGATTTCGTTCCAATTCACATTCCAAGTAATTTTCGGCATGCTAATTACATTGCCGGTTGCCAAATTGCATTATCTCTTATAGTTTCCGAGATATGGACTATCGATAATTTACACCTTAGGCTCTGCTTCTAACTTGGGCCCAAATTGTAAAATGGTCTTATCTATTGGCGATTTCGTTCCAATTCACATTCCAAGTAATATTCGGCATGCTAATTACATTGCCGGTTGCCAAATTGTATTATCTCTTATAGTTTCCGAGATATGGACTATCGATAATTTACACCTTAGGCTCTGCTTCTAACTTGGGCCCAAATTGTAAAATGGCCTTATCTATTGGCGATTTCGTTCCAATTCACATTCCAAGTAATATTCGGCATGCTAATTACATTGCCGGTTGCCAAATTGCATTATCTCTTATAGTTTCCGAGATATGGACTATCGATAATTTACACCTTAGGCTCTGCTTCTAACTTGGGCCCAAATTGTAAAATGGTCTTATCTATTGGCGATTTCGTTCCAATTCACATTCCAAGTAATATTCGGCATGCTAATTACATTGCCGGTTGCCAAATTGCATTATTTCTTAGAGTTTCCGAGATATGGACTATCGATAATTTACACCTTAGGCTCTGCTTCTAACTTGGGCCCAAATTGTAAAATCGTCTTATCTATTGGCGATTTCGTTCCAATTCACATTCCAAGTAATATTCGGCATGCTAATTACATTGCCGGTTGCCAAATTGCATTATCTCTTATAGTTTCCGAGATATGGACTATCGATAATTTACACCTTAGGCTCTGCTTCTAACTTGGGCCCAAATTGTAAAATGGTCTTATCTATTGGCGATTTCGTTCCAATTCACATTCGAAGTAATATTCGGCATGCTAATTACATTGCCGGTTGCCAAATTGAATTATCTCTTATAGTTTCCGAGATATGGACTATCGATAATTTACACCTTAGGCTCTGCTTCTAACTTGGGCCCAAATTGTAAAATGGTCTTACCTATTGGCGATTTCGTTCCAATTCACATTCCAAGTAATATTCGGCATGCTAATTACATTGCCGGTTGCCAAATTGCATTATCTCTTATAGTTTCCGAGATATGGACTATCGATAATTTACACCTTAGGCTCTGCTTCTAACTTGGGCCCAAATTGTAAAATGGTCTTATCTATTGGCGATTTCGTTCCAATTCACATTCCAAGTAATATTCGGCATGCTAATTACATTGCCGGTTGCCAAATTGCATTATCTCTTATAGTTTCCGAGATATGGACTATCGATAATTTACACCTTAGGCTCTGCTTCTAACTTGCTCCCAAATTGTAAAATGGTCTTATCTATTGGCGATTTCGTTCCAATTCACATTCCAAGTAATATTCGGCATGCTAATTACATTGCCGGTTGCCAAATTGTATTATCTCTTATAGTTTCCGAGATATGGACTATCGATAATTTACACCATAGGCTCTGCTTCTAACTTGGGCCCAAATTGTAAAATGGCCTTATCTATAGGCGATTTCGTTCCAATTCACACTCCAAGTAATATTCGGCATGCTAATTACATTGCCGGTTGCGAAATTGCATTATCTCTTATAGTTTCCGAGATATGGACTATCGATAATTTACACCTTAGGCTCAGCTTCTAACTTGGGCCCAAATTGTAAAATGGTCTTATCTATTGGCGATTTCGTTCCAATTCACATTCCAAGTAATATTCGGCATGCTAATTACATTGCCGGTTGCCAAATTGCATTATCTCTTATAGTTTCCGAGATATGGACTATCAATAATTTACACCTTAGGCTCTGCTTCTAACTTGGGCCCAAATTGTAAAATGGTCTTATCTATTGGCGATTTCGTTCCAATTCACATTCCAAGTAATATTCGGCATGCTAATTACATTGCCGGTTGCCAAATTGCATTATCTCTTATAGTTTCCTAGATATGGACTATTGATAATTTACACCTTAGGCTCTGCTTCTAACTTGGGCCCAAATTGTAAAATGGTCTTATCTATTGGCGATTTCGTCCCAATTCACATTCCAAGTGATATTCGGCATGCTAATTACATTGCCGGTTGCGAAATTGCATTATCTCTTATAGTTTCCGAGATATGGACTATCAATAATTTACACCTTAGGCTCTGCTTCTAACTTGGGCCCAAATTGTAAAATGGTCTTATCTATTGGCGATTTCGTTCCAATTCACATTCCAAGTAATATTCGGCATGCTAATTACATTGCCGGTTGCCAAATTGCATTATCTCTTATAGTTTCCGAGATATGGACTATCGATAATTTACACCTTAGGCTCTGCTTCTAACTTGGGCCCAAATTGTAAAATGGTCTTATCTATTGGCGATTTCGTTCCAATTCACATTCCAAGTAATATTCGGCATGCTAATTACATTGCCGGTTGCCAAATTGCATTATCTTTTATAGTTTCCGAGATATGGACTATCGATAATTTACACCTTAGGCTCTGCTTCTAACTTGGGCCCAAATTGTAAAATGGTCTTATCTATTGGCGATTTCGTTCCAATTCACATTCCAAGTAATATTCGGCATGCTAATTACATTGCCGGTTGCCAAATTGCATTATCTCTTATAGTTTCCGAGATATGGACTATCGATAATTTACACCTTAGGCTCTGCTTCTAACTTGCTCCCAAATTGTAAAATGGTCTTATCTATTGGCGATTTCGTTCCAATTCACATTCCAAGTAATATTCGGCATGCTAATTACATTGCCGGTTGCCAAATTGCATTATCTCTTATAGTTTCCGAGATATGGACTACCGATAATTTACACCTTAGGCTCTGCTTCTAACTTGGGCCCAAATTGTAAAATGGTCTTATCTATTGGCGATTTCGTTCCAATTCACATTCCAAGTAATATTCGGCATGCTAATTACATTGCCGGTTGCCAAATTGAATTATCTCTTATAGTTTCCGTGATATGGACTATCGATAATTTACACCTTAGGCTCTGCTTCTAACTTGGGCCCAAATTGTAAAATGGTCTTATCTATTGGCGATTTCGTTCCAATTCACATTCCAAGTAATATTCGGCATGCTAATTACATTGCCGGTTGCCAAATTGCATTATCTCTTATAGTTTCCTAGATATGGACTATTGATAATTTACACCTTAGGCTCTGCTTCTAACTTGGGCCCAAATTGTAAAATGGTCTTATCTATTGGCGATTTCGTCCCAATTCACATTCCAAGTGATATTCGGCATGCTAATTACATTGCCGGTTGCGAAATTGCATTATCTCTTATAGTTTCCGAGATATGGACTATCAATAATTTACACCTTAGGCTCTGCTTCTAACTTGGGCCCAAATTGTAAAATGGTCTTATCTATTGGCGATTTCGTTCCAATTCACATTCCAAGTAATATTCGGCATGCTAATTACATTGCCGGTTGCCAAATTGCATTATCTCTTATAGTTTCCGAGATATGGACTATCGATAATTTACACCTTAGGCTCTGCTTCTAACTTGGGCCCAAATTGTAAAATGGTCTTATCTATTGGCGATTTCGTTCCAATTCACATTCCAAGTAATATTCGGCATGCTAATTACATTGCCGGTTGCCAAATTGCATTATCTCTTATAGTTTCCGAGATATGGACTATCGATAATTTACACCTTAGGCTCTGCTTCTAACTTGGGCCCAAATTGTAAAATGGTCTTATCTATTGGCGATTTCGTTCCAATTCACATTCCAAGTAATATTCGGCATGCTAATTACATTGCCGGTTGCCAAATTGAATTATCTCTTATAGTTTCCGAGATATGGACTATCGATAATTTACACCTTAGGCTCTGCTTCTAACTTGGGCCCAAATTGTAAAATGGTCTTATCTATTGGCGATTTCGTTCCAATTCACATTCCAAGTAATATTGGGCATGCTAATTACATTGCCGGTTGCCAAATTGCATTATCTCTTATAGTTTCCGGGATATGGACTATCGATAATTTACACCATAGGCTCTGCTTCTAACTTGGGCCCAAATTGTAAAATGGTCTTATCTATTGGCGATTTCGTTCCAATTCACATTCCAAGTAATATTCGGCATGCTAATTACATTGCCGGTTGCCAAATTGCATTATCTCTTATAGTTTCCGAGATATGGACTATCGATAATTTACACCTTAGGCTCTGCTTATAACTTGCTCCCAAATGGTAAAATGGTCTTATCTATTGGCGATTTCGTTCCAATTCACATTCCAAGTAACATTCGGCATGCTAATTACATTGCCGGTTGCCAAGTTGTATTATCTCTTATAGTTTCCGAGATATGGACTATCGATAATTTACACCTTAGGCTCTGCTTCTAACTTGGGCCCAAATTGTAAAATGGTCTTACCTATTGGCGATTTCGTTCCAATTCACATTCCAAGTAATATTCGGCATGCTAATTACATTGCCGGTTGCCAAATTGCATTATCTCTTATAGTTTCCGAGATATGGACTATCGATAATTTACACCTTAGGCTCTGATTCTAACTTGGGCCCAAATTGTAAAATGGTCTTATCTATTGGCGATTTCGTTCCAATTCACATTCCAAGTAATATTCGGCATGCTAATTACATTGCCGGTTGCCAAATTGCATTATCTCTTATAGTTTCCGAGATATGGACTATCGATAATTTACACCTTAGGCTCTGCTTCTAACTTGGGCCCAAATTGTAAAATGGTCTTATCTATTGGCGATTTCGTCCCAATTCACATTCCAAGTGATATTCGGCATGCTAATTACATTACCGGTTGCGAAATTGCATTATCTCTTATAGTTTCCGAGATATGGACTATCAATAATTTACACCTTAGGCTCTGCTTCTAACTTGGGTCCAAATTGTAAAATGGTCTTATCTATTGGCGATTTCGTTCCAATTCACATTCCAAGTAATATTCGGCATGCTAATTACATTGCCGGTTGCCAAATTGCATTATCTCTTATAGTTTCCGAGATATGGACTATCGATAATTTACACCTTAGGTTCTGCTTCTAACTTGGGCCCAAATTGTAAAATGGTCTTATCTATTGGCGATTTCGTTCCAATTCACATTCCAAGTAATATTCGGCATGCTAATTACATTGCCGGTTGCCAAATTGCATTATCTCTTATAGTTTCCGAGATATGGACTATCGATAATTTACACCTTAGGCTCTGCTTCTAACTTGGGCCCAAATTGTAAAATGGTCTTATCTATTGGCGATTTCGTTCCAATTCACATTCCAAGTAATTTTCGGCATGCTAATTACATTGCCGGTTGCCAAATTGCATTATCTCTTATAGTTTCCGAGATATGGACTATCGATAATTTACACCTTAGGCTTTGCTTCTAACTTGGGCCCAAATTGTAAAATGGTCTTATCTATTGGCGATTTCGTTCCAATTCACATTCCAAGTAATATTCGGCATGCTAATTACATTGCCGGTTGCCAAATTGCATTATCTCTTATAGTTTCCGAGATATGGACTATCGATAATTTACACCTTAGGCTCTGCTTCTAACTTGGGAACAAATTGTAAAATGGTCTTATCTATTGGCGATTTCGTTCCAATTCACATTCCAAGTAATATTCGGCATGCTAATTACATTGCCGGTTGCCAAATTGCATTATCTCTTATAGTTTCCGAGATATTAACTATCGTTAATTTACACCTTAGGCTCTGCTTCTAACTTGGGCCCAAATTGTAAAATGGCCTTATCTATTGGCGATTTCGTTCCAATTCACATTCCAAGTAATATTCGGCATGCTAATTACATTGCCGGTTGCCAAATTGCATTATCTCTTATAGTTTCCGAGATATGGACTATCGATAATTTACACCTTAGGCTCTGCTTCTAACTTGGGCCCAAATTGTAAAATGGTCTTATCTATTGGCGATTTCGTTCCAATTCACATTCCAAGTAATATTCGGCATGCTAATTACATTGCCGGTTGCCAAATTGCATTATTTCTTAGAGTTTCCGAGATATGGACTATCGATAATTTACACCTTAGGCTCTGCTTCTAACTTGGGCCCAAATTGTAAAATCGTCTTATCTATTGGCGATTTCGTTCCAATTCACATTCCAAGTAATATTCGGCATGCTAATTACATTGCCGGTTGCCAAATTGCATTATCTCTTATAGTTTCCGAGATATGGACTATCGATAATTTACACCTTAGGCTCTGCTTCTAACTTGGGCCCAAATTGTAAAATGGACTTATCTATTGGCGATTTCGTTCCAATTCACATTCGAAGTAATATTCGGCATGCTAATTACATTGCCGGTTGCCAAATTGAATTATCTCTTATAGTTTCCGAGATATGGACTATCGATAATTTACACCTTAGGCTCTGCTTCTAACTTGGGCCCAAATTGTAAAATGGTCTTACCTATTGGCGATTTCGTTCCAATTCACATTCCAAGTAATATTCGGCATGCTAATTACATTGCGGTTGCCAAATTGCATTATCTCTTATAGTTTCCGAGATATGGACTATCGATAATTTACACCTTAGGCTCTGCTTCTAACTTGGGCCCAAATTGTAAAATGGTCTTATCTATTGGCGATTTCGTTCCAATTCACATTCCAAGTAATATTCGGCATGCTAATTACATTGCCGGTTGCCAAATTGCATTACCTCTTATAGTTTCCGAGATATGGACTATCGATAATTTACACCTTAGGCTCTGCTTCTAACTTGGGCCCAAATTGTAAAATGGTCTTATCTATTGGCGATTTCGTTCCAATTCACATTCCAAGTAATATTCGGCATGCTAATTACATTGCCGGTTGCCAAATTGCATTATCTCTTATAGTTTCCGAGATATGGAATATCGATAATTTACACCTTAGGCTCTGCTTATAACTTGCTCCCAAATTGTAAAATGGTCTTATCTATTGGCGATTTCGTTCCAATTCACATTCCAAGTAACATTCGGCATGCTAATTACATTGCCGGTTGCCAAGTTGTATTATCTCTTATAGTTTCCGAGATATGGACTATCGATAATTTACACCTTAGGCTCTGCTTCTAACTTGGGCCCAAATTGTAAAATGGTCTTACCTATTGGCGATTTCGTTCCAATTCACATTCCAAGTAATATTCGGCATGCTAATTACATTGCCGGTTGCCAAGTTGCATTATCTCTTATAGTTTCCGAGATATGGACTATCGATAATTTACACCTTAGGCTCTGATTCTAACTTGGGCCCAAATTGTAAAATGGTCTTATCTATTGGCGATTTCGTTCCAATTCACATTCCAAGTAATATTCGGCATGCTAATTACATTGCCGGTTGCCAAATTGCATTATCTCTTATAGTTTCCGAGATATGGACTATCGATAATTTACACCTTAGGCTCTGCTTCTAACTTGGGCCCAAATTGTAAAATGGTCTTATCTATTGGCGATTTCGTCCCAATTCACATTCCAAGTGATATTCGGCATGCTAATTACATTACCGGTTGCGAAATTGCATTATCTCTTATAGTTTCCGAGATATGGACTATCAATAATTTACACCTTAGGCTCTGCTTCTAACTTGGGTCCAAATTGTAAAATGGTCTTATCTATTGGCGATTTCGTTCCAATTCACATTCCAAGTAATATTCGGCATGCTAATTACATTGCCGGTTGCCAAATTGCATTATCTCTTATAGTTTCCGAGATATGGACTATCGATAATTTACACCTTAGGTTCTGCTTCTAACTTGGGCCCAAATTGTAAAATGGTCTTATCTATTGGCGATTTCGTTCCAATTCACATTCCAAGTAATATTCGGCATGCTAATTACATTGCCGGTTGCCAAATTGCATTATCTCTTATAGTTTCCGAGATATGGACTATCGATAATTTACACCTTAGGCTCTGCTTCTAACTTGGGCCCAAATTGTAAAATGGTCTTATCTATTGGCGATTTCGTTCCAATTCACATTCCAAGTAATTTTCGGCACGCTAATTACATTGCCGGTTGCCAAATTGCATTATCTCTTATAGTTTCCGAGATATGGACTATCGATAATTTACACCTTAGGCTCTGCTTCTAACTTGGGCCCAAATTGTAAAATGGTCTTATCTATTGGCGATTTCGTTCCAATTCACATTCCAAGTAATATTCGGCATGCTAATTACATTGCCGGTTGCCAAATTGTATTATCTCTTATAGTTTCCGAGATATGGACTATCGATAATTTACACCTTAGGCTCTGCTTCTAACTTGGGAACAAATTGTAAAATGGTCTTATCTATTGGCGATTTCGTTCCAATTCACATTCCAAGTAATATTCGGCATGCTAATTACATTGCCGGTTGCCAAATTGCATTATCTCTTATAGTTTCCGAGATATTAACTATCGTTAATTTACACCTTAGGCTCTGCTTCTAACTTGGGCCCAAATTGTAAAATGGCCTTATCTATTGGCGATTTCGTTCCAATTCACATTCCAAGTAATATTCGGCATGCTAATTACATTGCCGGTTGCCAAATTGCATTATCTCTTATAGTTTCCGAGATATGGACTATCGATAATTTACACCTTAGGCTCTGCTTCTAACTTGGGCCCAAATTGTAAAATGGTCTTATCTATTGGCGATTTCGTTCCAATTCACATTCCAAGTAATATTCGGCATGCTAATTACATTGCCGGTTGCCAAATTGCATTATTTCTTAGAGTTTCCGAGATATGGACTATCGATAATTTACACCTTAGGCTCTGCTTCTAACTTGGGCCCAAATTGTAAAATCGTCTTATCTATTGGCGATTTCGTTCCAATTCACATTCCAAGTAATATTCGGCATGCTAATTACATTGCCGGTTGCCAAATTGCATTATCTCTTATAGTTTCCGAGATATGGACTATCGATAATTTACACCTTAGGCTCTGCTTCTAACTTGGGCCCAAATTGTAAAATGGTCTTATCTATTGGCGATTTCGTTCCAATTCACATTCGAAGTAATATTCGGCATGCTAATTACATTGCCGGTTGCCAAATTGAATTATCTCTTATAGTTTCCGAGATATGGACTATCGATAATTTACACCTTAGGCTCTGCTTCTAACTTGGGCCCAAATTGTAAAATGGTCTTACCTATTGGCGATTTCGTTCCAATTCACATTCCAAGTAATATTCAGCATGCTAATTACATTGCCGGTTGCCAAATTGCATTATCTCTTATAGTTTCCGAGATATGGACTATCGATAATTTACACCTTAGGCTCTGCTTCTAACTTGGGCCCAAATTGTAAAATGGTCTTATCTATTGGCGATTTCGTTCCAATTCACATTCCAAGTAATATTCGGCATGCTAATTACATTGCCGGTTGCCAAATTGCATTACCTCTTATAGTTTCCGAGATATGGACTATCGATAATTTACACCTTAGGCTCTGCTTCTAACTTGGGCCCAAATTGTAAAATGGTCTTATCTATTGGCGATTTCGTTCCAATTCACATTCCAAGTAATATTCGGCATGCTAATTACATTGCCGGTTGCCAAATTGCATTATCTCTTATAGTTTCCGAGATATGGACTATCGATAATTTACACCTTAGGCTCTGCTTCTAACTTGCTCCCAAATTGTAAAATGGTCTTATCTATTGGCGATTTCGTTCCAATTCACATTCCAAGTAATATTCGGCATGCTAATTACATTGCCGGTTGCCAAATTGTATTATCTCTTATAGTTTCCGAGATATGGACTATCGATAATTTACACCATAGGCTCTGCTTCTAACTTGGGCCCAAATTGTAAAATGGCCTTATCTATAGGCGATTTCGTTCCAATTCACACTCCAAGTAATATTCGGCATGCTAATTACATTGCCGGTTGCGAAATTGCATTATCTCTTATAGTTTCCGAGATATGGACTATCGATAATTTACACCTTAGGCTCAGCTTCTAACTTGGGCCCAAATTGTAAAATGGTCTTATCTATTGGCGATTTCGTTCCAATTCACATTCCAAGTAATATTCGGCATGCTAATTACATTGCCGGTTGCCAAATTGCATTATCTCTTATAGTTTCCGAGATATGGACTATCAATAATTTACACCTTAGGCTCTGCTTCTAACTTGGGCCCAAATTGTAAAATGGTCTTATCTATTGGCGATTTCGTTCCAATTCACATTCCAAGTAATATTCGGCATGCTAATTACATTGCCGGTTGCCAAATTGCATTATCTCTTATAGTTTCCTAGATATGGACTATTGATAATTTACACCTTAGGCTCTGCTTCTAACTTGGGCCCAAATTGTAAAATGGTCTTATCTATTGGCGATTTCGTCCCAATTCACATTCCAAGTGATATTCGGCATGCTAATTACATTGCCGGTTGCGAAATTGCATTATCTCTTATAGTTTCCGAGATATGGACTATCAATAATTTACACCTTAGGCTCTGCTTCTAACTTGGGCCCAAATTGTAAAATGGTCTTATCTATTGGCGATTTCGTTCCAATTCACATTCCAAGTAATATTCGGCATGCTAATTACATTGCCGGTTGCCAAATTGCATTATCTCTTATAGTTTCCGAGATATGGACTATCGATAATTTACACCTTAGGCTCTGCTTCTAACTTGGGCCCAAATTGTAAAATGGTCTTATCTATTGGCGATTTCGTTCCAATTCACATTCCAAGTAATATTCGGCATGCTAATTACATTGCCGGTTGCCAAATTGCATTATCTTTTATAGTTTCCGAGATATGGACTATCGATAATTTACACCTTAGGCTCTGCTTCTAACTTGGGCCCAAATTGTAAAATGGTCTTATCTATTGGCGATTTCGTTCCAATTCACATTCCAAGTAATATTCGGCATGCTAATTACATTGCCGGTTGCCAAATTGCATTATCTCTTATAGTTTCCGAGATATGGACTATCGATAATTTACACCTTAGGCTCTGCTTCTAACTTGCTCCCAAATTGTAAAATGGTCTTATCTATTGGCGATTTCGTTCCAATTCACATTCCAAGTAATATTCGGCATGCTAATTACATTGCCGGTTGCCAAATTGCATTATCTCTTATAGTTTCCGAGATATGGACTACCGATAATTTACACCTTAGGCTCTGCTTCTAACTTGGGCCCAAATTGTAAAATGGTCTTATCTATTGGCGATTTCGTTCCAATTCACATTCCAAGTAATATTCGGCATGCTAATTACATTGCCGGTTGCCAAATTGAATTATCTCTTATAGTTTCCGTGATATGGACTATCGATAATTTACACCTTAGGCTCTGCTTCTAACTTGGGCCCAAATTGTAAAATGGTCTTATCTATTGGCGATTTCGTTCCAATTCACATTCCAAGTAATATTCGGCATGCTAATTACATTGCCGGTTGCCAAATTGCATTATCTCTTATAGTTTCCTAGATATGGACTATTGATAATTTACACCTTAGGCTCTGCTTCTAACTTGGGCCCAAATTGTAAAATGGTCTTATCTATTGGCGATTTCGTCCCAATTCACATTCCAAGTGATATTCGGCATGCTAATTACATTGCCGGTTGCGAAATTGCATTATCTCTTATAGTTTCCGAGATATGGACTATCAATAATTTACACCTTAGGCTCTGCTTCTAACTTGGGCCCAAATTGTAAAATGGTCTTATCTATTGGCGATTTCGTTCCAATTCACATTCCAAGTAATATTCGGCATGCTAATTACATTGCCGGTTGCCAAATTGCATTATCTCTTATAGTTTCCGAGATATGGACTATCGATAATTTACACCTTAGGCTCTGCTTCTAACTTGGGCCCAAATTGTAAAATGGTCTTATCTATTGGCGATTTCGTTCCAATTCACATTCCAAGTAATATTCGGCATGCTAATTACATTGCCGGTTGCCAAATTGCATTATCTCTTATAGTTTCCGAGATATGGACTATCGATAATTTACACCTTAGGCTCTGCTTCTAACTTGGGCCCAAATTGTAAAATGGTCTTATCTATTGGCGATTTCGTTCCAATTCACATTCCAAGTAATATTCGGCATGCTAATTACATTGCCGGTTGCCAAATTGAATTATCTCTTATAGTTTCCGAGATATGGACTATCGATAATTTACACCTTAGGCTCTGCTTCTAACTTGGGCCCAAATTGTAAAATGGTCTTATCTATTGGCGATTTCGTTCCAATTCACATTCCAAGTAATATTGGGCATGCTAATTACATTGCCGGTTGCCAAATTGCATTATCTCTTATAGTTTCCGGGATATGGACTATCGATAATTTACACCATAGGCTCTGCTTCTAACTTGGGCCCAAATTGTAAAATGGTCTTATCTATTGGCGATTTCGTTCCAATTCACATTCCAAGTAATATTCGGCATGCTAATTACATTGCCGGTTGCCAAATTGCATTATCTCTTATAGTTTCCGAGATATGGACTATCGATAATTTACACCTTAGGCTCTGCTTATAACTTGCTCCCAAATTGTAAAATGGTCTTATCTATTGGCGATTTCGTTCCAATTCACATTCCAAGTAACATTCGGCATGCTAATTACATTGCCGGTTGCCAAGTTGTATTATCTCTTATAGTTTCCGAGATATGGACTATCGATAATTTACACCTTAGGCTCTGCTTCTAACTTGGGCCCAAATTGTAAAATGGTCTTACCTATTGGCGATTTCGTTCCAATTCACATTCCAAGTAATATTCGGCATGCTAATTACATTGCCGGTTGCCAAATTGCATTATCTCTTATAGTTTCCGAGATATGGACTATCGATAATTTACACCTTAGGCTCTGATTCTAACTTGGGCCCAAATTGTAAAATGGTCTTATCTATTGGCGATTTCGTTCCAATTCACATTCCAAGTAATATTCGGCATGCTAATTACATTGCCGGTTGCCAAATTGCATTATCTCTTATAGTTTCCGAGATATGGACTATCGATAATTTACACCTTAGGCTCTGCTTCTAACTTGGGCCCAAATTGTAAAATGGTCTTATCTATTGGCGATTTCGTCCCAATTCACATTCCAAGTGATATTCGGCATGCTAATTACATTACCGGTTGCGAAATTGCATTATCTCTTATAGTTTCCGAGATATGGACTATCAATAATTTACACCTTAGGCTCTGCTTCTAACTTGGGTCCAAATTGTAAAATGGTCTTATCTATTGGCGATTTCGTTCCAATTCACATTCCAAGTAATATTCGGCATGCTAATTACATTGCCGGTTGCCAAATTGCATTATCTCTTATAGTTTCCGAGATATGGACTATCGATAATTTACACCTTAGGTTCTGCTTCTAACTTGGGCCCAAATTGTAAAATGGTCTTATCTATTGGCGATTTCGTTCCAATTCACATTCCAAGTAATATTCGGCATGCTAATTACATTGCCGGTTGCCAAATTGCATTATCTCTTATAGTTTCCGAGATATGGACTATCGATAATTTACACCTTAGGCTCTGCTTCTAACTTGTTCCCAAATTGTAAAATGGTCTTATCTATTGGCGATTTCGTTCCAATTCACATTCCAAGTAATTTTCGGCATGCTAATTACATTGCCGGTTGCCAAATTGCATTATCTCTTATAGTTTCCGAGATATGGACTATCGATAATTTACACCTTAGGCTTTGCTTCTAACTTGGGCCCAAATTGTAAAATGGTCTTATCTATTGGCGATTTCGTTCCAATTCACATTCCAAGTAATATTCGGCATGCTAATTACATTGCCGGTTGCCAAATTGCATTATCTCTTATAGTTTCCGAGATATGGACTATCGATAATTTACACCTTAGGCTCTGCTTCTAACTTGGGAACAAATTGTAAAATGGTCTTATCTATTGGCGATTTCGTTCCAATTCACATTCCAAGTAATATTCGGCATGCTAATTACATTGCCGGTTGCCAAATTGCATTATCTCTTATAGTTTCCGAGATATTAACTATCGTTAATTTACACCTTAGGCTCTGCTTCTAACTTGGGCCCAAATTGTAAAATGGCCTTATCTATTGGCGATTTCGTTCCAATTCACATTCCAAGTAATATTCGGCATGCTAATTACATTGCCGGTTGCCAAATTGCATTATCTCTTATAGTTTCCGAGATATGGACTATCGATAATTTACACCTTAGGCTCTGCTTCTAACTTGGGCCCAAATTGTAAAATGGTCTTATCTATTGGCGATTTCGTTCCAACTCACATTCCAAGTAATATTCGGCATGCTAATTACATTGCCGGTTGCCAAATTGCATTATTTCTTAGAGTTTCCGAGATATGGACTATCGATAATTTACACCTTAGGCTCTGCTTCTAACTTGGGCCCAAATTGTAAAATCGTCTTATCTATTGGCGATTTCGTTCCAATTCACATTCCAAGTAATATTCGGCATGCTAATTACATTGCCGGTTGCCAAATTGCATTATCTCTTATAGTTTCCGAGATATGGACTATCGATAATTTACACCTTAGGCTCTGCTTCTAACTTGGGCCCAAATTGTAAAATGGTCTTATCTATTGGCGATTTCGTTCCAATTCACATTCGAAGTAATATTCGGCATGCTAATTACATTGCCGGTTGCCAAATTGAATTATCTCTTATAGTTTCCGAGATATGGACTATCGATAATTTACACCTTAGGCTCTGCTTCTAACTTGGGCCCAAATTGTAAAATGGTCTTACCTATTGGCGATTTCGTTCCAATTCACATTCCAAGTAATATTCGGCATGCTAATTACATTGCCGGTTGCCAAATTGCATTATCTCTTATAGTTTCCGAGATATGGACTATCGATAATTTACACCTTAGGCTCTGCTTCTAACTTGGGCCCAAATTGTAAAATGGTCTTATCTATTGGCGATTTCGTTCCAATTCACATTCCAAGTAATATTCGGCATGCTAATTACATTGCCGGTTGCCAAATTGCATTACCTCTTATAGTTTCCGAGATATGGACTATCGATAATTTACACCTTAGGCTCTGCTTCTAACTTGGGCCCAAATTGTAAAATGGTCTTATCTATTGGCGATTTCGTTCCAATTCACATTCCAAGTAATATTCGGCATGCTAATTACATTGCCGGTTGCCAAATTGCATTATCTCTTATAGTTTCCGAGATATGGACTATCGATAATTTACACCTTAGGCTCTGCTTCTAACTTGCTCCCAAATTGTAAAATGGTCTTATCTATTGGCGATTTCGTTCCAATTCACATTCCAAGTAATATTCGGCATGCTAATTACATTGCCGGTTGCCAAATTGTATTATCTCTTATAGTTTCCGAGATATGGACTATCGATAATTTACACCATAGGCTCTGCTTCTAACTTGGGCCCAAATTGTAAAATGGCCTTATCTATAGGCGATTTCGTTCCAATTCACACTCCAAGTAATATTCGGCATGCTAATTACATTGCCGGTTGCGAAATTGCATTATCTCTTATAGTTTCCGAGATATGGACTATCGATAATTTACACCTTAGGCTCAGCTTCTAACTTGGGCCCAAATTGTAAAATGGTCTTATCTATTGGCGATTTCGTTCCAATTCACATTCCAAGTAATATTCGGCATGCTAATTACATTGCCGGTTGCCAAATTGCATTATCTCTTATAGTTTCCGAGATATGGACTATCAATAATTTACACCTTAGGCTCTGCTTCTAACTTGGGCCCAAATTGTAAAATGGTCTTATCTATTGGCGATTTCGTTCCAATTCACATTCCAAGTAATATTCGGCATGCTAATTACATTGCCGGTTGCCAAATTGCATTATCTCTTATAGTTTCCTAGATATGGACTATTGATAATTTACACCTTAGGCTCTGCTTCTAACTTGGGCCCAAATTGTAAAATGGTCTTATCTATTGGCGATTTCGTCCCAATTCACATTCCAAGTGATATTCGGCATGCTAATTACATTGCCGGTTGCGAAATTGCATTATCTCTTATAGTTTCCGAGATATGGACTATCAATAATTTACACCTTAGGCTCTGCTTCTAACTTGGGCCCAAATTGTAAAATGGTCTTATCTATTGGCGATTTCGTTCCAATTCACATTCCAAGTAATATTCGGCATGCTAATTACATTGCCGGTTGCCAAATTGCATTATCTCTTATAGTTTCCGAGATATGGACTATCGATAATTTACACCTTAGGCTCTGCTTCTAACTTGGGCCCAAATTGTAAAATGGTCTTATCTATTGGCGATTTCGTTCCAATTCACATTCCAAGTAATATTCGGCATGCTAATTACATTGCCGGTTGCCAAATTGCATTATCTTTTATAGTTTCCGAGATATGGACTATCGATAATTTACACCTTAGGCTCTGCTTCTAACTTGGGCCCAAATTGTAAAATGGTCTTATCTATTGGCGATTTCGTTCCAATTCACATTCCAAGTAATATTCGGCATGCTAATTACATTGCCGGTTGCCAAATTGCATTATCTCTTATAGTTTCCGAGATATGGACTATCGATAATTTACACCTTAGGCTCTGCTTCTAACTTGCTCCCAAATTGTAAAATGGTCTTATCTATTGGCGATTTCGTTCCAATTCACATTCCAAGTAATATTCGGCATGCTAATTACATTGCCGGTTGCCAAATTGCATTATCTCTTATAGTTTCCGAGATATGGACTATCGATAATTTACACCTTAGGCTCTGCTTCTAACTTGGGCCCAAATTGTAAAATGGTCTTATCTATTGGCGATTTCGTTCCAATTCACATTCCAAGTAATATTCGGCATGCTAATTACATTGCCGGTTGCCAAATTGAATTATCTCTTATAGTTTCCGTGATATGGACTATCGATAATTTACACCTTAGGCTCTGCTTCTAACTTGGGCCCAAATTGTAAAATGGTCTTATCTATTGGCGATTTCGTTCCAATTCACATTCCAAGTAATATTCGGCATGCTAATTACATTGCCGGTTGCCAAATTGCATTATCTCTTATAGTTTCCTAGATATGGACTATTGATAATTTACACCTTAGGCTCTGCTTCTAACTTGGGCCCAAATTGTAAAATGGTCTTATCTATTGGCGATTTCGTCCCAATTCACATTCCAAGTGATATTCGGCATGCTAATTACATTGCCGGTTGCGAAATTGCATTATCTCTTATAGTTTCCGAGATATGGACTATCAATAATTTACACCTTAGGCTCTGCTTCTAACTTGGGCCCAAATTGTAAAATGGTCTTATCTATTGGCGATTTCGTTCCAATTCACATTCCAAGTAATATTCGGCATGCTAATTACATTGCCGGTTGCCAAATTGCATTATCTCTTATAGTTTCCGAGATATGGACTATCGATAATTTACACCTTAGGCTCTGCTTCTAACTTGGGCCCAAATTGTAAAATGGTCTTATCTATTGGCGATTTCGTTCCAATTCACATTCCAAGTAATATTCGGCATGCTAATTACATTGCCGGTTGCCAAATTGCATTATCTCTTATAGTTTCCGAGATATGGACTATCGATAATTTACACCTTAGGCTCTGCTTCTAACTTGGGCCCAAATTGTAAAATGGTCTTATCTATTGGCGATTTCGTCCCAATTCACATTCCAAGTGATATTCGGCATGCTAATTACATTACCGGTTGCGAAATTGCATTATCTCTTATAGTTTCCGAGATATGGACTATCAATAATTTACACCTTAGGCTCTGCTTCTAACTTGGGCCCAAATTGTAAAATGGTCTTATCTATTGGCGATTTCGTTCCAATTCACATTCCAAGTAATATTCGGCATGCTAATTACATTGCCGGTTGCCAAATTGCATTATCTCTTATAGTTTCCGAGATATGGACTATCGATAATTTACACCTTAGGCTCTGCTTCTAACTTGGGCCCAAATTGTAAAATGGTCTTATCTATTGGCGATTTCGTTCCAATTCACATTCCAAGTAATATTCGGCATGCTAATTACATTGCCGGTTGCCAAATTGCATTATCTCTTATAGTTTCCGAGATATGGACTATCGATAATTTACACCTTAGGCTCTGCTTCTAACTTGGGCCCAAATTGTAAAATGGTCTTATCTATTGGCGATTTCGTTCCAATTCACATTCCAAGTAATATTCGGCATGCTAATTACATTGCCGGTTGCCAAATTGCATTATCTTTTATAGTTTCCGAGATATGGACTATCGATAATTTACACCTTAGGCTCTGCTTCTAACTTGGGCCCAAATTGTAAAATGGTCTTATCTATTGGCGATTTCGTTCCAATTCACATTCCAAGTAATATTCGGCATGCTAATTACATTGCCGGTTGCCAAATTGCATTATCTCTTATAGTTTCCGATATATGGACTATCGATAATTTACACCTTAGGCTCTGCTTCTAACTTGCTCCCAAATTGTAAAATGGTCTTATCTATTGGCGATTTCGTTCCAATTCACATTCCAAGTAATATTCGGCATGCTAATTACATTGCCGGTTGCCAAATTGCATTATCTCTTATAGTTTCCGAGATATGAACTATCGATAATTTACACCTTAGGCTCTGCTTCTAACTTGGGCCCAAATTGTAAAATGGTCTTATCTATTGGCGATTTCGTTCCAATTCACATTCCAAGTAATATTCGGCATGCTAATTACATTGCCGGTTGCCAAATTGAATTATCTCTTATAGTTTCCGTGATATGGACTATCGATAATTTACACCTTAGGCTCTGCTTCTAACTTGGGCCCAAATTGTAAAATGGTCTTATCTATTGGCGATTTCGTTCCAATTCACATTCCAAGTAATATTCGGCATGCTAATTACATTGCCGGTTGCCAAATTGCATTATCTCTTATAGTTTCCTAGATATGGACTATTGATAATTTACACCTTAGGCTCTGCTTCTAACTTGGGCCCAAATTGTAAAATGGTCTTATCTATTGGCGATTTCGTCCCAATTCACATTCCAAGTGATATTCGGCATGCTAATTACATTGCCGGTTGCGAAATTGCATTATCTCTTATAGTTTCCGAGATATGGACTATCAATAATTTACACCTTAGGCTCTGCTTCTAACTTGGGCCCAAATTGTAAAATGGTCTTATCTATTGGCGATTTCGTTCCAATTCACATTCCAAGTAATATTCGGCATGCTAATTACATTGCCGGTTGCCAAATTGCATTATCTCTTATAGTTTCCGAGATATGGACTATCGATAATTTACACCTTAGGCTCTGCTTCTAACTTGGGCCCAAATTGTAAAATGGTCTTATCTATTGGCGATTTCGTTCCAATTCACATTCCAAGTAATATTCGGCATGCTAATTACATTGCCGGTTGCCAAATTGCATTATCTCTTATAGTTTCCGAGATATGGACTATCGATAATTTACACCTTAGGCTCTGCTTCTAACTTGGGCCCAAATTGTAAAATGGTCTTATCTATTGGCGATTTCGTCCCAATTCACATTCCAAGTGATATTCGGCATGCTAATTACATTACCGGTTGCGAAATTGCATTATCTCTTATAGTTTTCGAGATATGGACTATCAATAATTTACACCTTAGGCTCTGCTTCTAACTTGGGTCCAAATTGTAAAATGGTCTTATCTATTGGCGATTTCGTTCCAATTCACATTCCAAGTAATATTCGGCATGCTAATTACATTGCCGGTTGCCAAATTGCATTATCTCTTATAGTTTCCGAGATATGGACTATCGATAATTTACACCTTAGGTTCTGCTTCTAACTTGGGCCCAAATTGTAAAATGGTCTTATCTATTGGCGATTTCGTTCCAATTCACATTCCAAGTAATATTCGGCATGCTAATTACATTGCCGGTTGCCAAATTGCATTATCTCTTATAGTTTCCGAGATATGGACTATCGATAATTTACACCTTTGGCTCTGCTTCTAACTTGGGCCCAAATTGTAAAATGGTCTTATCTATTGGCGATTTCGTTCCAATTCACATTCCAAGTAATATTCGGCATGCTAATTACATTGCCGGTTGCCAAATTGCATTATCTCTTATAGTTTCCGAGATATGGACTATCAATAATTTACACCTTAGGCTCTGCTTCTAACTTGGGCCCAAATTGTAAAATGGTCTTATCTATTGGCGATTTCGTTCCAATTCACATTCCAAGTAATATTCGGCATGCTAATTACATTGCCGGTTGCCAAATTGCATTATCTCTTATAGTTTCCTAGATATGGACTATTGATAATTTACACCTTAGGCTCTGCTTCTAACTTGGGCCCAAATTGTAAAATGGTCTTATCTATTGGCGATTTCGTCCCAATTCACATTCCAAGTGATATTCGGCATGCTAATTACATTGCCGGTTGCGAAATTGCATTATCTCTTATAGTTTCCGAGATATGGACTATCAATAATTTACACCTTAGGCTCTGCTTCTAACTTGGGCCCAAATTGTAAAATGGTCTTATCTATTGGCGATTTCGTTCCAATTCACATTCCAAGTAATATTCGGCATGCTAATTACATTGCCGGTTGCCAAATTGCATTATCTCTTATAGTTTCCGAGATATGGACTATCGATAATTTACACCTTAGGCTCTGCTTCTAACTTGGGCCCAAATTGTAAAATGGTCTTATCTATTGGCGATTTCGTTCCAATTCACATTCCAAGTAATATTCGGCATGCTAATTACATTGCCGGTTGCCAAATTGCATTATCTCTTATAGTTTCCGAGATATGGACTATCGATAATTTACACCTTAGGCTCTGCTTCTAACTTGGGCCCAAATTGTAAAATGGTCTTATCTATTGGCGATTTCGTCCCAATTCACATTCCAAGTGATATTCGGCATGCTAATTACATTACCGGTTGCGAAATTGCATTATCTCTTATAGTTTCCGAGATATGGACTATCAATAATTTACACCTTAGGCTCTGCTTCTAACTTGGGTCCAAATTGTAAAATGGTCTTATCTATTGGCGATTTCGTTCCAATTCACATTCCAAGTAATATTCGGCATGCTAATTACATTGCCGGTTGCCAAATTGCATTATCTCTTATAGTTTCCGAGATATGGACTATCGATAATTTACACCTTAGGTTCTGCTTCTAACTTGGGCCCAAATTGTAAAATGGTCTTATCTATTGGCGATTTCGTTCCAATTCACATTCCAAGTAATATTCGGCATGCTAATTACATTGCCGGTTGCCAAATTGCATTATCTCTTATAGTTTCCGAGATATGGACTATCGATAATTTACACCTTAGGCTCTGCTTCTAACTTGGGCCCAAATTGTAAAATGGTCTTATCTATTGGCGATTTCGTTCCAATTCACATTCCAAGTAATATTCGGCATGCTAATTACATTGCCGGTTGCCAAATTGCATTATCTCTTATAGTTTCCGAGATATGGACTATCGATAATTTACACCTTAGGCTCTGCTTCTAACTTGGGCCCAAATTGTAAAATGGTCTTATCTATTGGCGATTTCGTTCCAATTCACATTCCAAGTAATATTCGGCATGCTAATTACATTGCCGGTTGCCAAATTGCATTATCTCTTATAGTTTCCGAGATATGGACTATCGATAATTTACACCTTAGGCTCTGCTTCTAACTTGGGAACAAATTGTAAAATGGTCTTATCTATTGGCGATTTCGTTGCAATTCACATTCCAAGTAATATTCGGCATGCTAATTACATTGCCGGTTGCCAAATTGCATTATCTCTTATAGTTTCCGAGATATGGACTATCGATAATTTACACCTTAGGCTCTGCTTCTAACTTGGGCCCAAATTGTAAAATGGTCTTATCTATTGGCGATTTCGTTCCAATTCACATTCCAAGTAATATTCGGCATGCTAATTACATTGCCGGTTGCCAAATTGCATTATCTCTTATAGTTTCCGAGATATGGACTATCGATAATTTACACCTTAGGCTCTGCTACTAACTTGGGCCCAAATTGTAAAATGGTCTTATCTATTGGCGATTTCGTTCCAATTCACATTCCAAGTAATATTCGGCATGCTAGTTACATTGCCGGTTGCCAAATTGCATTATCTCTTATAGTTTCCGAGATATTAACTATCGTTAATTTACACCTTAGGCTCTGCTTCTAACTTGGGCCCAAATTGTAAAATGGCCTTATCTATTGGCGATTTCGTTCCAATTCACATTCCAAGTAATATTCGGCATGCTAATTACATTGCCGGTTGCCAAATTGCATTATCTCTTATAGTTTCCGAGATATGGACTATCGATAATTTACACCTTAGGCTCTGCTTCTAACTTGGGCCCAAATTGTAAAATGGTCTTATCTATTGGCGATTTCGTTCCAATTCACATTCCAAGTAATATTCGGCATGCTAATTACATTGCCGGTTGCCAAATTGCATTATTTCTTAGAGTTTCCGAGATATGGACTATCGATAATTTACACCTTAGGCTCTGCTTCTAACTTGGGCCCAAATTGTAAAATCGTCTTATCTATTGGCGATTTCGTTCCAATTCACATTCCAAGTAATATTCGGCATGCTAATTACATTGCCGGTTGCCAAATTGCATTATCTCTTATAGTTTCCGAGATATGGACTATCGATAATTTACACCTTAGGCTCTGCTTCTAACTTGGGCCCAAATTGTAAAATGGTCTTATCTATTGGCGATTTCGTTCCAATTCACATTCGAAGTAATATTCGGCATGCTAATTACATTGCCGGTTGCCAAATTGAATTATCTCTTATAGTTTCCGAGATATGGACTATCGATAATTTACACCTTAGGCTCTGCTTCTAACTTGGGCCCAAATTGTAAAATGGTCTTACCTATTGGCGATTTCGTTCCAATTCACATTCCAAGTAATATTCGGCATGCTAATTACATTGCCGGTTGCCAAATTGCATTATCTCTTATAGTTTCCGAGATATGGACTATCGATAATTTACACCTTAGGCTCTGCTTCTAACTTGGGCCCAAATTGTAAAATGGTCTTATCTATTGGCGATTTCGTTCCAATTCACATTCCAAGTAATATTCGGCATGCTAATTACATTGCCGGTTGCCAAATTGCATTACCTCTTATAGTTTCCGAGATATGGACTATCGATAATTTACACCTTAGGCTCTGCTTCTAACTTGGGCCCAAATTGTAAAATGGTCTTATCTATTGGCGATTTCGTTCCAATTCACATTCCAAGTAATATTCGGCATGCTAATTACATTGCCGGTTGCCAAATTGCATTATCTCTTATAGTTTCCGAGATATGGACTATCGATAATTTACACCTTAGGCTCTGCTTCTAACTTGCTCCCAAATTGTAAAATGGTCTTATCTATTGGCGATTTCGTTCCAATTCACATTCCAAGTAATATTCGGCATGCTAATTACATTGCCGGTTGCCAAATTGTATTATCTCTTATAGTTTCCGAGATATGGACTATCGATAATTTACACCATAGGCTCTGCTTCTAACTTGGGCCCAAATTGTAAAATGGCCTTATCTATAGGCGATTTCGTTCCAATTCACACTCCAAGTAATATTCGGCATGCTAATTACATTGCCGGTTGCGAAATTGCATTATCTCTTATAGTTTCCGAGATATGGACTATCGATAATTTACACCTTAGGCTCAGCTTCTAACTTGGGCCCAAATTGTAAAATGGTCTTATCTATTGGCGATTTCGTTCCAATTCACATTCCAAGTAATATTCGGCATGCTAATTACATTGCCGGTTGCCAAATTGCATTATCTCTTATAGTTTCCGAGATATGGACTATCAATAATTTACACCTTAGGCTCTGCTTCTAACTTGGGCCCAAATTGTAAAATGGTCTTATCTATTGGCGATTTCGTTCCAATTCACATTCCAAGTAATATTCGGCATGCTAATTACATTGCCGGTTGCCAAATTGCATTATCTCTTATAGTTTCCTAGATATGGACTATTGATAATTTACACCTTAGGCTCTGCTTCTAACTTGGGCCCAAATTGTAAAATGGTCTTATCTATTGGCGATTTCGTCCCAATTCACATTCCAAGTGATATTCGGCATGCTAATTACATTGCCGGTTGCGAAATTGCATTATCTCTTATAGTTTCCGAGATATGGACTATCAATAATTTACACCTTAGGCTCTGCTTCTAACTTGGGCCCAAATTGTAAAATGGTCTTATCTATTGGCGATTTCGTTCCAATTCACATTCCAAGTAATATTCGGCATGCTAATTACATTGCCGGTTGCCAAATTGCATTATCTCTTATAGTTTCCGAGATATGGACTATCGATAATTTACACCTTAGGCTCTGCTTCTAACTTGGGCCCAAATTGTAAAATGGTCTTATCTATTGGCGATTTCGTTCCAATTCACATTCCAAGTAATATTCGGCATGCTAATTACATTGCCGGTTGCCAAATTGCATTATCTCTTATAGTTTCCGAGATATGGACTATCGATAATTTACACCTTAGGCTCTGCTTCTAACTTGGGCCCAAATTGTAAAATGGTCTTATCTATTGGCGATTTCGTTCCAATTCACATTCCAAGTAATATTCGGCATGCTAATTACATTGCCGGTTGCCAAATTGCATTATCTCTTATAGTTTCCGAGATATGGACTATCGATAATTTACACCTTAGGCTCTGCTTCTAACTTGCTCCCAAATTGTAAAATGGTCTTATCTATTGGCGATTTCGTTCCAATTCACATTCCAAGTAATATTCGGCATGCTAATTACATTGCCGGTTGCCAAATTGAATTATCTCTTATAGTTTCCGAGATATGGACTATCGATAATTTACACCTTAGGCTCTGCTTCTAACTTGGGCCCAAATTGTAAAATGGTCTTATCTATTGGCGATTTCGTTCCAATTCACATTCCAAGTAATATTCGGCATGCTAATTACATTGCCGGTTGCCAAATTGCATTATCTCTTATAGTTTCCGAGATATGGACTATCAATAATTTACACCTTAGGCTCTGCTTCTAACTTGGGCCCAAATTGTAAAATGGTCTTATCTATTGGCGATTTCGTTCCAATTCACATTCCAAGTAATATTCGGCATGCTAATTACATTGCCGGTTGCCAAATTGCATTATCTCTTATAGTTTCCTAGATATGGACTATTGATAATTTACACCTTAGGCTCTGCTTCTAACTTGGGCCCAAATTGTAAAATGGTCTTATCTATTGGCGATTTCGTCCCAATTCACATTCCAAGTGATATTCGGCATGCTAATTACATTGCCGGTTGCGAAATTGCATTATCTCTTATAGTTTCCGAGATATGGACTATCAATAATTTACACCTTAGGCTCTGCTTCTAACTTGGGCCCAAATTGTAAAATGGTCTTATCTATTGGCGATTTCGTTCCAATTCACATTCCAAGTAATATTCGGCATGCTAATTACATTGCCGGTTGCCAAATTGCATTATCTCTTATAGTTTCCGAGATATGGACTATCGATAATTTACACCTTAGGCTCTGCTTCTAACTTGGGCCCAAATTGTAAAATGGTCTTATCTATTGGCGATTTCGTTCCAATTCACATTCCAAGTAATATTCGGCATGCTAATTACATTGCCGGTTGCCAAATTGCATTATCTCTTATAGTTTCCGAGATATGGACTATCGATAATTTACACCTTAGGCTCTGCTTCTAACTTGGGCCCAAATTGTAAAATGGTCTTATCTATTGGCGATTTCGTTCCAATTCACATTCCAAGTAATATTCGGCATGCTAATTACATTGCCGGTTGCCAAATTGCATTATCTCTTATAGTTTCCGAGATATGGACTATCGATAATTTACACCTTAGGCTCTGCTTCTAACTTGGGCCCAAATTGTAAAATGGTCTTATCTATTGGCGATTTCGTTCCAATTCACATTCCAAGTAATATTCGGCATGCTAATTACATTGCCGGTTGCCAAATTGAATTATCTCTTATAGTTTCCGAGATATGGACTATCGATAATTTACACCTTAGGCTCTGCTTCTAACTTGGGCCCAAATTGTAAAATGGTCTTATCTATTGGCGATTTCGTTCCAATTCACATTCCAAGTAATATTCGGCATGCTAATTACATTGCCGGTTGCCAAATTGCATTATCTCTTATAGTTTCCGAGATATGGACTATCAATAATTTACACCTTAGGCTCTGCTTCTAACTTGGGCCCAAATTGTAAAATGGTCTTATCTATTGGCGATTTCGTTCCAATTCACATTCCAAGTAATATTCGGCATGCTAATTACATTGCCGGTTGCCAAATTGCATTATCTCTTATAGTTTCCTAGATATGGACTATTGATAATTTACACCTTAGGCTCTGCTTCTAACTTGGGCCCAAATTGTAAAATGGTCTTATCTATTGGCGATTTCGTCCCAATTCACATTCCAAGTGATATTCGGCATGCTAATTACATTGCCGGTTGCGAAATTGCATTATCTCTTATAGTTTCCGAGATATGGACTATCAATAATTTACACCTTAGGCTCTGCTTCTAACTTGGGCCCAAATTGTAAAATGGTCTTATCTATTGGCGATTTCGTTCCAATTCACATTCCAAGTAATATTCGGCATGCTAATTACATTGCCGGTTGCCAAATTGCATTATCTCTTATAGTTTCCGAGATATGGACTATCGATAATTTACACCTTAGGCTCTGCTTCTAACTTGGGCCCAAATTGTAAAATGGTCTTATCTATTGGCGATTTCGTTCCAATTCACATTCCAAGTAATATTCGGCATGCTAATTACATTGCCGGTTGCCAAATTGCATTATCTCTTATAGTTTCCGAGATATGGACTATCGATAATTTACACCTTAGGCTCTGCTTCTAACTTGGGCCCAAATTGTAAAATGGTCTTATCTATTGGCGATTTCGTTCCAATTCACATTCCAAGTAATATTCGGCATGCTAATTACATTGCCGGTTGCCAAATTGCATTACCTCTTATAGTTTCCGAGATATGGACTATCGATAATTTACACCTTAGGCTCTGCTTCTAACTTGGGCCCAAATTGTAAAATGGTCTTATCTATTGGCGATTTCGTTCCAATTCACATTCCAAGTAATATTCGGCATGCTAATTACATTGCCGGTTGCCAAATTGCATTATCTCTTATAGTTTCCGAGATATGGACTATCGATAATTTACACCTTAGGCTCTGCTTCTAACTTGCTCCCAAATTGTAAAATGGTCTTATCTATTGGCGATTTCGTTCCAATTCACATTCCAAGTAATATTCGGCATGCTAATTACATTGCCGGTTGCCAAATTGTATTATCTCTTATAGTTTCCGAGATATGGACTATCGATAATTTACACCATAGGCTCTGCTTCTAACTTGGGCCCAAATTGTAAAATGGCCTTATCTATAGGCGATTTCGTTCCAATTCACACTCCAAGTAATATTCGGCATGCTAATTACATTGCCGGTTGCGAAATTGCATTATCTCTTATAGTTTCCGAGATATGGACTATCGATAATTTACACCTTAGGCTCAGCTTCTAACTTGGGCCCAAATTGTAAAATGGTCTTATCTATTGGCGATTTCGTTCCAATTCACATTCCAAGTAATATTCGGCATGCTAATTACATTGCCGGTTGCCAAATTGCATTATCTCTTATAGTTTCCTAGATATGGACTATTGATAATTTACACCTTAGGCTCTGCTTCTAACTTGGGCCCAAATTGTAAAATGGTCTTATCTATTGGCGATTTCGTCCCAATTCACATTCCAAGTGATATTCGGCATGCTAATTACATTGCCGGTTGCCAAATTGAATTATCTCTTATAGTTTCCGAGATATGGACTATCGATAATTTACACCTTAGGCTCTGCTTCTAACTTGGGCCCAAATTGTAAAATGGTCTTACCTATTGGCGATTTCGTTCCAATTCACATTCCAAGTAATATTCGGCATGCTAATTACATTGCCGGTTGCCAAATTGCATTATCTCTTATAGTTTCCGAGATATGGACTATCGATAATTTACACCTTAGGCTCTGCTTCTAACTTGGGCCCAAATTGTAAAATGGTCTTATCTATTGGCGATTTCGTTCCAATTCACATTCCAAGTAATATTCGGCATGCTAATTACATTGCCGGTTGCCAAATTGCATTACCTCTTATAGTTTCCGAGATATGGACTATCGATAATTTACACCTTAGGCTCTGCTTCTAACTTGGGCCCAAATTGTAAAATGGTCTTATCTATTGGCGATTTCGTTCCAATTCACATTCCAAGTAATATTCGGCATGCTAATTACATTGCCGGTTGCCAAATTGCATTATCTCTTATAGTTTCCGAGATATGGACTATCGATAATTTACACCTTAGGCTCTGCTTCTAACTTGCTCCCAAATTGTAAAATGGTCTTATCTATTGGCGATTTCGTTCCAATTCACATTCCAAGTAATATTCGGCATGCTAATTACATTGCCGGTTGCCAAATTGTATTATCTCTTATAGTTTCCGAGATATGGACTATCGATAATTTACACCATAGGCTCTGCTTCTAACTTGGGCCCAAATTGTAAAATGGCCTTATCTATAGGCGATTTCGTTCCAATTCACACTCCAAGTAATATTCGGCATGCTAATTACATTGCCGGTTGCGAAATTGCATTATCTCTTATAGTTTCCGAGATATGGACTATCGATAATTTACACCTTAGGCTCAGCTTCTAACTTGGGCCCAAATTGTAAAATGGTCTTATCTATTGGCGATTTCGTTCCAATTCACATTCCAAGTAATATTCGGCATGCTAATTACATTGCCGGTTGCCAAATTGCATTATCTCTTATAGTTTCCGAGATATGGACTATCAATAATTTACACCTTAGGCTCTGCTTCTAACTTGGGCCCAAATTGTAAAATGGTCTTATCTATTGGCGATTTCGTTCCAATTCACATTCCAAGTAATATTCGGCATGCTAATTACATTGCCGGTTGCCAAATTGCATTATCTCTTATAGTTTCCTAGATATGGACTATTGATAATTTACACCTTAGGCTCTGCTTCTAACTTGGGCCCAAATTGTAAAATGGTCTTATCTATTGGCGATTTCGTCCCAATTCACATTCCAAGTGATATTCGGCATGCTAATTACATTGCCGGTTGCGAAATTGCATTATCTCTTATAGTTTCCGAGATATGGACTATCAATAATTTACACCTTAGGCTCTGCTTCTAACTTGGGCCCAAATTGTAAAATGGTCTTATCTATTGGCGATTTCGTTCCAATTCACATTCCAAGTAATATTCGGCATGCTAATTACATTGCCGGTTGCCAAATTGCATTATCTCTTATAGTTTCCGAGATATGGACTATCGATAATTTACGCCTTAGGCTCTGCTTCTAACTTGGGCCCAAATTGTAAAATGGTCTTATCTATTGGCGATTTCGTTCCAATTCACATTCCAAGTAATATTCGGCATGCTAATTACATTGCCGGTTGCCAAATTGCATTATCTCTTATAGTTTCCGAGATATGGACTATCGATAATTTACACCTTAGGCTCTGCTTCTAACTTGGGCCCAAATTGTAAAATGGTCTTATCTATTGGCGATTTCGTTCCAATTCACATTCCAAGTAATATTCGGCATGCTAATTACATTGCCGGTTGCCAAATTGCATTATCTCTTATAGTTTCCGAGATATGGACTATCGATAATTTACACCTTAGGCTCTGCTTCTAACTTGGGCCCAAATTGTAAAATGGTCTTATCTATTGGCGATTTCGTTCCAATTCACATTCCAAGTAATATTCGGCATGCTAATTACATTGCCGGTTGCCAAATTGCATTATCTCTTATAGTTTCCGAGATATGGACTATCGATAATTTACACCTTAGGCTCTGCTTCTAACTTGCTCCCAAATTGTAAAATGGTCTTATCTATTGGCGATTTCGTTCCAAATCACATTCCAAGTAATATTCGGCATGCTAATTACATTGCCGGTTGCCAAATTGCATTATCTCTTATAGTTTCCGAGATATGGACTATCGATAATTTACACCTTAGGCTCTGCTTCTAACTTGGGCCCAAATTGTAAAATGGTCTTACCTATTGGCGATTTCGTTCCAATTCACGTTCCAAGTAATATTCGGCATGCTAATTACATTGCCGGTTGCCAAATTGAATTATCTCTTATAGTTTCCGAGATATGGACTATCGATAATTTACACCTTAGGCTCTGCTTCTAACTTGGGCCCAAATTGTAAAATGGTCTTATCTATTGGCGATTTCGTTCCAATTCACATTCCAAGTAATATTCGGCATGCTAATTACATTGCCGGTTGCCAAATTGCATTATCTCTTATAGTTTCCGAGATATGGACTATCAATAATTTACACCTTAGGCTCTGCTTCTAACTTGGGCCCAAATTGTAAAATGGTCTTATCTATTGGCGATTTCGTTCCAATTCACATTCCAAGTAATATTCGGCATGCTAATTACATTGCCGGTTGCCAAATTGCATTATCTCTTATAGTTTCCTAGATATGGACTATTGATAATTTACACCTTAGGCTCTGCTTCTAACTTGGGCCCAAATTGTAAAATGGTCTTATCTATTGGCGATTTCGTCCCAATTCACATTCCAAGTGATATTCGGCATGCTAATTACATTGCCGGTTGCGAAATTGCATTATCTCTTATAGTTTCCGAGATATGGACTATCAATAATTTACACCTTAGGCTCTGCTTCTAACTTGGGCCCAAATTGTAAAATGGTCTTATCTATTGGCGATTTCGTTCCAATTCACATTCCAAGTAATATTCGGCATGCTAATTACATTGCCGGTTGCCAAATTGCATTATCTCTTATAGTTTCCGAGATATGGACTATCGATAATTTACACCTTAGGCTCTGCTTCTAACTTGGGCCCAAATTGTAAAATGGTCTTATCTATTGGCGATTTCGTTCCAATTCACATTCCAAGTAATATTCGGCATGCTAATTACATTGCCGGTTGCCAAATTGCATTATCTCTTATAGTTTCCGAGATATGGACTATCGATAATTTACACCTTAGGCTCTGCTTCTAACTTGGGCCCAAATTGTAAAATGGTCTTATCTATTGGCGATTTCGTTCCAATTCACATTCCAAGTAATATTCGGCATGCTAATTACATTGCCGGTTGCCAAATTGCATTATCTCTTATAGTTTCCGAGATATGGACTATCGATAATTTACACCTTAGGCTCTGCTTCTAACTTGGGCCCAAATTGTAAAATGGTCTTATCTATTGGCGATTTCGTTCCAATTCACATTCCAAGTAATATTCGGCATGCTAATTACATTGCCGGTTGCCAAATTGAATTATCTCTTATAGTTTCCGAGATATGGACTATCGATAATTTACACCTTAGGCTCTGCTTCTAACTTGGGCCCAAATTGTAAAATGGTCTTATCTATTGGCGATTTCGTTCCAATTCACATTCCAAGTAATATTGGGCATGCTAATTACATTGCCGGTTGCCAAATTGCATTATCTCTTATAGTTTCCGGGATATGGACTATCGATAATTTACACCATAGGCTCTGCTTCTAACTTGGGCCCAAATTGTAAAATGGTCTTATCTATTGGCGATTTCGTTCCAATTCACATTCCAAGTAATATTCGGCATGCTAATTACATTGCCGGTTGCCAAATTGCATTATCTCTTATAGTTTCCGAGATATGGACTATCGATAATTTACACCTTAGGCTCTGCTTCTAACTTGCTCCCAAATTGTAAAATGGTCTTATCTATTGGCGATTTCGTTCCAATTCACATTCCAAGTAATATTCGGCATGCTAATTACATTGCCGGTTGCCAAGTTGTATTATCTCTTATAGTTTCCGAGATATGGACTATCGATAATTTACACCTTAGGCTCTGCTTCTAACTTGGGCCCAAATTGTAAAATGGTCTTACCTATTGGCGATTTCGTTCCAATTCACATTCCAAGTAATATTCGGCATGCTAATTACATTGCCGGTTGCCAAATTGCATTATCTCTTATAGTTTCCGAGATATGGACTATCGATAATTTACACCTTAGGCTCTGATTCTAACTTGGGCCCAAATTGTAAAATGGCCTTATCTATTGGCGATTTCGTTCCAATTCACATTCCAAGTAATATTCGGCATGCTAATTACATTGCCGGTTGCCAAATTGCATTATCTCTTATAGTTTCCGAGATATGGACTATCGATAATTTACACCTTAGGTTCTGCTTCTAACTTGGGCCCAAATTGTAAAATGGTCTTATCTATTGGCGATTTCGTTCCAATTCACATTCCAAGTAATATTCGGCATGCTAATTACATTGCCGGTTGCCAAATTGCATTATCTCTTATAGTTTCCGAGATATGGACTATCGATAATTTACACCTTAGGTTCTGCTTCTAACTTGGGCCCAAATTGTAAAATGGTCTTATCTATTGGCGATTTCGTTCCAATTCACATTCCAAGTAATATTCGGCATGCTAATTACATTGCCGGTTGCCAAATTGCATTATCTCTTATAGTTTCCGAGATATGGACTATCGATAATTTACACCTTAGGCTCTGCTTCTAACTTGGGAACAAATTGTAAAATGGTCTTATCTATTGGCGATTTCGTTCCAATTCACATTCCAAGTAATATTCGGCATGCTAATTACATTGCCGGTTGCCAAATTGCATTATCTCTTATAGTTTCCGAGATATGGACTATCGATAATTTACACCTTAGGCTCTGCTTCTAACTTGGGCCCAAATTGTAAAATGGTCTTATCTATTGGCGATTTCGTTCCAATTCACATTCCAAGTAATATTCGGCATGCTAATTACATTGCCGGTTGCCAAATTGCATTATCTCTTATAGTTTCCGAGATATGGACTATCGATAATTTACACCTTAGGCTCTGCTTCTAACTTGGGCCCAAATTGTAAAATGGTCTTATCTATTGGCGATTTCGTTCCAATTCACATTCCAAGTAATATTCGGCATGCTAATTACATTGCCGGTTGCCAAATTGCATTATCTCTTATAGTTTCCGAGATATTAACTATCATTAATTTACACCTTAGGCTCTGCTTCTAACTTGGGCCCAAATTGTAAAATGGCCTTATCTATTGGCGATTTCGTTCCAATTCACATTCCAAGTAATATTCGGCATGCTAATTACATTGCCGGTTGCCAAATTGCATTATCTCTTATAGTTTCCGAGATATGGACTATCGATAATTTACACCTTAGGCTCTGCTTCTAACTTGGGCCCAAATTGTAAAATGGTCTTATCTATTGGCGATTTCGTTCCAATTCACATTCCAAGTAATATTCGGCATGCTAATTACATTGCCGGTTGCCAAATTGCATTATTTCTTAGAGTTTCCGAGATATGGACTATCGATAATTTACACCTTAGGCTCTGCTTCTAACTTGGGCCCAAATTGTAAAATCGTCTTATCTATTGGCGATTTCGTTCCAATTCACATTCCAAGTAATATTCGGCATGCTAATTACATTGCCGGTTGCCAAATTGCATTATCTCTTATAGTTTCCGAGATATGGACTATCGATAATTTACACCTTAGGCTCTGCTTCTAACTTGGGCCCAAATTGTAAAATGGTCTTATCTATTGGCGATTTTGTTCCAATTCACATTCGAAGTAATATTCGGCATGCTAATTACATTGCCGGTTGCCAAATTGAATTATCTCTTATAGTTTCCGAGATATGGACTATCGATAATTTACACCTTAGGCTCTGCTTCTAACTTGGGCCCAAATTGTAAAATGGTCTTACCTATTGGCGATTTCGTTCCAATTCACATTCCAAGTAATATTCGGCATGCTAATTACATTGCCGGTTGCCAAATTGCATTATCTCTTATAGTTTCCGAGATATGGACTATCGATAATTTACACCTTAGGCTCTGCTTCTAACTTGGGCCCAAATTGTAAAATGGTCTTATCTATTGGCGATTTCGTTCCAATTCACATTCCAAGTAATATTCGGCATGCTAATTACATTGCCGGTTGCCAAATTGCATTACCTCTTATAGTTTCCGAGATATGGACTATCGATAATTTACACCTTAGGCTCTGCTTCTAACTTGGGCCCAAATTGTAAAATGGTCTTATCTATTGGCGATTTCGTTCCAATTCACACTCCAAGTAATATTCGGCATGCTAATTACATTGCCGGTTGCCAAATTGCATTATCTCTTATAGTTTCCGAGATATGGACTATCGATAATTTACACCTTAGGCTCTGCTTCTAACTTGCTCCCAAATTGTAAAATGGTCTTATCTATTGGCGATTTCGTTCCAATTCACATTCCAAGTAATATTCGGCATGCTAATTACATTGCCGGTTGCCAAATTGTATTATCTCTTATAGTTTCCGAGATATGGACTATCGATAATTTACACCTTAGGCTCTGCTTCTAACTTGGGCCCAAATTGTAAAATGGTCTTATCTATTGGCGATTTCGTTCCAATTCACATTCCAAGTAATATTGGGCATGCTAATTACATTGCCGGTTGCCAAATTGCATTATCTCTTATAGTTTCCGAGATATGGACTATCGATAATTTACACCATAGGCTCTGCTTCTAACTTGGGCCCAAATTGTAAAATGGTCTTATCTATTGGCGATTTCGTTCCAATTCACATTCCAAGTAATATTCGGCATGCTAATTACATTGCCGGTTGCCAAATTGCATTATCTCTTATAGTTTCCGAGATATGGACTATCGATAATTTACACCTTAGGCTCTGCTTCTAACTTGCTCCCAAATTGTAAAATGGTCTTATCTATTGGCGATTTCGTTCCAATTCACATTCCAAGTAATATTCGGCATGCTAATTACATTGCCGGTTGCCAAATTGTATTATCTCTTATAGTTTCCGAGATATGGACTATCGATAATTTACACCTTAGGCTCTGCTTCTAACTTGGGCCCAAATTGTAAAATGGTCTTACCTATTGGCGATTTCGTTCCAATTCACATTCCAAGTAATATTCGGCATCCTAATTACATTGCCGGTTGCCAAATTGCATTATCTCTTATAGTTTCCGAGATATGGACTATCGATAATTTACACCTTAGGCTCTGCTTCTAACTTGGGCCCAAATTGTAAAATGGTCTTATCTATTGGCGATTTCGTTCCAATTCACATTCCAAGTAATATTCGGCATGCTAATTACATTGCTGGTTGCCAAATTGCATTATCTCTTATAGTTTCCGAGATATGGACTATCGATAATTTACACCTTAGGCTCTGCTTCTAACTTGGGCCCAAATTGTAAAATGGTCTTATCTATTGGCGATTTCGTCCCAATTCACATTCCAAGTGATATTCGGCATGCTAATTACATTGCCGGTTGCGAAATTGCATTATCTCTTATAGTTTCCGAGATATGGACTATCGATAATTTACACCTTAGGCTCAGCTTCTAACTTGGGCCCAAATTGTAAAATGGTCTTATCTATTGGCGATTTCGTTCCAATTCACATTCCAAGTAATATTCGGCATGCTAATTACATTGCCGGTTGCCAAATTGCATTATCTCTTATAGTTTCCGAGATATGGACTATCGATAATTTACACCTTAGGCTCTGCTTCTAACTTGGGCCCAAATTGTAAAATGGTCTTATCTATTGGCGATTTCGTTCCAATTCACATTCCAAGTAATATTCGGCATGCTAATTACATTGCCGGTTGCCAAATTGCATTATCTCTTATAGTTTCCTAGATATGGACTATTGATAATTTACACCTTAGGCTCTGCTTCTAACTTGGGCCCAAATTGTAAAATGGTCTTATCTATTGGCGATTTCGTCCCAATTCACATTCCAAGTGATATTCGGCATGCTAATTACATTGCCGGTTGCGAAATTGCATTATCTCTTATAGTTTCCGAGATATGGACTATCAATAATTTACACCTTAGGCTCTGCTTCTAACTTGGGCCCAAATTGTAAAATGGTCTTATCTATTGGCGATTTCGTTCCAATTCACATTCCAAGTAATATTCGGCATGCTAATTACATTGCCGGTTGCCAAATTGCATTATCTCTTATAGTTTCCGAGATATGGACTATCGATAATTTACACCTTAGGCTCTGCTTCTAACTTGTGCCCAAATTGTAAAATGGTCTTATCTATTGGCGATTTCGTTCCAATTCACATTCCAAGTAATATTCGGCATGCTAATTACATTGCCGGTTGCCAAATTGCATTATCTCTTATAGTTTCCGAGATATGGACTATCGATAATTTACACCTTAGGCTCTGCTTCTAACTTGGGCCCAAATTGTAAAATGGTCTTATCTATTGGCGATTTCGTTCCAATTCACATTCCAAGTAATATTCGGCATGCTAATTACATTGCCGGTTGCCAAATTGCATTATCTCTTATAGTTTCCGAGATATGGACTATCGATAATTTACACCTTAGGCTCTGCTTCTAACTTGGGCCCAAATTGTAAAATGGTCTTATCTATTGGCGATTTCGTTCCAATTCACATTCCAAGTAATATTCGGCATGCTAATTACATTGCCGGTTGCCAAATTGCATTATCTCTTATAGTTTCCGAGATATGGACTATCGATAATTTACACCTTAGGCTCTGCTTCTAACTTGGGCCCAAATTGTAAAATGGTCTTATCTATTGGCGATTTCGTTCCAATTCACATTCCAAGTAATATTCGGCATGCTAATTACATTGCCGGTTGCCAAATTGCATTATCTCTTATAGTTTCCGAGATATGGACTATCGATAATTTACACCTTAGGCTCTGCTTCTAACTTGGGAACAAATTGTAAAATGGTCTTATCTATTGGCGATTTCGTTCCAATTCACATTCCAAGTAACATTCGGCATGCTAATTACATTGCCGGTTGCCAAATTGCATTATCTCTTATAGTTTCCGAGATATGGACTATCGATAATTTACACCTTAGGCTCTGCTTCTAACTTGGGCCCAAATTGTAAAATGGTCTTATCTATTGGCGATTTCGTTCCAATTCACATTCCAAGTAATATTCGGCATGCTAATTACATTGCCGGTTGCCAAATTGCATTATCTCTTATAGTTTCCGAGATATGGACTATCGATAATTTACACCTTAGGCTCTGCTTCTAACTTGGGCCCAAATTGTAAAATGGTCTTATCTATTGGCGATTTCGTTCCAATTCACATTCCAAGTAATATTCGGCATGCTAATTACATTGCCGGTTGCCAAATTGCATTATCTCTTATAGTTTCCGAGATATTAACTATCGTTAATTTACACCTTAGGCTCTGCTTCTAACTTGGGCCCAAATTGTAAAATGGCCTTATCTATTGGCGATTTCGTTCCAATTCACATTCCAAGTAATATTCGGCATGCTAATTACATTGCCGGTTGCCAAATTGCATTATCTCTTATAGTTTCCGAGATATGGACTATCGATAATTTACACCTTAGGCTCTGCTTCTAACTTGGGCCCAAATTGTAAAATGGTCTTATCTATTGACGATTTCGTTCCAATTCACATTCCAAGTAATATTCGGCATGCTAATTACATTGCCGGTTGCCAAATTGCATTATTTCTTAGAGTTTCCGAGATATGGACTATCGATAATTAACACCTTAGGCTCTGCTTCTAACTTGGGCCCAAATTGTAAAATCGTCTTATCTATTGGCGATTTCGTTCCAATTCACATTCCAAGTAATATTCGGCATGCTAATTACATTGCCGGTTGCCAAATTGCATTATCTCTTATAGTTTCCGAGATATGGACTATCGATAATTTACACCTTAGGCTCTGCTTCTAACTTGGGCCCAAATTGTAAAATGGTCTTATCTATTGGCGATTTCGTTCCAATTCACATTCGAAGTAATATTCGGCATGCTAATTACATTGCCGGTTGCCAAATTCAATTATCTCTTATAGTTTCCGAGATATGGACTATCGATAATTTACACCTTAGGCTCTGCTTCTAACTTGGGCCCAAATTGTAAAATGGTCTTACCTATTGGCGATTTCGTTCCAATTCACATTCCAAGTAATATTCGGCATGCTAATTACATTGCCGGTTGCCAAATTGCATTATCTCTTATAGTTTCCGAGATATGGACTATCGATAATTTACACCTTAGGCTCTGCTTCTAACTTGGGCCCAAATTGTAAAATGGTCTTATCTATTGGCGATTTCGTTCCAATTCACATTCCAAGTAATATTCGGCATGCTAATTACATTGCCGGTTGCCAAATTGCATTACCTCTTATAGTTTCCGAGATATGGACTATCGATAATTTACACCTTAGGCTCTGCTTCTAACTTGGGCCCAAATTGTAAAATGGTCTTATCTATTGGCGATTTCGTTCCAATTCACATTCCAAGTAATATTCGGCATGCTAATTACATTGCCGGTTGCCAAATTGCATTATCTCTTATAGTTTCCGAGATATGGACTATCGATAATTTACACCTTAGGCTCTGCTTCTAACTTGCTCCCAAATTGTAAAATGGTCTTATCTATTGGCGATTTCGTTCCAATTCACATTCCAAGTAATATTCGGCATGCTAATTACATTGCCGGTTGCCAAATTGTATTATCTCTTATAGTTTCCGAGATATGGACTATCGATAATTTACATCTTAGGCTCTGCTTTTAACTTGGGCCCAAATTGTAAAATGGTCTTATCTATTGGCGATTTCGTTCCAATTCACATTCCAAGTAATATTGGGCATGCTAATTACATTGCCGGTTGCCAAATTGCATTATCTCTTATAGTTTCCGAGATATGGACTATCGATAATTTACACCATAGGCTCTGCTTCTAACTTGGGCCCAAATTGTAAAATGGTCTTATCTATTGGCGATTTCGTTCCAATTCACATTCCAAGTAATATTCGGCATGCTAATTACATTGCCGGTTGCCAAATTGCATTATCTCTTATAGTTTCCGAGATATGGACTATCGATAATTTACACCTTAGGCTCTGCTTCTAACTTGCTCCCAAATTGTAAAATGGTCTTATCTATTGGCGATTTCGTTCCAATTCACATTCCAAGTAATATTCGGCATGCGAATTACATTGCCGGTTGCCAAATTGTATTATCTCTTATAGTTTCCGAGATATGGACTATCGATAATTTACACCTTAGGCTCTGCTTCTAACTTGGGCCCAAATTGTAAAATGGTCTTACCTATTGGCGATTTCGTTCCAATTCACATTCCAAGTAATATTCGGCATCCTAATTACATTGCCTGTTGCCAAATTGCATTATCTCTTATAGTTTCCGAGATATGGACTATCGATAATTTACAACTTAGGCTCTGCTTCTAACTTGGGCCCAAATTGTAAAATGGTCTTATCTATTGGCGATTTCGTTCCAATTCACATTCCAAGTAATATTCGGCATGCTAATTACATTGCCGGTTGCCAAATTGCATTATCTCTTATAGTTTCCGAGATATGGACTATCGATAATTTACACCTTAGGCTCTGCTTCTAACTTGGGCCCAAATTGTAAAATGGTCTTATCTATTGGCGATTTCGTCCCAATTCACATTCCAAGTGATATTCGGCATGCTAATTACATTGCCGGTTGCGAAATTGCATTATCTCTTATAGTTTCCGAGATATGGACTATCGATAATTTACACCTTAGGCTCAGCTTCTAACTTGGGCCCAAATTGTAAAATGGTCTTATCTATTGGCGATTTCGTTCCAATTCACATTCCAAGTAATATTCGGCATGCTAATTACATTGCCGGTTGCCAAATTGCATTATCTCTTATAGTTTCCGAGATATGGACTATCGATAATTTACACCTTAGGCTCTGCTTCTAACTTGGGCCCAAATTGTAAAATGGTCTTATCTATTGGCGATTTCGTTCCAATTCACATTCCAAGTAATATTCGGCATGCTAATTACATTGCCGGTTGCCAAATTGCATTATCTCTTATAGTTTCCTAGATATGGACTATTGATAATTTACACCTTAGGCTCTGCTTCTAACTTGGGCCCAAATTGTAAAATGGTCTTATCTATTGGCGATTTCGTCCCAATTCACATTCCAAGTGATATTCGGCATGCTAATTACATTGCCGGTTGCGAAATTGCATTATCTCTTATAGTTTCCGAGATATGGACTATCAATAATTTACACCTTAGGCTCTGCTTCTAACTTGGGCCCAAATTGTAAAATGGTCTTATCTATTGGCGATTTCGTTCCAATTCACATTCCAAGTAATATTCGGCATGCTAATTACATTGCCGGTTGCCAAATTGCATTACCTCTTATAGTTTCCGAGATATGGACTATCGATAATTTACACCTTAGGCTCTGCTTCTAATTTGGGCCCAAATTGTAAAATGGTCTTATCTATTGGCGATTTCGTTCCAATTCACATTCCAAGTAATATTCGGCATGCTAATTACATTGCCGGTTGCCAAATTGCATTATCTCTTATAGTTTCCGAGATATGGACTATCGATAATTTACACCTTAGGCTCTGCTTCTAACTTGCTCCCAAATTGTAAAATGGTCTTATCTATTGGCGATTTCGTTCCAATTCACATTCCAAGTAATATTCGGCATGCTAATTACATTGCCGGTTGCCAAATTGTATTATCTCTTATAGTTTCCGAGATATGGACTATCGATAATTTACACCTTAGGCTCTGCTTCTAACTTGGGCCCAAATTGTAAAATGGTCTTATCTATTGGCGATTTCGTTCCAATTCACATTCCAAGTAATATTGGGCATGCTAATTACATTGCCGGTTGCCAAATTGCATTATCTCTTATAGTTTCCGAGATATGGACTATCGATAATTTACACCATAGGCTCTGCTTCTAACTTGGGCCCAAATTGTAAAATGGTCTTATCTATTGGCGATTTCGTTCCAATTCACATTCCAAGTAATATTCGGCATGCTAATTACATTGCCGGTTGCCAAATTGCATTATCTCTTATAGTTTCCGAGATATGGACTATCGATAATTTACACCTTAGGCTCTGCTTCTAACTTGCTCCCAAATTGTAAAATGGTCTTATCTATTGGCGATTTCGTTCCAATTCACATTCCAAGTAATATTCGGCATGCTAATTACATTGCCGGTTGCCAAATTGTATTATCTCTTATAGTTTCCGAGATATGGACTATCGATAATTTACACCTTAGGCTCTGCTTCTAACTTGGGCCCAAATTGTAAAATGGTCTTACCTATTGGCGATTTCGTTCCAATTCACATTCCAAGTTATATATTGGGCATTCTAATTACATTGCCGGTTGCCAAATTGCATTATCTCTTATAGTTTCCGAGATATGGACTATCGATAATTTACACCTTAGGCTCTGCTTCTAACTTGGGCCCAAATTGTAAAATGGTCTTATCTATTGGCGATTTCGTTCCAATTCACATTCCAAGTAATATTCGGCATGCTAATTACATTGCTGGTTGCCAAATTGCATTATCTCTTATAGTTTCCGAGATATGGACTATCGATAATTTACACCTTAGGCTCTGCTTCTAACTTGGGCCCAAATTGTAAAATGGTCTTATCTATTGGCGATTTCGTCCCAATTCACATTCCAAGTGATATTCGGCATGCTAATTACATTGCCGGTTGCGAAATTGCATTATCTCTTATAGTTTCCGAGATATGGACTATCGATAATTTACACCTTAGGCTCAGCTTCTAACTTGGGCCCAAATTGTAAAATGGTCTTATCTATTGGCGATTTCGTTCCAATTCACATTCCAAGTAATATTCGGCATGCTAATTACATTGCCGGTTGCCAAATTGCATTATCTCTTATAGTTTCCGAGATATGGACTATCGATAATTTACACCTTAGGCTCTGCTTCTAACTTGGGCCCAAATTGTAAAATGGTCTTATCTATTGGCGATTTCGTTCCAATTCACATTCCAAGTAATATTCGGCATGCTAATTACATTGCCGGTTGCCAAATTGCATTATCTCTTATAGTTTCCTAGATATGGACTATTGATAATTTACACCTTAGGCTCTGCTTCTAACTTGGGCCCAAATTGTAAAATGGTCTTATCTATTGGCGATTTCGTCCCAATTCACATTCCAAGTGATATTCGGCATGCTAATTACATTGCCGGTTGCGAAATTGCATTATCTCTTATAGTTTCCGAGATATGGACTATCAATAATTTACACCTTAGGCTCTGCTTCTAACTTGGGCCCAAATTGTAAAATGGTCTTATCTATTGGCGATTTCGTTCCAATTCACATTCCAAGTAATATTCGGCATGCTAATTACATTGCCGGTTGCCAAATTGCATTATCTCTTATAGTTTCCGAGATATGGACTATCGATAATTTACACCTTAGGCTCTGCTTCTAACTTGTGCCCAAATTGTAAAATGGTCTTATCTATTGGCGATTTCGTTCCAATTCACATTCCAAGTAATATTCGGCATGCTAATTACATTGCCGGTTGCCAAATTGCATTATCTCTTATAGTTTCCGAGATATGGACTATCGATAATTTACACCTTAGGCTCTGCTTCTAACTTGGGCCCAAATTGTAAAATGGTCTTATCTATTGGCGATTTCGTTCCAATTCACATTCCAAGTAATATTCGGCATGCTAATTACATTGCCGGTTGCCAAATTGCATTATCTCTTATAGTTTCCGAGATATGGACTATCGATAATTTACACCTTAGGCTCTGCTTCTAACTTGGGCCCAAATTGTAAAATGGTCTTATCTATTGGCGATTTCGTTCCAATTCACATTCCAAGTAATATTCGGCATGCTAATTACATTGCCGGTTGCCAAATTGCATTATCTCTTATAGTTTCCGAGATATGGACTATCGATAATTTACACCTTAGGCTCTGCTTCTAACTTGGGCCCAAATTGTAAAATGGTCTTATCTATTGGCGATTTCGTTCCAATTCACATTCCAAGTAATATTCGGCATGCTAATTACATTGCCGGTTGCCAAATTGCATTATCTCTTATAGTTTCCGAGATATGGACTATCGATAATTTACACCTTAGGCTCTGCTTCTAACTTGGGAACAAATTGTAAAATGGTCTTATCTATTGGCGATTTCGTTCCAATTCACATTCCAAGTAACATTCGGCATGCTAATTACATTGCCGGTTGCCAAATTGCATTATCTCTTATAGTTTCCGAGATATGGACTATCGATAATTTACACCTTAGGCTCTGCTTCTAACTTGGGCCCAAATTGTAAAATGGTCTTATCTATTGGCGATTTCGTTCCAATTCACATTCCAAGTAATATTCGGCATGCTAATTACATTGCCGGTTGCCAAATTGCATTATCTCTTATAGTTTCCGAGATATGGACTATCGATAATTTACACCTTAGGCTCTGCTTCTAACTTGGGCCCAAATTGTAAAATGGTCTTATCTATTGGCGATTTCGTTCCAATTCACATTCCAAGTAATATTCGGCATGCTAATTACATTGCCGGTTGCCAAATTGCATTATCTCTTATAGTTTCCGAGATATTAACTATCGTTAATTTACACCTTAGGCTCTGCTTCTAACTTGGGCCCAAATTGTAAAATGGCCTTATCTATTGGCGATTTCGTTCCAATTCACATTCCAAGTAATATTCGGCATGCTAATTACATTGCCGGTTGCCAAATTGCATTATCTCTTATAGTTTCCGAGATATGGACTATCGATAATTTACACCTTAGGCTCTGCTTCTAACTTGGGCCCAAATTGTAAAATGGTCTTATCTATTGACGATTTCGTTCCAATTCACATTCCAAGTAATATTCGGCATGCTAATTACATTGCCGGTTGCCAAATTGCATTATTTCTTAGAGTTTCCGAGATATGGACTATCGATAATTAACACCTTAGGCTCTGCTTCTAACTTGGGCCCAAATTGTAAAATCGTCTTATCTATTGGCGATTTCGTTCCAATTCACATTCCAAGTAATATTCGGCATGCTAATTACATTGCCGGTTGCCAAATTGCATTATCTCTTATAGTTTCCGAGATATGGACTATCGATAATTTACACCTTAGGCTCTGCTTCTAACTTGGGCCCAAATTGTAAAATGGTCTTATCTATTGGCGATTTCGTTCCAATTCACATTCGAAGTAATATTCGGCATGCTAATTACATTGCCGGTTGCCAAATTCAATTATCTCTTATAGTTTCCGAGATATGGACTATCGATAATTTACACCTTAGGCTCTGCTTCTAACTTGGGCCCAAATTGTAAAATGGTCTTACCTATTGGCGATTTCGTTCCAATTCACATTCCAAGTAATATTCGGCATGCTAATTACATTGCCGGTTGCCAAATTGCATTATCTCTTATAGTTTCCGAGATATGGACTATCGATAATTTACACCTTAGGCTCTGCTTCTAACTTGGGCCCAAATTGTAAAATGGTCTTATCTATTGGCGATTTCGTTCCAATTCACATTCCAAGTAATATTCGGCATGCTAATTACATTGCCGGTTGCCAAATTGCATTACCTCTTATAGTTTCCGAGATATGGACTATCGATAATTTACACCTTAGGCTCTGCTTCTAACTTGGGCCCAAATTGTAAAATGGTCTTATCTATTGGCGATTTCGTTCCAATTCACATTCCAAGTAATATTCGGCATGCTAATTACATTGCCGGTTGCCAAATTGCATTATCTCTTATAGTTTCCGAGATATGGACTATCGATAATTTACACCTTAGGCTCTGCTTCTAACTTGCTCCCAAATTGTAAAATGGTCTTATCTATTGGCGATTTCGTTCCAATTCACATTCCAAGTAATATTCGGCATGCTAATTACATTGCCGGTTGCCAAATTGTATTATCTCTTATAGTTTCCGAGATATGGACTATCGATAATTTACATCTTAGGCTCTGCTTTTAACTTGGGCCCAAATTGTAAAATGGTCTTATCTATTGGCGATTTCGTTCCAATTCACATTCCAAGTAATATTGGGCATGCTAATTACATTGCCGGTTGCCAAATTGCATTATCTCTTATAGTTTCCGAGATATGGACTATCGATAATTTACACCATAGGCTCTGCTTCTAACTTGGGCCCAAATTGTAAAATGGTCTTATCTATTGGCGATTTCGTTCCAATTCACATTCCAAGTAATATTCGGCATGCTAATTACATTGCCGGTTGCCAAATTGCATTATCTCTTATAGTTTCCGAGATATGGACTATCGATAATTTACACCTTAGGCTCTGCTTCTAACTTGCTCCCAAATTGTAAAATGGTCTTATCTATTGGCGATTTCGTTCCAATTCACATTCCAAGTAATATTCGGCATGCGAATTACATTGCCGGTTGCCAAATTGTATTATCTCTTATAGTTTCCGAGATATGGACTATCGATAATTTACACCTTAGGCTCTGCTTCTAACTTGGGCCCAAATTGTAAAATGGTCTTACCTATTGGCGATTTCGTTCCAATTCACATTCCAAGTAATATTCGGCATCCTAATTACATTGCCTGTTGCCAAATTGCATTATCTCTTATAGTTTCCGAGATATGGACTATCGATAATTTACAACTTAGGCTCTGCTTCTAACTTGGGCCCAAATTGTAAAATGGTCTTATCTATTGGCGATTTCGTTCCAATTCACATTCCAAGTAATATTCGGCATGCTAATTACATTGCCGGTTGCCAAATTGCATTATCTCTTATAGTTTCCGAGATATGGACTATCGATAATTTACACCTTAGGCTCTGCTTCTAACTTGGGCCCAAATTGTAAAATGGTCTTATCTATTGGCGATTTCGTCCCAATTCACATTCCAAGTGATATTCGGCATGCTAATTACATTGCCGGTTGCGAAATTGCATTATCTCTTATAGTTTCCGAGATATGGACTATCGATAATTTACACCTTAGGCTCAGCTTCTAACTTGGGCCCAAATTGTAAAATGGTCTTATCTATTGGCGATTTCGTTCCAATTCACATTCCAAGTAATATTCGGCATGCTAATTACATTGCCGGTTGCCAAATTGCATTATCTCTTATAGTTTCCGAGATATGGACTATCGATAATTTACACCTTAGGCTCTGCTTCTAACTTGGGCCCAAATTGTAAAATGGTCTTATCTATTGGCGATTTCGTTCCAATTCACATTCCAAGTAATATTCGGCATGCTAATTACATTGCCGGTTGCCAAATTGCATTATCTCTTATAGTTTCCTAGATATGGACTATTGATAATTTACACCTTAGGCTCTGCTTCTAACTTGGGCCCAAATTGTAAAATGGTCTTATCTATTGGCGATTTCGTCCCAATTCACATTCCAAGTGATATTCGGCATGCTAATTACATTGCCGGTTGCGAAATTGCATTATCTCTTATAGTTTCCGAGATATGGACTATCAATAATTTACACCTTAGGCTCTGCTTCTAACTTGGGCCCAAATTGTAAAATGGTCTTATCTATTGGCGATTTCGTTCCAATTCACATTCCAAGTAATATTCGGCATGCTAATTACATTGCCAGTTGCCAAATTGCATTATCTCTTATAGTTTCCGAGATATGGACTATCGATAATTTACACCTTAGGCTCTGCTTCTAACTTGGGCCCAAATTGTAAAATGGTCTTATCTATTGGCGATTTCGTTCCAATTCACATTCCAAGTAATATTCGGCATGCTAATTACATTGCCGGTTGCCAAATTGCATTATCTCTTATAGTTTCCGAGATATGGACTATCGATAATTTACACCTTAGGCTCTGCTTCTAACTTGGGCCCAAATTGTAAAATGGTCTTATCTATTGGCGATTTCGTTCCAATTCACATTCCAAGTAATATTCGGCATGCTAATTACATTGCCGGTTGCCAAATTGCATTATCTCTTATAGTTTCCGAGATATAGACTATCGATAATTTACACCTTAGGCTCTGCTTCTAACTTGGGCCCAAATTGTAAAATGGTCTTATCTATTGGCGATTTCGTTCCAATTCACATTCCTAGTAATATTCGGCATGCTGATTACATTGCCGGTTGCCAAATTGCATTATCTCTTATAGTTTCCGAGATATGGACTATCGATAATTTACACCTTAGGCTCTGCTTCTAACTTGGGCCCAAATTGTAAAATGGTCTTATCTATTGGCGATTTAGTTGCAATTCACATTCCAAGTAATATTCGGCATGCTAATTACATTGCCGGTTGCCAAATTGCATTATCTCTTATAGTTTCCGAGATATGGACTATCGATAATTTACACCTTAGGCTCTGTTTCTAACTTGGGCCCAAATTGTAAAATGGTCTTATCTATTGGCGATTTCGTTCCAATTCACATTCCAAGTAATATTTGGCATGCTAATTACATTGCCGGTTGCCAAATTGCATTATCTCTTATAGTTTCCGAGATATGGACTATCGATAATATACACCTTAGGCTCTGCTTCTAACTTGGGCCTAAATTGTAAAATGGTCTTATCTATTGGCGATTTCGTTCCAATTCACATTCCAAGTAATATTCGGCATGCTAATTACATTGCCGGTTGCCAAATTGCATTATCTCTTATAGTTTCCGAGATATGGACTATCGATTATTTACACCTTAGGCTCTGCTTCTAACTTGGGCCCAAATTGTAAAATGGTCTTATCTATTGGCGATTTCGTTCCAATTCACACTCCAAGTAATATTCGGCATGCTAATTACATTGCCGGTTGCGAAATTGCATTATCTCTTATAGTTTCCGAGATATGGACTATCGATAATTTACACCTTAGGCTCTGCTTCTAACTTGGGCCCAAATTGTAAAATGGTCTTATCTATTGGCGATTTCGTTCCAATTCACATTCCAAGTAATATTCGGCATGCTAATTACATTGCCGGTTGCCAAATTGCATTATCTCTTATAGTTTCCGAGATATAGACTATCGATAATTTACACCTTAGGCTCTGCTTCTAACTTGGGCCCAAATTGTTAAATGGTCTTATCTATTGGCGATTTCGTTCCAATTCACATTCCAAGTAATATTCGGTATGCTAATTACATTGCCGGTTGCCAAATTGCATTATCTCTTATAGTTTCCGAGATATGGACTATCGATAATTTACACCTTAGGCTCTGCTTCTAACTTGGGCCCAAATTGTAAAATGGTCTTATCTATTGGCGATTTCGTCCCAATTCACATTCCAAGTGATATTCGGCATGCTAATTACTTGCCGGTTGCGAAATTGCATTATCTCTTATAGTTTCCGAGATATGGACTATCAATAATTTACACCTTAGGCTCTGCTTCTAACTTGGGCCCAAATTGTAAAATGGTCTTATCTATTGGCGATTTCATTCCAATTCACATTCCAAGTAATATTCGGCATGCTAATTACATTGCCGGTTGCCAAATTGCATTATCTCTTATAGTTTCCGAGATATGGACTATCGATAATTTACACCTTAGGCTCTGCTTCTAACTTGGGTCCAAATTGTAAAATGGTCTTATCTATTGGCGATTTCGTTCCAATTCACACTCCATGTAATAATCGGCATGCTAATTACATTGCTGGTTGCGAAATTGCATTATCTCTTATAGTTTCCGAGATATGGACTATCGATAATTTACACCTTAGGCTCTGCTTCTAACTTGGGCCCAAATTGTAAAATGGTCTTATCTATTGGCGATTTCGTTCCAGTTCACATTCCAAGTAATATTCGGCATGCTAATTACATTGCCGGTTGCCAAATTGCATTATCTCTTATAGTTTCCGAGATATAGACTATCGATAATTTACACCTTAGGCTCTGCTTCTAACTTGGGCCCAAATTGTAAAATGGTCTTATCTATTGGCGATTTCGTTCCAATTCACATTCCAAGTAATATTCGGCATGCTAATTACATTGCCGGTTGCCAAATTGCATTATCTCTTATAGTTTCCGAGATATGGACTATCGATAATTTACACCTTAGGCTCTGCTTCTAACTTGGGCCCAAATTGTAAAATGGTCTTATCTATTGGCGATTTCGTCCCAATTCACATTCCAAGTGATATTCGGCATGCTAATTACATTGCCGGTTGCGAAATTGCATTATCTCTTATAGTTTCCGAGATATGGACTATCAATAATTTACACCTTAGGCTCTGCTTCTAACTTGGGCCCAAATTGTAAAATGGTCTTATCTATTGGCGATTTCATTCCAATTCACATTCCAAGTAATATTCGGCATGCTAATTACATTGCCGGTTGCCAAATTGCATTATCTCTTATAGTTTCCGAGATATGGACTATCGATAATTTACACCTTAGGCTCTGCTTCTAACTTGGGCCCAAATTGTAAAATGGTCTTATCTATTGGCGATTTCGTTCCAATTCACATTCCAAGTAATATTCGGCATGCTAATTACATTGCCGGTTGCCAAATTGCATTATCTCTTATAGTTTCCGAGATATGGACTATCGATAATTTACACCTTAGGCTCTGCTTCTAACTTGGGCCCAAATTGTAAAATGGTCTTATCTATTGGCGATTTCGTTCCAATTCACATTCCAAGTAATATTCGGCATGCTAATTACATTGCCGGTTGCCAAATTGCATTATCTCTTATAGTTTCCGAGATATGGACTATCGATAATTTACACCTTAGGCTCTGCTTCTAACTTGGGCCCAAATTGTAAAATGGTCTTATCTATTGGCGATTTCGTTCCAATTCACATTCCAAGTAATATTCGGCATGCTAATTACATTGCCGGTTGCCAAATTGCATTATCTCTTATAGTTTCCTAGATATGGACTATTGATAATTTACACCTTAGGCTCTGCTTCTAACTTGGGCCCAAATTGTAAAATGGTCTTATCTATTGGCGATTTCGTCCCAATTCACATTCCAAGTGATATTCGGCATGCTAATTACATTGCCGGTTGCGAAATTGCATTATCTCTTATAGTTTCCGAGATATGGACTATCAATAATTTACACCTTAGGCTCTGCTTCTAACTTGGGCCCAAATTGTAAAATGGTCTTATCTATTGGCGATTTCGTTCCAATTCACATTCCAAGTAATATTCGGCATGCTAATTACATTGCCGGTTGCCAAATTGCATTATCTCTTATAGTTTCCGAGATATGGACTATCGATAATTTACACCTTAGGCTCTGCTTCTAACTTGTGCCCAAATTGTAAAATGGTCTTATCTATTGGCGATTTCGTTCCAATTCACATTCCAAGTAATATTCGGCATGCTAATTACATTGCCGGTTGCCAAATTGCATTATCTCTTATAGTTTCCGAGATATGGACTATCGATAATTTACACCTTAGGCTCTGCTTCTAACTTGGGCCCAAATTGTAAAATGGTCTTATCTATTGGCGATTTCGTCCCAATTCACATTCCAAGTGATATTCGGCATGCTAATTACATTGCCGGTTGCGAAATTGCATTATCTCTTATAGTTTCCGAGATATGGACTATCGATAATTTACACCTTAGGCTCAGCTTCTAACTTGGGCCCAAATTGTAAAATGGTCTTATCTATTGGCGATTTCGTTCCGATTCACATTCCAAGTAATATTCGGCATGCTAATTACATTGCCGGTTGCCAAATTGCATTATCTCTTATAGTTTCCGAGATATGGACTATCGATAATTTACACCTTAGGCTCTGCTTCTAACTTGGGCCCAAATTGTAAAATGGTCTTATCTATTGGCGATTTCGTTCCAATTCACATTCCAAGTAATATTCGGCATGCTAATTACATTGCCGGTTGCCAAATTGCATTATCTCTTATAGTTTCCTAGATATGGACTATTGATAATTTACACCTTAGGCTCTGCTTCTAACTTGGGCCCAAATTGTAAAATGGTCTTATCTATTGGCGATTTCGTCCCAATTCACATTCCAAGTGATATTCGGCATGCTAATTACATTGCCGGTTGCGAAATTGCATTATCTCTTATAGTTTCCGAGATATGGACTATCAATAATTTACACCTTAGGCTCTGCTTCTAACTTGGGCCCAAATTGTAAAATGGTCTTATCTATTAGCGATTTCGTTCCAATTCACATTCCAAGTAATATTCGGTATGCTAATTACATTGCCGGTTGCCAAATTGCATTATCTCTTATAGTTTCCGAGATATGGACTATCGATAATTTACACCTTAGGCTCTGCTTCTAACTTGTGCCCAAATTGTAAAATGGTCTTATCTATTGGCGATTTCGTTCCAATTCACATTCCAAGTAATATTCGGCATGCTAATTACATTGCCGGTTGCCAAATTGCATTATCTCTTATAGTTTCCGAGATATGGACTATCGATAATTTACACCTTAGGCTCTGCTTCTAACTTGGGCCCAAATTGTAAAATGGTCTTATCTATTGGCGATTTCGTTCCAATTCACATTCCAAGTAATATTCGGCATGCTAATTACATTGCCGGTTGCCAAATTGCATTATCTCTTATAGTTTCCGAGATATGGACTATCGATAATTTACACCTTAGGCTCTGCTTCTAACTTGGGCCCAAATTGTAAAATGGTCTTATCTATTGGCGATTTCGTTCCAATTCACATTCCAAGTAATATTCGGCATGCTAATTACATTGCCGGTTGCCAAATTGCATTATCTCTTATAGTTTCCGAGATATGGACTATCGATAATTTACACCTTAGGCTCTGCTTCTAACTTGGGCCCAAATTGTAAAATGGTCTTATCTATTGGCGATTTCGTTCCAATTCACATTCCAAGTAATATTCGGCATGCTAATTACATTGCCGGTTGCCAAATTGCATTATCTCTTATAGTTTCCAAGATATGGACTATCGATAATTTACACCTTAGGCTCTGCTTCTAACTTGGGAACAAATTGTAAAATGGTCTTATCTATTGGCGATTTCGTTCCAATTCACATTCCAAGTAACATTCGGCATGCTAATTACATTGCCGGTTGCCAAATTGCATTATCTCTTATAGTTTCCGAGATATGGACTATCGATAATTTACACCTTAGGCTCTGCTTCTAACTTGGGCCCAAATTGTAAAATGGTCTTATCTATTGGCGATTTCGTTCCAATTCACATTCCAAGTAATATTCGGCATGCTAATTACATTGCCGGTTGCCAAATTGCATTATCTCTTATAGTTTCCGAGATATGGACTATCGATAATTTACACCTTAGGCTCTGCTTCTAACTTGGGCCCAAATTGTAAAATGGTCTTATCTATTGGCGATTTCGTTCCAATTCACATTCCAAGTAATATTCGGCATGCTAATTACATTGCCGGTTGCCAAATTGCATTATCTCTTATAGTTTCCGAGATATTAACTATCGTTAATTTACACCTTAGGCTCTGCTTCTAACTTGGGCCCAAATTGTAAAATGGCCTTATCTATTGGCGATTTCGTTCCAATTCACATTCCAAGTAATATTCGGCATGCTAATTACATTGCCGGTTGCCAAATTGCATTATCTCTTATAGTTTCCGAGATATGGACTATCGATAATTTACACCTTAGGCTCTGCTTCTAACTTGGGCCCAAATTGTAAAATGGTCTTATCTATTGACGATTTTGTTCCAATTCACATTCCAAGTAATATTCGGCATGCTAATTACATTGCCGGTTGCCAAATTGCATTATTTCTTAGAGTTTCCGAGATATGGACTATCGATAATTAACACCTTAGGCTCTGCTTCTAACTTGGGCCCAAATTGTAAAATCGTCTTATCTATTGGCGATTTCGTTCCAATTCACATTCCAAGTAATATTCGGCATGCTAATTACATTGCCGGTTGCCAAATTGCATTATCTCTTATAGTTTCCGAGATATGGACTATCGATAATTTACACCTTAGGCTCTGCTTCTAACTTGGGCCCAAATTGTAAAATGGTCTTATCTATTGGCGATTTCGTTCCAATTCACATTCGAAGTAATATTCGGCATGCTAATTACATTGCCGGTTGCCAAATTCAATTATCTCTTATAGTTTCCGAGATATGGACTATCGATAATTTACACCTTAGGCTCTGCTTCTAACTTGGGCCCAAATTGTAAAATGGTCTTACCTATTGGCGATTTCGTTCCAATTCACATTCCAAGTAATATTCGGCATGCTAATTACATTGCCGGTTGCCAAATTGCATTATCTCTTATAGTTTCCGAGATATGGACTATCGATAATTTACACCTTAGGCTCTGCTTCTAACTTGGGCCCAAATTGTAAAATGGTCTTATCTATTGGCGATTTCGTTCCAATTCACATTCCAAGTAATATTCGGCATGCTAATTACATTGCCGGTTGCCAAATTGCATTACCTCTTATAGTTTCCGAGATATGGACTATCGATAATTTACACCTTAGGCTCTGCTTCTAACTTGGGCCCAAATTGTAAAATGGTCTTATCTATTGGCGATTTCGTTCCAATTCACATTCCAAGTAATATTCGGCATGCTAATTACATTGCCGGTTGCCAAATTGCATTATCTCTTATAGTTTCCGAGATATGGACTATCGATAATTTACACCTTAGGCTCTGCTTCTAACTTGCTCCCAAATTGTAAAATGGTCTTATCTATTGGCGATTTCGTTCCAATTCACATTCCAAGTAATATTCGGCATGCTAATTACATTGCCGGTTGCCAAATTGTATTATCTCTTATAGTTTCCGAGATATGGACTATCGATAATTTACATCTTAGGCTCTGCTTTTAACTTGGGCCCAAATTGTAAAATGGTCTTATCTATTGGCGATTTCGTTCCAATTCACATTCCAAGTAATATTGGGCATGCTAATTACATTGCCGGTTGCCAAATTGCATTATCTCTTATAGTTTCCGAGATATGGACTATCGATAATTTACACCATAGGCTCTGCTTCTAACTTGGGCCCAAATTGTAAAATGGTCTTATCTATTGGCGATTTCGTTCCAATTCACATTCCAAGTAATATTCGGCATGCTAATTACATTGCCGGTTGCCAAATTGCATTATCTCTTATAGTTTCCGAGATATGGACTATCGATAATTTACACCTTAGGCTCTGCTTCTAACTTGCTCCCAAATTGTAAAATGGTCTTATCTATTGGCGATTTCGTTCCAATTCACATTCCAAGTAATATTCGGCATGCGAATTACATTGCCGGTTGCCAAATTGTATTATCTCTTATAGTTTCCGAGATATGGACTATCGATAATTTACACCTTAGGCTCTGCTTCTAACTTGGGCCCAAATTGTAAAATGGTCTTACCTATTGGCGATTTCGTTCCAATTCACATTCCAAGTAATATTCGGCATCCTAATTACATTGCCGGTTGCCAAATTGCATTATCTCTTATAGTTTCCGAGATATGGACTATCGATAATTTACACCTTAGGCTCTGCTTCTAACTTGGGCCCAAATTGTAAAATGGTCTTATCTATTGGCGATTTCGTTCCAATTCACATTCCAAGTAATATTCGGCATGCTAATTACATTGCCGGTTGCCAAATTGCATTATCTCTTATAGTTTCCGAGATATGGACTATCGATAATTTACACCTTAGGCTCTGCTTCTAACTTGGGCCCAAATTGTAAAATGGTCTTATCTATTGGCGATTTCGTCCCAATTCACATTCCAAGTGATATTCGGCATGCTAATTACATTGCCGGTTGCGAAATTGCATTATCTCTTATAGTTTCCGAGATATGGACTATCGATAATTTACACCTTAGGCTCAGCTTCTAACTTGGGCCCAAATTGTAAAATGGTCTTATCTATTGGCGATTTCGTTCCAATTCACATTCCAAGTAATATTCGGCATGCTAATTACATTGCCGGTTGCCAAATTGCATTATCTCTTATAGTTTCCGAGATATGGACTATCGATAATTTACACCTTAGGCTCTGCTTCTAACTTGGGCCCAAATTGTAAAATGGTCTTATCTATTGGCGATTTCGTTCCAATTCACATTCCAAGTAATATTCGGCATGCTAATTACATTGCCGGTTGCCAAATTGCATTATCTCTTATAGTTTCCTAGATATGGACTATTGATAATTTACACCTTAGGCTCTGCTTCTAACTTGGGCCCAAATTGTAAAATGGTCTTATCTACTGGCGATTTCGTCCCAATTCACATTCCAAGTGATATTCGGCATGCTAATTACATTGCCGGTTGCGAAATTGCATTATCTCTTATAGTTTCCGAGATATGGACTATCAATAATTTACACCTTAGGCTCTGCTTCTAACTTGGGCCCAAATTGTAAAATGGTCTTATCTATTGGCGATTTCGTTCCAATTCACATTCCAAGTAATATTCGGCATGCTAATTACATTGCCGGTTGCCAAATTGCATTATCTCTTATAGTTTCCGATATATGGACTATCGATAATTTACACCTTAGGCTCTGCTTCTAACTTGCTCCCAAATTGTAAAATGGTCTTATCTATTGGCGATTTCGTTCCAATTCACATTCCAAGTAATATTCGGCATGCGAATTACATTGCCGGTTGCCAAATTGTATTATCTCTTATAGTTTCCGAGATATGGACTATCGATAATTTACACCTTAGGCTCTGCTTCTAACTTGGGCCCAAATTGTAAAATGGTCTTACCTATTGGCGATTTCGTTCCAATTCACATTCCAAGTAATATTCGGCATCCTAATTACATTGCCGGTTGCCAAATTGCATTATCTCTTATAGTTTCCGAGATATGGACTATCGATAATTTACACCTTAGGCTCTGCTTCTAACTTGGGCCCAAATTGTAAAATGGTCTTATCTATTGGCGATTTCGTTCCAATTCACATTCCAAGTAATATTCGGCATGCTAATTACATTGCCGGTTGCCAAATTGCATTATCTCTTATAGTTTCCGAGATATGGACTATCGATAATTTACACCTTAGGCTCTGCTTCTAACTTGGGCCCAAATTGTAAAATGGTCTTATCTATTGGCGATTTCGTCCCAATTCACATTCCAAGTGATATTCGGCATGCTAATTACATTGCCGGTTGCGAAATTGCATTATCTCTTATAGTTTCCGAGATATGGACTATCAATAATTTACACCTTAGGCTCTGCTTCTAACTTGGGCCCAAATTGTAAAATGGTCTTATCTATTGGCGATTTCGTTCCAATTCACATTCCAAGTAATATTCGGCATGCTAATTACATTGCCGGTTGCCAAATTGCATTATCTCTTATAGTTTCCGAGATATGGACTATCGATAATTTACACCTTAGGCTCTGCTTCTAACTTGTGCCCAAATTGTAAAATGGTCTTATCTATTGGCGATTTCGTTCCAATTCACATTCCAAGTAATATTCGGCATGCTAATTACATTGCCGGTTGCCAAATTGCATTATCTCTTATAGTTTCCGAGATATGGACTATCGATAATTTACACCTTAGGCTCTGCTTCTAACTTGGGCCCAAATTGTAAAATGGTCTTATCTATTGGCGATTTCGTCCCAATTCACATTCCAAGTGATATTCGGCATGCTAATTACATTGCCGGTTGCGAAATTGCATTATCTCTTATAGTTTCCGAGATATGGACTATCGATAATTTACACCTTAGGCTCAGCTTCTAACTTGGGCCCAAATTGTAAAATGGTCTTATCTATTGGCGATTTCGTTCCAATTCACATTCCAAGTAATATTCGGCATGCTAATTACATTGCCGATTGCCAAATTGCATTATCTCTTATAGTTTCCGAGATATGGACTATCGATAATTTACACCTTAGGCTCTGCTTCTAACTTGGGCCCAAATTGTAAAATGGTCTTATCTATTGGCGATTTCGTTCCAATTCACATTCCAAGTAATATTCGGCATGCTAATTACATTGCCGGTTGCCAAATTGCATTATCTCTTATAGTTTCCTAGATATGGACTATTGATAATTTACACCTTAGGCTCTGCTTCTAACTTGGGCCCAAATTGTAAAATGGTCTTATCTATTGGCGATTTCGTCCCAATTCACATTCCAAGTGATATTCGGCATGCTAATTACATTGCCGGTTGCGAAATTGCATTATCTCTTATAGTTTCCGAGATATGGACTATCAATAATTTACACCTTAGGCTCTGCTTCTAACTTGGGCCCAAATTGTAAAATGGTCTTATCTATTGGCGATTTCGTTCCAATTCACATTCCAAGTAATATTCGGTATGCTAATTACATTGCCGGTTGCCAAATTGCATTATCTCTTATAGTTTCCGAGATATGGACTATCGATAATTTACACCTTAGGCTCTGCTTCTAACTTGTGCCCAAATTGTAAAATGGTCTTATCTATTGGCGATTTCGTTCCAATTCACATTCCAAGTAATATTCGGCATGCTAATTACATTGCCGGTTGCCAAATTGCATTATCTCTTATAGTTTCCGAGATATGGACTATCGATAATTTACACCTTAGGCTCTGCTTCTAACTTGGGCCCAAATTGTAAAATGGTCTTATCTATTGGCGATTTCGTTCCAATTCACATTCCAAGTAATATTCGGCATGCTAATTACATTGCCGGTTGCCAAATTGCATTATCTCTTATAGTTTCCGAGATATGGACTATCGATAATTTACACCTTAGGCTCTGCTTCTAACTTGGGCCCAAATTGTAAAATGGTCTTATCTATTGGCGATTTCGTTCCAATTCACATTCCAAGTAATATTCGGCATGCTAATTACATTGCCGGTTGCCAAATTGCATTATCTCTTATAGTTTCCGAGATATGGACTATCGATAATTTACACCTTAGGCTCTGCTTCTAACTTGGGCCCAAATTGTAAAATGGTCTTATCTATTGGCGATTTCGTTCCAATTCACATTCCAAGTAATATTCGGCATGCTAATTACATTGCCGGTTGCCAAATTGCATTATCTCTTATAGTTTCCGAGATATGGACTATCGATAATTTACACCTTAGGCTCTGCTTCTAACTTGGGAACAAATTGTAAAATGGTCTTATCTATTGGCGATTTCGTTCCAATTCACATTCCAAGTAACATTCGGCATGCTAATTACATTGCCGGTTGCCAAATTGCATTATCTCTTATAGTTTCCGAGATATGGACTATCGATAATTTACACCTTAGGCTCTGCTTCTAACTTGGGCCCAAATTGTAAAATGGTCTTATCTATTGGCGATTTCGTTCCAATTCACATTCCAAGTAATATTCGGCATGCTAATTACATTGCCGGTTGCCAAATTGCATTATCTCTTATAGTTTCCGAGATATGGACTATCGATAATTTACACCATAGGCTCTGCTTCTAACTTGGGCCCAAATTGTAAAATGGTCTTATCTATTGGCGATTTCGTTCCAATTCACATTCCAAGTAATATTCGGCATGCGAATTACATTGCCGGTTGCCAAATTGTATTATCTCTTATAGTTTCCGAGATATGGACTATCGATAATTTACTCCTTAGGCTCTGCTTCTAACTTGGGCCCAAATTGTAAAATGGTCTTACCTATTGGCGATTTCGTTCCAATTCACATTCCAAGTAATATTCGGCATCCTAATTACATTGCCGGTTGCCAAATTGCATTATCTCTTATAGTTTCCGAGATATGGACTATCGATAATTTACACCTTAGGCTCTGCTTCTAACTTGGGCCCAAATTGTAAAATGGTCTTATCTATTGGCGATTTCGTTCCAATTCACATTCCAAGTAATATTCGGCATGCTAATTACATTGCCGGTTGCCAAATTGCATTATCTCTTATAGTTTCCGAGATATGGACTATCGATAATTTACACCTTAGGCTCTGCTTCTAACTTGGGCCCAAATTGTAAAATGGTCTTATCTATTGGCGATTTCGTCCCAATTCACATTCCAAGTGATATTCGGCATGCTAATTACATTGCCGGTTGCGAAATTGCATTATCTCTTATAGTTTCCGAGATATGGACTATCGATAATTTACACCTTAGGCTCAGCTTCTAACTTGGGCCCAAATTGTAAAATGGTCTTATCTATTGGCGATTTCGTTCCAATTCACATTCCAAGTAATATTCGGCATGCTAATTACATTGCCGGTTGCCAAATTGCATTATCTCTTATAGTTTCCGAGATATGGACTATCGATAATTTACACCTTAGGCTCTGCTTCTAACTTGGGCCCAAATTGTAAAATGGTCTTATCTATTGGCGATTTCGTTCCAATTCACATTCCAAGTAATATTCGGCATGCTAATTACATTGCCGGTTGCCAAATTGCATTATCTCTTATAGTTTCCTAGATATGGACTATTGATAATTTACACCTTAGGCTCTGCTTCTAACTTGGGCCCAAATTGTAAAATGGTCTTATCTACTGGCGATTTCGTCCCAATTCACATTCCAAGTGATATTCGGCATGCTAATTACATTGCCGGTTGCGAAATTGCATTATCTCTTATAGTTTCCGAGATATGGACTATCAATAATTTACACCTTAGGCTCTGCTTCTAACTTGGGCCCAAATTGTAAAATGGTCTTATCTATTGGCGATTTCGTTCCAATTCACATTCCAAGTAATATTCGGCATGCTAATTACATTGCCAGTTGCCAAATTGCATTATCTCTTATAGTTTCCGAGATATGGACTATCGATAATTTACACCTTAGGCTCTGCTTCTAACTTGGGCCCAAATTGTAAAATGGTCTTATCTATTGGCGATTTCGTTCCAATTCACATTCCAAGTAATATTCGGCATGCTAATTACATTGCCGGTTGCCAAATTGCATTATCTCTTATAGTTTCCGAGATATGGACTATCGATAATTTACACCTTAGGCTCTGCTTCTAACTTGGGCCCAAATTGTAAAATGGTCTTATCTATTGGCGATTTCGTTCCAATTCACATTCCAAGTAATATTCGGCATGCTAATTACATTGCCGGTTGCCAAATTGCATTATCTCTTATAGTTTCCGAGATATAGACTATCGATAATTTACACCTTAGGCTCTGCTTCTAACTTGGGCCCAAATTGTAAAATGGTCTTATCTATTGGCGATTTCGTTCCAATTCACATTCCTAGTAATATTCGGCATGCTGATTACATTGCCGGTTGCCAAATTGCATTATCTCTTATAGTTTCCGAGATATGGACTATCGATAATTTACACCTTAGGCTCTGCTTCTAACTTGGGCCCAAATTGTAAAATGGTCTTATCTATTGGCGATTTAGTTGCAATTCACATTCCAAGTAATATTCGGCATGCTAATTACATTGCCGGTTGCCAAATTGCATTATCTCTTATAGTTTCCGAGATATGGACTATCGATAATTTACACCTTAGGCTCTGTTTCTAACTTGGGCCCAAATTGTAAAATGGTCTTATCTATTGGCGATTTCGTTCCAATTCACATTCCAAGTAATATTTGGCATGCTAATTACATTGCCGGTTGCCAAATTGCATTATCTCTTATAGTTTCCGAGATATGGACTATCGATAATTTACACCTTAGGCTCTGCTTCTAACTTGGGCCTAAATTGTAAAATGGTCTTATCTATTGGCGATTTCGTTCCAATTCACATTCCAAGTAATATTCGGCATGCTAATTACATTGCCGGTTGCCAAATTGCATTATCTCTTATAGTTTCCGAGATATGGACTATCGATTATTTACACCTTAGGCTCTGCTTCTAACTTGGGCCCAAATTGTAAAATGGTCTTATCTATTGGCGATTTCGTTCCAATTCACACTCCAAGTAATATTCGGCATGCTAATTACATTGCCGGTTGCGAAATTGCATTATCTCTTATAGTTTCCGAGATATGGACTATCGATAATTTACACCTTAGGCTCTGCTTCTAACTTGGGCCCAAATTGTAAAATGGTCTTATCTATTGGCGATTTCGTTCCAATTCACATTCCAAGTAATATTCGGCATGCTAATTACATTGCCGGTTGCCAAATTGCATTATCTCTTATAGTTTCCGAGATATAGACTATCGATAATTTACACCTTAGGCTCTGCTTCTAACTTGGGCCCAAATTGTTAAATGGTCTTATCTATTGGCGATTTCGTTCCAATTCACATTCCAAGTAATATTAGGCATGCTAATTACATTGCCGGTTGCCAAATTGCATTATCTCTTATAGTTTCCGAGATATGGACTATCGATAATTTACACCTTAGGCTCTGCTTCTAACTTGGGCCCAAATTGTAAAATGGTCTTATCTATTGGCGATTTCGTCCCAATTCACATTCCAAGTGATATTCGGCATGCTAATTACTTGCCGGTTGCGAAATTGCATTATCTCTTATAGTTTCCGAGATATGGACTATCAATAATTTACACCTTAGGCTCTGCTTCTAACTTGGGCCCAAATTGTAAAATGGTCTTATCTATTGACGATTTCATTCCAATTCACATTCCAAGTAATATTCGGCATGCTAATTACATTGCCGGTTGCCAAATTGCATTATCTCTTATAGTTTCCGAGATATGGACTATCGATAATTTACACCTTAGGCTCTGCTTCTAACTTGGGCCCAAATTGTAAAATGGTCTTATCTATTGGCGATTTCGTTCCAGTTCACATTCCAAGTAATATTCGGCATGCTAATTACATTGCCGGTTGCCAAATTGCATTATCTCTTATAGTTTCCGAGATATAGACTATCGATAATTTACACCTTAGGCTCTGCTTCTAACTTGGGCCCAAATTGTAAAATGGTCTTATCTATTGGCGATTTCGTTCCAATTCACATTCCAAGTAATATTCGGCATGCTAATTACATTGCCGGTTGCCAAATTGCATTATCTCTTATAGTTTCCGAGATATGGACTATCGATAATTTACACCTTAGGCTCTGCTTCTAACTTGGGCCCAAATTGTAAAATGGTCTTATCTATTGGCGATTTCGTCCCAATTCACATTCCAAGTGATATTCGGCATGCTAATTACATTGCCGGTTGCGAAATTGCATTATCTCTTATAGTTTCCGAGATATGGACTATCAATAATTTACACCTTAGGCTCTGCTTCTAACTTGGGCCCAAATTGTAAAATGGTCTTATCTATTGGCGATTTCATTCCAATTCACATTCCAAGTAATATTCGGCATGCTAATTACATTGCCGGTTGCCAAATTGCATTATCTCTTATAGTTTCCGAGATATGGACTATCGATAATTTACACCTTAGGCTCTGCTTCTAACTTGGGCCCAAATTGTAAAATGGTCTTATCTATTGGCGATTTCGTTCCAATTCACATTCCAAGTAATATTCGGCATGCTAATTACATTGCCGGTTGCCAAATTGCATTATCTCTTATAGTTTCCGAGATATGGACTATCGATAATTTACACCTTAGGCTCTGCTTCTAACTTGGGCCCAAATTGTAAAATGGTCTTATCTATTGGCGATTTCGTTCCAATTCACATTCCAAGTAATATTCGGCATGCTAATTACATTGCCGGTTGCCAAATTGCATTATCTCTTATAGTTTCCGAGATATGGACTATCGATAATTTACACCTTAGGCTCTGCTTCTAACTTGGGCCCAAATTGTAAAATGGTCTTATCTATTGGCGATTTCGTCCCAATTCACATTCCAAGTGATATTCGGCATGCTAATTACATTGACGTTTGCGAAATTGCATTATCCCTTATAGTTTCCGAGATATGGACTATCGATAATTTACACCTTAGGCTCTGCTTCTAACTTGGGCCCAAATTGTAAAATGGTCTTATCTATTGGCGATTTCGTTCCAATTCACATTCCAAGTAATATTCGGCATGCTAAGTTCATCGCCAATTGCATTATCTCTTATAGTTTCCGAGATATGGACTATCGATAATTTACACCTTAGGCTCTGCTTCTAACTTGGGCCCAAATTGTAAAATGGTCTTATCTATTGGCGATTTAGTTGCAATTCACATTCCAAGTAATATTCGGCATGCTAATTACATTGCCGGTTGCCAAATTGCATTATCTCTTATAGTTTCCGAGATATGGACTATCGATAATTTACACCTTAGGCTCTGCTTCTAACTTGGGCCCAAATTGTCAAATGGTCTTATCAATTGGCGATTTCGTTCCAATTCACATTCCAAGTAATATTCGGCATGCTAATTACATTGCCGGTTGCCAAATTGCATTATCTCTTATAGTTTCCGAGATATGGATTATCGATAATTTACACCTTAGGCTCTGCTTCTAACTTGGGCCCAAATTCTAAAATGGTCTTATCTATTGGCGATTTCGTCCCAATTCACATTCCAAGTGATATTCGGCATGCTAATTACATTGCCGGTTGCGAAATTGCATTATCCCTTATAGTTTCCGAGATATGGACTATCGATAATTTACACCTTAGGCTCTGCTTCTAACTTGGGCCCAAATTGTAAAATGGTCTTATCTATTGGCGATTTCGTTCCAATTCACACTCCAAGTAATATTCGGCATGCTAATTACATTGCCAGTTGCCAAATTGCATTATCTCTTATAGTTTCCGAGATATGGACTATCGATAATTTACACCTTAGGCTCTGCTTCTAACTTGGGCCCAAATTGTAAAATGGTCTTATCTATTGGCGATTTAGTTGCAATTCACATTCCAAGTAATATTCGGCATGCTAATTACATTGCCGGTTGCCAAATTGCATTATCTCTTATAGTTTCCGAGATATGGACTATCGATAATTTACACCTTAGGCTCTGCTTCTAACTTGGGCCCAAATTGTAAAATGGTCTTATCTATTGGCGATTTCGTTCCAATTCACATTCCAAGTAATATTCGGCATGATAATTACATTGCCGGTTGCCAAATTGCATTATCTCTTATAGTTTCCGAGATATGGACTATCGATAATTTACACCTTAGGCTCTGCTTCTAACTTGGGCCCAAATTGTAAAATGGTCTTATCAATTGGCGATTTCGTTCCAATTCACATTCCAAGTAATATTCGGCATGCTAATTACATTGCCGGTTGCCAAATTGCATTATCTCTTATAGTTTCCGAGATATGGGCTATCGATAATTTACACCTTAGGCTCTGCTTCTAACTTGGGTCCAAATTGTAAAATGGTCTTATCTATTGGCGATTTAGTTGCAATTCACATTCCAAGTAATATTCGGCATGCTAATTACATTGCCTGTTGCCAAATTGCATTATCTCTTATAGTTTCCGAGATATGGACTATCGATAATTTACACCTTAGGCTCTGCTTTTAACTTGGGCCCAAATTGTAAAATGGTCTTATCTATTGGCGATTGCGTTCCAATTCACATGCCAAGTAATATTCGGCATGCTAATTACATTGCCGGTTGCCAAATTGCATTATCTCTTATAGTTTCCGAGATATGGACTATCGATAATTTACACCTTAGGTTCTGCTTCTAACTTGGGCCCAAATTGTAAAATGGTCTTATCTATTGGCGATTTCGTTCCAATTCACATTCCAAGTAATATTCGGCATGCTAATTACATTGCCGGTTGCCAAATTGCATTATCTCTTATAGTTTCCGAGATATGGACTATCGATAATTTACACCTTAGGCTCTGCTTCTAACTTGGGCCCAAATTGTAAAATGGTCTTATCTATTGGCGATTTCGTTCCAATTCACATTCCAAGTAATATTCGGCATGCTAATTACATTGCCGGTTGCCAAATTGCATTATTTCTTATAGTTTCCGAGATATGGACTATCGATAATTTACACCTTAGGCTCTGCTTCTAACTTGGGCCTAAATTGTAAAATGGTCTTATCTATTGGCGATTTCGTTCCAATTCACATTCCAAGTAATATTCGGCATGCTAATTACATTGCCGGTTGCCAAATTGCATTATCTCTTATAGTTTCCGAGATATAGACTATCGATAATTTACACCTTAGGCTCTGCTTCTAACTTGGGCCCAAATTGTAAAATGGTCTTATCTATTGGCGATTTCGTTCCAATTCACATTCCAAGCAATATTCGGCATGCTAATTACATTGCCGGTTGCCAAATTGCATTATCTCTTATAGTTTCCGAGATATGGACTATCGATAATTTACACCTTAGGCTCTGCTTCTAACTTGGGCCCAAATTGTAAAATGGTCTTATCTATTGGCGATTTCGTCCCAATTCACATTCCAAGTGATATTCGGCATGCTAATTACATTGCCGGTTGCGAAATTGCATTATCTCTTATAGTTTCCGAGATATGGACTATCAATAATTTACACCTTAGGCTCTGCTTCTAACTTGGGCCCAAATTGTAAAATGGCCTTATCTGTTGGCGATTTCGTTCCAATTCACATTCCAAGTAATATTCGGCATGCTAATTACATTGCCGGTTGCCAAATTGCATTATCTCTTATAGTTTCCGAGATATGGACTATCGATAATTTACACCTTAGGCTCTGCTTCTAACTTGGGCCCAAATTGTAAAATGGTCTTATCTATTGGCGATTTCGTTCCAATTCACATTCCAAGTAATATTCGGCATGCTAATTACATTGCCGGTTGCCAAATTGCATTATCTCTTATAGTTTCCGAGATATGGACTATCGATAATTTACACCTTAGGCTCTGCTTCTAACTTGGGCCCAAATTGTAAAATGGTCTTATCTATTGGCGATTTCGTTCCAATTCACATTCCAAGTAATATTCGGCATGCTAATTACATTGCCGGTTGCCAAATTGCATTATCTCTTATAGTTTCCGAGATATGGACTATCGATAATTTACACCTTAGGCTCTGCTTCTAACTTGGGCCCAAATTGTAAAATGGTCTTATCTATTGGCGATTTCGTTCCAATTCACATTCCAAGTAATATTCGGCATGCTAATTACATTGCCGGTTGCCAAATTGCATTATCTCTTATAGTTTCCGAGATATGGACTATCGATAATTTACACCTTAGGCTCTGCTTCTAACTTGGGCCCAAATTGTAAAATGGTCTTATCTATTGGCGATTTCGTTCCAATTCACGTTCCAAGTAATATTCGGCATGCTAATTACATTGCCGGTTGCCAAATTGCATTATCTCTTATAGTTTCCGAGATATGGACTATCGATAATTTACACCTTAGGCTCTGCTTCTAACTTGGGCCCAAATTGTAAAATGGTCTTATCTATTGGCGATTTCGTCCCAATTCACATTCCAAGTGATATTCGGCATGCTAATTACATTGCCGGTTGCGAAATTGCATTATCTCTTATAGTTTCCGAGATATGGACTATCAATAATTTACACCTTAGGCTCTGCTTCTAACTTGGGCCCAAATTGTAAAATGGTCTTATCTATTGGCGATTTCGTTCCAATTCACATTCCAAGTAATATTCGGCATGCTAATTACATTGCCGGTTGCCAAATTGCATTATCTCTTATAGTTTCCGAGATATGGACTATCGATAATTTACACCTTAGGCTCTGCTTCTAACTTGGGCCCAAATTGTAAAATGGTCTTATCTATTGGCGATTTCGTTCCAATTCACATTCCAAGTAATATTCGGCATGCTAATTACATTGCCGGTTGCCAAATTGCATTATCTCTTATAGTTTCCGAGATATAGACTATCGATAATTTACACCTTAGGCTCTGCTTCTAACTTGGGCCCAAATTGTAAAATGGTCTTATCTATTGGCGATTTCGTTCCAATTCACACTCCAAGTAATATTCGGCATGCTAATTACATTGCCGGTTGCGAAATTGCATTATCTCTTATAGTTTCCGAGATATGGACTATCGATAATTTACACCTTAGGCTCTGCTTCTAACTTGGGCCCAAATTGTAAAATGGTCTTATCTATTGGCGATTTCGTTCCAATTCACATTCCAAGTAATATTCGGCATGCTAATTACATTGCCGGTTGCCAAATTGCATTATCTCTTATAGTTTCCGAGATATAGACTATCGATAATTTACACCTTAGGCTCTGCTTCTAACTTGGGCCCAAATTGTAAAATGGTCTTATCTATTGGCGATTTCGTTCCAATTCACATTCCAAGTAATATTCGGCATGCTAATTACATTGCCGGTTGCCAAATTGCATTATCTCTTATAGTTTCCGAGATATGGACTATCGATAATTTACACCTTAGGCTCTGCTTCTAACTTGGGCCCAAATTGTAAAATGGTCTTATCAATTGGCGATTTCGTTCCAATTCACATTCCAAGTAATATTCGGCATGCTAATTACATTGCCGGTTGCCAAATTGCATTATCTCTTATAGTTTCCGAGATATGGACTATCGATAATTTACACCTTAGGCTCTGCTTCTAACTTGGGTCCAAATTGTAAAATGGTCTTATCTATTGGCGATTTAGTTGCAATTCACATTCCAAGTAATATTCGGCATGCTAATTACATTGCCGGTTGCCAAATTGCATTATCTCTTATAGTTTCCGAGATATGGACTATCGATAATTTACACCTTAGGCTCTGCTTTTAACTTGGGCCCAAATTGTAAAATGGTCTTATCTATTGGCGATTGCGTTCCAATTCACATGCCAAGTAATATTCGGCATGCTAATTACATTGCCGGGTGCCAAATTGCATTATCTCTTATAGTTTCCGAGATATGGACTATCGATAATTTACACCTTAGGCTCTGCTTCTAACTTGGGCCCAAATTGTAAAATGGTCTTATCTATTGGCGATTTCGTTCCAATTCACATTCCAAGTAATATTCGGCATGCTAATTACATTGCCGGTTGCCAAATTGCATTATCTCTTATAGTTTCCGAGATATGGACTATCGATAATTTACACCTTAGGCTCTGCTTCTAACTTGGGCCCAAATTGTAAAATGGTCTTATCTATTGGCGATTTCGTTCCAATTCACATTCCAAGTAATATTCGGCATGCTAATTACATTGCCGGTTGCCAAATTGCATTATCTCTTATAGTTTCCGAGATATGGACTATCGATAATTTACACCTTAGGCTCTGCTTCTAACTTGGGCCTAAATTGTAAAATGGTCTTATCTATTGGCGATTTCGTTCCAATTCACATTCCAAGTAATATTCGGCATGCTAATTACATTGCCGGTTGCCAAATTGCATTATCTCTTATAGTTTCCGAGATATAGACTATCGATAATTTACACCTTAGGCTCTGCTTCTAACTTGGGCCCAAATTGTAAAATGGTCTTATCTATTGGCGATTTCGTTCCAATTCACATTCCAAGTAATATTCGGCATGCTAATTACATTGCCGGTTGCCAAATTGCATTATCTCTTATAGTTTCCGAGATATGGACTATCGATAATTTACACCTTAGGCTCTGCTTCTAACTTGGGCCCAAATTGTAAAATGGTCTTATCTATTGGCGATTTCGTCCCAATTCACATTCCAAGTGATATTTGGCATGCTAATTACATTGCCGGTTGCGAAATTGCATTATCTCTTATAGTTTCCGAGATATGGACTATCAATAATTTACACCTTAGGCTCTGCTTCTAACTTGGGCCCAAATTGTAAAATGGCCTTATCTATTGGCGATTTCGTTCCAATTCACATTCCAAGTAATATTCGGCATGCTAATTACATTGCCGGTTGCCAAATTGCATTATCTCTTATAGTTTCCGAGATATGGACTATCGATAATTTACACCTTAGGCTCTGCTTCTAACTTGGGCCCAAATTGTAAAATGGTCTTATCTATTGGCGATTTCGTTCCAATTCACATTCCAAGTAATATTCGGCATGCTAATTACATTGCCGGTTGCCAAATTGCATTATCTCTTATAGTTTCCGAGATATGGACTATCGATAATTTACACCTTAGGCTCTGCTTCTAACTTGGGCCCAAATTGTAAAATGGTCTTATCTATTGGCGATTTCGTTCCAATTCACATTCCAAGTAATATTCGGCATGCTAATTACATTGCCGGTTGCCAAATTGCATTATCTCTTATAGTTTCCGAGATATGGACTATCGATAATTTACACCTTAGGCTCTGCTTCTAACTTGGGCCCAAATTGTAAAATGGTCTTATCTATTGGCGATTTCGTTCCAATTCACATTCCAAGTAATATTCGGCATGCTAATTACATTGCCGGTTGCCAAATTGCATTATCTCTTATAGTTTCCGAGATATGGACTATCGATAATTTACACCTTAGGCTCTGCTTCTAACTTGGGCCCAAATTGTAAAATGGTCTTTTCTATTGGCGATTTCGTTCCAATTCACGTTCCAAGTAATATTCGGCATGCTAATTACATTGCCGGTTGCCAAATTGCATTATCTCTTATAGTTTCCGAGATATGGACTATCGATAATTTACACCTTAGGCTCTGCTTCTAACTTGGGCCCAAATTGTAAAATGGTCTTATCTATTGGCGATTTCGTCCCAATTCACATTCCAAGTGATATTCGGCATGCTAATTACATTGCCGGTTGCGAAATTGCATTATCTCTTATAGTTTCCGAGATATGGACTATCAATAATTTACACCTTAGGCTCTGCTTCTAACTTGGGCCCAAATTGTAAAATGGTCTTATCTATTGGCGATTTCGTTCCAATTCACATTCCAAGTAATATTCGGCATGCTAATTACATTGCCGGTTGCCAAATTGCATTATCTCTTATAGTTTCCGAGATATGGACTATCGATAATTTACACCTTAGGCTCTGCTTCTAACTTGGGCCCAAATTGTAAAATGGTCTTATCTATTGGCGATTTCGTTCCAATTCACATTCCAAGTAATATTCGGCATGCTAATTACATTGCCGGTTGCCAAATTGCATTATCTCTTATAGTTTCCGATATATAGACTATCGATAATTTACACCTTAGGCTCTGCTTCTAACTTGGGCCCAAATTGTAAAATGGTCTTATCTATTGGCGATTTCGTTCCAATTCACACTCCAAGTAATATTCGGCATGCTAATTACATTGCCGGTTGCGAAATTGCATTATCTCTTATAGTTTCCGAGATATGGACTATCGATAATTTACACCTTAGGCTCTGCTTCTAACTTGGGCCCAAATTGTAAAATGGTCTTATCTATTGGCGATTTCGTTCCAATTCACATTCCAAGTAATATTCGGCATGCTAATTACATTGCCGGTTGCCAAATTGCATTATCTCTTATAGTTTCCGAGATATAGACTATCGATAATTTACACCTTAGGCTCTGCTTCTAACTTGGGCCCAAATTGTAAAATGGTCTTATCTATTGGCGATTTCGTTCCAATTCACATTCCAAGTAATATTCGGCATGCTAATTACATTGCCGGTTGCGAAATTGCATTATCTCTTATAGTTTCCGAGATATGGACTATCGATAATTTACACCTTAGGCTCTGCTTCTAACTTGGGCCCAAATTGTAAAATGGTCTTATCTATTGGCGATTTCGTCCCAATTCACATTCCAAGTGATATTCGGCATGCTAATTACATTGCCGGTTGCGAAATTGCATTATCTCTTATAGTTTCCGAGATATGGACTATCAATAATTTACACCTTAGGCTCTGCTTCTAACTTGGGCCCAAATTGTAAAATGGTCTTATCTATTCTCGATTTCATTCCAATTCACATTCCAAGTAATATTCGGAATGCTAATTACATTGCCGGTTGCCAAATTGCATTATCTCTTATAGTTTCCGAGATATGGACTATCGATAATTTACACCTTAGGCTCTGCTTCTAACTTGGGCCCAAATTGTAAAATGGTCTTATCTATTGGCGATTTCGTTCCAATTCACACTCCAAGTAATATTCGGCATGCTAATTACATTGCCGGTTGCGAAATTGCATTATCTCTTATAGTTTCCGAGATATGGACTATCGATAATTTACACCTTAGGCTCTGCTTCTAACTTGGGCCCAAATTGTAAAATGGTCTTATCTATTGGCGATTTCGTTCCAATTCACATTCCAAGTAATATTCGGCATGCTAATTACATTGCCGGTTGCCAAATTGCATTATCTCTTATAGTTTCCGAGATATAGACTATCGATAATTTACACCTTAGGCTCTGCTTCTAACTTGGGCCCAAATTGTAAAATGGTCTTATCTATTGGCGATTTCGTTCCAATTCACATTCCAAGTAATATTCGGCATGCTAATTACATTGCCGGTTGCGAAATTGCATTATCTCTTATAGTTTCCGAGATATGGACTATCAATAATTTACACCTTAGGCTCTGCTTCTAACTTGGGCCCAAATTGTAAAATGGTCTTATCTATTGGCGATTTCATTCCAATTCACATTCCAAGTAATATTCGGCATGCTAATTACATTGCCGGTTGCCATATTGCATTATCTCTTATAGTTTCCGAGATATGGACTATCGATAATTTACACCTTAGGCTCTGCTTCTAACTTGGGCCCAAATTGTAAAATGGTCTTATCTATTGAAGATTTCGTTCCAATTCACATTCCAAGTAATATTCGGCATGCTAATTACATTGCCGGTTGCCAAATTGCATTATCTCTTATAGTTTCCGAGATATGGACTATCGATAATTTACACCTTAGGCTCTGCTTCTAACTTGGGCCCAAATTGTAAAATGGTCTTATCTATTGGCGATTTCGTTCCAATTCACGTTCCAAGTAATATTCGGCATGCTAATTACATTGCCGGTTGCCAAATTGCATTATCTCTTATAGTTTCCGAGATATGGACTATCGATAATTTACACCTTAGGCTCTGCTTCTAACTTGGGCCCAAATTGTAAAATGGTCTTATCTATTGGCGATTTCGTTCCAATTCACGTTCCAAGTAATATTCGGCATGCTAATTACATTGCCGGTTGCCAAATTGCATTATCTCTTATAGTTTCCGAGATATAGACTATCCATAATTTACACCTTAGGCTCTGCTTCTAACTTGGGCCCAAATTGTAAAATGGTCTTATCTATTGGCGATTTCGTTCCAATTCACATTCCAAGTAATATTCGGCATGCTAATTACATTGCCGGTTGCCAAATTGCATTATCTCTTATAGTTTCCGAGATATGGACTATCGATAATTTACACCTTAGGCTCTGCTTCTAACTTGGGCCCAAATTGTAAAATGGTCTTATCTATTGGCGATTTCGTTCCAATTCACATTCCAAGTAATATTCGGCATGCTAATTACATTGCCGGTTGCCAAATTGCATTATCTCTTATAGTTTCCGAGATATAGACTATCGATAATTTACACCTTAGGCTCTGCTTCTAACTTGGGCCCAAATTGTAAAATGGTCTTATCTATTGGCGATTTCGTTCCAATTCACATTCCAAGTAATATTCGGCATGCTGATTACATTGCCGGTTGCCAAATTGCATTATCTCTTATAGTTTCCGAGATATGGACTATCGATAATTTACACCTTAGGCTCTGCTTCTAACTTGGGCCCAAATTGTAAAATGGTCTTTATCTATTGGCGATTTAGTTGCAATTCACATTCCAAGTAATATTCGGCATGCTAATTACATTGCCGGTTGCCAAATTGCATTATCTCTTATAGTTTCCGAGATATAGACTATCCATAATTTACACCTTAGGCTCTGCTTCTAACTTGGGCCCAAATTGTAAAATGGTCTTATCTATTGGCGATTTCGTTCCAATTCACATTCCAAGTAATATTCGGCATGCTAATTACATTGCCGGTTGCCAAATTGCATTATCTCTTATAGTTTCCTAGATATGGACTATTGATAATTTACACCTTAGGCTCTGCTTCTAACTTGGGCCCAAATTGTAAAATGGTCTTATCTATTGGCGATTTCGTCCCAATTCACATTCCAAGTGATATTCGGCATGCTAATTACATTGCCGGTTGCGAAATTGCATTATCTCTTATAGTTTCCGAGATATGGACTATCAATAATTTACACCTTAGGCTCTGCTTCTAACTTGGGCCCAAATTGTAAAATGGTCTTATCTATTGGCGATTTCGTTCCAATTCACATTCCAAGTAATATTCGGCATGCTAATTACATTGCCGGTTGCCAAATTGCATTATCTCTTATAGTTTCCGAGATATGGACTATCGATTATTTACACCTTAGGCTCTGCTTCTAACTTGGGCCCAAATTGTAAAATGGTCTTATCTATTGGCGATTTCGTTCCAATTCACATTCCAAGTAATATTCGGCATGCTAATTACATTGCCGGTTGCCAAATTGCATTATCTCTTATAGTTTCCGAGATATGGACTATCGATAATTTACACCTTAGGCTCTGCTTCTAACTTGGGCCCAAATTGTAAAATGGTCTTATCTATTGGCGATTTCGTTCCAATTCACATTCCGAGTAATATTCGGCATGCTAATTACATTGCCGGTTGCCAAATTGCATTATCTCTTATAGTTTCCGAGATATAGACTATCGATAATTTACACCTTAGGCTCTGCTTCTAACTTGGGCCCAAATTGTAAAATGGTCTTATCTATTGGCGATTTCGTTCCAATTCACATTCCTAGTAATATTCGGCATGCTGATTACATTGCCGGTTGCCAAATTGCATTATCTCTTATAGTTTCCGAGATATGGACTATCGATAATTTACACCTTAGGCTCTGCTTCTAACTTGGGCCCAAATTGTAAAATGGTCTTATCTATTGGCGATTTAGTTGCAATTCACATTCCAAGTAATATTCGGCATGCTAATTACATTGCCGGTTGCCAAATTGCATTATCTCTTATAGTTTCCGAGATATGGACTATCGATAATTTACACCTTAGGCTCTGCTTCTAACTTGGGCCCAAATTGTAAAATGGTCTTATCTATTGGCGATTTCGTTCCAATTCACATTCCAAGTAATATTTGGCATGCTAATTACATTGCCGGTTGCCAAATTGCATTATCTCTTATAGTTTCCGAGATATGGACTATCGATAATTTACACCTTAGGCTCTGCTTCTAACTTGGGCCCAAATTGTAAAATGGTCTTATCTATTGGCGATTTCGTTCCAATTCACATTCCAAGTAATATTCGGCATGCTAATTACATTGCCGGTTGCCAAATTGCATTATCTCTTATAGTTTCCGAGATATGGACTATCGATAATTTACACCTTAGGCTCTGCTTCTAACTTGGGCCCAAATTGTAAAATGGTCTTATCTATTGGCGATTTCGTTCCAATTCACATTCCGAGTAATATTCGGCATGCTAATTACATTGCCGGTTGCCAAATTGCATTATCTCTTATAGTTTCCGAGATATAGACTATCGATAATTTACACCTTAGGCTCTGCTTCTAACTTGGGCCCAAATTGTAAAATGGTCTTATCTATTGGCGATTTCGTTCCAATTCACATTCCTAGTAATATTCGGCATGCTGATTACATTGCCGGTTGCCAAATTGCATTATCTCTTATAGTTTCCGAGATATGGACTATCGATAATTTACACCTTAGGCTCTGCTTCTAACTTGGGCCCAAATTGTAAAATGGTCTTATCTATTGGCGATTTCGTTCCAATTCACATTCCAAGTAATATTCGGCATGCTAATTACATTGCCGGTTGCCAAATTGCATTATCTCTTATAGTTTCCGAGATATAGACTATCGATAATTTACACCTTAGGCTCTGCTTCTAACTTGGGCCCAAATTGTAAAATGGTCTTATCTATTGGCGATTTCGTTCCAATTCACATTCCAAGTAATATTCGGCATGCTAATTACATTGCCGGTTGCCAAATTGCATTATCTCTTATAGTTTCCGAGATATAGACTATCGATAATTTACACCTTAGGCTCTGCTTCTAACTTGGGCCCAAATTGTAAAATGGTCTTATCTATTGGCGATTTCGTTCCAATTCACATTCCAAGTAATATTCGGCATGCTGATTACATTGCCGGTTGCCAAATTGCATTATCTCTTATAGTTTCCGAGATATGGACTATCGATAATTTACACCTTAGGCTCTGCTTCTAACTTGGGCCCAAATTGTAAAATGGTCTTTATCTATTGGCGATTTAGTTGCAATTCACATTCCAAGTAATATTCGGCATGCTAATTACATTGCCGGTTGCCAAATTGCATTATCTCTTATAGTTTCCGAGATATAGACTATCCATAATTTACACCTTAGGCTCTGCTTCTAACTTGGGCCCAAATTGTAAAATGGTCTTATCTATTGGCGATTTCGTTCCAATTCACATTCCAAGTAATATTCGGCATGCTAATTACATTGCCGGTTGCCAAATTGCATTATCTCTTATAGTTTCCTAGATATGGACTATTGATAATTTACACCTTAGGCTCTGCTTCTAACTTGGGCCCAAATTGTAAAATGGTCTTATCTATTGGCGATTTCGTCCCAATTCACATTCCAAGTGATATTCGGCATGCTAATTACATTGCCGGTTGCGAAATTGCATTATCTCTTATAGTTTCCGAGATATGGACTATCAATAATTTACACCTTAGGCTCTGCTTCTAACTTGGGCCCAAATTGTAAAATGGTCTTATCTATTGGCGATTTCGTTCCAATTCACATTCCAAGTAATATTCGGCATGCTAATTACATTGCCGGTTGCCAAATTGCATTATCTCTTATAGTTTCCGAGATATGGACTATCGATTATTTACACCTTAGGCTCTGCTTCTAACTTGGGCCCAAATTGTAAAATGGTCTTATCTATTGGCGATTTCGTTCCAATTCACATTCCAAGTAATATTCGGCATGCTAATTACATTGCCGGTTGCCAAATTGCATTATCTCTTATAGTTTCCGAGATATGGACTATCGATAATTTACACCTTAGGCTCTGCTTCTAACTTGGGCCCAAATTGTAAAATGGTCTTATCTATTGGCGATTTCGTTCCAATTCACATTCCGAGTAATATTCGGCATGCTAATTACATTGCCGGTTGCCAAATTGCATTATCTCTTATAGTTTCCGAGATATAGACTATCGATAATTTACACCTTAGGCTCTGCTTCTAACTTGGGCCCAAATTGTAAAATGGTCTTATCTATTGGCGATTTCGTTCCAATTCACATTCCTAGTAATATTCGGCATGCTGATTACATTGCCGGTTGCCAAATTGCATTATCTCTTATAGTTTCCGAGATATGGACTATCGATAATTTACACCTTAGGCTCTGCTTCTAACTTGGGCCCAAATTGTAAAATGGTCTTATCTATTGGCGATTTAGTTGCAATTCACATTCCAAGTAATATTCGGCATGCTAATTACATTGCCGGTTGCCAAATTGCATTATCTCTTATAGTTTCCGAGATATGGACTATCGATAATTTACACCTTAGGCTCTGCTTCTAACTTGGGCCCAAATTGTAAAATGGTCTTATCTATTGGCGATTTCGTTCCAATTCACATTCCAAGTAATATTTGGCATGCTAATTACATTGCCGGTTGCCAAATTGCATTATCTCTTATAGTTTCCGAGATATGGACTATCGATAATTTACACCTTAGGCTCTGCTTCTAACTTGGGCCCAAATTGTAAAATGGTCTTATCTATTGGCGATTTCGTTCCAATTCACATTCCAAGTAATATTCGGCATGCTAATTACATTGCCGGTTGCCAAATTGCATTATCTCTTATAGTTTCCGAGATATGGACTATCGATAATTTACACCTTAGGCTCTGCTTCTAACTTGGGCCCAAATTGTAAAATGGTCTTATCTATTGGCGATTTCGTTCCAATTCACATTCCGAGTAATATTCGGCATGCTAATTACATTGCCGGTTGCCAAATTGCATTATCTCTTATAGTTTCCGAGATATAGACTATCGATAATTTACACCTTAGGCTCTGCTTCTAACTTGGGCCCAAATTGTAAAATGGTCTTATCTATTGGCGATTTCGTTCCAATTCACATTCCTAGTAATATTCGGCATGCTGATTACATTGCCGGTTGCCAAATTGCATTATCTCTTATAGTTTCCGAGATATGGACTATCGATAATTTACACCTTAGGCTCTGCTTCTAACTTGGGCCCAAATTGTAAAATGGTCTTATCTATTGGCGATTTAGTTGCAATTCACATTCCAAGTAATATTCGGCATGCTAATTACATTGCCGGTTGCCAAATTGCATTATCTCTTATAGTTTCCGAGATATGGACTATCGATAATTTACACCTTAGGCTCTGCTTCTAACTTGGGCCCAAATTGTAAAATGGTCTTATCTATTGGCGATTTCGTTCCAATTCACATTCCAAGTAATATTCGGCATGCTAATTACATTGCCGGTTGCCAAATTGCATTATCTCTTATAGTTTCCGAGATATGGACTATCGATAATTTACACCTTAGGCTCTGCTTCTAACTTGGGCCCAAATTGTAAAATGGTCTTATCTATTGGCGATTTCGTTCCAATTCACGTTCCAAGTAATATTCGGCATGCTAATTACATTGCCGGTTGCCAAATTGCATTATCTCTTATAGTTTCCGAGATATGGACTATCGATAATTTACACCTTAGGCTCTGCTTCTAACTTGGGCCCAAATTGTAAAATGATCTTATCTATTGGCGATTTCGTTCCAATTCACGTTCCAAGTAATATTCGGCATGCTAATTACATTGCCGGTTGCCAAATTGCATTATCTCTTATAGTTTCCGAGATATAGACTATCCATAATTTACACCTTAGGCTCTGCTTCTAACTTGGGCCCAAATTGTAAAATGGTCTTATCTATTGGCGATTTCGTTCCAATTCACATTCCAAGTAATATTCGGCATGCTAATTACATTGCCGGTTGCCAAATTGCATTATCTCTTATAGTTTCCGAGATATGGACTATCGATAATTTACACCTTAGGCTCTGCTTCTAACTTGGGCCCAAATTGTAAAATGGTCTTATCTATTGGCGATTTCGTTCCAATTCACATTCCAAGTAATATTCGGCATGCTAATTACATTGCCGGTTGCCAAATTGCATTATCTCTTATAGTTTCCGAGATATAGACTATCGATAATTTACACCTTAGGCTCTGCTTCTAACTTGGGCCCAAATTGTAAAATGGTCTTATCTATTGGCGATTTCGTTCCAATTCACATTCCAAGTAATATTCGGCATGCTGATTACATTGCCGGTTGCCAAATTGCATTATCTCTTATAGTTTCCGAGATATGGACTATCGATAATTTACACCTTAGGCTCTGCTTCTAACTTGGGCCCAAATTGTAAAATGGTCTTTATCTATTGGCGATTTAGTTGCAATTCACATTCCAAGTAATATTCGGCATGCTAATTACATTGCCGGTTGCCAAATTGCATTATCTCTTATAGTTTCCGAGATATAGACTATCCATAATTTACACCTTAGGCTCTGCTTCTAACTTGGGCCCAAATTGTAAAATGGTCTTATCTATTGGCGATTTCGTTCCAATTCACATTCCAAGTAATATTCGGCATGCTAATTACATTGCCGGTTGCCAAATTGCATTATCTCTTATAGTTTCCTAGATATGGACTATTGATAATTTACACCTTAGGCTCTGCTTCTAACTTGGGCCCAAATTGTAAAATGGTCTTATCTATTGGCGATTTCGTCCCAATTCACATTCCAAGTGATATTCGGCATGCTAATTACATTGCCGGTTGCGAAATTGCATTATCTCTTATAGTTTCCGAGATATGGACTATCAATAATTTACACCTTAGGCTCTGCTTCTAACTTGGGCCCAAATTGTAAAATGGTCTTATCTATTGGCGATTTCGTTCCAATTCACATTCCAAGTAATATTCGGCATGCTAATTACATTGCCGGTTGCCAAATTGCATTATCTCTTATAGTTTCCGAGATATGGACTATCGATAATTTACACCTTAGGCTCTGCTTCTAACTTGGGCCCAAATTGTAAAATGGTCTTATCTATTGGCGATTTCGTTCCAATTCACATTCCAAGTAATATTCGGCATGCTAATTACATTGCCGGTTGCCAAATTGCATTATCTCTTATAGTTTCCGAGATATGGACTATCGATAATTTACACCTTAGGCTCTGCTTCTAACTTGGGCCCAAATTGTAAAATGGTCTTATCTATTGGCGATTTCGTTCCAATTCACATTCCGAGTAATATTCGGCATGCTAATTACATTGCCGGTTGCCAAATTGCATTATCTCTTATAGTTTCCGAGATATAGACTATCGATAATTTACACCTTAGGCTCTGCTTCTAACTTGGGCCCAAATTGTAAAATGGTCTTATCTATTGGCGATTTCGTTCCAATTCACATTCCTAGTAATATTCGGCATGCTGATTACATTGCCGGTTGCCAAATTGCATTATCTCTTATAGTTTCCGAGATATGGACTATCGATAATTTACACCTTAGGCTCTGCTTCTAACTTGGGCCCAAATTGTAAAATGGTCTTATCTATTGGCGATTTAGTTGCAATTCACATTCCAAGTAATATTCGGCATGCTAATTACATTGCCGGTTGCCAAATTGCATTATCTCTTATAGTTTCCGAGATATGGACTATCGATAATTTACACCTTAGGCTCTGCTTCTAACTTGGGCCCAAATTGTAAAATGGTCTTATCTATTGGCGATTTCGTTCCAATTCACATTCCAAGTAATATTTGGCATGCTAATTACATTGCCGGTTGCCAAATTGCATTATCTCTTATAGTTTCCGAGATATGGACTATCGATAATTTACACCTTAGGCTCTGCTTCTAACTTGGGCCTAAATTGTAAAATGGTCTTATCTATTGGCTATTTCGTTCCAATTCACATTCCAAGTAATATTCGGCATGCTAATTACATTGCCGGTTGCCAAATTGCATTATCTCTTATAGTTTCCGAGATATGGACTATCGATTATTTACACCTTAGGCTCTGCTTCTAACTTGGGCCCAAATTGTAAAATGGTCTTATCTATTGGCGATTTCGTTCCAATTCACACTCCAAGTAATATTCGGCATGCTAATTACATTGCCGGTTGCGAAATTGCATTATCTCTTATAGTTTCCGAGATATGGACTATCGATAATTTACACCTTAGGCTCTGCTTCTAACTTGGGCCCAAATTGTAAAATGGTCTTATCTATTGGCGATTTCGTTCCAATTCACATTCCAAGTAATATTCGGCATGCTAATTACATTGCCGGTTGCCAAATTGCATTATCTCTTATAGTTTCCGAGATATAGACTATCGATAATTTACACCTTAGGCTCTGCTTCTAACTTGGGCCCAAATTGTTAAATGGTCTTATCTATTGGCGATTTCGTTCCAATTCACATTCCAAGTAATATTCGGCATGCTAATTACATTGCCGGTTGCCAAATTGCATTATCTCTTATAGTTTCCGAGATATGGACTATCGATAATTTACACCTTAGGCTCTGCTTCTAACTTGGGCCCAAATTGTAAAATGGTCTTATCTATTGGCGATTTCGTCCCAATTCACATTCCAAGTGATATTCGGCATGCTAATTACTTGCCGGTTGCGAAATTGCATTATCTCTTATAGTTTCCGAGATATGGACTATCAATAATTTACACCTTAGGCTCTGCTTCTAACTTGGGCCCAAATTGTAAAATGGTCTTATCTATTGGCGATTTCATTCCAATTCACATTCCAAGTAATATTCGGCATGCTAATTACATTGCCGGTTGCCAAATTGCATTATCTCTTATAGTTTCCGAGATATGGACTATCGATAATTTACACCTTAGGCTCTGCTTCTAACTTGGGCCCAAATTGTAAAATGGTCTTATCTATTGGCGATTTCGTTCCAATTCACACTCCAAGTAATATTCGGCATGCTAATTACATTGCCGGTTGCGAAATTGCATTATCTCTTATAGTTTCCGAGATATGGACTATCGATAATTTACACCTTAGGCTCTGCTTCTAACTTGGGCCCAAATTGTAAAATGGTCTTATCTATTGGCGATTTCGTTCCAATTCACATTCCAAGTAATATTCGGCATGCTAATTATATTGCCGGTTGCCAAATTGCATTATCTCTTATAGTTTCCGAGATATAGACTATCGATAATTTACACCTTAGGCTCTGCTTCTAACTTGGGCCCAAATTGTAAAATGGTCTTATCTATTGGCGATTTCGTTCCAATTCACATTCCAAGTAATATTCGGCATGCTAATTACATTGCCGGTTGCCAAATTGCATTATCTCTTATAGTTTCCGAGATATGGACTATCGATAATTTACACCTTAGGCTCTGCTTCTAACTTGGGCCCAAATTGTAAAATGGTCTTATCTATTGGCGATTTCGTTCCAATTCACATTCCTAGTAATATTCGGCATGCTGATTACATTGCCGGTTGCCAAATTGCATTATCTCTTATAGTTTCCGAGATATGGACTATCGATAATTTACACCTTAGGCTCTGCTTCTAACTTGGGCCCAAATTGTAAAATGGTCTTATCTATTGGCGATTTAGTTGCAATTCACATTCCAAGTAATATTCGGCATGCTAATTACATTGCCGGTTGCCAAATTGCATTATCTCTTATAGTTTCCGAGATATGGACTATCGATAATTTACACCTTAGGCTCTGCTTCTAACTTGGGCCCAAATTGTAAAATGGTCTTATCTATTGGCGATTTCGTTCCAATTCACATTCCAAGTAATATTTGGCATGCTAATTACATTGCCGGTTGCCAAATTGCATTATCTCTTATAGTTTCCGAGATATGGACTATCGATAATTTACACCTTAGGCTCTGCTTCTAACTTGGGCCTAAATTGTAAAATGGTCTTATCTATTGGCTATTTCGTTCCAATTCACATTACAAGTAATATTCGGCATGCTAATTACATTGCCGGTTGCCAAATTGCATTATCTCTTATAGTTTCCGAGATATGGACTATCGATTATTTACACCTTAGGCTCTGCTTCTAACTTGGGCCCAAATTGTAAAATGGTCTTATCTATTGGCGATTTCGTTCCAATTCACACTCCAAGTAATATTCGGCATGCTAATTACATTGCCGGTTGCGAAATTGCATTATCTCTTATAGTTTCCGAGATATGGACTATCGATAATTTACACCTTAGGCTCTGCTTCTAACTTGGGCCCAAATTGTAAAATGGTCTTATCTATTGGCGATTTCGTTCCAATTCACATTCCAAGTAATATTCGGCATGCTAATTACATTGCCGGTTGCCAAATTGCATTATCTCTTATAGTTTCCGAGATATAGACTATCGATAATTTACACCTTAGGCTCTGCTTCTAACTTGGGCCCAAATTGTTAAATGGTCTTATCTATTGGCGATTTCGTTCCAATTCACATTCCAAGTAATATTCGGCATGCTAATTACATTGCCGGTTGCCAAATTGCATTATCTCTTATAGTTTCCGAGATATGGACTATCGATAATTTACACCTTAGGCTCTGCTTCTAACTTGGGCCCAAATTGTAAAATGGTCTTATCTATTGGCGATTTCGTCCCAATTCACATTCCAAGTGATATTCGGCATGCTAATTACTTGCCGGTTGCGAAATTGCATTATCTCTTATAGTTTCCGAGATATGGACTATCAATAATTTACACCTTAGGCTCTGCTTCTAACTTGGGCCCAAATTGTAAAATGGTCTTATCTATTGGCGATTTCATTCCAATTCACATTCCAAGTAATATTCGGCATGCTAATTACATTGCCGGTTGCCAAATTGCATTATCTCTTATAGTTTCCGAGATATGGACTATCGATAATTTACACCTTAGGCTCTGCTTCTAACTTGGGCCCAAATTGTAAAATGGTCTTATCTATTGGCGATTTCGTTCCAATTCACACTCCAAGTAATATTCGGCATGCTAATTACATTGCCGGTTGCGAAATTGCATTATCTCTTATAGTTTCCGAGATATGGACTATCGATAATTTACACCTTAGGCTCTGCTTCTAACTTGGGCCCAAATTTTAAAATGGTCTTATCTATTGGCGATTTCGTTCCAATTCACATTCCAAGTAATATTCGGCATGCTAATTACATAGCCGGTTGCCATATTGCATTATCTCTTATAGTTTCCGAGATATGGACTATCGATAATTTACACCTTAGGCTCTGCTTCTAACTTGGGCCCAAATTGTAAAATGGTCTTATCTATTGAAGATTTCGTTCCAATTCACATTCCAAGTAATATTCGGCATGCTAATTACATTGCCGGTTGCCAAATTGCATTATCTCTTATAGTTTCCGAGATATGGACTATCGATAATTTACACCTTAGGCTCTGCTTCTAACTTGGGCCCAAATTGTAAAATGGTCTTATCTATTGGCGATTTCGTTCCAATTCACGTTCCAAGTAATATTCGGCATGCTAATTACATTGCCGGTTGCCAAATTGCATTATCTCTTATAGTTTCCGAGATATGGACTATCGATAATTTACACCTTAGGCTCTGCTTCTAACTTGGGCCCAAATTGTAAAATGGTCTTATCTATTGGCGATATCGTTCCAATTCACATTCCAAGTAATATTCGGCATGCTAATTACATTGCCGGTTGCCAAATTGCATTATCTCTTATAGTTTCCGAGATATGGACTATCGATAATTTACACCTTAGGCTCTGCTTCTAACTTGGGCCCAAATTGTAAAATGGTCTTATCTATTGGCGATTTCGTTCCAATTCACATTCCAAGTAATATTCGGCATGCTAATTACATTGCCGGTTGCCAAATTGCATTATCTCTTATAGTTTCCGAGATATAGACTATCGATAATTTACACCTTAGGCTCTGCTTCTAACTTGGGCCCAAATTGTAAAATGGTCTTATCTATTGGCGATTTCGTTCCAATTCACTTTCCAAGTAATATTCGGCATGCTGATTACATTGCCGGTTGCCAAATTGCATTATCTCTTATAGTTTCCGAGATATGGACTATCGATAATTTACACCTTAGGCTCTGCTTCTAACTTGGGCCCAAATTGTAAAATGGTCTTTATCTATTGGCGATTTAGTTGCAATTCACATTCCAAGTAATATTCGGCATGCTAATTACATTGCCGGTTGCCAAATTGCATTATCTCTTATAGTTTCCGAGATATAGACTATCCATAATTTACACCTTAGGCTCTGCTTCTAACTTGGGCCCAAATTGTAAAATGGTCTTATCTATTGGCGATTTCGTTCCAATTCACATTCCAAGTAATATTCGGCATGCTAATTACATTGCCGGTTGCCAAATTGCATTATCTCTTATAGTTTCCTAGATATGGACTATTGATAATTTACACCTTAGGCTCTGCTTCTAACTTGGGCCCAAATTGTAAAATGGTCTTATCTATTGGCGATTTCGTCCCAATTCACATTCCAAGTGATATTCGGCATGCTAATTACATTGCCGGTTGCGAAATTGCATTATCTCTTATAGTTTCCGAGATATGGACTATCAATAATTTACACCTTAGGCTCTGCTTCTAACTTGGGCCCAAATTGTAAAATGGTCTTATCTATTGGCGATTTCGTTCCAATTCACATTCCAAGTAATATTCGGCATGCTAATTACATTGCCGGTTGCCAAATTGCATTATCTCTTATAGTTTCCGAGATATGGACTATCGATAATTTACACCTTAGGCTCTGCTTCTAACTTGGGCCCAAATTGTAAAATGGTCTTATCTATTGGCGATTTCGTTCCAATTCACATTCCAAGTAATATTCGGCATGCTAATTACATTGCCGGTTGCCAAATTGCATTATCTCTTATAGTTTCCGAGATATGGACTATCGATAATTTACACCTTAGGCTCTGCTTCTAACTTGGGCCCAAATTGTAAAATGGTCTTATCTATTGGCGATTTCGTTCCAATTCACATTCCGAGTAATATTCGGCATGCTAATTACATTGCCGGTTGCCAAATTGCATTATCTCTTATAGTTTCCGAGATATGGACTATCGATAATTTACACCTTAGGCTCTGCTTCTAACTTGGGCCCAAATTGTAAAATGGTCTTATCTATTGGCGATTTAGTTGCAATTCACATTCCAAGTAATATTCGGCATGCTAATTACATTGCCGGTTGCCAAATTGCATTATCTCTTATAGTTTCCGAGATATGGACTATCGATAATTTACACCTTAGGCTCTGCTTCTAACTTGGGCCCAAATTGTAAAATGGTCTTATCTATTGGCGATTTCGTTCCAATTCACATTCCAAGTAATATTTGGCATGCTAATTACATTGCCGGTTGCCAAATTGCATTATCTCTTATAGTTTCCGAGATATGGACTATCGATAATTTACACCTTAGGCTCTGCTTCTAACTTGGGCCTAAATTGTAAAATGGTCTTATCTATTGGCTATTTCGTTCCAATTCACATTACAAGTAATATTCGGCATGCTAATTACATTGCCGGTTGCCAAATTGCATTATCTCTTATAGTTTCCGAGATATGGACTATCGATTATTTACACCTTAGGCTCTGCTTCTAACTTGGGCCCAAATTGTAAAATGGTCTTATCTATTGGCGATTTCGTTCCAATTCACACTCCAAGTAATATTCGGCATGCTAATTACATTGCCGGTTGCGAAATTGCATTATCTCTTATAGTTTCCAAGATATGGACTATCGATAATTTACACCTTAGGCTCTGCTTCTAACTTGGGCCCAAATTGTAAAATGGTCTTATCTATTGGCGATTTCGTTCCAATTCACATTCCAAGTAATATTCGGCATGCTAATTACATTGCCGGTTGCCAAATTGCATTATCTCTTATAGTTTCCGAGATATAGACTATCGATAATTTACACCTTAGGCTCTGCTTCTAACTTGGGCCCAAATTGTTAAATGGTCTTATCTATTGGCGATTTCGTTCCAATTCACATTCCAAGTAATATTCGGCATGCTAATTACATTGCCGGTTGCCAAATTGCATTATCTCTTATAGTTTCCGAGATATGGACTATCGATAATTTACACCTTAGGCTCTGCTTCTAACTTGGGCCCAAATTGTAAAATGGTCTTATCTATTGGCGATTTCGTCCCAATTCACATTCCAAGTGATATTCGGCATGCTAATTACTTGCCGGTTGCGAAATTGCATTATCTCTTATAGTTTCCGAGATATGGACTATCAATAATTTACACCTTAGGCTCTGCTTCTAACTTGGGCCCAAATTGTAAAATGGTCTTATCTATTGGCGATTTCATTCCAATTCACATTCCAAGTAATATTCGGCATGCTAATTACATTGCCGGTTGCCAAATTGCATTATCTCTTATAGTTTCCGAGATATGGACTATCGATAATTTACACCTTAGGCTCTGCTTCTAACTTGGGCCCAAATTGTAAAATGGTCTTATCTATTGGCGATTTCGTTCCAATTCACACTCCAAGTAATATTCGGCATGCTAATTACATTGCCGGTTGCGAAATTGCATTATCTCTTATAGTTTCCGAGATATGGACTATCGATAATTTACACCTTAGGCTCTGCTTCTAACTTGGGCCCAAATTTTAAAATGGTCTTATCTATTGGCGATTTCGTTCCAATTCACATTCCAAGTAATATTCGGCATGCTAATTACATAGCCGGTTGCCATATTGCATTATCTCTTATAGTTTCCGAGATATGGACTATCGATAATTTACACCTTAGGCTCTGCTTCTAACTTGGGCCCAAATTGTAAAATGGTCTTATCTATTGAAGATTTCGTTCCAATTCACATTCCAAGTAATATTCGGCATGCTAATTACATTGCCGGTTGCCAAATTGCATTATCTCTTATAGTTTCCGAGATATGGACTATCGATAATTTACACCTTAGGCTCTGCTTCTAACTTGGGCCCAAATTGTAAAATGGTCTTATCTATTGGCGATTTCGTTCCAATTCACGTTCCAAGTAATATTCGGCATGCTAATTACATTGCCGGTTGCCAAATTGCATTATCTCTTATAGTTTCCGAGATATGGACTATCGATAATTTACACCTTAGGCTCTGCTTCTAACTTGGGCCCAAATTGTAAAATGGTCTTATCTATTGGCGATATCGTTCCAATTCACATTCCAAGTAATATTCGGCATGCTAATTACATTGCCGGTTGCCAAATTGCATTATCTCTTATAGTTTCCGAGATATGGACTATCGATAATTTACACCTTAGGCTCTGCTTCTAACTTGGGCCCAAATTGTAAAATGGTCTTATCTATTGGCGATTTCGTTCCAATTCACATTCCAAGTAATATTCGGCATGCTAATTACATTGCCGGTTGCCAAATTGCATTATCTCTTATAGTTTCCGAGATATAGACTATCGATAATTTACACCTTAGGCTCTGCTTCTAACTTGGGCCCAAATTGTAAAATGGTCTTATCTATTGGCGATTTCGTTCCAATTCACTTTCCAAGTAATATTCGGCATGCTGATTACATTGCCGGTTGCCAAATTGCATTATCTCTTATAGTTTCCGAGATATGGACTATCGATAATTTACACCTTAGGCTCTGCTTCTAACTTGGGCCCAAATTGTAAAATGGTCTTTATCTATTGGCGATTTAGTTGCAATTCACATTCCAAGTAATATTCGGCATGCTAATTACATTGCCGGTTGCCAAATTGCATTATCTCTTATAGTTTCCGAGATATAGACTATCCATAATTTACACCTTAGGCTCTGCTTCTAACTTGGGCCCAAATTGTAAAATGGTCTTATCTATTGGCGATTTCGTTCCAATTCACATTCCAAGTAATATTCGGCATGCTAATTACATTGCCGGTTGCCAAATTGCATTATCTCTTATAGTTTCCTAGATATGGACTATTGATAATTTACACCTTAGGCTCTGCTTCTAACTTGGGCCCAAATTGTAAAATGGTCTTATCTATTGGCGATTTCGTCCCAATTCACATTCCAAGTGATATTCGGCATGCTAATTACATTGCCGGTTGCGAAATTGCATTATCTCTTATAGTTTCCGAGATATGGACTATCAATAATTTACACCTTAGGCTCTGCTTCTAACTTGGGCCCAAATTGTAAAATGGTCTTATCTATTGGCGATTTCGTTCCAATTCACATTCCAAGTAATATTCGGCATGCTAATTACATTGCCGGTTGCCAAATTGCATTATCTCTTATAGTTTCCGAGATATGGACTATCGATAATTTACACCTTAGGCTCTGCTTCTAACTTGGGCCCAAATTGTAAAATGGTCTTATCTATTGGCGATTTCGTTCCAATTCACATTCCAAGTAATATTCGGCATGCTAATTACATTGCCGGTTGCCAAATTGCATTATCTCTTATAGTTTCCGAGATATGGACTATCGATAATTTACACCTTAGGCTCTGCTTCTAACTTGGGCCCAAATTGTAAAATGGTCTTATCTATTGGCGATTTCGTTCCAATTCACATTCCGAGTAATATTCGGCATGCTAATTACATTGCCGGTTGCCAAATTGCATTATCTCTTATAGTTTCCGAGATATAGACTATCGATAATTTACACCTTAGGCTCTGCTTCTAACTTGGGCCCAAATTGTAAAATGGTCTTATCTATTGGCGATTTCGTTCCAATTCACATTCCTAGTAATATTCGGCATGCTGATTACATTGCCGGTTGCCAAATTGCATTATCTCTTATAGTTTCCGAGATATGGACTATCGATAATTTACACCTTAGGCTCTGCTTCTAACTTGGGCCCAAATTGTAAAATGGTCTTATCTATTGGCGATTTAGTTGCAATTCACATTCCAAGTAATATTCGGCATGCTAATTACATTGCCGGTTGCCAAATTGCATTATCTCTTATAGTTTCCGAGATATGGACTATCGATAATTTACACCTTAGGCTCTGCTTCTAACTTGGGCCCAAATTGTAAAATGGTCTTATCTATTGGCGATTTCGTTCCAATTCACATTCCAAGTAATATTTGGCATGCTAATTACATTGCCGGTTGCCAAATTGCATTATCTCTTATAGTTTCCGAGATATGGACTATCGATAATTTACACCTTAGGATCTGCTTCTAACTTGGGCCTAAATTGTAAAATGGTCTTATCTATTGGCTATTTCGTTCCAATTCACATTCCAAGTAATATTCGGCATGCTAATTACATTGCCGGTTGCCAAATTGCATTATCTCTTATAGTTTCCGAGATATGGACTATCGATTATTTACACCTTAGGCTCTGCTTCTAACTTGGGCCCAAATTGTAAAATGGTCTTATCTATTGGCGATTTCGTTCCAATTCACACTCCAAGTAATATTCGGCGTGCTAATTACATTGCCGGTTGCGAAATTGCATTATCTCTTATAGTTTCCGAGATATGGACTATCGATAATTTACACCTTAGGCTCTGCTTCTAACTTGGGCCCAAATTGTAAAATGGTCTTATCTATTGGCGATTTCGTTCCAATTCACATTCCAAGTAATATTCGGCATGCTAATTACATTGCCGGTTGCCAAATTGCATTATCTCTTATAGTTTCCGAGATATAGACTATCGATAATTTACACCTTAGGCTCTGCTTCTAACTTGGGCCCAAATTGTTAAATGGTCTTATCTATTGGCGATTTCGTTCCAATTCACATTCCAAGTAATATTCGGCATGCTAATTACATTGCCGGTTGCCAAATTGCATTATCTCTTATAGTTTCCGAGATATGGACTATCGATAATTTACACCTTAGGCTCTGCTTCTAACTTGGGCCCAAATTGTAAAATGGTCTTATCTATTGGCGATTTCGTCCCAATTCACATTCCAAGTGATATTCGGCATGCTAATTACTTGCCGGTTGCGAAATTGCATTATCTCTTATAGTTTCCGAGATATGGACTATCAATAATTTACACCTTAGGCTCTGCTTCTAACTTGGGCCCAAATTGTAAAATGGTCTTATCTATTGGCGATTTCATTCCAATTCACATTCCAAGTAATATTCGGCATGCTAATTACATTGCCGTTTGCCAAATTGCATTATCTCTTATAGTTTCCGAGATATGGACTATCGATAATTTACACCTTAGGCTCTGCTTCTAACTTGGGCCCAAATTGTAAAATGGTCTTATCTATTGGCGATTTCGTTCCAATTCACACTCCAAGTAATATTCGGCATGCTAATTACATTGCCGGTTGCGAAATTGCATTATCTCTTATAGTTTCCGAGATATGGACTATCGATAATTTACACCTTAGGCTCTGCTTCTAACTTGGGCCCAAATTGTAAAATGGTCTTATCTATTGGCGATTTCGTTCCAATTCACATTCCAAGTAATATTCGGCATGCTAATTACATTGCCGGTTGCCAAATTGCATTATCTCTTATAGTTTCCGAGATATAGACTATCGATAATTTACACCTTAGGCTCTGCTTCTAACTTGGGCCCAAATTGTAAAATGGTCTTATCTATTGGCGATTTCGTTCCAATTCACATTCCAAGTAATATTCGGCATGCTAATTACATTGCCGGTTGCCAAATTGCATTATCTCTTATAGTTTCCGAGATATGGACTATCGATAATTTACACCTTAGGCTCTGCTTCTAACTTGGGCCCAAATTGTAAAATGGTCTTATCTATTGGCGATTTCGTTCCAATTCACATTCCTAGTAATATTCGGCATGCTGATTACATTGCCGGTTGCCAAATTGCATTATCTCTTATAGTTTCCGAGATATGGACTATCGATAATTTACACCTTAGGCTCTGCTTCTAACTTGGGCCCAAATTGTAAAATGGTCTTATCTATTGGCGATTTAGTTGCAATTCACATTCCAAGTAATATTCGGCATGCTAATTACATTGCCGGTTGCCAAATTGCATTATCTCTTATAGTTTCCGAGATATGGACTATCGATAATTTACACCTTAGGCTCTGCTTCTAACTTGGGCCCAAATTGTAAAATGGTCTTATCTATTGGCGATTTCGTTCCAATTCACATTCCAAGTAATATTTGGCATGCTAATTACATTGCCGGTTGCCAAATTGCATTATCTCTTATAGTTTCCGAGATATGGACTATCGATAATTTACACCTTAGGCTCTGCTTCTAACTTGGGCCTAAATTGTAAAATGGTCTTATCTATTGGCTATTTCGTTCCAATTCACATTCCAAGTAATATTCGGCATGCTAATTACATTGCCGGTTGCCAAATTGCATTATCTCTTATAGTTTCCGAGATATGGACTATCGATTATTTACACCTTAGGCTCTGCTTCTAACTTGGGCCCAAATTGTAAAATGGTCTTATCTATTGGCGATTTCGTTCCAATTCACACTCCAAGTAATATTCGGCATGCTAATTACATTGCCGGTTGCGAAATTGCATTATCTCTTATAGTTTCCGAGATATGGACTATCGATAATTTACACCTTAGGCTCTGCTTCTAACTTGGGCCCAAATTGTAAAATGGTCTTATCTATTGGCGATTTCGTTCCAATTCACATTCCAAGTAATATTCGGCATGCTAATTACATTGCCGGTTGCCAAATTGCATTATCTCTTATAGTTTCCGAGATATAGACTATCGATAATTTACACCTTAGGCTCTGCTTCTAACTTGGGCCCAAATTGTTAAATGGTCTTATCTATTGGCGATTTCGTTCCAATTCACATTCCAAGTAATATTCGGCATGCTAATTACATTGCCGGTTGCCAAATTGCATTATCTCTTATAGTTTCCGAGATATGGACTATCGATAATTTACACCTTAGGCTCTGCTTCTAACTTGGGCCCAAATTGTAAAATGGTCTTATCTATTGGCGATTTCGTCCCAATTCACATTCCAAGTGATATTCGGCATGCTAATTACTTGCCGGTTGCGAAATTGCATTATCTCTTATAGTTTCCGAGATATGGACTATCAATAATTTACACCTTAGGCTCTGCTTCTAACTTGGGCCCAAATTGTAAAATGGTCTTATCTATTGGCGATTTCATTCCAATTCACATTCCAAGTAATATTCGGCATGCTAATTACATTGCCGGTTGCCAAATTGCATTATCTCTTATAGTTTCCGAGATATGGACTATCGATAATTTACACCTTAGGCTCTGCTTCTAACTTGGGCCCAAATTGTAAAATGGTCTTATCTATTGGCGATTTCGTTCCAATTCACACTCCAAGTAATATTCGGCATGCTAATTACATTGCCGGTTGCGAAATTGCATTATCTCTTATAGTTTCCGAGATATGGACTATCGATAATTTACACCTTAGGCTCTGCTTCTAACTTGGGCCCAAATTTTAAAATGGTCTTATCTATTGGCGATTTCGTTCCAATTCACATTCCAAGTAATATTCGGCATGCTAATTACATTGCCGGTTGCCAAATTGCATTATCTCTTATAGTTTCCGAGATATAGACTATCGATAATTTACACCTTAGGCTCTGCTTCTAACTTGGGCCCAAATTGTAAAATGGTCTTATCTATTGGCGATTTCGTTCCAATTCACATTCCAAGTAATATTCGGCATGCTAATTACATTGCCGGTTGCCAAATTGCATTATCTCTTATAGTTTCCGAGATATAGGCTATCGATAATTTACACCTTAGGCTCTGCTTCTAACTTGGGCCCAAATTGTTAAATGGTCTTATCTATTGGCGATTTCGTTCCAATTCACATTCCAAGTAATATTCGGCATGCTAATTACATTGCCGGTTGCCAAATTGCATTATCTCTTATAGTTTCCGAGATATGGACTATCGATAATTTACACCTTAGGCTCTGCTTCTAACTTGGGCCCAAATTGTAAAATGGTCTTATCTATTGGCGATTTCGTCCCAATTCACATTCCAAGTGATATTCGGCATGCTAATTACTTGCCGGTTGCGAAATTGCATTATCTCTTATAGTTTCCGAGATATGGACTATCAATAATTTACAACTTAGGCTCTGCTTCTAACTTGGGCCCAAATTGTAAAATGGTCTTATCTATTGGCGATTTCATTCCAATTCACATTCCAAGTAATATTCGGCATGCTAATTACATTGCCGGTTGCCAAATTGCATTATCTCTTATAGTTTCCGAGATATGGACTATCGATAATTTACACCTTAGGCTCTGCTTCTAACCTGGGCCCAAATTGTAAAATGGTCTTATCTATTGGCGATTTCGTTCCAATTCACACTCCAAGTAATATTCGGCATGCTAATTACATTGCCGGTTGCGAAATTGCATTATCTCTTATAGTTTCCGAGATATGGACTATCGATAATTTACACCTTAGGCTCTGCTTCTAACTTGGGCCCAAATTGTAAAATGGTCTTATCTATTGGCGATTTCGTTCCAATTCACATTCCAAGTAATATTCGGCATGCTAATTACATTGCCGGTTGCCAAATTGCATTATCTCTTATAGTTTCCGAGATATAGACTATCGATAATTTACACCTTAGGCTCTGCTTCTAACTTGGGCCCAAATTGTAAAATGGTCTTATCTATTGGCGATTTCGTTCCAATTCACATTCCAAGTAATATTCGGCATGCTAATTACATTGCCGGTTGCCAAATTGCATTATCTCTTATAGTTTCCGAGATATGGACTATCGATAATTTACACCTTAGGCTCTGCTTCTAACTTGGGCCCAAATTGTAAAATGGTCTTATCTATTGGCGATTTCGTCCCAATTCACATTCCAAGTGATATTCGGCATGCTAATTACATTGCCGGTTGCGAAATTGCATTATCTCTTATAGTTTCCGAGATATGGACTATCAATAATTTACACCTTAGGCTCTGCTTCTAACTTCGGCCCAAATTGTAAAATGGTCTTATCTATTGGCGATTTCGTCCCAATTCACATTCCAAGTGATATTCGGCATGCTAATTACATTGCCGGTTGCGAAATTGCATTATCTCTTATAGTTTCCGAGATATGGATTATCGATAATTTACACCTTAGGCTCTGCTTCTAACTTGGGCCCAAATTCTAAAATGGTCTTATCTATTGGCGATTTCGTCCCAATTCACATTCCAAGTGATATTCGGCATGCTAATTACATTGCCGGTTGCGAAATTGCATTATCCCTTATAGTTTCCGAGATATGGACTATCGATAATTTACACCTTAGGCTCTGCTTCTAACTTGGGCCCAAATTGTAAAATGGTCTTATCTATTGGCGATTTCGTTCCAATTCACACTCCAAGTAATATTCGGCATGCTAATTACATTGCCAGTTGCCAAATTGCATTATCTCTTATAGTTTCCGAGATATGGACTATCGATAATTTACACCTTAGGCTCTGCTTCTAACTTGGGCCCAAATTGTAAAATGGTCTTATCTATTGGCGATTTAGTTGCAATTCACATTCCAAGTAATATTCGGCATGCTAATTACATTGACGGTTGCCAAATTGCATTTTATCTCTTATAGTTTCCGAGATATGGACTATCGATAATTTACACCTTACGCTCTGCTTCTAACTTGGGCCCAAATTGTAAAATGGTCTTATCTATTGGCGATTTCGTTCCAATTCACATTCCAAGTAATATTCGGCATGCTAATTACATTGCCGGTTGCCAAATTGCATTATCTCTTATAGTTTCCGAGATATGGACTATCGATAATTTACACCTTAGGCTCTGCTTCTAACTTGGGCCCAAATTGTAAAATGGTCTTATCTATTGGCGATTTCGTCCCAATTCACATTCCAAGTGATATTCGGCATGCTAATTACTTGCCGGTTGCGAAATTGCATTATCTCTTATAGTTTCCGAGATATGGACTATCAATAATTTACACCTTAGGCTCTGCTTCTAACTTGGGCCCAAATTGTAAAATGGTCTTATCTATTGGCGATTTCATTCCAATTCACATTCCAAGTAATATTCGGCATGCTAATTACATTGCCGGTTGCCAAATTGCATTATCTCTTATAGTTTCCGAGATATGGACTATCGATAATTTACACCTTAGGCTCTGCTTCTAACTTGGGCCCAAATTGTAAAATGGTCTTATCTATTGGCGATTTCGTTCCAATTCACACTCCAAGTAATATTCGGCATGCTAATTACATTGCCGGTTGCGAAATTGCATTATCTCTTATAGTTTCCGAGATATGGACTATCGATAATTTACACCTTAGGCTCTGCTTCTAACTTGGGCCCAAATTTTAAAATGGTCTTATCTATTGGCGATTTCGTTCCAATTCACATTCCAAGTAATATTCGGCATGCTAATTACATTGCCGGTTGCCAAATTGCATTATCTCTTATAGTTTCCGAGATATAGACTATCGATAATTTACACCTTAGGCTCTGCTTCTAACTTGGGCCCAAATTGTAAAATGGTCTTATCTATTGGCGATTTCGTTCCAATTCACATTCCAAGTAATATTCGGCATGCTAATTACATTGCCGGTTGCCAAATTGCATTATCTCTTATAGTTTCCGAGATATAGACTATCGATAATTTACACCTTAGGCTCTGCTTCTAACTTGGGCCCAAATTGTTAAATGGTCTTATCTATTGGCGATTTCGTTCCAATTCACATTCCAAGTAATATTCGGCATGCTAATTACATTGCCGGTTGCCAAATTGCATTATCTCTTATAGTTTCCGAGATATGGACTATCGATAATTTACACCTTAGGCTCTGCTTCTAACTTGGGCCCAAATTGTAAAATGGTCTTATCTATTGGCGATTTCGTCCCAATTCACATTCCAAGTGATATTCGGCATGCTAATTACTTGCCGGTTGCGAAATTGCATTATCTCTTATAGTTTCCGAGATATGGACTATCAATAATTTACAACTTAGGCTCTGCTTCTAACTTGGGCCCAAATTGTAAAATGGTCTTATCTATTGGCGATTTCATTCCAATTCACATTCCAAGTAATATTCGGCATGCTAATTACATTGCCGGTTGCCAAATTGCATTATCTCTTATAGTTTCCGAGATATGGACTATCGATAATTTACACCTTAGGCTCTGCTTCTAACTTGGGCCCAAATTGTAAAATGGTCTTATCTATTGGCGATTTCGTTCCAATTCACACTCCAAGTAATATTCGGCATGCTAATTACATTGCCGGTTGCGAAATTGCATTATCTCTTATAGTTTCCGAGATATGGACTATCGATAATTTACACCTTAGGCTCTGCTTCTAACTTGGGCCCAAATTGTAAAATGGTCTTATCTATTGGCGATTTCGTTCCAATTCACATTCCAAGTAATATTCGGCATGCTAATTACATTGCCGGTTGCCAAATTGCATTATCTCTTATAGTTTCCGAGATATAGACTATCGATAATTTACACCTTAGGCTCTGCTTCTAACTTGGGCCCAAATTGTAAAATGGTCTTATCTATTGGCGATTTCGTTCCAATTCACATTCCAAGTAATATTCGGCATGCTAATTACATTGCCGGTTGCCAAATTGCATTATCTCTTATAGTTTCCGAGATATGGACTATCGATAATTTACACCTTAGGCTCTGCTTCTAACTTGGGCCCAAATTGTAAAATGGTCTTATCTATTGGCGATTTCGTCCCAATTCACATTCCAAGTGATATTCGGCATGCTAATTACATTGCCGGTTGCGAAATTGCATTATCTCTTATAGTTTCCGAGATATGGACTATCAATAATTTACACCTTAGGCTCTGCTTCTAACTTCGGCCCAAATTGTAAAATGGTCTTATCTATTGGCGATTTCATTCCAATTCACATTCCAAGTAATATTCGGCATGCTAATTACATTGCCGGTTGCCAAATTGCATTATCTCTTATAGTTTCCGAGATATGGACTATCGATAATTTACACCTTAGGCTCTGCTTCTAACTTGGGCCCAAATTGTAAAATGGTCTTATCTATTGGCGATTTCGTTCCAATTCACATTCCAAGTAATATTCGGCATGCTAATTACATTGCCGGTTGCCAAATTGCATTATCTCTTATAGTTTCCGAGATATGGACTATCGATAATTTACACCTTAGGCTCTGCTTCTAACTTGGGCCCAAATTGTAAAATGGTCTTATCTATTGGCGATTTCGTTCCAATTCACATTCCAAGTAATATTCGGCATGCTAATTACATTGCCAGTTGCCAAATTGCATTATCTCTTATAGTTTCCGAGATATGGACTATCGATAATTTACACCTTAGGCTCTGCTTCTAACTTGGGCCCAAATTGTAAAATGGTCTTATCTATTGGCGATTTAGTTGCAATTCACATTCCAAGTAATATTCGGCATGCTAATTACATTGCCGGTTGCCAAATTGCATTATCTCTTATAGTTTCCGTGATATGGACTATCGATAATTTACACCTTAGGCTCTGCTTCTAACTTGGGCCCAAATTGTAAAATGGTCTTATCTATTGGCGATTTCGTTCCAATTCACATTCCAAGTAATATTCGGCATGCTAATTACATTGCCGGTTGCCAAATTGCATTATCTCTTATAGTTTCCGAGATATGGACTATCGATAATTTACACCTTAGGCTCTGCTTCTAACTTGGGCCCAAATTGTAAAATGGTCTTATCAATTGGCGATTTCGTTCCAATTCACATTCCAAGTAATATTCGGCATGCTAATTACATTGCCGGTTGCCAAATTGCATTATCTCTTATAGTTTCCGAGATATGGATTATCGATAATTTACACCTTAGGCTCTGCTTCTAACTTGGGCCCAAATTCTAAAATGGTCTTATCTATTGGCGATTTCGTCCCAATTCACATTCCAAGTGATATTCGGCATGCTAATTACATTGCCGGTTGCGAAATTGCATTATCCCTTATAGTTTCCGAGATATGGACTATCGATAATTTACACCTTAGGCTCTGCTTCTAACTTGGGCCCAAATTGTAAAATGGTCTTATCTATTGGCGATTTCGTTCCAATTCACACTCCAAGTAATATTCGGCATGCTAATTACATTGCCAGTTGCCAAATTGCATTATCTCTTATAGTTTCCGAGATATGGACTATCGATAATTTACACCTTAGGCTCTGCTTCTAACTTGGGCCCAAATTGTAAAATGGTCTTATCTATTGGCGATTTAGTTGCAATTCACATTCCAAGTAATATTCGGCATGCTAATTACATTGCCGGTTGCCAAATTGCATTTTATCTCTTATAGTTTCCGAGATATGGACTATCGATAATTTACACCTTAGGCTCTGCTTCTAACTTGGGCCCAAATTGTAAAATGGTCTTATCTATTGGCGATTTCGTTCCAATTCACATTCCAAGTAATATTCGGCATGCTAATTACATTGCCGGTTGCCAAATTGCATTATCTCTTATAGTTTCCGAGATATGGACTATCGATAATTTACACCTTAGGCTCTGCTTCTAACTTGGGCCCAAATTGTAAAATGGTCTTATCAATTGGCGATTTCGTTCCAATTCACATTCCAAGTAATATTCGGCATGCTAATTACATTGCCGGTTGCCAAATTGCATTATCTCTTATAGTTTCCGAGATATGGACTATCGATAATTTACACCTTAGGCTCTGCTTCTAACTTGGGTCCAAATTGTAAAATGGTCTTATCTATTGGCGATTTAGTTGCAATTCACATTCCAAGTAATATTCGGCATGCTAATTACATTGCCGGTTGCCAAATTGCATTATCTCTTATAGTTTCCGAGATATGGACTATCGATAATTTACACCTTAGGCTCTGCTTTTAACTTGGGCCCAAATTGTAAAATGGTCTTATCTATTGGCGATTGCGTTCCAATTCACATGCCAAGTAATATTCGGCATGCTAATTACATTGCCGGTTGCCAAATTGCATTATCTCTTATAGTTTCCGAGATATGGACTATCGATAATTTACACCTTAGGCTCTGCTTCTAACTTGGGCCCAAATTGTAAAATGGTCTTATCTATTGGCGATTTCGTTCCAATTCACATTCCAAGTAATATTCGGCATGCTAATTACATTGCCGGTTGCCAAATTGCATTATCTCTTATAGTTTCCGAGATATGGACTATCGATAATTTACACCTTAGGCTCTGCTTCTAACTTGGGCCCAAATTGTAAAATGGTCTTATCTATTGGCGATTTCGTTCCAATTCACATTCCAAGTAAAATTCGGCATGCTAATTACATTGCCGGTTGCCAAATTGCATTATCTCTTATAGTTTCCGAGATATGGACTATCGATAATTTACACCTTAGGCTCTGCTTCTAACTTGGGCCTAAATTGTAAAATGGTCTTATCTATTGGCGATTTCGTTCCAATTCACATTCCAAGTAATATTCGGCATGCTAATTACATTGCCGGTTGCCAAATTGCATTATCTCTTATAGTTTCCGAGATATAGACTATCGATAATTTACACCTTAGGCTCTGCTTCTAACTTGGGCCCAAATTGTAAAATGGTCTTATCTATTGGCGATTTCGTTCCAATTCACATTCCAAGTAATATTCGGCATGCTAATTACATTGCCGGTTGCCAAATTGCATTATCTCTTATAGTTTCCGAGATATGGACTATCGATAATTTACACCTTAGGCTCTGCTTCTAACTTGGGCCCAAATTGTAAAATGGTCTTATCTATTGGCGATTTCGTCCCAATTCACATTCCAAGTGATATTCGGCATGCTAATTACATTGCCGGTTGCGAAATTGCATTATCTCTTATAGTTTCCGAGATATGGACTATCAATAATTTACACCTTAGGCTCTGCTTCTAACTTGGGCCCAAATTGTAAAATGGCCTTATCTATTGGCGATTTCGTTCCAATTCACATTCCAAGTAATATTCGGCATGCTAATTACATTGCCGGTTGCCAAATTGCATTATCTCTTATAGTTTCCGAGATATGGACTATCGATAATTTACACCTTAGGCTCTGCTTCTAACTTGGGCCCAAATTGTAAAATGGTCTTATCTATTGGCGATTTCGTTCCAATTCACATTCCAAGTAATATTCGGCATGCTAATTACATTGCCGGTTGCCAAATTGCATTATCTCTTATAGTTTCCGAGATATGGACTATCGATAATTTACACCTTAGGCTCTGCTTCTAACTTGGGCCCAAATTGTAAAATGGTCTTATCTATTGGCGATTTCGTTCCAATTCACATTCCAAGTAATATTCGGCATGCTAATTGCATTGCCGGTTGCCAAATTGCATTATCTCTTATAGTTTCCGAGATATGGACTATCGATAATTTACACCTTAGGCTCTGCTTCTAACTTGGGCCCAAATTGTAAAATGGTCTTATCTATTGGCGATTTCGTTCCAATTCACATTCCAAGTAATATTCGGCATGCTAATTACATTGCCGGTTGCCAAATTGCATTATCTCTTATAGTTTCCGAGATATGGACTATCGATAATTTACACCTTAGGCTCTGCTTCTAACTTGGGCCCAAATTGTAAAATGGTCTTATCTATTGGCGATTTCGTCCCAATTCACATTCCAAGTGATATTCGGCATGCTAATTACATTGCCGGTTGCGAAATTGCATTATCTCTTATAGTTTCCGAGATATGGACTATCGATAATTTACACCTTAGGCTCTGCTTCTAACTTGGGCCCAAATTGTAAAATGGTCTTATCTATTGGCGATTTCGTTCCAATTCACATTCCAAGTAATATTCGGCATGCTAATTACATTGCCGGTTGCCAAATTGCATTATCTCTTATAGTTTCCGAGATATGGACTATCGATAATTTACACCTTAGGCTCTGCTTCTAACTTGGGCCCAAATTGTAAAATGGTCTTATCTATTGGCGATTTCGTTCCAATTCACATTCCAAGTAATATTCGGCATGCTAATTACATTGCCGGTTGCGAAATTGCATTATCTCTTATAGTTTCCGAGATATGGACTATCGATAATTTACACCTTAGGCTCTGCTTCTAACTTGGGCCCAAATTGTAAAATGGTCTTATCTATTGGCGATTTCGTCCCAATTCACATTCCAAGTGATATTCGGCATGCTAATTACATTGCCGGTTGCGAAATTGCATTATCTCTTATAGTTTCCGAGATATGGACTATCAATAATTTACACCTTAGGCTCTGCTTCTAACTTGGGCCCAAATTGTAAAATGGTCTTATCTATTCTCGATTTCATTCCAATTCACATTCCAAGTAATATTCGGCATGCTAATTACATTGCCGGTTGCCAAATTGCATTATCTCTTATAGTTTCCGAGATATGGACTATCGATAATTTACACCTTAGGCTCTGCTTCTAACTTGGGCCCAAATTGTAAAATGGTCTTATCTATTGGCGATTTCGTTCCAATTCACACTCCAAGTAATATTCGGCATGCTAATTACATTGCCGGTTGCGAAATTGCATTATCTCTTATAGTTTCCGAGATATGGACTATCGATAATTTACACCTTAGGCTCTGCTTCTAACTTGGGCCCAAATTGTAAAATGGTCTTATCTATTGGCGATTTCGTTCCAATTCACATTCCAAGTAATATTCGGCATGCTAATTACATTGCCGGTTGCCAAATTGCATTATCTCTTATAGTTTCCGAGATATAGACTATCGATAATTTACACCTTAGGCTCTGCTTCTAACTTGGGCCCAAATTGTAAAATGGTCTTATCTATTGGCGATTTCATTCCAATTCACATTGCAAGTAATATTCGGCATGCTAATTACATTGCCGGTTGCCAAATTGCATTATCTCTTATAGTTTCCGAGATATGGACTATCGATAATTTACACCTTAGGCTCTGCTTCTAACTTGGGCCCAAATTGTAAAATGGTCTTATCTATTGACGATTTCGTTCCAATTCACATTCCAAGTAATATTCGGCATGCTAATTACATTGCCGGTTGCCAAATTGCATTATCTCTTATAGTTTCCGAGATATGGACTATCGATAATTTACACCTTAGGCTCTGCTTCTAACTTGGGCCCAAATTGTAAAATGGTCTTATCTATTGGCGATTTCGTTCCAATTCACGTTCCAAGTAATATTCGGCATGCTAATTACATTGCCGGTTGCCAAATTGCATTATCTCTTATAGTTTCCGAGATATGGACTATCGATAATTTACACCTTAGGCTCTGCTTCTAACTTGGGCCCAAATTGTAAAATGGTCTTATCTATTGGCGATTTCGTCCCAATTCACATTCCAAGTGATATTCGGCATGCTAATTACATTGCCGGTTGCGAAATTGCATTATCTCTTATAGTTTCCGAGATATAGACTATCCATAATTTACACCTTAGGCTCTGCTTCTAACTTGGGCCCAAATTGTAAAATGGTCTTATCTATTGGCGATTTCGTTCCAATTCACATTCCAAGTAATATTCGGCATGCTAATTACATTGCCGGTTGCCAAATTGCATTATCTCTTATAGTTTCCGAGATATGGACTATCGATAATTTACACCTTAGGCTCTGCTTCTAACTTGGGCCCAAATTGTAAAATGGTCTTATCTATTGGCGATTTCGTTCCAATTCACATTCCAAGTAATATTCGGCATGCTAATTACATTGCCGGTTGCCAAATTGCATTATCTCTTATAGTTTCCGAGATATAGACTATCGATAATTTACACCTTAGGCTCTGCTTCTAACTTGGGCCCAAATTGTAAAATGGTCTTATCTATTGGCGATTTCGTTCCAATTCACATTCCAAGTAATATTCGGCATGCTGATTACATTGCCGGTTGCCAAATTGCATTATCTCTTATAGTTTCCGAGATATGGACTATCGATAATTTACACCTTAGGCTCTGCTTCTAACTTGGGCCCAAATTGTAAAATGGTCTTTATCTATTGGCGATTTAGTTGCAATTCACATTCCAAGTAATATTCGGCATGCTAATTACATTGCCGGTTGCCAAATTGCATTATCTCTTATAGTTTCCTAGATATGGACTATTGATAATTTACACCTTAGGCTCTGCTTCTAACTTGGGCCCAAATTGTAAAATGGTCTTATCTATTGGCGATTTCGTCCCAATTCACATTCCAAGTGATATTCGGCATGCTAATTACATTGCCGGTTGCGAAATTGCATTATCTCTTATAGTTTCCGAGATATGGACTATCAATAATTTACACCTTAGGCTCTGCTTCTAACTTGGGCCCAAATTGTAAAATGGTCTTATCTATTGGCGATTTCGTTCCAATTCACATTCCAAGTAATATTCGGCATGCTAATTACATTGCCGGTTGCCAAATTGCATTATCTCTTATAGTTTCCGAGATATGGACTATCGATAATTTACACCTTAGGCTCTGCTTCTAACTTGGGCCCAAATTGTAAAATGGCCTTATCTATTGGCGATTTCGTTCCAATTCACATTCCAAGTAATATTCGGCATGCTAATTACATTGCCGGTTGCCAAATTGCATTATCTCTTATAGTTTCCGAGATATGGACTATCGATAATTTACACCTTAGGCTCTGCTTCTAACTTGGGCCCAAATTGTAAAATGGTCTTATCTATTGGCGATTTCGTTCCAATTCACATTCCAAGTAATATTCGGCATGCTAATTACATTGCCGGTTGCCAAATTGCATTATCTCTTATAGTTTCCGAGATATAGACTATCGATAATTTACACCTTAGGCTCTGCTTCTAACTTGGGCCCAAATTGTAAAATGGTCTTATCTATTGGCGATTTCGTTCCAATTCACATTCCTAGTAATATTCGGCATGCTGATTACATTGCCGGTTGCCAAATTGCATTATCTCTTATAGTTTCCGAGATATGGACTATCGATAATTTACACCTTAGGCTCTGCTTCTAACTTGGGCCCAAATTGTAAAATGGTCTTATCTATTGGCGATTTAGTTGCAATTCACATTCCAAGTAATATTCGGCATGCTAATTACATTGCCGGTTGCCAAATTGCATTATCTCTTATAGTTTCCGAGATATGGACTATCGATAATTTACACCTTAGGCTCTGCTTCTAACTTGATCCCAAATTGTAAAATGGTCTTATCTATTGGCGATTTCGTTCCAATTCACATTCCAAGTAATATTCGGCATGCTAATTACATTGCCGGTTGCCAAATTGCATTATCTCTTATAGTTTCCGAGATATGGACTATCGATTATTTACACCTTAGGCTCTGCTTCTAACTTGGGCCCAAATTGTAAAATGGTCTTATCTATTGGCGATTTCGTTCCAATTCACACTCCAAGTAATATTCGGCATGCTAATTACATTGCCGGTTGCGAAATTGCATTATCTCTTATAGTTTCCGAGATATGGACTATCGATAATTTACACCTTAGGCTCTGCTTCTAACTTGGGCCCAAATTGTAAAATGGTCTTATCTATTGGCGATTTCGTTCCAATTCACATTCCAAGTAATATTCGGCATGCTAATTACATTGCCGGTTGCCAAATTGCATTATCTCTTATAGTTTCCGAGATATAGACTATCGATAATTTACACCTTAGGCTCTGCTTCTAACTTGGGCCCAAATTGTTAAATGGTCTTATCTATTGGCGATTTCGTTCCAATTCACATTCCAAGTAATATTCGGCATGCTAATTACATTGCCGGTTGCCAAATTGCATTATCTCTTATAGTTTCCGAGATATGGACTATCGATAATTTACACCTTAGGCTCTGCTTCTAACTTGGGCCCAAATTGTAAAATGGTCTTATCTATTGGCGATTTCGTCCCAATTCACATTCCAAGTGATATTCGGCATGCTAATTACTTGCCGGTTGCGAAATTGCATTATCTCTTATAGTTTCCGAGATATGGACTATCAATAATTTACACCTTAGGCTCTGCTTCTAACTTGGGCCCAAATTGTAAAATGGTCTTATCTATTGGCGATTTCGTTCCAATTCACATTCCAAGTAATATTCGGCATGCTAATTACATTGCCGGTTGCCAAATTGCATTATCTCTTATAGTTTCCGAGATATAGACTATCGATAATTTACACCTTAGGCTCTGCTTCTAACTTGGGCCCAAATTGTAAAATGGTCTTATCTATTGGCGATTTCGTTCCAATTCACATTCCAAGTAATATTCGGCATGCTGATTACATTGCCGGTTGCCAAATTGCATTATCTCTTATAGTTTCCGAGATATGGACTATCGATAATTTACACCTTAGGCTCTGCTTCTAACTTGGGCCCAAATTGTAAAATGGTCTTTATCTATTGGCGATTTAGTTGCAATTCACATTCCAAGTAATATTCGGCATGCTAATTACATTGCCGGTTGCCAAATTGCATTATCTCTTATAGTTTCCGAGATATAGACTATCCATAATTTACACCTTAGGCTCTGCTTCTAACTTGGGCCCAAATTGTAAAATGGTCTTATCTATTGGCGATTTCGTTCCAATTCACATTCCAAGTAATATTCGGCATGCTAATTACATTGCCGGTTGCCAAATTGCATTATCTCTTATAGTTTCCTAGATATGGACTATTGATAATTTACACCTTAGGCTCTGCTTCTAACTTGGGCCCAAATTGTAAAATGGTCTTATCTATTGGCGATTTCGTCCCAATTCACATTCCAAGTGATATTCGGCATGCTAATTACATTGCCGGTTGCGAAATTGCATTATCTCTTATAGTTTCCGAGATATGGACTATCAATAATTTACACCTTAGGCTCTGCTTCTAACTTGGGCCCAAATTGTAAAATGGTCTTATCTATTGGCGATTTCGTTCCAATTCACATTCCAAGTAATATTCGGCATGCTAATTACATTGCCGGTTGCCAAATTGCATTATCTCTTATAGTTTCCGAGATATGGACTATCGATAATTTACACCTTAGGCTCTGCTTCTAACTTGGGCCCAAATTGTAAAATGGCCTTATCTATTGGCGATTTCGTTCCAATTCACATTCCAAGTAATATTCGGCATGCTAATTACATTGCCGGTTGCCAAATTGCATTATCTCTTATAGTTTCCGAGATATGGACTATCGATAATTTACACCTTAGGCTCTGCTTCTAACTTGGGCCCAAATTGTAAAATGGTCTTATCTATTGGCGATTTCGTTCCAATTCACATTCCAAGTAATATTCGGCATGCTAATTACATTGCCGGTTGCCAAATTGCATTATCTCTTATAGTTTCCGAGATATAGACTATCGATAATTTACACCTTAGGCTCTGCTTCTAACTTGGGCCCAAATTGTAAAATGGTCTTATCTATTGGCGATTTCGTTCCAATTCACATTCCTAGTAATATTCGGCATGCTGATTACATTGCCGGTTGCCAAATTGCATTATCTCTTATAGTTTCCGAGATATGGACTATCGATAATTTACACCTTAGGCTCTGCTTCTAACTTGGGCCCAAATTGTAAAATGGTCTTATCTATTGGCGATTTAGTTGCAATTCACATTCCAAGTAATATTCGGCATGCTAATTACATTGCCGGTTGCCAAATTGCATTATCTCTTATAGTTTCCGAGATATGGACTATCGATAATTTACACCTTAGGCTCTGCTTCTAACTTGGGCCCAAATTGTAAAATGGTCTTATCTATTGGCGATTTCGTTCCAATTCACATTCCAAGTAATATTTGGCATGCTAATTACATTGCCGGTTGCCAAATTGCATTATCTCTTATAGTTTCCGAGATATGGACTATCGATAATTTACACCTTAGGCTCTGCTTCTAACTTGGGCCTAAATTGTAAAATGGTCTTATCTATTGGCGATTTCGTTCCAATTCACATTCCAAGTAATATTCGGCATGCTAATTACATTGCCGGTTGCCAAATTGCATTATCTCTTATAGTTTCCGAGATATGGACTATCGATTATTTACACCTTAGGCTCTGCTTCTAACTTGGGCCCAAATTGTAAAATGGTCTTATCTATTGGCGATTTCGTTCCAATTCACACTCCAAGTAATATTCGGCATGCTAATTACATTGCCGGTTGCGAAATTGCATTATCTCTTATAGTTTCCGAGATATGGACTATCGATAATTTACACCTTAGGCTCTGCTTCTAACTTGGGCCCAAATTGTAAAATGGTCTTATCTATTGGCGATTTCGTTCCAATTCACATTCCAAGTAATATTCGGCATGCTAATTACATTGCCGATTGCCAAATTGCATTATCTCTTATAGTTTCCGAGATATAGACTATCGATAATTTACACCTTAGGCTCTGCTTCTAACTTGGGCCCAAATTGTTAAATGGTCTTATCTATTGGCGATTTCGTTCCAATTCACATTCCAAGTAATATTCGGCATGCTAATTACATTGCCGGTTGCCAAATTGCATTATCTCTTATAGTTTCCGAGATATGGACTATCGATAATTTACACCTTAGGCTCTGCTTCTAACTTGGGCCCAAATTGTAAAATGGTCTTATCTATTGGCGATTTCGTTCCAATTCACACTCCAAGTAATATTCGGCATGCTAATTACATTGCCGGTTGCGAAATTGCATTATCTCTTATAGTTTCCGAGATATGGACTATCGATAATTTACACCTTAGGCTCTGCTTCTAACATGGGCCCAAATTGTAAAATGGTCTTATCTATTGGCGATTTCGTTCCAATTCACATTCCAAGTAATATTCGGCATGCTAATTACATTGCCGGTTGCCAAATTGCATTATCTCTTATAGTTTCCGAGATATAGACTATCGATAATTTACACCTTAGGCTCTGCTTCTAACTTGGGCCCAAATTGTAAAATGGTCTTATCTATTGGCGATTTCGTTCCAATTCACATTCCAAGTAATATTCGGCATGCTAATTACATTGCCGGTTGCCAAATTGCATTATCTCTTATAGTTTCCGAGATATGGACTATCGATAATTTACACCTTAGGCTCTGCTTCTAACTTGGGCCCAAATTGTAAAATGGTCTTATCTATTGGCGATTTCGTCCCAATTCACATTCCAAGTGATATTCGGCATGCTAATTACATTGCCGGTTGCGAAATTGCATTATCTCTTATAGTTTCCGAGATATGGACTATCAATAATTTACACCTTAGGCTCTGCTTCTAACTTGGGCCCAAATTGTAAAATGGTCTTATCTATTGGCGATTTCATTCCAATTCACATTCCAAGTAATATTCGGCATGCTAATTACATTGCCGGTTGCCAAATTGCATTATCTCTTATAGTTTCCGAGATATGGACTATCGATAATTTACACCTTAGGCTCTGCTTCTAACTTGGGCCCAAATTGTAAAATGGTCTTATCTATTAGCGATTTCGTTCCAATTCACATTCCAAGTAATATTCGGCATGCTAATTACATTGCCGGTTGCCAAATTGCATTATCTCTTATAGTTTCCGAGATATGGACTATCGATAATTTACACCTTAGGCTCTGCTTCTAACTTGGGAGCAAATTGTAAAATGGTCTTATCTATTGGCGATTTCGTTCCAATTCACATTCCAAGTAATATTCGGCATGCTAATTACATTGCCGGTTGCCAAATTGCATTATCTCTTATAGTTTCCGAGATATGGACTATCGATAATTTACACCTTAGGCTCTGCTTCTAACTTGGGCCCAAATTGTAAAATGGTCTTATCTATTGGCGATTTCGTCCCAATTCACATTCCAAGTGATATTCGGCATGCTAATTACATTGCCGGTTGCCAAATTGCATTATCTCTTATAGTTTCCGAGATATGGACTATCGATAATTTACACCTTAGGCTCTGCTTCTAACTTGGGCCCAAATTGTAAAATGGTCTTATCTATTGGCGATTTAGTTGCAATTCACATTCCAAGTAATATTCGGCATGCTAATTACATTGCCGGTTGCCAAATTGCATTATCTCTTATAGTTTCCGAGATATGGACTATCGATAATTTACACCTTAGGCTCTGCTTCTAACTTGGGCCCAAATTGTAAAATGGTCTTATCTATTGGCGATTTCGTTCCAATTCACATTCCAAGTAATATTTGGCATGCTAATTACATTGCCGGTTGCCAAATTGCATTATCTCTTATAGTTTCCGAGATATGGACTATCGATAATTTACACCTTAGGCTCTGCTTCTAACTTGGGCCTAAATTGTAAAATGGTCTTATCTATTGGCGATTTCGTTCCAATTCACATTCCAAGTAATATTCGGCATGCTAATTACATTGCCGGTTGCCAAATTGCATTATCTCTTATAGTTTCCGAGATATGGACTATCGATTATTTACACCTTAGGCTCTGCTTCTAACTTGGGCCCAAATTGTAAAATGGTCTTATCTATTGGCGATTTCGTTCCAATTCACACTCCAAGTAATATTCGGCATGCTAATTACATTGCCGGTTGCGAAATTGCATTATCTCTTATAGTTTCCGAGATATGGACTATCGATAATTTACACCTTAGGCTCTGCTTCTAACTTGGGCCCAAATTGTAAAATGGTCTTATCTATTGGCGATTTCGTTCCAATTCACATTCCAAGTAATATTCGGCATGCTAATTACATTGCCGATTGCCAAATTGCATTATCTCTTATAGTTTCCGAGATATAGACTATCGATAATTTACACCTTAGGCTCTGCTTCTAACTTGGGCCCAAATTGTTAAATGGTCTTATCTATTGGCGATTTCGTTCCAATTCACATTCCAAGTAATATTCGGCATGCTAATTACATTGCCGGTTGCCAAATTGCATTATCTCTTATAGTTTCCGAGATATGGACTATCGATAATTTACACCTTAGGCTCTTCTTCTAACTTGGGCCCAAATTGTAAAATGGTCTTATCTATAGGCGATTTCGTTCCAATTCACATTCCAAGTAATATTCGGCATGCTAATTACATTGCCGGTTGCCAAATTGCATTATCTCTTATAGTTTCCGAGATATGGACTATCGATAATTTACACCTTAGGCTCTGCTTCTAACTTGGGCCCAAATGGTAAAATGGTCTTATCTATTGGCGATTTCGTTACAATTCACATTCCAAGTAATATTCGGCATGCTAATTACATTGCCGGTTGCCAAATTGCTTTATCTCTTATAGTTTCCGAGATATGGACTATCGATAATTTATACCTTAGGCTCTGCTTCTAACTTGGGCCCAAATTGTAAAATGGTCTTATCTATTGGCGATTTCGTTCCAATTCACACTCCAAGTAATATTCGGCATGCTAATTACATTGCCGGTTGCGAAATTACATTATCTCTTATAGTTTCCGAGATATGGACTATCGATAATTTACACCTTAGGCTCTGCTTCTAACTTGGGCCCAAATTGTAAAATGGTCTTATCTATTGGCGATTTTGTTCCAATTCACATTCCTAGTAATATTCGGCATGCTAATTACATTGCCGGTTGCCAAATTGCATTATCTCTTATAGTTTCCGAGATATGGACTATCGATAATTTACACCTTAGGCTCTGCTTCTAACTTGGGCCCAAATTGTAAAATGGTCTTATCTATTGGCGATTTAGTTGCAATTCACATTCCAAGTAATATTCGGCATGCTAATTACATTGCCGGTTGCCAAATTGCATTATCTCTTATAGTTTCCGAGATATGGACTATCGATAATTTACACCTTAGGCTCTGCTTCTAACTTGGGCCCAAATTGTAAAATGGTCTTATCTATTGGCGATTTCGTTCCAATTCACATTCCAAGTAATATTCGGCATGCTAATTACATTGCCGGTTGCCAAATTGCATTATCTCTTATAGTTTCCGAGATATGGACTATCGATAATTTACACCTTAGGCTCTGCTTCTAACTTGGGCCCAAATTGTAAAATGGTCTTATCAATTGGCGATTTCGTTCCAATTCACATTCCAAGTAATATTCGGCATGCTAATTACATTGCCGGTTGCCAAATTGCATTATCTCTTATAGTTTCCGAGATATGGACTATCGATAATTTACACCTTAGGCTCTGCTTCTAACTTGGGCCCAAATTGTAAAATGGTCTTATCTATTGGCGATTTAGTTGCAATTCACATTCCAAGTAATATTCGGCATGCTAATTACATTGCCGGTTGCCAAATTGCATTATCTCTTATAGTTTCCGAGATATGGACTATCGATAATTTACACCTTAGGCTCTGCTTCTAACTTGGACCCAAATGGTAAAATGGTCTTATCTATTGGCGATTTCGTTACAATTCACATTCCAAGTAATATTCGGCATGCTAATTACATTGCCGGTTGCCAAATTGCATTATCTCTTATAGTTTCCGAGATATGGACTATCGATAATTTACACCTTAGGCTCTGCTTCTAACTTGGGCCCAAATTGTAAAATGGTCTTATCTATTGGCGATTTCGTTCCAATTCACATTCCAAGTAATATTCGGCATGCTAATTACATTGCCGGTTGCCAAATTGCATTATCTCTTATAGTTTCCGAGATATGGACTATCGATAATTTACACCTTAGGCTCTGCTTCTAACTTGGGCCCAAATTGTAAAATGGTCTTATCTATTGGCGATTTCGTTCCAATTCACATTCCAAGTAATATTCGGCATGCTAATTACATTGCCGGTTGCCAAATTGCATTATCTCTTATAGTTTCCGAGATATGGACTATCGATAATTTACACCTTAGGCTCTGCTTCTAACTTGGGCCCAAATTGTAAAATGGTATTATCTATTGGCGATTTCGTCCCAATTCACATTCCAAGTAATATTCGGCATGCTAATTACATTGCCGGTTGCCAAATTGCATTATCTCTTATAGTTTCCGAGATATGGACTATCGATAATTTACACCTTAGGCTCTGCTTCTAACTTGGGCCCAAATTGTAAAATGGTCTTATCTATTGGCGATTTCGTCCCAATTCACATTCCAAGTGATATTCGGCATGCTAATTACATTGCCGGTTGCGAAATTGCATTATCCCTTATAGTTTCCGAGATATGGACTATCGATAATTTACACCTTAGGCTCTGCTTCTAACTTGGGCCCAAATTGTAAAATGGTCTTATCTATTGGCGATTTCGTTCCAATTCACATTCCAAGTAATATTCGGCATGCTAATTACATTGCCGGTTGCCAAATTGCATTATCTCTTATAGTTTCCGAGATATGGACTATCGATAATTTACACCTTAGGCTCTGCTTCTAACTTGGGCCCAAATTGTAAAATGGTCTTATCTATTGGCGATTTAGTTGCAATTCACATTCCAAGTAATATTCGGCATGCTAATTACATTGCCGGTTCCCAAATTGCATTATCTCTTATAGTTTCCGAGATATGGACTATCGATAATTTACACCTTAGGCTCTGCTTCTAACTTGGGCCCAAATTGTAAAATGGTCTTATCAATTGGCGATTTCGTTCCAATTCACATTCCAAGTAATATTCGGCATGCTAATTACATTGCCGGTTGCCAAATTGCATTATCTCTTATAGTTTCCGAGATATGGACTATCGATAATTTACAACTTAGGCTCTGCTTCTAACTTGGGCCCAAATTGTAAAATGGTCTTATCAATTGGCGATTTCGTTCCAATTCACATTCCAAGTAATATTCGGCATGCTAATTACATTGCCGGTTGCCAAATTGCATTATCTCTTATAGTTTCCGAGATATGGACTATCGATAATTTACACCTTAGGCTCTGCTTCTAACTTGGGCCCAAATTGTAAAATGGTCTTATCTATTGGCGATTTAGTTGCAATTCACATTCCAAGTAATATTCGGCATGCTAATTACATTGCCGGTTGCCAAATTGCATTGTCTCTTATAGTTTCCGAGATATAGACTATCGATAATTTACACCTTAGTCTCTGCTTCTAACTTGGGCCCAAATTGTAAAATGGTCTTATCTATTGGCGATTTCGTTCCAATTCACATTCCAAGTAATATTCGGCATGCTAATTACATTGCCGGTTGCCAAATTGCATTATCTCTTATAGTTTCCGAGATATGGACTATCGATAATTTACACCTTAGGCTCTGCTTCTAACTTGGGCCCAAATGGTAAAATGGTCTTATCTATTGGCGATTTCGTTACAATTCACATTCCAAGTAATATTCGGCATGCTAATTACATTGCCGGTTGCCAAATTGCATTATCTCTTATAGTTTCCGAGATATGGACTATCGATAATTTACACCTTAGGCTCTGCTTCTAACTTGGGCCCAAATTTAAAAATGGTCTTATCTATTGGCGATTTCGTTCCAATTCACACTCCAAGTAATATTCGGCATGCTAATTACATTGCCGGTTGCGAAATTGCATTATCTCTTATAGTTTCCGAGAAATGGACTATCGATAATTTACACCTTAGGCTCTGCTTCTAACTTGGGCCCAAATTGTAAAATGGTCTTATCTATTGGCGATTTTGTTCCAATTCACATTCCAAGTAATATTCGGCATGCTAATTACATTGCCGGTTGCCAAATTGCATTATCTCTTATAGTTTCCGAGATATGGACTATCGATAATTTACACCTTAGGCTCTGCTTCTAACTTGGGCCCAAATTGTAAAATGGTCTTATCTATTGGCGATTTCGTTCCAATTCACATTCCAAGTAATATTCGGCATGCTAATTACATTGCCGGTTGCCAAATTGCATTATCTCTTATAGTTTCCGAGATATGGACTATCGATAATTTACACCTTAGGCTCTGCTTCTAACTTGGGCCCAAATTGTAAAATGGTCTTATCTATTGGCGATTTCGTTCCAATTCACACTCCAAGTAATATTCGGCATGCTAATTACATTGCCAGTTGCGAAATTGCATTATCTCTTATAGTTTCCGAGATATGGACTATCGATAATTTACACCTTAGGCTCTGCTTCTAACTTGGGCCCAAATTGTAAAATGGTCTTATCTATTGGCGATTTCGTTCCAATTCACATTCCAAGTAATATTCGGCATGCTAATTACATTGCCGGTTGCCAAATTGCATTATCTCTTATAGTTTCCGAGATATGGACTATCGATAATTTACACCTTAGGCTCTGCTTCTAACTTGGGCCCAAATTGTAAAATGGTCTTATCTATCGGCGATTTCGTCCCAATTCACATTCCAAGTGATATTCGGCATGCTAATTACATTGCCGGTTGCGAAATTGCATTATCTCTTATAGTTTCCGAGATATGGACTATCAATAATTTACACCTTAGGCTCTGCTTCTAACTTGGGCCCAAATTGTAAAATGGTCTTATCTATTGGCGATTTCGTTCCAATTCACATTCCAAGTAATATTCGGCATGCTAATTACATTGCCGGTTGCCAAATTGCATTATCTCTTATAGTTTCCGAGATATGGACTATCGATAATTTACACCTTAGGCTCTGCTTCTAACTTGGGCCCAAATTGTAAAATGGTATTATCTATTGGCGATTTCGTCCCAATTCACATTCCAAGTATTATTCGGCATGCTAATTACATTGCCGGTTGCCAAATTGCATTATCTCTTATAGTTTCCGAGATATGGACTTTCGATAATTTACACCTTAGGCTCTGCTTCTAACTTGGGCCCAAATTGTAAAATGGTCTTATCTATTGGCGATTTCGTCCCAATTCACATTCCAAGTGATATTCGGCATGCTAATTACATTGCCGGTTGCGAAATTGCATTATCCCTTATAGTTTCCGAGATATGGACTATCGATAATTTACACCTTAGGCTCTGCTTCTAACTTGGGCCCAAATTGTAAAATGGTCTTATCTATTGGCGATTTCGTTCCAATTCACATTCCAAGTAATATTCGGCATGCTAATTACATTGCCGGTTGCCAAACTGCATTATCTCTTATAGTTCCGAGATATGGACTATCGATAATTTACACCTTAGGCTCTGCTTCTAACTTGGGCCCAAATTGTAAAATGGTCTTATCTATTGGCGATTTAGTTGCAATTCACATTCCAAGTAATATTCGGCATGCTAATTACATTGCCGGTTGCCAAATTGCATTATCTCTTATAGTTTCCGAGATATGGACTATCGATAATTTACACCTTAGGCTCTGCTTCTAACTTGGGCCCAAATTGTAAAATGGTCTTATCTATTGGCGATTTCGTTCCAATTCACATTCCAAGTAATATTCGGCATGCTAATTACATTGCCGGTTGCCAAATTGCATTATCTCTTATAGTTTCCGAGATATGGACTATCGATAATTTACACCTTAGGCTCTGTTTCTAACTTGGGCCCAAATTGTAAAATGGTCTTATCAATTAGCGATTTCATTCCAATTCACATTCCAAGTAATATTCGGCATGCTAATTACATTGCCGGTTGCCAAATTGCATTATCTCTTATAGTTTCCGAGATATGGACTATCGATAATTTACACCTTAGGCTCTGCTTCTAACTTGGGCCCAAATTGTAAAATGGTCTTATCTATTGGCGATTTAGTTGCAATTCACATTCCAAGTAATATTCGGCATGCTAATTACATTGCCGGTTGCCAAATTGCATTATCTCTTATAGTTTCCGAGATATGGACTATCGATAATTTACACCTTAGGCTCTGCTTCTAACTTGGGCCCAAATTGTAAAATGGTCTTATCTATTGGCGATTTCGTTCCAATTCACATTCCAAGTAATATTCGGCATGCTAATTACATTGCCGGTTGCCAAATTGCATTATCTCTTATAGTTTCCGAGATATGGACTATCGATAATTTACACCTTAGGCTCTGCTTCTAACTTGGGCCCAAATGGTAAAATGGTCTTATCTATTGGCGATTTCGTTACAATTCACATTCCAAGTAATATTCGGCATGCTAATTACATTGCCGGTTGCCAAATTGCATTATCTCTTATAGTTTCCGAGATATGGACTATCGATAATTTACACCTTAGGCTCTGCTTCTAACTTGGGCCCAAATTGTAAAATGGTCTTATCTATTGGCGATTTCGTCCCAATTCACATTCCAAGTGATATTCGGCATGCTAATTACATTGCCGGTTGCGAAATTGCATTATCTCTTATAGTTTCCGAGATATGGACTATCAATAATTTACACCTTAGGCTCTGCTTCTAACTTGGGCCCAAATTGTAAAATGGTCTTATCTATTGGCGATTTCGTTCCAATTCACATTCCAAGTAATATTCGGCATGCTAATTACATTGCCGGTTGCCAAATTGCATTATCTCTTATAGTTTCCGAGATATGGACTATCGATAATTTACACCTTAGGCTCTGCTTCTAACTTGGGCCCAAATTGTAAAATGGTATTATCTATTGGCGATTTCGTCCCAATTCACATTCCAAGTATTATTCGGCATGCTAATTACATTGCCGGTTGCCAAATTGCATTATCTCTTATAGTTTCCGAGATATGGACTATCGATAATTTACACCTTAGGCTCTGCTTCTAACTTGGGCCCAAATTGTAAAATGGTCTTATCTATTGGCGATTTCGTCCCAATTCACATTCCAAGTGATATTCGGCATGCTAATTACATTGCCGGTTGCGAAATTGCATTATCCCTTATAGTTTCCGAGATATGGACTATCGATAATTTACACCTTAGGCTCTGCTTCTAACTTGGGCCCAAATTGTAAAATGGTCTTATCTATTGGCGATTTCGTTCCAATTCACATTCCAAGTAATATTCGGCATGCTAATTACATTGCCGGTTGCCAAACTGCATTATCTCTTATAGTTTCCGAGATATGGACTATCGATAATTTACACCTTAGGCTCTGCTTCTAACTTGGGCCCAAATTGTAAAATGGTCTTATCTATTGGCGATTTAGTTGCAATTCGCATTCCAAGTAATATTCGGCATGCTAATTACATTGCCGGTTGCCAAATTGCATTATCTCTTATAGTTTCCGAGATATGGACTATCGATAATTTACACCTTAGGCTCTGCTTCTAACTTGGGCCCAAATTGTAAAATGGTCTTGTCTATTGGCGATTTCGTTCCAATTCACATTCCAAGTAATATTCGGCATGCTAATTACATTGCCGGTTGCCAAATTGCATTATCTCTTATAGTTTCCGAGATATGGACTATCGATTATTTACACCTTAGGCTCTGCTTCTAACTTGGGCCCAAATTGTAAAATGGTCTTATCAATTGGCGATTTCGTTCCAATTCACATTCCAAGTAATATTCGGCATGCTAATTACATTGCCGGTTGCCAAATTGCATTATCTCTTATAGTTTCCGAGATATGGACTATCGATAATTTACACCTTAGGCTCTGCTTCTAACTTGGGCCCAAATTGTAAAATGGTCTTATCTATTGGCGATTTAGTTGCAATTCACATTCCAAGTAATATTCGGCATGCTAATTACATTGCCGGTTGCCAAATTGCATTATCACTTATAGTTTCCGAGATATGGACTATCGATAATTTACACCTTAGGCTCTGCTTCTAACTTGGGCCCAAATTGTAAAATGGTCTTATCTATTGGCGATTTCGTTCCAATTCACATTCCAAGTAATATTCGGCATGCTAATTACATTGCCGGTTGCCAAATTGCATTATCTCTTATAGTTTCCGAGATATGGACTATCGATAATTTACACCTTAGGCTCTGCTTCTAACTTGGGCCCAAATGGTAAAATGGTCTTATCTATTGGCGATTTCGTTACAATTCACATTCCAAGTAATATTCGGCATGCTAATTACATTGCCGGTTGCCAAATTGCATTATCTCTTATAGTTTCCGAGATATGGACTATCGATAATTTACACCTTAGGCTCTGCTTCTAACTTGGGCCCAAATGGTAAAATGGTCTTATCTATTGGCGATTTCGTTACAATTCACATTCCAAGTAATATTCGGCATGCTAATTACATTGCCGGTTGCCAAATTGCATTATCTCTTATAGTTTCCGAGATATGGACTATCGATAATTTACACCTTAGGCTCTGCTTCTAACTTGGGCCCAAATTGTAAAATGGTCTTATCTATAGGCGATTTCGTTCCAATTCACATTCCAAATAATATTCGGTATGCTAATTACATTGCCGGTTGCCAAATTGCATTATCTCTTATAGTTTCCGAGATATGGACTATCGATAATTTACACCTTAGGCTCTGCTTCTAACTTGGGCCCAAATGGTAAAATGGTCTTATCTATTGGCGATTTCGTTACAATTCACATTCCAAGTAATATTCGGCATGCTAATTACATTGCCGGTTGCCAAATTGCTTTATCTCTTATAGTTTCCGAGATATGGACTATCGATAATTTATACCTTAGGCTCTGCTTCTAACTTGGGCCCAAATTGTAAAATGGTCTTATCTATTGGGGATTTCGTTCCAATTCACACTCCAAGTAATATTCGGCATGCTAATTACATTGCCGGTTGCGAAATTACATTATCTCTTATAGTTTCCGAGATATGGACTATCGATAATTTACACCTTAGGCTCTGCTTCTAACTTGGGCCCAAATTGTAAAATGGTCTTATCTATTGGCGATTTTGTTCCAATTCACATTCCAAGTAATATTCGGCATGCTAATTACATTGCCGGTTGCCAAATTGCATTATCTCTTATAGTTTCCGAGATATGGACTATCGATAATTTACACCTTAGGCTCTGCTTCTAACTTGGGCCCAAATTGTAAAATGGTCTTATCTATTGGCGATTTAGTTGCAATTCACATTCCAAGTAATATTCGGCATGCTAATTACATTGCCGGTTGCCAAATTGCATTATCTCTTATAGTTTCCGAGATATGGACTATCGATAATTTACACCTTAGGCTCTGCTTCTAACTTGGGCCCAAAATGTAAAATGGTCTTATCTATTGGCGATTTCGTTCCAATTCACATTCCAAGTAATATTCGGCATGCTAATTACATTGCCAGTTGCCAAATTGCATTATCTCTTATAGTTTCCGAGATATGGACTATCGATAATTTACACCTTAGGCTCTGCTTCTAACTTGGGCCCAAATTGTAAAATGGTCTTATCAATTGGCGATTTCGTTCCAATTCACATTCCAAGTAATATTCGGCATGCTAATTACATTGCCGGTTGCCAAATTGCATTATCTCTTATAGTTTCCGAGATATGGACTATCGATAATTTACACCTTAGGCTCTGCTTCTAACTTGGGCCCAAATTGTAAAATGGTCTTATCTATTGGCGATTTAGTTGCAATTCACATTCCAAGTAATATTCGGCATGCTAATTACATTGCCGGTTGCCAAATTGCATTATCTCTTATAGTTTCCGAGATATGGACTATCGATAATTTACACCTTAGGCTCTGCTTCTAACTTGGGCCCAAATTGTAAAATGGTCTTATCTATTGGCGATTTCGTTCCAATTCACATTCCAAGTAATATTCGGCATGCTAATTACATTGCCGGTTGCCAAATTGCATTATCTCTTATAGTTTCCGAGATATGGACTATCGATAATTTACACCTTAGGCTCTGCTTCTAACTTGGGCCCAAATGGTAAAATGGTCTTATCTATTGGCGATTTCGTTACAATTCACATTCCAAGTAATATTCGGCATGCTAATTACATTGCCGGTTGCCAAATTGCATTATCTCTTATAGTTTCCGAGATATGGACTATCGATAATTTACACCTTAGGCTCTGCTTCTAACTTGGGCCCAAATTGTAAAATGGTCTTATCTATTGGCGATTTCGTTCCAATTCACACTCCAAGTAATATTCGGCATGCTAATTACATTGCCGGTTGCGAAATTACATTATCTCTTATAGTTTCCGAGATATGGACTATCGATAATTTACACCTTAGGCTCTGCTTCTAACTTGGGCCCAAATTGTAAAATGGTCTTATCTATTGGCGATTTTGTTCCAATTCACATTCCAAGTAATATTCGGCATGCTAATTACATTGCCGGTTGCCAAATTGCATTATCTCTTATAGTTTCCGAGATATGGACTATCGATAATTTACACCTTAGGCTCTGCTTCTAACTTGGGCCCAAATTGTAAAATGGTCTTATCTATTGGCGATTTCGTTCCAATTCACATTCCAAGTAATATTCGGCATGCTAATTACATTGCCGGTTGCCAAATTGCATTATCTCTTATAGTTTCCGAGATATGGACTATTGATAATTTACACCTTAGGCTCTGCTTCTAACTTGGGCCCAAATGGTAAAATGGTCTTATCTATTGGCGATTTCGTTACAATTCACATTCCAAGTAATATTCGGCATGCTAATTACATTGCCGGTTGCCAAATTGCTTTATCTCTTATAGTTTCCGAGATATGGACTATCGATAATTTATACCTTAGGCTCTGCTTCTAACTTGGGCCCAAATTGTAAAATGGTCTTATCTATTGGCGATTTCGTTCCAATTCACACTCCAAGTAATATTCGGCATGCTAATTACATTGCCGGTTGCGAAATTACATTATCTCTTATAGTTTCCGAGATATGGACTATCGATAATTTACACCTTAGGCTCTGCTTCTAACTTGGGCCCAAATTGTAAAATGGTCTTATCTATTGGCGATTTTGTTCCAATTCACATTCCAACTAATATTCGGCATGCTAATTACATTGCCGGTTGCCAAATTGCATTATCTCTTATAGTTTCCGAGATATGGACTATCGATAATTTACACCTTAGGCTCTGCTTCTAACTTGGGCCCAAATTGTAAAATGGTCTTATCTATTGGCGATTTCGTTCCAATTCACATTCCAAGTAATATTCGGCTTGCTAATTACATTGCCGGTTGCCAAATTTCATTATCTCTTATAGTTTCCGAGATATGGACTATCGATAATTTACACCTTAGGCTCTGCTTCTAACTTGGGCCCAAATTATAAAATGGTCTTATCTATTGGCGATTTCGTCCCAATTCACATTCCAAGTGATATTCGGCATGCTAATTACATTGCCGGTTGCGAAATTGCATTATCTCTTATAGTTTCCGAGATATGGACTATCAATAATTTACACCTTAGGCTCTGCTTCTAACTTGGGCCCAAATTGTAAAATGGTCTTATCTATTGGCGATTTCGTTCCAATTCACATTCCAAGTAATATTCGGCATGCTAATTACATTGCCGGTTGCCAAATTGCATTATCTCTTATAGTTTCCGAGATATGGACTATCGATAATTTACACCTTAGGCTCTGCTTCTAACTTGGGCCCAAATTGTAAAATGGTCTTATCTATTGGCGATTTCGTTCCAATTCACATTCCAAGTAATATTCGGCATGCTAATTACATTGCCGGTTGCCAAATTGCATTATCTCTTATAGTTTCCGAGATATGGACTATCGATAATTTACACCTTAGGCTCTGCTTCTAACTTGGGCCCAAATTGTAAAATGGTCTTATCTATTGGCCATTTCGTTCCAATTCACATTCCAAGTAATATTCGGCATGCTAATTACATTGCCGGTTGCCAAATTGCATTATCTCTTATAGTTTCCGAGATATGGACTATCGATAATTTACACCTTAGTCTTTGCTTCTAACTTGGGCCCAAATTGTAAAATGGTCTTATTTATTGGCGATTTAGTTGCAATTCACATTCCAAGTAATATTCGGCATGCTAATTACATTGCCGGTTGCCAAATTGCATTACCTCTTATAGTTTCCGAGATATGGACTATCGATAATTTACACCTTAGGCTCTGCTTCTAACTTGGGCCCAAATTGTAAAATGGTCTTATCTATTGGCGATTTCGTTCCAATTCACATTCCAAGTAATATTTGGCATGCTAATTACATTGCCGGTTGCCAAATTGCATTATCTCTTATAATTTCCGAGATATGGACTATCGATAATTTACACCTTAGGCTCTGCTTCTAACTTGGGCCCAAATTGTAAAATGGTCTTATCTATTGGCGATTTCGTTCCAATTCACATTCCAAGTAATATTCGGCATGCTAATTACATTGCTGGTTGCCAAATTGCATTATCTCTTATAGTTTCCGAGATATGGACTATCGATAATTTACACCTTAGGCTCTGCTTCTAACTTGGGCCCAAATTGTAAAATGGTCTTATCTGTTGGCGATTTCGTTCCAATTCACATTCCAAGTAATATTCTTCATGCTAATTACATTGCCGGTTGCCAAATTGCATTATCTCTTATAGTTTCCGAGATATAGACTATCGATAATTTACACCTTAGTCTCTGCTTCTAACTGGGGCCCAAATTGTAAAATGGTCTTATCTATTGGCGATTTCGTTCCAATTCACATTCCAAGTAATATTCGGCATGCTAATTACATTGCCGGTTGCCAAATTGCATTATCTCTTATAGTTTCCGAGATATGGACTATCGATAATTTACACCTTAGGCTCTGCTTCTAACTTGGGCCCAAATTGTAAAATGGTCTTATCTATTGGCGATTTCGTCCCAATTCACATTCCAAGTGATATTCGGCATGCTAATTACATTGCCGGTTGCGAAATTGCATTATCTCTTATAGTTTCCGAGATATGGACTATCAATAATTTACACCTTAGGCTCTGCTTCTAACTTGGGCCCAAATTGTAAAATGGTCTTATCTATTGGCGATTTCGTTCCAATTCACATTCCAAGTAATATTCGGCATGCTAATTACATTGCCGGTTGCCAAATTGCATTATCTCTTATAGTTTCCGAGATATGGACTATCGATAATTTACACCTTAGGCTCTGCTTCTAACTTGGGCCCAAATTGTAAAATGGTCTTATCTATTGGCGATTTCGTTCCAATTCACATTCCAAGTAATATTCGGCATGCTAATTACATTGCCGGTTGCCAAATTGCATTATCTCTTATAGTTTCCGAGATATGGACTATCGATAATTTACACCTTAGGCTCTGCTTCTAACTTGGGCCCAAATTGTAAAATGGTCTTATCTATTGGCGATTTCGTTCCAATTCACATTCCAAGTAATATTCGGCATGCTAATTACATTGCCGGTTGCCAAATTGCATTATCTCTTATAGTTTCCGAGATATGGACTATCGATAATTTACACCTTAGGCTCTGCTTCTAACTTGGGCCCAAATTGTAAAATGGCCTTATCTATTGGCGATTTCGTCCCAATTCACATTCCAAGTAATATTCGGCATGCTAATTACATTGCCGGTTGCCAAATTGCATTATCTCTTATAGTTTCCGAGATATGGACTATCAATAATTTACACCTTAGGCTCTGCTTCTAACTTGGGCCCAAATTGTAAAATGGTCTTATCTATTGGCGATTTCGTTCCAATTCACATTCCAAGTAATATTCGGCATGCTAATTACATTGCCGGTTGCCAAATTGCATTATCTCTTATAGTTTCCGAGATATGGACTATCGATAATTTACACCTTAGGCTCTGCTTCTAACTTGGGCCCAAATTGTAAAATGGTCTTATCTATTGGCGATTTCGTTCCAATTCACATTCCAAGTAATATTCGGCATGCTAATTACATTGCCGGTTGCCAAATTGCATTATCTCTTATAGTTTCCGAGATATAGACTATCGATAATTTACACCTTAGGCTCTGCTTCTAACTTGGGCCCAAATTGTAAAATGGTCTTATCTATTGGCGATTTCGTTCCAATTCACATTCCAAGTAATATTCGGCATGCTAATTACATTGCCGGTTGCCAAATTGCATTATCTCTTATAGTTTCCGAGATATGGACTATCGATAATTTACACCTTAGGCTCTGCTTCTAACTTGGGCCCAAATTGTAAAATGGTCTTATCTATTGGCGATTTCGTCCCAATTCACATTCCAAGTGATATTCGGCATGCTAATTACATTGCCGGTTGCGAAATTGCATTATCTCTTATAGTTTCCGAGATATGGACTATCAATAATTTACACCTTAGGCTCTGCTTCTAACTTGGGTCCAAATTGTAAAATGGTCTTATCTATTGGCGATTTCGTTCCAATTCACATTCCAAGTAATATTCGGCATGCTAATTACATTGCCGGTTGCCAAATTGCATTATCTCTTATAGTTTCCGAGATATGGACTATCGATAATTTACACCTTAGGCTCTGCTTCTAACTTGGGCCCAAATTGTAAAATGGTCTTTTCTATTGGCGATTTCGTTCCAATTCACATTCCAAGTAATATTCGGCATGCTAATTACATTGCCGGTTGCCAAATTGCATTATCTCTTATAGTTTCCGAGATATGGACTATCGATAATTTACACCTTAGGCTCTGCTTCTAACTTGGGCCCAAATTGTAAAATGGTCTTATCTATTGGCGATTTCGTTCCAATTCACATTCCAAGTAATATTCGGCATGCTACTTACATTGCCGGTAGCCAAATTGCATTATCTCTTATAGTTTCCGAGATATGGACTATCGATAATTTACACCTTAGGCTCTGCTTCTAACTTGGGCCCAAATTGTAAAATGGCCTTATCTATTGGCGATTTCGTCCCAATTCACATTCCAAGTAATATTCGGTATGCTAATTACATTGCCGGTTGCCAAATTGCATTATCTCTTATAGTTTCCGAGATATGGACTATCAATAATTTACACCTTAGGCTCTGCTTCTAACTTGGGCCCAAATTGTAAAATGGTCTTATCTATTGGCGATTTCGTTCCAATTCACATTCCAAGTAATATTCGGCATGCTAATTACATTGCCGGTTGCCAAATTGCATTATCTCTTATAGGTTCCGAGATATGGACTATCGATAATTTACACCTTAGGCTCTGCTTCTAACTTGAGCCTAAATTGTAAAATGGTCTTATCTATTGGCGATTTCGTTCCAATTCACATTCCAAGTAATATTCGGCATGCTAATTACATTGCCGGTTGCCAAATTGCATTATCTCTTATAGTTTCCGAGATATGGACTATCGATAATTTACACCTTAGGCTCTGCTTCTAACTTGGGCCCAAATTGTAAAATGGTCTTATCTATTGGCGATTTCGTTCCAATTCTCATTCCAAGTAATATTCGGCATGCTAATTACATTGCCGGTTGCCAAATTGCATTATCTCTTATAGGTTCCGAGATATGGACTATCGATAATTTACACCTTAGGCTCTGCTTCTAACTTGGGCCCAAATTGTAAAATGGTCTTATCTATTGGCGATTTCGTTCCAATTCACAGTCCAAGTAATATTCGGCATGCTAATTACACTGCCGGTTGCCAAATTGCATTAACTCTTATAGTTTCCGAGATATGGACTATCGATAATTTACACCTTAGGCTCTGCTTCTAACTTGGGCCCAAATTGTAAAATGGTCTTATCTATTGGCGATTTCGTTCCAATTCACATTCCAAGTAATATTTGGCATGCTAATTACATTGCCGGTTGCCAAATTGCATTATCTCTTATAGTTTCCGAGATATGGACTATCGATAATTTACACCTTAGGCTCTGCTTCTAACTTGAGCCTAAATTGTAAAATGGTCTTATCTATTGGCGATTTCGTTCCAATTCACATTCCAAGTAATATTCGGCATGCTAATTACATTGCCGGTTGCCAAATTGCATTATCTCTTATAGTTTCCGAGATATGGACTATCGATAATTTACACCTTAGGCTCTGCTTCTAACTTGGGCCCAAATTGTAAAATGGTCTTATCTATTGGCGATTTCGTTCCAATTCACATTCCAAGTAATATTTGGCATGCTAATTACATTGCCGGTTGCCAAATTGCATTATCTCTTATAGTTTCCGAGATATGGACTATCAATAATTTACACCTTAGGCTCTGCTTCTAACTTGGGCCCAAATTGTAAAATGGTCTTATCTATTGGCGATTTCGTTCCAATTCACATTCCAAGTAATATTCGGCATGCTAATTACATTGCCGGTTGCCAAATTGCATTATCTCTTATAGTTTCCGAGATATGGACTATCGATAATTTACACCTTAGGCTCTGCTTCTAACTTGGGCCCAAATTGTAAAATGGTCTTATCTATTGGCGATTTCGTTCCAATTCACATTCCAAGTAATATTCGGCATGCTAATTACATTGCCGGTTGCCAAATTGCATTATCTCTTATAGTTTCCGAGATATGGACTATCGATAATTTACACCTTAGGCTCTGCTTCTAACTTGGGCCCAAATTGTAAAATGGTCTTATCTATTGGCGATTTCGTTCCAATTCACATTCCAGGTAATATTCGGCATGCTAATTACATTGCCGGTAGCCAAATTGCATTATCTCTTATAGTTTCCGAGATATGGACTATCGATAATTTACACCTTAGGCTCTGCTTCTAACTTGGGCCCAAATTGTAAAATGGCCTTATCTATTGGCGATTTCGTCCCAATTCACATTCCAAGTAATATTCGGTATGCTAATTACATTGCCGGTTGCCAAATTGCATTATCTCTTATAGGTTCGTCCATCGAGATATGGACTATCGATAATTTACACCTTAGGCTCTGCTTCTAACTTGGGCCCAAATTGTAAAATGGTCTTATCTATTGGCGATTTCGTTCCAATTCACATTCCAAGTAATATTTGGCATGCTAATTACATTGCCGGTTGCCAAATTGCATTATCTCTTATAGTTTCCGAGATATGGACTATCAATAATTTACACCTTAGGCTCTGCTTCTAACTTGGGCCCAAATTGTAAAATGGTCTTATCTATTGGCGATTTCGTTCCAATTCACATTCCAAGTAATATTCGGCATGCTAATTACATTGCCGGTTGCCAAATTGCATTATCTCTTACAGTTTCCGAGATATGGACTATCGATAATTTACACCTTAGGCTCTGCTTCTAACTTGGGCCCAAATTGTAAAATGGTCTTATCTATTGGCGATTTCGTTCCAATTCACATTCCAAGTAATATTCGGCATGCTAATTACATTGCCGGTTGCCAAATTGCATTATCTCTTATAGTTTCCGAGATATGGACTATCGATAATTTACACCTTAGGCTCTGCTTCTAACTTGGGCCCAAATTGTAAAATGGTCTTATCTATTGGCGATTTCGTTCCAATTCACATTCCAAGTAATATTCGGCATGCTAATTACATTGCCGGTAGCCAAATTGCATTATCTCTTATAGTTTCCGAGATATGGACTATCGATAATTTACACCTTAGGCTCTGCTTCTAACTTGGGCCCAAATTGTAAAATGGCCTTATCTATTGGCGATTTCGTCCCAATTCACATTCCAAGTAATATTCGGTATGCTACATTGCCGGTTGCCAAATTGCATTATCTCTTATAGTTTCCGAGATATGGACTATCAATAATTTACACCTTAGGCTCTGCTTCTAACTTGGGCCCAAATTGTAAAATGGTCTTATCTATTGGCGATTTCTTTCCAATTCTCATTCCAAGTAATATTCGGGATGCTAATTACATTGCCGGTTGCCAAATTGCATTATCTCTTATAGGTTCCGAGATATGGACTATCGATAATTTACACCTTAGGCTCTGCTTCTAACTTGGGCCCAAATTGTAAAATGGTCTTATCTATTGGCGATTTCGTTCCAATTCACAGTCCAAGTAATATTCGGCATGCTAATTACACTGCCGGTTGCCAAATTGCATTAACTCTTATAGTTTCCGAGATATGGACTATCGATAATTTACACCTTAGGCTCTGCTTCTAACTTGGGCCCAAATTGTAAAATGGTCTTATCTATAGGCGATTTCGTTCCAATTCACATTCCAAGTAATATTTGGCATGCTAATTACATTGCCGGTTGCCAAATTGCATTATCTCTTATAGTTTCCGAGATATGGACTATCGATAATTTACACCTTAGGCTCTGCTTCTAACTTGAGCCTAAATTGTAAAATGGTCTTATCTATTGGCGATTTCGTTCCAATTCACATTCCAAGTAATATTCGGCATGCTAATTACATTGCCGGTTGCCAAATTGCATTATCTCTTATAGTTTCCGAGATATGGACTATCGATAATTTACACCTTAGGCTCTGCTTCTAACTTGGGCCCAAATTGTAAAATGGTCTTATCTATTGGCGATTTCGTTCCAATTCACATTCCAAGTAATATTTGGCATGCTAATTACATTGCCGGTTGCCAAATTGCATTATCTCTTATAGTTTCCGAGATATGGACTGTCAATAATTTACACCTTAGGCTCTGCTTCTAACTTGGGCCCAAATTGTAAAATGGTCTTATCTATTGGCGATTTCGTTCCAATTCACATTCCAAGTAATATTCGGCATGCTAATTACATTGCCGGTTGCCAAATTGCATTATCTCTTATAGTTTCCGAGATATGGACTATCGATAATTTACACCTTAGGCTCTGCTTCTAACTTGGGCCCAAATTGTAAAATGGTCTTATCTATTGGCGATTTCGTTCCAATTCACATTCCAAGTAATATTCGGCATGCTAATTACATTGCCGGTTGCCAAATTGCATTATCTCTTATAGTTTCCGAGATATGGACTATCGATAATTTACACCTTAGGCTCTGCTTCTAACTTGGGCCCAAATTGTAAAATGGTCTTATCTATTGGCGATTTCGTTCCAATTCACATTCCAAGTAATATTCGGCATGCTAATTACATTGCCGGTTGCCAAATTGCATTATCTCTTATAGTTTCCGAGATATGGACTATCGATAATTTACACCTTAGGCTCTGCTTCTAACTTGGGCCCAAATTGTAAAATGGCCTTATCTATTGGCGATTTCGTCCCAATTCACATTCCAAGTAATATTCGGCATGCTAATTACATTGCCGGTTGCCAAATTGCATTATCTCTTATAGTTTCCGAGATATGGACTATCAATAATTTACACCTTAGGCTCTGCTTCTAACTTGGGCCCAAATTGTAAAATGGTCTTATCTATTGGCGATTTCGTTCCAATTCACATTCCAAGTAATATTCGGCATGCTAATTACATTGCCGGTTGCCAAATTGCATTATCTCTTATAGTTTCCGAGATATGGACTATCGATAATTTACACCTTAGGCTCTGCTTCTAACTTGGGCCCAAATTGTAAAATGGTCTTATCTATTGGCGATTTCGTTCCAATTCACATTCCAAGTAATATTCGGCATGCTAATTACATTGCCGGTTGCCAAATTGCATTATCTCTTATAGTTTCCGAGATATAGACTATCGATAATTTACACCTTAGGCTCTGCTTCTAACTTGGGCCCAAATTGTAAAATGGTCTTATCTATTGGCGATTTCGTTCCAATTCACATTCCAATTAATATTCGGCATGCTAATTACATTGCCGGTTGCCAAATTGCATTATCTCTTATAGTTTCCGAGATATGGACTATCGATAATTTACACCTTAGGCTCTGCTTCTAACTTGGGCCCAAATTGTAAAATGGTCTTATCTATTGGCGATTTCGTCCCAATTCACATTCCAAGTGATATTCGGCATGCTAATTACATTGCCGGTTGCGAAATTGCATTATCTCTTATAGTTTCCGAGATATGGACTATCAATAATTTACACCTTAGGCTCTGCTTCTAACTTGGGCCCAAATTGTAAAATGGTCTTATCTATTGGCGATTTCGTTCCAATTCACATTCCAAGTAATATTCGGCATGCTAATTACATTGCCGGTTGCCAAATTGCATTATCTCTTATAGTTTCCGAGATATGGACTATCGATAATTTACACCTTAGGCTCTGCTTCTAACTTGGGCCCAAATTGTAAAATGGTCTTATCTATTGGCGATTTCGTTCCAATTCACATTCCAAGTAATATTCGGCATGCTAATTACATTGCCGGTTGCCAAATTGCATTATCTCTTATAGTTTCCGAGATATGGACTATCGATAATTTACACCTTAGGCTCTGCTTCTAACTTGGGCCCAAATTGTAAAATGGTCTTATCTATTGGCGATTTCGTTCCAATTCACATTCCAAGTAATATTCGGCATGCTAATTACATTGCCGGTAGCCAAATTGCATTATCTCTTATAGTTTCCGAGATATGGACTATCGATAATTTACACCTTAGGCTCTGCTTCTAACTTGGGCCCAAATTGTAAAATGGCCTTATCTATTGGCGATTTCGTCCCAATTCACATTCCAAGTAATATTCGGTATGCTAATTACATTGCCGGTTGCCAAATTGCATTATCTCTTATAGTTTCCGAGATATGGACTATCGATAATTTACACCTTAGGCTCTGCTTCTAACTTGGGCCCAAATTGTAAAATGGTCTTATCTATTGGCGATTTCGTTCCAATTCACATTCCAAGTAATATTCGGCATGCTAATTACATTGCCGGTTGCCAAATTGCATTATCTCTTATAGGTTCCGAGATATGGACTATCGATAATTTACACCTTAGGCTCTGCTTCTAACTTGAGCCTAAATTGTAAAATGGTCTTATCTATTGGCGATTTCGTTCCAATTCACATTCCAAGTAATATTCGGCATGCTAATTACATTGCCGGTTGCCAAATTGCATTATCTCTTATAGTTTCCGAGATATGGACTATCGATTATTTACACCTTAGGCTCTGCTTCTAACTTGGGTCCAAATTGTAAAATGGTCTTATCTATTGGCGATTTCGTTCCAATTCACACTCCAAGAAATATTCGGCATGCTAATTACATTGCCAGTTGCGAAATTGCATTATCTCTTATAGTTTCCGAGATATGGACTATCGATATTTTACACCTTAGGCTCTGCTTCTAACTTGGGCCCAAATTGTAAAATGGTCTTATCTATTGGCGATTTCGTTCCAATTCTCATTCCAAGTAATATTCGGCATGCTAATTACATTGCCGGTTGCCAAATTGCATTATCTCTTATAGGTTCCGAGATATGAACTATCGATAATTTACACCTTAGGCTCTGCTTCTAACTTGGGCCCAAATTGTAAAATGGTCTTATCTATTGGCGATTTCGTTCCAATTCACAGTCCAAGTAATATTCGGCATGCTAATTACACTGCCGGTTGCCAAATTGCATTAACTCTTATAGTTTCCGAGATATGGACTATCGATAATTTACACCTTAGTCTCTGCTTCTAACTTGGGCCCAAATTGTAAAATGGTCTTATCTATTGGCGATTTCGTTCCAATTCACATTCCAAGTAATATTTGGCATGCTAATTACATTGCCGGTTGCCAAATTGCATTATCTCTTATAGTTTCCGAGATATGGACTATCAATAATTTACACCTTAGGCTCTGCTTCTAACTTGGGCCCAAATTGTAAAATGGTCTTATCTATTGGCGATTTCGTTCCAATTCACATTCCAAGTAATATTCGGCATGCTAATTACATTGCCGGTTGCCAAATTGCATTATCTCTTACAGTTTCCGAGATATGGACTATCGATAATTTACACCTTAGGCTCTGCTTCTAACTTGGGCCCAAATTGTAAAATGGTCTTATCTATTGGCGATTTCGTTCCAATTCACATTCCAAGTAATATTCGGCATGCTAATTACATTGCCGGTTGCCAAATTGCATTATCTCTTATAGTTTCCGAGATATGGACTATCGATAATTTACACCTTAGGCTCTGCTTCTAACTTGGGCCCAAATTGTAAAATGGTCTTATCTATTGGCGATTTCGTTCCAATTCACATTCCAAGTAATATTCGGCATGCTAATTACATTGCCGGTAGCCAAATTGCATTATCTCTTATAGTTTCCGAGATATGGACTATCGATAATTTACACCTTAGGCTCTGCTTCTAACTTGGGCCCAAATTGTAAAATGGCCTTATCTATTGGCGATTTCGTCCCAATTCACATTCCAAGTAATATTCGGTATGCTACATTGCCGGTTGCCAAATTGCATTATCTCTTATAGTTTCCGAGATATGGACTATCAATAATTTACACCTTAGGCTCTGCTTCTAACTTGGGCCCAAATTGTAAAATGGTCTTATCTATTGGCGATTTCTTTCCAATTCTCATTCCAAGTAATATTCGGCATGCTAATTACATTGCCGGTTGCCAAATTGCATTATCTCTTATAGGTTCCGAGATATGGACTATCGATAATTTACACCTTAGGCTCTGCTTCTAACTTGGGCCCAAATTGTAAAATGGTCTTATCTATTGGCGATTTCGTTCCAATTCACAGTCCAAGTAATATTCGGCATGCTAATTACACTGCCGGTTGCCAAATTGCATTAACTCTTATAGTTTCCGAGATATGGACTATCGATAATTTACACCTTAGGCTCTGCTTCTAACTTGGGCCCAAATTGTAAAATGGTCTTATCTATAGGCGATTTCGTTCCAATTCACATTCCAAGTAATATTTGGCATGCTAATTACATTGCCGGTTGCCAAATTGCATTATCTCTTATAGTTTCCGAGATATGGACTATCGATAATTTACACCTTAGGCTCTGCTTCTAACTTGAGCCTAAATTGTAAAATGGTCTTATCTATTGGCGATTTCGTTCCAATTCACATTCCAAGTAATATTCGGCATGCTAATTACATTGCCGGTTGCCAAATTGCATTATCTCTTATAGTTTCCGAGATATGGACTATCGATAATTTACACCTTAGGCTCTGCTTCTAACTTGGGCCCAAATTGTAAAATGGTCTTATCTATTGGCGATTTCGTTCCAATTCACATTCCAAGTAATATTTGGCATGCTAATTACATTGCCGGTTGCCAAATTGCATTATCTCTTATAGTTTCCGAGATATGGACTGTCAATAATTTACACCTTAGGCTCTGCTTCTAACTTGGGCCCAAATTGTAAAATGGTCTTATCTATTGGCGATTTCGTTCCAATTCACATTCCAAGTAATATTCGGCATGCTAATTACATTGCCGGTTGCCAAATTGCATTATCTCTTATAGTTTCCGAGATATGGACTATCGATAATTTACACCTTAGGCTCTGCTTCTAACTTGGGCCCAAATTGTAAAATGGTCTTATCTATTGGCGATTTCGTTCCAATTCACATTCCAAGTAATATTCGGCATGCTAATTACATTGCCGGTTGCCAAATTGCATTATCTCTTATAGTTTCCGAGATATGGACTATCGATAATTTACACCTTAGGCTCTGCTTCTAACTTGGGCCCAAATTGTAAAATGGTCTTATCTATTGGCGATTTCGTTCCAATTCACATTCCAAGTAATATTCGGCATGCTAATTACATTGCCGGTTGCCAAATTGCATTATCTCTTATAGTTTCCGAGATATGGACTATCGATAATTTACACCTTAGGCTCTGCTTCTAACTTGGGCCCAAATTGTAAAATGGCCTTATCTATTGGCGATTTCGTCCCAATTCACATTCCAAGTAATATTCGGCATGCTAATTACATTGCCGGTTGCCAAATTGCATTATCTCTTATAGTTTCCGAGATATGGACTATCAATAATTTACACCTTAGGCTCTGCTTCTAACTTGGGCCCAAATTGTAAAATGGTCTTATCTATTGGCGATTTCGTTCCAATTCACATTCCAAGTAATATTCGGCATGCTAATTACATTGCCGGTTGCCAAATTGCATTATCTCTTATAGTTTCCGAGATATGGACTATCGATAATTTACACCTTAGGCTCTGCTTCTAACTTGGGCCCAAATTGTAAAATGGTCTTATCTATTGGCGATTTCGTTCCAATTCACATTCCAAGTAATATTCGGCATGCTAATTACATTGCCGGTTGCCAAATTGCATTATCTCTTATAGTTTCCGAGATATAGACTATCGATAATTTACACCTTAGGCTCTGCTTCTAACTTGGGCCCAAATTGTAAAATGGTCTTATCTATTGGCGATTTCGTTCCAATTCACATTCCAATTAATATTCGGCATGCTAATTACATTGCCGGTTGCCAAATTGCATTATCTCTTATAGTTTCCGAGATATGGACTATCGATAATTTACACCTTAGGCTCTGCTTCTAACTTGGGCCCAAATTGTAAAATGGTCTTATCTATTGGCGATTTCGTCCCAATTCACATTCCAAGTGATATTCGGCATGCTAATTACATTGCCGGTTGCGAAATTGCATTATCTCTTATAGTTTCCGAGATATGGACTATCAATAATTTACACCTTAGGCTCTGCTTCTAACTTGGGCCCAAATTGTAAAATGGTCTTATCTATTGGCGATTTCGTTCCAATTCACATTCCAAGTAATATTCGGCATGCTAATTACATTGCCGGTTGCCAAATTGCATTATCTCTTATAGTTTCCGAGATATGGACTATCGATAATTTACACCTTAGGCTCTGCTTCTAACTTGGGCCCAAATTGTAAAATGGTCTTATCTATTGGCGATTTCGTTCCAATTCACATTCCAAGTAATATTCGGCATGCTAATTACATTGCCGGTTGCCAAATTGCATTATCTCTTATAGTTTCCGAGATATGGACTATCGATAATTTACACCTTAGGCTCTGCTTCTAACTTGGGCCCAAATTGTAAAATGGTCTTATCTATTGGCGATTTCGTTCCAATTCACATTCCAAGTAATATTCGGCATGCTAATTACATTGCCGGTAGGTTCGTCCATCGATCAATTGCTTTATCTCTTATAGTTTCCGAGATATGGACTATCGATAATTTACACCTTAGGCTCTGCTTCTAACTTGGGCCCAAATTGTAAAATGGCCTTATCTATTGGCGATTTCGTCCCAATTCACATTCCAAGTAATATTCGGTATGCTAATTACATTGCCGGTTGCCAAATTGCATTATCTCTTATAGTTTCCGAGATATGGACTATCAATAATTTACACCTTAGGCTCTGCTTCTAACTTGGGCCCAAATTGTAAAATGGTCTTATCTATTGGCGATTTCGTTCCAATTCACATTCCAAGTAATATTCGGCATGCTAATTACATTGCCGGTTGCCAAATTGCATTATCTCTTATAGGTTCCGAGATATGGACTATCGATAATTTACACCTTAGGCTCTGCTTCTAACTTGAGCCTAAATTGTAAAATGGTCTTATCTATTGGCGATTTCGTTCCAATTCACATTCCAAGTAATATTCGGCATGCTAATTACATTGCCGGTTGCCAAATTGCATTATCTCTTATAGTTTCCGAGATATGGACTATCGATTATTTACACCTTAGGCTCTGCTTCTAACTTGGGTCCAAATTGTAAAATGGTCTTATCTATTGGCGATTTCGTTCCAATTCACACTCCAAGAAATATTCGGCATGCTAATTACATTGCCAGTTGCGAAATTGCATTATCTCTTATAGTTTCCGAGATATGGACTATCGATATTTTACACCTTAGGCTCTGCTTCTAACTTGGGCCCAAATTGTAAAATGGTCTTATCTATTGGCGATTTCGTTCCAATTCTCATTCCAAGTAATATTCGGCATGCTAATTACATTGCCGGTTGCCAAATTGCATTATCTCTTATAGGTTCCGAGATATGAACTATCGATAATTTACACCTTAGGCTCTGCTTCTAACTTGGGCCCAAATTGTAAAATGGTCTTATCTATTGGCGATTTCGTTCCAATTCACAGTCCAAGTAATATTCGGCATGCTAATTACACTGCCGGTTGCCAAATTGCATTAACTCTTATAGTTTCCGAGATATGGACTATCGATAATTTACACCTTAGTCTCTGCTTCTAACTTGGGCCCAAATTGTAAAATGGTCTTATCTATTGGCGATTTCGTTCCAATTCACATTCCAAGTAATATTTGGCATGCTAATTACATTGCCGGTTGCCAAATTGCATTATCTCTTATAGTTTCCGAGATATGGACTATCGATAATTTACACCTTAGGCTCTGCTTCTAACTTGAGCCTAAATTGTAAAATGGTCTTATCTATTGGCGATTTCGTTCCAATTCACATTCCAAGTAATATTCGGCATGCTAATTACATTACCGGTTGCCAAATTGCATTATCTCTTATAGTTTCCGAGATATGGACTATCGATAATTTACACCTTAGGCTCTGCTTCTAACTTGGGCCCAAATTGTAAAATGGTCTTATCTATTGGCGATTTCGTTCCAATTCACATTCCAAGTAATATTTGGCATGCTAATTACATTGCCGGTTGCCAAATTGCATTATCTCTTATAGTTTCCGAGATATGGACTATCAATAATTTACACCTTAGGCTCTGCTTCTAACTTGGGCCCAAATTGTAAAATGGTCTTATCTATTGGCGATTTCGTTCCAATTCACATTCCAAGTAATATTCGGCATGCTAATTACATTGCCGGTTGCCAAATTGCATTATCTCTTATAGTTTCCGAGATATGGACTATCGATAATTTACACCTTAGGCTCTGCTTCTAACTTGGGCCCAAATTGTAAAATGGTCTTATCTATTGGCGATTTCGTTCCAATTCACATTCCAAGTAATATTCGGCATGCTAATTACATTGCCGGTTGCCAAATTGCATTATCTCTTATAGTTTCCGAGATATGGACTATCGATAATTTACACCTTAGGCTCTGCTTCTAACTTGGGCCCAAATTGTAAAATGGTCTTATCTATTGGCGATTTCGTTCCAATTCACATTCCAAGTAATATTCGGCATGCTAATTACATTGCCGGTAGCCAAATTGCATTATCTCTTATAGTTTCCGAGATATGGACTATCGATAATTTACACCTTAGGCTCTGCTTCTAACTTGGGCCCAAATTGTAAAATGGCCTTATCTATTGGCGATTTCGTCCCAATTCACATTCCAAGTAATATTCGGTATGCTAATTACATTGCCGGTTGCCAAATTGCATTATCTCTTATAGTTTCCGAGATATGGACTATCAATAATTTACACCTTAGGTTCTGCTTCTAACTTGGGCCCAAATTGTAAAATGGTCTTATCTATTGGCGATTTCGTTCCAATTCACATTCCAAGTAATATTCGGCATGCTAATTACATTGCCGGTTGCCAAATTGCATTATCTCTTATAGGTTCCGAGATATGGACTATCGATAATTTACACCTTAGGCTCTGCTTCTAACTTGAGCCTAAATTGTAAAATGGTCTTATCTATTGGCGATTTCGTTCCAATTCACATTTCAAGTTATATTCGGCATGCTAATTACATTGCCGGTTGCCAAATTGCATTATCTCTTATAGTTTCCGAGATATGGACTATCGATAACTTACACCTTAGGCTCTGCTTCTAACTTGGGCCCAAATTGTAAAATGGTCTTATCTATTGGCGATTTCGTTCCAATTCACACTCCAAGTAATATTCGGCATGCTAATTACATTGCCAGTTGCGAAATTGCATTATCTCTTATAGTTTCCGAGATATGGACTATCGATATTTTACACCTTAGGCTCTGCTTCTAACTTGGGCCCAAATTGTAAAATGGTCTTATCTATTGGCGATTTCGTTCCAATTCTCATTCCAAGTAATATTCGGCATGCTAATTACATTGCCGGTTGCCAAATTGCATTATCTCTTATAGGTTCCGAGATATGGACTATCGATAATTTACACCTTAGGCTCTGCTTCTAACTTGGGCCCAAATTGTAAAATGGTCTTATCTATTGGCGATTTCGTTCCAATTCACAGTCCAAGTAATATTCGGCATGCTAATTACATTGCCGGTTGCCAAATTGCATTAACTCTTATAGTTTCCGAGATATGGACTATCGATAATTTACACCTTAGGCTCTGCTTCTAACTTGGGCCCAAATTGTAAAATGGTCTTATCTATTGGCGATTTCGTTCCAATTCACATTCCAAGTAATATTTGGCATGCTAATTACATTGCCGGTTGCCAAATTGCATTATCTCTTATAGTTTCCGAGATATGGACTATCGATAATTTACACCTTAGGCTCTGCTTCTAACTTGAGCCTAAATTGTAAAATGGTCTTATCTATTGGCGATTTCGTTCCAATTCACATTCCAAGTAATATTCGGCATGCTAATTACATTGCCGGTTGCCAAATTGCATTATCTCTTATAGTTTCCGAGATATGGACTATCGATAATTTACACCTTAGGCTCTGCTTCTAACTTGGGCCCAAATTGTAAAATGGTCTTATCTATTGGCGATTTCGTCCCAATTCACATTCCAAGTGATATTCGGCATGCTAATTACATTGCCGGTTGCGAAATTGCATTATCCCTTATAGTTTCCGAGATATGGACTATCGATAATTTACACCTTAGGCTCTGCTTCTAACTTGGGCCCAAATTGTAAAATGGTCTTATCTATTGGCGATTTCGTTCCAATTCACATTCCAAGTAATATTCGGCATGCTAATTACATTGCCGGTTGCCTAATTGCATTATCTCTTATAGTTTCCGAGATATGGACTATCGATAATTTACACCTTAGGCTCTGCTTCTAACTTGGGCCCAAATTGTAAAATGGTCTTATCTATTGGCGATTTAGTTGCAATTCACATTCCAAGTAATATTCGGCATGCTAATTACATTGCCGGTTGCCAAATTGCATTATCTCTTATAGTTTCCGAGATATGGACTATCGATAATTTACACCTTAGGCTCTGCTTCTAACTTGGGCCCAAATTGTAAAATGGTCTTATCTATTGGCGATTTCGTTCCAATTCACATTCCAAGTAATATTCGGCATGCTAATTACATTGCCGGTTGCCAAATTGCATTATCTCTTATAGTTTCCGAGATATGGACTATCGATAATTTACACCTTAGGCTCTGCTTCTAACTTCGGCCCAAATTGTAAAATGGTCTTATCAATTGGCGATTTCGTTCCAATTCACATTCCAAGTAATATTCGGCATGCTAATTACATTGCCGGTTGCCAAATTGCATTATCTCTTATAGTTTCCGAGATATGGACTATCGATAATTTACACCTTAGGCTCTGCTTCTAACTTGGGCCCAAATTGTAAAATGGTCTTATCTATTGGCGATTTAGTTGCAATTCAAATTCCAAGTAATATTCGGCATGCTAATTACATTGCCGGTTGCCAAATTGCATTATCTCTTATAGTTTCCGAGATATGGACTATCGATAATTTACACCTTAGGCTCTGCTTCTAACTTGGGCCCAAATTGTAAAATGGTCTTATCTATTGGCGATTTCGTTCCAATTCACATTCCAAGTAATATTCGGCATGCTAATTACATTGCCGGTTGCCAAATTGCATTATCTCTTATAGTTTCCGAGATATGGACTATCGATAATTTACACCTTAGGCTCTGCTTCTAACTTGGGCCCAAATGGTAAAATGGTCTTATCTATTGGCGATTTCGTTACAATTCACATTCCAAGTAATATTCGGCATGCTAATTACATTGCCGGTTGCCAAATTGCATTATCTCTTATAGTTTCCGAGATATGGACTATCGATAATTTACACCTTAGGCTCTGCTTCTAACTTGGGCCCAAATTGTAAAATGGACTTATCTATTGGCGATTTCGTTCCAATTCACACTCCAAGTAATATTCGGCATGCTAATTACATTGCCGGTTGCGAAATTACATTATCTCTTATAGTTTCCGAGATATGGACTATCGATAATTTACACCTTAGGCTCTGCTTCTAACTTGGGCCCAAATTGTAAAATGGTCTTATCTATTGGCGATTTTGTTCCAATTCACATTCCAAGTAATATTCGGCATGCTAATTACATTGCCGGTTGCCAAATTGCATTATCTCTTATAGTTTCCGAGATATGGACTATCGATAATTTACACCTTAGGCTCTGCTTCTAACTTGGGCCCAAATTGTAAAATGGTCTTATCTATTGGCGATTTCGTTCCAATTCACATTCCAAGTAATATTCGGCATGCTAATTACATTGCCGGTTGCCAAATTGCATTATCTCTTATAGTTTCCGAGATATGGACTATCGATAATTTACATCTTAGGCTCTGCTTCTAACTTGGGTCCAAATTATAAAATGGTCTTATCTATTGGCGATTTCGTCCCAATTCACATTCCAAGTGATATTCGGCATGCTAATTACATTGCCGGTTGCGAAATTGCATTATCTCATATAGTTTCCGAGATATGGACTATCAATAATTTACACCTTAGGCTCTGCTTCTAACTTGGGCCCAAATTGTAAAATGGTCTTATCTATTGGCGATTTCGTTCCAATTCACATTCCAAGTATTATTCGGCATGCTAATTACATTGCCGGTTGCCAAATTGCATTATCTCTTATAGTTTCCGAGATATGGACTATCGATAATTTACACCTTAGGCTCTGCTTCTAACTTGGGCCCAAATTGTAAAATGGTCTTATCTATTGGCGATTTCGTTCCAATTCACATTCCAAGTAATATTCGGCATGCTAATTACATTGCCGGTTGCCAAATTGCATTATCTCTTATAGTTTCCGAGATATGGACTATCGATAATTTACACCTTAGGCTCTGCTTCTAACTTGGGCCCAAATTGTAAAATGGTCTTATCTATTGGCGATTTCGTTCCAATTCACATTCCAAGTAATATTCGGCATGCTAAATACATTGCCGGTTGCCAAATTGCATTATCTCTTATAGTTTCCGAGATATGGACTATCGATAATTTACACCTTAGTCTTTGCTTCTAACTTGGGCCCAAATTGTAAAATGGTCTTATCTATTGGCGATTTAGTTGCAATTCACATTCCAAGTAATATTCGGCATGCTAATTACATTGCCGGTTGCCAAATTGCATTATCTCTTATAGTTTCCGAGATATGGACTATCGATAATTTACACCTTAGGCTCTGCTTCTAACTTGGGCCCAAATTGTAAAATGGTCTTATCTATTGGCGATTTCGTTCCAATTCACATTCCAAGTAATATTTGGTATGCTAATTACATTGCCGGTTGCCAAATTGCATTATCTCTTATAATTTCCGAGATATGGACTATCGATAATTTACACCTTAGGCTCTGCTTCTAACTTGGGCCCAAATTGTAAAATGGTTTTATCTATTGGCGATTTCGTTCCAATTCACATTCCAAGTATTATTCGGCATGCTAATTACATTGCTGGTTGCCAAATTGCATTATCTCTTATAGTTTCCGAGATATGGACTATCGATAATTTACACCTTAGGCTCTGCTTCTAACTTGGGCCCAAATTGTAAAATGGCCTTATCTATTGGCGATTTCGTCCCAATTCACATTCCAAGTAATATTCGGCATGCTAATTACATTGCCGGTTGCCAAATTGCATTATCTCTTATAGTTTCCGAGATATGGACTATCAATAATTTACACCTTAGGCTCTGCTTCTAACTTGGGCCCAAATTGTAAAATGGTCTTATCTATTGGCGATTTCGTTCCAATTCACATTCCAAGTAATATTCGGCATGCTAATTACATTGCCGGTTGCCAAATTGCATTATCTCTTATAGTTTCCGAGATATGGACTATCGATAATTTACACCTTAGGCTCTGCTTCTAACTTGGGCCCAAATTGTAAAATGGTCTTATCTATTGGCGATTTCGTCCCAATTCACATTCCAAGTGATATTCGGCATGCTAATTACATTGCCGGTTGCGAAATTGCATTATCTCTTATAGTTTCCGAGATATGGACTATCAATAATTTACACCTTAGGCTCTGCTTCTAACTTGGGCCCAAATTGTAAAATGGTCTTATCTATTGGCGATTTCGTTCCAATTCACATTCCAAGTAATATTCGGCATGCTAATTACATTGCCGGTTGCCAAATTGCATTATCTCTTATAGTTTCCGAGATATGGACTATCGATAATTTACACCTTAGGCTCTGCTTCTAACTTGGGCCCAAATTGTAAAATGGTCTTATCTATTGGCGATTTCGTTCCAATTCACATTCCAAGTAATATTCGGCATGCTAATTACATTGCCGGTTGCCAAATTGCATTATCTCTTATAGTTTCCGAGATATGGACTATCGATAATTTACACCTTAGGCTCTGCTTCTAACTTGGGCCCAAATTGTAAAATGGTCTTATCTATTGGCGATTTCGTTCCAATTCACATTCCAAGTAATATTCGGCATGCTAATTACATTGCCGGTTGCCAAATTGCATTATCTCTTATAGTTTCCGAGATATGGACTATCGATAATTTACACCTTAGGCTCTGCTTCTAACTTGGGCCCAAATTGTAAAATGGCCTTATCTATTGGCGATTTCGTCCCAATTCACATTCCAAGTAATATTCGGTATGCTAATTACATTGCCGGTTGCCAAATTGCATTATCTCTTATAGGTTCCGAGATATGGACTATCAATAATTTACACCTTAGGCTCTGCTTCTAACTTGGGCCCAAATTGTAAAATGGTCTTATCTATTGGCGATTTCGTTCCAATTCACATTCCAAGTAATATTCGGCATGCTAATTACATTGCCGGTTGCCAAATTGCATTATCTCTTATAGTTTCCGAGATATGGACTATCGATAATTTACACCTTAGGCTCTGCTTCTAACTTGGGCCCAAATTGTAAAATGGTCTTATCTATTGGCGATTTCGTCCCAATTCACATTCCAAGTGATATTCGGCATGCTAATTACATTGCCGGTTGCGAAATTGCATTATCTCTTATAGTTTCCGAGATATGGACTATCAATAATTTACACCTTAGGCTCTGCTTCTAACTTGGGCCCAAATTGTAAAATGGTCTTATCTATTGGCGATTTCGTTCCAATTCTCATTCCAAGTAATATTCGGCATGCTAATTACATTGCCGGTTGCCAAATTGCATTATCTCTTATAGGTTCCGAGATATGGACTATCGATAATTTACACCTTAGGCTCTGCTTCTAACTTGGGCCCAAATTGTAAAATGGTCTTATCTATTGGCGATTTCGTTCCAATTCACAGTCCAAGTAATATTCGGCATGCTAATTACATTGCCGGATGCCAAATTGCATTAACTCTTATAGTTTCCGAGATATGGACTATCGATAATTTACACCTTAGGCTCTGCTTCTAACTTGAGCCTAAATTGTAAAATGGTCTTATCTATTGGCGATTTCGTTCCAATTCACATTCCAAGTAATATTCGGCATGCTAATTACATTGCCGGTTGCCAAATTGCATTATCTCTTATAGTTTCCGAGATATGGACTATCGATAATTTACACCTTAGGCTCTGCTTCTAACTTGGGCCCAAATTGTAAAATGGTCTTATCTATTGGCGATTTCGTTCCAATTCACATTCCAAGTAATATTCGGCATGCTAATTACATTGCCGGTTGCCAAATTGCATTATCTCTTATAGTTTCCGAGATATGGACTATCGATAATTTACACCTTAGGCTCTGCTTCTAACTTGGGCCCAAATTGTAAAATGGTCTTATCTATTGGCGATTTCGTTCCAATTCACAGTCCAAGTAATATTCGGCATGCTAATTACATTGCCGGTTGCCAAATTGCATTAACTCTTATAGTTTCCGAGATATGGACTATCGATAATTTACACCTTAGGCTCTGCTTCTAACTTGGGCCCAAATTGTAAAATGGTCTTATCTATTGGCGATTTCGTTCCAATTCACATTCCAAGTAATATTTGGCATGCTAATTACATTGCCGGTTGCCAAATTGCATTATCTCTTATAGTTTCCGAGATATGGACTATCGATAATTTACACCTTAGGCTCTGCTTCTAACTTGAGCCTAAATTGTAAAATGGTCTTATCTATTGGCGATTTCGTTCCAATTCACATTCCAAGTAATATTCGGCATGCTAATTACATTGCCGGTTGCCAAATTGCATTATCTCTTATAGTTTCCGAGATATGGACTATCGATAATTTACACCTTAGGCTTTGCTTCTAACTTGGGCCCAAATTGTAAAATGGTCTTATCTATTGGCGATTTCGTTCCAATTCACATTCCAAGTAATATTCGGCATGCTAATTACATTGCCGGTTGCCAAATTGCATTATCTCTTATAGTTTCCGAGATATGGACTATCGATAATTTACACCTTAGTCTCTGCTTCTAACTTGGGCCCAAATTGTAAAATGGTCTTATCTATTGGCGATTTAGTTGCAATTCACATTCCAAGTAATATTCGGCATGCTAATTACATTGCCGGTTGCCAAATTGCATTATCTCTTATAGTTTCCGAGATATGGACTATCGATAATTTACACCTTAGGCTCTGCTTCTAACTTGGGCCCAAATTGTAAAATGGTCTTATCTATTGGCGATTTCGTTCCAATTCACATTCCAAGTAATATTTGGCATGCTAATTACATTGCCGGTTGCCAAATTGCATTATCTCTTATAATTTCCGAGATATGGACTATCGATAATTTACACCTTAGGCTCTGCTTCTAACTTGGGCCCAAATTGTAAAATGGTCTTATCTATTGGCGATTTCGTTCCAATTCACATTCCAAGTAATATTCGGCATGCTAATTACATTGCTGGCTGCCAAATTGCATTATCTCTTATAGTTTCCGAGATATGGACTATCGATAATTTACACCTTAGGCTCTGCTTCTAACTTGGGCCCAAATTGTAAAATGGTCTTATCTATTGGCGATTTCGTTCCAATTCACATTCCAAGTAATATTCTTCATGCTAATTACATTGCCGGTTGCCAAATTGCATTATCTCTTATAGTTTCCGAGATATAGACTATCGATAATTTACACCTTAGGCTCTGCTTCTAACTTGGGCCCAAATTGTAAAATGGTCTTATCTATTGGAGATTTCGTTCCAATTCACATTCCAAGTAATATTCGGCATGCTAATTACATTGCCGGTTGCCAAATTGCATTATCTCTTATAGTTTCCGAGATATGGAATATCGATAATTTACACCTTAGGCTCTGCTTCTAACTTGGGCCCAAATTGTAAAATGGTCTTATCTATTGACGATTTCGTCCCAATTCACATTCCAAGTGATATTCGGCATGCTAATTACATTGCCGGTTGCGAAATTGCATTATCTCTTATAGTTTCCGAGATATGGACTATCAATAATTTACACCTTAGGCTCTGCTTCTAACTTGGGCCCAAATTGTAAAATGGTCTTATCTATTGGCGATTTCGTTCCAATTCACATTCCAAATAATATTCGGTATGCTAATTACATTGCCGGTTGCCAAATTGCATTATCTCTTATAGTTTCCGAGATATGGACTATCGATAATTTACACCTTAGGCTCTGCTTCTAACTTGGGCCCAAATTGTAAAATGGTCTTATCTATTGGCGATTTCGTTCCAATTCACATTCCAAGTAATATTCGGCATGCTAATTACATTGCCGGTTGCCAAATTGCATTATCTCTTATAGTTTCCGAGATATGGACTATCGATAATTTACACCTTAGGCTCTGCTTCTAACTTGGGCCCAAATTGTAAAATGGTCTTATCTATTGGCGATTTCGTTCCAATTCACATTCCAAGTAATATTCGGCATGCTAATTACATTGCCGGTTGCCAAATTGCATTATCTCTTATAGTTTCCGAGATATGGACTATCGATAATTTACACCTTAGGCTCTGCTTCTAACTTGAGCCTAAATTGTAAAATGGTCTTATCTATTGGCGATTTCGTTCCAATTCACATTCCAAGTAATATTCGGCATGCTAATTACATTGCCGGTTGCCAAATTGCATTATCTCTTATAGTTTCCGAGATATGGACTATCGATAATTTACACCTTAGGCTCTGCTTCTAACTTGGGCCCAAATTGTAAAATGGTCTTATCTATTGGCGATTTCGTTCCAATTCACATTCCAAGTAATATTCGGCATGCTAATTACATTGCCGGTTGCCAAATTGCATTATCTCTTATAGTTTCCGAGATATGGACTATCGATAATTTACACCTTAGGCTCTGCTTCTAACTTGGGCCCAAATTGTAAAATGGTCTTATCTATAGGCGATTTCGTTCCAATTCACATTCCAAGTAATATTCGGCATGCTAATTACATTGCCGGTTGCCAAATTGCATTATCTCTTATAGTTTCCGAGATATGGACTATCGATAATTTACACCTTAGGCTCTGCTTCTAACTTGAGCCTAAATTGTAAAATGGTCTTATCTATTGGCGATTTCGTTCCAATTCACATTCCAAGTAATATTCGGCATGCTAATTACATTCCCGGTTGCCAAATTGCATTATCTCTTATAGTTTCCGAGATATGGACTATCGATAATTTACACCTTAGGCTCTGCTTCTAACTTGGGCCCAAATTGTAAAATGGTCTTATCTATAGGCGATTTCGTTCCAATTCACATTCCAAGTAATATTCGGCATGCTAATTACATTGCCGGTTGCCAAATTGCATTATCTCTTATAGTTTCCGAGATATGGACTATCGATAATTTACACCTTAGGCTCTGCTTCTAACTTGAGCCTAAATTGTAAAATGGTCTTATCTATTGGCGATTTCGTTCCAATTCACATTCCAAGTAATATTCGGCATGCTAATTACATTGCCGGTTGCCAAATTGCATTATCTCTTATAGTTTCCGAGATATGGACTATCGATAATTTACACCTTAGGCTCTGCTTCTAACTTGGGCCCAAATTGTAAAATGGTCTTATCTATTGGCGATTTCGTTCCAATTCACATTCCAAGTAATATTCGGCATGCTAATTACATTGCCGGATGCCAAATTGCATTATCTCTTATAGTTTCCGAGATATGGACTATCGATAATTTACACCTTAGGCTCTGCTTCTAACTTGGGCCCAAATTGTAAAATGGTCTTATCTATAGGCGATTTCGTTCCAATTCACATTCCAAGTAATATTCGGCATGCTAATTACATTGCCGGTTGCCAAATTGCATTATCTCTTATAGTTTCCGAGATATGGACTATCGATAATTTACACCTTAGGCTCTGCTTCTAACTTGGGCCCAAATAGTAAAATGGCCTTATCTATTGGCGATTTCGTCCCAATTCACATTCCAAGTAATATTCGGCATGCTAATTACATTGCCGGTTGCCAAATTGCATTATCTCTTATAGTTTCCGAGATATGGACTATCGATAATTTACACCTTAGGCTCTGCTTCTAACTTGGGCCCAAATTGTAAAATGGTCTTATCTATTGGCGATTTCGTTCCAATTCACATTCCAAGTAATATTCGGCATGCTAATTACATTGCCGGATGCCAAATTGCATTATCTCTTATAGTTTCCGAGATATGGACTATCGATAATTTACACCTTAGGCTCTGCTTCTAACTTGGGCCCAAATTGTAAAATGGTCTTATCTATTGGCGATTTCGTTCCAATTCACATTCCAAGTAATATTCGGCATGCTAATTACATTGCCGGTTGCCAAATTGCATTAACTCTTATAGTTTCCGAGATATGGACTATCGATAATTTACACCTTAGGCTCTGCTTCTAACTTGGGCCCAAATTGTAAAATGGTCTTATCTATTGGCGATTTCGTTCCAATTCACATTCCAAGTAATATTCGGCATGCTAATTACATTGGCGGTTGCCAAATTGCATTATCTCTTATAGTTTCCGAGATATGGACTATCGATAATTTACACCATAGGCTCTGCTTCTAACTTGGGCCCAAATTGTAAAATGGTCTTATCTATTGGCGATTTCGTTCCAATTCACATTCCAAGTAATATTCGGCATGCTAATTACATTGCCGGTTGCCAAATTGCATTATCTCTTATAGTTTCCGAGATATGGACTATCGATAATTTACACCTTAGGCTATGCTGCTAACTTGGGCCCAAATTGTAAAATGGTCTTATCTATTGGCGATTTCGTTCCAATTCACATTCCAAGTAATATTCGGCATGCTAATTACATTGCCGGTTGCCAAATTGCATTATCTCTTATAGTTTCCGAGATATGGACTATCGATAATTTACACCTCAGGCTCTGCTTCTAACTTGGGCCCAAATTGTAAAATGGTCTTATCTATTGGCGATTTCGTTCCAATTCACATTCCAAGTAATATTCGGCATGCTAATTACATTGCCGGTTGCCAAATTGCATTATCTCTTATAGTTTCCGAGATATGGACTATCGATAATTTACACCTCAGGCTCTGCTTCTAACTTGGGCCCAAATTGTAAAATGGTCTTATCTATTGGCGATTTCGTTCCAATTCACATTCCAAGTAATATTCGGCATGCTAATTACATTGCCGGTTGCCAAATTGAATTATCTCTTATAGTTTCCGAGATATGGACTATCGATAATTTACACCTCAGGCTCTGCTTCTAACTTGGGCCCAAATTGTAAAATGGTCTTACCTATTGGCGATTTCGTTCCAATTCACATTCCAAGTAATATTCGGCATGCTAATTACATTGCCGGTTGCCAAATTGCATTATCTCTTATAGTTTCCGAGATATGGACTATCGATAATTTACACCTTAGGCTCTGCTTCTAACTTGGGCCCAAATTGTAAAATGGTCTTATCTATTGGCGATTTCGTTCCAATTCACATTCCAAGTAATATTCGGCATGCTAATTACATTGCCGGTTGCCAAATTGCATTATCTCTTATAGTTTCCGAGATATGGACTATCGATAATTTACACCTTAGGCTCTGCTTCTAACTTGGGCCCAAATTGTAAAATGGTCTTATCTATTGGCGATTTCGTCCCAATTCACATTCCAAGTGATATTCGGCATGCTAATTACATTGCCGGTTGCGAAATTGCATTATCTCTTATAGTTTCCGAGATATGGACTATCGATAATTTACACCTTAGGCTCTGCTTCTAACTTGGGCCCAAATTGTAAAATGGTCTTATCTATTGGCGATTTCGTTCCAATTCACATACCAAGTAATATTCGGCATGCTAATTACATTGCCGGTTGCCAAATTGCATTATCTCTTATAGTTTCCGAGATATGGACTATCGATAATTTACACCTTAGGCTCTGCTTCTAACTTGGGCCCAAATTGTAAAATGGTCTTATCTATCGGCGATTTAGTTGCAATTCACATTCCAAGTAATATTCGGCATGCTAATTACATTGCCGGTTGCCAAATTGCATTATCTCTTATAGTTTCCGAGATATGGACTATCGATAATTTACACCTTAGGCTCTGCTTCTAACTTGGGCCCAAATTGTAAAATGGTCTTATCTATTGGGGATTTCGTTCCAATTCACATTCCAAGTAATATTCGGCATGCTAATTACATTGCCGGTTGCCAAATTGCATTATCTCTTATAGTTTCCGAGATCTGGACTATCGATAATTTACACCTTAGGCTCTGCTTCTAACTTGGGCCCAAATTGTAAAATGGTCTTATCTATTGGCGATTTCGTTCCAATTCACATTCCAAGTAATATTCGGCATGCTAATTACATTGCCGGTTGCCAAATTGCATTATCTCTTATAGTTTCCGAGATATGGACTATCGATAATTTACACCTTAGGCTCTGCTTCTAACTTGGGCCCAAATTGTAAAATGGTCTTATCTATTGGCGATTTCGTTCCAATTCACACTCCAAGTAATATTCGGCATGCTAATTACATTGCCGGTTGCGAAATTGCATTATCTCTTATAGTTTCCGAGATATGGACTATCGATAATTTACACCTTAATCTCTGCTTCTAACTTGGGCCCAAATTGTAAAATGGTCTTATCTATTGGCGATTTCATTCCAATTCACATTCCAAGTAATATTCGGCATGCTAATTACATTGCCGGTTGCCAAATTGCATTATCTCTTATAGTTTCCGAGATATGGACTATCGATTATTTACACCTTAGGCTCTGCTTTTAACTTGGGCCGAAATTGTAAAATGGTCTTATCTATTGGCGATTTCATTCCAATTCACATTCCAAGTAATATTCGGCATGCTAATTACATTGCCGGTTGCCAAATTGCATTATCTCTTATAGTTTCCGAGATATGGACTATCGATTATTTACACCTTAGGTTCTGCTTCTAACTTGGGCCCAAATTGTAAAATGGTCTTATCTATTGGCGATTTCGTCCCAATTCACATTCCAAGTGATATTCGGCATGCTAATTACATTGCCGTTTGCGAAATTGCATTATCTCTTATAGTTTCCGAGATATGGACTATCAATAATTTACACCTTAGGCTCTGCTTCTAACTTGGGCCCAAATTGTAAAATGGTCTTATCTATTGGCGATTTCGTTCCAATTCACATTCCAAGTAATATTCGGCATGCTAATTACATTGCCGGTTGCCAAATTGCATTATCTCTTATAGTTTCCGAGATATGGACTATCGATAATTTACACCTTAGTCTCTGCTTCTAACTTGGGCCCAAATTGTAAAATGGTCTTATCTATTGGCGATTTCGTTCCAATTCACATTCCAAGTAATATTCGGCATGCTAATTACATTGCCGGTTGCCAAATTGCATTATCTCTTATAGTTTCCGAGATATGGACTATCGATAATTTACACCTTAGGCTCTGCTTCTAACTTGGGCCCAAATTGTAAAATGGTCTTATCTATTGGCGATTTCGTTCCAATTTACATTCCAAGTAATATTCGGCATGCTAATTACATTGCCGGTTGCCAAATTGCATTATCTCTTATAGTTTCCGAGATATGGACTATCGATAATTTACACCTTAGGCTCTGCTTCTAACTTGGGCCCAAATTGTAAAATGGTATTATCTATTGGCGATTTCGTTCCAATTCACACTCCAAGTAATATTCGGCATGCTAATTACATTGCCGGTTGCGAAATTGCATTATCTCTTATAGTTTCCGAGATATGGACTATCGATAATTTACACCTTAGGCTCTGCTTCTAACTTGGGCCCAAATTGTAAAATGGTCTTATCTATTGGCGATTTCGTTCCAATTCACATTCCAAGTAATATTCGGCATACTAATTACATTGCCGGTTGCCAAATTGCATTATCTCTTATAGTTTCCGAGATATGGACTATCGATAATTTACACCTTAGGCTCTGCTTCTAACTTGGGCCCAAATTGTAAAATGGTCTTACCTATTGGCGATTCCGTTCCAATTCACATTCCAAGTAATATTCGGCATGCTAATTACATTGCCGGTTGCCAAATTGCATTATCTCTTATAGTTTCCGAGATATGGACTATCGATAATTTACACCTTAGGCTCTGCTTCTAACTTGCTCCCAAATTATAAAATGGTCTTATCTATTGGCGATTTCGTTCCAATTCACATTCCAAGTAATATTCGGCATGCTAATTACATTGCCGGTTGCCAAATTGCATTATCTCTTATAGTTTCCGAGATATGGACTATCGATAATTTACACCTTAGGCTCTGCTTCTAACTTGGGCCCAAATTGTAAAATGGTCTTATCTATTGGCGATTTCGTTCCAATTGACATTCCAAGTAATATTCGGCATGCTAATTACATTGCCGGTTGCCAAATTGAATTATCTCTTATAGTTTCCGAGATATGGACTATCGATAATTTACACCTTAGGCTCTGCTTCTAACTTGGGCCCAAATTGTAAAATGGTCTTATCTATTGGCGATTTCGTTCCAATTCACATTCCAAGTAATATTGGGCATGCTAATTACATTGCCGGTTGCCAAATTGCATTAACTCTTATAGTTTCCGAGATATGGACTATCGATAATTTACACCATAGGCTCTGCTTCTAACTTGGGCCCAAATTGTAAAATGGTCTTACCTATTGGCGATTTCGTTCCAATTCACATTCCAAGTAATATTCGGCATGCTAATTACATTGCCGGTTGCCAAATTGCATTATCTCTTATAGTTTCCGAGATATGGACTATCGATAATTTACACCTTAGGCTCTGCTTCTAACTTGGGCCCAAATTGTAAAATGGTTTTATCTATTGGCGATTTCGTCCCAATTCACATTCCAAGTAATATTCGGCATGCTAATTACATTGCCGGTTGCCAAATTGCATTATCTCTTATAGTTTCCGAGATATGGACTATCGATAATTTACACCTTAGGCTCTGCTTCTAACTTGGGCCCAAATTGTAAAATGGCCTTATCTATTGGCGATTTCGTCCCAATTCACATTCCAAGTAATATTCGGCATGCTAATTACATTGCCGGTTGCCAAATTGCATTATCTCTTATAGTTTCCGAGATATGGACTATCGATAATTTACACCTTAGGCTCTGCTTCTAACTTGGGCCCAAATTGTAAAATGGCCTTATCTATTGGCGATTTCGTCCCAATTCACATTCCAAGTAATATTCGGCATGCTAATTACATTGCCGGTTGCCAAATTGAATTATCTCTTATAGTTTCCGAGATATGGACTATCGATAATTTACACCTCAGGCTCTGCTTCTAACTTGGGCCCAAATTGTAAAATGGTCTTACCTATTGGCGATTTCGTTCCAATTCACATTCCAAGTAATATTCGGCATGCTAATTACATTGCCGGTTGCCAAATTGCATTATCTCTTATAGTTTCCGAGATATGGACTATCGATAATTTACACCTTAGGATCTGCTTCTAACTTGGGCCCAAATTGTAAAATGGTCTTATCTATTGGCGATTTCGTTCCAATTCACATTCCAAGTAATATTCGGCATGCTAATTACATTGCCGGTTGCCAAATTGCATTATCTCTTATAGTTTCCGAGATATGGACTATCGATAATTTACACCTTAGGCTCTGCTTCTAACTTGGGCCCAAATTGTAAAATGGTCTTATCTATTGGCGATTTCGTTCCAATTCACATTCCAAGTAATATTCGGCATGCTAATTACATTGCCGGTTGCCAAATTGCATTATCTCTTATAGTTTCCGAGATATGGACTATCGATAATTTACACCTTAGGCTCTGCTTCTAACTTGGGCCCAAATTGTAAAATGGTCTTATCTATTGGCGATTTCGTTCCAATTCACATTCCAAGTAATATTCGGATTGCTAATTACATTGCCGGTTGCCAAATTGCATTATCTCTTATAGTTTCCGAGATATGGACTATCGATAATTTACACCTTAGGCTCTGCTGCTAACTTGGGCCCAAATTGTAAAATGGCCTTATCTATTGGCGATTTCGTTCCAATTCACATTCCAAGTAATATTCGGCATGCTAATTACATTGCCGGTTGCCAAATTGCATTATCTCTTATAGTTTCCGAGATATGGACTATCGATAATTTACACCTCAGGCTCTGCTTCTAACTTGGGCCCAAATTGTAAAATGGTCTTATCTATTGGCGATTTCGTTCCAATTCACATTCCAAGTAATATTCGGCATGCTAATTACATTGCCGTTTGCCAAATTGAATTATCTCTTATAGTTTCCGAGATATGGACTATCGATAATTTACACCTCAGGCTCTGCTTCTAACTTGGGCCCAAATTGTAAAATGGTCTTACCTATTGGCGATTTCGTTCCAATTCACATTCCAAGTAATATTCGGCATGCTAATTACATTGCCGGTTGCCAAATTGCATTATCTCTTATAGTTTCCGAGATATGGACTATCGATAATTTACACCTTAGGCTCTGCTTCTAACTTGGGCCCAAATTGTAAAATGGTCTTATCTATTGGCGATTTCGTCCCAATTCACATTCCAAGTGATATTCGGCATGCTAATTACATTGCCGGTTGCGAAATTGCATTATCTCTTATAGTTTCCGAGATATGGACTATCGATAATTTACACCTTAGGCTCTGCTTCTAACTTGGGCCCAAATTGTAAAATGGTCTTATCTATTGGCGACTTCGTTCCAATTCACATACCAAGTAATTTTCGGCATGCTAATTACATTGCCGGTTGCCAAATTGCATTATCTCTTATAGTTTCCGAGATATGGACTATCGATAATTTACACCTTAGGCTCTGCTTCTAACTTGGGCCCAAATTGTAAAATGGTCTTATCTATTGGCGATTTAGTTGCAATTCACATTCCAAGTAATATTCGGCATGCTAATTACATTGCCGGTTACCAAATTGCATTATCTTTTATAGTTTCCGAGATATGGACTATCGATAATTTACACCTTAGGCTCTGCTTCTAACTTGGGCCCAAATTGTAAAATGGTCTTATCTATTGTCGATTTCGTTCCAATTCACATTCCAAGTAATATTCGGCATGCTAATTACATTGCCGGTTGCCAAATTGCATTATCTCTTATAGTTTCCGAGATATGGACTATCGATAATTTACACCTTAGGCTCTGCTTCTAACTTGGGCCCAAATAGTAAAATGGTCTTATCTATTGGCGATTTCGTTCCAATTCACATTCCAAGTAATATTCGGCATGCTAATTACATTGCCGGTTGCCAAATTGCATTATCTCTTATAGTTTCCGAGATATGGACTATCGATAATTTACACCTTAGGCTCTGCTTCTAACTTGGGCCCAAATTGTAAAATGGTCTTATCTATTGGCGATTTCGTTCCAATTCACACTCCAAGTAATATTCGGCATGCTAATTACATTGCCGGTTGCGAAATTGCATTATCTCTTATAGTTTCCGAGATATGGACTATCGATAATTTACACCTTAGGCTCTGCTTCTAACGTGGGCCCAAATTGTAAAATGGTCTTATCTATTGGCGATTTCGTTCCAATTCACATTCCAAGTAATATTCGGCATGCTAATTACATTGCCGGTTGCCAAATTGCATTATCTCTTATAGTTTCCGAGATATGGACTATCGATTATTTACACCTTAGGCTCTGCTTCTAACTTGGGCCCAAATTGTAAAATGGTCTTATCTATTGGCGATTTAGTTGCAATTCACATTCCAAGTAATATTCGGCATGCTAATTACATTGCCGGTTGCCAAATTGCATTATCTCTTATAGTTTCCGAGATATGGACTATCGATAATTTACACCTTAGGCTCTGCTTCTAACTTGGGCCCAAATTGTAAAATGGTCTTATCTATTGGCGATTTCGTTCCAATTCACATTCCAAGTAATATTCGGCATGCTAATTACATTGCCGGTTGCCAAATTGCATTATCTCTTATAGTTTCCGAGATATGGACTATCGATAATTTACACCTTAGGCTCTGCTTCTAACTTGGGCCCAAATTGTAAAATGGTCTTATCTATTGGCGATTTCGTTCCAATTTACATTCCAAGTAATATTCGGCATGCTAATTACATTGCCGGTTGCCAAATTGCATTATCTCTTATAGTTTCCGAGATATGGACTATCGATAATTTACACCTTAGGCTCTGCTTCTAACTTGGGCCCAAATTGTAAAATGGTCTTATCTATTGGCGATTTCGTTCCAATTCACACTCCAAGTAATATTCGGCATGCTAATTACATTGCCGGTTGCGAAATTGCATTATCTCTTATAGTTTCCGAGATATGGACTATCGATAATTTACACCTTAGGCTCTGCTTCTAACTTGGGCCCAAATTGTAAAATGGTCTTATCTATTGGCGATTTCGTTCCAATTCACATTCCAAGTAATATTCGGCATGCTAATTACATTGCCGGTTGCCAAATTGCATTATCTCTTATAGTTTCCGAGATATGGACTATCGATAATTTACACCTTAGGCTCTGCTTCTAACTTGGGCCCAAATTGTAAAATGGTCTTACCTATTGGCGATTCCGTTCCAATTCACATTCCAAGTAATATTCGGCATGCTAATTACATTGCCGGTTGCCAAATTGCATTATCTCTTATAGTTTCCGAGATATGGACTATCGATAATTTACACCTTAGGCTCTGCTTCTAACTTGGGCCCAAATTGTAAAATGGTCTTATCTATTGGCGATTTCGTTCCAATTCACATTCCAAGTAATATTCGGCATGCTAATTACATTGCCGGTTGCCAAATTGCATTATCTCTTATAGTTTCCGAGATATGGACTATCGATAATTTACACCTTAGGCTCTGCTTCTAACTTGGGCCCAAATTGTAAAATGGACTTATCTATTGGCGATTTCGTCCCAATTCACATTCCAAGTGATATTCGGCATGCTAATTACATTGCCGGTTGCGAAATTGCATTATCTCTTATAGTTTCCGAGATATGGACTATTGATAATTTGCACCTTAGGCTCTGCTTCTAACTTGCTCCCAAATTGTAAAATGGTCTTATCTATTGGCGATTTCGTTCCAATTCACATTCCAAGTAATATTCGGCATGCTAATTACATTGCCGGTTGCCAAATTGCATTATCTCTTATAGTTTCCGAGATATGGACTATCGATTATTTACACCTTAGGCTCTGCTTTTAACTTGGGCCCAAATTGTAAAATGGTCTTATCTATTGGCGATTTCGTTCCAATTCACATTCCAAGTAATATTCGGCATGCTAATTACATTGCCGGTTGCCAAATTGCATTATCTCTTATAGTTTCCGAGATATGGACTATCGATAATTTACACCTTAGGCTCTGCTTCTAACTTGGGCCCAAATTGTAAAATGGTCTTATCTATTGGCGATTTCGTCCCAATTCACATTCCAAGTGATATTCGGCATGCTAATTACATTGCCGGTTGCGAAATTGCATTATCTCTTATAGTTTCCGAGATATGGACTATCAATAATTTACACCTTAGGCTCTGCTTCTAACTTGGGCCCAAATTGTAAAATGGTCTTATCTATTGGCGATTTCGTTCCAATTCACATTCCAAGTAATATTCGGCATGCTAATTACATTGCCGGTTGCCAAATTGCATTATCTCTTATAGTTTACGAGATATGGACTATCGATAATTTACACCTTAGGCTCTGTTTCTAACTTGGGCCCAAATTGTAAAATGGTCTTATCTATTGGCGATTTCGTTCCAATTCACAATCCAAGTAATATTCGGCATGCTAATTACATTGCCGGTTGCCAAATTGCATTATCTCTTATAGTTTCCGAGATATGGACTATCGATAATTTACACCTTAGGCTCTGCTTCTAACTTGGGCCCAAATTGTAAAATGGTCTTATCTATTGGCGATTTAGTTGCAATTCACTTTCCAAGTAATATTCGGCATGCTAATTACATTGCCGGTTGCCAAATTGCATTATCTCTTATAGTTTCCGAGATATGGACTATCGATAATTTACACCTTAGGCTCTGCTTCTAACTTGGGCCCAAATTGTAAAATGGTCTTATCTATTGGCGATTTCGTTCCAATTCACATTCCAAGTAATATTCGGCATGCTAATTACATTGCCGGTTGCCAAATTGCATTATCTCTTATAGTTTCCGAGATATGGACTATCGATAATTTACACCTTAGGCTCTGCTTCTAACTTGGGCCCAAATTGTAAAATGGTCTTATCTATTGGCGATTTCGTTCCAATTTACATTCCAAGTAATATTCGGCATGCTAATTACATTGCCGGTTGCCAAATTGCATTATCTCTTATAGTTTCCGAGATATGGACTATCGATAATTTACACCTTAGGCTCTGCTTCTAACTTGGGCCCAAATTGTAAAATGGTCTTATCTATTGGCGATTTCGTTCCAATTCACACTCCAAGTAATATTCGGCATGCTAATTACATTGCCGGTTGCCAAATTGCATTATCTCTTATAGTTTCCGAGATATGGACTATCGATAATTTACACCTTAGGCTCTGCTTCTAACTTGGGCCCAAATTGTAAAATGGTCTTACCTATTGGCGATTTCGTTCCAATTCACATTCCAAGTAATATTCGGCATGCTAATTACATTGCCGGTTGCCAAATTGCATTATCTCTTATAGTTTCCGAGATATGGACTATCGATAATTTACACCTTAGGCTCTGCTTCTAACTTGGGCCCAAATTGTAAAATGGTCTTATCTATTGGCGATTTCGTTTCAATTCACATTCCAAGTAATATTCGGCGTGCTAATTACATTGCCGGATGCCAAATTGCATTATCTCTTATATTTTCCGAGATATGGACTATCGATAATTTACACCTTAGGCTCTGCTTCTAACTTGGGCCCAAATTGTAAAATGGTCTTATCTATTGGCGATTTCGTCCCAATTCACATTCCAAGTGATATTCGGCATGCTAATTACATTGCCGGTTGCGAAATTGCATTATCTCTTATAGTTTCCGAGATATGGACTATCAATTATTTACACCTTAGGCTCTGCTTCTAACTTGGGCCCAAATTGTAAAATGGTCTTATCTATTGGCGATTTCGTTCCAATTCACATTCCAAGTAATATTCGGCATGCTAATTACATTGCCGGTTGCCAAATTGCATTATCTCTTATAGTTTCCGATTTATGGACTATCGATAATTTACACCTTAGGCTCTGCTTCTAACTTGGGCCCAAATTGTAAAATGGTCTTATCTATTGGCGATTTCGTTCCAATTTACATTCCAAGTAATATTCGGCATGCTAATTACATTGCCGGTTGCCAAATTGCATTATCTCTTATAGTTTCCGAGATATGGACTATCGATAATTTACACCTTAGGCTCTGCTTCTAACTTGGGCCCAAATTGTAAAATGGTCTTATCTATTGGCGATTTCGTTCCAATTCACACTCCAAGTAATATTCGGCATGCTAATTACATTGCCGGTTGCGAAATTGCATTATCTCTTATAGTTTCCGAGATATGGACTATCGATAATTTACACCTTAGGCTCTGCTTCTAACTTGGGCCCAAATTGTAAAATGGTCTTATCTATTGGCGATTTCGTTCCAATTCACATTCCAAGTAATATTCGGCATACTAATTACATTGCCGGTTGCCAAATTGCATTATCTCTTATAGTTTCCGAGATATGGACTATCGATAATTTACACCTTAGGCTCTGCTTCTAACTTGGGCCCAAATTGTAAAATGGTCTTACCTATTGGCGATTCCGTTCCAATTCACATTCCAAGTAATATTCGGCATGCTAATTACATTGCCGGTTGCCAAATTGCATTATCTCTTATAGTTTCCGAGATATGGACTATCGATAATTTACACCTTAGGCTCTGCTTCTAACTTGGGCCCAAATTATAAAATGGTCTTATCTATTGGCGATTTCGTCCCAATTCACATTCCAAGTGATATTCGGCATGCTAATTACATTGCCGATTGCGAAATTGCATTATCTCTTATAGTTTCCGAGATATGGACTATCGATAATTTGCACCTTAGGCTCTGCTTCTAACTTGCTCCCAAATTGTAAAATGGTCTTATCTATTGGCGATTTCGTTCCAATTCACATTCCAAGTAATATTCGGCATGCTAATTACATTGCCGGTTGCCAAATTGCATTATCTCTTATAGTTTCCGAGATATGGACTATCGATAATTTACACCTTAGGCTCTGCTTCTAACTTGGGCCCAAATTGTAAAATGGTCTTATCTATTGGCGATTTCGTTCCAATTGACATTCCAAGTAATATTCGGCATGCTAATTACATTGCCGGTTGCCAAATTGAATTATCTCTTATAGTTTCCGAGATATGGACTATCGATAATTTACACCTTAGGCTCTGCTTCTAACTTGGGCCCAAATTGTAAAATGGTCTTATCTATTGGCGATTTCGTTCCAATTCACATTCCAAGTAATATTGGGCATGCTAATTACATTGCCGGTTGCCAAATTGCATTAACTCTTATAGTTTCCGAGATATGGACTATCGATAATTTACACCATAGGCTCTGCTTCTAACTTGGGCCCAAATTGTAAAATGGTCTTACCTATTGGCGATTTCGTTCCAATTCACATTCCAAGTAATATTCGGCATGCTAATTACATTGCCGGTTGCCAAATTGCATTATCTCTTATAGTTTCCGAGATATGGACTATCGATAATTTACACCTTAGGCTCTGCTTCTAACTTGGGCCCAAATTGTAAAATGGTTTTATCTATTGGCGATTTCGTCCCAATTCACATTCCAAGTAATATTCGGCATGCTAATTACATTGCCGGTTGCCAAATTGCATTATCTCTTATAGTTTCCGAGATATGGACTATCGATAATTTACACCTTAGGCTCTGCTTCTAACTTGGGCCCAAATTGTAAAATGGCCTTATCTATTGGCGATTTCGTCCCAATTCACATTCCAAGTAATATTCGGCATGCTAATTACATTGCCGGTTGCCAAATTGAATTATCTCTTATAGTTTCCGAGATATGGACTATCGATAATTTACACCTCAGGCTCTGCTTCTAACTTGGGCCCAAATTGTAAAATGGTCTTACCTATTGGCGATTTCGTTCCAATTCACATTCCAAGTAATATTCGGCATGCTAATTACATTGCCGGTTGCCAAATTGCATTATCTCTTATAGTTTCCGAGATATGGACTATCGATAATTTACACCTTAGGCTCTGCTTCTAACTTGGGCCCAAATTGTAAAATGGTCTTATCTATTGGCGATTTCGTTCCAATTCACATTCCAAGTAATATTGGGCATGCTAATTACATTGCCGGTTGCCAAATTGCATTATCTCTTATAGTTTCCGAGATATGGACTATCGATAATTTATACCATAGGCTCTGCTTCTAACTTGGGCCCAAATTGTAAAATGGTCTTACCTATTGGCGATTTCGTTCCAATTCACATTCCAAGTAATATTCGGCATGCTAATTACATTGCCGGTTGCCAAATTGCATTATCTCTTATAATTTCCGAGATATGGACTATCGATAATTTACACCTTAGGCTCTGCTTCTAACTTGGGCCCAAATTGTAAAATGGCCTTATCTATTGGCGATTTCGTCCAAATTCACATTCCAAGTAATATTCGGCATGCTAATTACATTGCCGGTTGCCAAATTGCATTATCTCTTATAGTTTCCGAGATATGGACTATCGATAATTTACACCTTAGGCTCTGCTTCTAACTTGGGCCCAAATTGTAAAATGGCCTTATCTATTGGCGATTTCGTCCCAATTCACATTCCAAGTAATATTCGGCATGCTAATTACATTGCCGGTTGCCAAATTGAATTATCTCTTATAGTTTCCGAGATATGGACTATCGATAATTTACACCTCAGGCTCTGCTTCTAACTTGGGCCCAAATTGTAAAATGGTCTTACCTATTGGCGATTTCGTTCCAATTCACATTCCAAGTAATATTCGGCATGCTAATTACATTGCCGGTTGCCAAATTGCATTATCTCTTATAGTTTCCGAGATATGGACTATCGATAATTTACACCTTAGGATCTGCTTCTAACTTGGGCCCAAATTGTAAAATGGTCTTATCTATTGGCGATTTCGTTCCAATTCACATTCCAAGTAATATTCGGCATGCTAATTACATTGCCGGTTGCCAAATTGCATTATCTCTTATAGTTTCCGAGATATGGACTATCGATAATTTACACCTTAGGCTCTGCTTCTAACTTGGGCCCAAATTGTAAAATGGTCTTATCTATTGGCGATTTCGTTCCAATTCACATTCCAAGTAATATTCGGCATGCTAATTACATTGCCGGTTGCCAAATTGCATTATCTCTTATAGTTTCCGAGATATGGACTATCGATAATTTACACCTTAGGCTCTGCTTCTAACTTGGGCCCAAATTGTAAAATGGTCTTATCTATTGGCGATTTCGTTCCAATTCACATTCCAAGTAATATTCGGATTGCTAATTACATAGCCGGTTGCCAAATTGCATTATCTCTTATAGTTTCCGAGATATGGACTATCGATAATTTACACCTTAGGCTCTGCTGCTAACATGGGCCCAAATTGTAAAATGGCCTTATCTATTGGCGATTTCGTTCCAATTCACATTCCAAGTAATATTCGGCATGCTAATTACATTGCCGGTTGCCAAATTGCATTATCTCTTATAGTTTCCGAGATATGGACTATCGATAATTTACACCTTAGGCTCTGCTTCTAACTTGGGCCCAAATTGTAAAATGGTCTTATCTATTGGCGATTTCGTTCCAATTGACATTCCAAGTAATATTCGGCATGCTAATTACATTGCCGGTTGCCAAATTGAATTATCTCTTATAGTTTCCGAGATATGGACTATCGATAATTTACACCTTAGGCTCTGCTTCTAACTTGGGCCCAAATTGTAAAATGGTCTTATCTATTGGCGATTTCGTTCCAATTCACATTCCAAGTAATATTGGGCATGCTAATTACATTGCCGGTTGCCAAATTGCATTAACTCTTATAGTTTCCGAGATATGGACTATCGATAATTTACACCATAGGCTCTGCTTCTAACTTGGGCCCAAATTGTAAAATGGTCTTACCTATTGGCGATTTCGTTCCAATTCACATTCCAAGTAATATTCGGCATGCTAATTACATTGCCGGTTGCCAAATTGCATTATCTCTTATAGTTTCCGAGATATGGACTATCGATAATTTACACCTTAGGCTCTGCTTCTAACTTGGGCCCAAATTGTAAAATGGTTTTATCTATTGGCGATTTCGTCCCAATTCACATTCCAAGTAATATTCGGCATGCTAATTACATTGCCGGTTGCCAAATTGCATTATCTCTTATAGTTTCCGAGATATGGACTATCGATAATTTACACCTTAGGCTCTGCTTCTAACTTGGGCCCAAATTGTAAAATGGCCTTATCTATTGGCGATTTCGTCCCAATTCACATTCCAAGTAATATTCGGCATGCTAATTACATTGCCGGTTGCCAAATTGCATTATCTCTTATAGTTTCCGAGATATGGACTATCGATAATTTACACCTTAGGCTCTGCTTCTAACTTGGGCCCAAATTGTAAAATGGCCTTATCTATTGGCGATTTCGTCCCAATTCACATTCCAAGTAATATTCGGCATGCTAATTACATTGCCGGTTGCCAAATTGAATTATCTCTTATAGTTTCCGAGATATGGACTATCGATAATTTACACCTCAGGCTCTGCTTCTAACTTGGGCCCAAATTGTAAAATGGTCTTACCTATTGGCGATTTCGTTCCAATTCACATTCCAAGTAATATTCGGCATGCTAATTACATTGCCGGTTGCCAAATTGCATTATCTCTTATAGTTTCCGAGATATGGACTATCGATAATTTACACCTTAGGATCTGCTTCTAACTTGGGCCCAAATTGTAAAATGGTCTTATCTATTGGCGATTTCGTTCCAATTCACATTCCAAGTAATATTCGGCATGCTAATTACATTGCCGGTTGCCAAATTGCATTATCTCTTATAGTTTCCGAGATATGGACTATCGATAATTTACACCTTATGCTCTGCTTCTAACTTGGGCCCAAATTGTAAAATGGTCTTATCTATTGGCGATTTCGTTCCAATTCACATTCCAAGTAATATTCGGCATGCTAATTACATTGCCGGTTGCCAAATTGCATTATCTCTTATAGTTTCCGAGATATGGACTATCGATAATTTACACCTTAGGCTCTGCTTCTAACTTGGGCCCAAATGGTAAAATGGTCTTATCTATTGGCGATTTCGTTCCAATTCACATTCCAAGTAATATTCGGATTGCTAATTACATTGCCGGTTGCCAAATTGCATTATCTCTTATAGTTTCCGAGATATGGACTATCGATAATTTACACCTTAGGCTCTGCTGCTAACTTGGGCCCAAATTGTAAAATGGCCTTATCTATTGGCGATTTCGTTCCAATTCACATTCCAAGTAATATTCGGCATGCTAATTACATTGCCGGTTGCCAAATTGCATTATCTCTTATAGTTTCCGAGATATGGACTATCGATAATTTACACCTCAGGCTCTGCTTCTAACTTGGGCCCAAATTGTAAAATGGTCTTATCTATTGATGATTTCGTTCCAATTCACATTCCAAGTAATATTCGGCATGCTAATTACATTGCCGTTTGCCAAATTGAATTATCTCTTATAGTTTCCGAGATATGGACTATCGATAATTTACACCTCAGGCTCTGCTTCTAACTTGGGCCCAAATTGTAAAATGGTCTTACCTATTGGCGATTTCGTTCCAATTCACATTCCAAGTAATATTCGGCATGCTAATTACATTGCCGGTTGCCAAATTGCATTATCTCTTATAGTTTCCGAGATATGGACTATCGATAATTTACACCTTAGGCTCTGCTTCTAACTTGGGCCCAAATTGTAAAATGGTCTTATCTATTGGCGATTTCGTCCCAATTCACATTCCAAGTGATATTCGGCATGCTAATTACATTGCCGGTTGCGAAATTGCATTATCTCTTATAGTTTCCGAGATATGGACTATCGATAATTTACACCTTAGGCTCTGCTTCTAACTTGGGCCCAAATTGTAAAATGGTCTTATCTATTGGCGACTTCGTTCCAATTCACATACCAAGTAATTTTCGGCATGCTAATTACATTGCCGGTTGCCAAATTGCATTATCTCTTATAGTTTCCGAGATATGGACTATCGATAATTTACACCTTAGGCTCTGCTTCTAACTTGGGCCCAAATTGTAAAATGGTCTTATCTATTGGCGATTTAGTTGCAATTCACATTCCAAGTAATATTCGGCATGCTAATTACATTGCCGGTTACCAAATTGCATTATCTTTTATAGTTTCCGAGATATGGACTATCGATAATTTACACCTTAGGCTCTGCTTCTAACTTGGGCCCAAATTGTAAAATGGTCTTATCTATTGTCGATTTCGTTCCAATTCACATTCCAAGTAATATTCGGCATGCTAATTACATTGCCGGTTGCCAAATTGCATTATCTCTTATAGTTTCCGAGATATGGACTATCGATAATTTACACCTTAGGCTCTGCTTCTAACTTGGGCCCAAATAGTAAAATGGTCTTATCTATTGGCGATTTCGTTCCAATTCACATTCCAAGTAATATTCGGCATGCTAATTACATTGCCGGTTGCCAAATTGCATTATCTCTTATAGTTTCCGAGATATGGACTATCGATAATTTACACCTTAGGCTCTGCTTCTAACTTGGGCCCAAATTGTAAAATGGTCTTATCTATTGGCGATTTCGTTCCAATTCACACTCCAAGTAATATTCGGCATGCTAATTACATTGCCGGTTGCGAAATTGCATTATCTCTTATAGTTTCCGAGATATGGACTATCGATAATTTACACCTTAGGCTCTGCTTCTAACGTGGGCCCAAATTGTAAAATGGTCTTATCTATTGGCGATTTCGTTCCAATTCACATTCCAAGTAATATTCGGCATGCTAATTACATTGCCGGTTGCCAAATTGCATTATCTCTTATAGTTTCCGAGATATGGACTATCGATTATTTACACCTTAGGCTCTGCTTCTAACTTGGGCCCAAATTGTAAAATGGTCTTATCTATTGGCGATTTAGTTGCAATTCACATTCCAAGTAATATTCGGCATGCTAATTACATTGCCGGTTGCCAAATTGCATTATCTCTTATAGTTTCCGAGATATGGACTATCGATAATTTACACCTTAGGCTCTGCTTCTAACTTGGGCCCAAATTGTAAAATGGTCTTATCTATTGGCGATTTCGTTCCAATTCACATTCCAAGTAATATTCGGCATGCTAATTACATTGCCGGTTGCCAAATTGCATTATCTCTTATAGTTTCCGAGATATGGACTATCGATAATTTACACCTTAGGCTCTGCTTCTAACTTGGGCCCAAATTGTAAAATGGTCTTATCTATTGGCGATTTCGTTCCAATTTACATTCCAAGTAATATTCGGCATGCTAATTACATTGCCGGTTGCCAAATTGCATTATCTCTTATAGTTTCCGAGATATGGACTATCGATAATTTACACCTTAGGCTCTGCTTCTAACTTGGGCCCAAATTGTAAAATGGTCTTATCTATTGGCGATTTCGTTCCAATTCACACTCCAAGTAATATTCGGCATGCTAATTACATTGCCGGTTGCGAAATTGCATTATCTCTTATAGTTTCCGAGATATGGACTATCGATAATTTACACCTTAGGCTCTGCTTCTAACTTGGGCCCAAATTGTAAAATGGTCTTATCTATTGGCGATTTCGTTCCAATTCACATTCCAAGTAATATTCGGCATGCTAATTACATTGCCGGTTGCCAAATTGCATTATCTCTTATAGTTTCCGAGATATGGACTATCGATAATTTACACCTTAGGCTCTGCTTCTAACTTGGGCCCAAATTGTAAAATGGTCTTACCTATTGGCGATTCCGTTCCAATTCACATTCCAAGTAATATTCGGCATGCTAATTACATTGCCGGTTGCCAAATTGCATTATCTCTTATAGTTTCCGAGATATGGACTATCGATAATTTACACCTTAGGCTCTGCTTCTAACTTGGGCCCAAATTGTAAAATGGTCTTATCTATTGGCGATTTCGTTCCAATTCACATTCCAAGTAATATTCGGCATGCTAATTACATTGCCGGTTGCCAAATTGCATTATCTCTTATAGTTTCCGAGATATGGACTATCGATAATTTACACCTTAGGCTCTGCTTCTAACTTGGGCCCAAATTGTAAAATGGACTTATCTATTGGCGATTTCGTCCCAATTCACATTCCAAGTGATATTCGGCATGCTAATTACATTGCCGGTTGCGAAATTGCATTATCTCTTATAGTTTCCGAGATATGGACTATTGATAATTTGCACCTTAGGCTCTGCTTCTAACTTGCTCCCAAATTGTAAAATGGTCTTATCTATTGGCGATTTCGTTCCAATTCACATTCCAAGTAATATTCGGCATGCTAATTACATTGCCGGTTGCCAAATTGCATTATCTCTTATAGTTTCCGAGATATGGACTATCGATTATTTACACCTTAGGCTCTGCTTTTAACTTGGGCCCAAATTGTAAAATGGTCTTATCTATTGGCGATTTCGTTCCAATTCACATTCCAAGTAATATTCGGCATGCTAATTACATTGCCGGTTGCCAAATTGCATTATCTCTTATAGTTTCCGAGATATGGACTATCGATAATTTACACCTTAGGCTCTGCTTCTAACTTGGGCCCAAATTGTAAAATGGTCTTATCTATTGGCGATTTCGTCCCAATTCACATTCCAAGTGATATTCGGCATGCTAATTACATTGCCGGTTGCGAAATTGCATTATCTCTTATAGTTTCCGAGATATGGACTATCAATAATTTACACCTTAGGCTCTGCTTCTAACTTGGGCCCAAATTGTAAAATGGTCTTATCTATTGGCGATTTCGTTCCAATTCACATTCCAAGTAATATTCGGCATGCTAATTACATTGCCGGTTGCCAAATTGCATTATCTCTTATAGTTTACGAGATATGGACTATCGATAATTTACACCTTAGGCTCTGTTTCTAACTTGGGCCCAAATTGTAAAATGGTCTTATCTATTGGCGATTTCGTTCCAATTCACAATCCAAGTAATATTCGGCATGCTAATTACATTGCCGGTTGCCAAATTGCATTATCTCTTATAGTTTCCGAGATATGGACTATCGATAATTTACACCTTAGGCTCTGCTTCTAACTTGGGCCCAAATTGTAAAATGGTCTTATCTATTGGCGATTTAGTTGCAATTCACTTTCCAAGTAATATTCGGCATGCTAATTACATTGCCGGTTGCCAAATTGCATTATCTCTTATAGTTTCCGAGATATGGACTATCGATAATTTACACCTTAGGCTCTGCTTCTAACTTGGGCCCAAATTGTAAAATGGTCTTATCTATTGGCGATTTCGTTCCAATTCACATTCCAAGTAATATTCGGCATGCTAATTACATTGCCGGTTGCCAAATTGCATTATCTCTTATAGTTTCCGAGATATGGACTATCGATAATTTACACCTTAGGCTCTGCTTCTAACTTGGGCCCAAATTGTAAAATGGTCTTATCTATTGGCGATTTCGTTCCAATTTACATTCCAAGTAATATTCGGCATGCTAATTACATTGCCGGTTGCCAAATTGCATTATCTCTTATAGTTTCCGAGATATGGACTATCGATAATTTACACCTTAGGCTCTGCTTCTAACTTGGGCCCAAATTGTAAAATGGTCTTATCTATTGGCGATTTCGTTCCAATTCACACTCCAAGTAATATTCGGCATGCTAATTACATTGCCGGTTGCCAAATTGCATTATCTCTTATAGTTTCCGAGATATGGACTATCGATAATTTACACCTTAGGCTCTGCTTCTAACTTGGGCCCAAATTGTAAAATGGTCTTACCTATTGGCGATTTCGTTCCAATTCACATTCCAAGTAATATTCGGCATGCTAATTACATTGCCGGTTGCCAAATTGCATTATCTCTTATAGTTTCCGAGATATGGACTATCGATAATTTACACCTTAGGCTCTGCTTCTAACTTGGGCCCAAATTGTAAAATGGTCTTATCTATTGGCGATTTCGTTTCAATTCACATTCCAAGTAATATTCGGCGTGCTAATTACATTGCCGGATGCCAAATTGCATTATCTCTTATATTTTCCGAGATATGGACTATCGATAATTTACACCTTAGGCTCTGCTTCTAACTTGGGCCCAAATTGTAAAATGGTCTTATCTATTGGCGATTTCGTCCCAATTCACATTCCAAGTGATATTCGGCATGCTAATTACATTGCCAGTTGCGAAATTGCATTATCTCTTATAGTTTCCGAGATATGGACTATCAATTATTTACACCTTAGGCTCTGCTTCTAACTTGGGCCCAAATTGTAAAATGGTCTTATCTATTGGCGATTTCGTTCCAATTCACATTCCAAGTAATATTCGGCATGCTAATTACATTGCCGGTTGCCAAATTGCATTATCTCTTATAGTTTCGTCCATCGATCGATTTATGGACTATCGATAATTTACACCTTAGGCTCTGCTTCTAACTTGGGCCCAAATTGTAAAATGGTCTTATCTATTGGCGATTTCGTTCCAATTTACATTCCAAGTAATATTCGGCATGCTAATTACATTGCCGGTTGCCAAATTGCATTATCTCTTATAGTTTCCGAGATATGGACTATCGATAATTTACACCTTAGGCTCTGCTTCTAACTTGGGCCCAAATTGTAAAATGGTCTTATCTATTGGCGATTTCGTTCCAATTCACACTCCAAGTAATATTCGGCATGCTAATTACATTGCCGGTTGCGAAATTGCATTATCTCTTATAGTTTCCGAGATATGGACTATCGATAATTTACACCTTAGGCTCTGCTTCTAACTTGGGCCCAAATTGTAAAATGGTCTTATCTATTGGCGATTTCGTTCCAATTCACATTCCAAGTAATATTCGGCATACTAATTACATTGCCGGTTGCCAAATTGCATTATCTCTTATAGTTTCCGAGATATGGACTATCGATAATTTACACCTTAGGCTCTGCTTCTAACTTGGGCCCAAATTGTAAAATGGTCTTACCTATTGGCGATTCCGTTCCAATTCACATTCCAAGTAATATTCGGCATGCTAATTACATTGCCGGTTGCCAAATTGCATTATCTCTTATAGTTTCCGAGATATGGACTATCGATAATTTACACCTTAGGCTCTGCTTCTAACTTGGGCCCAAATTATAAAATGGTCTTATCTATTGGCGATTTCGTCCCAATTCACATTCCAAGTGATATTCGGCATGCTAATTACATTGCCGATTGCGAAATTGCATTATCTCTTATAGTTTCCGAGATATGGACTATCGATAATTTGCACCTTAGGCTCTGCTTCTAACTTGCTCCCAAATTGTAAAATGGTCTTATCTATTGGCGATTTCGTTCCAATTCACATTCCAAGTAATATTCGGCATGCTAATTACATTGCCGGTTGCCAAATTGCATTATCTCTTATAGTTTCCGAGATATGGACTATCGATAATTTACACCTTAGGCTCTGCTTCTAACTTGGGCCCAAATTGTAAAATGGTCTTATCTATTGGCGATTTCGTTCCAATTGACATTCCAAGTAATATTCGGCATGCTAATTACATTGCCGGTTGCCAAATTGAATTATCTCTTATAGTTTCCGAGATATGGACTATCGATAATTTACACCTTAGGCTCTGCTTCTAACTTGGGCCCAAATTGTAAAATGGTCTTATCTATTGGCGATTTCGTTCCAATTCACATTCCAAGTAATATTGGGCATGCTAATTACATTGCCGGTTGCCAAATTGCATTAACTCTTATAGTTTCCGAGATATGGACTATCGATAATTTACACCATAGGCTCTGCTTCTAACTTGGGCCCAAATTGTAAAATGGTCTTACCTATTGGCGATTTCGTTCCAATTCACATTCCAAGTAATATTCGGCATGCTAATTACATTGCCGGTTGCCAAATTGCATTATCTCTTATAGTTTCCGAGATATGGACTATCGATAATTTACACCTTAGGCTCTGCTTCTAACTTGGGCCCAAATTGTAAAATGGTTTTATCTATTGGCGATTTCGTCCCAATTCACATTCCAAGTAATATTCGGCATGCTAATTACATTGCCGGTTGCCAAATTGCATTATCTCTTATAGTTTCCGAGATATGGACTATCGATAATTTACACCTTAGGCTCTGCTTCTAACTTGGGCCCAAATTGTAAAATGGCCTTATCTATTGGCGATTTCGTCCCAATTCACATTCCAAGTAATATTCGGCATGCTAATTACATTGCCGGTTGCCAAATTGAATTATCTCTTATAGTTTCCGAGATATGGACTATCGATAATTTACACCTCAGGCTCTGCTTCTAACTTGGGCCCAAATTGTAAAATGGTCTTACCTATTGGCGATTTCGTTCCAATTCACATTCCAAGTAATATTCGGCATGCTAATTACATTGCCGGTTGCCAAATTGCATTATCTCTTATAGTTTCCGAGATATGGACTATCGATAATTTACACCTTAGGCTCTGCTTCTAACTTGGGCCCAAATTGTAAAATGGTCTTATCTATTGGCGATTTCGTTCCAATTCACATTCCAAGTAATATTGGGCATGCTAATTACATTGCCGGTTGCCAAATTGCATTATCTCTTATAGTTTCCGAGATATGGACTATCGATAATTTATACCATAGGCTCTGCTTCTAACTTGGGCCCAAATTGTAAAATGGTCTTACCTATTGGCGATTTCGTTCCAATTCACATTCCAAGTAATATTCGGCATGCTAATTACATTGCCGGTTGCCAAATTGCATTATCTCTTATAATTTCCGAGATATGGACTATCGATAATTTACACCTTAGGCTCTGCTTCTAACTTGGGCCCAAATTGTAAAATGGCCTTATCTATTGGCGATTTCGTCCAAATTCACATTCCAAGTAATATTCGGCATGCTAATTACATTGCCGGTTGCCAAATTGCATTATCTCTTATAGTTTCCGAGATATGGACTATCGATAATTTACACCTTAGGCTCTGCTTCTAACTTGGGCCCAAATTGTAAAATGGCCTTATCTATTGGCGATTTCGTCCCAATTCACATTCCAAGTAATATTCGGCATGCTAATTACATTGCCGGTTGCCAAATTGAATTATCTCTTATAGTTTCCGAGATATGGACTATCGATAATTTACACCTCAGGCTCTGCTTCTAACTTGGGCCCAAATTGTAAAATGGTCTTACCTATTGGCGATTTCGTTCCAATTCACATTCCAAGTAATATTCGGCATGCTAATTACATTGCCGGTTGCCAAATTGCATTATCTCTTATAGTTTCCGAGATATGGACTATCGATAATTTACACCTTAGGATCTGCTTCTAACTTGGGCCCAAATTGTAAAATGGTCTTATCTATTGGCGATTTCGTTCCAATTCACATTCCAAGTAATATTCGGCATGCTAATTACATTGCCGGTTGCCAAATTGCATTATCTCTTATAGTTTCCGAGATATGGACTATCGATAATTTACACCTTAGGCTCTGCTTCTAACTTGGGCCCAAATTGTAAAATGGTCTTATCTATTGGCGATTTCGTTCCAATTCACATTCCAAGTAATATTCGGCATGCTAATTACATTGCCGGTTGCCAAATTGCATTATCTCTTATAGTTTCCGAGATATGGACTATCGATAATTTACACCTTAGGCTCTGCTTCTAACTTGGGCCCAAATTGTAAAATGGTCTTATCTATTGGCGATTTCGTTCCAATTCACATTCCAAGTAATATTCGGATTGCTAATTACATAGCCGGTTGCCAAATTGCATTATCTCTTATAGTTTCCGAGATATGGACTATCGATAATTTACACCTTAGGCTCTGCTGCTAACATGGGCCCAAATTGTAAAATGGCCTTATCTATTGGCGATTTCGTTCCAATTCACATTCCAAGTAATATTCGGCATGCTAATTACATTGCCGGTTGCCAAATTGCATTATCTCTTATAGTTTCCGAGATATGGACTATCGATAATTTACACCTCAGGCTCTGCTTCTAACTTGGGCCCAAATTGTAAAATGGTCTTATCTATTGGCGATTTCGTTCCAATTCACATTCCAAGTAATATTCGGCATGCTAATTACATTGCCGTTTGCCAAATTGAATTATCTCTTATAGTTTCCGAGATATGGACTATCGATAATTTACACCTCAGGCTCTGCTTCTAACTTGGGCCCAAATTGTAAAATGGTCTTACCTATTGGCGATTTCGTTCCAATTCACATTCCAAGTAATATTCGGCATGCTAATTACATTGCCGGTTGCCAAATTGCATTATCTCTTATAGTTTCCGAGATATGGACTATCGATAATTTACACCTTAGGCTCTGCTTCTAACTTGGGCCCAAATTGTAAAATGGTCTTATCTATTGGCGATTTCGTCCCAATTCACATTCCAAGTGATATTCGGCATGCTAATTACATTGCCGGTTGCGAAATTGCATTATCTCTTATAGTTTCCGAGATATGGACTATCGATAATTTACACCTTAGGCTCTGCTTCTAACTTGGGCCCAAATTGTAAAATGGTCTTATCTATTGGCGACTTCGTTCCAATTCACATACCAAGTAATTTTCGGCATGCTAATTACATTGCCGGTTGCCAAATTGCATTATCTCTTATAGTTTCCGAGATATGGACTATCGATAATTTACACCTTAGGCTCTGCTTCTAACTTGGGCCCAAATTGTAAAATGGTCTTATCTATTGGCGATTTAGTTGCAATTCACATTCCAAGTAATATTCGGCATGCTAATTACATTGCCGGTTACCAAATTGCATTATCTTTTATAGTTTCCGAGATATGGACTATCGATAATTTACACCTTAGGCTCTGCTTCTAACTTGGGCCCAAATTGTAAAATGGTCTTATCTATTGTCGATTTCGTTCCAATTCACATTCCAAGTAATATTCGGCATGCTAATTACATTGCCGGTTGCCAAATTGCATTATCTCTTATAGTTTCCGAGATATGGACTATCGATAATTTACACCTTAGGCTCTGCTTCTAACTTGGGCCCAAATTGTAAAATGGTCTTATCTATTGGCGATTTCGTTCCAATTCACATTCCAAGTAATATTCGGCATGCTAATTACATTGCCGGTTGCCAAATTGCATTATCTCTTATAGTTTCCGAGATATGGACTATCGATAATTTACACCTTAGGCTCTGCTTCTAACTTGGGCCCAAATTGTAAAATGGTCTTATCTATTGGCGATTTCGTTCCAATTCACACTCCAAGTAATATTCGGCATGCTAATTACATTGCCGGTTGCGAAATTGCATTATCTCTTATAGCTTCCGAGATATGGACTATCGATAATTTACACCTTAGGCTCTGCTTCTAACGTGGGCCCAAATTGTAAAATGGTCTTATCTATTGGCGATTTCGTTCCAATTCACATTCCAAGTAATATTCGGCATGCTAATTACATTGCCGGTTGCCAAATTGCATTATCTCTTATAGTTTCCGAGATATGGACTATCGATTATTTACACCTTAGGCTCTGCTTCTAACTTGGGCCCAAATTGTAAAATGGTCTTATCTATTGGCGATTTAGTTGCAATTCACATTCCAAGTAATATTCGGCATGCTAATTACATTGCCGGTTGCCAAATTGCATTATCTCTTATAGTTTCCGAGATATGGACTATCGATAAATTACACCTTAGGCTCTGCTTCTAACTTGGGCCCAAATTGTAAAATGGTCTTATCTATTGGCGATTTCGTTCCAATTCACATTCCAAGTAATATTCGGCATGCTAATTACATTGCCGGTTGCCAAATTGCATTATCTCTTATAGTTTCCGAGATATGGACTATCGATAATTTACACCTTAGGCTCTGCTTCTAACTTGGGCCCAAATTGTAAAATGGTCTTATCTATTGGCGATTTCGTTCCAATTTACATTCCAAGTAATATTCGGCATGCTAATTACATTGCCGGTTGCCAAATTGCATTATCTCTTATAGTTTCCGAGATATGGACTATCGATAATTTACACCTTAGGCTCTGCTTCTAACTTGGGCCCAAATTGTAAAATGGTCTTATCTATTGGCGATTTCGTTCCAATTCACACTCCAAGTAATATTCGGCATGCTAATTACATTGCCGGTTGCGAAATTGCATTATCTCTTATAGTTTCCGAGATATGGACTATCGATAATTTACACCTTAGGCTCTGCTTCTAACTTGGGCCCAAATTGTAAAATGGTCTTATCTATTGGCGATTTCGTTCCAATTCACATTCCAAGTAATATTCGGCATGCTAATTACATTGCCGGTTGCCAAATTGCATTATCTCTTATAGTTTCCGAGATATGGACTATCGATAATTTACACCTTAGGCTCTGCTTCTAACTTGGGCCCAAATTGTAAAATGGTCTTACCTATTGGCGATTCCGTTCCAATTCACATTCCAAGTAATATTCGGCATGCTAATTACATTGCCGGTTGCCAAATTGCATTATCTCTTATAGTTTCCGAGATATGGACTATCGATAATTTACACCTTAGGCTCTGCTTCTAACTTGGGCCCAAATTGTAAAATGGTCTTATCTATTGGCGATTTCGTTCCAATTCACATTCCAAGTAATATTCGGCATGCTAATTACATTGCCGGTTGCCAAATTGCATTATCTCTTATAGTTTCCGAGATATGGACTATCGATAATTTACACCTTAGGCTCTGCTTTTAACTTGGGCCCAAATTGTAAAATGGACTTATCTATTGGCGATTTCGTCCCAATTCACATTCCAAGTGATATTCGGTATGCTAATTACATTGCCGGTTGCGAAATTGCATTATCTCTTATAGTTTCCGAGATATGGACTATCGATAATTTGCACCTTAGGCTCTGCTTCTAACTTGCTCCCAAATTGTAAAATGGTCTTATCTATTGGCGATTTCGTTCCAATTCACATTCCAAGTAATATTCGGCATGCTAATTACATTGCCGGTTGCCAAATTGCATTATCTCTTATAGTTTCCGAGATATGGACTATCGATTATTTACACCTTAGGCTCTGCTTTTAACTTGGGCCCAAATTGTAAAATGGTCTTATCTATTGGCGATTTCGTTCCAATTCACATTCCAAGTAATATTCGGCATGCTAATTACATTGCCGGTTGCCAAATTGCATTATCTCTTATAGTTTCCGAGATATGGACTATCGATAATTTACACCTTAGGCTCTGCTTCTAACTTGGGCCCAAATTGTAAAATGGTCTTATCTATTGGCGATTTCGTCCCAATTCACATTCCAAGTGATATTCGGCATGCTAATTACATTGCCGGTTGCGAAATTGCATTATCTCTTATAGTTTCCGAGATATGGACTATCAATAATTTACACCTTAGGCTCTGCTTCTAACTTGGGCCCAAATTGTAAAATGGTCTTATCTATTGGCGATTTCGTTCCAATTCACATTCCAAGTAATATTCGGCATGCTAATTACATTGCCGGTTGCCAAATTGCATTATCTCTTATAGTTTCCGAGATATGGACTATCGATAATTTACACCTTAGGCTCTGCTTCTAACTTGGGCCCAAATTGTAAAATGGTCTTATCTATTGGCGATTTCGTTCCAATTCACATTCCAAGTAATATTCGGCATGCTAATTACATTGCCGGTTGCCAAATTGCATTATCTCTTATAGTTTACGAGATATGGACTATCGATAATTTACACCTTAGGCTCTGTTTCTAACTTGGGCCCAAATTGTAAAATGGTCTTATCTATTGGCGATTTCGTTCCAATTCACATTCCAAGTAATATTCGGCATGCTAATTACATTGCCGGTTGCCAAATTGCATTATCTCTTATAGTTTCCGAGATATGGACTATCGATAATTTACACCTTAGGCTCTGCTTCTAACTTGGGCCCAAATTGTAAAATGGTCTTATCTATTGGCGATTTAGTTGCAATTCACATTCCAAGTAATATTCGGCATGCTAATTACATTGCCGGTTGCCAAATTGCATTATCTCTTATAGTTTCCGAGATATGGACTATCGATAATTTACACCTTAGGCTCTGCTTCTAACTTGGGCCCAAATTGTAAAATGGTCTTATCTATTGGCGATTTCGTTCCAATTCACATTCCAAGTAATATTCGGCATGCTAATTACATTGCCGGTTGCCAAATTGCATTATCTCTTATAGTTTCCGAGATATGGACTATCGATAATTTACACCTTAGGCTCTGCTTCTAACTTGGGCCCAAATTGTAAAATGGTCTTATCTATTGGCGATTTCGTTCCAATTTACATTCCAAGTAATATTCGGCATGCTAATTACATTGCCGGTTGCCAAATTGCATTATCTCTTATAGTTTCCGAGATATGGACTATCGATAATTTACACCTTAGGCTCTGCTTCTAACTTGGGCCCAAATTGTAAAATGGTCTTATCTATTGGCGATTTCGTTCCAATTCACACTCCAAGTAATATTCGGCATGCTAATTACATTGCCGGTTGCGAAATTGCATTATCTCTTATAGTTTCCGAGATATGGACTATCGATAATTTACACCTTAGGCTCTGCTTCTAACTTGGGCCCAAATTGTAAAATGGTCTTACCTATTGGCGATTCCGTTCCAATTCACATTCCAAGTAATATTCGGCATGCTAATTACATTGCCGGTTGCCAAATTGCATTATCTCTTATAGTTTCCGAGATATGGACTATCGATAATTTACACCTTAGGCTCTGCTTCTAACTTGGGCCCAAATTGTAAAATGGTCTTATCTATTGGCGATTTCGTTCCAATTCACATTCCAAGTAATATTCGGCATGCTAATTACATTGCCGGTTGCCAAATTGCATTATCTCTTATAGTTTCCGAGATATGGACTATCGATAATTTACACCTTAGGCTCTGCTTCTAACTTGGGCCCAAATTGTAAAATGGTCTTATCTATTGGCGATTTCGTCCCAATTCACATTCCAAGTGATATTCGGCATGCTAATTACATTGCCGGTTGCGAAATTGCATTATCTCTTATAGTTTCCGAGATATGGACTATCGATAATTTGCACCTTAGGCTCTGCTTCTAACTTGCTCCCAAATTGTAAAATGGTCTTATCTATTGGCGATTTCGTTCCAATTCACATTCCAAGTATTATTCGGCATGCTAATTACATTGCCGGTTGCCAAATTGCATTATCTCTTATAGTTTCCGAGATATGGACTATCGATAATTTACACCTTAGGCTCTGCTTCTAACTTGGGCCCAAATTGTAAAATGGTCTTATCTATTGGCGATTTCGTTCCAATTCACATTCCAATTAATATTCGGCATGCTAATTACATTGCCGGTTGCCAAATTGCATTATCTCTTATAGTTTCCGAGATATGGACTATCGATAATTTACACCTTAGGCTCTGCTTCTAACTTGGGCCCAAATTGTAAAATGGCCTTATCTATTGGCGATTTCGTTCCAATTCACATTCCAAGTAATATTCGGCATGCTAATTACATTGCCGGTTGCCAAATTGCATTATCTCTTATAGTTTCCGAGATATGGACTATCGATAATTTACACCTTAGGCTCTGCTTCTAACTTGGGCCCAAATTGTAAAATGGTCTTATCTATTGGCGATTTCGTTCCAATTCACATTCCAAGTAATATTCGGCATGCTAATTACATTGCCGGTTGCCAAATTGCATTATCTCTTATAGTTTCCGAGATATGGACTATCGATAATTTACACCTTAGGCTCTGCTTCTAACTTGGGCCCAAATTGTAAAATGGTCTTATCTATTGGCGATTTCGTCCCAATTCACATTCCAAGTGATATTCGGCATGCTAATTACATTGCCGGTTGCGAAATTGCATTATCTCTTATAGTTTCCGAGATATGGACTATCGATAATTTGCACCTTAGGCTCTGCTTCTAACTTGCTCCCAAATTGTAAAATGGTCTTATCTATTGGCGATTTCGTTCCAATTCACATTCCAAGTAATATTCGGCATGCTAATTACATTGCCGGTTGCCAAATTGCATTATCTCTTATAGTTTCCGAGATATGGACTATCGATAATTTACACCTTAGGCTCTGCTTCTAACTTGGGCCCAAATTGTAAAATGGTCTTATCTATTGGCGATTTCGTTCCAATTCACATTCCAATTAATATTCGGCATGCTAATTACATTGCCGGTTGCCAAATTGCATTATCTCTTATAGTTTCCGAGATATGGACTATCGATAATTTACACCTTAGGCTCTGCTTCTAACTTGGGCCCAAATTGTAAAATGGCCTTATCTATTGGCGATTTCGTTCCAATTCACATTCCAAGTAATATTCGGCATGCTAATTACATTGCCGGTTGCCAAATTGCATTATCTCCTATAGTTTCCGAGATATGGACTATCGATAATTTACACCTTAGGCTCTGCTTCTAACTTGGGCCCAAATTGTAAAATGGTCTTATCTATTGGCGATTTCGTTCCAATTCACATTCCAAGTAATATTCGGCATGCTAATTACATTGCCGGTTGCCAAATTGCATTATCTCTTATAGTTTCCGAGATATGGACTATCGATAATTTACACCTTAGGCTCTGCTTCTAACTTGGGCCCAAATTGTAAAATGGACTTATCTATTGGCGATTTCGTTCCAATTCACATTCCAAGTAATATTCGGCATGCTAATTACATTGTCGGTTGCCAAATTGAATTATCTCTTATAGTTTCCGAGATATGGACTATCGATAATTTACACCTTAGGCTCTGCTTCTAACTTGGGCCCAAATTGTAAAATGGTCTTACCTATTGGCGATTTCGTTCCAATTCACATTCCAAGTAATATTCGGCATGCTAATTACATTGCCGGTTGCCAAATTGCATTATCTCTTATAGTTTCCGAGATATGGACTATCGATAATTTACACCTTAGGCTCTGCTTCTAACTTGGGCCCAAATTGTAAAATGGTCTTATCTATTGGCGATTTCGTTTCAATTCACATTCCAAGTAATATTCGGCGTGCTAATTACATTGCCGGATGCCAAATTGCATTATCTCTTATATTTTCCGAGATATGGACTATCGATAATTTACACCTTAGGCTCTGCTTCTAACTTGGGCCCAAATTGTAAAATGGTCTTATCTATTGGCGATTTCGTCCCAATTCACATTCCAAGTGATATTCGGCATGCTAATTACATTGCCGGTTGCGAAATTGCATTATCTCTTATAGTTTCCGAGATATGGACTATCAATTATTTACACCTTAGGCTCTGCTTCTAACTTGGGCCCAAATTGTAAAATGGTCTTATCTATTGGCGATTTCGTTCCAATTCACATTCCAAGTAATATTCGGCATGCTAATTACATTGCCGGTTGCCAAATTGCATTATCTCTTATAGTTTCCGAGATATGGACTATCGATAATTTACACCTTAGGCTCTGCTTCTAACTTGGGCCCAAATTGTAAAATGGTCTTATCTATTGGCGATTTCGTTCCAATTTACATTCCAAGTAATATTCGGCATGCTAATTACATTGCCGGTTGCCAAATTGCATTATCTCTTATAGTTTCCGAGATATGGACTATCGATAATTTACACCTTAGGCTCTGCTTCTAACTTGGGCCCAAATTGTAAAATGGTCTTATCTATTGGCGATTTCGTTCCAATTCACACTCCAAGTAATATTCGGCATGCTAATTACATTGCCGGTTGCGAAATTGCATTATCTCTTATAGTTTCCGAGATATGGACTATCGATAATTTACACCTTAGGCTCTGCTTCTAACTTGGGCCCAAATTGTAAAATGGTCTTATCTATTGGCGATTTCGTTCCAATTCACATTCCAAGTAATATTCGGCATACTAATTACATTGCCGGTTGCCAAATTGCATTATCTCTTATAGTTTCCGAGATATGGACTATCGATAATTTACACCTTAGGCTCTGCTTCTAACTTGGGCCCAAATCGTAAAATGGTCTTACCTATTGGCGATTCCGTTCCAATTCACATTCCAAGTAATATTCGGCATGCTAATTACAATGCCGGTTGCCAAATTGCATTATCCCTTATAGTTTCCGAGATATGGACTATCGATAATTTACACCTTAGGCTCTGCTTCTAACTTGGGCCCAAATTGTAAAATGGTCTTATCTATTGGCGATTTCGTTCCAATTCACATTCCAAGTAATATTCGGCATGGTAATTACATTGCCGGTTGCCAAATTGCATTATCTCTTATAGTTTCCGAGATATGGACTATCGATAATTTACACCTTAGGCTCTGCTTCTAACTTGGGCCCAAATTGTAAAATGGTCTTATCTATTGGCGATTTCGTCCCAATTCACATTCCAAGTGATATTCGGCATGCTAATTACATTGCCAGTTGCGAAATTGCATTATCTCTTATAGTTTCCGAGATATGGACTATCGATAATTTGCACCTTAGGCTCTGCTTCTAACTTGCTCCCAAATTGTAAAATGGTCTTATCTATTGGCGATTTCGTTCCAATTCACATTCCAAGTAATATTCGGCATGCTAATTACATTGCCGGTTGCCAAATTGCATTATCTCTTATAGTTTCCGAGATATGGACTATCGATAATTTACACCTTAGGCTCTGCTTCTAACTTGGGCCCAAATTGTAAAATGGTCTTATCTATTGGCGATTTCGTTCCAATTGACATTCCAAGTAATATTCGGCATGCTAATTACATTGCCGGTTGCCAAATTGAATTATCTCTTATAGTTTCCGAGATATGGACTATCGATAATTTACACCTTAGGCTCTGCTTCTAACTTGGGCCCAAATTGTAAAATGGTCTTATCTATTGGCGATTTCGTTCCAATTCACATTCCAAGTAATATTCGGCATGCTAATTACATTGCCGGTTGCCAAATTGCATTATCTCTTATAGTTTCCGAGATATGGACTATCGATAATTTACACCTTAGGCTCTGCTTCTAACTTGGGCCCAAATTGTAAAATGGTCTTATCTATTGGCGATTTAGTTGCAATTCACATTCCAAGTAATATTCGGCATGCTAATTACATTGCCGGTTGCCAAATTGCATTATCTCTTATAGTTTCCGAGATATGGACTATCGATAATTTACACCTTAGGCTCTGCTTCTAACTTGGGCCCAAATTGTAAAATGGTCTTATCTATTGGCGATTTCGTTCCAATTCACATTCCAAGTAATATTCGGCATGCTAATTACATTGCCGGTTGCGAAATTGCATTATCTCTTATAGTTTCCGAGATATGGACTATCGATAATTTACACCTTAGGCTCTGCTTCTAACTTGGGCCCAAATTGTAAAATGGTCTTACCTATTGGCGATTCCGTTCCAATTCACATTCCAAGTAATATTCGGCATGCTAATTACATTGCCGGTTGCCAAATTGCATTATCTCTTATAGTTTCCGAGATATGGACTATCGATAATTTACACCTTAGGCTCTGCTTCTAACTTGGGCCCAAATTGTAAAATGGTCTTATCTATTGGCGATTTCGTTCCAATTCACATTCCAAGTAATATTCGGCATGCTAATTACATTGCCGGTTGCCAAATTGCATTATCTCTTATAGTTTCCGAGATATGGACTATCGATAATTTACACCTTAGGCTCTGCTTCTAACTTGGGCCCAAATTGTAAAATGGTCTTATCTATTGGCGATTTGGTCCCAATTCACATTCCAAGTGATATTCGGCATGCTAATTACATTGCCGGTTGCGAAATTGCATTATCTCTTATAGTTTCCGAGATATGGACTATCGATAATTTGCACCTTAGGCTCTGCTTCTAACTTGCTCCCAAATTGTAAAATGGTCTTATCTATTGGCGATTTCGTTCCAATTCACATTCCAAGTAATATTCGGCATGCTAATTACATTGCCGGTTGCCAAATTGCATTATCTCTTATAGTTTCCGAGATATGGACTATCGATAATTTACACCTTAGGCTCTGCTTCTAACTTGGGCCCAAATTGTAAAATGGTCTTATCTATTGGCGATTTCGTTCCAATTCACATTCCAATTAATATTCGGCATGCTAATTACATTGCCGGTTGCCAAATTGCATTATCTCTTATAGTTTCCGAGATATGGACTATCGATAATTTACACCTTAGGCTCTGCTTCTAACTTGGGCCCAAATTGTAAAATGGCCTTATCTATTGGCGATTTCGTTCCAATTCACATTCCAAGTAATATTCGGCATGCTAATTACATTGCCGGTTGCCAAATTGCATTATCTCTTATAGTTTCCGAGATATGGACTATCGATAATTTACACCTTAGGCTCTGCTTCTAACTTGGGCCCAAATTGTAAAATGGTCTTATCTATTGGCGATTTCGTTCCAATTCACATTCCAAGTAATATTCGGCATGCTAATTACATTGCCGGTTGCCAAATTGCATTATCTCTTATAGTTTCCGAGATATGGACTATCGATAATTTACACCTTAGGCTCTGCTTCTAACTTGGGCCCAAATTGTAAAATGGTCTTATCTATTGGCGATTTCGTCCCAATTCACATTCCAAGTGATATTCGGCATGCTAATTACATTGCCGGTTGCGAAATTGCATTATCTCTTATAGTTTCCGAGATATGGACTATCGATAATTTGCACCTTAGGCTCTGCTTCTAACTTGCTCCCAAATTGTAAAATGGTCTTATCTATTGGCGATTTCGTTCCAATTCACATTCCAAGTAATATTCGGCATGCTAATTACATTGCCGGTTGCCAAATTGCATTATCTCTTATAGTTTCCGAGATATGGACTATCGATAATTTACACCTTAGGCTCTGCTTCTAACTTGGGCCCAAATTGTAAAATGGTCTTATCTATTGGCGATTTCGTTCCAATTCACATTCCAATTAATATTCGGCATGCTAATTACATTGCCGGTTGCCAAATTGCATTATCTCTTATAGTTTCCGAGATATGGACTATCGATAATTTACACCTTAGGCTCTGCTTCTAACTTGGGCCCAAATTGTAAAATGGCCTTATCTATTGGCGATTTCGTTCCAATTCACATTCCAAGTAATATTCGGCATGCTAATTACATTGCCGGTTGCCAAATTGCATTATCTCCTATAGTTTCCGAGATATGGACTATCGATAATTTACACCTTAGGCTCTGCTTCTAACTTGGGCCCAAATTGTAAAATGGTCTTATCTATTGGCGATTTCGTTCCAATTCACATTCCAAGTAATATTCGGCATGCTAATAACATTGCCGGTTGCCAAATTGCATTATCTCTTATAGTTTCCGAGATATGGACTATCGATAATTTACACCTTAGGCTCTGCTTCTAACTTGGGCCCAAATTGTAAAATGGACTTATCTATTGGCGATTTCGTTCCAATTCACATTCCAAGTAATATTCGGCATGCTAATTACATTGTCGGTTGCCAAATTGAATTATCTCTTATAGTTTCCGAGATATGGACTATCGATAATTTACACCTTAGGCTCTGCTTCTAACTTGGGCCCAAATTGTAAAATGGTCTTACCTATTGGCGATTTCGTTCCAATTCACATTCCAAGTAATATTCGGCATGCTAATTACATTGCCGGTTGCCAAATTGCATTATCTCTTATAGTTTCCGAGATATGGACTATCGATAATTTACACCTTAGGCTCTGCTTCTAACTTGGGCCCAAATTGTAAAATGGTCTTATCTATTGGCGATTTCGTTTCAATTCACATTCCAAGTAATATTCGGCGTGCTAATTACATTGCCGGATGCCAAATTGCATTATCTCTTATATTTTCCGAGATATGGACTATCGATAATTTACACCTTAGGCTCTGCTTCTAACTTGGGCCCAAATTGTAAAATGGTCTTATCTATTGGCGATTTCGTCCCAATTCACATTCCAAGTGATATTCGGCATGCTAATTACATTGCCGGTTGCGAAATTGCATTATCTCTTATAGTTTCCGAGATATGGACTATCAATTATTTACACCTTAGGCTCTGCTTCTAACTTGGGCCCAAATTGTAAAATGGTCTTATCTATTGGCGATTTCGTTCCAATTCACATTCCAAGTAATATTCGGCATGCTAATTACATTGCCGGTTGCCAAATTGCATTATCTCTTATAGTTTCCGAGATATGGACTATCGATAATTTACACCTTAGGCTCTGCTTCTAACTTGGGCCCAAATTGTAAAATGGTCTTATCTATTGGCGATTTCGTTCCAATTTACATTCCAAGTAATATTCGGCATGCTAATTACATTGCCGGTTGCCAAATTGCATTATCTCTTATAGTTTCCGAGATATGGACTATCGATAATTTACACCTTAGGCTCTGCTTCTAACTTGGGCCCAAATTGTAAAATGGTCTTATCTATTGGCGATTTCGTTCCAATTCACACTCCAAGTAATATTCGGCATGCTAATTACATTGCCGGTTGCGAAATTGCATTATCTCTTATAGTTTCCGAGATATGGACTATCGATAATTTACACCTTAGGCTCTGCTTCTAACTTGGGCCCAAATTGTAAAATGGTCTTATCTATTGGCGATTTCGTTCCAATTCACATTCCAAGTAATATTCGGCATACTAATTACATTGCCGGTTGCCAAATTGCATTATCTCTTATAGTTTCCGAGATATGGACTATCGATAATTTACACCTTAGGCTCTGCTTCTAACTTGGGCCCAAATCGTAAAATGGTCTTACCTATTGGCGATTCCGTTCCAATTCACATTCCAAGTAATATTCGGCATGCTAATTACAATGCCGGTTGCCAAATTGCATTATCCCTTATAGTTTCCGAGATATGGACTATCGATAATTTACACCTTAGGCTCTGCTTCTAACTTGGGCCCAAATTGTAAAATGGTCTTATCTATTGGCGATTTCGTTCCAATTCACATTCCAAGTAATATTCGGCATGGTAATTACATTGCCGGTTGCCAAATTGCATTATCTCTTATAGTTTCCGAGATATGGACTATCGATAATTTACACCTTAGGCTCTGCTTCTAACTTGGGCCCAAATTGTAAAATGGTCTTATCTATTGGCGATTTCGTCCCAATTCACATTCCAAGTGATATTCGGCATGCTAATTACATTGCCGGTTGCGAAATTGCATTATCTCTTATAGTTTCCGAGATATGGACTATCGATAATTTGCACCTTAGGCTCTGCTTCTAACTTGCTCCCAAATTGTAAAATGGTCTTATCTATTGGCGATTTCGTTCCAATTCACATTCCAAGTAATATTCGGCATGCTAATTACATTGCCGGTTGCCAAATTGCATTATCTCTTATAGTTTCCGAGATATGGACTATCGATAATTTACACCTTAGGCTCTGCTTCTAACTTGGGCCCAAATTGTAAAATGGTCTTATCTATTGGCGATTTCGTTCCAATTGACATTCCAAGTAATATTCGGCATGCTAATTACATTGCCGGTTGCCAAATTGAATTATCTCTTATAGTTTCCGAGATATGGACTATCGATAATTTACACCTTAGGCTCTGCTTCTAACTTGGGCCCAAATTGTAAAATGGTCTTATCTATTGGCGATTTCGTTCCAATTCACATTCCAAGTAATATTGGGCATGCTAATTACATTGCCGGTTGCCAAATTGCATTATCTCTTATAGTTTCCGAGATATGGACTATCGATAATTTACACCATAGGCTCTGCTTCTAACTTGGGCCCAAATTGTAAAATGGTCTTACCTATTGGCGATTTCGTTCCAATTCACATTCCAAGTAATATTCGGCATGATAATTACATTGCCGGTTGCCAAATTGCATTATCTCTTATAGTTTCCGAGATATGGACTATCGATAATTTACACCTTAGGCTCTGCTTCTAACTTGGGCCCAAATTGTAAAATGGCCTTATCTATTGGCGATTTCGTCCCAATTCACATTCCAAGTAATATTCGGCATGCTAATTACATTGCCGGTTGCCAAATTGCATTATCTCTTATAGTTTCCGAGATATGGACTATCGATAATTTACACCTTAGGCTCTGCTTCTAACTTGGGCCCAAATTGTAAAATGGCCTTATCTATTGGCGATTTCGTCCCAATTCACATTCCAAGTAATATTCGGCATGCTAATTACATTGCCGGTTGCCAAATTGAATTATCTCTTATAGTTTCCGAGATATGGACTATCGATAATTTACACCTCAGGCTCTGCTTCTAACTTGGGCCCAAATTGTAAAATGGTCTTACCTATTGGCGATTTCGTTCCAATTCACATTCCAAGTAATATTCGGCATGCTAATTACATTGCCGGTTGCCAAATTGCATTATCTCTTATAGTTTCCGAGATATGGACTATCGATAATTTACACCTTAGGCTCTGCTTCTAACTTGGGCCCAAATTGTAAAATGGTCTTATCTATTGGCGATTTCGTTCCAATTCACATTCCAAGTAATATTGGGCATGCTAATTACATTGCCGGTTGCCAAATTGCATTATCTCTTATAGTTTCCGAGATATGGACTATCGATAATTTACACCATAGGCTCTGCTTCTAACTTGGGCCCAAATTGTAAAATGGTCTTACCTATTGGCGATTTCGTTCCAATTCACATTCCAAGTAATATTCGGCATGCTAATTACATTGCCGGTTGCCAAATTGCATTATCTCTTATAGTTTCCGAGATATGGACTATCGATAATTTACACCTTAGGCTCTGCTTCTAACTTGGGCCCAAATTGTAAAATGGCCTTATCTATTGGCGATTTCGTCCCAATTCACATTCCAAGTAATATTCGGCATGCTAATTACATTGCCGGTTGCCAAATTGCATTATCTCTTATAGTTTCCGAGATATGGACTATCGATAATTTACACCTTAGGCTCTGCTTCTAACTTGGGCCCAAATTGTAAAATGGCCTTATCTATTGGCGATTTCGTCCCAATTCACATTCCAAGTAATATTCGGCATGCTAATTACATTGCCGGTTGCCAAATTGAATTATCTCTTATAGTTTCCGAGATATGGACTATCGATAATTTACACCTCAATCTCTGCTTCTAACTTGGGCCCAAATTGTAAAATGGTCTTACCTATTGGCGATTTCGTTCCAATTCACATTCCAAGTAATATTCGGCATGCTAATTACATTGCCGGTTGCCAAATTGCATTATCTCTTATAGTTTCCGAGATATGGACTATCGATAATTTACACCTTAGGATCTGCTTCTAACTTGGGCCCAAATTGTAAAATGGTCTTATCTATTGGCGATTTCGTTCCAATTCACATTCCAAGTAATATTCGGCATGCTAATTACATTGCCGGTTGCCAAATTGCATTATCTCTTATAGTTTCCGAGATATGGACTATCGATAATTTACACCTTAGGCTCTGCTGCTAACTTGGGCCCAAATTGTAAAATGGCCTTATCTATTGGCGATTTCGTTCCAATTCACATTCCAAGTAATATTCGGCATGCTAATTACATTGCCGGTTGCCAAATTGCATTATCTCTTATAGTTTCCGAGATATGGACTATCGATAATTTACACCTCAGGCTCAGCTTCTAACTTGGGCCCAAATTGTAAAATGGTCTTATCTATTGGCGATTTCGTTCCAATTCACATTCCAAGTAATATTCGGCATGCTAATTACATTGCCGTTTGCCAAATTGAATTATCTCTTATAGTTTCCGAGATATGGACTATCGATAATTTACACCTCAGGCTCTGCTTCTAACTTGGGCCCAAATTGTAAAATGGTCTTACCTATTGGCGATTTCGTTCCAATTCACATTCCAAGTAATATTCGGCATGCTAATTACATTGCCGGTTGCCAAATTGCATTATCTCTTATAGTTTCCGAGATATGGACTATCGATAATTTACACCTTAGGCTCTGCTTCTAACTTGGGCCCAAATTGTAAAATGGTCTTATCTATTGGCGATTTCGTTCCAATTCACATTCCAAGTAATATTCGGCATGCTAATTACATTGCCGGTTGCCAAATTGCATTATCTCTTATAGTTTCCGAGATATGGACTATCGATAATTTACACCTTAGGCTCTGCTTCTAACTTGGGCCCAAATTGTAAAATGGTCTTATCTATTGGCGATTTCGTCCCAATTCACATTCCAAGTGATATTCGGCATGCTAATTACATTGCCGGTTGCGAAATTGCATTATCTCTTATAGTTTCCGAGATATGGACTATCGATAATTTACACCTTAGGCTCTGCTTCTAACTTGGGCCCAAATTGTAAAATGGTCTTATCTATTGGCGATTTCGTTCCAATTCACATACCAAGTAATATTCGGCATGCTAATTACATTGCCGGTTGCCAAATTGCATTATCTCTTATATTTTCCGAGATATGGACTATCGATAATTTACACCTTAGGCTCTGCTTCTAACTTGGGCCCAAATTGTAAAATGGTCTTATCTATTGGCGATTTCGTTCCAATTTACATTCCAAGTAATATTCGGCATGCTAATTACATTGCCGGTTGCCAAATTGCATTATCTCTTATAGTTTCCGAGATATGGACTATCGATAATTTACACCTTAGGCTCTGCTTCTAACTTGGGCCCAAATTGTAAAATGGTCTTATCTATTGGCGATTTCGTTCCAATTCACACTCCAAGTAATATTCGGCATGCTAATTACATTGCCGGTTGCGAAATTGCATTATCTCTTATAGTTTCCGAGATATGGACTATCGATAATTTACACCTTAGGCTCTGCTTCTAACTTGGGCCCAAATTGTAAAATGGTCTTATCTATTGGCGATTTCGTTCCAATTCACATTCCAAGTAATATTCGGCATACTAATTACATTGCCGGTTGCCAAATTGCATTATCTCTTATAGTTTCCGAGATATGGACTATCGATAATTTACACCTTAGGCTCTGCTTCTAACTTGGGCCCAAATCGTAAAATGGTCTTACCTATTGGCGATTCCGTTCCAATTCACATTCCAAGTAATATTCGGCATGCTAATTACATTGCCGGTTGCCAAATTGCATTATCCCTTATAGTTTCCGAGATATGGACTATCGATAATTTACACCTTAGGCTCTGCTTCTAACTTGGGCCCAAATTGTAAAATGGTCTTATCTATTGGCGATTTCGTTCCAATTCACATTCCAAGTAATATTCGGCATGGTAATTACATTGCCGGTTGCGAAATTGCATTATCTCTTATAGTTTCCGAGATATGGACTATCGATAATTTGCACCTTAGGCTCTGCTTCTAACTTGCTCCCAAATTGTAAAATGGTCTTATCTATTGGCGATTTCGTTCCAATTCACATTCCAAGTAATATTCGGCATGCTAATTACATTGCCGGTTGCCAAATTGCATTATCTCTTATAGTTTCCGAGATATGGACTATCGATAATTTACACCTTAGGCTCTGCTTCTAACTTGGGCCCAAATTGTAAAATGGTCTTATCTATTGGCGATTTCGTTCCAATTGACATTCCAAGTAATATTCGGCATGCTAATTACATTGCCGGTTGCCAAATTGAATTATCTCTTATAGTTTCCGAGATATGGACTATCGATAATTTACACCTTAGGCTCTGCTTCTAACTTGGGCCCAAATTGTAAAATGGTCTTATCTATTGGCGATTTCGTTCCAATTCACATTCCAAGTAATATTGGGCATGCTAATTACATTGCCGGTTGCCAAATTGCATTATCTCTTATAGTTTCCGAGATATGGACTATCGATAATTTACACCATAGGCTCTGCTTCTAACTTGGGCCCAAATTGTAAAATGGTCTTACCTATTGGCGATTTCGTTCCAATTCACATTCCAAGTAATATTCGGCATGCTAATTACATTGCCGGTTGCCAAATTGCATTATCTCTTATAGTTTCCGAGATATGGACTATCGATAATTTACACCTTAGGCTCTGCTTCTAACTTGGGCCCAAATTGTAAAATGGCCTTATCTATTGGCGATTTCGTCCCAATTCACATTCCAAGTAATATTCGGCATGCTAATTACATTGCCGGTTGCCAAATTGCATTATCTCTTATAGTTTCCGAGATATGGACTATCGATAATTTACACCTTAGGCTCTGCTTCTAACTTGGGCCCAAATTGTAAAATGGCCTTATCTATTGGCGATTTCGTCCCAATTCACATTCCAAGTAATATTCGGCATGCTAATTACATTGCCGGTTGCCAAATTGAATTATCTCTTATAGTTTCCGAGATATGGACTATCGATAATTTACACCTCAGGCTCTGCTTCTAACTTGGGCCCAAATTGTAAAATGGTCTTACCTATTGGCGATTTCGTTCCAATTCACATTCCAAGTAATATTCGGCATGCTAATTACATTGCCGGTTGCCAAATTGCATTATCTCTTATAGTTTCCGAGATATGGACTATCGATAATTTACACCTTAGGCTCTGCTTCTAACTTGGGCCCAAATTGTAAAATGGTCTTATCTATTGGCGATTTCGTTCTAATTCACATTCCAAGTAATATTGGGCATGCTAATTACATTGCCGTTTGCCAAATTGCATTATCTCTTATAGTTTCCGAGATATGGACTATCGATAATTTGCACCATAGGCTCTGCTTCTAACTTGGGCCCAAATTGTAAAATGGTCTTACCTATTGGCGATTTCGTTCCAATTCACATTCCAAGTAATATTCGGCATGCTAATTACATTGCCGGTTGCCAAATTGCATTATCTCTTATAGTTTCCGAGATATGGACTATCGATAATTTACACCTTAGGCTCTGCTTCTAACTTGGGCCCAAATTGTAAAATGGCCTTATCTATTGGCGATTTCGTCCCAATTCACATTCCAAGTAATATTCGGCATGCTAATTACATTGCCGGTTGCCAAATTGCATTATCTCTTATAGTTTCCGAGATATGGACTATCGATAATTTACACCTTAGGCTCTGCTTCTAACTTGGGCCCAAATTGTAAAATGGCCTTATCTATTGGCGATTTCGTCCCAATTCACATTCCAAGTAATATTCGGCATGCTAATTACATTGCCGGTTGCCAAATTGAATTATCTCTTATAGTTTCCGAGATATGGACTATCGATAATTTACACCTCAGGCTCTGCTTCTAACTTGGGCCCAAATTGTAAAATGGTCTTACCTATTGGCGATTTCGTTCCAATTCACATTCCAAGTAATATTCGGCATGCTAATTACATTGCCGGTTGCCAAATTGCATTATCTCTTATAGTTTCCGAGATATGGACTATCGATAATTTACACCTTAGGATCTGCTTCTAACTTGGGCCCAAATTGTAAAATGGTCTTATCTATTGGCGATTTCGTTCCAATTCACATTCCAAGTAATATTCGGCATGCTAATTACATTGCCGGTTGCCAAATTGCATTATCTCTTATAGTTTCCGAGATATGGACTATCGATAATTTACACCTTAGGCTCTGCTGCTAACTTGGGCCCAAATTGTAAAATGGCCTTATCTATTGGCGATTTCGTTCCAATTCACATTCCAAGTAATATTCGGCATGCTAATTACATTGCCGGTTGCCAAATTGCATTATCTCTTATAGTTTCCGAGATATGGACTATCGATAATTTACACCTCAGGCTCTGCTTCTAACTTGGGCCCAAATTGTAAAATGGTCTTATCTATTGGCGATTTCGTTCCAATTCACATTCCAAGTAATATTCGGCATGCTAATTACATTGCCGTTTGCCAAATTGAATTATCTCTTATAGTTTCCGAGATATGGACTATCGATAATTTACACCTCAGGCTCTGCTTCTAACTTGGGCCCAAATTGTAAAATGGTCTTACCTATTGGCGATTTCGTTCCAATTCACATTCCAAGTAATATTCGGCATGCTAATTACATTGCCGGTTGCCAAATTGCATTATCTCTTATAGTTTCCGAGATATGGACTATCGATAATTTACACCTTAGGCTCTGCTTCTAACTTGGGCCCAAATTGTAAAATGGTCTTATCTATTGGCGATTTCGTTCCAATTCACATTCCAAGTAATATTCGGCATGCTAATTACATTGCCGGTTGCCAAATTGCATTATCTCTTATAGTTTCCGAGATATGGACTATCGATAATTTACACCTTAGGCTCTGCTTCTAACTTGGGCCCAAATTGTAAAATGGTCTTATCTATTGGCGATTTAGTTGCAATTCACATTCCAAGTAATATTCGGCATGCTAATTACATTGCCGGTTACCAAATTGCATTATCTCTTATAGTTTCCGAGATATGGACTATCGATAATTTACACCTTAGGCTCTGCTTCTAACTTGGGCCCAAATTGTAAAATGGTCTTATCTATTGTCGATTTCGTTCCAATTCACATTCCAAGTAATATTCGGCATGCTAATTACATTGCCGGTTGCCAAATTGCATTATCTCTTATAGTTTCCGAGATATGGACTATCGATAATTTACACCTTAGGCTCTGCTTCTAACTTGGGCCCAAATTGTAAAATGGCCTTACCTATTGGCGATTTCGTTCCAATTCACATTCCAAGTAATATTCGGCATGCTAATTACATTGCCGGTTGCCAAATTGCATTATCTCTTATAGTTTCCGAGATATGGACTATCGATAATTCACACCTTAGGCTCTGCTTCTAACTTGGGCCCAAATTGTAAAATGGTCTTATCTATTGGCGATTTCGTTCCAATTCACACTCCAAGTAATATTCGGCATGCTAATTACATTGCCGGTTGCGAAATTGCATTATCTCTTATAGTTTCCGAGATATGGACTATCGATAATTTACACCTTAGGCTCTGCTTCTAACTTGGGCCCAAATTGTAAAATGGTCTTATCTATTGGCGATTTCGTTCCAATTCACATTCCAAGTAATATTCGGCATGGTAATTACATTGCCGGTTGCCAAATTGCATTATCTCTTATAGTTTCCGAGATATGGACTATCGATAATTTACACCTTAGGCTCTGCTTCTAACTTGGGCCCAAATTGTAAAATGGTCTTATCTATTGGCGATTTCGTCCCAATTCACATTCCAAGTGATATTCGGCATGCTAATTACATTGCCGGTTGCGAAATTGCATTATCTCTTATAGTTTCCGAGATATGGACTATCGATAATTTGCACCTTAGGCTCTGCTTCTAACTTGCTCCCAAATTGTAAAATGGTCTTATCTATTGGCGATTTCGTTCCAATTCACATTCCAAGTAATATTCGGCATGCTAATTACATTGCCGGTTGCCAAATTGCATTATCTCTTATAGTTTCCGAGATATGGACTATCGATAATTTACACCTTAGGCTCTGCTTCTAACTTGGGCCCAAATTGTAAAATGGTCTTATCTATTGGCGATTTCGTTCCAATTGACATTCCAAGTAATATTCGGCATGCTAATTACATTGCCGGTTGCCAAATTGAATTATCTCTTATAGTTTCCGAGATATGGACTATCGATAATTTACACCTTAGGCTCTGCTTCTAACTTGGGCCCAAATTGTAAAATGGTCTTATCTATTGGCGATTTCGTTCCAATTCACATTCCAAGTAATATTGGGCATGCTAATTACATTGCCGGTTGCCAAATTGCATTATCTCTTATAGTTTCCGAGATATGGACTATCGATAATTTACACCATAGGCTCTGCTTCTAACTTGGGCCCAAATTGTAAAATGGTCTTACCTATTGGCGATTTCGTTCCAATTCACATTCCAAGTAATATTCGGCATGCTAATTACATTGCCGGTTGCCAAATTGCATTATCTCTTATAGTTTCCGAGATATGGACTATCGATAATTTACACCTTAGGCTCTGCTTCTAACTTGGGCCCAAATTGTAAAATGGCCTTATCTATTGGCGATTTCGTCCCAATTCACATTCCAAGTAATATTCGGCATGCTAATTACATTGCCGGTTGCCAAATTGCATTATCTCTTATAGTTTCCGAGATATGGACTATCGATAATTTACACCTTAGGCTCTGCTTCTAACTTGGGCCCAAATTGTAAAATGGCCTTATCTATTGGCGATTTCGTCCCAATTCACATTCCAAGTAATATTCGGCATGCTAATTACATTGCCGGTTGCCAAATTGAATTATCTCTTATAGTTTCCGAGATATGGACTATCGATAATTTACACCTCAGGCTCTGCTTCTAACTTGGGCCCAAATTGTAAAATGGTCTTACCTATTGGCGATTTCGTTCCAATTCACATTCCAAGTAATATTCGGCATGCTAATTACATTGCCGGTTGCCAAATTGCATTATCTCTTATAGTTTCCGAGATATGGACTATCGATAATTTACACCTTAGGCTCTGCTTCTAACTTGGGCCCAAATTGTAAAATGGTCTTATCTATTGGCGATTTCGTTCTAATTCACATTCCAAGTAATATTGGGCATGCTAATTACATTGCCGGTTGCCAAATTGCATTATCTCTTATAGTTTCCGAGATATGGACTATCGATAATTTACACCATAGGCTCTGCTTCTAACTTGGGCCCAAATTGTAAAATGGTCTTACCTATTGGCGATTTCGTTCCAATTCACATTCCAAGTAATATTCGGCATGCTAATTACATTGCCGGTTGCCAAATTGCATTATCTCTTATAGTTTCCGAGATATGGACTATCGATAATTTACACCTTAGGCTCTGCTTCTAACTTGGGCCCAAATTGTAAAATGGCCTTATCTATTGGCGATTTCGTCCCAATTCACATTCCAAGTAATATTCGGCATGCTAATTACATTGCCGGTTGCCAAATTGCATTATCTCTTATAGTTTCCGAGATATGGACTATCGATAATTTACACCTTAGGCTCTGCTTCTAACTTGGGCCCAAATTGTAAAATGGCCTTATCTATTGGCGATTTCGTCCCAATTCACATTCCAAGTAATATTCGGCATGCTAATTACATTGCCGGTTGCCAAATTGAATTATCTCTTATAGTTTCCGAGATATGGACTATCGATAATTTACACCTCAGGCTCTGCTTCTAACTTGGGCCCAAATTGTAAAATGGTCTTACCTATTGGCGATTTCGTTCCAATTCACATTCCAAGTAATATTCGGCATGCTAATTACATTGCCGGTTGCCAAATTGCATTATCTCTTATAGTTTCCGAGATATGGACTATCGATAATTTACACCTTAGGATCTGCTTCTAACTTGGGCCCAAATTGTAAAATGGTCTTATCTATTGGCGATTTCGTTCCAATTCACATTCCAAGTAATATTCGGCATGCTAATTACATTGCCGGTTGCCAAATTGCATTATCTCTTATAGTTTCCGAGATATGGACTATCGATAATTTACACCTTAGGCTCTGCTGCTAACTTGGGCCCAAATTGTAAAATGGCCTTATCTATTGGCGATTTCGTTCCAATTCACATTCCAAGTAATATTCGGCATGCTAATTACATTGCCGGTTGCCAAATTGCATTATCTCTTATAGTTTCCGAGATATGGACTATCGATAATTTACACCTCAGGCTCTGCTTCTAACTTGGGCCCAAATTGTAAAATGGTCTTATCTATTGGCGATTTCGTTCCAATTCACATTCCAAGTAATATTCGGCATGCTAATTACATTGCCGTTTGCCAAATTGAATTATCTCTTATAGTTTCCGAGATATGGACTATCGATAATTTACACCTCAGGCTCTGCTTCTAACTTGGGCCCAAATTGTAAAATGGTCTTACCTATTGGCGATTTCGTTCCAATTCACATTCCAAGTAATATTCGGCATGCTAATTACATTGCCGGTTGCCAAATTGCATTATCTCTTATAGTTTCCGAGATATGGACTATCGATAATTTACACCTTAGGCTCTGCTTCTAACTTGGGCCCAAATTGTAAAATGGTCTTATCTATTGGCGATTTAGTTGCAATTCACATTCCAAGTAATATTCGGCATGCTAATTACATTGCCGGTTACCAAATTGCATTATCTCTTATAGTTTCCGAGATATGGACTATCGATAATTTACACCTTAGGCTCTGCTTCTAACTTGGGCCCAAATTGTAAAATGGTCTTATCTATTGTCGATTTCGTTCCAATTCACATTCCAAGTAATATTCGGCATGCTAATTACATTGCCGGTTGCCAAATTGCATTATCTCTTATAGTTTCCGAGATATGGACTATCGATAATTTACACCTTAGGCTCTGCTTCTAACTTGGGCCCAAATTGTAAAATGGCCTTACCTATTGGCGATTTCGTTCCAATTCACATTCCAAGTAATATTCGGCATGCTAATTACATTGCCGGTTGCCAAATTGCATTATCTCTTATAGTTTCCGAGATATGGACTATCGATAATTCACACCTTAGGCTCTGCTTCTAACTTGGGCCCAAATTGTAAAATGGTCTTATCTATTGGCGATTTCGTTCCAATTCACACTCCAAGTAATATTCGGCATGCTAATTACATTGCCGGTTGCGAAATTGCATTATCTCTTATAGTTTCCGAGATATGGACTATCCATAATTTACACCTTAGGCTCTGCTTCTAACTTGGGCCCAAATTGTAAAATGGCCTTACCTATTGGCGATTTCGTTCCAATTCACATTCCAAGTAATATTCGGCATGCTAATTACATTGCCGGTTGCCAAATTGCATTATCTCTTATAGTTTCCGAGATATGGACTATCGATAATTCACACCTTAGGCTCTGCTTCTAACTTGGGCCCAAATTGTAAAATGGTCTTATCTATTGTCGATTTCGTTCCAATTCACATTCCAAGTAATATTCGGCATGCTAATTACATTGCCGGTTGCCAAATTGCATTATCTCTTATAGTTTCCGAGATATGGACTATCGATAATTTACACCTTAGGCTCTGCTTCTAACTTGGGCCCAAATTGTAAAATGGCCTTACCTATTGGCGATTTCGTTCCAATTCACATTCCAAGTAATATTCGGCATGCTAATTACATTGCCGGTTGCCAAATTGCATTATCTCTTATAGTTTCCGAGATATGGACTATCGATAATTCACACCTTAGGCTCTGCTTCTAACTTGGGCCCAAATTGTAAAATGGTCTTATCTATTGGCGATTTCGTTCCAATTCACATTCCAAGTAATATTCGGCATGCTAATTACATTGCCGGTTGCCAAATTGCATTATCTCTTATAGTTTCCGAGATATGGACTATCGATTATTTACACCTTAGGCTCTGCTTTTAACTTGGGCCCAAATTGTAAAATGGTCTTATCTATTGGCGATTTCGTTCCAATTCACATTCCAAGTAATATTCGGCATGCTAATTACATTGCCGGTTGCCAAATTGCATTATCTCTTATAGTTTCCGAGATATGGACTATCGATAATTTACACCTTAGGCTCTGCTTCTAACTTGGGCCCAAATTGTAAAATGGTCTTATCTATTGGCGATTTCGTCCCAATTCACATTCCAAGTGATATTCGGCATGCTAATTACATTGCCGGTTGCGAAATTGCATTATCTCTTATAGTTTCCGAGATATGGACTATCAATAATTTACACCTTAGGCTCTGCTTCTAACTTGGGCCCAAATTGTAAAATGGTCTTATCTATTGGCGATTTCGTTCCAATTCACATTCCAAGTAATATTCGGCATGCTAATTACATTGCCGGTTGCCAAATTGCATTATCTCTTATAGTTTCCGAGATATGGACTATCGATAATTTACACCTTAGGCTCTGCTTCTAACTTGGGCCCAAATTGTAAAATGGTCTTATCTATTGGCGATTTCGTTCCAATTCACATTCCAAGTAATATTCGGCATGCTAATTACATTGCCGGTTGCCAAATTGCATTATCTCTTATAGTTTCCGAGATATGGACTATCGATAATTTACACCTTAGGCTCTGCTTCTAACTTGGGCCCAAATTGTAAAATGGTCTTATCTATTGGCGATTTCGTTCCAATTCACATTCCAAGTAATATTCGGCATGCTAATTACATTGCCGGTTGCCAAATTGCATTATCTCTTATAGTTTCCGAGATATGGACTATCGATAATTTACACCTTAGGCTCTGCTTCTAACTTGGGCCCAAATTGTAAAATGGTCTTATCTATTGGCGATTTCGTCCCAATTCACATTCCAAGTGATATTCGGCATGCTAATTACATTGCCGGTTGCGAAATTGCATTATCTCTTATAGTTTCCGAGATATGGACTATCGATAATTTGCACCTTAGGCTCTGCTTCTAACTTGCTCCCAAATTGTAAAATGGTCTTATCTATTGGCGATTTCGTTCCAATTCACATTCCAAGTAATATTCGGCATGCTAATTACATTGCCGGTTGCCAAATTGCATTATCTCTTATAGTTTCCGAGATATGGACTATCGATAATTTACACCATAGGCTCTGCTTCTAACTTGGGCCCAAATTGTAAAATGGTCTTATCTATTGGCGATTTCGTTCCAATTCACATTCCAATTAATATTCGGCATGCTAATTACATTGCCGGTTGCCAAATTGCATTATCTCTTATAGTTTCCGAGATATGGACTATCGATAATTTACACCTTAGGCTCTGCTTCTAACTTGGGCCCAAATTGTAAAATGGCCTTATCTATTGGCGATTTCGTTCCAATTCACATTCCAAGTAATATTCGGCATGCTAATTACATTGCCGGTTGCCAAATTGCATTATCTCTTATAGTTTCCGAGATATGGACTATCGATAATTTACACCTTAGGCTCTGCTTCTAACTTGGGCCCAAATTGTAAAATGGTCTTATCTATTGGCGATTTCGTTCCAATTCACATTCCAAGTAATATTCGGCATGCTAATTACATTGCCGGTTGCCAAATTGCATTATCTCTTATAGTTTCCGAGATATGGACTATCGATAATTTACACCTTAGGCTCTGCTTCTAACTTGGGCCCAAATTGTAAAATGGACTTATCTATTGGCGATTTCGTTCCAATTCACATTCCAAGTAATATTCGGCATGCTAATTACATTGTCGGTTGCCAAATTGAATTATCTCTTATAGTTTCCGAGATATGGACTATCGATAATTTACACCTTAGGCTCTGCTTCTAACTTGGGCCCAAATTGTAAAATGGTCTTACCTATTGGCGATTTCGTTCCAATTCACATTCCAAGTAATATTCGGCATGCTAATTACATTGCCGGTTGCCAAATTGCATTATCTCTTATAGTTTCCGAGATATGGACTATCGATAATTTACACCTTAGGCTCTGCTTCTAACTTGGGCCCAAATTGTAAAATGGTCTTATCTATTGGCGATTTCGTTACAATTCACATTCCAAGTAATATTCGGCGTGCTAATTACATTGCCGGATGCCAAATTGCATTATCTCTTATATTTTCCGAGATATGGACTATCGATAATTTACACCTTAGGCTCTGCTTCTAACTTGGGCCCAAATTGTAAAATGGTCTTATCTATTGGCGATTTCGTCCCAATTCACATTCCAAGTGATATTCGGCATGCTAATTACATTGCCGGTTGCGAAATTGCATTATCTCTTATAGTTTCCGAGATATGGACTATCAATTATTTACACCTTAGGCTCTGCTTCTAACTTGGGCCCAAATTGTAAAATGGTCTTATCTATTGGCGATTTCGTTCCAATTCACATTCCAAGTAATATTCGGCATGCTAATTACATTGCCGGTTGCCAAATTGCATTATCTCTTATAGTTTCCGAGATATGGACTATCGATAATTTACACCTTAGGCTCTGCTTCTAACTTGGGCCCAAATTGTAAAATGGTCTTATCTATTGGCGATTTCGTTCCAATTTACATTCCAAGTAATATTCGGCATGCTAATTACATTGCCGGTTGCGAAATTGCATTATCTCTTATAGTTTCCGAGATATGGACTATCGATAATTTACACCTTAGGCTCTGCTTCTAACTTGGGCCCAAATTGTAAAATGGTCTTATCTATTGGCGATTTCGTTCCAATTCACATTCCAAGTAATATTCGGCATACTAATTACATTGCCGGTTGCCAAATTGCATTATCTCTTATAGTTTCCGAGATATGGACTATCGATAATTTACACCTTAGGCTCTGCTTCTAACTTGGGCCCAAATCGTAAAATGGTCTTACCTATTGGCGATTCCGTTCCAATTCACATTCCAAGTAATATTTGGCATGCTAATTACATTGCCGGTTGCCAAATTGCATTATCCCTTATAGTTTCCGAGATATGGACTATCGATAATTTACACCTTAGGCTCTGCTTCTAACTTGGGCCCAAATTGTAAAATGGTCTTATCTATTGGCGATTTCGTTCCAATTCACATTCCAAGTAATATTCGGCATGGTAATTACATTGCCGGTTGCCAAATTGCATTATCTCTTATAGTTTCCGAGATATGGACTATCGATAATTTACACCTTAGGCTCTGCTTCTAACTTGGGCCCAAATTGTAAAATGGTCTTATCTATTGGCGATTTCGTCCCAATTCACATTCCAAGTGATATTCGGCATGCTAATTACATTGCCGGTTGCCAAATTGCATTATCTCTTATAGTTTCCGAGATATGGACTATCGATAATTTACACCTTAGGCTCTGCTTCTAACTTGGGCCCAAATTGTAAAATGGTCTTATCTATTGGCGATTTCGTTCCAATTGACATTCCAAGTAATATTCGGCATGCTAATTACATTGCCGGTTGCCAAATTGAATTATCTCTTATAGTTTCCGAGATATGGACTATCGATAATTTACACCTTAGGCTCTGCTTCTAACTTGGGCCCAAATTGTAAAATGGTCTTATCTATTGGCGATTTCGTTCCAATTCACATTCCAAGTAATATTGGGCATGCTAATTACATTGCCGGTTGCCAAATTGCATTATCTCTTATAGTTTCCGAGATATGGACTATCGATAATTTACACTATAGGCTCTGCTTCTAACTTGGGCCCAAATTGTAAAATGGTCTTACCTATTGGCGATTTCGTTCCAATTCACATTCCAAGTAATATTCGGCATGCTAATTACATTGCCGGTTGCCAAATTGCATTATCTCTTATAGTTTCCGAGATATGGACTATCGATAATTTACACCTTAGGCTCTGCTTCTAACTTGGGCCCAAATTGTAAAATGGCCTTATCTATTGGCGATTTCGTCCCAATTCACATTCCAAGTAATATTCGGCATGCTAATTACATTGCCGTTTGCCAAATTGCATTATCTCTTATAGTTTCCGAGATATGGACTATCGATAATTTACACCTTAGGCTCTGCTTCTAACTTGGGCCCAAATTGTAAAATGGCCTTATCTATTGGCGATTTCGTCCCAATTCACATTCCAAGTAATATTCGGCATGCTAATTACATTGCCGGTTGCCAAATTGAATTATCTCTTATAGTTTCCGAGATATGGACTATCGATAATTTACACCTCAGGCTCTGCTTCTAACTTGGGCCCAAATTGTAAAATGGTCTTACCTATTGGCGATTTCGTTCCAATTCACATTCCAAGTAATATTCGGCATGCTAATTACATTGCCGGTTGCCAAATTGCATTATCTCTTATAGTTTCCGAGATATGGACTATCGATAATTTACACCTTAGGCTCTGCTTCTAACTTGGGCCCAAATTGTAAAATGGTCTTATCTATTGGCGATTTCGTTCCAATTCACATTCCAAGTAATATTGGGCATGCTAATTACATTGCCGGTTGCCAAATTGCATTATCTCTTATAGTTTCCGAGATATGGACTATCGATAATTTACACCATAGGCTCTGCTTCTAACTTGGGCCCAAATTGTAAAATGGTCTTACCTATTGGCGATTTCGTTCCAATTCACATTCCAAGTAATATTCGGCATGCTAATTACATTGCCGGTTGCCAAATTGCATTATCTCTTATAGTTTCCGAGATATGGACTATCGATAATTTACACCTTAGGCTCTGCTTCTAACTTGGGCCCAAATTGTAAAATGGCCTTATCTATTGGCGATTTCGTCCCAAATCACATTCCAAGTAATATTCGGCATGCTAATTACATTGCCGGTTGCCAAATTGCATTATCTCTTATAGTTTCCGAGATATGGACTATCGATAATTTACACCTTAGGCTCTGCTTCTAACTTGGGCCCAAATTGTAAAATGGCCTTATCTATTGGCGATTTCGTCCCAATTCACATTCCAAGTAATATTCGGCATGCTAATTACATTGCCGGTTGCCAAATTGAATTATCTCTTATAGTTTCCGAGATATGGACTATCGATAATTTACACCTCAGGCTCTGCTTCTAACTTGGGCCCAAATTGTAAAATGGTCTTACCTATTGGCGATTTCGTTCCAATTCACATTCCAAGTAATATTCGGCATGCTAATTACATTGCCGGTTGCCAAATTGCATTATCTCTTATAGTTTCCGAGATATGGACTATCGATAATTTACACCTTAGGATCTGCTTCTAACTTGGGCCCAAATTGTAAAATGGTCTTATCTATTGGCGATTTCGTTCCAATTCACATTCCAAGTAATATTCGGCATGCTAATTACATTACCGGTTGCCAAATTGCATTATCTCTTATAGTTTCCGAGATATGGACTATCGATAATTTACACCTTAGGCTCTGCTGCTAACTTGGGCCCAAATTGTAAAATGGCCTTATCTATTGGCGATTTCGTTCCAATTCACATTCCAAGTAATATTCGGCATGCTAATTACATTGCCGGTTGCCAAATTGCATTATCTCTTATAGTTTCCGAGATATGGACTATCGATAATTTACACCTCAGGCTCTGCTTCTAACTTGGGCCCAAATTGTAAAATGGTCTTATCTATTGGCGATTTCGTTCCAATTCACATTCCAAGTAATATTCGGCATGCTAATTACATTGCCGTTTGCCAAATTGAATTATCTCTTATAGTTTCCGAGATATGGACTATCGATAATTTACACCTCAGGCTCTGCTTCTAACTTGGGCCCAAATTGTAAAATGGTCTTACCTATTGGCGATTTCGTTCCAATTCACATTCCAAGTAATATTCGGCATGCTAATTACATTGCCGGTTGCCAAATTGCATTATCTCTTATAGTTTCCGAGATATGGACTATCGATAATTTACACCTTAGGCTCTGCTTCTAACTTGGGCCCAAATTGTAAAATGGTCTTATCTATTGGCGATTTCGTTCCAATTCACATTCCAAGTAATATTCGGCATGCTAATTACATTGCCGGTTGCCAAATTGCATTATCTCTTATAGTTTCCGAGATATGGACTATCGATAATTTACACCTTAGGCTCTGCTTCTAACTTGGGCCCAAATTGTAAAATGGTCTTATCTATTGGCGATTTCGTCCCAATTCACATTCCAAGTGATATTCGACATGCTAATTACATTGCCGGTTGCGAAATTGCATTATCTCTTATAGTTTCCGAGATATGGACTATCGATAATTTACACCTTAGGCTCTGCTTCTAACTTGGGCCCAAATTGTAAAATGGTCTTATCTATTGGCGATTTCGTTCCAATTCACATACCAAGTAATATTCGGCATGCTAATTACATTGCCGGTTGCCAAATTGCATTATCTCTTATAGTTTCCGAGATATGGACTATCGATAATTTACACCTTAGGCTCTGCTTCTAACTTGGGCCCAAATTGTAAAATGGTCTTATCTATTGGCGATTTCGTTCCAATTCACATACCAAGTAATATTCGGCATGCTAATTACATTGCCGGTTGCCAAATTGCATTATCTCTTATAGTTTCCGAGATATGGACTATCGATAATTTACACCTTAGGCTCTGCTTCTAACTTGGGCCCAAATTGTAAAATGGTCTTATCTATTGGCGATTTAGTTGCAATTCACATTCCAAGTAATATTCGGCATGCTAATTACATTGCCGGTTGCCAAATTGCATTATCTCTTATAGTTTCCGAGATATGGACTATCGATAATTTACACCTTAGGCTCTGCTTCTAACTTGGGCCCAAATTGTAAAATGGCCTTACCTATTGGCGATTTCGTTCCAATTCACATTCCAAGTAATATTCGGCATGCTAATTACATTGCCGGTTGCCAAATTGCATTATCTCTTATAGTTTCCGAGATATGGACTATCGATAATTCACACCTTAGGCTCTGCTTCTAACTTGGGCCCAAATTGTAAAATAGTCTTATCTATTGGCGATTTCGTTCCAATTCACACTCCAAGTAATATTCGGCATGCTAATTACATTGCCGGTTGCGAAATTGCATTATCTCTTATAGTTTCCGAGATATGGACTATCCATAATTTACACCTTAGGCTCTGCTTCTAACGTGGGCCCAAATTGTAAAATGGTCTTATCTATTGGCGATTTCGTTCCAATTCACATTCCAAGTAATATTCGGCATGCTAATTACATTGCCGGTTGCGAAATTGCATTATCTCTTATAGTTTCCGAGATATGGACTATCAATAATTTACACCTTAGGCTCTGCTTCTAACTTGGGCCCAAATTGTAAAATGGTCTTATCTATTGGCGATTTCGTTCCAATTCACATTCCAAGTAATATTCGGCATGCTAATTACATTGCCGGTTGCCAAATTGCATTATCTCTTATAGTTTCCGAGATATGGACTATCGATAATTTACACCTTAGGCTCTGCTTCTAACTTGGGCCCAAATTGTAAAATGGTCTTATCTATTGGCGATTTCGTTCCAATTCACATTCCAAGTAATATTCGGCATGCTAATTACATTGCCGGTTGCCAAATTGCATTATCTCTTATAGTTTCCGAGATATGGACTATCGATAATTTACACCTTAGGCTCTGCTTCTAACTTGGGCCCAAATTGTAAAATGGTCTTATCTATTGGCGATTTCGTTCCAATTCACATTCCAAGTAATATTCGGCATGCTAATTACATTGCCGGTTGCCAAATTGCATTATCTCTTATAGTTTCCGAGATATGGACTATCGATAATTTACACCTTAGGCTCTGCTTCTAACTTGGGCCCAAATTGTAAAATGGTCTTATCTATTGGCGATTTCGTTCCAATTCACATTCCAAGTAATATTCGGCATGCTAATTACATTGCCGGTTGCCAAATTGCATTATCTCTTATAGTTTCCGAGATATGGACTATCGATAATTTACACCTTAGGCTCTGCTTCTAACTTGGGCCCAAATTGTAAAATGGTCTTATCTATTGGCGATTTCGTCCCAATTCACATTCCAAGTGATATTCGGCATGCTAATTACATTGCCGGTTGCGAAATTGCATTATCTCTTATAGTTTCCGAGATATGGACTATCGATAATTTGCACCTTAGGCTCTGCTTCTAACTTGCTCCCAAATTGTAAAATGGTCTTATCTATTGGCGATTTCGTTCCAATTCACATTCCAAGTAATATTCGGCATGCTAATTACATTGCCGGTTGCCAAATTGCATTATCTCTTATAGTTTCCGAGATATGGACTATCGATAATTTACACCTTAGGCTCTGCTTCTAACTTGGGCCCAAATTGTAAAATGGTCTTATCTATTGGCGATTTCGTTCCAATTCACATTCCAAGTAATATTCGGCATGCTAATTACATTGCCGGTTGCCAAATTGCATTATCTCTTATAGTTTCCGAGATATGGACTATCGATAATTTACACCTTAGGCTCTGCTTCTAACTTGGGCCCAAATTGTAAAATGGACTTATCTATTGGCGATTTCGTTCCAATTCACATTCCAAGTAATATTCGGCATGCTAATTACATTGTCGGTTGCCAAATTGAATTATCTCTTATAGTTTCCGAGATATGGACTATCGATAATTTACACCTTAGGCTCTGCTTCTAACTTGGGCCCAAATTGTAAAATGGTCTTACCTATTGGCGATTTCGTTCCAATTCACATTCCAAGTAATATTCGGCATGCTAATTACATTGCCGGTTGCCAAATTGCATTATCTCTTATAGTTTCCGAGATATGGACTATCGATAATTTACACCTTAGGCTCTGCTTCTAACTTGGGCCCAAATTGTAAAATGGTCTTATCTATTGGCGATTTCGTTACAATTCACATTCCAAGTAATATTCGGCGTGCTAATTACATTGCCGGATGCCAAATTGCATTATCTCTTATATTTTCCGAGATATGGACTATCGATAATTTACACCTTAGGCTCTGCTTCTAACTTGGGCCCAAATTGTAAAATGGTCTTATCTATTGGCGATTTCGTCCCAATTCACATTCCAAGTGATATTCGGCATGCTAATTACATTGCCGGTTGCGAAATTGCATTATCTCTTATAGTTTCCGAGATATGGACTATCAATTATTTACACCTTAGGCTCTGCTTCTAACTTGGGCCCAAATTGTAAAATGGTCTTATCTATTGGCGATTTCGTTCCAATTCACATTCCAAGTAATATTCGGCATGCTAATTACATTGCCGGTTGCCAAATTGCATTATCTCTTATAGTTTCCGAGATATGGACTATCGATAATTTACACCTTAGGCTCTGCTTCTAACTTGGGCCCAAATTGTAAAATGGTCTTATCTATTGGCGATTTCGTTCCAATTTACATTCCAAGTAATATTCGGCATGCTAATTACATTGCCGGTTGCGAAATTGCATTATCTCTTATAGTTTCCGAGATATGGACTATCGATAATTTACACCTTAGGCTCTGCTTCTAACTTGGGCCCAAATTGTAAAATGGTCTTATCTATTGGCGATTTCGTTCCAATTCACATTCCAAGTAATATTCGGCATACTAATTACATTGCCGGTTGCCAAATTGCATTATCTCTTATAGTTTCCGAGATATGGACTATCGATAATTTACACCTTAGGCTCTGCTTCTAACTTGGGCCCAAATCGTAAAATGGTCTTACCTATTGGCGATTCCGTTCCAATTCACATTCCAAGTAATATTTGGCATGCTAATTACATTGCCGGTTGCCAAATTGCATTATCCCTTATAGTTTCCGAGATATGGACTATCGATAATTTACACCTTAGGCTCTGCTTCTAACTTGGGCCCAAATTGTAAAATGGTCTTATCTATTGGCGATTTCGTTCCAATTCACATTCCAAGTAATATTCGGCATGGTAATTACATTGCCGGTTGCCAAATTGCATTATCTCTTATAGTTTCCGAGATATGGACTATCGATAATTTACACCTTAGGCTCTGCTTCTAACTTGGGCCCAAATTGTAAAATGGTCTTATCTATTGGCGATTTCGTCCCAATTCACATTCCAAGTGATATTCGGCATGCTAATTACATTGCCGGTTGCCAAATTGCATTATCTCTTATAGTTTCCGAGATATGGACTATCGATAATTTACACCTTAGGCTCTGCTTCTAACTTGGGCCCAAATTGTAAAATGGTCTTATCTATTGGCGATTTCGTTCCAATTGACATTCCAAGTAATATTCGGCATGCTAATTACATTGCCGGTTGCCAAATTGAATTATCTCTTATAGTTTCCGAGATATGGACTATCGATAATTTACACCTTAGGCTCTGCTTCTAACTTGGGCCCAAATTGTAAAATGGTCTTATCTATTGGCGATTTCGTTCCAATTCACATTCCAAGTAATATTGGGCATGCTAATTACATTGCCGGTTGCCAAATTGCATTATCTCTTATAGTTTCCGAGATATGGACTATCGATAATTTACACCATAGGCTCTGCTTCTAACTTGGGCCCAAATTGTAAAATGGTCTTACCTATTGGCGATTTCGTTCCAATTCACATTCCAAGTAATATTCGGCATGCTAATTACATTGCCGGTTGCCAAATTGCATTATCTCTTATAGTTTCCGAGATATGGACTATCGATAATTTACACCTTAGGCTCTGCTTCTAACTTGGGCCCAAATTGTAAAATGGCCTTATCTATTGGCGATTTCGTCCCAATTCACATTCCAAGTAATATTCGGCATGCTAATTACATTGCCGTTTGCCAAATTGCATTATCTCTTATAGTTTCCGAGATATGGACTATCGATAATTTACACCTTAGGCTCTGCTTCTAACTTGGGCCCAAATTGTAAAATGGCCTTATCTATTGGCGATTTCGTCCCAATTCACATTCCAAGTAATATTCGGCATGCTAATTACATTGCCGGTTGCCAAATTGAATTATCTCTTATAGTTTCCGAGATATGGACTATCGATAATTTACACCTCAGGCTCTGCTTCTAACTTGGGCCCAAATTGTAAAATGGTCTTACCTATTGGCGATTTCGTTCCAATTCACATTCCAAGTAATATTCGGCATGCTAATTACATTGCCGGTTGCCAAATTGCATTATCTCTTATAGTTTCCGAGATATGGACTATCGATAATTTACACCTTAGGCTCTGCTTCTAACTTGGGCCCAAATTGTAAAATGGTCTTATCTATTGGCGATTTCGTTCCAATTCACATTCCAAGTAATATTGGGCATGCTAATTACATTGCCGGTTGCCAAATTGCATTATCTCTTATAGTTTCCGAGATATGGACTATCGATAATTTACACCATAGGCTCTGCTTCTAACTTGGGCCCAAATTGTAAAATGGTCTTACCTATTGGCGATTTCGTTCCAATTCACATTCCAAGTAATATTCGGCATGCTAATTACATTGCCGGTTGCCAAATTGCATTATCTCTTATAGTTTCCGAGATATGGACTATCGATAATTTACACCTTAGGCTCTGCTTCTAACTTGGGCCCAAATTGTAAAATGGCCTTATCTATTGGCGATTTCGTCCCAAATCACATTCCAAGTAATATTCGGCATGCTAATTACATTGCCGGTTGCCAAATTGCATTATCTCTTATAGTTTCCGAGATATGGACTATCGATAATTTACACCTTAGGCTCTGCTTCTAACTTGGGCCCAAATTGTAAAATGGCCTTATCTATTGGCGATTTCGTCCCAATTCACATTCCAAGTAATATTCGGCATGCTAATTACATTGCCGGTTGCCAAATTGAATTATCTCTTATAGTTTCCGAGATATGGACTATCGATAATTTACACCTCAGGCTCTGCTTCTAACTTGGGCCCAAATTGTAAAATGGTCTTACCTATTGGCGATTTCGTTCCAATTCACATTCCAAGTAATATTCGGCATGCTAATTACATTGCCGGTTGCCAAATTGCATTATCTCTTATAGTTTCCGAGATATGGACTATCGATAATTTACACCTTAGGATCTGCTTCTAACTTGGGCCCAAATTGTAAAATGGTCTTATCTATTGGCGATTTCGTTCCAATTCACATTCCAAGTAATATTCGGCATGCTAATTACATTACCGGTTGCCAAATTGCATTATCTCTTATAGTTTCCGAGATATGGACTATCGATAATTTACACCTTAGGCTCTGCTGCTAACTTGGGCCCAAATTGTAAAATGGCCTTATCTATTGGCGATTTCGTTCCAATTCACATTCCAAGTAATATTCGGCATGCTAATTACATTGCCGGTTGCCAAATTGCATTATCTCTTATAGTTTCCGAGATATGGACTATCGATAATTTACACCTCAGGCTCTGCTTCTAACTTGGGCCCAAATTGTAAAATGGTCTTATCTATTGGCGATTTCGTTCCAATTCACATTCCAAGTAATATTCGGCATGCTAATTACATTGCCGTTTGCCAAATTGAATTATCTCTTATAGTTTCCGAGATATGGACTATCGATAATTTACACCTCAGGCTCTGCTTCTAACTTGGGCCCAAATTGTAAAATGGTCTTACCTATTGGCGATTTCGTTCCAATTCACATTCCAAGTAATATTCGGCATGCTAATTACATTGCCGGTTGCCAAATTGCATTATCTCTTATAGTTTCCGAGATATGGACTATCGATAATTTACACCTTAGGCTCTGCTTCTAACTTGGGCCCAAATTGTAAAATGGTCTTATCTATTGGCGATTTCGTTCCAATTCACATTCCAAGTAATATTCGGCATGCTAATTACATTGCCGGTTGCCAAATTGCATTATCTCTTATAGTTTCCGAGATATGGACTATCGATAATTTACACCTTAGGCTCTGCTTCTAACTTGGGCCCAAATTGTAAAATGGTCTTATCTATTGGCGATTTCGTCCCAATTCACATTCCAAGTGATATTCGACATGCTAATTACATTGCCGGTTGCGAAATTGCATTATCTCTTATAGTTTCCGAGATATGGACTATCGATAATTTACACCTTAGGCTCTGCTTCTAACTTGGGCCCAAATTGTAAAATGGTCTTATCTATTGGCGATTTCGTTCCAATTCACATACCAAGTAATATTCGGCATGCTAATTACATTGCCGGTTGCCAAATTGCATTATCTCTTATAGTTTCCGAGATATGGACTATCGATAATTTACACCTTAGGCTCTGCTTCTAACTTGGGCCCAAATTGTAAAATGGTCTTATCTATTGGCGATTTCGTTCCAATTCACATACCAAGTAATATTCGGCATGCTAATTACATTGCCGGTTGCCAAATTGCATTATCTCTTATAGTTTCCGAGATATGGACTATCGATAATTTACACCTTAGGCTCTGCTTCTAACTTGGGCCCAAATTGTAAAATGGTCTTATCTATTGGCGATTTAGTTGCAATTCACATTCCAAGTAATATTCGGCATGCTAATTACATTGCCGGTTGCCAAATTGCATTATCTCTTATAGTTTCCGAGATATGGACTATCGATAATTTACACCTTAGGCTCTGCTTCTAACTTGGGCCCAAATTGTAAAATGGCCTTACCTATTGGCGATTTCGTTCCAATTCACATTCCAAGTAATATTCGGCATGCTAATTACATTGCCGGTTGCCAAATTGCATTATCTCTTATAGTTTCCGAGATATGGACTATCGATAATTCACACCTTAGGCTCTGCTTCTAACTTGGGCCCAAATTGTAAAATAGTCTTATCTATTGGCGATTTCGTTCCAATTCACACTCCAAGTAATATTCGGCATGCTAATTACATTGCCGGTTGCGAAATTGCATTATCTCTTATAGTTTCCGAGATATGGACTATCCATAATTTACACCTTAGGCTCTGCTTCTAACGTGGGCCCAAATTGTAAAATGGTCTTATCTATTGGCGATTTCGTTCCAATTCACATTCCAAGTAATATTCGGCATGCTAATTACATTGCCGGTTGCGAAATTGCATTATCTCTTATAGTTTCCGAGATATGGACTATCAATAATTTACACCTTAGGCTCTGCTTCTAACTTGGGCCCAAATTGTAAAATGGTCTTATCTATTGGCGATTTCGTTCCAATTCACATTCCAAGTAATATTCGGCATGCTAATTACATTGCCGGTTGCCAAATTGCATTATCTCTTATAGTTTCCGAGATATGGACTATCGATAATTTACACCTTAGGCTCTGCTTCTAACTTGGGCCCAAATTGTAAAATGGTCTTATCTATTGGCGATTTCGTTCCAATTCACATTCCAAGTAATATTCGGCATGCTAATTACATTGCCGGTTGCCAAATTGCATTATCTCTTATAGTTTCCGAGATATGGACTATCGATAATTTACACCTTAGGCTCTGCTTCTAACTTGGGCCCAAATTGTAAAATGGTCTTATCTATTGGCGATTTCGTTCCAATTCACATTCCAAGTAATATTCGGCATGCTAATTACATTGCCGGTTGCCAAATTGCATTATCTCTTATAGTTTCCGAGATATGGACTATCGATAATTTACACCTTAGGCTCTGCTTCTAACTTGGGCCCAAATTGTAAAATGGTCTTATCTATTGGCGATTTCGTTCCAATTCACATTCCAAGTAATATTCGGCATGCTAATTACATTGCCGGTTGCCAAATTGCATTATCTCTTATAGTTTCCGAGATATGGACTATCGATAATTTACACCTTAGGCTCTGCTTCTAACTTGGGCCCAAATTGTAAAATGGTCTTATCTATTGGCGATTTCGTCCCAATTCACATTCCAAGTGATATTCGGCATGCTAATTACATTGCCGGTTGCGAAATTGCATTATCTCTTATAGTTTCCGAGATATGGACTATCGATAATTTGCACCTTAGGCTCTGCTTCTAACTTGCTCCCAAATTGTAAAATGGTCTTATCTATTGGCGATTTCGTTCCAATTCACATTCCAAGTAATATTCGGCATGCTAATTACATTGCCGGTTGCCAAATTGCATTATCTCTTATAGTTTCCGAGATATGGACTATCGATAATTTACACCTTAGGCTCTGCTTCTAACTTGGGCCCAAATTGTAAAATGGTCTTATCTATTGGCGATTTCGTTCCAATTCACATTCCAATTAATATTCGGCATGCTAATTACATTGCCGGTTGCCAAATTGCATTATCTCTTATAGTTTCCGAGATATGGACTATCGATAATTTACACCTTAGGCTCTGCTTCTAACTTGGGCCCAAATTGTAAAATGGCCTTATCTATTGGCGATTTCGTTCCAATTCACATTCCAAGTAATATTCGGCATGCTAATTACATTGCCGGTTGCCAAATTGCATTATCTCTTATAGTTTCCGAGATATGGACTATCGATAATTTACACCTTAGGCTCTGCTTCTAACTTGGGCCCAAATTGTAAAATGGTCTTATCTATTGGCGATTTCGTTCCAATTCACATTCCAAGTAATATTCGGCATGCTAATTACATTGCCGGTTGCCAAATTGCATTATCTCTTATAGTTTCCGAGATATGGACTATCGATAATTTACACCTTAGGCTCTGCTTCTAACTTGGGCCCAAATTGTAAAATGGACTTATCTATTGGCGATTTCGTTCCAATTCACATTCCAAGTAATATTCGGCATGCTAATTACATTGTCGGTTGCCAAATTGAATTATCTCTTATAGTTTCCGAGATATGGACTATCGATAATTTACACCTTAGGCTCTGCTTCTAACTTGGGCCCAAATTGTAAAATGGTCTTACCTATTGGCGATTTCGTTCCAATTCACATTCCAAGTAATATTCGGCATGCTAATTACATTGCCGGTTGCCAAATTGCATTATCTCTTATAGTTTCCGAGATATGGACTATCGATAATTTACACCTTAGGCTCTGCTTCTAACTTGGGCCCAAATTGTAAAATGGACTTATCTATTGGCGATTTCGTTCCAATTCACATTCCAAGTAATATTCGGCATGCTAATTACATTGTCGGTTGCCAAATTGAATTATCTCTTATAGTTTCCGAGATATGGACTATCGATAATTTACACCTTAGGCTCTGCTTCTAACTTGGGCCCAAATTGTAAAATGGTCTTACCTATTGGCGATTTCGTTCCAATTCACATTCCAAGTAATATTCGGCATGCTAATTACATTGCCGGTTGCCAAATTGCATTATCTCTTATAGTTTCCGAGATATGGACTATCGATAATTTACACCTTAGGCTCTGCTTCTAACTTGGGCCCAAATTGTAAAATGGTCTTATCTATTGGCGATTTCGTTTCAATTCACATTCCAAGTAATATTCGGCGTGCTAATTACATTGCCGGATGCCAAATTGCATTATCTCTTATATTTTCCGAGATATGGACTATCGATAATTTACACCTTAGGCTCTGCTTCTAACTTGGGCCCAAATTGTAAAATGGTCTTATCTATTGGCGATTTCGTCCCAATTCACATTCCAAGTGATATTCGGCATGCTAATTATATTGCCGGTTGCGAAATTGCATTATCTCTTATAGTTTCCGAGATATGGACTATCGATAATTTGCACCTTAGGCTCTGCTTCTAACTTGCTCCCAAATTGTAAAATGGTCTTATCTATTGGCGATTTCGTTCCAATTCACATTCCAAGTAATATTCGGCATGCTAATTACATTGCCGGTTGCCAAATTGCATTATCTCTTATAGTTTCCGAGATATGGACTATCGATAATTTACACCTTAGGCTCTGCTTCTAACTTGGGCCCAAATTGTAAAATGGTCTTATCTATTGGCGATTTCGTTCCAATTCACATTCCAATTAATATTCGGCATGCTAATTACATTGCCGGTTGCCAAATTGCATTATCTCTTATAGTTTCCGAGATATGGACTATCGATAATTTACACCTTAGGCTCTGCTTCTAACTTGGGCCCAAATTGTAAAATGGCCTTATCTATTGGCGATTTCGTTCCAATTCACATTCCAAGTAATATTCGGCATGCTAATTACATTGCCGGTTGCCAAATTGCATTATCTCATATAGTTTCCGAGATATGGACTATCGATAATTTACACCTTAGGCTCTGCTTCTAACTTGGGCCCAAATTGTAAAATGGTCTTATCTATTGGCGATTTCGTCCCAATTCACATTCCAAGTGATATTCGGCATGCTAATTACATTGCCGGTTGCGAAATTGCATTATCTCTTATAGTTTCCGAGATATGGACTATCAATTATTTACACCTTAGGCTCTGCTTCTAACTTGGGCCCAAATTGTAAAATGGTCTTATCTATTGGCGATTTCGTTCCAATTCACATTCCAAGTAATATTCGGCATGCTAATTACATTGCCGGTTGCCAAATTGCATTATCTCTTATAGTTTCCGAGATATGGACTATCGATAATTTACACCTTAGGCTCTGCTTCTAACTTGGGCCCAAATTGTAAAATGGTCTTATCTATTGGCGATTTCGTTCCAATTTACATTCCAAGTAATATTCGGCATGCTAATTACATTGCCGGTTGCGAAATTGCATTATCTCTTATAGTTTCCGAGATATGGACTATCGATAATTTACACCTTAGGCTCTGCTTCTAACTTGGGCCCAAATTGTAAAATGGTCTTATCTATTGGCGATTTCGTTCCAATTCACATTCCAAGTAATATTCGGCATACTAATTACATTGCCGGTTGCCAAATTGCATTATCTCTTATAGTTTCCGAGATATGGACTATCGATAATTTACACCTTAGGCTCTGCTTCTAACTTGGGCCCAAATCGTAAAATGGTCTTACCTATTGGCGATTCCGTTCCAATTCACATTCCAAGTAATATTCGGCATGCTAATTACATTGCCGGTTGCCAAATTGCATTATCCCTTATAGTTTCCGAGATATGGACTATCGATAATTTACACCTTAGGCTCTGCTTCTAACTTGGGCCCAAATTGTAAAATGGTCTTATCTATTGGCGATTTCGTCCCAATTCACATTCCAAGTGATATTCGGCATGCTAATTACATTGCCGGTTGCGAAATTGCATTATCTCTTATAGTTTCCGAGATATGGACTATCGATAATTTGCACCTTAGGCTCTGCTTCTAACTTGCTCCCAAATTGTAAAATGGTCTTATCTATTGGCGATTTCGTTCCAATTCACATTCCAAGTAATATTCGGCATGCTAATTACATTGCCGGTTGCCAAATTGCATTATCTCTTATAGTTTCCGAGATATGGACTATCGATAATTTACACCTTAGGCTCTGCTTCTAACTTGGGCCCAAATTGTAAAATGGTCTTATCTATTGGCGATTTCGTTCCAATTGACATTCCAAGTAATATTCGGCATGCTAATTACATTGCCGGTTGCCAAATTGAATTATCTCTTATAGTTTCCGAGATATGGACTATCGATAATTTACACCTTAGGCTCTGCTTCTAACTTGGGCCCAAATTGTAAAATGGTCTTATCTATTGGCGATTTGGTTCCAATTCACATTCCAAGTAATATTGGGCATGCTAATTACATTGCCGGTTGCCAAATTGCATTATCTCTTATAGTTTCCGAGATATGGACTATCGATAATTTACACCATAGGCTCTGCTTCTAACTTGGGCCCAAATTGTAAAATGGTCTTACCTATTGGCGATTTCGTTCCAATTCACATTCCAAGTAATATTCGGCATGCTAATTACATTGCCGGTTGCCAAATTGCATTATCTCTTATAGTTTCCGAGATATGGACTATCGATAATTTACACCTTAGGCTCTGCTTCTAACTTGGGCCCAAATTGTAAAATGGCCTTATCTATTGGCGATTTCGTCCCAATTCACATTCCAAGTAATATTCGGCATGCTAATTACATTGCCGTTGCCAAATTGCATTATCTCTTATAGTTTCCGAGATATGGACTATCGATAATTTACACCTTAGGCTCTGCTTCTAACTTGGGCCCAAATTGTAAAATGGCCTTATCTATTGGCGATTTCGTCCCAATTCACATTCCAAGTAATATTCGGCATGCTAATTACATTGCCGGTTGCCAAATTGAATTATCTCTTATAGTTTCCGAGATATGGACTATCGATAATTTACACCTCAGGCTCTGCTTCTAACTTGGGCCCAAATTGTAAAATGGTCTTACCTATTGGCGATTTCGTTCCAATTCACATTCCAAGTAATATTCGGCATGCTAATTACATTGCCGGTTGCCAAATTGCATTATCTCTTATAGTTTCCGAGATATGGACTATCGATAATTTACACCTTAGGATCTGCTTCTAACTTGGGCCCAAATTGTAAAATGGTCTTATCTATTGGCGATTTCGTTCCAATTCACATTCCAAGTAATATTCGGCATGCTAATTACATTGCCGGTTGCCAAATTGCATTATCTCTTATAGTTTCCGAGATATGGACTATCGATAATTTACACCTTAGGCTCTGCTGCTAACTTGGGCCCAAATTGTAAAATGGCCTTATCTATTGGCGATTTCGTTCCAATTCACATTCCAAGTAATATTCGGCATGCTAATTACATTGCCGGTTGCCAAATTGCATTATCTCTTATAGTTTCCGAGATATGGACTATCGATAATTTACACCTCAGGCTCTGCTTCTAACTTGGGCCCAAATTGTAAAATGGTCTTATCTATTGGCGATTTCGTTCCAATTCACATTCCAAGTAATATTCGGCATGCTAATTACATTGCCGTTTGCCAAATTGAATTATCTCTTATAGTTTCCGAGATATGGACTATCGATAATTTACACCTCAGGCTCTGCTTCTAACTTGGGCCCAAATTGTAAAATGGTCTTACCTATTGGCGATTTCGTTCCAATTCACATTCCAAGTAATATTCGGCATGCTAATTACATTGCCGGTTGCCAAATTGCATTATCTCTTATAGTTTCCGAGATATGGACTATCGATAATTTACACCTTAGGCTCTGCTTCTAACTTGGGCCCAAATTGTAAAATGGTCTTATCTATTGGCGATTTCGTTCCAATTCACATTCCAAGTAATATTCGGCATGCTAATTACATTGCCGGTTGCCAAATTGCATTATCTCTTATAGTTTCCGAGATATGGACTATCGATAATTTACACCTTAGGCTCTGCTTCTAACTTGGGCCCAAATTGTAAAATGGTCTTATCTATTGGCGATTTCGTCCCAATTCACATTCCAAGTGATATTCGGCATGCTAATTACATTGCCGGTTGCGAAATTGCATTATCTCTTATAGTTTCCGAGATATGGACTATCGATAATTTACACCTTAGGCTCTGCTTCTAACTTGGGCCCAAATTGTAAAATGGTCTTATCTATTGGCGATTTCGTTCCAATTCACATACCAAGTAATATTCGGCATGCTAATTACATTGCCGGTTGCCAAATTGCATTATCTCTTATAGTTTCCGAGATATGGACTATCGATAATTTACACCTTAGGCTCTGCTTCTAACTTGGGCCCAAATTGTAAAATGGTCTTATCTATTGGCGATTTAGTTGCAATTCACATTCCAAGTAATATTCGGCATGCTAATTACATTGCCGGTTACCAAATTGCATTATCTCTTATAGTTTCCGAGATATGGACTATCGATAATTTACACCTTAGGCTCTGCTTCTAACTTGGGCCCAAATTGTAAAATGGTCTTATCTATTGTCGATTTCGTTCCAATTCACATTCCAAGTAATATTCGGCATGCTAATTACATTGCCGGTTGCCAAATTGCATTATCTCTTATAGTTTCCGAGATATGGACTATCGATAATTTACACCTTAGGCTCTGCTTCTAACTTGGGCCCAAATTGTAAAATGGCCTTACCTATTGGCGATTTCGTTCCAATTCACATTCCAAGTAATATTCGGCATGCTAATTACATTGCCGGTTGCCAAATTGCATTATCTCTTATAGTTTCCGAGATATGGACTATCGATAATTCACACCTTAGGCTCTGCTTCTAACTTGGGCCCAAATTGTAAAATAGTCTTATCTATTGGCGATTTCGTTCCAATTCACACTCCAAGTAATATTCGGCATGCTAATTACATTGCCGGTTGCGAAATTGCATTATCTCTTATAGTTTCCGAGATATGGACTATCCATAATTTACACCTTAGGCTCTGCTTCTAACGTGGGCCCAAATTGTAAAATGGTCTTATCTATTGGCGATTTCGTTCCAATTCACATTCCAAGTAATATTCGGCATGCTAATTACATTGCCGGTTGCGAAATTGCATTATCTCTTATAGTTTCCGAGATATGGACTATCAATAATTTACACCTTAGGCTCTGCTTCTAACTTGGGCCCAAATTGTAAAATGGTCTTATCTATTGGCGATTTCGTTCCAATTCACATTCCAAGTAATATTCGGCATGCTAATTACATTGCCGGTTGCCAAATTGCATTATCTCTTATAGTTTCCGAGATATGGACTATCGATAATTTACACCTTAGGCTCTGCTTCTAACTTGGGCCCAAATTGTAAAATGGTCTTATCTATTGGCGATTTCGTTCCAATTCACATTCCAAGTAATATTCGGCATGCTAATTACATTGCCGGTTGCCAAATTGCATTATCTCTTATAGTTTCCGAGATATGGACTATCGATAATTTACACCTTAGGCTCTGCTTCTAACTTGGGCCCAAATTGTAAAATGGTCTTATCTATTGGCGATTTCGTTCCAATTCACATTCCAAGTAATATTCGGCATGCTAATTACATTGCCGGTTGCCAAATTGCATTATCTCTTATAGTTTCCGAGATATGGACTATCGATAATTTACACCTTAGGCTCTGCTTCTAACTTGGGCCCAAATTGTAAAATGGTCTTATCTATTGGCGATTTAGTTGCAATTCACATTCCAAGTAATATTCGGCATGCTAATTACATTGCCGGTTGCCAAATTGCATTATCTCTTATAGTTTCCGAGATATGGACTATCGATAATTTACACCTTAGGCTCTGCTTCTAACTTGGGCCCAAATTGTAAAATGGTCTTATCTATTGGCGATTTCGTTCCAATTCACATTCCAAGTAATATTCGGCATGCTAATTACATTGCCGGTTGCCAAATTGCATTATCTCTTATAGTTTCCGAGATATGGACTATCGATAATTTACACTTTAGGCTCTGCTTCTAACTTGGGCCCAAATTGTAAAATGGTCTTATCTATTGGCGATTTCGTTCCAATTTACATTCCAAGTAATATTCGGCATGCTAATTACATTGCCGGTTGCCAAATTGCATTATCTCTTATAGTTTCCGAGATATGGACTATCGATAATTTACACCTTAGGCTCTGCTTCTAACTTGGGCCCAAATTGTAAAATGGCCTTATCTATTGGCGATTTCGTTCCAATTCACACTCCAAGTAATATTCGGCATGCTAATTACATTGCCGGTTGCGAAATTGCATTATCTCTTATAGTTTCCGAGATATGGACTATCGATAATTTACACCTTAGGTTCTGCTTCTAACTTGGGCCCAAATTGTAAAATGGTCTTATCTATTGGCGATTTCGTTCCAATTCACATTCCAAGTAATATTCGGCATGCTAATTACATTGCCGGTTGCCAAATTGCATTATCTCTTATAGTTTCCGAGATATGGACTATCGATAATTTACACCTTAGGCTCTGCTTCTAACTTGGGCCCAAATTGTAAAATGGTCTTACCTATTGGCGATTCCGTTCCAATTCACATTCCAAGTAATATTCGGCATGCTAATTACATTGCCGGTTGCCAAATTGCATTATCTCTTATAGTTTCCGAGATATGGACTATCGATAATTTACACCTTAGGCTCTGCTTCTAACTTGGGCCCAAATTGTAAAATGGTCTTATCTATTGGCGATTTCGTTCCAATTCACATTCCAAGTAATATTCGGCATGCTAATTACATTGCCGGTTGCCAAATTGCATTATCTCTTATAGTTTCCGAGATATGGACTATCGATAATTTACACCTTAGGCTCTGCTTCTAACTTGGGCCCAAATTGTAAAATGGTCTTATCTATTGGCGATTTCGTCCCAATTCACATTCCAAGTGATATTCGGCATGCTAATTACATTGCCGGTTGCGAAATTGCATTATCTCTTATAGTTTCCGAGATATGGACTATCGATAATTTGCACCTTAGGCTCTGCTTCTAACTTGCTCCCAAATTGTAAAATGGTCTTATCTATTGGCGATTTCGTTCCAATTCACATTCCAAGTAATATTCGGCATGCTAATTACATTGCCGGTTGCCAAATTGCATTATCTCTTATAGTTTCCGAGATATGGACTATCGATAATTTACACCTTAGGCTCTGCTTCTAACTTGGGCCCAAATTGTAAAATGGTCTTATCTATTAGCGATTTCGTTCCAATTCACATTCCAATTAATATTCGGCATGCTAATTACATTGCCGGTTGCCAAATTGCATTATCTCTTATAGTTTCCGAGATAAGGACTATCGATAATTTACACCTTAGGCTCTGCTTCTAACTTGGGCCCAAATTGTAAAATGGCCTTATCTATTGGCGATTTCGTTCCAATTCACATTCCAAGTAATATTCGGCATGCTAATTACATTGCCGGTTGCCAAATTGCATTATCTCTTATAGTTTCCGAGATATGGACTATCGATAATTTACACCTTAGGCTCTGCTTCTAACTTGGGCCCAAATTGTAAAATGGTCTTATCTATTGGCGATTTCGTTTCAATTCACATTCCAAGTAATATTCGGCGTGCTAATTACATTGCCGGATGCCAAATTGCATTATCTCTTATATTTTCCGAGATATGGACTATCGATAATTTACACCTTAGGCTCTGCTTCTAACTTGGGCCCAAATTGTAAAATAGTCTTATCTATTGGCGATTTCGTCCCAATTCACATTCCAAGTGATATTCGGCATGCTAATTACATTGCCGGTTGCGAAATTGCATTATCTCTTATAGTTTCCGAGATATGGACTATCAATTATTTACACCTTAGGCTCTGCTTCTAACTTGGGCCCAAATTGTAAAATGGTCTTATCTATTGGCGATTTCGTTCCAACTCACATTCCAAGTAATATTCGGCATGCTAATTACATTGCCGGTTGCCAAATTGCATTATCTCTTATAGTTTCCGAGATATGGACTATCGATAATTTACACATTAGGCTCTGCTTCTAACTTGGGCCCAAATTGTAAAATGGTCTTATCTATTGGCGATTTCGTTCCAATTCACATTCCAAGTAATATTCGGCATGCTAATTACATTGCCGGTTGCCAAATTGCATTATCTCTTATAGTTTCCGAGATATGGACTATCGATAATTTACACCTTAGGCTCTGCTTCTAACTTGGGCCCAAATTGTAAAATGGTCTTATCTATTGGCGATTTCGTTCCAATTCACATTCCAAGTAATATTCGGCATGCTAATTACATTGCCGGTTGCCAAATTGCATTATCTCTTATAGTTTCCGAGATATGGACTATCGATAATTTACACCTTAGGCTCTGCTTCTAACTTGGGCCCAAATTGTAAAATGGTCTTATCTATTGGCGATTTCGTTCCAATTCACATTCCAAGTAATATTCGGCATGCTAATTACATTGCCGGTTGCCAAATTGCATTATCTCTTATAGTTTCCGAGATATGGACTATCGATAATTTACACCTTAGGCTCTGCTTCTAACTTGGGCCCAAATTGTAAAATGGTCTTATCTATTGGCGATTTCGTTCCAATTCACATTCCAAGTAATATTGGGCATGCTAATTACATTGCCGATTGCCAAATTGCATTATCTCTTATAGTTTCCGAGATATGGACTATCGATAAATTACACCATAGGCTCTGCTTCTAACTTGGGCCCAAATTGTAAAATGGTCTTACCTATTGGCGATTTCGTTCCAATTCACATTCCAAGTAATATTCGGCATGCTAATTACATTGCCGGTTGCCAAATTGAATTATCTCTTATAGTTTCCGAGATATGGACTATCGATAATTTACACCTTAGGCTCTGCTTCTAACTTGGGCCCAAATTGTAAAATGGTCTTATCTATTGGCGATTTCGTTCCAATTCACATTCCAAGTAATATTCGGCATGCTAATTACATTGCCGGTTGCCAAATTGCATTATCTCTTATAGTTTCCGAGATATGGACTATCGATAATTTACACCTTAGGCTCTGCTTCTAACTTGGGCCCAAATTGTAAAATGGCCTTATCTATTGGCGATTTCGTCCCAATTCACATTCCAAGTAATATTCGGCATGCTAATTACATTGCCGGTTGCGAAATTGCATTATCTCTTATAGTTTCCGAGATATGGACTATCGATAATTTACACCTTAGGCTCTGCTTCTAACTTGGGCCCAAATTGTAAAATGGTCTTATCTATTGGCGATTTCGTTCCAATTCACATTCCAAGTAATATTCGGCATGCTAATTACATTGCCGGTTGCCAAATTGAATTATCTCTTATAGTTTCCGAGATATGGACTATCGATAATTTACACCTTAGGCTCTGCTTCTAACTTGGGCCCAAATTGTAAAATGGTCTTATCTATTGGCGATTTCGTTCCAATTCACATTCCAAGTAATATTGGGCATGCTAATTACATTGCCGGTTGCCAAATTGCATTATCTCTTATAGTTTCCGAGATATGGACTATCGATAAATTACACCATAGGCTCTGCTTCTAACTTGGGCCCAAATTGTAAAATGGTCTTACCTATTGGCGATTTCGTTCCAATTCACATTCCAAGTAATATTCGGCATGCTAATTACATTGCCGGTTGCCAAATTGCATTATCTCTTATAGTTTCCGAGATATGGACTATCGATAATTTGCACCTTAGGCTCTGCTTCTAACTTGCTCCCAAATTGTAAAATGGTCTTATCTATTGGCGATTTCGTTCCAATTCACATTCCAAGTAATATTCGGCATGCTAATTACATTGCCGGTTGCCAAATTGCATTATCTCTTATAGTTTCCGAGATATGGACTATCGATAATTAACACCTTAGGCTCTGCTTCTAACTTGGGCCCAAATTGTAAAATGGTCTTATCTATTAGCGATTTCGTTCCAATTCACATTCCAATTAATATTCGGCATGCTAATTACATTGCCGGTTTGCCAAATTGCATTATCTCTTATAGTTTCCGAGATAAGGACTATCGATAATTTACACCTTAGGCTCTGCTTCTAACTTGGGCCCAAATTGTAAAATGGCCTTATCTATTGGCGATTTCGTTCCAATTCACATTCCAAGTAATATTCGGCATGCTAATTACATTGCCGGTTGCCAAATTGCATTATCTCTTATAGTTTCCGAGATATGGACTATCGATAATTTACACCTTAGGCTCTGCTTCTAACTTGGGCCCAAATTGTAAAATGGTCTTATCTATTGGCGATTTCGTTCCAATTCACATTCCAAGTAATATTCGGCATGCTAATTACATTGCCGGTTGCCAAATTGCATTATCTCTTATAGTTTCCGAGATATGGACTATCGATAATTTACACCTTAGGCTCTGCTTCTAACTTGGGCCCAAATTGTAAAATGGACTTATCTATTGGCGATTTCGTTCCAATTCACATTCCAAGTAATATTCGGCATGCTAATTACATTGTCGGTTGCCAAATTGAATTATCTCTTATAGTTTCCGAGATATGGACTATCGATAATTTACACCTTAGGCTCTGCTTCTAACTTGGGCCCAAATTGTAAAATGGTCTTACCTATTGGCGATTTCGTTCCAATTCACATTCCAAGTAATATTCGGCATGCTAATTACATTGCCGGTTGCCAAATTGCATTATCTCTTATAGTTTCCGAGATATGGACTATCGATAATTTACACCTTAGGCTCTGCTTCTAACTTGGGCCCAAATTGTAAAATGGTCTTATCTATTGGCGATTTCGTTTCAATTCACATTCCAAGTAATATTCGGCGTGCTAATTACATTGCCGGATGCCAAATTGCATTATCTCTTATATTTTCCGAGATATGGACTATCGATAATTTACACCTTAGGCTCTGCTTCTAACTTGGGCCCAAATTGTAAAATAGTCTTATCTATTGGCGATTTCGTCCCAATTCACATTCCAAGTGATATTCGGCATGCTAATTACATTGCCGGTTGCGAAATTGCATTATCTCTTATAGTTTCCGAGATATGGACTATCAATTATTTACACCTTAGGCTCTGCTTCTAACTTGGGCCCAAATTGTAAAATGGTGTTATCTATTGGCGATTTCGTTCCAACTCACATTCCAAGTAATATTCGGCATGCTAATTACATTGCCGGTTGCCAAATTGCATTATCTCTTATAGTTTCCGAGATATGGACTATCGATAATTTACACATTAGGCTCTGCTTCTAACTTGGGCCCAAATTGTAAAATGGTCTTATCTATTGGCGATTTCGTTCCAATTCACATTCCAAGTAATATTCGGCATGCTAATTACATTGCCGGTTGCCAAATTGCATTATCTCTTATAGTTTCCGAGATATGGACTATCGATAATTTACACCTTAGGCTCTGCTTCTAACTTGGGCCCAAATTGTAAAATGGTCTTATCTATTGGCGATTTCGTTCCAATTCACATTCCAAGTAATATTCGGCATGCTAATTACATTGCCGGTTGCCAAATTGCATTATCTCTTATAGTTTCCGAGATATGGACTATCGATAATTTACACCTTAGGCTCTGCTTCTAACTTGGGCCCAAATTGTAAAATGGTCTTATCTATTGGCGATTTCGTTCCAATTCACATTCCAAGTAATATTCGGCATGCTAATTACATTGCCGGTTGCCAAATTGCATTATCTCTTATAGTTTCCGAGATATGGACTATCGATAATTTACACCTTAGGCTCTGCTTCTAACTTGGGCCCAAATTGTAAAATGGTCTTATCTATTGGCGATTTCGTTCCAATTCACACTCCTAGTAATATTCGGCATGCTAATTACATTGCCGGTTGCGAAATTGCATTATCTCTTATAGTTTCCGAGATATGGACTATCAATAATTTACACCTTAGGCTCTGCTTCTAACTTGGGCCCAAATTGTAAAATGGTCTTATCTATTGGCGATTTCGTTCCAATTCACATTCCAAGTAATATTCGGCATGCTAATTACATTGCCGGTTGCCAAATTGCATTATCTCTTATAGTTTCCGAGATATGGACTATCGATAATTTACACCTTAGGCTCTGCTTCTAACTTGGGCCCAAATTGTAAAATGGCCTTATCTATTGGCGATTTCGTCCCAATTCACATTCCAAGTAATATTCGGCATGCTAATTACATTGCCGGTTGCGAAATTGCATTATCTCTTATAGTTTCCGAGATATGGACTATCGATAATTTACACCTTAGGCTCTGCTTCTAACTTGGGCCCAAATTGTAAAATGGTCTTATCTATTGGCGATTTCGTTCCAATTCACATTCCAAGTAATATTCGGCATGCTAATTACATTGCCGGTTGCCAAATTGAATTATCTCTTATAGTTTCCGAGATATGGACTATCGATAATTTACACCTTAGGCTCTGCTTCTAACTTGGGCCCAAATTGTAAAATGGTCTTATCTATTGGCGATTTCGTTCCAATTCACATTCCAAGTAATATTGGGCATGCTAATTACATTGCCGGTTGCCAAATTGCATTATCTCTTATAGTTTCCGAGATATGGACTATCGATAAATTACACCATAGGCTCTGCTTCTAACTTGGGCCCAAATTGTAAAATGGTCTTACCTATTGGCGATTTCGTTCCAATTCACATTCCAAGTAATATTCGGCATGCTAATTACATTGCCGGTTGCCAAATTGCATTATCTCTTATAGTTTCCGAGATATGGACTATCGATAATTTACACCTTAGGCTCTGCTTCTAACTTGGGCCCAAATTGTAAAATGGTCTTATCTATTGGCGATTTCGTTCCAATTCACATTCCAATTAATATTCGGCATGCTAATTACATTGCCGGTTGCCAAATTGCATTATCTCTTATAGTTTCCGAGATATGGACTATCGATAATTTACACCTTAGGCTCTGCTTCTAACTTGGGCCCAAATTGTAAAATGGTCTTATCTATTGGCGATTTCGTTCCAATTCACATTCCAAGTAATATTCGGCATGCTAATTACATTGCCGGTTGCCAAATTGCATTATCTCTTATAGTTTCCGAGATATGGACTATCGATAATTTACACCTTAGGCTCTGCTTCTAACTTGGGCCCAAATTGTAAAATGGACTTATCTATTGGCGATTTCGTTCCAATTCACATTCCAAGTAATATTCGGCATGCTAATTACATTGTCGGTTGCCAAATTGAATTATCTCTTATAGTTTCCGATATATGGACTATCGATAATTTACACCTTAGGCTCTGCTTCTAACTTGGGCCCAAATTGTAAAATGGTCTTACCTATTGGCGATTTCGTTCCAATTCACATTCCTAGTAATATTCGGCATGCTAATTACATTGCCGGTTGCCAAATTGCATTATCTCTTATAGTTTCCGAGATATGGACTATCGATAATTTACACCTTAGGCTCTGCTTCTAACTTGGGCCCAAATTGTAAAATGGTCTTATCTATTGGCGATTTCGTTTCAATTCACATTCCAAGTAATATTCGGCATGCTAATTACATTGCCGGATGCCAAATTGCATTATCTCTTATAGTTTCCGAGATATGGACTATCGATAATTTACACCTTAGGCTCTGCTTCTAACTTGGGCCCAAATTGTAAAATGGTCTTATCTATTGGCGATTTCGTCCCAATTCACATTCCAAGTGATATTCGGCATGCTAATTACATTGCCGGTTGCGAAATTGCATTATCTCTTATAGTTTCCGAGATATGGACTATCAATAATTTACACCTTAGGCTCTGCTTCTAACTTGGGCCCAAATTGTAAAATGGTCTTATCTATTGGCGATTTCGTTCCAATTCACATTCCAAGTAATATTCAGCATGCTAATTACATTGCCGGTTGTCAAATTGCATTATCTCTTATAGTTTCCGAGATATGGACTATCGATAATTTACACATTAGGCTCTGCTTCTAACTTGGGCCCAAATTGTAAAATGGTCTTATCTATTGGCGATTTCGTTCCAATTCACATTCCAAGTAATATTCGGCATGCTAATTACATTGCCGGTTGCCAAATTGCATTATCTCTTATAGTTTCCGAGATATGGACTATCGATAATTTACACCTTAGGCTCTGCTTCTAACTTGGGCCCAAATTGTAAAATGGTCTTATCTATTGGCGATTTCGTTCCAATTCACATTCCAAGTAATATTCGGCATGCTAATTACATTGCCGGTTGCCAAATTGCATTATCTCTTATAGTTTCCGAGATATGGACTATCGATAATTTCCACCTTTGGCTCTGCTTCTAACTTGGGCCCAAATTGTAAAATGGTCTTATCTATTGGCGATTTAGTTGCAATTCACATTCCAAGTAATATTCGGCATGCTAATTACATTGCCGGTTGCCAAATTGCATTATCTCTTATAGTTTCCGAGATATGGACTATCGATAATTTACACCTTAGTCTCTGCTTCTAACTTGGGCCCAAATTGTAAAATGATCTTATCTATTGGCGATTTCGTTCCAATTCACATTCCAAGTAATATTCGGCATGCTAATTACATTGCCGGTTGCCAAATTGCATTATCTCTTATAGTTTCCGAGATATGGACTATCGATAATTTACACCTTAGGCTCTGCTTCTAACTTGGGCCCAAAGTGTAAAATGGTCTTATCTATTGGCGATTTCGTTCCAATTTACATTCCAAGTAATATTCGGCATGCTAATTACATTGCCGGTTGCCAAATTGCATTATCTCTTATAGTTTCCGAGATATGGACTATCGATAATTTACACCTTAGGCTCTGCTTCTAACTTGGGCCCAAATTGTAAAATGGTCTTATCTATTGGCGATTTCGTTCCAATTCACACTCCAAGTAATATTCGGCATGCTAATTACATTGCCGGTTGCGAAATTGCATTATCTCTTATAGTTTCCGAGATATGGACTATCGATAATTTACACCTTAGGCTCTGCTTCTAACTTGGGCCCAAATTGTAAAATGGTCTTATCTATTGGCGATTTCGTTCCAATTCACATTCCAAGTAATATTCGGCATGCTAACTACATTGCCGGTTGCCAAATTGCATTATCTCTTATAGTTTCCGAGATATGGACTATCGATAATTTACACCTTAGGCTCTGCTTCTAACTTGGGCCCAAATTGTAAAATGGTCTTACCTATTGGCGATTCCGTTCCAATTCACATTCCAAGTAATATTCGGCATGCTAATTACATTGCCGGTTGCCAAATTGCATTATCTCTTCTAGTTTCCGAGATATGGACTATCGATAATTTACACCTTAGGCTCTGCTTCTAACTTGGGCCCAAATTGTAAAATGGTCTTATCTATTGGCGATTTCGTCCCAATTCACATTCCAAGTGATATTCGGCATGCTAATTACATTGCCGGTTGCGAAATTGCATTATCTCTTATAGTTTCCGAGATATGGACTATCGATAATTTGCACCTTAGGCTCTGCTTCTAACTTGCTCCCAAATTGTAAAATGGTCTTATCTATTGGCGATTTCGTTCCAATTCACATTCCAAGTAATATTCGGCATGCTAATTACATTGCCGGTTGCCAAATTGCATTATCTCTTATAGTTTCCGAGATATGGACTATCGATAATTTACACCTTAGGCTCTGCTTCTAACTTGGGCCCAAATTGTAAAATGGTCTTATCTATTGGCGATTTCGTTCCAATTCACATTCCAAGTAATATTCGGCATGCTAATTACATTGCCGGTTGCCAAATTGCATTAACTCTTATAGTTTCCGAGATATGGACTATCGATAATTTACACCTTAGGCTCTGCTTCTAACTTGGGCCCAAATTGTAAAATGGCCTTATCTATTGGCGATTTCGTCCCAATTCACATTCCAAGTAATATTCGGCATGCTAATTACATTGCCGGTTGCCAAATTGAATTATCTCTTATAGTTTCCGAGATATGGACTATCGATAATTTACACCTCAGGCTCTGCTTCTAACTTGGGCCCAAATTGTAAAATGGTCTTACCTATTGGCGATTTCGTTCCAATTCACATTCCAAGTAATATTCGGCATGCTAATTACATTGCCGGTTGCCAAATTGCATTATCTCTTATAGTTTCCGAGATATGGACTATCGATAATTTACACCTTAGGATCTGCTTCTAACTTGGGCCCAAATTGTAAAATGGTCTTATCTATTGGCGATTTCGTTCCAATTCACATTCCAAGTAATATTCGGCATGCTAATTACATTGCCGGTTGCCAAATTGCATTATCTCTTATAGTTTCCGAGATATGGACTATCGATAATTTACACCTTAGGCTCTGCTGCTAACTTGGGCCCAAATTGTAAAATGGCCTTATCTATTGGCGATTTCGTTCCAATTCACATTCCAAGTAATATTCGGCATGCTAATTACATTGCCGGTTGCCAAATTGCATTATCTCTTATAGTTTCCGAGATATGGACTATCGATAATTTACACCTCAGGCTCTGCTTCTAACTTGGGCCCAAATTGTAAAATGGTCTTATCTATTGGCGATTTCGTTCCAATTCACATTCCAAGTAATATTCGGCATGCTAATTACATTGCCGTTTGCCAAATTGAATTATCTCTTATAGTTTCCGAGATATGGACTATCGATAATTTACACCTCAGGCTCTGCTTCTAACTTGGGCCCAAATTGTAAAATGGTCTTACCTATTGGCGATTTCGTTCCAATTCACATTCCAAGTAATATTCGGCATGCTAATTACATTGCCGGTTGCCAAATTGCATTATCTCTTATAGTTTCCGAGATATGGACTATCGATAATTTACACCTTAGGCTCTGCTTCTAACTTGGGCCCAAATTGTAAAATGGTCTTATCTATTGGCGATTTCGTTCCAATTCACATTCCAAGTAATATTCGGCATGCTAATTACATTGCCGGTTGCCAAATTGCATTATCTCTTATAGTTTCCGAGATATGGACTATCGATAATTTACACCTTAGGCTCTGCTTCTAACTTGGGCCCAAATTGTAAAATGGTCTTATCTATTGGCGATTTCGTCCCAATTCACATTCCAAGTGATATTCGGCATGCTAATTACATTGCCGGTTGCGAAATTGCATTATCTCTTATAGTTTCCGAGATATGGACTATCGATAATTTACACCTTAGGCTCTGCTTCTAACTTGGGCCCAAATTGTAAAATGGTCTTATCTATTGGCGATTTCGTTCCAATTCACATTCCAAGTAATATTCGGCATGCTAATTACATTGCCGGTTGCCAAATTGCATTAACTCTTATAGTTTCCGAGATATGGACTATCGATAATTTACACCTTAGGCTCTGCTTCTAACTTGGGCCCAAATTGTAAAATGGCCTTATCTATTGGCGATTTCGTCCCAATTCACATTCCAAGTAATATTCGGCATGCTAATTACATTGCCGGTTGCCAAATTGAATTATCTCTTATAGTTTCCGAGATATGGACTATCGATAATTTACACCTCAGGCTCTGCTTCTAACTTGGGCCCAAATTGTAAAATGGTCTTACCTATTGGCGATTTCGTTCCAATTCACATTCCAAGTAATATTCGGCATGCTAATTACATTGCCGGTTGCCAAATTGCATTATCTCTTATAGTTTCCGAGATATGGACTATCGATAATTTACACCTTAGGATCTGCTTCTAACTTGGGCCCAAATTGTAAAATGGTCTTATCTATTGGCGATTTCGTTCCAATTCACATTCCAAGTAATATTCGGCATGCTAATTACATTGCCGGTTGCCAAATTGCATTATCTCTTATAGTTTCCGAGATATGGACTATCGATAATTTACACCTTAGGCTCTGCTGCTAACTTGGGCCCAAATTGTAAAATGGCCTTATCTATTGGCGATTTCGTTCCAATTCACATTCCAAGTAATATTCGGCATGCTAATTACATTGCCGGTTGCCAAATTGCATTATCTCTTATAGTTTCCGAGATATGGACTATCGATAATTTACACCTCAGGCTCTGCTTCTAACTTGGGCCCAAATTGTAAAATGGTCTTATCTATTGGCGATTTCGTTCCAATTCACATTCCAAGTAATATTCGGCATGCTAATTACATTGCCGTTTGCCAAATTGAATTATCTCTTATAGTTTCCGAGATATGGACTATCGATAATTTACACCTCAGGCTCTGCTTCTAACTTGGGCCCAAATTGTAAAATGGTCTTACCTATTGGCGATTTCGTTCCAATTCACATTCCAAGTAATATTCGGCATGCTAATTACATTGCCGGTTGCCAAATTGCATTATCTCTTATAGTTTCCGAGATATGGACTATCGATAATTTACACCTTAGGCTCTGCTTCTAACTTGGGCCCAAATTGTAAAATGGTCTTATCTATTGGCGATTTCGTTCCAATTCACATTCCAAGTAATATTCGGCATGCTAATTACATTGCCGGTTGCCAAATTGCATTATCTCTTATAGTTTCCGAGATATGGACTATCGATAATTTACACCTTAGGCTCTGCTTCTAACTTGGGCCCAAATTGTAAAATGGTCTTATCTATTGGCGATTTCGTCCCAATTCACATTCCAAGTGATATTCGGCATGCTAATTACATTGCCGGTTGCGAAATTGCATTATCTCTTATAGTTTCCGAGATATGGACTATCGATAATTTACACCTTAGGCTCTGCTTCTAACTTGGGCCCAAATTGTAAAATGGTCTTATCTATTGGCGATTTCGTTCCAATTCACATACCAAGTAATACTCGGCATGCTAATTACATTGCCGGTTGCCAAATTGCATTATCTCTTATAGTTTCCGAGATATGGACTATCGATAATTTACACCTTAGGCTCTGCTTCTAACTTGGGCCCAAATTGTAAAATGGTCTTATCTATTGGCGATTTAGTTGCAATTCACATTCCAAGTAATATTCGGCATGCTAATTACATTGCCGGTTACCAAATTGCATTATCTCTTATAGTTTCCGAGATATGGACTATCGATAATTTACACCTTAGGCTCTGCTTCTAACTTGGGCCCAAATTGTAAAATGGTCTTATCTATTGTCGATTTCGTTCCAATTCACATTCCAAGTAATATTCGGCATGCTAATTACATTGCCGGTTGCCAAATTGCATTATCTCTTATAGTTTCCGAGATATGGACTATCGATAATTTACACCTTAGGCTCTGCTTCTAACTTGGGCCCAAATTGTAAAATGGCCTTACCTATTGGCGATTTCGTTCCAATTCACATTCCAAGTAATATTCGGCATGCTAATTACATTGCCGGTTGCCAAATTGCATTATCTCTTATAGTTTCCGAGATATGGACTATCGATAATTCACACCTTAGGCTCTGCTTCTAACTTGGGCCCAAATTGTAAAATAGTCTTATCTATTGGCGATTTCGTTCCAATTCACACTCCAAGTAATATTCGGCATGCTAATTACATTGCCGGTTGCGAAATTGCATTATCTCTTATAGTTTCCGAGATATGGACTATCCATAATTTACACCTTAGGCTCTGCTTCTAACGTGGGCCCAAATTGTAAAATGGTCTTATCTATTGGCGATTTCGTTCCAATTCACATTCCAAGTAATATTCGGCATGCTAATTACATTGCCGGTTGCGAAATTGCATTATCTCTTATAGTTTCCGAGATATGGACTATCAATAATTTACACCTTAGGCTCTGCTTCTAACTTGGGCCCAAATTGTAAAATGGTCTTATCTATTGGCGATTTCGTTCCAATTCACATTCCAAGTAATATTCGGCATGCTAATTACATTGCCGGTTGCCAAATTGCATTATCTCTTATAGTTTCCGAGATATGGACTATCGATAATTTACACCTTAGGCTCTGCTTCTAACTTGGGCCCAAATTGTAAAATGGTCTTATCTATTGGCGATTTCGTTCCAATTCACATTCCAAGTAATATTCGGCATGCTAATTACATTGCCGGTTGCCAAATTGCATTATCTCTTATAGTTTCCGAGATATGGACTATCGATAATTTACACCTTAGGCTCTGCTTCTAACTTGGGCCCAAATTGTAAAATGGTCTTATCTATTGGCGATTTCGTTCCAATTCACATTCCAAGTAATATTCGGCATGCTAATTACATTGCCGGTTGCCAAATTGCATTATCTCTTATAGTTTCCGAGATATGGACTATCGATAATTTACACCTTAGGCTCTGCTTCTAACTTGGGCCCAAATTGTAAAATGGTCTTATCTATTGGCGATTTCGTTCCAATTCACATTCCAAGTAATATTCGGCATGCTAATTACATTGCCGGTTGCCAAATTGCATTATCTCTTATAGTTTCCGAGATATGGACTATCGATAATTTACACCTTAGGCTCTGCTTCTAACTTGGGCCCAAATTGTAAAATGGTCTTATCTATTGGCGATTTCGTCCCAATTCACATTCCAAGTGATATTCGGCATGCTAATTACATTGCCGGTTGCGAAATTGCATTATCTCTTATAGTTTCCGAGATATGGACTATCGATAATTTGCACCTTAGGCTCTGCTTCTAACTTGCTCCCAAATTGTAAAATGGTCTTATCTATTGGCGATTTCGTTCCAATTCACATTCCAAGTAATATTCGGCATGCTAATTACATTGCCGGTTGCCAAATTGCATTATCTCTTATAGTTTCCGAGATATGGACTATCGATAATTTACACCTTAGGCTCTGCTTCTAACTTGGGCCCAAATTGTAAAATGGTCTTATCTATTGGCGATTTCGTTCCAATTCACATTCCAATTAATATTCGGCATGCTAATTACATTGCCGGTTGCCAAATTGCATTATCTCTTATAGTTTCCGAGATATGGACTATCGATAATTTACACCTTAGGCTCTGCTTCTAACTTGGGCCCAAATTGTAAAATGGCCTTATCTATTGGCGATTTCGTTCCAATTCACATTCCAAGTAATATTCGGCATGCTAATTACATTGCCGGTTGCCAAATTGCATTATCTCTTATAGTTTCCGAGATATGGACTATCGATAATTTACACCTTAGGCTCTGCTTCTAACTTGGGCCCAAATTGTAAAATGGTCTTATCTATTGGCGATTTCGTTCCAATTCACATTCCAAGTAATATTCGGCATGCTAATTACATTGCCGGTTGCCAAATTGCATTATCTCTTATAGTTTCCGAGATATGGACTATCGATAATTTACACCTTAGGCTCTGCTTCTAACTTGGGCCCAAATTGTAAAATGGACTTATCTATTGGCGATTTCGTTCCAATTCACATTCCAAGTAATATTCGGCATGCTAATTACATTGTCGGTTGCCAAATTGAATTATCTCTTATAGTTTCCGAGATATGGACTATCGATAATTTACACCTTAGGCTCTGCTTCTAACTTGGGCCCAAATTGTAAAATGGTCTTACCTATTGGCGATTTCGTTCCAATTCACATTCCAAGTAATATTCGGCATGCTAATTACATTGCCGGTTGCCAAATTGCATTATCTCTTATAGTTTCCGAGATATGGACTATCGATAATTTACACCTTAGGCTCTGCTTCTAACTTGGGCCCAAATTGTAAAATGGTCTTATCTATTGGCGATTTCGTTTCAATTCACATTCCAAGTAATATTCGGCGTGCTAATTACATTGCCGGATGCCAAATTGCATTATCTCTTATATTTTCCGAGATATGGACTATCGATAATTTACACCTTAGGCTCTGCTTCTAACTTGGGCCCAAATTGTAAAATGGTCTTATCTATTGGCGATTTCGTCCCAATTCACATTCCAAGTGATATTCGGCATGCTAATTACATTGCCGGTTGCGAAATTGCATTATCTCTTATAGTTTCCGAGATATGGACTATCGATAATTTGCACCTTAGGCTCTGCTTCTAACTTGCTCCCAAATTGTAAAATGGTCTTATCTATTGGCGATTTCGTTCCAATTCACATTCCAAGTAATATTCGGCATGCTAATTACATTGCCGGTTGCCAAATTGCATTATCTCTTATAGTTTCCGAGATATGGACTATCGATAATTTACACCTTAGGCTCTGCTTCTAACTTGGGCCCAAATTGTAAAATGGTCTTATCTATTGGCGATTTCGTTCCAATTCACATTCCAATTAATATTCGGCATGCTAATTACATTGCCGGTTGCCAAATTGCATTATCTCTTATAGTTTCCGAGATATGGACTATCGATAATTTACACCTTAGGCTCTGCTTCTAACTTGGGCCCAAATTGTAAAATGGCCTTATCTATTGGCGATTTCGTTCCAATTCACATTCCAAGTAATATTCGGCATGCTAATTACATTGCCGGTTGCCAAATTGCATTATCTCTTATAGTTTCCGAGATATGGACTATCGATAATTTACACCTTAGGCTCTGCTTCTAACTTGGGCCCAAATTGTAAAATGGTCTTATCTATTGGCGATTTCGTTCCAATTCACATTCCAAGTAATATTCGGCATGCTAATTACATTGCCGGTTGCCAAATTGCATTATCTCTTATAGTTTCCGAGATATGGACTATCGATAATTTACACCTTAGGCTCTGCTTCTAACGTGGGCCCAAATTGTAAAATGGTCTTATCTATTGGCGATTTCGTTCCAATTCACATTCCAAGTAATATTCGGCATGCTAATTACATTGCCGGTTGCGAAATTGCATTATCTCTTATAGTTTCCGAGATATGGACTATCAATAATTTACACCTTAGGCTCTGCTTCTAACTTGGGCCCAAATTGTAAAATGGTCTTATCTATTGGCGATTTCGTTCCAATTCACATTCCAAGTAATATTCGGCATGCTAATTACATTGCCGGTTGCCAAATTGCATTATCTCTTATAGTTTCCGAGATATGGACTATCGATAATTTACACCTTAGGCTCTGCTTCTAACTTGGGCCCAAATTGTAAAATGGTCTTATCTATTGGCGATTTCGTTCCAATTCACATTCCAAGTAATATTCGGCATGCTAATTACATTGCCGGTTGCCAAATTGCATTATCTCTTATAGTTTCCGAGATATGGACTATCGATAATTTACACCTTAGGCTCTGCTTCTAACTTGGGCCCAAATTGTAAAATGGTCTTATCTATTGGCGATTTCGTTCCAATTCACATTCCAAGTAATATTCGGCATGCTAATTACATTGCCGGTTGCCAAATTGCATTATCTCTTATAGTTTCCGAGATATGGACTATCGATAATTTACACCTTAGGCTCTGCTTCTAACTTGGGCCCAAATTGTAAAATGGTCTTATCTATTGGCGATTTCGTTCCAATTCACATTCCAAGTAATATTCGGCATGCTAATTACATTGCCGGTTGCCAAATTGCATTATCTCTTATAGTTTCCGAGATATGGACTATCGATAATTTACACCTTAGGCTCTGCTTCTAACTTGGGCCCAAATTGTAAAATGGTCTTATCTATTGGCGATTTCGTCCCAATTCACATTCCAAGTGATATTCGGCATGCTAATTACATTGCCGGTTGCGAAATTGCATTATCTCTTATAGTTTCCGAGATATGGACTATCGATAATTTGCACCTTAGGCTCTGCTTCTAACTTGCTCCCAAATTGTAAAATGGTCTTATCTATTGGCGATTTCGTTCCAATTCACATTCCAAGTAATATTCGGCATGCTAATTACATTGCCGGTTGCCAAATTGCATTATCTCTTATAGTTTCCGAGATATGGACTATCGATAATTTACACCTTAGGCTCTGCTTCTAACTTGGGCCCAAATTGTAAAATGGTCTTATCTATTGGCGATTTCGTTCCAATTCACATTCCAATTAATATTCGGCATGCTAATTACATTGCCGGTTGCCAAATTGCATTATCTCTTATAGTTTCCGAGATATGGACTATCGATAATTTACACCTTAGGCTCTGCTTCTAACTTGGGCCCAAATTGTAAAATGGCCTTATCTATTGGCGATTTCGTTCCAATTCACATTCCAAGTAATATTCGGCATGCTAATTACATTGCCGGTTGCCAAATTGCATTATCTCTTATAGTTTCCGAGATATGGACTATCGATAATTTACACCTTAGGCTCTGCTTCTAACTTGGGCCCAAATTGTAAAATGGTCTTATCTATTGGCGATTTCGTTCCAATTCACATTCCAAGTAATATTCGGCATGCTAATTACATTGCCGGTTGCCAAATTGCATTATCTCTTATAGTTTCCGAGATATGGACTATCGATAATTTACCCCTTAGGCTCTGCTTCTAACTTGGGCCCAAATTGTAAAATGGACTTATCTATTGGCGATTTCGTTCCAATTCACATTCCAAGTAATATTCGGCATGCTAATTACATTGTCGGTTGCCAAATTGAATTATCTCTTATAGTTTCCGAGATATGGACTATCGATAATTTACACCTTAGGCTCTGCTTCTAACTTGGGCCCAAATTGTAAAATGGTCTTACCTATTGGCGATTTCGTTCCAATTCACATTCCAAGTAATATTCGGCATGCTAATTACATTGCCGGTTGCCAAATTGCATTATCTCTTATAGTTTCCGAGATATGGACTATCGATAATTTACACCTTAGGCTCTGCTTCTAACTTGGGCCCAAATTGTAAAATGGTCTTATCTATTGGCGATTTCGTTTCAATTCACATTCCAAGTAATATTCGGCGTGCTAATTACATTGCCGGATGCCAAATTGCATTATCTCTTATATTTTCCGAGATATGGACTATCGATAATTTACACCTTAGGCTCTGCTTCTAACTTGGGCCCAAATTGTAAAATGGTCTTATCTATTGGCGATTTCGTCCCAATTCACATTCCAAGTGATATTCGGCATGCTAATTACATTGCCGGTTGCGAAATTGCATTATCTCTTATAGTTTCCGAGATATGGACTATCGATAATTTGCACCTTAGGCTCTGCTTCTAACTTGCTCCCAAATTGTAAAATGGTCTTATCTATTGGCGATTTCGTTCCAATTCACATTCCAAGTAATATTCGGCATGCTAATTACATTGCCGGTTGCCAAATTGCATTATCTCTTATAGTTTCCGAGATATGGACTATCGATAATTTACACCTTAGGCTCTGCTTCTAACTTGGGCCCAAATTGTAAAATGGTCTTATCTATTGGCGATTTCGTTCCAATTCACATTCCAATTAATATTCGGCATGCTAATTACATTGCCGGTTGCCAAATTGCATTATCTCTTATAGTTTCCGAGATATGGACTATCGATAATTTACACCTTAGGCTCTGCTTCTAACTTGGGCCCAAATTGTAAAATGGCCTTATCTATTGGCGATTTCGTTCCAATTCACATTCCAAGTAATATTCGGCATGCTAATTACATTGCCGGTTGCCAAATTGCATTATCTCATATAGTTTCCGAGATATGGACTATCGATAATTTACACCTTAGGCTCTGCTTCTAACTTGGGCCCAAATTGTAAAATGGTCTTATCTATTGGCGATTTCGTCCCAATTCACATTCCAAGTGATATTCGGCATGCTAATTACATTGCCGGTTGCGAAATTGCATTATCTCTTATAGTTTCCGAGATATGGACTATCAATTATTTACACCTTAGGCTCTGCTTCTAACTTGGGCCCAAATTGTAAAATGGTCTTATCTATTGGCGATTTCGTTCCAATTCACATTCCAAGTAATATTCGGCATGCTAATTACATTGCCGGTTGCCAAATTGCATTATCTCTTATAGTTTCCGAGATATGGACTATCGATAATTTACACCTTAGGCTCTGCTTCTAACTTGGGCCCAAATTGTAAAATGGTCTTATCTATTGGCGATTTCGTTCCAATTTACATTCCAAGTAATATTCGGCATGCTAATTACATTGCCGGTTGCGAAATTGCATTATCTCTTATAGTTTCCGAGATATGGACTATCGATAATTTACACCTTAGGCTCTGCTTCTAACTTGGGCCCAAATTGTAAAATGGTCTTATCTATTGGCGATTTCGTTCCAATTCACATTCCAAGTAATATTCGGCATACTAATTACATTGCCGGTTGCCAAATTGCATTATCTCTTATAGTTTCCGAGATATGGACTATCGATAATTTACACCTTAGGCTCTGCTTCTAACTTGGGCCCAAATCGTAAAATGGTCTTACCTATTGGCGATTCCGTTCCAATTCACATTCCAAGTAATATTCGGCATGCTAATTACATTGCCGGTTGCCAAATTGCATTATCCCTTATAGTTTCCGAGATATGGACTATCGATAATTTACACCTTAGGCTCTGCTTCTAACTTGGGCCCAAATTGTAAAATGGTCTTATCTATTGGCGATTTCGTCCCAATTCACATTCCAAGTGATATTCGGCATGCTAATTACATTGCCGGTTGCGAAATTGCATTATCTTTTATAGTTTCCGAGATATGGACTATCGATAATTTGCACCTTAGGCTCTGCTTCTAACTTGCTCCCAAATTGTAAAATGGTCTTATCTATTGGCGATTTCGTTCCAATTCACATTCCAAGTAATATTCGGCATGCTAATTACATTGCCGGTTGCCAAATTGCATTATCTCTTATAGTTTCCGAGATATGGACTATCGATAATTTACACCTTAGGCTCTGCTTCTAACTTGGGCCCAAATTGTAAAATGGTCTTATCTATTGGCGATTTCGTTCCAATTGACATTCCAAGTAATATTCGGCATGCTAATTACATTGCCGGTTGCCAAATTGAATTATCTCTTATAGTTTCCGAGATATGGACTATCGATAATTTACACCTTAGGCTCTGCTTCTAACTTGGGCCCAAATTGTAAAATGGTCTTATCTATTGGCGATTTGGTTCCAATTCACATTCCAAGTAATATTGGGCATGCTAATTACATTGCCGGTTGCCAAATTGCATTATCTCTTATAGTTTCCGAGATATGGACTATCGATAATTTACACCATAGGCTCTGCTTCTAACTTGGGCCCAAATTGTAAAATGGTCTTACCTATTGGCGATTTCGTTCCAATTCACATTCCAAGTAATATTCGGCATGCTAATTACATTGCCGGTTGCCAAATTGCATTATCTCTTATAGTTTCCGAGATATGGACTATCGATAATTTACACCTTAGGCTCTGCTTCTAACTTGGGCCCAAATTGTAAAATGGCCTTATCTATTGGCGATTTCGTCCCAATTCACATTCCAAGTAATATTCGGCATGCTAATTACATTGCCGGTTGCCAAATTGCATTATCTCTTATAGTTTCCGAGATATGGACTATCGATAATTTACACCTTAGGCTCTGCTTCTAACTTGGGCCCAAATTGTAAAATGGCCTTATCTATTGGCGATTTCGTCCCAATTCACATTCCAAGTAATATTCGGCATGCTAATTACATTGCCGGTTGCCAAATTGAATTATCTCTTATAGTTTCCGAGATATGGACTATCGATAATTTACACCTCAGGCTCTGCTTCTAACTTGGGCCCAAATTGTAAAATGGTCTTACCTATTGGCGATTTCGTTCCAATTCACATTCCAAGTAATATTCGGCATGCTAATTACATTGCCGGTTGCCAAATTGCATTATCTCTTATAGTTTCCGAGATATGGACTATCGATAATTTACACCTTAGGATCTGCTTCTAACTTGGGCCCAAATTGTAAAATGGTCTTATCTATTGGCGATTTCGTTCCAATTCACATTCCAAGTAATATTCGGCATGCTAATTACATTGCCGTTTGCCAAATTGCATTATCTCTTATAGTTTCCGAGATATGGACTATCGATAATTTACACCTTAGGCTCTGCTGCTAACTTGGGCCCAAATTGTAAAATGGCCTTATCTATTGGCGATTTCGTTCCAATTCACATTCCAAGTAATATTCGGCATGCTAATTACATTGCCGGTTGCCAAATTGCATTATCTCTTATAGTTTCCGAGATATGGACTATCGATAATTTACACCTCAGGCTCTGCTTCTAACTTGGGCCCAAATTGTAAAATGGTCTTATCTATTGGCGATTTCGTTCCAATTCACATTCCAAGTAATATTCGGCATGCTAATTACATTGCCGTTTACCAAATTGAATTATCTCTTATAGTTTCCGAGATATGGACTATCGATAATTTACACCTCAGGCTCTGCTTCTAACTTGGGCCCAAATTGTAAAATGGTCTTACCTATTGGCGATTTCGTTCCAATTCACATTCCAAGTAATATTCGGCATGCTAATTACATTGCCGGTTGCCAAATTGCATTATCTCTTATAGTTTCCGAGATATGGACTATCGATAATTTACACCTTAGGCTCTGCTTCTAACTTGGGCCCAAATTGTAAAATGGTCTTATCTATTGGCGATTTCGTTCCAATTCACATTCCAAGTAATATTCGGCATGCTAATTACATTGCCGGTTGCCAAATTGCATTATCTCTTATAGTTTCCGAGATATGGACTATCGATAATTTACACCTTAGGCTCTGCTTCTAACTTGGGCCCAAATTGTAAAATGGTCTTATCTATTTGCGATTTCGTCCCAATTCACATTCCAAGTGATATTCGGCATGCTAATTACATTGCCGGTTGCGAAATTGCATTATCTCTTATAGTTTCCGAGATATGGACTATCGATAATTTACACCTTAGGCTCTGCTTCTAACTTGGGCCCAAATTGTAAAATGGTCTTATCTATTGGCGATTTCGTTCCAATTCACATACCAAGTAATATTCGGCATGCTAATTACATTGCCGGTTGCCAAATTGCATTATCTCTTATAGTTTCCGAGATATGGACTATCGATAATTTACACCTTAGGCTCTGCTTCTAACTTGGGCCCAAATTGTAAAATGGTCTTATCTATTGGCGATTTAGTTGCAATTCACATTCCAAGTAATATTCGGCATGCTAATTACATTGCCGGTTACCAAATTGCATTATCTCTTATAGTTTCCGAGATATGGACTATCGATAATTTACACCTTAGGCTCTGCTTCTAACTTGGGCCCAAATTGTAAAATGGTCTTATCTATTGTCGATTTCGTTCCAATTCACATTCCAAGTAATATTCGGCATGCTAATTACATTGCCGGTTGCCAAATTGCATTATCTCTTATAGTTTCCGAGATATGGACTATCGATAATTTACACCTTAGGCTCTGCTTCTAACTTGGGCCCAAATTGTAAAATGGCCTTACCTATTGGCGATTTCGTTCCAATTCACATTCCAAGTAATATTCGGCATGCTAATTACATTGCCGGTTGCCAAATTGCATTATCTCTTATAGTTTCCGAGATATGGACTATCGATAATTCACACCTTAGGCTCTGCTTCTAACTTGGGCCCAAATTGTAAAATAGTCTTATCTATTGGCGATTTCGTTCCAATTCACACTCCAAGTAATATTCGGCATGCTAATTACATTGCCGGTTGCGAAATTGCATTATCTCTTATAGTTTCCGAGATATGGACTATCCATAATTTACACCTTAGGCTCTGCTTCTAACGTGGGCCCAAATTGTAAAATGGTCTTATCTATTGGCGATTTCGTTCCAATTCACATTCCAAGTAATATTCGGCATGCTAATTACATTGCCGGTTGCGAAATTGCATTATCTCTTATAGTTTCCGAGATATGGACTATCAATAATTTACACCTTAGGCTCTGCTTCTAACTTGGGCCCAAATTGTAAAATGGTCTTATCTATTGGCGATTTCGTTCCAATTCACATTCCAAGTAATATTCGGCATGCTAATTACATTGCCGGTTGCCAAATTGCATTATCTCTTATAGTTTCCGAGATATGGACTATCGATAATTTACACCTTAGGCTCTGCTTCTAACTTGGGCCCAAATTGTAAAATGGTCTTATCTATTGGCGATTTCGTTCCAATTCACATACCAAGTAATATTCGGCATGCTAATTACATTGCCGGTTGCCAAATTGCATTATCTCTTATAGTTTCCGAGATATGGACTATCGATAATTTACACCTTAGGCTCTGCTTCTAACTTGGGCCCAAATTGTAAAATGGTCTTATCTATTGGCGATTTAGTTGCAATTCACATTCCAAGTAATATTCGGCATGCTAATTACATTGCCGGTTACCAAATTGCATTATCTCTTATAGTTTCCGAGATATGGACTATCAATAATTTACACCTTAGGCTCTGCTTCTAACTTGGGCCCAAATTGTAAAATGGTCTTATCTATTGGCGATTTCGTTCCAATTCACATTCCAAGTAATATTCGGCATGCTAATTACATTGCCGGTTGCCAAATTGCATTATCTCTTATAGTTTCCGAGATATGGACTATCGATAATTTACACCTTAGGCTCTGCTTCTAACTTGGGCCCAAATTGTAAAATGGTCTTATCTATTGGCGATTTCGTTCCAATTCACATTCCAAGTAATATTCGGCATGCTAATTACATTGCCGGTTGCCAAATTGCATTATCTCTTATAGTTTCCGAGATATGGACTATCGATAATTTACACCTTAGGCTCTGCTTCTAACTTGGGCCCAAATTGTAAAATGGTCTTATCTATTGGCGATTTCGTTCCAATTTACATTCCAAGTAATATTCGGCATGCTAATTACATTGCCGGTTGCGAAATTGCATTATCTCTTATAGTTTCCGAGATATGGACTATCGATAATTTACACCTTAGGCTCTGCTTCTAACTTGGGCCCAAATTGTAAAATGGTCTTATCTATTGGCGATTTCGTTCCAATTCACATTCCAAGTAATATTCGGCATACTAATTACATTGCCGGTTGCCAAATTGCATTATCTCTTATAGTTTCCGAGATATGGACTATCGATAATTTACACCTTAGGCTCTGCTTCTAACTTGGGCCCAAATCGTAAAATGGTCTTACCTATTGGCGATTCCGTTCCAATTCACATTCCAAGTAATATTCGGCATGCTAATTACATTGCCGGTTGCCAAATTGCATTATCCCTTATAGTTTCCGAGATATGGACTATCGATAATTTACACCTTAGGCTCTGCTTCTAACTTGGGCCCAAATTGTAAAATGGTCTTATCTATTGGCGATTTCGTCCCAATTCACATTCCAAGTGATATTCGGCATGCTAATTACATTGCCGGTTGCGAAATTGCATTATCTTTTATAGTTTCCGAGATATGGACTATCGATAATTTGCACCTTAGGCTCTGCTTCTAACTTGCTCCCAAATTGTAAAATGGTCTTATCTATTGGCGATTTCGTTCCAATTCACATTCCAAGTAATATTCGGCATGCTAATTACATTGCCGGTTGCCAAATTGCATTATCTCTTATAGTTTCCGAGATATGGACTATCGATAATTTACACCTTAGGCTCTGCTTCTAACTTGGGCCCAAATTGTAAAATGGTCTTATCTATTGGCGATTTCGTTCCAATTGACATTCCAAGTAATATTCGGCATGCTAATTACATTGCCGGTTGCCAAATTGAATTATCTCTTATAGTTTCCGAGATATGGACTATCGATAATTTACACCTTAGGCTCTGCTTCTAACTTGGGCCCAAATTGTAAAATGGTCTTATCTATTGGCGATTTGGTTCCAATTCACATTCCAAGTAATATTGGGCATGCTAATTACATTGCCGGTTGCCAAATTGCATTATCTCTTATAGTTTCCGAGATATGGACTATCGATAATTTACACCATAGGCTCTGCTTCTAACTTGGGCCCAAATTGTAAAATGGTCTTACCTATTGGCGATTTCGTTCCAATTCACATTCCAAGTAATATTCGGCATGCTAATTACATTGCCGGTTGCCAAATTGCATTATCTCTTATAGTTTCCGAGATATGGACTATCGATAATTTACACCTTAGGCTCTGCTTCTAACTTGGGCCCAAATTGTAAAATGGCCTTATCTATTGGCGATTTCGTCCCAATTCACATTCCAAGTAATATTCGGCATGCTAATTACATTGCCGGTTGCCAAATTGCATTATCTCTTATAGTTTCCGAGATATGGACTATCGATAATTTACACCTTAGGCTCTGCTTCTAACTTGGGCCCAAATTGTAAAATGGCCTTATCTATTGGCGATTTCGTCCCAATTCACATTCCAAGTAATATTCGGCATGCTAATTACATTGCCGGTTGCCAAATTGAATTATCTCTTATAGTTTCCGAGATATGGACTATCGATAATTTACACCTCAGGCTCTGCTTCTAACTTGGGCCCAAATTGTAAAATGGTCTTACCTATTGGCGATTTCGTTCCAATTCACATTCCAAGTAATATTCGGCATGCTAATTACATTGCCGGTTGCCAAATTGCATTATCTCTTATAGTTTCCGAGATATGGACTATCGATAATTTACACCTTAGGATCTGCTTCTAACTTGGGCCCAAATTGTAAAATGGTCTTATCTATTGGCGATTTCGTTCCAATTCACATTCCAAGTAATATTCGGCATGCTAATTACATTGCCGGTTGCCAAATTGCATTATCTCTTATAGTTTCCGAGATATGGACTATCGATAATTTACACCTTAGGCTCTGCTGCTAACTTGGGCCCAAATTGTAAAATGGCCTTATCTATTGGCGATTTCGTTCCAATTCACATTCCAAGTAATATTCGGCATGCTAATTACATTGCCGGTTGCCAAATTGCATTATCTCTTATAGTTTCCGAGATATGGACTATCGATAATTTACACCTCAGGCTCTGCTTCTAACTTGGGCCCAAATTGTAAAATGGTCTTATCTATTGGCGATTTCGTTCCAATTCACATTCCAAGTAATATTCGGCATGCTAATTACATTGCCGTTTGCCAAATTGAATTATCTCTTATAGTTTCCGAGATATGGACTATCGATAATTTACACCTCAGGCTCTGCTTCTAACTTGGGCCCAAATTGTAAAATGGTCTTACCTATTGGCGATTTCGTTCCAATTCACATTCCAAGTAATATTCGGCATGCTAATTACATTGCCGGTTGCCAAATTGCATTATCTCTTATAGTTTCCGAGATATGGACTATCGATAATTTACACCTTAGGCTCTGCTTCTAACTTGGGCCCAAATTGTAAAATGGTCTTATCTATTGGCGATTTCGTTCCAATTCACATTCCAAGTAATATTCGGCATGCTAATTACATTGCCGGTTGCCAAATTGCATTATCTCTTATAGTTTCCGAGATATGGACTATCGATAATTTACACCTTAGGCTCTGCTTCTAACTTGGGCCCAAATTGTAAAATGGTCTTATCTATTTGCGATTTCGTCCCAATTCACATTCCAAGTGATATTCGGCATGCTAATTACATTGCCGGTTGCGAAATTGCATTATCTCTTATAGTTTCCGAGATATGGACTATCGATAATTTACACCTTAGGCTCTGCTTCTAACTTGGGCCCAAATTGTAAAATGGTCTTATCTATTGGCGATTTCGTTCCAATTCACATACCAAGTAATATTCGGCATGCTAATTACATTGCCGGTTGCCAAATTGCATTATCTCTTATAGTTTCCGAGATATGGACTATCGATAATTTACACCTTAGGCTCTGCTTCTAACTTGGGCCCAAATTGTAAAATGGTCTTATCTATTGGCGATTTAGTTGCAATTCACATTCCAAGTAATATTCGGCATGCTAATTACATTGCCGGTTACCAAATTGCATTATCTCTTATAGTTTCCGAGATATGGACTATCGATAATTTACACCTTAGGCTCTGCTTCTAACTTGGGCCCAAATTGTAAAATGGTCTTATCTATTGTCGATTTCGTTCCAATTCACATTCCAAGTAATATTCGGCATGCTAATTACATTGCCGGTTGCCAAATTGCATTATCTCTTATAGTTTCCGAGATATGGACTATCGATAATTTACACCTTAGGCTCTGCTTCTAACTTGGGCCCAAATTGTAAAATGGCCTTACCTATTGGCGATTTCGTTCCAATTCACATTCCAAGTAATATTCGGCATGCTAATTACATTGCCGGTTGCCAAATTGCATTATCTCTTATAGTTTCCGAGATATGGACTATCGATAATTCACACCTTAGGCTCTGCTTCTAACTTGGGCCCAAATTGTAAAATAGTCTTATCTATTGGCGATTTCGTTCCAATTCACACTCCAAGTAATATTCGGCATGCTAATTACATTGCCGGTTGCGAAATTGCATTATCTCTTATAGTTTCCGAGATATGGACTATCCATAATTTACACCTTAGGCTCTGCTTCTAACGTGGGCCCAAATTGTAAAATGGTCTTATCTATTGGCGATTTCGTTCCAATTCACATTCCAAGTAATATTCGGCATGCTAATTACATTGCCGGTTGCGAAATTGCATTATCTCTTATAGTTTCCGAGATATGGACTATCAATAATTTACACCTTAGGCTCTGCTTCTAACTTGGGCCCAAATTGTAAAATGGTCTTATCTATTGGCGATTTCGTTCCAATTCACATTCCAAGTAATATTCGGCATGCTAATTACATTGCCGGTTGCCAAATTGCATTATCTCTTATAGTTTCCGAGATATGGACTATCGATAATTTACACCTTAGGCTCTGCTTCTAACTTGGGCCCAAATTGTAAAATGGTCTTATCTATTGGCGATTTCGTTCCAATTCACATTCCAAGTAATATTCGGCATGCTAATTACATTGCCGGTTGCCAAATTGCATTATCTCTTATAGTTTCCGAGATATGGACTATCGATAATTTACACCTTAGGCTCTGCTTCTAACTTGGGCCCAAATTGTAAAATGGTCTTATCTATTGGCGATTTCGTTCCAATTCACATTCCAAGTAATATTCGGCATGCTAATTACATTGCCGGTTGCCAAATTGCATTATCTCTTATAGTTTCCGAGATATGGACTATCGATAATTTACACCTTAGGCTCTGCTTCTAACTTGGGCCCAAATTGTAAAATGGTCTTATCTATTGGCGATTTAGTTGCAATTCACATTCCAAGTAATATTCGGCATGCTAATTACATTGCCGGTTGCCAAATTGCATTATCTCTTATAGTTTCCGAGATATGGACTATCGATAATTTACACCTTAGGCTCTGCTTCTAACTTGGGCCCAAATTGTAAAATGGTCTTATCTATTGGCGATTTCGTTCCAATTCACATTCCAAGTAATATTCGGCATGCTAATTACATTGCCGGTTGCCAAATTGCATTATCTCTTATAGTTTCCGAGATATGGACTATCGATAATTTACACTTTAGGCTCTGCTTCTAACTTGGGCCCAAATTGTAAAATGGTCTTATCTATTGGCGATTTCGTTCCAATTTACATTCCAAGTAATATTCGGCATGCTAATTACATTGCCGGTTGCCAAATTGCATTATCTCTTATAGTTTCCGAGATATGGACTATCGATAATTTACACCTTAGGCTCTGCTTCTAACTTGGGCCCAAATTGTAAAATGGTCTTATCTATTGGCGATTTCGTTCCAATTCACACTCCAAGTAATATTCGGCATGCTAATTACATTGCCGGTTGCGAAATTGCATTATCTCTTATAGTTTCCGAGATATGGACTATCGATAATTTACACCTTAGGCTCTGCTTCTAACTTGGGCCCAAATTGTAAAATGGTCTTATCTATTGGCGATTTCGTTCCAATTCACATTCCAAGTAATATTCGGCATGCTAATTACATTGCCGGTTGCCAAATTGCATTATCTCTTATAGTTTCCGAGATATGGACTATCGATAATTTACACCTTAGGCTCTGCTTCTAACTTGGGCCCAAATTGTAAAATGGTCTTACCTATTGGCGATTCCGTTCCAATTCACATTCCAAGTAATATTCGGCATGCTAATTACATTGCCGGTTGCCAAATTGCATTATCTCTTATAGTTTCCGAGATATGGACTATCGATAATTTACACCTTAGGCTCTGCTTCTAACTTGGGCCCAAATTGTAAAATGGTCTTATCTATTGGCGATTTCGTTCCAATTCACATTCCAAGTAATATTCGGCATGCTAATTACATTGCCGGTTGCCAAATTGCATTATCTCTTATAGTTTCCGAGATATGGACTATCGATAATTTACACCTTAGGCTCTGCTTCTAACTTGGGCCCAAATTGTAAAATGGTCTTATCTATTGGCGATTTCGTCCCAATTCACATTCCAAGTGATATTCGGCATGCTAATTACATTGCCGGTTGCGAAATTGCATTATCTCTTATAGTTTCCGAGATATGGACTATCGATAATTTGCACCTTAGGCTCTGCTTCTAACTTGCTCCCAAATTGTAAAATGGTCTTATCTATTGGCGATTTCGTTCCAATTCACATTCCAAGTAATATTCGGCATGCTAATTACATTGCCGGTTGCCAAATTGCATTATCTCTTATAGTTTCCGAGATATGGACTATCGATAATTTACACCTTAGGCTCTGCTTCTAACTTGGGCCCAAATTGTAAAATGGTCTTATCTATTAGCGATTTCGTTCCAATTCACATTCCAATTAATATTCGGCATGCTAATTACATTGCCGGTTGCCAAATTGCATTATCTCTTATAGTTTCCGAGATAAGGACTATCGATAATTTACACCTTAGGCTCTGCTTCTAACTTGGGCCCAAATTGTAAAATGGCCTTATCTATTGGCGATTTCGTTCCAATTCACATTCCAAGTAATATTCGGCATGCTAATTACATTGCCGGTTGCCAAATTGCATTATCTCTTATAGTTTCCGAGATATGGACTATCGATAATTTACACCTTAGGCTCTGCTTCTAACTTGGGCCCAAATTGTAAAATGGTCTTATCTATTGGCGATTTCGTTTCAATTCACATTCCAAGTAATATTCGGCGTGCTAATTACATTGCCGGATGCCAAATTGCATTATCTCTTATATTTTCCGAGATATGGACTATCGATAATTTACACCTTAGGCTCTGCTTCTAACTTGGGCCCAAATTGTAAAATAGTCTTATCTATTGGCGATTTCGTCCCAATTCACATTCCAAGTGATATTCGGCATGCTAATTACATTGCCGGTTGCGAAATTGCATTATCTCTTATAGTTTCCGAGATATGGACTATCAATTATTTACACCTTAGGCTCTGCTTCTAACTTGGGCCCAAATTGTAAAATGGTCTTATCTATTGGCGATTTCGTTCCAACTCACATTCCAAGTAATATTCGGCATGCTAATTACATTGCCGGTTGCCAAATTGCATTATCTCTTATAGTTTCCGAGATATGGACTATCGATAATTTACACATTAGGCTCTGCTTCTAACTTGGGCCCAAATTGTAAAATGGTCTTATCTATTGGCGATTTCGTTCCAATTCACATTCCAAGTAATATTCGGCATGCTAATTACATTGCCGGTTGCCAAATTGCATTATCTCTTATAGTTTCCGAGATATGGACTATCGATAATTTACACCTTAGGCTCTGCTTCTAACTTGGGCCCAAATTGTAAAATGGTCTTATCTATTGGCGATTTCGTTCCAATTCACATTCCAAGTAATATTCGGCATGCTAATTACATTGCCGGTTGCCAAATTGCATTATCTCTTATAGTTTCCGAGATATGGACTATCGATAATTTACACCTTAGGCTCTGCTTCTAACTTGGGCCCAAATTGTAAAATGGTCTTATCTATTGGCGATTTCGTTCCAATTCACATTCCAAGTAATATTCGGCATGCTAATTACATTGCCGGTTGCCAAATTGCATTATCTCTTATAGTTTCCGAGATATGGACTATCGATAATTTACACCTTAGGCTCTGCTTCTAACTTGGGCCCAAATTGTAAAATGGTCTTATCTATTGGCGATTTCGTTCCAATTCACATTCCAAGTAATATTGGGCATGCTAATTACATTGCCGGTTGCCAAATTGCATTATCTCTTATAGTTTCCGAGATATGGACTATCGATAAATTACACCATAGGCTCTGCTTCTAACTTGGGCCCAAATTGTAAAATGGTCTTACCTATTGGCGATTTCGTTCCAATTCACATTCCAAGTAATATTCGGCATGCTAATTACATTGCCGGTTGCCAAATTGAATTATCTCTTATAGTTTCCGTGATATGGACTATCGATAATTTACACCTTAGGCTCTGCTTCTAACTTGGGCCCAAATTGTAAAATGGTCTTATCTATTGGCGATTTCGTTCCAATTCACATTCCAAGTAATATTCGGCATGCTAATTACATTGCCGGTTGCCAAATTGCATTATCTCTTATAGTTTCCGAGATATGGACTATCGATAATTTACACCTTAGGCTCTGCTTCTAACTTGGGCCCAAATTGTAAAATGGCCTTATCTATTGGCGATTTCGTCCCAATTCACATTCCAAGTAATATTCGGCATGCTAATTACATTGCCGGTTGCGAAATTGCATTATCTCTTATAGTTTCCGAGATATGGACTATCGATAATTTACACCTTAGGCTCTGCTTCTAACTTGGGCCCAAATTGTAAAATGGTCTTATCTATTGGCGATTTCGTTCCAATTCACATTCCAAGTAATATTCGGCATGCTAATTACATTGCCGGTTGCCAAATTGAATTATCTCTTATAGTTTCCGAGATATGGACTATCGATAATTTACACCTTAGGCTCTGCTTCTAACTTGGGCCCAAATTGTAAAATGGTCTTATCTATTGGCGATTTCGTTCCAATTCACATTCCAAGTAATATTGGGCATGCTAATTACATTGCCGGTTGCCAAATTGCATTATCTCTTATAGTTTCCGAGATATGGACTATCGATAAATTACACCATAGGCTCTGCTTCTAACTTGGGCCCAAATTGTAAAATGGTCTTACCTATTGGCGATTTCGTTCCAATTCACATTCCAAGTAATATTCGGCATGCTAATTACATTGCCGGTTGCCAAATTGCATTATCTCTTATAGTTTCCGAGATATGGACTATCGATAATTTGCACCTTAGGCTCTGCTTCTAACTTGCTCCCAAATTGTAAAATGGTCTTATCTATTGGCGATTTCGTTCCAATTCACATTCCAAGTAATATTCGGCATGCTAATTACATTGCCGGTTGCCAAATTGCATTATCTCTTATAGTTTCCGAGATATGGACTATCGATAATTAACACCTTAGGCTCTGCTTCTAACTTGGGCCCAAATTGTAAAATGGTCTTATCTATTAGCGATTTCGTTCCAATTCACATTCCAATTAATATTCGGCATGCTAATTACATTGCCGGTTTGCCAAATTGCATTATCTCTTATAGTTTCCGAGATAAGGACTATCGATAATTTACACCTTAGGCTCTGCTTCTAACTTGGGCCCAAATTGTAAAATGGCCTTATCTATTGGCGATTTCGTTCCAATTCACATTCCAAGTAATATTCGGCATGCTAATTACATTGCCGGTTGCCAAATTGCATTATCTCTTATAGTTTCCGAGATATGGACTATCGATAATTTACACCTTAGGCTCTGCTTCTAACTTGGGCCCAAATTGTAAAATGGTCTTATCTATTGGCGATTTCGTTCCAATTCACATTCCAAGTAATATTCGGCATGCTAATTACATTGCCGGTTGCCAAATTGCATTATCTCTTATAGTTTCCGAGATATGGACTATCGATAATTTACACCTTAGGCTCTGCTTCTAACTTGGGCCCAAATTGTAAAATGGACTTATCTATTGGCGATTTCGTTCCAATTCACATTCCAAGTAATATTCGGCATGCTAATTACATTGTCGGTTGCCAAATTGAATTATCTCTTATAGTTTCCGAGATATGGACTATCGATAATTTACACCTTAGGCTCTGCTTCTAACTTGGGCCCAAATTGTAAAATGGTCTTACCTATTGGCGATTTCGTTCCAATTCACATTCCAAGTAATATTCGGCATGCTAATTACATTGCCGGTTGCCAAATTGCATTATCTCTTATAGTTTCCGAGATATGGACTATCGATAATTTACACCTTAGGCTCTGCTTCTAACTTGGGCCCAAATTGTAAAATGGTCTTATCTATTGGCGATTTCGTTTCAATTCACATTCCAAGTAATATTCGGCGTGCTAATTACATTGCCGGATGCCAAATTGCATTATCTCTTATATTTTCCGAGATATGGACTATCGATAATTTACACCTTAGGCTCTGCTTCTAACTTGGGCCCAAATTGTAAAATAGTCTTATCTATTGGCGATTTCGTCCCAATTCACATTCCAAGTGATATTCGGCATGCTAATTACATTGCCGGTTGCGAAATTGCATTATCTCTTATAGTTTCCGAGATATGGACTATCAATTATTTACACCTTAGGCTCTGCTTCTAACTTGGGCCCAAATTGTAAAATGGTCTTATCTATTGGCGATTTCGTTCCAACTCACATTCCAAGTAATATTCGGCATGCTAATTACATTGCCGGTTGCCAAATTGCATTATCTCTTATAGTTTCCGAGATATGGACTATCGATAATTTACACATTAGGCTCTGCTTCTAACTTGGGCCCAAATTGTAAAATGGTCTTATCTATTGGCGATTTCGTTCCAATTCACATTCCAAGTAATATTCGGCATGCTAATTACATTGCCGGTTGCCAAATTGCATTATCTCTTATAGTTTCCGAGATATGGACTATCGATAATTTACACCTTAGGCTCTGCTTCTAACTTGGGCCCAAATTGTAAAATGGTCTTATCTATTGGCGATTTCGTTCCAATTCACATTCCAAGTAATATTCGGCATGCTAATTACATTGCCGGTTGCCAAATTGCATTATCTCTTATAGTTTCCGAGATATGGACTATCGATAATTTACACCTTAGGCTCTGCTTCTAACTTGGGCCCAAATTGTAAAATGGTCTTATCTATTGGCGATTTCGTTCCAATTCACATTCCAAGTAATATTCGGCATGCTAATTACATTGCCGGTTGCCAAATTGCATTATCTCTTATAGTTTCCGAGATATGGACTATCGATAATTTACACCTTAGGCTCTGCTTCTAACTTGGGCCCAAATTGTAAAATGGTCTTATCTATTGGCGATTTCGTTCCAATTCACACTCCTAGTAATATTCGGCATGCTAATTACATTGCCGGTTGCGAAATTGCATTATCTCTTATAGTTTCCGAGATATGGACTATCAATAATTTACACCTTAGGCTCTGCTTCTAACTTGGGCCCAAATTGTAAAATGGTCTTATCTATTGGCGATTTCGTTCCAATTCACATTCCAAGTAATATTCGGCATGCTAATTACATTGCCGGTTGCCAAATTGCATTATCTCTTATAGTTTCCGAGATATGGACTATCGATAATTTACACCTTAGGCTCTGCTTCTAACTTGGGCCCAAATTGTAAAATGGCCTTATCTATTGGCGATTTCGTCCCAATTCACATTCCAAGTAATATTCGGCATGCTAATTACATTGCCGGTTGCGAAATTGCATTATCTCTTATAGTTTCCGAGATATGGACTATCGATAATTTACACCTTAGGCTCTGCTTCTAACTTGGGCCCAAATTGTAAAATGGTCTTATCTATTGGCGATTTCGTTCCAATTCACATTCCAAGTAATATTCGGCATGCTAATTACATTGCCGGTTGCCAAATTGAATTATCTCTTATAGTTTCCGAGATATGGACTATCGATAATTTACACCTTAGGCTCTGCTTCTAACTTGGGCCCAAATTGTAAAATGGTCTTATCTATTGGCGATTTCGTTCCAATTCACATTCCAAGTAATATTGGGCATGCTAATTACATTGCCGGTTGCCAAATTGCATTATCTCTTATAGTTTCCGAGATATGGACTATCGATAAATTACACCATAGGCTCTGCTTCTAACTTGGGCCCAAATTGTAAAATGGTCTTACCTATTGGCGATTTCGTTCCAATTCACATTCCAAGTAATATTCGGCATGCTAATTACATTGCCGGTTGCCAAATTGCATTATCTCTTATAGTTTCCGAGATATGGACTATCGATAATTTACACCTTAGGCTCTGCTTCTAACTTGGGCCCAAATTGTAAAATGGTCTTATCTATTGGCGATTTCGTTCCAATTCACATTCCAATTAATATTCGGCATGCTAATTACATTGCCGGTTGCCAAATTGCATTATCTCTTATAGTTTCCGAGATATGGACTATCGATAATTTACACCTTAGGCTCTGCTTCTAACTTGGGCCCAAATTGTAAAATGGTCTTATCTATTGGCGATTTCGTTCCAATTCACATTCCAAGTAATATTCGGCATGCTAATTACATTGCCGGTTGCCAAATTGCATTATCTCTTATAGTTTCCGAGATATGGACTATCGATAATTTACACCTTAGGCTCTGCTTCTAACTTGGGCCCAAATTGTAAAATGGACTTATCTATTGGCGATTTCGTTCCAATTCACATTCCAAGTAATATTCGGCATGCTAATTACATTGTCGGTTGCCAAATTGAATTATCTCTTATAGTTTCCGATATATGGACTATCGATAATTTACACCTTAGGCTCTGCTTCTAACTTGGGCCCAAATTGTAAAATGGTCTTACCTATTGGCGATTTCGTTCCAATTCACATTCCTAGTAATATTCGGCATGCTAATTACATTGCCGGTTGCCAAATTGCATTATCTCTTATAGTTTCCGAGATATGGACTATCGATAATTTACACCTTAGGCTCTGCTTCTAACTTGGGCCCAAATTGTAAAATGGTCTTACCTATTGGCGATTTCGTTCCAATTCACATTCCTAGTAATATTCGGCATGCTAATTACATTGCCGGTTGCCAAATTGAATTATCTCTTATAGTTTCCGATATATGGACTATCGATAATTTACACCTTAGGCTCTGCTTCTAACTTGGGCCCAAATTGTAAAATGGTCTTACCTATTGGCGATTTCGTTCCAATTCACATTCCTAGTAATATTCGGCATGCTAATTACATTGCCGGTTGCGAAATTGCATTATCTCTTATAGTTTCCGAGATATGGACTATCAATTATTTACACCTTAGGCTCTGCTTCTAACTTGGGCCCAAATTGTAAAATGGTCTTATCTATTGGCGATTTCGTTTCAATTCACATTCCAAGTAATATTCGGCATGCTAATTACATTGCCGGATGCCAAATTGCATTATCTCTTATAGTTTCCGAGATATGGACTATCGATAATTTACACCTTAGGCTCTGCTTCTAACTTGGGCCCAAATTGTAAAATGGTCTTATCTATTGGCGATTTCGTCCCAATTCACATTCCAAGTGATATTCGGCATGCTAATTACATTGCCGGTTGCGAAATTGCATTATCTCTTATAGTTTCCGAGATATGGACTATCAATAATTTACACCTTAGGCTCTGCTTCTAACTTGGGCCCAAATTGTAAAATGGTCTTATCTATTGGCGATTTCGTTCCAATTCACATTCCAAGTAATATTCAGCATGCTAATTACATTGCCGGTTGTCAAATTGCATTATCTCTTATAGTTTCCGAGATATGGACTATCGATAATTTACACATTAGGCTCTGCTTCTAACTTGGGCCCAAATTGTAAAATGGTCTTATCTATTGGCGATTTCGTTCCAATTCACATTCCAAGTAATATTCGGCATGCTAATTACATTGCCGGTTGCCAAATTGCATTATCTCTTATAGTTTCCGAGATATGGACTATCGATAATTTACACCTTAGGCTCTGCTTCTAACTTGGGCCCAAATTGTAAAATGGTCTTATCTATTGGCGATTTCGTTCCAATTCACATTCCAAGTAATATTCGGCATGCTAATTACATTGCCGGTTGCCAAATTGCATTATCTCTTATAGTTTCCGAGATATGGACTATCGATAATTTCCACCTTTGGCTCTGCTTCTAACTTGGGCCCAAATTGTAAAATGGTCTTATCTATTGGCGATTTAGTTGCAATTCACATTCCAAGTAATATTCGGCATGCTAATTACATTGCCGGTTGCCAAATTGCATTATCTCTTATAGTTTCCGAGATATGGACTATCGATAATTTACACCTTAGTCTCTGCTTCTAACTTGGGCCCAAATTGTAAAATGAATCTATTGGCGATTTCGTTCCAATTCACATTCCAAGTAATATTCGGCATGCTAATTACATTGCCGGTTGCCAAATTGCATTATCTCTTATAGTTTCCGAGATATGGACTATCGATAATTTACACCTTAGGCTCTGCTTCTAACTTGGGCCCAAAGTGTAAAATGGTCTTATCTATTGGCGATTTCGTTCCAATTTACATTCCAAGTAATATTCGGCATGCTAATTACATTGCCGGTTGCCAAATTGCATTATCTCTTATAGTTTCCGAGATATGGACTATCGATAATTTACACCTTAGGCTCTGCTTCTAACTTGGGCCCAAATTGTAAAATGGTCTTATCTATTGGCGATTTCGTTCCAATTCACACTCCAAGTAATATTCGGCATGCTAATTACATTGCCGGTTGCGAAATTGCATTATCTCTTATAGTTTCCGAGATATGGACTATCGATAATTTACACCTTAGGCTCTGCTTCTAACTTGGGCCCAAATTGTAAAATGGTCTTATCTATTGGCGATTTCGTTCCAATTCACATTCCAAGTAATATTCGGCATGCTAACTACATTGCCGGTTGCCAAATTGCATTATCTCTTATAGTTTCCGAGATATGGACTATCGATAATTTACACCTTAGGCTCTGCTTCTAACTTGGGCCCAAATTGTAAAATGGTCTTACCTATTGGCGATTCCGTTCCAATTCACATTCCAAGTAATATTCGGCATGCTAATTACATTGCCGGTTGCCAAATTGCATTATCTCTTCTAGTTTCCGAGATATGGACTATCGATAATTTACACCTTAGGCTCTGCTTCTAACTTGGGCCCAAATTGTAAAATGGTCTTATCTATTGGCGATTTCGTCCCAATTCACATTCCAAGTGATATTCGGCATGCTAATTACATTGCCGGTTGCGAAATTGCATTATCTCTTATAGTTTCCGAGATATGGACTATCGATAATTTGCACCTTAGGCTCTGCTTCTAACTTGCTCCCAAATTGTAAAATGGTCTTATCTATTGGCGATTTCGTTCCAATTCACATTCCAAGTAATATTCGGCATGCTAATTACATTGCCGGTTGCCAAATTGCATTATCTCTTATAGTTTCCGAGATATGGACTATCGATAATTTACACCTTAGGCTCTGCTTCTAACTTGGGCCCAAATTGTAAAATGGTCTTATCTATTGGCGATTTCGTTCCAATTCACATTCCAAGTAATATTCGGCATGCTAATTACATTGCCGGTTGCCAAATTGCATTAACTCTTATAGTTTCCGAGATATGGACTATCGATAATTTACACCTTAGGCTCTGCTTCTAACTTGGGCCCAAATTGTAAAATGGTCTTATCTATTGGCGATTTCGTTCCAATTCACATTCCAAGTAATATTCGGCATGCTAATTACATTGCCGGTTGCCAAATTGCATTATCTCTTATAGTTTCCGAGATATGGACTATCGATAATTTACACCATAGGCTCTGCTTCTAACTTGGGCCCAAATTGTAAAATGGCCTTATCTATTGGCGATTTCGTTCCAATTCACATTCCAAGTAATATTCGGCATGCTAATTACATTGCCGGTTGCCAAATTGCATTATCTCTTATAGTTTCCGAGTTATGGACTATCGATAATTTACACCTTAGGCTCTGCTTCTAACTTGGGCCCAAATTGTAAAATGGTCTTATCTATTGGCGATTTCGTTCCAATTCACATTCCAAGTAATATTCGGCATGCTAATTACATTGCCGGTTGCCAAATTGCATTATCTCTTATAGTTTCCGAGATATGGACTATCGATAATTTACACCTTAGGCTCTGCTTCTAACTTGGGCCCAAATTGTAAAATGGTCTTATCTATTGGCGATTTCGTTCCAATTCACATTCCAAGTAATATTCGGCATGCTAATTACATTGCCGGTTGCCAAATTGCATTATCTCTTATAGTTTCCGAGATATGGACTATCGATAATTTACACCTTAGGCTCTGCTTCTAACTTGGGCCCAAATTGTAAAATGGTCTTATCTATTGGCGATTTCGTTTCAATTCACATTCCAAGTAATATTCGGCATGCTAATTACATTGCCGGTTGCCAAATTGCATTATCTCTTATAGTTTCCGAGATATGGACTATCGATAATTTACACCTTAGGCTCTGCTTCTAACTTGGGCCCAAATTGTAAAATGGTCTTATCTATTGGCGATTTCGTCCCAATTCACATTCCAAGTGATATTCGGCATGCTAATTACATTGCCGGTTGCGAAATTGCATTATCTCTTATAGTTTCCGAGATATGGACTATCAATAATTTACACCTTAGGCTCTGCTTCTAACTTGGGCCCAAATTGTAAAATGGTCTTATCTATTGGCGATTTCGTTCCAATTCACATTCCAAGTAATATTCGGCATGCTAATTACATTGCCGGTTGCCAAATTGCATTATCTCTTATAGTTTCCGAGATATGGACTATCGATAATTTACACATTAGGCTCTGCTTCTAACTTGGGCCCAAATTGTAAAATGGTCTTATCTATTGGCGATTTCGTTCCAATTCACATTCCAAGTAATATTCGGCATGCTAATTACATTGCCAGTTGCCAAATTGCATTATCTCTTATAGTTTCCGAGATATGGACTATCGATAATTTACACCTTAGGCTCTGCTTCTAACTTGGGCCCAAATTGTAAAATGGTCTTATCTATTGGCGATTTGGTTCCAATTCACATTCCAAGTAATATTCGGCATGCTAATTACATTGCCGGTTGCCAAATTGCATTATCTCTTATAGTTTCCGAGATATGGACTATCGATAATTTACACCTTAGGCTCTGCTTCTAACTTGGGCCCAAATTGTAAAATGGTCTTATCTATTGGCGATTTCGTTCCAATTCACATTCCAAGTAATATTCGGCATGCTAATTACATTGCCGGTTGCCAAATTGCATTATCTCTTATAGTTTCCGAGATATGGACTATCGATAATTTACACCTTAGGCTCTGCTTCTAACTTGGGCCCAAATTGTAAAATGGTCTTATCTATTGGCGATTTCGTTCCAATTCAAACTCCTAGTAATATTCGGCATGCTAATTACATTGCCGGTTGCGAAATTGCATTATCTCTTATAGTTTCCGAGATATTGACTATCAATAATTTACACCTTAGGCTCTGCTTCTAACTTGGGCCCAAATTGTAAAATGGTCTTATCTATTGGCGATTTCGTTCCAATTCACATTCCAAGTAATATTCGGCATGCTAATTACATTGCCGGTTGCCAAATTGCATTAACTCTTATAGTTTCCGAGATATGGACTATCGATAATTTACACCTTAGGCTCTGCTTCTAACTTGGGCCCAAATTGTAAAATGGTCTTATCTATTGGCGATTTCGTTCCAATTCACATTTCAAGTAATATTCGGCATGCTAATTACATTGCCGGTTGCCAAATTGCATTATCTCTTATAGTTTCCGAGATATGGACTATCGATAATTTACACCATAGGCTCTGCTTCTAACTTGGGCCCAAATTGTAAAATGGCCTTATCTATTGGCGATTTCGTTCCAATTCACATTCCAAGTAATATTCGGCATGCTAATTACATTGCCGGTTGCCAAATTGCATTATCTCTTATAGTTTCCGAGTTATGGACTATCGATAATTTACACCTTAGGCTCTGCTTCTAACTTGGGCCCAAATTGTAAAATGGTCTTATCTATTGGCGATTTCGTTCCAATTCACATTCCAAGTAATATTCGGCATGCTAATTACATTGCCGGTTGCCAAATTGCATTATCTCTTATAGTTTCCGAGATATGGACTATCGATAATTTACACCTTAGGCTCTGCTTCTAACTTGGGCCCAAATTGTAAAATGGTCTTATCTATTGGCGATTTCATTCCAATTCACATTCCAAGTAATATTCGGCATGCTAATTACATTGCCGGTTGCCAAATTGCATTATCTCTTATAGTTTCCGAGATATGGACTATCGATAATTTACACCTTAGGCTCTGCTTCTAACTTGGGCCCAAATTGTAAAATGGTCTTATCTATTGGCGATTTCGTTTCAATTCACATTCCAAGTAATATTCGGCATACTAATTACATTGCCGGTTGCCAAATTGCATTATCTCTTATAGTTTCCGAGATATGGACTATCGATAATTTACACCTTAGGCTCTGCTTCTAACTTGGGCCCAAAGTGTAAAATGGTCTTATCTATTGGCGATTTCGTTCCAATTTACATTCCAAGTAATATTCGGCATGCTAATTACATTGCCGGTTGCCAAATTGCATTATCTCTTATAGTTTCCGAGATATGGACTATCGATAATTTACACCTTAGGCTCTGCTTCTAACTTGGGCCCAAATTGTATAATGGTCTTATCTATTGGCGACTTCGTTCCAATTCACACTCCAAGTAATATTCGGCATGCTAATTACATTGCCGGTTGCGAAATTGCATTATCTCTTATAGTTTCCGAGATATGGACTATCGATAATTTACACCTTAGGCTCTGCTTCTAACTTGGGCCCAAATTGTAAAATGGTCTTATCTATTGGCGATTTCGTTCCAATTCACATTCCAAGTAATATTCGGCATGCTAATTACATTGCCGGTTGCCAAATTGCATTATCTCTTATAGTTTCCGAGATATGGACTATCGATAATTTACACCTTAGGCTCTGCTTCTAACTTGGGCCCAAATTGTAAAATGGTCTTACCTATTGGCGATTCCGTTCCAATTCACATTCCAAGTAATATTCGGCATGCTAATTACATTGCCGGTTGCCAAATTGCATTATCTCTTATAGTTTCCGAGATATGGACTATCGATAATTTACACCTTAGGCTCTGCTTCTAACTTGGGCCCAAATTGTAAAATGGTCTTATCTATTGGCGATTTCGTTCCAATTCACATTCCAAGTAATATTCGGCATGCTAATTACATTGCCGGTTGCCAAATTGCATTATCTCTTATAGTTTCCGAGATATGGACTATCGATAATTTACACCTTAGGCTCTGCTTCTAACTTGGGCCCAAATTGTAAAATGGTCTTATCTATAGGCGATTTCGTCCCAATTCACATTCCAAGTGATATTCGGCATGCTAATTACATTGCCGGTTGCGAAATTGCATTATCTCTTATAGTTTCCGAGATATGGACTATCGATAAATTGCACCTTAGGCTCTGCTTCTAACTTGCTCCCAAATTGTAAAATGGTCTTATCTATTGGCGATTTCGTTCCAATTCACATTCCAAGTAATATTCGGCATGCTAATTACATTGCCGGTTGCCAAATTGCATTATCTCTTATAGTTTCCGAGATATGGACTATCGATAATTTACACCTTAGGCTCTGCTTCTAACTTGGGCCCAAATTGTAAAATGGTCTTATCTATTGGCGATTTCGTTCCAATTCACATTCCAAGTAATATTCGGCATGCTAATTACATTGCCGGTTGCCAAATTGCATTAACTCTTATAGTTTCCGAGATATGGACTATCGATAATTTACACCTTAGGCTCTGCTTCTAACTTGGGCCCAAATTGTAAAATGGTCTTATCTATTGGCGATTTCGTTCCAATTCACATTCCAAGTAATATTCGGCATGCTAATTACATTGCCGGTTGCCAAATTGCATTATCTCTTATAGTTTCCGAGATATGGACTATCGATAATTTACACCATAGGCTCTGCTTCTAACTTGGGCCCAAATTGTAAAATGGCCTTATCTATTGGCGATTTCGTTCCAATTCACATTCCAAGTAATATTCGGCATGCTAATTACATTGCCGGTTGCCAAATTGCATTATCTCTTATAGTTTCCGAGTTATGGACTATCGATAATTTACACCTTAGGCTCTGCTTCTAACTTGGGCCCAAATTGTAAAATGGTCTTATCTATTGGCGATTTCGTTCCAATTCACATTCCAAGTAATATTCGGCATGCTAATTACATTGCCGGTTGCCAAATTGCATTATCTCTTATAGTTTCCGAGATATGGACTATCGATAATTTACACCTTAGGCTCTGCTTCTAACTTGGGCCCAAATTGTAAAATGGTCTTATCTATTGGCGATTTCGTTCCAATTCACATTCCAAGTAATATTCGGCATGCTAATTACATTGCCGGTTGCCAAATTGCATTATCTCTTATAGTTTCCGAGATATGGACTATCGATAATTTACACCTTAGGCTCTGCTTCTAACTTGGGCCCAAATTGTAAAATGGTCTTATCTATTGGCGATTTCGTTTCAATTCACATTCCAAGTAATATTCGGCATGCTAATTACATTGCCGGTTGCCAAGTTGCATTATCTCTTATAGTTTCCGAGATATGGACTATCGATAATTTACACCTTAGGCTCTGCTTCTAACTTGGGCCCAAATTGTAAAATGGTCTTATCTATTGGCGATTTCGTCCCAATTCACATTCCAAGTGATATTCGGCATGCTAATTACATTGCCGGTTGCGAAATTGCATTATCTCTTATAGTTTCCGAGATATGGACTATCAATAATTTACACCTTAGGCTCTGCTTCTAACTTGGGCCCAAATTGTAAAATGGTCTTATCTATTGGCAATTTCGTTCCAATTCACATTCCAAGTAATATTCGGCATGCTAATTACATTGCCGGTTGCCAAATTGCATTATCTCTTATAGTTTCCGAGATATGGACTATCGATAATTTACACATTAGGCTCTGCTTCTAACTTGGGCCCAAATTGTAAAATGGTCTTATCTATTGGCGATTTCGTTCCAATTCACATTCCAAGTAATATTCGGCATGCTAATTACATTGCCAGTTGCCAAATTGCATTATCTCTTATAGTTTCCGAGATATGGACTATCGATAATTTACACCTTAGGCTCTGCTTCTAACTTGGGCCCAAATTGTAAAATGGTCTTATCTATTGGCGATTTGGTTCCAATTCACATTCCAAGTAATATTCGGCATGCTAATTACATTGCCGGTTGCCAAATTGCATTATCTCTTATAGTTTCCGAGATATGGACTATCGACAATTTACACCTTAGGCTCTGCTTCTAACTTGGGCCCAAATTGTAAAATGGTCTTATCTATTGGCGATTTCGTTCCAATTCACATTCCAAGTAATATTCGGCATGCTAATTACATTGCCGGTTGCCAAATTGCATTATCTCTTATAGTTTCCGAGATATGGACTATCGATAATTTACACCTTAGGCTCTGCTTCTAACTTGGGCCCAAATTGTAAAATGGTCTTATCTATTGGCGATTTCGTTCCAATTCAAACTCCTAGTAATATTCGGCATGCTAATTACATTGCCGGTTGCGAAATTGCATTATCTCTTATAGTTTCCGAGATATTGACTATCAATAATTTACACCTTAGGCTCTGCTTCTAACTTGGGCCCAAATTGTAAAATGGTCTTATCTATTGGCGATTTCGTTCCAATTCACATTCCAAGTAATATTCGGCATGCTAATTACATTGCCGGTTGCCAAATTGCATTAACTCTTATAGTTACCGAGATATGGACTATCGATAATTTACACCTTAGGCTCTGCTTCTAACTTGGGCCCAAATTGTAAAATGGTCTTATCTATTGGCGATTTCGTTCCAATTCACATTCCAAGTAATATTCGGCATGCTAATTACATTGCCGGTTGCCAAATTGCATTATCTCTTATAGTTTCCGAGATATGGACTATCGATAATTTACACCATAGGCTCTGCTTCTAACTTGGGCCCAAATTGTAAAATGGCCTTATCTATTGGCGATTTCGTTCCAATTCACATTCCAAGTAATATTCGGCATGCTAATTACATTGCCGGTTGCCAAATTGCATTATCTCTTATAGTTTCCGAGTTATGGACTATCGATAATTTACACCTTAGGCTCTGCTTCTAACTTGGGCCCAAATTGTAAAATGGTCTTATCTATTGGCGATTTCGTTCCAATTCACATTCCAAGTAATATTCGGCATGCTAATTACATTGCCGGTTGCCAAATTGCATTATCTCTTATAGTTTCCGAGATGTGGACTATCGATAATTTACACCTTAGGCTCTGCTTCTAACTTGGGCCCAAATTGTAAAATGGTCTTATCTATTGGCGATTGCGTTCCAATTCACAATCCAAGTAATATTCGGCATGCTAATTACATTGCCGGTTGCCAAATTGCATTATCTCTTATAGTTTCCGAGATATGGACTATCGATAATTTACACCTTAGGCTCTGCTTCTAACTTGGGCCCAAATTGTAAAATGGTCTTATCTATTGGCGATTTCGTTTCAATTCACATTCCAAGTAATATTCGGCATGCTAATTACATTGCCGGTTGCCAAATTGCATTATCTCTTATAGTTTCCGAGATATGGACTATCGATAATTTACACCTTAGGCTCTGCTTCTAACTTGGGCCCAAATTGTAAAATGGTCTTATCTATTGGCGATTTCGTCCCAATTCACATTCCAAGTGATATTCGGCATGCTAATTACATTGCCGGTTGCGAAATTGCATTATCTCTTATAGTTTCCGAGATATGGACTATCAATAATTTACACCTTAGGCTCTGCTTCTAACTTGGGCCCAAATTGTAAAATGGTCTTATCTATTGGCGATTTCGTTCCAATTCACATTCCAAGTAATATTCGGCATGCTAATTACATTGCCGGTTGCCAAATTGCGTTATCTCTTATAGTTTCCGAGATATGGACTATCGATAATTTACACATTAGGCTCTGCTTCTAACTTGGGCCCAAATTGTAAAATGGTCTTATCTATTGGCGATTTCGTTCCAATTCACATTCCAAGTAATATTCGGCATGCTAATTACATTGCCAGTTGCCAAATTGCATTATCTCTTATAGTTTCCGAGATATGGACTATCGATAATTTACACCTTAGGCTCTGCTTCTAACTTGGGCCCAAATTGTAAAATGGTCTTATCTATTGGCGATTTGGTTCCAATTCACATTCCAAGTAATATTCGGCATGCTAATTACATTGCCGGTTGCCAAATTGCATTATCTCTTATAGTTTCCGAGATATGGACTATCGATAATTTACACCTTAGGCTCTGCTTCTAACTTGGGCCCAAATTGTAAAATGGTCTTATCTATTGGCGATTTCGTTCCAATTCACATTCCAAGTAATATTCGGCATGCTAATTACATTGCCGGTTGCCAAATTGCATTATCTCTTATAGTTTCCGAGATATGGACTATCGATAATTTACACCTTAGGCTCTGCTTCTAACTTGGGCCCAAATTGTAAAATGGTCTTATCTATTGGCGATTTCGTTCCAATTCAAACTCCTAGTAATATTCGGCATGCTAATTACATTGCCGGTTGCGAAATTGCATTATCTCTTATAGTTTCCGAGATATGGACTATCGATAATTTACACCTTAGGCTCTGCTTCTAACTTGGGCCCAAATTGTAAAATGGTCTTATCTATAGGCGATTTCGTCCCAATTCACATTCCAAGTGATATTCGGCATGCTAATTACATTGCCGGTTGCGAAATTGCATTATCTCTTATAGTTTCCGAGATATGGACTATCGATAAATTGCACCTTAGGCTCTGCTTCTAACTTGCTCCCAAATTGTAAAATGGTCTTATCTATTGGCGATTTCGTTCCAATTCACATTCCAAGTAATATTCGGCATGCTAATTACATTGCCGGTTGCCAAATTGCATTATCTCTTATAGTTTCCGAGATATGGACTATCGATAATTTACACCTTAGGCTCTGCTTCTAACTTGGGCCCAAATTGTAAAATGGGCTTATCTATTGGCGATTTCGTTCCAATTCACATTCCAAGTAATATTCGGCATGCTAATTACATTGCCGGTTGCCAAATTGCATTAACTCTTATAGTTTCCGAGATATGGACTATCGATAATTTACACCTTAGGCTCTGCTTCTAACTTGGGCCCAAATTGTAAAATGGTCTTATCTATTGGCGATTTCGTTCCAATTCACATTCCAAGTAATATTCGGCATGCTAATTACATTGCCGGTTGCCAAATTGCATTATCTCTTATAGTTTCCGAGATATGGACTATCGATAATTTACACCATAGGCTCTGCTTCTAACTTGGGCCCAAATTGTAAAATGGCCTTATCTATTGGCGATTTCGTTCCAATTCACATTCCAAGTAATATTCGGCATGCTAATTACATTGCCGGTTGCCAAATTGCATTATCTCTTATAGTTTCCGAGTTATGGACTATCGATAATTTACACCTTAGGCTCTGCTACTAACTTGGGCCCAAATTGTAAAATGGTCTTATCTATTGGCGATTTCGTTCCAATTCACATTCCAAGTAATATTCGGCATGCTAATTACATTGCCGGTTGCCAAATTGCATTATCTCTTATAGTTTCCGAGATATGGACTATCGATAATTTACACCTTAGGCTCTGCTTCTAACTTGGGCCCAAATTGTAAAATGGTCTTATCTATTGGCGATTTCGTTCCAATTCACATTCCAAGTAATATTCGGCATGCTAATTACATTGCCGGTTGCCAAATTGCATTATCTCTTATAGTTTCCGAGATATGGACTATCGATAATTTACACCTTAGGCTCTGCTTCTAACTTGGGCCCAAATTGTAAAATGGTCTTATCTATTGGCGATTTCGTTTCAATTCACATTCCAAGTAATATTCGGCATGCTAATTACATTGCCGGTTGCCAAATTGCATTATCTCTTATAGTTTCCGAGATATGGACTATCGATAATTTACACCTTAGGCTCTGCTTCTAACTTGGGCCCAAATTGTAAAATGGTCTTATCTATTGGCGATTTCGTCCCAATTCACATTCCAAGTGATATTCGGCATGCTAATTACATTGCCGGTTGCGAAATTGCATTATCTCTTATAGTTTCCGAGATATGGACTATCAATAATTTACACCTTAGGCTCTGCTTCTAACTTGGGCCCAAATTGTAAAATGGTCTTATCTATTGGCAATTTCGTTCCAATTCACATTCCAAGTAATATTCGGCATGCTAATTACATTGCCGGTTGCCAAATTGCATTATCTCTTATAGTTTCCGAGATATGGACTATCGATAATTTACACATTAGGCTCTGCTTCTAACTTGGGCCCAAATTGTAAAATGGTCTTATCTATTGGCGATTTCGTTCCAATTCACATTCCAAGTAATATTCGGCATGCTAATTACATTGCCAGTTGCCAAATTGCATTATCTCTTATAGTTTCCGAGATATGGACTATCGATAATTTACACCTTAGGCTCTGCTTCTAACTTGGGCCCAAATTGTAAAATGGTCTTATCTATTGGCGATTTGGTTCCAATTCACATTCCAAGTAATATTCGGCATGCTAATTACATTGCCGGTTGCCAAATTGCATTATCTCTTATAGTTTCCGAGATATGGACTATCGATAATTTACACCTTAGGCTCTGCTTCTAACTTGGGCCCAAATTGTAAAATGGTCTTATCTATTGGCGATTTCGTTCCAATTCACATTCCAAGTAATATTCGGCATGCTAATTACATTGCCGGTTGCCAAATTGCATTATCTCTTATAGTTTCCGAGATATGGACTATCGATAATTTACACCTTAGGCTCTGCTTCTAACTTGGGCCCAAATTGTAAAATGGTCTTATCTATTGGCGATTTCGTTCCAATTCAAACTCCTAGTAATATTCGGCATGCTAATTACATTGCCGGTTGCGAAATTGCATTATCTCTTATAGTTTCCGAGATATTGACTATCAATAATTTACACCTTAGGCTCTGCTTCTAACTTGGGCCCAAATTGTAAAATGGTCTTATCTATTGGCGATTTCGTTCCAATTCACATTCCAAGTAATATTCGGCATGCTAATTACATTGCCGGTTGCCAAATTGCATTAACTCTTATAGTTACCGAGATATGGACTATCGATAATTTACACCTTAGGCTCTGCTTCTAACTTGGGCCCAAATTGTAAAATGGTCTTATCTATTGGCGATTTCGTTCCAATTCACATTCCAAGTAATATTCGGCATGCTAATTACATTGCCGGTTGCCAAATTGCATTATCTCTTATAGTTTCCGAGATATGGACTATCGATAATTTACACCATAGGCTCTGCTTCTAACTTGGGCCCAAATTGTAAAATGGCCTTATCTATTGGCGATTTCGTTCCAATTCACATTCCAAGTAATATTCGGCATGCTAATTACATTGCCGGTTGCCAAATTGCATTATCTCTTATAGTTTCCGAGTTATGGACTATCGATAATTTACACCTTAGGCTCTGCTTCTAACTTGGGCCCAAATTGTAAAATGGTCTTATCTATTGGCGATTTCGTTCCAATTCACATTCCAAGTAATATTCGGCATGCTAATTACATTGCCGGTTGCCAAATTGCATTATCTCTTATAGTTTCCGAGATGTGGACTATCGATAATTTACACCTTAGGCTCTGCTTCTAACTTGGGCCCAAATTGTAAAATGGTCTTATCTATTGGCGATTTCGTTCCAATTCACAATCCAAGTAATATTCGGCATGCTAATTACATTGCCGGTTGCCAAATTGCATTATCTCTTATAGTTTCCGAGATATGGACTATCGATAATTTACACCTTAGGCTCTGCTTCTAACTTGGGCCCAAATTGTAAAATGGTCTTATCTATTGGCGATTTCGTTTCAATTCACATTCCAAGTAATATTCGGCATGCTAATTACATTGCCGGTTGCCAAATTGCATTATCTCTTATAGTTTCCGAGATATGGACTATCGATAATTTACACCTTAGGCTCTGCTTCTAACTTGGGCCCAAATTGTAAAATGGTCTTATCTATTGGCGATTTCGTCCCAATTCACATTCCAAGTGATATTCGGCATGCTAATTACATTGCCGGTTGCGAAATTGCATTATCTCTTATAGTTTCCGAGATATGGACTATCAATAATTTACACCTTAGGCTCTGCTTCTAACTTGGGCCCAAATTGTAAAATGGTCTTATCTATTGGCGATTTCGTTCCAATTCACATTCCAAGTAATATTCGGCATGCTAATTACATTGCCGGTTGCCAAATTGCGTTATCTCTTATAGTTTCCGAGATATGGACTATCGATAATTTACACATTAGGCTCTGCTTCTAACTTGGGCCCAAATTGTAAAATGGTCTTATCTATTGGCGATTTCGTTCCAATTCACATTCCAAGTAATATTCGGCATGCTAATTACATTGCCAGTTGCCAAATTGCATTATCTCTTATAGTTTCCGAGATATGGACTATCGATAATTTACACCTTAGGCTCTGCTTCTAACTTGGGCCCAAATTGTAAAATGGTCTTATCTATTGGCGATTTGGTTCCAATTCACATTCCAAGTAATATTCGGCATGCTAATTACATTGCCGGTTGCCAAATTGCATTATCTCTTATAGTTTCCGAGATATGGACTATCGATAATTTACACCTTAGGCTCTGCTTCTAACTTGGGCCCAAATTGTAAAATGGTCTTATCTATTGGCGATTTCGTTCCAATTCACATTCCAAGTAATATTCGGCATGCTAATTACATTGCCGGTTGCCAAATTGCATTATCTCTTATAGTTTCCGAGATATGGACTATCGATAATTTACACCTTAGGCTCTGCTTCTAACTTGGGCCCAAATTGTAAAATGGTCTTATCTATTGGCGATTTCGTTCCAATTCAAACTCCTAGTAATATTCGGCATGCTAATTACATTGCCGGTTGCGAAATTGCATTATCTCTTATAGTTTCCGAGATATTGACTATCAATAATTTACACCTTAGGCTCTGCTTCTAACTTGGGCCTAAATTGTAAAATGGTCTTATCTATTGGCGATTTCGTTCCAATTCACATTCCAAGTAATATTCGGCATGCTAATTACATTGCCGGTTGCCAAATTGCATTATCTCTTATAGTTTCCGAGATATGGACTATCGATAATTTACACCTTAGGCTCTGCTTCTAACTTGGGCCCAAATTGTAAAATGGCCTTATCTATTGGCGATTTCGTCCCAATTCACATTCCAAGTAATATTCGGCATGCTAATTACATTGCCGGTTGCGAAATTGCATTATCTCTTATAGTTTCAGAGATATGGACTATCGATAATTTACACCTTAGGCTCTGCTTCTAACTTGGGCCCAAATTGTAAAATGGTCTTATCTATTGGCGATTTCGTTCCAACTCACATTCCAAGTAATATTCGGCATGCTAATTACATTGCCGGTTGCCAAATTGCATTATCTCTTATAGTTTCAGAGATATGGACTATCGATAATTTACACCTTAGGCTCTGCTTCTAACTTGGGCCCAAATTGTAAAATGGTCTTATCTATTGGCAATTTCGTTCCAATTCACATTCCAAGTAATATTCGGCGTGCTAATTACATTGCCGGATGCCAAATTGCATTATCTCTTATATTTTCCGAGATATGGACTATCGATAATTTACACCTTAGGCTCTGCTTCTAACTTGGGCCCAAATTGTAAAATAGTCTTATCTATTGGCGATTTCGTCCCAATTCACATTCCAAGTGATATTCGGCATGCTAATTACATTGCCGGTTGCGAAATTGCATTATCTCTTATAGTTTCCGAGATATGGACTATCAATTATTTACACCTTAGGCTCTGCTTCTAACTTGGGCCCAAATTGTAAAATGGTCTTATCTATTGGCGATTTCGTTCCAACTCACATTCCAAGTAATATTCGGCATGCTAATTACATTGCCGGTTGCCAAATTGCATTACCTCTTATAGTTTCCGAGATATGGACTATCGATAATTTACACATTAGGCTCTGCTTCTAACTTGGGCCCAAATTGTAAAATGGTCTTATCTATTGGCGATTTCGTTCCAATTCACATTCCAAGTAATATTCGGCATGCTAATTACATTGCCGGTTGCCAAATTGCATTATCTCTTATAGTTACCGAGATATGGACTATCGATAATTTACACCTTAGGCTCTGCTTCTAACTTGGGCCCAAATTGTAAAATGGACTTATCTATTGGCGATTTCGTTCCAATTCACATTCCAAGTAATATTCGGCATGCTAATTACATTGCCGGTTGCCAAATTGCATTATCTCTTATAGTTTCCGAGATATGGACTATCGATAATTTACACCTTAGGCTCTGCTTCTAACTTGGGCCCAAATTGTAAAATGGTCTTATCTATTGGCGATTTCGTTCCAATTCACATTCCAAGTAATATTCGGCATGCTAATTACATTGCCGGTTGCCAAATTGCATTATCTCTTATAGTTTCCGATATATGGACTATCGATAATTTACACCTTAGGCTCTGCTTCTAACTTGGGCCCAAATTGTAAAATGGTCTTATCTATTGGCGATTTCGTTCCAATTCACACTCCTAGTAATATTCGGCATGCTAATTACATTGCCGGTTGCGAAATTGCATTATCTCTTATAGTTTCCGAGATATGGACTATCAATAATTTACACCTTAGGCTCTGCTTCTAACTTGGGCCCAAATTGTAAAATGGTCTTATCTATTGGCGATTTCGTTCCAATTCACATTCCAAGTAATATTCGGCATGCTAATTACATTGCCGGTTGCCAAATTGCATTATCTCTTATAGTTTCCGAGATATGGACTATCGATAATTTACACCTTAGGCTCTGCTTCTAACTTGGGCCCAAATTGTAAAATGGCCTTATCTATTGGCGATTTCGTCCCAATTCACATTCCAAGTAATATTCGGCATGCTAATTACATTGCCGGTTGCGAAATTGCATTATCTCTTATAGTTTCCGAGATATGGACTATCGATAATTTACACCTTAGGCTCTGCTTCTAACTTGGGCTCAAATTGTAAAATGGTCTTATCTATTGGCGATTTCGTTCCAATTCACATTCCAAGTAATATTCGGCATGCTAATTACATTGCCGGTTGCCAAATTGAATTATCTCTTATAGTTTCCGAGATATGGACTATCGATAATTTACACCTTAGGCTCTGCTTCTAACTTGGGCCCAAATTGTAAAATGGTCTTATCTATTGGCGATTTCGTTCCAATTCACATTCCAAGTAATATTGGTCATGCTAATTACATTGCCGGTTGCCAAATTGCATTATCTCTTATAGTTTCCGAGATATGGACTATCGATAAATTACACCATAGGCTCTGCTTCTAACTTGGGCCCAAATTGTAAAATGGTCTTACCTATTGGCGATTTCGTTCCAATTCACATTCCAAGTAATATTCGGCATGCTAATTACATTGCCGGTTGCCAAATTGCATTATCTCTTATAGTTTCCGAGATATGGACTATCGATAATTTACACCTTAGGCTCTGCTTCTAACTTGGGCCAAAATTGTAAAATGGTCTTATCTATTGGCGATTTCGTTCCAATTCACATTCCAATTAATATTCGGCATGCTAATTACATTGCCGGTTGCCAAATTGCATTATCTCTTATAGTTTCCGAGATATGGACTATCGATAATTTACACCTTAGGCTCTGCTTCTAACTTGGGCCCAAATTGTAAAATGGTCTTATCTATTGGCGATTTCGTTGCAATTCACATTCCAAGTAATATTCGGCATGCTAATTACATTGCCGGTTGCCAAATTGCATTATCTCTTATAGTTTCCGAGATATGGACTATCGATAATTTACACCTTAGGCTCTGCTTCTAACTTGGGCCCAAATTGTAAAATGGACTTATCTATTGGCGATTTCGTTCCAATTCACATTCCAAGTAATATTCGTCATGCTAATTACATTGTCGGTTGCCAAATTGAATTATCTCTTATAGTTTCCGAGATATGGACTATCGATAATTTACACCTTAGGCTCTGCTTCTAACTTGGGCCCAAATTGTAAAATGGTCTTACCTATTGGCGATTTCGTTCCAATTCACATTCCTAGTAATACTCGGCATGCTAATTACATTGCCGGTTGCCAAATTGCATTATCTCTTATAGTTTCCGAGATATGGATTATCGATAATTTACACCTTAGGCTCTGCTTCTAACTTGGGCCCAAATTGTAAAATGGTCTTATCTATTGGCGATTTCGTTTCAATTCACATTCCAAGTAATATTCGGCATGCTAATTACATTGCCGGATGCCAAATTGCATTATCTCTTATAGTTTCCGAGATATGGACTATCGATAATTTACACCTTAGGCTCTGCTTCTAACTTGGGCCCAAATTGTAAAATGGTCTTATCTATTGGCGATTTCGTCCCAATTCACATTCCAAGTGATATTCGGCATGCTAATTACATTGCCGGTTGCGAAATTGCATTATCTCTTATAGTTTCCGAGATATGGACTATCAATAATTTACACCTTAGGCTCTGCTTCTAACTTGGGCCCAAATTGTAAAATGGTCTTATCTATTGGCGATTTCGTTCCAATTCACATTCCAAGTAATATTCAGCATGCTAATTACATTGCCGGTTGCCAAATTGCATTATCTCTTATAGTTTCCGAGATATGGACTATCGATAATTTACACATTAGGATCTGCTTCTAACTTGGGCCCAAATTGTAAAATGGTCTTATCTATTGGCGATTCCGTTCCAATTCACATTCCAAGTAATATTCGGCATGCTAATTACATTGCCGGTTGCCAAATTGCATTATCTCTTATAGTTTCCGAGATATGGACTATCGATAATTTACACCTTAGGCTCTGCTTCTAACTTGGGCCCAAATTGTAAAATGGTCTTATCTATTGGCGATTTCGTTCCAATTCACATTCCAAGTAATATTCGGCATGCTAATTACATTGCCAGTTGCCAAATTGCATTATCTCTTATAGTTTCCGAGATATGGACTATCGATAATTTACACCTTAGGCTCTGCTTCTAACTTGGGCCCAAATTGTAAAATGGTCTTATCTATTGGCGATTTGGTTCCAATTCACATTCCAAGTAATATTCGGCATGCTAATTACATTGCCGGTTGCCAAATTGCATTATCTCTTATAGTTTCCGAGATATGGACTATCGATAATTTACACCTTAGGCTCTGCTTCTAACTTGGGCCCAAATTGTAAAATGGTCTTATCTATTGGCGATTTCGTTCCAATTCACATTCCAAGTAATATTCGGCATGCTAATTACATTGCCGGTTGCCAAATTGCATTATCTCTTATAGTTTCCGAGATATGGACTATCGATAATTTACACCTTAGGCTCTGCTTCTAACTTGGGCCCAAATTGTAAAATGGTCTTATCTATTGGCGATTTCGTTCCAATTCAAACTCCTAGTAATATTCGGCATGCTAATTACATTGCCGGTTGCGAAATTGCATTATCTCTTATAGTTTCCGAGATATTGACTATCAATAATTTACACCTTAGGCTCTGCTTCTAACTTGGGCCCAAATTGTAAAATGGTCTTATCTATTGGCGATTTCGTTCCAATTCACATTCCAAGTAATATTCGGCATGCTAATTACATTGCCGGTTGCCAAATTGCATTAACTCTTATAGTTTCCGAGATATGGACTATCGATAATTTACACCTTAGGCTCTGCTTCTAACTTGGGCCCAAATTGTAAAATGGTCTTATCTATTGGCGATTTCGTTCCAATTCACATTCCAAGTAATATTCGGCATGCTAATTACATTGCCGGTTGCCAAATTGCATTATCTCTTATAGTTTCCGAGATATGGACTATCGATAATTTACACCATAGGCTCTGCTTCTAACTTGGGCCCAAATTGTAAAATGGCCTTATCTATTGGCGATTTCGTTCCAATTCACATTCCAAGTAATATTCGGCATGCTAATTACATTGCCGGTTGCCAAATTGCATTATCTCTTATAGTTTCCGAGTTATGGACTATCGATAATTTACACCTTAGGCTCTGCTTCTAACTTGGGCCCAAATTGTAAAATGGTCTTATCTATTGGCGATTTCGTTCCAATTCACATTCCAAGTAATATTCGGCATGCTAATTACATTGCCGGTTGCCAAATTGCATTATCTCTTATAGTTTCCGAGATATGGACTATCGATAATTTACACCTTAGGCTCTGCTTCTAACTTGGGCCCAAATTGTAAAATGGTCTTATCTATTGGCGATTTCATTCCAATTCACATTCCAAGTAATATTCGGCATGCTAATTACATTGCCGGTTGCCAAATTGCATTATCTCTTATAGTTTCCGAGATATGGACTATCGATAATTTACACCTTAGGCTCTGCTTCTAACTTGGGCCCAAATTGTAAAATGGTCTTATCTATTGGCGATTTCGTTTCAATTCACATTCCAAGTAATATTCGGCATACTAATTACATTGCCGGTTGCCAAATTGCATTATCTCTTATAGTTTCCGAGATATGGACTATCGATAATTTACACCTTAGGCTCTGCTTCTAACTTGGGCCCAAAGTGTAAAATGGTCTTATCTATTGGCGATTTCGTTCCAATTTACATTCCAAGTAATATTCGGCATGCTAATTACATTGCCGGTTGCCAAATTGCATTATCTCTTATAGTTTCCGAGATATGGACTATCGATAATTTACACCTTAGGCTCTGCTTCTAACTTGGGCCCAAATTGTATAATGGTCTTATCTATTGGCGACTTCGTTCCAATTCACACTCCAAGTAATATTCGGCATGCTAATTACATTGCCGGTTGCGAAATTGCATTATCTCTTATAGTTTCCGAGATATGGACTATCGATAATTTACACCTTAGGCTCTGCTTCTAACTTGGGCCCAAATTGTAAAATGGTCTTATCTATTGGCGATTTCGTTCCAATTCACATTCCAAGTAATATTCGGCATGCTAATTACATTGCCGGTTGCCAAATTGCATTATCTCTTATAGTTTCCGAGATATGGACTATCGATAATTTACACCTTAGGCTCTGCTTCTAACTTGGGCCCAAATTGTAAAATGGTCTTACCTATTGGCGATTCCGTTCCAATTCACATTCCAAGTAATATTCGGCATGCTAATTACATTGCCGGTTGCCAAATTGCATTATCTCTTATAGTTTCCGAGATATGGACTATCGATAATTTACACCTTAGGCTCTGCTTCTAACTTGGGCCCAAATTGTAAAATGGTCTTATCTATTGGCGATTTCGTTCCAATTCACATTCCAAGTAATATTCGGCATGCTAATTACATTGCCGGTTGCCAAATTGCATTATCTCTTATAGTTTCCGAGATATGGACTATCGATAATTTACACCTTAGGCTCTGCTTCTAACTTGGGCCCAAATTGTAAAATGGTCTTATCTATAGGCGATTTCGTCCCAATTCACATTCCAAGTGATATTCGGCATGCTAATTACATTGCCGGTTGCGAAATTGCATTATCTCTTATAGTTTCCGAGATATGGACTATCGATAAATTGCACCTTAGGCTCTGCTTCTAACTTGCTCCCAAATTGTAAAATGGTCTTATCTATTGGCGATTTCGTTCCAATTCACATTCCAAGTAATATTCGGCATGCTAATTACATTGCCGGTTGCCAAATTGCATTATCTCTTATAGTTTCCGAGATATGGACTATCGATAATTTACACCTTAGGCTCTGCTTCTAACTTGGGCCCAAATTGTAAAATGGTCTTATCTATTGGCGATTTCGTTCCAATTCACATTCCAAGTAATATTCGGCATGCTAATTACATTGCCGGTTGCCAAATTGCATTAACTCTTATAGTTTCCGAGATATGGACTATCGATAATTTACACCTTAGGCTCTGCTTCTAACTTGGGCCCAAATTGTAAAATGGTCTTATCTATTGGCGATTTCGTTCCAATTCACATTCCAAGTAATATTCGGCATGCTAATTACATTGCCGGTTGCCAAATTGCATTATCTCTTATAGTTTCCGAGATATGGACTATCGATAATTTACACCATAGGCTCTGCTTCTAACTTGGGCCCAAATTGTAAAATGGCCTTATCTATTGGCGATTTCGTTCCAATTCACATTCCAAGTAATATTCGGCATGCTAATTACATTGCCGGTTGCCAAATTGCATTATCTCTTATAGTTTCCGAGTTATGGACTATCGATAATTTACACCTTAGGCTCTGCTTCTAACTTGGGCCCAAATTGTAAAATGGTCTTATCTATTGGCGATTTCGTTCCAATTCACATTCCAAGTAATATTCGGCATGCTAATTACATTGCCGGTTGCCAAATTGCATTATCTCTTATAGTTTCCGAGATATGGACTATCGATAATTTACACCTTAGGCTCTGCTTCTAACTTGGGCCCAAATTGTAAAATGGTCTTATCTATTGGCGATTTCGTTCCAATTCACATTCCAAGTAATATTCGGCATGCTAATTACATTGCCGGTTGCCAAATTGCATTATCTCTTATAGTTTCCGAGATATGGACTATCGATAATTTACACCTTAGGCTCTGCTTCTAACTTGGGCCCAAATTGTAAAATGGTCTTATCTATTGGCGATTTCGTTTCAATTCACATTCCAAGTAATATTCGGCATGCTAATTACATTGCCGGTTGCCAAATTGCATTATCTCTTATAGTTTCCGAGATATGGACTATCGATAATTTACACCTTAGGCTCTGCTTCTAACTTGGGCCCAAATTGTAAAATGGTCTTATCTATTGGCGATTTCGTCCCAATTCACATTCCAAGTGATATTCGGCATGCTAATTACATTGCCGGTTGCGAAATTGCATTATCTCTTATAGTTTCCGAGATATGGACTATCAATAATTTACACCTTAGGCTCTGCTTCTAACTTGGGCCCAAATTGTAAAATGGTCTTATCTATTGGCAATTTCGTTCCAATTCACATTCCAAGTAATATTCGGCATGCTAATTACATTGCCGGTTGCCAAATTGCATTATCTCTTATAGTTTCCGAGATATGGACTATCGATAATTTATACATTAGGCTCTGCTTCTAACTTGGGCCCAAATTGTAAAATGGTCTTATCTATTGGCGATTTCGTTCCAATTCACATTCCAAGTAATATTCGGCATGCTAATTACATTGCCAGTTGCCAAATTGCATTATCTCTTATAGTTTCCGAGATATGGACTATCGATAATTTACACCTTAGGCTCTGCTTCTAACTTGGGCCCAAATTGTAAAATGGTCTTATCTATTGGCGATTTGGTTCCAATTCACATTCCAAGTAATATTCGGCATGCTAATTACATTGCCGGTTGCCAAATTGCATTATCTCTTATAGTTTCCGAGATATGGACTATCGATAATTTACACCTTAGGCTCTGCTTCTAACTTGGGCCCAAATTGTAAAATGGTCTTATCTATTGGCGATTTCGTTCCAATTCACATTCCAAGTAATATTCGGCATGCTAATTACATTGCCGGTTGCCAAATTGCATTATCTCTTATAGTTTCCGAGATATGGACTATCGATAATTTACACCTTAGGCTCTGCTTCTAACTTGGGCCCAAATTGTAAAATGGTCTTATCTATTGGCGATTTCGTTCCAATTCAAACTCCTAGTAATATTCGGCATGCTAATTACATTGCCGGTTGCGAAATTGCATTATCTCTTATAGTTTCCGAGATATTGACTATCAATAATTTACACCTTAGGCTCTGCTTCTAACTTGGGCCCAAATTGTAAAATGGTCTTATCTATTGGCGATTTCGTTCCAATTCACATTCCAAGTAATATTCGGCATGCTAATTACATTGCCGGTTGCCAAATTGCATTAACTCTTATAGTTACCGAGATATGGACTATCGATAATTTACACCTTAGGCTCTGCTTCTAACTTGGGCCCAAATTGTAAAATGGTCTTATCTATTGGCGATTTCGTTCCAATTCACATTCCAAGTAATATTCGGCATGCTAATTACATTGCCGGTTGCCAAATTGCATTATCTCTTATAGTTTCCGAGATATGGACTATCGATAATTTACACCATAGGCTCTGCTTCTAACTTGGGCCCAAATTGTAAAATGGCCTTATCTATTGGCGATTTCGTTCCAATTCACATTCCAAGTAATATTCGGCATGCTAATTACATTGCCGGTTGCCAAATTGCATTATCTCTTATAGTTTCCGAGTTATGGACTATCGATAATTTACACCTTAGGCTCTGCTTCTAACTTGGGCCCAAATTGTAAAATGGTCTTATCTCTTGGCGATTTCGTTCCAATTCACATTCCAAGTAATATTCGGCATGCTAATTACATTGCCGGTTGCCAAATTGCATTATCTCTTATAGTTTCCGAGATGTGGACTATCGATAATTTACACCTTAGGCTCTGCTTCTAACTTGGGCCCAAATTGTAAAATGGTCTTATCTATTGGCGATTTCGTTCCAATTCACAATCCAAGTAATATTCGGCATGCTAATTACATTGCCGGTTGCCAAATTGCATTATCTCTTATAGTTTCCGAGATATGGACTATCGATAATTTACACCTTAGGCTCTGCTTCTAACTTGGGCCCAAATTGTAAAATGGTCTTATCTATTGGCGATTTCGTTTCAATTCACATTCCAAGTAATATTCGGCATGCTAATTACATTGCCGGTTGCCAAATTGCATTATCTCTTATAGTTTCCGAGATATGGACTATCGATAATTTACACCTTAGGCTCTGCTTCTAACTTGGGCCCAAATTGTAAAATGGTCTTATCTATTGGCGATTTCGTCCCAATTCACATTCCAAGTGATATTCGGCATGCTAATTACATTGCCGGTTGCGAAATTGCATTATCTCTTATAGTTTCCGAGATATGGACTATCAATAATTTACACCTTAGGCTCTGCTTCTAACTTGGGCCCAAATTGTAAAATGGTCTTATCTATTGGCGATTTCGTTCCAATTCACATTCCAAGTAATATTCGGCATGCTAATTACATTGCCGGTTGCCAAATTGCGTTATCTCTTATAGTTTCCGAGATATGGACTATCGATAATTTACACATTAGGCTCTGCTTCTAACTTGGGCCCAAATTGTAAAATGGTCTTATCTATTGGCGATTTCGTTCCAATTCACATTCCAAGTAATATTCGGCATGCTAATTACATTGCCAGTTGCCAAATTGCATTATCTCTTATAGTTTCCGAGATATGGACTATCGATAATTTACACCTTAGGCTCTGCTTCTAACTTGGGCCCAAATTGTAAAATGGTCTTATCTATTGGCGATTTGGTTCCAATTCACATTCCAAGTAATATTCGGCATGCTAATTACATTGCCGGTTGCCAAATTGCATTATCTCTTATAGTTTCCGAGATATGGACTATCGATAATTTACACCTTAGGCTCTGCTTCTAACTTGGGCCCAAATTGTAAAATGGTCTTATCTATTGGCGATTTCGTTCCAATTCACATTCCAAGTAATATTCGGCATGCTAATTACATTGCCGGTTGCCAAATTGCATTATCTCTTATAGTTTCCGAGATATGGACTATCGATAATTTACACCTTAGGCTCTGCTTCTAACTTGGGCCCAAATTGTAAAATGGTCTTATCTATTGGCGATTTCGTTCCAATTCAAACTCCTAGTAATATTCGGCATGCTAATTACATTGCCGGTTGCGAAATTGCATTATCTCTTATAGTTTCCGAGATATTGACTATCAATAATTTACACCTTAGGCTCTGCTTCTAACTTGGGCCCAAATTGTAAAATGGTCTTATCTATTGGCGATTTCGTTCCAATTCACATTCCAAGTAATATTCGGCATGCTAATTACATTGCCGGTTGCCAAATTGCATTATCTCTTATAGTTTCCGAGATATGGACTATCGATAATTTACACCTTAGGCTCTGCTTCTAACTTGGGCCCAAATTGTAAAATGGCCTTATCTATTGGCGATTTCGTCCCAATTCACATTCCAAGTAATATTCGGCATGCTAATTACATTGCCGGTTGCGAAATTGCATTATCTCTTATAGTTTCAGAGATATGGACTATCGATAATTTACACCTTAGGCTCTGCTTCTAACTTGGGCCCAAATTGTAAAATGGTCTTATCTATTGGCAATTTCGTTCCAATTCACATTCCAAGTAATATTCAGCATGCTAATTACATTGCCGTTTGCCAAATTGCATTATCTCTTATAGTTTCCGAGATATGGACTATCGATAATTTACACCTTAGGCTCTGCTTCTAACTTGGGCCCAAATTGTAAAATGGTCTTATCTATTGGCGATTTCGTTCCAATTCACATTCCAAGTAATATTCGGCATGCTAATTACATTGCCGGTTGCCAAATTGCATTAACTCTTATAGTTTCCGAGATATGGACTATCGATAATTTACACCTTAGGCTCTGCTTCTAACTTGGGCCCAAATTGTAAAATGGTCTTATCTATTGGCGATTTCGTTCCAATTCACATTCCAAGTAATATTCGGCATGCTAATTACATTGCCGGTTGCCAAATTGCATTAACTCTTATAGTTTCCGAGATATGGACTATCGATAATTTACACCTTAGGCTCTGCTTCTAACTTGGGCCCAAATTGTAAAATGGTCTTATCTATTGGCGATTTCGTTCCAATTCACATTCCAAGTAATATTCGGCATGCTAATTACATTGCCGTTTGCCAAATTGCATTATCTCTTATAGTTTCCGAGATATGGACTATCGATAATTTACACCTTAGGCTCTGCTTCTAACTTGGGCCCAAATTGTAAAATGGTCTTATCTATTGGCGATTTCGTTCCAATTCACATTCCAAGTAATATTCGGCATGCTAATTACATTGCCGGTTGCCAAATTGCATTAACTCTTATAGTTTCCGAGATATGGACTATCGATAATTTACACCTTAGGCTCTGCTTCTAACTTGGGCCCAAATTGTAAAATGGTCTTATCTATTGGCGATTTCGTTTCAATTCACATTCCAAGTAATATTCGGCGTGCTAATTACATTGCCGGATGCCAAATTGCATTATCTCTTATATTTTCCGAGATATGGACTATCGATAATTTACACCTTAGGCTCTGCTTCTAACTTGGGCCCAAATTGTAAAATAGTCTTATCTATTGGCGATTTCGTCCCAATTCACATTCCAAGTGATATTCGGCATGCTAATTACATTGCCGGTTGCGAAATTGCATTATCTCTTATAGTTTCCGAGATATGGACTATCAATTATTTACACCTTAGGCTCTGCTTCTAACTTGGGCCCAAATTGTAAAATGGTCTTATCTATTGGCGATTTCGTTCCAACTCACATTCCAAGTAATATTCGGCATGCTAATTACATTGCCGGTTGCCAAATTGCATTACCTCTTATAGTTTCCGAGATATGGACTATCGATAATTTACACATTAGGCTCTGCTTCTAACTTGGGCCCAAATTGTAAAATGGTCTTATCTATTGGCGATTTCGTTCCAATTCACATTCCAAGTAATATTCGGCATGCTAATTACATTGCCGGTTGCCAAATTGCATTATCTCTTATAGTTACCGAGATATGGACTATCGATAATTTACACCTTAGGCTCTGCTTCTAACTTGGGCCCAAATTGTAAAATGGTCTTATCTATTGGCGATTTCGTTCCAATTCACATTCCAAGTAATATTCGGCATGCTAATTACATTGCCGGTTGCCAAATTGCATTATCTCTTATAGTTTCCGAGATATGGACTATCGATAATTTACACCTTAGGCTCTGCTTCTAACTTGGGCCCAAATTGTAAAATGGTCTTATCTATTGGCGATTTCGTTCCAATTCACATTCCAAGTAATATTCGGCATGCTAATTACATTGCCGGTTGCCAAATTGCATTATCTCTTATAGTTTCCGATATATGGACTATCGATAATTTACACCTTAGGCTCTGCTTCTAACTTGGGCCCAAATTGTAAAATGGTCTTATCTATTGGCGATTTCGTTCCAATTCACACTCCTAGTAATATTCGGCATGCTAATTACATTGCCGGTTGCGAAATTGCATTATCTCTTATAGTTTCCGAGATATGGACTATCAATAATTTACACCTTAGGCTCTGCTTCTAACTTGGGCCCAAATTGTAAAATGGTCTTATCTATTGGCGATTTCGTTCCAATTCACATTCCAAGTAATATTCGGCATGCTAATTACATTGCCGGTTGCCAAATTGCATTATCTCTTATAGTTTCCGAGATATGGACTATCGATAATTTACACCTTAGGCTCTGCTTCTAACTTGGGCCCAAATTGTAAAATGGCCTTATCTATTGGCGATTTCGTCCCAATTCACATTCCAAGTAATATTCGGCATGCTAATTACATTGCCGGTTGCGAAATTGCATTATCTCTTATAGTTTCCGAGATATGGACTATCGATAATTTACACCTTAGGCTCTGCTTCTAACTTGGGCTCAAATTGTAAAATGGTCTTATCTATTGGCGATTTCGTTCCAATTCACATTCCAAGTAATATTCGGCATGCTAATTACATTGCCGGTTGCCAAATTGAATTATCTCTTATAGTTTCCGAGATATGGACTATCGATAATTTACACCTTAGGCTCTGCTTCTAACTTGGGCCCAAATTGTAAAATGGTCTTATCTATTGGCGATTTCGTTCCAATTCACATTCCAAGTAATATTGGTCATGCTAATTACATTGCCGGTTGCCAAATTGCATTATCTCTTATAGTTTCCGAGATATGGACTATCGATAAATTACACCATAGGCTCTGCTTCTAACTTGGGCCCAAATTGTAAAATGGTCTTACCTATTGGCGATTTCGTTCCAATTCACATTCCAAGTAATATTCGGCATGCTAATTACATTGCCGGTTGCCAAATTGCATTATCTCTTATAGTTTCCGAGATATGGACTATCGATAATTTACACCTTAGGCTCTGCTTCTAACTTGGGCCCAAATTGTAAAATGGTCTTATCTATTGGCGATTTCGTTCCAATTCACATTCCAATTAATATTCGGCATGCTAATTACATTGCCGGTTGCCAAATTGCATTATCTCTTATAGTTTCCGAGATATGGACTATCGATAATTTACACCTTAGGCTCTGCTTCTAACTTGGGCCCAAATTGTAAAATGGTCTTATCTATTGGCGATTTCGTTGCAATTCACATTCCAAGTAATATTCGGCATGCTAATTACATTGCCGGTTGCCAAATTGCATTATCTCTTATAGTTTCCGAGATATGGACTATCGATAATTTACACCTTAGGCTCTGCTTCTAACTTGGGCCCAAATTGTAAAATGGACTTATCTATTGGCGATTTCGTTCCAATTCACATTCCAAGTAATATTCGTCATGCTAATTACATTGTCGGTTGCCAAATTGAATTATCTCTTATAGTTTCCGAGATATGGACTATCGATAATTTACACCTTAGGCTCTGCTTCTAACTTGGGCCCAAATTGTAAAATGGTCTTACCTATTGGCGATTTCGTTCCAATTCACATTCCTAGTAATACTCGGCATGCTAATTACATTGCCGGTTGCCAAATTGCATTATCTCTTATAGTTTCCGAGATATGGATTATCGATAATTTACACCTTAGGCTCTGCTTCTAACTTGGGCCCAAATTGTAAAATGGTCTTATCTATTGGCGATTTCGTTTCAATTCACATTCCAAGTAATATTCGGCATGCTAATTACATTGCCGGATGCCAAATTGCATTATCTCTTATAGTTTCCGAGATATGGACTATCGATAATTTACACCTTAGGCTCTGCTTCTAACTTGGGCCCAAATTGTAGAATGGTCTTATCTATTGGCGATTTCGTCCCAATTCACATTCCAAGTAATATTCGGCATGCTAATTACATTGCCGGTTGCCAAATTGCATTATCTCTTATAGTTACCGAGATATGGACTATCGATAATTTACACCTTAGGCTCTGCTTCTAACTTGGGCCCAAATTGTAAAATGGTCTTATCTATTGGCGATTTCGTTCCAATTCACATTCCAAGTAATATTCGGCATGCTAATTACATTGCCGGTTGCCAAATTGCATTATCTCTTATAGTTTCCGAGATATGGACTATCGATAATTTACACCTTAGGCTCTGCTTCTAACTTGGGCCCAAATTGTAAAATGGTCTTATCTATTGGCGATTTCGTTCCAATTCACATTCCAAGTAATATTCGGCATGCTAATTACATTGCCGGTTGCCAAATTGCATTATCTCTTATAGTTTCCGATATATGGACTATCGATAATTTACACCTTAGGCTCTGCTTCTAACTTGGGCCCAAATTGTAAAATGGTCTTATCTATTGGCGATTTCGTTCCAATTCACACTCCTAGTAATATTCGGCATGCTAATTACATTGCCGGTTGCGAAATTGCATTATCTCTTATAGTTTCCGAGATATGGACTATCAATAATTTACACCTTAGGCTCTGCTTCTAACTTGGGCCCAAATTGTAAAATGGTCTTATCTATTGGCGATTTCGTTCCAATTCACATTCCAAGTAATATTCGGCATGCTAATTACATTGCCGGTTGCCAAATTGCATTATCTCTTATAGTTTCCGAGATATGGACTATCGATAATTTACACCTTAGGCTCTGCTTCTAACTTGGGCCCAAATTGTAAAATGGCCTTATCTATTGGCGATTTCGTCCCAATTCACATTCCAAGTAATATTCGGCATGCTAATTACATTGCCGGTTGCGAAATTGCATTATCTCTTATAGTTTCCGAGATATGGACTATCGATAATTTACACCTTAGGCTCTGCTTCTAACTTGGGCTCAAATTGTAAAATGGTCTTATCTATTGGCGATTTCGTTCCAATTCACATTCCAAGTAATATTCGGCATGCTAATTACATTGCCGGTTGCCAAATTGAATTATCTCTTATAGTTTCCGAGATATGGACTATCGATAATTTACACCTTAGGCTCTGCTTCTAACTTGGGCCCAAATTGTAAAATGGTCTTATCTATTGGCGATTTCGTTCCAATTCACATTCCAAGTAATATTGGTCATGCTAATTACATTGCCGGTTGCCAAATTGCATTATCTCTTATAGTTTCCGAGATATGGACTATCGATAAATTACACCATAGGCTCTGCTTCTAACTTGGGCCCAAATTGTAAAATGGTCTTACCTATTGGCGATTTCGTTCCAATTCACATTCCAAGTAATATTCGGCATGCTAATTACATTGCCGGTTGCCAAATTGCATTATCTCTTATAGTTTCCGAGATATGGACTATCGATAATTTACACCTTAGGCTCTGCTTCTAACTTGGGCCCAAATTGTAAAATGGTCTTATCTATTGGCGATTTCGTTCCAATTCACATTCCAATTAATATTCGGCATGCTAATTACATTGCCGGTTGCCAAATTGCATTATCTCTTATAGTTTCCGAGATATGGACTATCGATAATTTACACCTTAGGCTCTGCTTCTAACTTGGGCCCAAATTGTAAAATGGTCTTATCTATTGGCGATTTCGTTGCAATTCACATTCCAAGTAATATTCGGCATGCTAATTACATTGCCGGTTGCCAAATTGCATTATCTCTTATAGTTTCCGAGATATGGACTATCGATAATTTACACCTTAGGCTCTGCTTCTAACTTGGGCCCAAATTGTAAAATGGACTTATCTATTGGCGATTTCGTTCCAATTCACATTCCAAGTAATATTCGTCATGCTAATTACATTGTCGGTTGCCAAATTGAATTATCTCTTATAGTTTCCGAGATATGGACTATCGATAATTTACACCTTAGGCTCTGCTTCTAACTTGGGCCCAAATTGTAAAATGGTCTTACCTATTGGCGATTTCGTTCCAATTCACATTCCTAGTAATACTCGGCATGCTAATTACATTGCCGGTTGCCAAATTGCATTATCTCTTATAGTTTCCGAGATATGGATTATCGATAATTTACACCTTAGGCTCTGCTTCTAACTTGGGCCCAAATTGTAAAATGGTCTTATCTATTGGCGATTTCGTTTCAATTCACATTCCAAGTAATATTCGGCATGCTAATTACATTGCCGGATGCCAAATTGCATTATCTCTTATAGTTTCCGAGATATGGACTATCGATAATTTACACCTTAGGCTCTGCTTCTAACTTGGGCCCAAATTGTAGAATGGTCTTATCTATTGGCGATTTCGTCCCAATTCACATTCCAAGTGATATTCGGCATGCTAATTACATTGCCGGTTGCGAAATTGCATTATCTCTTATAGTTTCCGAGATATGGACTATCAATAATTTACACCTTAGGCTCTGCTTCTAACTTGGGCCCAAATTGTAAAATGGTCTTATCTATTGGCGATTTCGTTCCAATTCACATTCCAAGTAATATTCAGCATGCTAATTACATTGCCGTTTGCCAAATTGCATTATCTCTTATAGTTTCCGAGATATGGACTATCGATAATTTACACATTAGGATCTGCTTCTAACTTGGGCCCAAATTGTAAAATGGTCTTATCTATTGGCGATTCCGTTCCAATTCACATTCCAAGTAATATTCGGCATGCTAATTACATTGCCGGTTGCCAAATTGCATTATCTCTTATAGTTTCCGAGATATGGACTATCGATAATTTACACCTTAGGCTCTGCTTCTAACTTGGGCCCAAATTGTAAAATGGTCTTATCTATTGGCGATTTCGTTCCAATTCACATTCCAAGTAATATTCGGCATGCTAATTACATTGCCGGTTGCCAAATTGCATTATCTCTTATAGTTTCCGAGATATGGACTATCGATAATTTCCACCTTAGGCTCTGCTTCTAACTTGGGCCCAAATTGTAAAATGATCTTATCTATTGGCGATTTCGTTCCAATTCACATTCCAAGTAATATTCGGCATGCTAATTACATTGCCGGTTGCCAAATTGCATTATCTCTTATAGTTTCCGAGATATGGACTATCGATAATTTACACCTTAGGCTCTGCTTCTAACTTGGGCCCAAAGTGTAAAATGGTCTTATCTATTGGCGATTTCGTTCCAATTTACATTCCAAGTAATATTCGGCATGCTAATTACATTGCCGGTTGCCAAATTGCATTATCTCTTATAGTTTCCGAGATATGGACTATCGATAATTTACACCTTAGGCTCTGCTTCTAACTTGGGCCCAAATTGTAAAATGGTCTTATCTATTGGCGATTTCGTTCCAATTCACACTCCAAGTAATATTCGGCATGCTAATTACATTGCCGGTTGCGAAATTGCATTATCTCTTATAGTTTCCGAGATATGGATTATCGATAATTTACACCTTAGGCTCTGCTTCTAACTTGGGCCCAAATTGTAAAATGGTCTTATCTATTGGCGATTTCGTTCCAATTCACATTCCAAGTAATATTCGGCATGCTAATTACATTGCCGGTTGCCAAATTGCATTATCTCTTATAGTTTCCGAGATATGGACTATCGATAATTTACACCTTAGGCTCTGCTTCTAACTTGGGCCCAAATTGTAAAATGGTCTTACCTATTGGCGATTCCGTTCCAATTCACATTCCAAGTAATATTCGGCATGCTAATTACATTGCCGGTTGCCAAATTGCATTATCTCTTATAGTTTCCGAGATATGGACTATCGATAATTTACACCTTAGGCTCTGCTTCTAACTTGGGCCCAAATTGTAAAATGGTCTTATCTATTGGCGATTTCGTTCCAATTCACATTCCAAGTAATATTCGGCATGCTAATTACATTGCCGGTTGCCAAATTGCATTATCTCTTATAGTTTCCGAGATATGGACTATCGATAATTTACACCTTAGGCTCTGCTTCTAACTTGGGCCCAAATTGTAAAATGGTCTTATCTATTGGCGATTTCGTCCCAATTCACATTCCAAGTGATATTCGGCATGCTAATTACATTGCCTGTTGCGAAATTGCATTATCTCTTATAGTTTCCGAGATATGGACTATCGATAATTTGCACCTTAGGCTCTGCTTCTAACTTGCTCCCAAATTGTAAAATGGTCTTATCTATTGGCGATTTCGTTCCAATTCACATTCCAAGTAATATTCGGCATGCTAATTACATTGCCGGTTGCCAAATTGCATTATCTCTTATAGTTTCCGAGATATGGACTATCGATAATTTACACCTTAGGCTCTGCTTCTAACTTGGGCCCAAATTGTAAAATGGTCTTATCTATTGGCGATTTCGTTCCAATTCACATTCCAAGTAATATTCGGCATGCTAATTACATTGCCGGTTGCCAAATTGCATTAACTCTTATAGTTTCCGAGATATGGACTATCGATAATTTACACCTTAGGCTCTGCTTCTAACTTGGGCCCAAATTGTAAAATGATCTTATCTATTGGCGATTTCGTTCCAATTCACATTCCAAGTAATATTCGGCATGCTAATTACATTGCCGGTTGCCAAATTGCATTATCTCTTATAGTTTCCGAGATATGGACTATCGATAATTTACACCATAGGCTCTGCTTCTAACTTGGGCCCAAATTGTAAAATGGCCTTATCTATTGGCGATTTCGTTCCAATTCACATTCCAAGTAATATTCGGCATGCTAATTACATTGCCGGTTGCGAAATTGCATTATCTCTTATAGTTTCCGAGATATTGACTATCAATAATTTACACCTTAGGCTCTGCTTCTAACTTGGGCCCAAATTGTAAAATGGTCTTATCTATTGGCGATTTCGTTCCAATTCACATTCCAAGTAATATTCGGCATGCTAATTACATTGCCGGTTGCCAAATTGCATTAACTCTTATAGTTTCCGAGATATGGGCTATCGATAATTTACACCTTAGGCTCTGCTTCTAACTTGGGCCCAAATTGTAAAATGGTCTTATCTATTGGCGATTTCGTTCCAATTCACATTCCAAGTAATATTCGGCATGCTAATTACATTGCCGGTTGCCAAATTGCATTATCTCTTATAGTTTCCGAGATATGGACTATCGATAATTTACACCATAGGCTCTGCTTCTAACTTGGGCCCAAATTGTAAAATGGCCTTATCTATTGGCGATTTCGTTCCAATTCACATTCCAAGTAATATTCGGCATGCTAATTACATTGCCGGTTGCCAAATTGCATTATCTCTTATAGTTTCCGAGTTATGGACTATCGATAATTTACACCTTAGGCTCTGCTTCTAACTTGGGCCCAAATTGTAAAATGGTCTTATCTATTGGCGATTTCGTTCCAATTCACATTCCAAGTAATATTCGGCATGCTAATTACATTGCCGGTTGCCAAATTGCATTATCTCTTATAGTTTCCGAGATATGGACTATCGATAATTTACACCTTAGGCTCTGCTTCTAACTTGGGCCCAAATTGTAAAATGGTCTTATCTATTGGCGATTTCGTTCCAATTCACATTCCAAGTAATATTCGGCATGCTAATTACATTGCCGGTTGCCAAATTGCATTATCTCTTATAGTTTCCGAGATATGGACTATCGATAATTTACACCTTAGGCTCTGCTTCTAACTTGGGCCCAAATTGTAAAATGGTCTTATCTATTGGCGATTTCGTTTCAATTCACATTCCAAGTAATATTCGGCATGCTAATTACATTGCCGGTTGCCAAATTGCATTATCTCTTATAGTTTCCGAGATATGGACTATCGATAATTTACACCTTAGGCTCTGCTTCTAACTTGGGCCCAAATTGTAAAATGGTCTTATCTATTGGCGATTTCGTCCCAATTCACATTCCAAGTGATATTCGGCATGCTAATTACATTGCCGGTTGCGAAATTGCATTATCTCTTATAGTTTCCGAGATATGGACTATCAATAATTTACACCTTAGGCTCTGCTTCTAACTTGGGCCCAAATTGTAAAATGGTCTTATCTATTGGCGATTTCGTTCCAATTCACATTCCAAGTAATATTCGGCATGCTAATTACATTGCCGGTTGCCAAATTGCATTATCTCTTATAGTTTCCGAGATATGGACTATCGATAATTTACACATTAGGCTCTGCTTCTAACTTGGGCCCAAATTGTAAAATGGTCTTATCTATTGGCGATTTCGTTCCAATTCACATTCCAAGTAATATTCGGCATGCTAATTACATTGCCAGTTGCCAAATTGCATTATCTCTTATAGTTTCCGAGATATGGACTATCGATAATTTACACCTTAGGCTCTGCTTCTAACTTGGGCCCAAATTGTAAAATGGTCTTATCTATTGGCGATTTGGTTCCAATTCACATTCCAAGTAATATTCGGCATGCTAATTACATTGCCGGTTGCCAAATTGCATTATCTCTTATAGTTTCCGAGATATGGACTATCGATAATTTACACCTTAGGCTCTGCTTCTAACTTGGGCCCAAATTGTAAAATGGTCTTATCTATTGGCGATTTCGTTCCAATTCACATTCCAAGTAATATTCGGCATGCTAATTACATTGCCGGTTGCCAAATTGCATTATCTCTTATAGTTTCCGAGATATGGACTATCGATAATTTACACCTTAGGCTCTGCTTCTAACTTGGGCCCAAATTGTAAAATGGTCTTATCTATTGGCGATTTCGTTCCAATTCAAACTCCTAGTAATATTCGGCATGCTAATTACATTGCCGGTTGCGAAATTGCATTATCTCTTATAGTTTCCGAGATATTGACTATCAATAATTTACAACTTAGGCTCTGCTTCTAACTTGGGCCCAAATTGTAAAATGGTCTTATCTATTGGCGATTTCGTTCCAATTCACATTCCAAGTAATATTCGGCATGCTAATTACATTGCCGGTTGCCAAATTGCATTATCTCTTATAGTTTCCGAGATATGGACTATCGATAATTTACACCTTAGGCTCTGCTTCTAACTTGGGCCCAAATTGTAAAATGGCCTTATCTATTGGCGATTTCGTCCCAATTCACATTCCAAGTAATATTCGGCATGCTAATTACATTGCCGGTTGCGAAATTGCATTATCTCTTATAGTTTCAGAGATATGGACTATCGATAATTTACACCTTAGGCTCTGCTTCTAACTTGGGCCCAAATTGTAAAATGGTCTTATCTATTGGCAATTTCGTTCCAATTCACATTCCAAGTAATATTCGGCATGCTAATTACATTGCCGTTTGCCAAATTGCATTATCTCTTATAGTTTCCGAGATATGGACTATCGATAATTTACACCTTAGGCTCTGCTTCTAACTTGGGCCCAAATTGTAAAATGGTCTTATCTATTGGCGATTTCGTTCCAATTCACATTCCAAGTAATATTCGGCATGCTAATTACATTGCCGGTTGCCAAATTGCATTAACTCTTATAGTTTCCGAGATATGGACTATCGATAATTTACACCTTAGGCTCTGCTTCTAACTTGGGCCCAAATTGTAAAATGGTCTTATCTATTGGCGATTTCGTTCCAATTCACATTCCAAGTAATATTCGGCATGCTAATTACATTGCCGGTTGCCAAATTGCATTATCTCTTATAGTTTCCGAGATATGGACTATCGATAATTTACACCATAGGCTCTGTTTCTAACTTGGGCCCAAATTGTAAAATGGCCTTATCTATTGGCGATTTCGTTCCAATTCACATTCCAAGTAATATTCGGCATGCTAATTACATTGCCGGTTGCGAAATTGCATTATCTCTTATAGTTTCCGAGATATGGACTATCGATAATTTACACCTTAGGCTCTGCTTCTAACTTGGGCCCAAATTGTAAAATGGTCTTATCTATTGGCGATTTCGTTCCAATTCACATTCCAAGTGATATTCGGCATGCTAATTACATTGCCGGTTGCCAAATTGCATTATCTCTTATAGTTTCCGAGATATGGACTATCGATAATTTACACCTTAGGCTCTGCTTCTAACTTGGGCCCAAATTGTAAAATGGTCTTATCTATTGGCGATTTAGTTGCAATTCACATTCCAAGTAATATTCGGCATGCTAATTACATTGCCGGTTGCCAAATTGCATTATCTCTTATAGTTTCCGAGATATGGACTATCGATAATTTACACCTTAGGCTCTGCTTCTAACTTGGGCCCAAATTGTAAAATGGTCTTATCTATTGGCGATTTCGTTCCAATTCACATTCCAAGTAATATTCGGCATGCTAATTACATTGCCGGTTGCGAAATTGCATTATCTCTTATAGTTTCCGAGATATGGACTATCGATAATTTACACCTTAGGCTCTGCTTCTAACTTGGGCCCAAATTGTAAAATGGTCTTATCTATTGGCGATTTCGTTCCAATTCACATTCCAAGTGATATTCGGCATGCTAATTACATTGCCGGTTGCCAAATTGCATTATCTCTTATAGTTTCCGAGATATGGACTATCGATAATTTACACCTTAGGCTCTGCTTCTAACTTGGGCCCAAATTGTAAAATGGTCTTATCTATTGGCGATTTAGTTGCAATTCACATTCCAAGTAATATTCGGCATGCTAATTACATTGCCGGTTGCCAAATTGCATTATCTCTTATAGTTTCCGAGATATGGACTATCGATAATTTACACCTTAGGCTCTGCTTATAACTTGGGCCCAAATTGTAAAATGGTCTTATCTATTGGCGATTTCGTTCCAATTCACATTCCAAGTAATATTCGGCATGCTAATTACATTGCCGGTTGCCAAATTGCATTATCTCTTATAGTTTCCGAGATATGGACTATCGATAATTTACACCTTAGGCTCTGGTTCTAACTTGGGCCCAAATTGTAAAATGGTCTTATCTATTGGCGATTTCGTTCCAATTCACATTCCAAGTAATATTCGGCATGCTAATTACATTGCCGGTTGCCAAATTGCATTATCTCTTATAGTTTCCGAGATATGGACTATCGATAATTTACACCTTAGGCTCTGCTTCTAACTTGGGCCCAAATTGTAAAATGGTCTTATCTATTGGCGATTTCGTTCCAATTCACATTCCAAGTAATATTCGGCATGCTAATTACATTGCCGGTTGCCAAATTGCATTATCTCTTATAGTTTCCGAGATATGGACTATCGATAATTTACACCTTAGGCTCTGCTTCTAACTTGGGCCCAAATTGTAAAATGGTCTTATCTATTGGCGATTTCGTTCCAATTCACATTCCAAGTAATATTCGGCATGCTAATTACATTGCCGGTTGCCAAATTGCATTATCTCTTATAGTTTCCTAGATATGGACTATTGATAATTTACACCTTAGGCTCTGCTTCTAACTTGGGCCCAAATTGTAAAATGGTCTTATCTATTGGCGATTTCGTCCCAATTCACATTCCAAGTGATATTCGGCATGCTAATTACATTGCCGGTTGCGAAATTGCAATATCTCTTATAGTTTCCGAGATATGGACTATCAATAATTTACACCTTAGGCTCTGCTTCTAACTTGGGCCCAAATTGTAAAATGGTCTTATCTATAGGCGATTTCGTTCCAATTCACATTCCAAGTAATATTCGGCATGCTAATTACATTGCCGGTTGCCAAATTGCATTATCTCTTATAGTTTCCGAGATATGGACTATCAATAATTTACACCTTAGGCTCTGCTTCTAACTTGGGCCCAAATTGTAAAATGGTCTTATCTATTGGCGATTTCGTTCCAATTCACATTCCAAGTAATATTCGGCATGCTAATTACATTGCCGGTTGCCAAATTGCATTATCTCTTATAGTTTCCGAGATATGGACTATCGATAATTTACACCTTAGGCTCTGCTTCTAACTTGGGCCCAAATTGTAAAATGGTCTTATCTATTGGCGATTTCGTTCCAATTCACATTCCAAGTAATATTCGGCATGCTAATTACATTGCCGGTTGCCAAATTGCATTATCTCTTATAGTTTCCGAGATATGGACTATCGATAATTTACACCATAGGCTCTGCTTCTAACTTGGGCCCAAATTGTAAAATGGTCTTATCTATTGGCGATTTCGTTCCAATTCACATTCCAAGTAATATTCGGCATGCTAATTACATTGCCGGTTGCCAAATTGCATTATCTCGTATAGTTTCCGAGATATGGACTATCGATAATTTACATCTTAGGCTCTGCTTCTAACTTGCTCCCAAATTGTAAAATGGTCTTATCTATTGGCGATTTCGTTCCAATTCACATTCCAAGTAATATTCGGCATGCTAATTACATTGCCGGTTGCCAAATTGCATTATCTCTTATAGTTTCCGAGATATGGACTATCGATAATTTACACCATAGGCTCTGCTTCTAACTTGGGCCCAAATTGTAAAATGGCCTTATCTATTGGCGATTTCGTTCCAATTCACACTCCAAGTAATATTCGGCATGCTAATTACATTGCCGGTTGCCAAATTGCATTATCTCTTATAGTTTCCGAGTTATGGACTATCGATAATTTACACCTTAGGCTCTACTTCTAACTTGGGCCCAAATTGTAAAATGGTCTTATCTATTGGCGATTTCGTTCCTATTCACATTCCAAATAATATTCGGCATGCTAATTACATTGCCGGTTGCCAAATTGCATTATCTCTTATAGTTTCCGAGATATGGACTATCGATAATTTACACCTTAGGCTCTGCTTCTAACTTGGGCCCAAATTGTAAAATGGTCTTATCTATTGGCGATTTCGTTCCAATTCACATTCCAAGTAATATTCGGCATGCTAATTACATTGCCGGTTGCGAAATTGCATTATCTCTTATAGTTTCCGAGATATGGACTATCGATAATTTACACCTTAGGCTCTGCTTCTAACTTGGGCCCAAATGGTAAAATGGTCTTATCTATTGGCGATTTCGTTCCAATTCACATTCCAAGTGATATTCGGCATGCTAATTACATTGCCGGTTGCCAAATTGCATTATCTCTTATAGTTTCCGAGATATGGACTATCGATAATTTACACCTTAGGCTCTGCTTCTAACTTGGGCCCAAATTGTAAAATGGTCTTATCTATTGGCGATTTAGTTGCAATTCACATTCCAAGTAATATTCGGCATGCTAATTACATTGCCGGTTGCCAAATTGCATTATCTCTTATAGTTTCCGAGATATGGACTATCGATAATTTACACCTTAGGCTCTGCTTCTAACTTGGGCCCAAATTGTAAAATGGTCTTATCTATTGGCGATTTCGTTCCAATTCACATTCCAAGTAATATTCGGCATGCTAATTACATTGCCGGTTGCCAAATTGCATTATCTCTTATAGTTTCCGAGATATGGACTATCGATAATTTACACCTTAGGCTCTGCTTCTAACTTGGGCCCAAATTGTAAAATGGTCTTATCTATTGGCGATTTCGTTCCAATTCACATTCCAAGTAATATTCGGCATGCTAATTACATTGCCGGTTGCCAAATTGCATTATCTCTTATAGTTTCCGAGATATGGACTATCGATAATTTACACCTTAGGCTCTGCTTCTAGCTTGGGCCCAAATTGTAAAATGGCCTTATCTATTGGCGATTTCGTTCCAATTCACACTCCAAGTAATATTCGGCATGCTAATTACATTGCCGGTTGCGAAATTGCATTATCTCTTATAGTTTCCGAGATATGGACTATCGATAATTTACACCTTAGGCTCAGCTTCTAACTTGGGCCCAAATTGTAAAATGGTCTTATCTATTGGCGATTTCGTTCCAATTCACATTCCAAGTAATATTCGGCATGCTAATTACATTGCCGGTTGCCAAATTGCATTATCTCTTATAGTTTCCGAGATATGGACTATCGATAATTTATACCTTAGGCTCTGCTTCTAACTTGGGCCCAAATTGTAAAATGGTCTTATCTATTGGCGATTTCGTTCCAATTCACATTCCAAGTGATATTCGGCATGCTAATTACATTGCCGGTTGCCAAATTTCATTATCTCTTATAGTTTCCGAGATATGGACTATCGATAATTTACACCTTAGGCTCTGCTTCTAACTTGGGCCCAAATTGTAAAATGGTCTTATCTATTGGCGATTTCGTTCCAATTCACATTCCAAGTGATATTCGGCATGCTAATTACATTGCCGGTTGCCAAATTGCATTATCTCTTATAGTTTCCGAGATATGGACTATCGATAATTTACACCTTAGGCTCAGCTTCTAACTTGGGCCCAAATTGTAAAATGGTCTTATCTATTGGCGATTTCGTTCCAATTCACATTCCAAGTAATATTCGGCATGCTAATTACATTGCCGGTTGCGAAATTGCATTATCTCTTATAGTTTCCGAGATATGGACTATCGATAATTTACACCTTAGGCTCTGCTTCTAACTTGGGCCCAAATTGTAAAATGGTCTTATCTATTGGCGATTTCGTTCCAATTCACATTCCAAGTGATATTCGGCATGCTAATTACATTGCCGGTTGCCAAATTGCATTATCTCTTATAGTTTCCGAGATATGGACTATCGATAATTTACACCTTAGGCTCTGCTTCTAACTTGGGCCCAAATTGTAAAATGGTCTTATCTATTGGCGATTTAGTTGCAATTCACATTCCAAGTAATATTCGGCATGCTAATTACATTGCCGGTTGCCAAATTGCATTATCTCTTATAGTTTCCGAGACATGGACTATCGATAATTTACACCTTAGGCTCTGCTTATAACTTGGGCCCAAATTGTAAAATGGTCTTATCTATTGGCGATTTCGTTCCAATTCACATTCCAAGTAATATTCGGCATGCTAATTACATTGCCGGTTGCCAAATTGCATTATCTCTTATAGTTTCCGAGATATGGACTATCGATAATTTACACCTTAGGCTCTGCTTCTAACTTGGGCCCAAATTGTAAAATGGTCTTATCTATTGGCGATTTCGTTCCAATTCACATTCCAAGTAATATTCGGCATGCTAATTACATTGCCGGTTGCCAAATTGCATTATCTCTTATAGTTTCCTAGATATGGACTATTGATAATTTACACCTTAGGCTCTGCTTCTAACTTGGGCCCAAATTGTAAAATGGTCTTATCTATTGGCGATTTCGTCCCAATTCACATTCCAAGTGATATTCGGCATGCTAATTACATTGCCGGTTGCGAAATTGCATTATCTCTTATAGTTTCCGAGATATGGACTATCAATAATTTACACCTTAGGCTCTGCTTCTAACTTGGGCCCAAATTGTAAAATGGTCTTATCTATAGGCGATTTCGTTCCAATTCACATTCCAAGTAATATTCGGCATGCTAATTACATTGCCGGTTGCCAAATTGCATTATCTCTTATAGTTTCCGAGATATGGACTATCGATAATTTACACCTTAGGCTCTGCTTCTAACTTGGGCCCAAATTGTAAAATGGTCTTATCTATTGGCGATTTCGTTCCAATTCACATTCCAAGTAATATTCGGCATGCTAATTACATTGCCGGTTGCCAAATTGCATTATCTCTTATAGTTTCCGAGATATGGACTATCGATAATTTACACCTTAGGCTCTGCTTCTAAGTTGGGCCCAAATTGTAAAATGGTCTTATCTATTGGCGATTTCGTTCCAATTCACATTCCAAGTAATATTCGGCATGCTAATTACATTGCCGGTTGCCAAATTGCATTATCTCTTATAGTTTCCGAGATATGGACTATCGATAATTTACACCATAGGCTCTGCTTCTAACTTGGGCCCAAATTGTAAAATGGTCTTATCTATTGGCGATTTCGTTCCAATTCACATTCCAAGTAATATTCGGCATGTTAATTACATTGCCGGTTGCCAAATTGCATTATCTCGTATAGTTTCCGAGATATGGACTATCGATAATTTACACCTTAGGCTCTGCTTCTAACTTGCTCCCAAATTGTAAAATGGTCTTATCTATTGGCGATTTCGTTCCAATTCACATTCCAGGTAATATTCGGCATGCTAATTACATTGCCGGTTGCCAAATTGCATTATCTCTTATAGTTTCCGAGATATGGACTATCGATAATTTACACCATAGGCTCTGCTTCTAACTTGGGCCCAAATTGTAAAATGGCCTTATCTATTGGCGATTTCGTTATAATTCACATTCCAAGTAATATTCGGCATGCTAATTACATTGCCGGTTGCCAAATTGCATTATCTCTTATAGTTTCCGAGTTATGGACTATCGATAATTTACACCTTAGGCTCTGCTTCTAACTTGGGCCCAAATTGTAAAATGGTCTTATCTATTGGCGATTTCGTTCCAATTCACATTCCAAGTAATATTCGGCATGCTAATTACATTGCCGGTTGCGAAATTGCATTATCTCTTATAGTTTCCGAGATATGGACTATCGATAATTTACACCTTAGGCTCTGCTTCTAACTTGGGCCCAAATGGTAAAATGGTCTTATCTATTGGCGATTTCGTTCCAATTCACATTCCAAGTGATATTCGGCATGCTAATTACATTGCCGGTTGCCAAATTGCATTATCTCTTATAGTTTCCGAGATATGGACTATCGATAATTTACACCTTAGGCTCTGCTTCTAACTTGGGCCCAAATTGTAAAATGGTCTTATCTATTGGCGATTTAGTTGCAATTCACATTCCAAGTAATATTCGGCATGCTAATTACATTGCCGGTTGCCAAATTGCATTATCTCTTATAGTTTCCGAGATATGGACTATCGATAATTTACACCTTAGGCTCTGCTTCTAACTTGGGCCCAAATTGTAAAATGGTCTTATCTATTGGCGATTTCGTTCCAATTCACATTCCAAGTAATATTCGGCATGCTAATTACATTGCCGGTTGCCAAATTGCATTATCTCTTATAGTTTCCGAGATATGGACTATCGATAATTTACACCTTAGGCTCTGCTTCTAACTTGGGCCCAAATTGTAAAATGGTCTTATCTATTGGCGATTTCGTTCCAATTCACATTCCAAGTAATATTCGGCATGCTAATTACATTGCCGGTTGCCAAATTGCATTATCTCTTATAGTTTCCGAGATATGGACTATCGATAATTTACACCTTAGGCTCTGCTTCTAACTTGGGCCCAAATTGTAAAATGGCCTTATCTATTGGCGATTTCGTTCCAATTCACACTCCAAGTAATATTCGGCATGCTAATTACATTGCCGGTTGCGAAATTGCATTATCTCTTATAGTTTCCGAGATATGGACTATCGATAATTTACACCTTAGGCTCAGCTTCTAACTTGGGCCCAAATTGTAAAATGGTCTTATCTATTGGCGATTTCGTTCCAATTCACATTCCAAGTAATATTCGGCATGCTAATTACATTGCCGGTTGCCAAATTGCATTATCTCTTATAGTTTCCTAGATATGGACTATTGATAATTTACACCTTAGGCTCAGCTTCTAACTTGGGCCCAAATTGTAAAATGGTCTTATCTATTGGCGATTTCGTCCTAATTCACATTCCAAGTGATATTCGGCATGCTAATTACATTGCCGGTTGCGAAATTGCATTATCTCTTATAGTTTCCGAGATATGGACTATCAATAATTTACACCTTAGGCTCTGCTTCTAACTTGGGCCCAAATTGTAAAATGGTCTTATCTATTGGCGATTTCGTTCCAATTCACATTCCAAGTAATATTCGGCATGCTAATTACATTGCCGGTTGCCAAATTGCATTATCTATTATAGTTTCCGAGATATGGACTATCGATAATTTACACCTTAGGCTCTGCTTCTAACTTGGGCCCAAATTGTAAAATGGTCTTATCTATTGGCGATTTCGTTCCAATTCACATTCCAAGTAATATTCGGCATGCTAATTACATTGCCGGTTGCCAAATTACATTATCTCTTATAGTTTCCGAGATATGGACTATCGATAATTTACACCTTAGGCTCTGCTTCTAACTTGGGCCCAAATTGTAAAATGGTCTTATCTATTGGCGATTTCGTTCCAATTCACATTCCAAGTAATATTCGGCATGCTAATTACATTGCCGGTTGCCAAATTGCATTATCTCTTATAGTTTCCGAGATATGGACTATCGATAATTTACACCATAGGCTCTGCTTCTAACTTGGGCCCAAATTGTAAAATGGTCTTATCTATTGGCGATTTCGTTCCAATTCGCATTCCAAGTAATATTCGGCATGCTAATTACATTGCCGGTTGCCAAATTGCATTATCTCTTATAGTTTCCGAGATATGGACTATCGATAATTTACACCTTAGGCTCTGCTTCTAACTTGCTCCCAAATTGTAAAATGGTCTTATCTATTGGCGATTTCGTTCCAATTCACATTCCAAGTAATATTCGGCATGCTAATTACATTGCCGGTTGCCAAATTGCATTATCTCTTATAGTTTCCGAGATATGGACTATCGATAATTTACACCTTAGGCTCTGCTTCTAACTTGGGCCCAAATTGTAAAATGGTCTTATCTATTGGCGATTTCGTTCCAATTCACATTCCAAGTAATATTCGGCATGCTAATTACATTGCCGGTTGCCAAATTGCATTATCTCTTATAGTTTCCGAGATATGGACTATCGATAATTTACACCTTAGGCTCTGCTTCTAACTTGCTCCCAAATTGTAAAATGGTCTTATCTATTGGCGATTTCGTTCCAATTCACATTCCAAGTAATATTCGGCATGCTAATTACATTGCCGGTTGCCAAATTGCATTATCTCTTATAGTTTCCGAGATATGGACTATCGATAATTTACACCTTAGGCTCTGCTTCTAACTTGGGCCCAAATTGTAAAATGGTCTTATCTATTGGCGATTTCGTTCCAATTCACATTCCAAGTAATATTGGGCAAGCTAATTACATTGCCGGTTGCCAAATTGCATTATCTCTTATAGTTTCCGAGATATGGACTATCGATAATTTACACCATAGGCTCTGCTTCTAACTTGGGCCCAAATTGTAAAATGGTCTTATCTATTGGCGATTTCGTTCCAATTCACATTCCAAGTAATATTCGGCATGCTAATTACATTGCCGGTTGCCAAATTGCATTATCTCTTATAGTTTCCGAGATATGGACTATCGATAATTTACACCTTAGGCTCTGCTTCTAACTTGCTCCCAAATTGTAAAATGGTCTTATCTATTGGCGATTTCGTTCCAATTCACATTCCAAGTAATATTCGGCATGCTAATTACATTGCCGGTTGCCAAATTGTATTATCTCTTATAGTTTCCGAGATATGGACTATCGATAATTTACACCTTAGGCTCTGCTTCTAACTTGGGCCCAAATTGTAAAATGGTCTTACCTATTGGCGATTTCGTTCCAATTCACATTCCAAGTAATATTCAACATGCTAATTACATTGCCGGTTGCCAAATTGCATTATCTCTTATAGTTTCCGAGATATGGACTATCGATAATTTACACCTTAGGCTCTGCTTCTAACTTGGGCCCAAATTGTAAAATGGTCTTATCTATTGGCGATTTCGTTCCAATTCACATTCCAAGTAATATTCGGCATGCTAATTACATTGCCGGTTGCCAAATTGCATTATCTCTTATAGTTTCCGAGATATGGACTATCGATAATTTACACCTTAGGCTCTGCTTCTAACTTGGGCCCAAATTGTAAAATGGTCTTATCTATTGGCGATTTCGTCCCAATTCACATTCCAAGTGATATTCGGCATGCTAATTACATTGCCGGTTGCGAAATTGCATTATCTCTTATAGTTTCCGAGATATGGACTATCAATAATTTACACCTTAGGCTCTGCTTCTAACTTGGGTCCAAATTGTAAAATGGTCTTATCTATTGGCGATTTCGTTCCAATTCACATTCCAAGTAATATTCGGCATGCTAATTACATTGCCGGTTGCCAAATTGCATTATCTCTTATAGTTTCCGAGATAGGACTATCGATAATTTACACCTTAGGTTCTGCTCCTAACTTGGGCCCAAATTGTAAAATGGTCTTATCTATTGGCGATTTCGTCCCAATTCACATTCCAAGTGATATTCGGCATGCTAATTACATTGCCGGTTGCGAAATTGCATTATCTCTTATAGTTTCCGAGATATGGACTATCAATAATTTACACCTTAGGCTCTGCTTCTAACTTGGGCCCAAATTGTAAAATGGTCTTATCTATTGGCGATTTCGTTCCAATTCACATTCCAAGTAATATTCGGCATGCTAATTACATTGCCGGTTGCCAAATTGCATTATCTCTTATAGTTTCCGAGATATGGACTATCGATAATTTACACATTAGGCTCTGCTTCTAACTTGGGCCCAAATTGTAAAATGGTCTTATCTATTGGCGATTTCGTTCCAATTCACATTCCAAGTAATAATCGGCATGCTAATTACATTGCCGGTTGCCAAATTGCATTATCTCTTATAGTTTCCGAGATATGGACTATCGATAATTTACAACTTAGGCTCTGCTTCTAACTTGGGCCCAAATTGTAAAATGGTCTTATCTATTGGCGATTTGGTTCCAATTCACATTCCAAGTAATATTCGGCATGCTAATTACATTGCCGGTTGCCAAATTGCATTATCTCTTATAGTTTCCGAGATATGGACTATCGATAATTTACACCTTAGGCTCTGCTTCTAACTTGGGCCCAAATTGTAAAATGGTCTTATCTATTGGCGATTTCGTTCCAATTCACATTCCAAGTAATATTCGGCATGCTAATTACATTGCCGGTTGCCAAATTGCATTATCTCTTATAGTTTCCGAGATATGGACTATCGATAATTTACACCTTAGGCTCTGCTTCTAACTTGGGCCCAAATTGTAAAATGGCCTTATCTATTGGCGATTTCGTCCCAATTCACATTCCAAGTAATATTCGGCATGCTAATTACATTGCCGGTTGCGAAATTGCATTATCTCTTATAGTTTCAGAGATATGGACTATCGATAATTTACACCTTAGGCTCTGCTTCTAACTTGGGCCCAAATTGTAAAATGGTCTTATCTATTGGCAATTTCGTTCCAATTCACATTCCAAGTAATATTCGGCATGCTAATTACATTGCCGGTTGCCAAATTGCATTATCTCTTATAGTTTCCGAGATATGGACTATCGATAATTTACACCTTAGGCTCTGCTTCTAACTTGGGCCCAAATTGTAAAATGGTCTTATCTATTGGCGATTTCGTTCCAATTCACATTCCAAGTAATATTCGGCATGCTAATTACATTGCCGGTTGCCAAATTGCATTAACTCTTATAGTTTCCGAGATATGGACTATCGATAATTTACACCTTAGGCTCTGCTTCTAACTTGGGCCCAAATTGTAAAATGGTCTTATCTATTGGCGATTTCGTTCCAATTCACATTCCAAGTAATATTCGGCATGCTAATTACATTGCCGGTTGCCAAATTGCATTATCTCTTATAGTTTCCGAGATATGGACTATCGATAATTTACACCATAGGCTCTGCTTCTAACTTGGGCCCAAATTGTAAAATGGCCTTATCTATTGGCGATTTCGTTCCAATTCTCATTCCAAGTAATATTCGGCATGCTAATTACATTGCCGGTTGCCAAATTGCATTATCTCTTATAGTTTCCGAGTTATGGACTATCGATAATTTACACCTTAGGCTCTGCTTCTAACTTGGGCACAAATTGTAAAATGGTCTTATCTATTGGCGATTTCGTTCCAATTCACATTCCAAGTAATATTCGGCATGCTAATTACATTGCCGGTTGCCAAATTGCATTATCTCTTATAGTTTCCGAGATATGGACTATCGATAATTTACACCTTAGGCTCTGCTTCTAACTTGGGCCCAAATTGTAAAATGGTCTTATCTATTGGCGATTTCGTTCCAATTCACATTCCAAGTAATATTCGGCATGCTAATTACATTGCCGGTTGCGAAATTGCATTATCTCTTATAGTTTCCGAGATATGGACTATCGATAATTTACACCTTAGGCTCTGCTTCTAACTTGGGCCCAAATTGTAAAATGGTCTTATCTATTGGCGATTTCGTTCCAATTCACATTCCAAGTGATATTCGGCATGCTAATTACATTGCCGGTTGCCAAATTGCATTATCTCTTATAGTTTCCGAGATATGGACTATCGATAATTTACACCTTAGGCTCTGCTTCTAACTTGGGCCCAAATTGTAAAATGGTCTTATCTATTGGCGATTTAGTTGCAATTCGCATTCCAAGTAATATTCGGCATGCTAATTACATTGCCGGTTGCCAAATTGCATTATCTCTTATAGTTTCCGAGATATGGACTATCGATAATTTACACCTTAGGCTCTGCTTCTAACTTGGGCCCAAATTGTAAAATGGTCTTATCTATTGGCGATTTCGTTCCAATTCACATTCCAAGTAATATTCGGCATGCTAATTACATTGCCGGTTGCCAAATTGCATTATCTCTTATAGTTTCCGAGATATGGACTATCGATAATTTACACCTTAGGCTCTGCTTCTAACTTGGGCCCAAATTGTAAAATGGCCTTATCTATTGGCGATTTCGTTCCAATTCACACTCCAAGTAATATTCGGCATGCTAATTACATTGCCGGTTGCGAAATTGCATTATCTCTTATAGTTTCCGAGATATGGACTATCGATAATTTACACCTTAGGCTCAGCTTCTAACTTGGGCCCAAATTGTAAAATGGTCTTATCTATTGGCGATTTCGTTCCAATTCACATTCCAAGTAATATTCGGCATGCTAATTACATTGCCGGTTGCCAAATTGCATTATCTCTTATAGTTTCCGAGATATGGACTATCGATAATTTACACCTTAGGCTCTGCTTCTAACTTGGGCCCAAATTGTAAAATGGTCTTATCTATTGGCGATTTCGTTCCAATTCACATTCCAAGTAATATTCGGCATGCTAATTACATTGCCGGTTGCCAAATTGCATTATCTCTTATAGTTTCCTAGATATGGACTATTGATAATTTACACCTTAGGCTCTGCTTCTAACTTGGGCCCAAATTGTAAAATGGTCTTATCTATTGGCGATTTCGTCCCAATTCACATTCCAAGTGATATTCGGCATGCTAATTACATTGCCGGTTGCGAAATTGCATTATCTCTTATAGTTTCCGAGATATGGACTATCGATAATTTACACCTTAGGCTCTGCTTCTAACTTGGGCCCAAATTGTAAAATGGTCTTATCTATTGGCGATTTCGTTCCAATTCACATTCCAAGTAATATTCGGCATGCTAATTACATTGCCGGTTGCCAAATTGCATTATCTCTTATAGTTTCCGAGATATGGACTATCGATAATTTACACCATAGGCTCTGCTTCTAACTTGGGCCCAAATTGTAAAATGGTCTTATCTATTGGCGATTTCGTTCCAATTCACATTCCAAGTAATATTCGGCATGCTAATTACATTGCCGGTTGCCAAATTGCATTATCTCTTATAGTTTCCGAGATATGGACTATCGATAATTTACACCTTAGGCTCTGCTTCTAACTTGCTCCCAAATTGTAAAATGGTCTTATCTATTGGCGATTTCGTTCCAATTCACATTCCAAGTAATATTCGGCATGCTAATTACATTGCCGGTTGCCAAATTGCATTATCTCTTATAGTTTCCGAGATATGGACTATCGATAATTTACACCATAGGCTCTTCTTCTAACTTGGGCCCAAATTGTAAAATGGCCTTATCTATTGGCGATTTCGTTCCAATTCACATTCCAAGTAATATTCGGCATGCTAATTACATTGCCGGTTGCCAAATTGCATTATCTCTTATAGTTTCCGAGTTATGGACTATCGATAATTTACACCTTAGGCTCTGCTTCTAACTTGGACCCAAATTGTAAAATGGTCTTATCTATTGGCGATTTCGTTCCAATTCACATTCCAAGTAATATTCGGCATGCTAATTACATTGCCGGTTGCCAAATTGCATTATCTCTTATAGTTTCCGAGATATGGACTATCGATAATTTACACCTTAGGCTCTGCTTCTAACTTGGGCCCAAATTGTAAAATGGTCTTATCTATTGGCGATTTCGTTCCAATTCACATTCCAAGTAATATTCGGCATGCTAATTACATTGCCGGTTGCGAAATTGCATTATCTCTTATAGTTTCCGAGATATGGACTATCGATAATTTACACCTTAGGCTCTGCTTCTAACTTGGGCCCAAATTGTAAAATGGTCTTATCTATTGGCGATTTCGTTCCAATTCACATTCCAAGTGATATTCGGCATGCTAATTACATTGCCGGTTGCCAAATTGCATTATCTCTTATAGTTTCCGAGATATGGACTATCGATAATTTACACCTTAGGCTCTGCTTCTAACTTGCTCCCAAATTGTAAAATGGTCTTATCTATTGGCGATTTCGTTCCAATTCACATTCCAAGTAATATTCGGCATGCTAATTACATTGCCGGTTGCCAAATTGCATTATCTCTTATAGTTTCCGGGATATGGACTATCGATAATTTACACCTTAGGCTCTGCTTCTAACTTGGGCCCAAATTGTAAAATGGTCTTATCTATTGGCGATTTCGTTCCAATTCACATTCCAAGTAATATTGGGCATGCTAATTACATTGCCGGTTGCCAAATTGCATTATCTCTTATAGTTTCCGAGATATGGACTATCGATAACTTACACCATAGGCTCTGCTTCTAACTTGGGCCCAAATTGTAAAATGGTCTTATCTATTGGCGATTTCGTTCCAATTCACATTCCAAGTAATATTCGGCATGCTAATTACATTGCCGGTTGCCAAATTGCATTATCTCTTATAGTTTCCGAGATATGGACTATCGATAATTTACACCTTAGGCTCTGCTTCTAACTTGCTCCCAAATTGTAAAATGGTCTTATCTATTGGCGATTACGTTCCAATTCACATTCCAAGTAATATTCGGCATGCTAATTACATTGCCGGTTGCCAAATTGTATTATCTCTTATAGTTTCCGAGATATGGACTATCGATAATTTACACCTTAGGCTCTGCTTCTAACTTGGGCCCAAATTGTAAAATGGTCTTATCTATTGGCGATTTCGTTCCAATTCACATTCCAAGTAATATTCGGCATGCTAATTACATTGCCGGTTGCCAAATTGCATTATCTCTTATAGTTTCCGAGATATGGACTATCGATAATTTACACCTTAGGCTCTGCTTCTAACTTGGGCCCAAATTGTAAAATGGTCTTATCTATTGGCGATTTCGTCCCAATTCACATTCCAAGTGATATTCGGCATGCTAATTACATTGCCGGTTGCGAAATTGCATTATCTCTTATAGTTTCCGAGATATGGACTATCAATAATTTACACCTTAGGCTCTGCTTCTAACTTGGGTCCAAATTGTAAAATGGTCTTATCTATTGGCGATTTCGTTCCAATTCACATTCCAAGTAACATTCGGCATGCTAATTACATTGCCGGTTGCCAAATTGCATTATCTCTTATAGTTTCCGAGATATGGACTATCGATAATTTACACCTTAGGTTCTGCTTCTAACTTGGGCCCAAATTGTAAAATGGTCTTATCTATTGGCGATTTCGTTCCAATTCACATTCCAAGTAATATTCGGCATGCTAATTACATTGCCGGTTGCCAAATTGCATTATCTCTTATAGTTTCCGAGATATGGACTATCGATAATTTACACCTTAGGCTCTGCTTCTAACTTGGGCCCAAATTGTAAAATGGTCTTATCTATTGGCGATTTCGTTCCAATTCACATTCCAAGTAATATTCGGCATGCTAATTACATTGCCGGTTGCCAAATTGCATTATCTCTTATAGTTTCCGAGATATGGACTATCGATAATTTACACCTTAGGCTCTGCTTCTAACTTGGGCCCAAATTGTAAAATGGTCTTATCTATTGGCGATTTCGTTCCAATTCACATTCCAAGTAATATTCGGCATGCTAATTACATTGCCGGTTGCCAAATTGCATTATCTCTTATAGTTTCCGAGATATGGACTATCGATAATTTGCACCTTAGGCTCTGCTTCTAACTTGGGAACAAATTGTAAAATGGTCTTATCTATTGGCGATTTCGTTCCAATTCACATTCCAAGTAATATTCGTCATGCTAATTACATTGCCGGTTGCCAAATTGCATTATCTCTTATAGTTTCCGAGATATGGACTATCGATAATTTACACCTTAGGCTCTGCTTCTAACTTGGGCCCAAATTGTAAAATGGTCTTATCTATTGGCGATTTCGTTCCAATTCACATTCCAAGTAATATTCGGCATGCTAATTACATTGCCGGTTGCCAAATTGCATTATCTCTTATAGTTTCCGAGTTATGGACTATCGATAATTTACACCTTAGGCTCTGCTTCTAACTTGGGCCCAAATTGTAAAATGGTCTTATCTATTGGCGATTTCGTTCCAATTCACATTCCAAGTAATATTCGGCATGCTAATTACATTGCCGGTTGCCAAATTGCATTATCTCTTATAGTTTCCGAGATATGGACTATCGATAATTTACACCTTAGGCTCTGCTTCTAACTTGGGCCCAAATTGTAAAATGGTCTTATCTATTGGCGATTTCGCTCCAATTCACATTCCAAGTAATATTCGGCATGCTAATTACATTGCCGGTTGCGAAATTGCATTATCTCTTATAGTTTCCGAGATATGGACTATCGATAATTTACACCTTAGGCTCTGCTTCTAACTTGGGCCCAAATTGTAAAATGGTCTTATCTATTGGCGATTTCGTTCCAATTCACATTCCAAGTAATATTCGGCATGCTAATTACATTGCCGGTTGCGAAATTGCATTATCTCTTATAGTTTCCGAGTTATGGACTATCGATAATTTACACCTTAGGCTCTGCTTCTAACTTGGGCCCAAATTGTAAAATGGTCTTATCTATTGGCGATTTCGTTCCAATTCACATTCCAAGTAATATTCGGCATGCTAATTACATTGCCGGTTGCCAAATTGCATTATCTCTTATAGTTTCCGAGATATGGACTATCGATAATTTACACCTTAGGCTCTGCTTCTAACTTGGGCCCAAATTGTAAAATGGTCTTATCTATTGGCGATTTCGTTCCAATTCACATTCCAAGTAATATTCGGCATGCTAATTACATTGCCGGTTGCGAAATTGCATTATCTCTTATAGTTTCCGAGATATGGACTATCGATAATTTACACCTTAGGCTCTGCTTCTAACTTGGGCCCAAATTGTAAAATGGTCTTATCTATTGGCGATTTCGTTCCAATTCACATTCCAAGTGATATTCGGCATGCTAATTACATTGCCGGTTGCCAAATTGCATTATCTCTTATAGTTTCCGAGATATGGACTATCGATAATTTACACCTTAGGCTCTGCTTCTAACTTGGGCCCAAATTGTAAAATGGTCTTATCTATTGGCGATTTAGTTGCAATTCACATTCCAAGTAATATTCGGCATGCTAATTACATTGCCGGTTGCCAAATTGCATTATCTCTTATAGTTTCCGAGATATGGACTATCGATAATTTACACCTTAGGCTCTGCTTCTAACTTGGGCCCAAATTGTAAAATGGCCTTATCTATTGGCGATTTCGTTCCAATTCACACTCCAAGTAATATTCGGCATGCTAATTACATTGCCGGTTGCGAAATTGCATTATCTCTTATAGTTTCCGAGATATGGACTATCGATAATTTACACCTTAGGCTCAGCTTCTAACTTGGGCCCAAATTGTAAAATGGTCTTATCTATTGGCGATTTCGTTCCAATTCACATTCCAAGTAATATTCGGCATGCTAATTACATTGCCGGTTGCCAAATTGCATTATCTCTTATAGTTTCCGAGATATGGACTATCGATAATTTACACCTTAGGCTCTGCTTCTAACTTGGGCCCAAATTGTAAAATGGTCTTATCTATTGGCGATTTCGTTCCAATTCACATTCCAAGTAATATTCGGCATGCTAATTACATTGCCGGTTGCCAAATTGCATTATCTCTTATAGTTTCCTAGATATGGACTATTGATAATTTACACCTTAGGCTCTGCTTCTAACTTGGGCCCAAATTGTAAAATGGTCTTATCTATTGGCGATTTCGTCCCAATTCACATTCCAAGTGATATTCGGCATGCTAATTACATTGTCGGTTGCGAAATTGCATTATCTCTTATAGTTTCCGAGATATGGACTATCAATAATTTACACCTTAGGCTCTGCTTCTAACTTGGGCCCAAATTGTAAAATGGTCTTATCTATTGGCGATTTCGTTCCAATTCACATTCCAAGTAATATTCGGCATGCTAATTACATTGCCGGTTGCCAAATTGCATTATCTCTTATAGTTTCCGAGATATGGACTATCGATAATTTACACCTTAGGCTCTGCTTCTAACTTGGGCCCAAATTGTAAAATGGTCTTATCTATTGGCGATTTCGTTCCAATTCACATTCCAAGTAATATTCGGCATGCTAATTACATTGCCGGTTGCCAAATTGCATTATCTCTTATAGTTTCCGAGATATGGACTATCGATAATTTACACCTTAGGCTCTGCTTCTAACTTGGGCCCAAATTGTAAAATGGTCTTATCTATTGGAGATTTCGTTCCAATTCACATTCCAAGTAATATTCGGCATGCTAATTACATTGCCGGTTGCCAAATTGCATTATCTCTTATAGTTTCCGAGATATGGACTATCGATAATTTACACCATAGGCTCTGCTTCTAACTTGGGCCCAAATTGTAAAATGGTCTTATCTATTGGCGATTTCGTTCCAATTCACATTCCAAGTAATATTCGGCATGCTAATTACATTGCCGGTTGCCAAATTGCATTATCTCTTATAGTTTCCGAGATATGGACTATCGATAATTTACACCTTAGGCTCTGCTTCTAACTTGCTCCCAAATTGTAAAATGGTCTTATCTATTGGCGATTTCGTTCCAATTCACATTCCAAGTAATATTCGGCATGCTAATTACATTGCCGGTTGCCAAATTGCATTATCTCTTATAGTTTCCGAGATATGGACTATCGATAATTTACACCTTAGGCTCTGCTTCTAACTTGGGCCCAAATTGTAAAATGGTCTTATCTATTGGCGATTTCGTTCCAATTCACATTCCAAGTAATATTCGGCATGCTAATTACATTGCCGGTTGCCAAATTGAATTTTCTCTTATAGTTTCCGAGATATGGACTATCGATAATTTACACCTTAGGCTCTGCTTCTAACTTGGGCCCAAATTGTAAAATGGTCTTATCTATTGGCGATTTCGTTCCAATTCACATTCCAAGTAATATTGGGCATGCTAATTACATTGCCGGTTGCCAAATTGCATTATCTCTTATAGTTTCCGAGATATGGACTATCGATAATTTACACCATAGGCTCTGCTTCTAACTTGGGCCCAAATTGTAAAATGGTCTTATCTATTGGCGATTTCGTTCCAATTCACATTCCAAGTAATATTCGGCATGCTAATTACATTGCCGGTTGCCAAATTGCATTATCTCTTATAGTTTCCGAGATATGGACTATCGATAATTTACACCTTAGGCTCTGCTTCTAACTTGGGCCCAAATTGTAAAATGGTCTTATCTATTGGCGATTTCGTTCCAATTCACATTCCAAGTAATATTCGGCATGCTAATTACATTGCCGGTTGCCAAATTGCATTATCTCTTATAGTTTCCGATATATGGACTATCGATAATTTACACCTTAGGCTCTGCTTCTAACTTGCTCCCAAATTGTAAAATGGTCTTATCTATTGGCGATTTCGTTCCAATTCACATTCCAAGTAATATTCGGCATGCTAATTACATTGCCGGTTGCCAAATTGCATTATCTCTTATAGTTTCCGAGATATGGACTATCGATAATTTACACCTTAGGCTCTGCTTCTAACTTGGGCCCAAATTGTAAAATGGTCTTATCTATTGGCGATTTCGTCCCAATTCACATTCCAAGTGATATTCGGCATGCTAATTACATTGCCGGTTGCGAAATTGCATTATCTCTTATAGTTTCCGAGATATGGACTATCAATAATTTACACCTTAGGCTCTGCTTCTAACTTGGGCCCAAATTGTAAAATGGTCTTATCTATTGGCGATTTCGTTCCAATTCACATTCCAAGTAATATTCGGCATGCTAATTACATTGCCGGTTGCCAAATTGCATTATCTCTTATAGTTTCCGAGATATGGACTATCGATAATTTACACCTTAGGCTCTGCTTCTAACTTGGGCCCAAATTGTAAAATGGTCTTATCTATTGGCGATTTCGTTCCAATTCACATTCCAAGTAATATTCGGCATGCTAATTACATTGCCGGTTGCCAAATTGCATTATCTCTTATAGTTTCCGAGATATGGACTATCGATAATTTACACCTTAGGCTCTGCTTCTAACTTGGGCCCAAATTGTAAAATGGTCTTATCTATTGGCGATTTCGTTCCAATTCACATTCCAAGTAATATTCGGCATGCTAATTACATTGCCGGTTGCCAAATTGCATTATCTCTTATAGTTTCCGAGATATGGACTATCGATAATTTACACCATAGGCTCTGCTTCTAACTTGGGCCCAAATTGTAAAATGGTCTTATCTATTGGCGATTTCGTTCCAATTCACATTCCAAGTAATATTCGGCATGCTAATTACATTGCCGGTTGCCAAATTGCATTATCTCTTATAGTTTCCGAGATATGGACTATCGATAATTTACACCTTAGGCTCTGCTTCTAACTTGCTCCCAAATTGTAAAATGGTCTTATCTATTGGCGATTTCGTTCCAATTCACATTCCAAGTAATATTCGGCATGCTAATTACATTGCCGGTTGCCAAATTGCATTATCTCTTATAGTTTCCGAGATATGGACTATCGATAATTTACACCTTAGGCTCTGCTTCTAACTTGGGCCCAAATTGTAAAATGGTCTTATCTATTGGCGATTTCGTTCCAATTCACATTCCAAGTAATATTCGGCATGCTAATTACATTGCCGGTTGCCAAATTGAATTTTCTCTTATAGTTTCCGAGATATGGACTATCGATAATTTACACCTTAGGCTCTGCTTCTAACTTGGGCCCAAATTGTAAAATGGTCTTATCTATTGGCGATTTCGTTCCAATTCACATTCCAAGTAATATTGGGCATGCTAATTACATTGCCGGTTGCCAAATTGCATTATCTCTTATAGTTTCCGAGATATGGACTATCGATAATTTACACCATAGGCTCTGCTTCTAACTTGGGCCCAAATTGTAAAATGGTCTTATCTATTGGCGATTTCGTTCCAATTCACATTCCAAGTAATATTCGGCATGCTAATTACATTGCCGGTTGCCAAATTGCATTATCTCTTATAGTTTCCGAGATATGGACTATCGATAATTTACACCTTAGGCTCTGCTTCTAACTTGCTCCCAAATTGTAAAATGGTCTTATCTATTGGCGATTTCGTTCCAACTCACATTCCAAGTAATATTCGGCATGCTAATTACATTGCCGGTTGCCAAATTGTATTATCTCTTATAGTTTCCGAGATATGGACTATCGATAATTTACACCTTAGGCTCTGCTTCTAACTTGGGCCCAAATTGTAAAATGGTCTTACCTATTGGCGATTTCGTTCCAATTCACATTCCAAGTAATATTCAGCATGCTAATTACATTGCCGGTTGCCAAATTGCATTATCTCTTATAGTTTCCGAGATGTGGACTATCGATAATTTACACCTTAGGCTCTGCTTCTAACTTGGGCCCAAATTGTAAAATGGTCTTATCTATTGGCGATTTCGTTCCAATTCACATTCCAAGTAATATTCGGCATGCTAATTACATTGCCGGTTGCCAAATTGCATTATCTCTTATAGTTTCCGAGATATGGACTATCGATAATTTACACCTTAGGCTCTGCTTCTAACTTGGGCCCAAATTGTAAAATGGTCTTATCTATTGGCGATTTCGTCCCAATTCACATTCCAAGTGATATTCGGCATGCTAATTACATTGCCGGTTGCGAAATTGCATTATCTCTTATAGTTTCCGAGATATGGACTATCAATAATTTACACCTTAGGCTCTGCTTCTAACTTGGGTCCAAATTGTAAAATGGTCTTATCTATTGGCGATTTCGTTCCAATTCACATTCCAAGTAATATTCGGCATGCTAATTACATTGCCGGTTGCCAAATTGCATTATCTCTTATAGTTTCCGAGATATGGACTATCGATAATTTACACCTTAGGCTCTGCTTCTAACTTGGGCCCAAATTGTAAAATGGTCTTATCTATTGGCGATTTCGTCCCAATTCACATTCCAAGTGATATTCGGCATGCTAATTACATTGCCGGTTGCGAAATTGCATTATCTCTTATAGTTTCCGAGATATGGACTATCAATAATTTACACCTTAGGCTCTGCTTCTAACTTGGGCCCAAATTGTAAAATGGTCTTATCTATTGGCGATTTCGTTCCAATTCACATTCCAAGTAATATTCGGCATGCTAATTACATTGCCGGTTGCCAAATTGCATTATCTCTTATAGTTTCCGAGATATGGACTATCGATAATTTACACCTTAGGCTCTGCTTCTAACTTGGGCCCAAATTGTAAAATGGTCTTATCTATTGGCGATTTCGTTCCAATTCACATTCCAAGTAATATTCAGCATGCTAATTACATTGCCGGTTGCCAAATTGCATTATCTCTTATAGTTTCCGAGATATGGACTATCGATAATTTACACCATAGGCTCTGCTTCTAACTTGGGCCCAAATTGTAAAATGGTCTTATCTATTGGCGATTTCGTTCCAATTCACATTCCAAGTAATATTCGGCATGCTAATTACATTGCCGGTTGCCAAATTGCATTATCTCTTATAGTTTCCGAGATATGGACTATCGATAATTTACACCTTAGGCTCTGCTTCTAACTTGGGCCCAAATTGTAAAATGGTCTTATCTATTGGCGATTTCGTTCCAATTCACATTCCAAGTAATATTCAGCATGCTAATTACATTGCCGGTTGCCAAATTGCATTATCTCTTATAGTTTCCGAGATATGGACTATCGATAATTTACACCATAGGCTCTGCTTCTAACTTGGGCCCAAATTGTAAAATGGTCTTATCTATTGGCGATTTCGTTCCAATTCACATTCCAAGTAATATTCGGCATGTTAATTACATTGCCGGTTGCCAAATTGCATTATCTCTTATAGTTTCCGAGATATGGACTATCGATAATTTACACCTTAGGCTCTGCTTCTAACTTGCTCCCAAATTGTAAAATGGTCTTATCTATTGGCGATTTCGTTCCAATTCACATTCCAAGTAATATTCGGCATGCTAATTACATTGCCGGTTGCCAAATTGCATTATCTCTTATAGTTTCCGAGATATGGACTATCGATAATTTACACCTTAGGCTCTGCTTCTAACTTGGGCCCAAATTGTAAAATGGTCTTATCTATTGGCGATTTCGTTCCAATTCACATTCCAAGTAATATTCGGCATGCTAATTACATTGCCGGTTGCCAAATTGAATTTTCTCTTATAGTTTCCGAGATATGGACTATCGATAATTTACACCTTAGGCTCTGCTTCTAACTTGGGCCCAAATTGTAAAATGGTCTTATCTATTGGCGATTTCGTTCCAATTCACATTCCAAGTAATATTGGGCATGCTAATTACATTGCCGGTTGCCAAATTGCATTATCTCTTATAGTTTCCGAGATATGGACTATCGATAATTTACACCATAGGCTCTGCTTCTAACTTGGGCCCAAATTGTAAAATGGTCTTATCTATTGGCGATTTCGTTCCAATTCACATTCCAAGTAATATTCGGCATGCTAATTACATTGCCGGTTGCCAAATTGCATTATCTCTTATAGTTTCCGAGATATGGACTATCGATAATTTACACCTTAGGCTCTGCTTCTAACTTGCTCCCAAATTGTAAAATGGTCTTATCTATTGGCGATTTCGTTCCAATTCACATTCCAAGTAATATTCGGCATGCTAATTACATTGCCGGTTGCCAAATTGTATTATCTCTTATAGTTTCCGAGATATGGACTATCGATAATTTACACCTTAGGCTCTGCTTCTAACTTGGGCCCAAATTGTAAAATGGTCTTACCTATTGGCGATTTCGCTCCAATTCACATTCCAAGTAATATTCAGCATGCTAATTACATTGCCGGTTGCCAAATTGCATTATCTCTTATAGTTTCCGAGATGTGGACTATCGATAATTTACACCTTAGGCTCTGCTTCTAACTTGGGCCCAAATTGTAAAATGGTCTTATCTATTGGCGATTTCGTTCCAATTCACATTCCAAGTAATATTCGGCATGCTAATTACATTGCCGGTTGCCAAATTGCATTATCTCTTATAGTTTCCGAGATATGGACTATCGATAATTTACACCTTAGGCTCTGCTTCTAACTTGGGCCCAAATTGTAAAATGGTCTTATCTATTGGCGATTTCGTCCCAATTCACATTCCAAGTGATATTCGGCATGCTAATTACATTGCCGGTTGCGAAATTGCATTATCTCTTATAGTTTCCGAGATATGGACTATCAATAATTTACACCTTAGGCTCTGCTTCTAACTTGGGTCCAAATTGTAAGATGGTCTTATCTATTGGCGATTTCGTTCCAATTCACATTCCAAGTAATATTCGGCATGCTAATTACATTGCCGGTTGCCAAATTGCATTATCTCTTATAGTTTCCGAGATATGGACTATCGATAATTTACACCTTAGGTTCTGCTTCTAACTTGGGCCCAAATTGTAAAATGGTCTTATCTATTGGCGATTTCGTCCCAATTCACATTCCAAGTGATATTCGGCATGCTAATTACATTGCCGGTTGCGAAATTGCATTATCTCTTATAGTTTCCGAGATATGGACTATCAATAATTTACAAATTAGGCTCTGCTTCTAACTTGGGCCCAAATTGTAAAATGGTCTTATCTATTGGCGATTTCGTTCCAATTCACATTCCAAGTAATATTCGGCATGCTAATTACATTGCCGGTTGCCAAATTGCATTATCTCTTATAGTTTCCGAGATATGGACTATCGATAATTTACACATTAGGCTCTGCTTCTAACTTGGGCCCAAATTGTAAAATGGTCTTATCTATTGGCGATTTCGTTCCAATTCACATTCCAAGTAATATTCGGCATGCTAATTACATTGCCGGTTGCCAAATTGCATTATCTCTTATAGTTTCCGAGATATGGACTATCGATAATTTACACCTTAGGCTCTGCTTCTAACTTGGGCCCAAATTGTAAAATGGTCTTATCTATTGGCGATTTCGTTCCAATTCACACTCCTAGTAATATTGGGCATGCTAATTACATTGCCGGTTGCGAAATTGCATTATCTCTTATAGTTTCCGAGATATGGACTATCAATAATTTACACCTTAGGCTCTGCTTCTAACTTGGGCCCAAATTGTAAAATGGTCTTATCTATTGGCGATTTCGTTCCAATTCACATTCCAAGTAATATTCGGCATGCTAATTACATTGCCGGTTGCCAAATTGCATTATCTCTTATAGTTTCCGAGATATGGACTATCGATAATTTACACCTTAGGCTCTGCTTCTAACTTGGGCCCAAATTGTAAAATGGCCTTATCTATTGGCGATTTCGTCCCAATTCACATTCCAAGTAATATTCGGCATGCTAATTACATTGCCGGTTGCGAAATTGCATTATCTCTTATAGTTTCAGAGATATGGACTATCGATAATTTACACCTTAGGCTCTGCTTCTAACTTGGGCCCAAATTGTAAAATGGTCTTATCTATTGGCAATTTCGTTCCAATTCACATTCCAAGTAATATTCGGCATGCTAATTACATTGCCGGTTGCCAAATTGCATTATCTCTTATAGTTTCCGAGATATGGACTATCGATAATTTACACCTTAGGCTCTGCTTCTAACTTGGGCCCAAATTGTAAAATGGTCTTATCTATTGGCGATTTCGTTCCAATTCACATTCCAAGTAATATTCGGCATGCTAATTACATTGCCGGTTGCCAAATTGCATTAACTCTTATAGTTTCCGAGATATGGACTATCGATAATTTACACCTTAGGCTCTGCTTCTAACTTGGGCCCAAATTGTAAAATGGTCTTATCTATTGGCGATTTCGTTCCAATTCACATTCCAAGTAATATTCGGCATGCTAATTACATTGCCGGTTGCCAAATTGCATTATCTCTTATAGTTTCCGAGATATGGACTATCGATAATTTACACCATAGGCTCTGCTTCTAACTTGGGCCCAAATTGTAAAATGGCCTTATCTATTGGCGATTTCGTTCCAATTCACATTCCAAGTAATATTCGGCATGCTAATTACATTGCCGGTTGCCAAATTGCATTATCTCTTATAGTTTCCGAGTTATGGACTATCGATAATTTACACCTTAGGCTCTGCTACTAACTTGGGCCCAAATTGTAAAATGGTCTTATCTATTGGCGATTTCGTTCCAATTCACATTCCAAGTAATATTCGGCATGCTAATTACATTGCCGGTTGCCAAATTGCATTATCTCTTATAGTTTCCGAGATATGGACTATCGATTATTTACACCTTAGGCTCTGCTTCTAACTTGGGCCCAAATTGTAAAATGGTCTTATCTATTGGCGATTTCGTTCCAATTCACATTCCAAGTAATATTCGGCATGCTAATTACATTGCCGGTTGCGAAATTGCATTATCTCTTATAGTTTCCGAGATATGGACTATCGATAATTTACACCTTAGGCTCTGCTTCTAACTTGGGCCCAAATTGTAAAATGGTCTTATCTATTGGCGATTTCGTTCCAATTCACATTCCAAGTGATATTCGGCATGCTAATTACATTGCCGGTTGCCAAATTGCATTATCTCTTATAGTTTCCGAGATATGGACTATCGATAATTTACACCTTAGGCTCTGCTTCTAACTTGGGCCCAAATTGTAAAATGGTCTTATCTATTGGCGATTTAGTTGCAATTCACATTCCAAGTAATATTCGTCATGCTAATTACATTGCCGGTTGCCAAATTGCATTATCTCTTATAGTTTCCGAGATATGGACTATCGATAATTTACACCTTAGGCTCTGCTTCTAACTTGGGCCCAAATTGTAAAATGGTCTTATCTATTGGCGATTTCGTTCCAATTCACATTCCAAGTAATATTCGGCATGCTAATTACATTGCCGGTTGCCAAATTGCATTATCTCTTATAGTTTCCGAGATATGGACTATCGATAATTTACACCTTAGGCTCTGCTTCTAACTTGGGCCCAAATTGTAAAATGGTCTTAGCTATTGGCGATTTCGTTCCAATTCACATTCCAAGTAATATTCGGCATGCTAATTACATTGCCGGTTGCCAAATTGCATTATCTCTTATAGTTTCCGAGATATGGACTATCGATAATTTACACCTTAGGCTCTGCTTCTAACTTGGGCCCAAATTGTAAAATGGCCTTATCTATTGGCGATTTCGTTCCAATTCACACTCCAAGTAATATTCGCCATGCTAATTACATTGCCGGTTGCGAAATTGCATTATCTCTTATAGTTTCCGAGATATGGACTATCGATAATTTACACCTTAGGCTCAGCTTCTAACTTGGGCCCAAATTGTAAAATGGTCTTATCTATTGGCGATTTCGTTCCAATTCACATTCCAAGTAATATTCGGCATGCTAATTACATTGCCGGTTGCCAAATTTCATTATCTCTTATAGTTTCCGAGATATGGACTATCGATAATTTACACCTTAGGCTCTGCTTCTAACTTGGGCCCAAATTGTAAAATGGTCTTATCTATTGGCGATTTCGTTCCAATTCACATTCCAAGTAATATTCGGCATGCTAATTACATTGCCGGTTGCCAAATTGCATTATCTCTTATAGTTTCCTAGATATGGACTATTGATAATTTACACCTTAGGCTCTGCTTCTAACTTGGGCCCAAATTGTAAAATGGTCTTATCTATTGGCGATTTCGTCCCAATTCACATTCCAAGTGATATTCGGCATGCTAATTACATTGCCGGTTGCGAAATTGCATTATCTCTTATAGTTTCCGAGATATGGACTATCAATAATTTACACCTTAGGCTCTGCTTCTAACTTGGGCCCAAATTGTAAAATGGTCTTATCTATTGGCGATTTCGTTCCAATTCACATTCCAAGTAATATTCGGCATGCTAATTACATTGCCGGTTGCCAAATTGCATTATCTCTTATAGTTTCCGAGATATGGACTATCGATAATTTACACCTTAGGCTCTGCTTCTAACTTGGGCCCAAATTGTAAAATGGTCTTATCTATTGGCGATTTCGTTCCAATTCACATTCCAAGTAATATTCGGCATGTTAATTACATTGCCGGTTGCCAAATTGCATTATCTCTTATAGTTTCCGAGATATGGACTATCGATTATTTACACCTTAGGCTCTGCTTCTAACTTGGGCCCAAATTGTAAAATGGTCTTATCTATTGGCGATTTCGTTCCAATTCACATTCCAAGTAATATTCGGCATGCTAATTACATTGCCGGTTGCCAAATTGCATTATCTCTTATAGTTTCCTAGATATGGACTATTGATAATTTACACCTTAGGCTCTGCTTCTAACTTGGGCCCAAATTGTAAAATGGTCTTATCTATTGGCGATTTCGTCCCAATTCACATTCCAAGTGATATTCGGCATGCTAATTACATTGCCGGTTGCGAAATTGCATTATCTCTTATAGTTTCCGAGATATGGACTATCAATAATTTACACCTTAGGCTCTGCTTCTAACTTGGGCCCAAATTGTAAAATGGTCTTATCTATTGGCGATTTCGTTCCAATTCACATTCCAAGTAATATTCGGCATGCTAATTACATTGCCGGTTGCCAAATTGCATTATCTCTTATAGTTTCCGAGATATGGACTATCGATAATTTACACCTTAGGCTCTGCTTCTAACTTGCTCCCAAATTGTAAAATGGTCTTATCTATTGGCGATTTCGTTCCAATTCACATTCCAAGTAATATTCGGCATGCTAATTACATTGCCGGTTGCCAAATTGCATTATCTCTTATAGTTTCCGAGATATGGACTATCGATAATTTACACCATAGGCTCTGCTTCTAACTTGGTCCCAAATTGTAAAATGGCCTTATCTATTGGCTATTTCGTTCCAATTCACATTCCAAGTAATATTCGGCATGCTAATTACATTGCCGGTTGCCAAATTGCATTATCTCTTATAGTTTCCGAGTTATGGACTATCGATAATTTACACCTTAGGCTCTGCTTCTAACTTGGGCCCAAATTGTAAAATGGTCTTATCTATTGGCGATTTCGTTCCAATTCACATTCCAAGTAATATTCGGCATGCTAATTACATTGCCGGTTGCCAAATTGCATTATCTCTTATAGTTTCCGAGATATGGACTATCGATAATTTACACCTTAGGCTCTGCTTCTAACTTGGGCCCAAATTGTAAAATGGTCTTATCTATTGGCGATTTCGTTCCAATTCACATTCCAAGTAATATTCGGCATGCTAATTACATTGCCGGTTGCGAAATTGCATTATCTCTTATAGTTTCCGAGATATGGACTATCGATAATTTACACCTTAGGCTCTGCTTCTAACTTGGGCCCAAATTGTAAAATGGTCTTATCTATTGGCGATTTCGTTCCAATTCACATTCCAAGTGATATTCGGCATGCCATTACATTGCCGGTTGCCAAATTGCATTATCTCTTATAGTTTCCGAGATATGGACTATCGATAATTTACACCATAGGCTCTGCTTCTAACTTGGGTCCAAATTGTAAAATGGTCTTATCTATTGGCGATTTCGTTCCAATTCACATTCCAAGTAATATTCGGCATGCTAATTACATTGCCGGTTGCCAAATTGCATTATCTCTTATATTTTCCGAGATATGGACTATCGATAATTTACACCTTAGGCTCTGCTTCTAACTTGCTCCCAAATTGTAAAATGGTCTTATCTATTGGCGATTTCGTTCCAATTCACATTCCAAGTAATATTCGGCATGCTAATTACATTGCCGGTTGCCAAATTGCATTATCTCTTATAGTTTCCGGGATATGGACTATCGATAATTTACACCTTAGGCTCTGCTTCTAACTTGGGCCCAAATTGTAAAATGGTCTTATCTATTGGCGATTTCGTTCCAATTCACATTCCAAGTAATATTCGGCATGCTAATTACATTGCCGGTTGCCAAATTGAATTATCTCTTATAGTTTCCGAGATATGTACTATCGATAATTTACACCTTAGGCTCTGCTTCTAACTTGGGCCCAAATTGTAAAATGGTCTTATCTATTGGCGATTTCGTTCCAATTCACATTCCAAGTAATATTGGGCATGCTAATTACATTGCCGGTTGCCAAATTGCATTATCTCTTATAGTTTCCGAGATATGGACTATCGATAATTTACACCATAGGCTCTGCTTCTAACTTGGGCCCAAATTGTAAAATGGTCTTATCTATTGGCGATTTCGTTCCAATTCACATTCCAAGTAATATTCGGCATGCTAATTACATTGCCGGTTGCCAAATTGCATTATCTCTTATAGTTTCCGATATATGGACTATCGATAATTTACACCTTAGGCTCTGCTTCTAACTTGCTCCCAAATTGTAAAATGGTCTTATCTATTGGCGATTTCGTTCCAATTCACATTCCAAGTAATATTCGGCATGCTAATTACATTGCCGGTTGCCAAATTGTATTATCTCTTATAGTTTCCGAGATATGGACTATCGATAATTTACACCTTAGGCTCTGCTTCTAACTTGGGCCCAAATTGCAAAATGGTCTTATCTATTGGCGATTTCGTTCCAATTCACATTCCAAGTAATATTCGGCATGCTAATTACATTGCCGGTTGCCAAATTGCATTATCTCTTATAGTTTCCGAGATATGGACTATCGATAATTTACACCTTAGGCTCTGCTTCTAACTTGGGCCCAAATTGTAAAATGGTCTTATCTATTGGCGATTTCGTCCCAATTCACATTCCAAGTGATATTCGGCATGCTAATTACATTGCCGGTTGCGAAATTGCATTATCTCTTATAGTTTCCGAGATATGGACTATCAATAATTTACACCTTAGGCTCTGCTTCTAACTTGGGTCCAAATTGTAAAATGGTCTTATCTATTGGCGATTTCGTTCCAATTCACATTCCAAGTAATATTCGGCATGCTAATTACATTGCCGGTTGCCAAATTGCATTATCTCTTATAGTTTCCGAGATATGGACTATCGATAATTTACACCTTAGGTTCTGCTTCTAACTTGGGCCCAAATTGTAAAATGGTCTTATCTATTGGCGATTTCGTTCCAATTCACATTCCAAGTAATATTCGGCATGCTAATTACATTGCCGGTTGCCAAATTGCATTATCTCTTATAGTTTCCGAGATATGGACTATCGATAATTTACACCTTAGGCTCTGCTTCTAACTTGGGCCCAAATTGTAAAATGGTCTTATCTATTGGCGATTTCGTTCCAATTCACATTCCAAGTAATATTCGGCATGCTAATTACATTGCCGGTTGCCAAATTGCATTATCTCTTATAGTTTCCGAGATATGGACTATCGATAATTTACACCTTAGGCTCTGCTTCTAACTTGGGCCCAAATTGTAAAATGGTCTTATCTATTGGCGATTTCGTTCCAATTCACATTCCAAGTAATATTCGGCATGCTAATTACATTGCCGGTTGCCAAATTGCATTATCTCTTATAGTTTCCGAGATATGGACTATCGATAATTTACACCTTAGGCTCTGCTTCTAACTTGGGCCCAAATTGTAAAATGGTCTTATCTATTGGCGATTTAGTTGCAATTCACATTCCAAGTAATATTCGGCATGCTAATTACATTGCCGGTTGCCAAATTGCATTATCTCTTATAGTTTCCGAGATATGGACTATCGATAATTTACACCTTAGGCTCTGCTTCTAACTTGGGCCCAAATTGTAAAATGGTCTTATCTATTGGCGATTTCGTTCCAATTCACATTCCAAGTAATATTCGGCATGCTAATTACATTGCCGGTTGCCAAATTGCATTATCTCTTATAGTTTCCGAGATATGGACTATCGATAATTTACACCTTAGGCTCTGCTTCTAACTTGGGCCCAAATTGTAAAATGGTCTTATCTATTGGCGATTTCGTTCCAATTCACATTCCAAGTAATATTCGGCATGCTAATTACATTGCCGGTTGTCAAATTGCATTATCTCTTATAGTTTCCGAGATATGGACTATCGATAATTTACACCTTAGGCTCTGCTTCTAACTTGGGCCCAAATTGTAAAATGGCCTTATCTATTGGCGATTTCGTTCCAATTCACACTCCAAGTAATATTCGGCATGCTAATTACATTGCCGGTTGCGAAATTGCATTATCTCTTATAGTTTCCGAGATATGGACTATCGATAATTTACACCTTAGGCTCAGCTTCTAACTTGGGCCCAAATTGTAAAATGGTCTTATCTATTGGCGATTTCGTTCCAATTCACATTCCAAGTAATATTCGGCATGCTAATTACATTGCCGGTTGCCAAATTGCATTATCTCTTATAGTTTCCGAGATATGGACTATCGATAATTTACACCTTAGGCTCTGCTTCTAACTTGGGCCCAAATTGTAAAATGGTCTTATCTATTGGCGATTTCGTTCCAATTCACATTCCAAGTAATATTCGGCATGCTAATTACATTGCCGGTTGCCAAATTGCATTATCTCTTATAGTTTCCTAGATATGGACTATTGATAATTTACACCTTAGGCTGTGCTTCTAACTTGGGCCCAAATTGTAAAATGGTCTTATCTATTGGCGATTTCGTCCCAATTCACATTCCAAGTGATATTCGGCATGCTAATTACATTGCCGGTTGCGAAATTGCATTATCTCTTATAGTTTCCGAGATATGGACTATCAATAATTTACACCTTAGGCTCTGCTTCTAACTTGGGCCCAAATTGTAAAATGGTCTTATCTATTGGCGATTTCGTTCCAATTCACATTCCAAGTAATATTCGGCATGCTAATTACATTGCCGGTTGCCAAATTGCATTATCTCTTATAGTTTCCGGGATATGGACTATCGATAATTTACACCTTAGGCTCTGCTTCTAACTTGGGCCCAAATTGTAAAATGGTCTTATCTATTGGCGATTTCGTTCCAATTCACATTCCAAGTAATATTCGGCATGCTAATTACATTGCCGGTTGCCAAATTGCATTATCTGTTATAGTTTCCGAGATATGGACTATCGATAATTTACACCTTAGGCTCTGCTTCTAACTTGGGCCCAAATTGTAAAATGGTCTTATCTATTGGCGATTTCGTTCCAATTCACATTCCAAGTAATATTCGGCATGCTAATTACATTGCCGGTTGCCAAATTGCATTATCTCTTATAGTTTCCTAGATATGGACTATTGATAATTTACACCTTAGGCTGTGCTTCTAACTTGGGCCCAAATTGTAAAATGGTCTTATCTATTGGCGATTTCGTCCCAATTCACATTCCAAGTGATATTCGGCATGCTAATTACATTGCCGGTTGCGAAATTGCATTATCTCTTATAGTTTCCGAGATATGGACTATCAATAATTTACACCTTAGGCTCTGCTTCTAACTTGGGCCCAAATTGTAAAATGGTCTTATCTATTGGCGATTTCGTTCCAATTCACATTCCAAGTAATATTCGGCATGCTAATTACATTGCCGGTTGCCAAATTGCATTATCTCTTATAGTTTCCGGGATATGGACTATCGATAATTTACACCTTAGGCTCTGCTTCTAACTTGGGCCCAAATTGTAAAATGGTCTTATCTATTGGCGATTTCGTTCCAATTCACATTCCAAGTAATATTCGGCATGCTAATTACATTGCCGGTTGCCAAATTGCATTATCTCTTATAGTTTCCGAGATATGGACTATCGATAATTTACACCTTAGGCTCTGCTTCTAACTTGGGCCCAAATTGTAAAATGGTCTTATCTATTGGCGATTTCGTTCCAATTCACATTCCAAGTAATATTCGGCATGCTAATTACATTGCCGGTTGCCAAATTGCATTATCTCTTATAGTTTCCGAGATATGGACTATCGATAATTTACACCTTAGGCTCTGCTTCTAACTTGGGCCCAAATTGTAAAATGGTCTTATCTATTGGCGATTTAGTTGCAATTCACATTCCAAGTAATATTCGGCATGCTAATTACATTGCCGGTTGCCAAATTGCATTATCTCTTATAGTTTCCGAGATATGGACTATCGATAATTTACACCTTAGGCTCTGCTTCTAACTTGGGCCCAAATTGTAAAATGGTCTTATCTATTGGCGATTTCGTTCCAATTCACATTCCAAGTAATATTCGGCATGCTAATTACATTGCCGGTTGCCAAATTGCATTATCTCTTATAGTTTCCGAGATATGGACTATCGATAATTTACACCTTAGGCTCTGCTTCTAACTTGGGCCCAAATTGTAAAATGGTCTTATCTATTGGCGATTTCGTTCCAATTCACATTCCAAGTAATATTCGGCATGCTAATTACATTGCCGGTTGTCAAATTGCATTATCTCTTATAGTTTGCGAGATATGGACTATCGATAATTTACACCTTAGGCTCTGCTACTAACTTGGGCCCAAATTGTAAAATGGCCTTATCTATTGGCGATTTCGTTCCAATTCACACTCCAAGTAATATTCGGCATGCTAATTACATTGCCGGTTGCGAAATTGCATTATCTCTTATAGTTTCCGAGATATGGACTATCGATAATTTACACCTTAGGCTCAGCTTCTAACTTGGGCCCAAATTGTAAAATGGTCTTATCTATTGGCGATATCGTTCCAATTCACATTCCAAGTAATATTCGGCATGCTAATTACATTGCCGGTTGCCAAATTGCATTATCTCTTATAGTTTCCGAGATATGGACTATCGATAATTTACACCTTAGGCTCTGCTTCTAACTTGGGCCCAAATTGTAAAATGGTCTTATCTATTGGCGATTTCGTTCCAATTCACATTCCAAGTAATATTCGGCATGCTAATTACATTGCCGGTTGCCAAATTGCATTATCTCTTATAGTTTCCTAGATATGGACTATTGATAATTTACACCTTAGGCTCTGCTTCTAACTTGGGCCCAAATTGTAAAATGGTCTTATCTATTGGCGATTTCGTCCCAATTCACATTCCAAGTGATATTCGGCATGCTAATTACATTGCCGGTTGCGAAATTGCATTATCTCTTATAGTTTCCGAGATATGGACTATCAATAATTTACACTTTAGGCTCTGCTTCTAACTTGGGCCCAAATTGTAAAATGGTCTTATCTATTGGCGATTTCGTTCCAATTCACATTCCAAGTAATATTCGGCATGCTAATTACATTGCCGGTTGCCAAATTGCATTATCTCTTATAGTTTCCGAGATATGGACTATCGATAATTTACACCTTAGGCTCTGCTTCTAACTTGGGCCCAAATTGTAAAATGGTCTTATCTATTGGCGATTTCTTTCCAATTCACATTCCAAGTAATATTCGGCATGCTAATTACATTGCCGGTTGCCAAATTGCATTATCTCTTATAGTTTCCGAGATATGGACTATCGATAATTTACACCTTAGGCTCTGCTTCTAACTTGGGCCCAAATTGTAAAATGGTCTTATCTATTGGCGATTTCGTTCCAATTCACATTCCAAGTAATATTCGGCATGCTAATTACATTGCCGGTTGCCAAATTGCATTATCTCTTATAGTTTCCGAGATATGGACTATCGATAATTTACACCATAGGCTCTGCTTCTAACTTGGGCCCAAATTGTAAAATGGTCTTATCTATTGGCGATTTCGTTCCAATTCACATTCCAAGTAATATTCGGCATGCTAATTACATTGCCGGTTGCCAATTTGCATTATCTCTTATAGTTTCCGAGATATGGACTGTCGATAATTTACACCTTAGGCTCTGCTTCTAACTTGCTCCCAAATTGTAAAATGGTCTTATCTATTGGCGATTTCGTTCCAATTCACATTCCAAGTAATATTCGGCATGCTAATTACATTGCCGGTTGCCAAATTGCATTATCTCTTATAGTTTCCGAGATATGGACTATCGATAATTTACACCTTAGGCTCTGCTTCTAACTTGGGCCCAAATTGTAAAATGGTCTTATCTATTGGCGATTTCGTTCCAATTCACATTCCAAGTAATATTCGGCATGCTAATTACATTGCCGGTTGCCAAATTGAATTTTCTCTTATAGTTTCCGAGATATGGACTATCGATAATTTACACCTTAGGCTCTGCTTCTAACTTGGGCCCAAATTGTAAAATGGTCTTATCTATTGGCGATTTCGTTCCAATTCACATTCCAAGTAATATTGGGCATGCTAATTACATTGCCGGTTGCCAAATTGCATTATCTCTTATAGTTTCCGAGATATGGACTATCGATAATTTACACCATAGGCTCTGCTTCTAACTTGGGACCAAATTGTAAAATGGTCTTATCTATTGGCGATTTCGTTCCAATTCACATTCCAAGTAATATTCGGCATGCTAATTACATTGCCGGTTGCCAAATTGCATTATCTCTTATAGTTTCCGAGATATGAACTATCGATAATTTACACCTTAGGCTCTGCTTCTAACTTGCTCCCAAATTGTAAAATGGTCTTATCTATTGGCGATTTCGTTCCAATTCACATTCCAAGTAATATTCGGCATGCTAATTACATTGCCGGTTGCCAAATTGTATTATCTCTTATAGTTTCCGAGATATGGACTATCGATAATTTACACCTTAGGCTCTGATTCTAACTTGGGCCCAAATTGTAAAATGGTCTTACCTATTGGCGATTTCGTTCCAATTCACATTCCAAGTAATATTCAGCATGCTAATTACATTGCCGGTTGCCAAATTGCATTATCTCTTATAGTTTCCGAGATATGGACTATCGATAATTTACACCTTAGGCTCTGCTTCTAACTTGGGCCCAAATTGTAAAATGGTCTTATCTATTGGCGATTTCGTTCCAATTCACATTCCAAGTAATATTCGGCATGCTAATTACATTGCCGGTTGCCAAATTGCATTATCTCTTATAGTTTCCGAGATATGGACTATCGATAATTTACACCTTAGGCTCTGCTTCTAACTTGGGCCCAAATTGTAAAATGGTCTTATCTATTGGCGATTTCGTCCCAATTCACATTCCAAGTGATATTCGGCATGCTAATTACATTGCCGGTTGCGAAATTGCATTATCTCTTATAGTTTCCGAGATATGGACTATCAATAATTTACACCTTAGGCTCTGCTTCTAACTTGGGTCCAAATTGTAAAATGGTCTTATCTATTGGCGATTTCGTTCCAATTCACATTCCAAGTAATATTCGGCATGCTAATTACATTGCCGGTTGCCAAATTGCATTATCTCTTATAGTTTCCGAGATATGGACTATCGATAATTTACACCTTAGGCTCTGCTTCTAACTTGCTCCCAAATTGTAAAATGGTCTTATCTATTGGCGATTTCGTTCCAATTGACATTCCAAGTAATATTCGGCATGCTAATTACATTGCCGGTTGCCAAATTGTATTATCTCTTATAGTTTCCGAGATATGGACTATCGATAATTTACACCTTAGGCTCTGCTTCTAACTTGGGCCCAAATTGTAAAATGGTCTTATCTATTGGCGATTTCGTTCCAATTCACATTCCAAGTAATATTCGGCATGCTAATTACATTGCCGGTTGCCAAATTGCATTATCTCTTATAGTTTCCGAGATATGGACTATCGATAATTTACACCTTAGGCTCTGCTTCTAACTTGGGCCCAAATTGTAAAATGGTCTTATCTATTGGCGATTTCGTCCCAATTCACATTCCAAGTGATATTCGGCATGCTAATTACATTGCCGGTTGCGAAATTGCATTATCTCTTATAGTTTCCGAGATATGGACTATCAATAATTTACACCTTAGGCTCTGCTTCTAACTTGGGTCCAAATTGTAAAATGGTCTTATCTATTGGCGATTTCGTTCCAATTCACATTCCAAGTAATATTCGGCATGCTAATTACATTGCCGGTTGCCAAATTGCATTATCTCTTATAGTTTCCGAGATATGGACTATCGATAATTTACACCTTAGGTTCTGCTTCTAACTTGGGCCCAAATTGTAAAATGGTCTTATCTATTGGCGATTTCGTTCCAATTCACATTCCAAGTAATATTCGGCATGCTAATTACATTGCCGGTTGCCAAATTGCATTATCTCTTATAGTTTCCGAGATATGGACTATCGATAATTTACACCTTAGGCTCTGCTTCTAACTTGGGCCCAAATTGTAAAATGGTCTTATCTATTGGCGATTTCGTTCCAATTCACATTCCAAGTAATATTCGGCATGCTAATTACATTGCCGGTTGCCAAATTGCATTATCGTTTATAGTTTCCAAGATATGAACTATCGATAATTTGCACCTTAGGCTCTGCTTCTAACTTGGGCCCAAATTGTAAAATGGTCTTATCTATTGGCGATTTCGTTCCAATTCACATTCCAAGTAATATTCGGCATGCTAATTACATTGCCGGTTGCCAAATTGCATTATCTCTTATAGTTTCCGAGATATTAACTATCGTTAATTTACACCTTAGGCTCTGCTTCTAACTTGGGCCCAAATTGTAAAATGGCCTTATCTATTGGCGATTTCGTTCCAATTCACATTCCAAGTAATATTCGGCATTCTAATTACATTGCCGGTTGCCAAATTGCATTATCCCTTATAGTTTCCGAGATATGGACTATCGATAATTTACACCTTAGGCTCTGCTTCTAACTTGGGTCCAAATTGTAAAATGGTCTTATCTATTGGCGATTTCGTTCCAATTCACATTCCAAGTAATATTCAGCATGCTAATTACATTGCCGGTTGCCAAATTGCATTATTTCTTATAGTTTCCGAGATATGGACTATCGATAATTTACACCTTAGGCTCTGCTTCTAACTTGGGCCCAAATTGTAAAATCGTCTTATCTATTGGCGATTTCGTTCCAATTCACATTCCAAGTAATATTCGGCATGCTAATTACATTGCCGGTTGCCAAATTGCATTATCTCTTATAGTTTCCGAGATATGGACTATCGATAATTTACACCTTAGGCTCTGCTTCTAACTTGGGCCCAAATTGTAAAATGGTCTTATCTATTGGCGATTTCGTTCCAATTCACATTCGAAGTAATACTCGGCATGCTAATTACATTGCCGGTTGCTAAATTGAATTATCTCTTATAGTTTCCGAGATATGGACTATCGATAATTTACACCTTAGGCTCTGCTTCTAACTTGGGCCCAAATTGTAAAATGGTCTTATCTATTGGCGATTTCGTTCCAATTCACATTCCAAGTAATATTCGGCATGCTAATTACATTGCCGGTTGCCAAATTGCATTACCTCTTATAGTTTCCGAGATATGGACTATCGATAATTTACACCTTAGGCTCTGCTTCTAACTTGGGCCCAAATTGTAAAATGGTCTTATCTATTGGCAATTTCGTCCCAATTCACATTCCAAGTGATATTCGGCATGCTAATTACATTGCCGGTTGCCAAATTGCATTACCTCTTATAGTTTCCGAGATATGGACTATCGATAATTTACACCTTAGGCTCTGCTTCTAACTTGGGCCCAAATTGTAAAATGGTCTTATCTATTGGCGATTTCGTTCCAATTCACATTCCAAGTAATATTCGGCATGCTAATTACATTGCCGGTTGCCAAATTGCATTATCTCTTATAGTTTCCGAGATATGGACTATCGATAATTTACACCTTAGGCTCTGCTTCTAACTTGGGCCCAAATTGTAAAATGGTCTTATCTATTGGCGATTTAGTTGCAATTCACATTCCAAGTAATATTCGGCATGCTAATTACATTGCCGGTTGCCAAATTGCATTATCTCTTATAGTTTCCGAGATATGGACTATCGATAATTTACACCTTAGGCTCTGCTTCTAACTTGGGCCCAAATTGTAAAATGGTCTTATCTATTGGCGATTTCGTTCCAATTCACATTCCAAGTAATATTCGGCATGCTAATTACATTGCCGGTTGTCAAATTGCATTATCTCTTATAGTTTGCGAGATATGGACTATCGATAATTTACACCTTAGGCTCTGCTACTAACTTGGGCCCAAATTGTAAAATGGCCTTATCTATTGGCGATTTCGTTCCAATTCACACTCCAAGTAATATTCGGCATGCTAATTACATTGCCGGTTGCGAAATTGCATTATCTCTTATAGTTTCCGAGATATGGACTATCGATAATTTACACCTTAGGCTCAGCTTCTAACTTGGGCCCAAATTGTAAAATGGTCTTATCTATTGGCGATATCGTTCCAATTCACATTCCAAGTAATATTCGGCATGCTAATTACATTGCCGGTTGCCAAATTGCATTATCTCTTATAGTTTCCGAGATATGGACTATCGATAATTTACACCTTAGGCTCTGCTTCTAACTTGGGCCCAAATTGTAAAATGGTCTTATCTATTGGCGATTTCGTTCCAATTCACATTCCAAGTAATATTCGGCATGCTAATTACATTGCCGGTTGCCAAATTGCATTATCTCTTATAGTTTCCTAGATATGGACTATTGATAATTTACACCTTAGGCTCTGCTTCTAACTTGGGCCCAAATTGTAAAATGGTCTTATCTATTGGCGATTTCGTCCCAATTCACATTCCAAGTGATATTCGGCATGCTAATTACATTGCCGGTTGCGAAATTGCATTATCTCTTATAGTTTCCGAGATATGGACTATCAATAATTTACACTTTAGGCTCTGCTTCTAACTTGGGCCCAAATTGTAAAATGGTCTTATCTATTGGCGATTTCGTTCCAATTCACATTCCAAGTAATATTCGGCATGCTAATTACATTGCCGGTTGCCAAATTGCATTATCTCTTATAGTTTCCGAGATATGGACTATCGATAATTTACACCTTAGGCTCTGCTTCTAACTTGGGCCCAAATTGTAAAATGGTCTTATCTATTGGCGATTTCTTTCCAATTCACATTCCAAGTAATATTCGGCATGCTAATTACATTGCCGGTTGCCAAATTGCATTATCTCTTATAGTTTCCGAGATATGGACTATCGATAATTTACACCTTAGGCTCTGCTTCTAACTTGGGCCCAAATTGTAAAATGGTCTTATCTATTGGCGATTTCGTTCCAATTCACATTCCAAGTAATATTCGGCATGCTAATTACATTGCCGGTTGCCAAATTGCATTATCTCTTATAGTTTCCGAGATATGGACTATCGATAATTTACACCATAGGCTCTGCTTCTAACTTGGGCCCAAATTGTAAAATGGTCTTATCTATTGGCGATTTCGTTCCAATTCACATTCCAAGTAATATTCGGCATGCTAATTACATTGCCGGTTGCCAATTTGCATTATCTCTTATAGTTTCCGAGATATGGACTGTCGATAATTTACACCTTAGGCTCTGCTTCTAACTTGCTCCCAAATTGTAAAATGGTCTTATCTATTGGCGATTTCGTTCCAATTCACATTCCAAGTAATATTCGGCATGCTAATTACATTGCCGGTTGCCAAATTGCATTATCTCTTATAGTTTCCGAGATATGGACTATCGATAATTTACACCTTAGGCTCTGCTTCTAACTTGGGCCCAAATTGTAAAATGGTCTTATCTATTGGCGATTTCGTTCCAATTCACATTCCAAGTAATATTCGGCATGCTAATTACATTGCCGGTTGCCAAATTGAATTTTCTCTTATAGTTTCCGAGATATGGACTATCGATAATTTACACCTTAGGCTCTGCTTCTAACTTGGGCCCAAATTGTAAAATGGTCTTATCTATTGGCGATTTCGTTCCAATTCACATTCCAAGTAATATTGGGCATGCTAATTACATTGCCGGTTGCCAAATTGCATTATCTCTTATAGTTTCCGAGATATGGACTATCGATAATTTACACCATAGGCTCTGCTTCTAACTTGGGACCAAATTGTAAAATGGTCTTATCTATTGGCGATTTCGTTCCAATTCACATTCCAAGTAATATTCGGCATGCTAATTACATTGCCGGTTGCCAAATTGCATTATCTCTTATAGTTTCCGAGATATGAACTATCGATAATTTACACCTTAGGCTCTGCTTCTAACTTGCTCCCAAATTGTAAAATGGTCTTATCTATTGGCGATTTCGTTCCAATTCACATTCCAAGTAATATTCGGCATGCTAATTACATTGCCGGTTGCCAAATTGTATTATCTCTTATAGTTTCCGAGATATGGACTATCGATAATTTACACCTTAGGCTCTGATTCTAACTTGGGCCCAAATTGTAAAATGGTCTTACCTATTGGCGATTTCGTTCCAATTCACATTCCAAGTAATATTCAGCATGCTAATTACATTGCCGGTTGCCAAATTGCATTATCTCTTATAGTTTCCGAGATATGGACTATCGATAATTTACACCTTAGGCTCTGCTTCTAACTTGGGCCCAAATTGTAAAATGGTCTTATCTATTGGCGATTTCGTTCCAATTCACATTCCAAGTAATATTCGGCATGCTAATTACATTGCCGGTTGCCAAATTGCATTATCTCTTATAGTTTCCGAGATATGGACTATCGATAATTTACACCTTAGGCTCTGCTTCTAACTTGGGCCCAAATTGTAAAATGGTCTTATCTATTGGCGATTTCGTCCCAATTCACATTCCAAGTGATATTCGGCATGCTAATTACATTGCCGGTTGCGAAATTGCATTATCTCTTATAGTTTCCGAGATATGGACTATCAATAATTTACACCTTAGGCTCTGCTTCTAACTTGGGTCCAAATTGTAAAATGGTCTTATCTATTGGCGATTTCGTTCCAATTCACATTCCAAGTAATATTCGGCATGCTAATTACATTGCCGGTTGCCAAATTGCATTATCTCTTATAGTTTCCGAGATATGGACTATCGATAATTTACACCTTAGGCTCTGCTTCTAACTTGCTCCCAAATTGTAAAATGGTCTTATCTATTGGCGATTTCGTTCCAATTGACATTCCAAGTAATATTCGGCATGCTAATTACATTGCCGGTTGCCAAATTGTATTATCTCTTATAGTTTCCGAGATATGGACTATCGATAATTTACACCTTAGGCTCTGCTTCTAACTTGGGCCCAAATTGTAAAATGGTCTTATCTATTGGCGATTTCGTTCCAATTCACATTCCAAGTAATATTCGGCATGCTAATTACATTGCCGGTTGCCAAATTGCATTATCTCTTATAGTTTCCGAGATATGGACTATCGATAATTTACACCTTAGGCTCTGCTTCTAACTTGGGCCCAAATTGTAAAATGGTCTTATCTATTGGCGATTTCGTCCCAATTCACATTCCAAGTGATATTCGGCATGCTAATTACATTGCCGGTTGCGAAATTGCATTATCTCTTATAGTTTCCGAGATATGGACTATCAATAATTTACACCTTAGGCTCTGCTTCTAACTTGGGTCCAAATTGTAAAATGGTCTTATCTATTGGCGATTTCGTTCCAATTCACATTCCAAGTAATATTCGGCATGCTAATTACATTGCCGGTTGCCAAATTGCATTATCTCTTATAGTTTCCGAGATATGGACTATCGATAATTTACACCTTAGGTTCTGCTTCTAACTTGGGCCCAAATTGTAAAATGGTCTTATCTATTGGCGATTTCGTTCCAATTCACATTCCAAGTAATATTCGGCATGCTAATTACATTGCCGGTTGCCAAATTGCATTATCTCTTATAGTTTCCGAGATATGGACTATCGATAATTTACACCTTAGGCTCTGCTTCTAACTTGGGCCCAAATTGTAAAATGGTCTTATCTATTGGCGATTTCGTTCTAATTCACATTCCAAGTAATATTCGGCATGCTAATTACATTGCCGGTTGCCAAATTGCATTATCTCTTATAGTTTCCGAGATATGGACTATCGATAATTTACACCTTAGGCTCTGCTTCTAACTTGGGCCCAAATTGTAAAATGGTCTTATCTATTGGCGATTTCGTTCCAATTCACATTCCAAGTAATATTCGGCATGCTAATTACATTGCCGGTTGCCAAATTGCATTATCTCTTATAGTTTCCGAGATATTAACTATCGTTAATTTACACCTTAGGCTCTGCTTCTAACTTGGGCCCAAATTGTAAAATGGCCTTATCTATTGGCGATTTCGTTCCAATTCACATTCCAAGTAATATTCGGCATTCTAATTACATTGCCGGTTGCCAAATTGCATTATCCCTTATAGTTTCCGAGATATGGACTATCGATAATTTACACCTTAGGCTCTGCTTCTAACTTGGGTCCAAATTGTAAAATGGTCTTATCTATTGGCGATTTCGTTCCAATTCACATTCCAAGTAATATTCAGCATGCTAATTACATTGCCGGTTGCCAAATTGCATTATTTCTTATAGTTTCCGAGATATGGACTATCGATAATTTACACCTTAGGCTCTGCTTCTAACTTGGGCCCAAATTGTAAAATCGTCTTATCTATTGGCGATTTCGTTCCAATTCACATTCCAAGTAATATTCGGCATGCTAATTACATTGCCGGTTGCCAAATTGCATTATCTCTTATAGTTTCCGAGATATGGACTATCGATAATTTACACCTTAGGCTCTGCTTCTAACTTGGGCCCAAATTGTAAAATGGTCTTATCTATTGGCGATTTCGTTCCAATTCACATTCCAAGTAATATTCGGCATGCTAATTACATTGCCGGTTGCCAAATTGCATTATCGTTTATAGTTTCCAAGATATGAACTATCGATAATTTGCACCTTAGGCTCTGCTTCTAACTTGGGCCCAAATTGTAAAATGGTCTTATCTATTGGCGATTTCGTTCCAATTCACATTCCAAGTAATATTCGGCATGCTAATTACATTGCCGGTTGCCAAATTGCATTATCTCTTATAGTTTCCGAGATATTAACTATCGTTAATTTACACCTTAGGCTCTGCTTCTAACTTGGGCCCAAATTGTAAAATGGCCTTATCTATTGGCGATTTCGTTCCAATTCACATTCCAAGTAATATTCGGCATTCTAATTACATTGCCGGTTGCCAAATTGCATTATCCCTTATAGTTTCCGAGATATGGACTATCGATAATTTACACCTTAGGCTCTGCTTCTAACTTGGGTCCAAATTGTAAAATGGTCTTATCTATTGGCGATTTCGTTCCAATTCACATTCCAAGTAATATTCAGCATGCTAATTACAATGCCGGTTGCCAAATTGCATTATTTCTTATAGTTTCCGAGATATGGACTATCGATAATTTACACCTTAGGCTCTGCTTCTAACTTGGGCCCAAATTGTAAAATCGTCTTATCTATTGGCGATTTCGTTCCAATTCACATTCCAAGTAATATTCGGCATGCTAATTACATTGCCGGTTGCCAAATTGCATTATCTCTTATAGTTTCCGAGATATGGACTATCGATAATTTACACCTTAGGCTCTGCTTCTAACTTGGGCCCAAATTGTAAAATGGTCTTATCTATTGGCGATTTCGTTCCAATTCACATTCGAAGTAATACTCGGCATGCTAATTACATTGCCGGTTGCTAAATTGAATTATCTCTTATAGTTTCCGAGATATGGACTATCGATAATTTACACCTTAGGCTCTGCTTCTAACTTGGGCCCAAATTGTAAAATGGTCTTATCTATTGGCGATTTCGTTCCAATTCACATTCCAAGTAATATTCGGCATGCTAATTACATTGCCGGTTGCCAAATTGCATTACCTCTTATAGTTTCCGAGATATGGACTATCGATAATTTACACCTTAGGCTCTGCTTCTAACTTGGGCCCAAATTGTAAAATGGTCTTATCTATTGGCAATTTCGTCCCAATTCACATTCCAAGTGATATTCGGCATGCTAATTACATTGCCGGTTGCCAAATTGCATTATCTCTTATAGTTTCCGAGATATGGACTATCGATAATTTACACCTTAGGCTCTGCTTCTAACTTGGGCCCAAATTGTAAAATGGTCTTATCTATTGGCGATTTCGTCCCAATTCACATTCCAAGTGATATTCGGCATGCTAATTACATTGCCGGTTGCGAAATTGCATTATCTCTTATAGTTTCCGAGATATGGACTATCAATAATTTACACCTTAGGCTCTGCTTCTAACTTGGGTCCAAATTGTAAAATGGTCTTATCTATTGGCGATTTCGTTCCAATTCACATTCCAAGTAATATTCGGCATGCTAATTACATTGCCGGTTGCCAAATTGCATTATCTCTTATAGTTTCCGAGATATGGACTATCGATAATTTACACCTTAGGTTCTGCTTCTAACTTGGGCCCAAATTGTAAAATGGTCTTATCTATTGGCGATTTCGTTCCAATTCACATTCCAAGTAATATTCGGCATGCTAATTACATTGCCGGTTGCCAAATTGCATTATCTCTTATAGTTTCCGAGATATGGACTATCGATAATTTACACCTTAGGCTCTGCTTCTAACTTGGGCCCAAATTGTAAAATGGTCTTATCTATTGGCGATTTCGTTCCAATTCACATTCCAAGTAATATTCGGCATGCTAATTACATTGCCGGTTGCCAAATTGCATTATCTCTTATAGTTTCCGAGATATGGACTATCGATAATTTACACCTTAGGCTCTGCTTCTAACTTGGGCCCAAATTGTAAAATGGTCTTATCTATTGGCGATTTCGTTCCAATTCACATTCCAAGTAATATTCGGCATGCTAATTACATTGCCGGTTGCCAAATTGCATTATCGTTTATAGTTTCCAAGATATGAACTATCGATAATTTGCACCTTAGGCTCTGCTTCTAACTTGGGAACAAATTGTAAAATGGTCTTATCTATTGGCGATTTCGTTCCAATTCACATTCCAAGTAATATTCGGCATGCTAATTACATTGCCGGTTGCCAAATTGCATTATCTCTTATAGTTTCCGAGATATGGACTATCGATAATTTACACCTTAGGCTCTGCTTCTAACTTGGGCCCAAATTGTAAAATGGTCTTATCTATTGGCGATTTCGTTCCAATTCACATTCCAAGTAATATTCGGCATGCTAATTACATTGCCGGTTGCCAAATTGCATTATCTCTTATAGTTTCCGAGATATGGACTATCGATAATTTACACCTTAGGCTCTGCTTCTAACTTGGGCCCAAATTGTAAAATGGTCTTATCTATTGGCGATTTCGTTCCAATTCACATTCCAAGTAACATTCGGCATGCTAATTACATTGCCGGTTGCCAAATTGCATTATCTCTTATAGTTTCCGAGATATTAACTATCGTTAATATACACCTTAGGCTCTGCTTCTAACTTGGGCCCAAATTGTAAAATGGCCTTATCTATTGGCGATTTCGTTCCAATTCACATTCCAAGTAATATTCGGCATTCTAATTACATTGCCGGTTGCCAAATTGCATTATCTCTTATAGTTTCCGAGATATGGACTATCGATAATTTACACCTTAGGCTCTGCTTCTAACTTGGGCCCAAATTGTAAAATGGTCTTATCTATTGGCGATTTCGTTCCAATTCACATTCCAAGTAATATTCGGCATGCTAATTACATTGCCGGTTGCCAAATTGCATTATTTCTTATAGTTTCCGAGATATGGACTATCGATAATTTACACCTTAGGCTCTGCTTCTAACTTGGGCCCAAATTGTAAAATGGTCTTATCTATTGGCGATTTCGTTCCAATTCACATTCCAAGTAATATTCGGCATGCTAATTACATTGCCGGTTGCCAAATTGCATTACCTCTTATAGTTTCCGAGATATGGACTATCGATAATTTACACCTTAGGCTCTGCTTCTAACTTGGGCCCAAATTGTAAAATGGTCTTATCTATTGGCGATTTCGTTCCAATTCACATTCCAAGTAATATCCGGCATGCTAATTACATTGCCGGTTGCCAAATTGAATTATCTCTTATAGTTTCCGAGATATGGACTATCGATAATTTACACCTTAGGCTCTGCTTCTAACTTGGGCCCAAATTGTAAAATGGTCTTATCTATTGGCGATTTCGTTCCAATTCACATTCCAAGTAATATTCGGCATGCTAATTACATTGCCGGTTGCCAAATTGCATTATCTCTTATAGTTTCCGAGATATGGACTATCGATAATTTACACCTTAGGCTCTGCTTCTAACTTGGGCCCAAATTGTAAAATGGTCTTATCTATTGGCGATTTCGTTCCAATTCACATTCCAAGTAATATTCGGCATGCTAATTACATTGCCGGTTGCCAAATTGCATTATCTATTATAGTTTCCGAGATATGGACTATCGATAATTTACACCTTAGGCTCTGCTTCTAACTTGGGCCCAAATTGTAAAATGGTCTTATCTATTGGCGTTTTCGTTCCAATTCACATTCCAAGTAATATTCGGCATGCTAATTACATTGCCGGTTGCCAAATTGCATTATCTCTTATAGTTTCCGAGATATGGACTATCGATAATTTACACCTTAGGCTCTGCTTCTAACTTGGGCCCAAATTGTAAAATGGTCTTTTCTATTGGCGATTTCGTTCCAATTCACTTTCCAAGTAATATTCGGCATGCTAATTACATTGCCGGTTGCCAAATTGCATTATCTCTTATAGTTTCCGAGATATGGACTATCGATAATTTACACCTTAGGCTCTGCTTCTAACTTGGGCCCAAATTGTAAAATGGTCTTATCTATTGGCGATTTCGTTCCAATTCACATTCCAAGTAATATTCGGCATGCTAATTACATTGCCGGTTGCCAAATTGCATTATCTCTTATAGTTTCCGAGATATGGACTATCGATAATTTACACCTTAGGCTCTGCTTCTAACTTGGGCCCAAATTGTAAAATGGTCTTCTCTATTGGCGATTTCGTTCCAATTCACATTCCAAGTAATATTCGGCATGCTAATTACATTGCCGGTTGCCAAATTGCATTATCTCTTATAGTTTCCGAGATATGGACTATCGATAATTTACACCTTAGGCTCTGCTTCTAACTTGGGCCCAAATTGTAAAATGGTCTTCTCTATTGGCGATTTCGTTCCAATTCACATTCCAAGTAATATTCGGCATGCTAATTACATTGCTGGTTGCCAAATTGCATTATCTCTTATAGTTTCCGAGATATGGACTATCGATAATTTACACCTTAGGCTCTGCTTCTAACTTGGGCCCAAATTGTAAAATCGTCTTATCTATTGGCGATTTCGTTCCAATTCACATTCCAAGTAATATTCGGCATGCTAATTACATTGCCGGTTGCCAAATTGCATTATCTCTTATAGTTTCCGAGATATGGACTATCGGTAATTTACACCTTAGGCTCTGCTTCTAACTTGGGCCCAAATTGTAAAATGGTCTTATCTATTGGCGATTTCGTTCCAATTCACATTCCAAGTAATATCCGGCATGCTAATTACATTGCCGGTTGCCAAATTGAATTATCTCTTATAGTTTCCGAGATATGGACTATCGATAATTTACACCTTAGGCTCTGCTTCTAACTTGGGCCCAAATTGTAAAATGGTCTTACCTATTGGCGATTTCGTTCCAATTCACATTCCAAGTAATATTCGGCATGCTAATTACATTGCCGGTTGCCAAATTGCATTATCTCTTATAGTTTCCGAGATATGGACTATCGATAATTTACACCTTAGGCTCTGCTTCTAACTTGGGCCCAAATTGTAAAATGGTCTTATCTATTGGCGATTTCGTTCCAATTCACATTCCAAGTAATATTCGGCATGCTAATTACATTGCCGGTTGCCAAATTGCATTATCTCTTATAGTTTCCGAGATATGGACTATCGATAATTTACATCTTAGGCTCTGCTTCTAACTTGGGCCCAAATTGTAAAATCGTCTTATCTATTGGCGATTTCGTTCCAATTCACATTCCAAGTAATATTCGGCATGCTAATTACATTGCCGGTTGCCAAATTGCATTATCTTTTATAGTTTCCGAGATATGGACTATCGATAATTTACACCTTAGGCTCTGCTTCTAACTTGGGCCCAAATTGTAAAATGGTCTTATCTATTGGCGATTTCGTTCCAATTCACATTCCAAGTAATATCCGGCATGCTAATTACATTGCCGGTTGCCAAATTGAATTATCTCTTATAGTTTTCGAGATATGGACTATCGATAATTTACACCTTAGGCTCTGCTTCTAACTTGGGCCCAAATTGTAAAATGGTCTTATCTATTGGCGATTTCGTTCCAATTCACATTCCAAGTAATATTTGGCATGCTAATTACATTGCCGGTTGCCAAATTGCATTATCTCTTATAGTTTCCGAGATATGGACTATCGATAATTTACATCTTAGGCTCTGCTTCTAACTTGGGAGCAAATTGTAAAATGGTCTTATCTATTGGCGATTTCGTTCCAATTCACATTCCAAGTAATATTCGGCATACTAATTACATTGCCGGTTGCCAAATTGCATTATCTCTTATAGTTTCCGAGATATGGACTATCGATAATTTACACCATAGGCTCTGCTTCTAACTTGGGCCCAAATTGTAAAATGGTCTTATCTATTGGCGATTTCGTCCCAATTCACATTCCAAGTGATATTCGGCATGCTAATTACATTGCCGGTTGCGAAATTGCATTATCTCTTATAGTTTCCGAGATATGGACTATCAATAATTTACACCTTAGGCTCTGCTTCTAACTTGGGCCCAAATTGTAAAATGGTCTTATCTATTGGCGATTTCGTTCCAATTCACATTCCAAGTAATATTCGGCATGCTAATTACATTGCCGGTTGCCAAATTGCATTATCTCTTATAGTTTCCGAGATATGGACTATCGATAATTTACACCTTAGGCTCTGCTTCTAACTTGGGCCCAAATTGTAAAATGGTCTTATCTATTGGCGATTTCGTTCCAATTCACATTCCAAGTAATATTCGGCATGCTAATTACATTGCCGGTTGCCAAATTGCATTATCTCTTATAGTTTCCGAGATATGGACTATCGATAATTTACACCTTAGGCTCTGCTTCTAACTTGGGCCCAAATTGTAAAATGGTCTTATCTATTGGCGATTTCGTTCCAATTCACATTCCAAGTAATATTCGGCATGCTAATTACATTGCCGGTTGCCAAATTGCATTATCTATTATAGTTTCCGAGATATGGACTATCGATAATTTACACCTTAGGCTCTGCTTCTAACTTGGGCCCAAATTGTAAAATGGTCTTATCTATTGGCGATTTCTTTCCAATTCACATTCCAAGTAATATTCGGCATGCTAATTACATTGCCGGTTGCCAAATTGCATTATCTCTTATAGTTTCCGAAATATGGACTATCGATAATTTACACCTTAGGCTCTGCTTCTAACTTGGGCCCAAATTGTAAAATGGTCTTCTCTATTGGCGATTTCGTTCCAATTCACATTCCAAGTAATATTCGGCATGCTAATTACATTGCCGGTTGCCAAATTGCATTATCTCTTATAGTTTCCGAGATATGGACTATCGATAATTTACACCTTAGGCTCTGCTTCTAACTTGGGCCCAAATTGTAAAATGGTCTTATCTATTGGCGATTTCGTTCCAATTCACATTCCAAGTAATATTCGGCATGCTAAATACATTGCCGGTTGCCAAATTGCATTATCTCTTATAGTTTCCGAGATATGGACTATCGATAATTTACACCTTAGGCTCTGCTTCTAACTTGGGCCCAAATTGTAAAATGGTCTTCTCTATTGGCGATTTCGTTCCAATTCACATTCCAAGTAATATTCGGCATGCTAATTACATTGCCGGTTGCCAAATTGCATTATCTCTTATAGTTTCCGAGATATGGACTATCGATAATTTACACCTTAGGCTCTGCTTCTAACTTGGGCCCAAATTGTAAAATGGCCTTCTCTATTGGCGACTTCGTTCCAATTCACATTCCAAGTAATATTCGGCATGCTAATTACATTGCCGGTTGCCAAATTGCATTATCTCTTATAGTTTCCGAGATATGGACTATCGATAATTTACACCTTAGGCTCTGCTTCTAACTTGGGCCCAAATTGTAAAATCGTCTTATCTATTGGCGATTTCGTTCCAATTCACATTCCAAGTAATATTCGGCATGCTAATTACATTGCCGGTTGCCAAATTGAATTATCTCTTATAGTTTCCGAGATATGGACTATCGATAATTTACACCTTAGGCTCTGCTTCTAACTTGGGCCCAAATTGTAAAATGGTCTTACCTATTGGCGATTTCGTTCCAATTCACATTCCAAGTAATATTCGGCTTGCTAATTACATTGCCGGTTGCCAAATTGCATTATCTCTTATAGTTTCCGAGATATGGACTATCGATAATTTACACCTTAGGCTCTGCTTCTAACTTGGGCCCAAATTGTAAAATGGTCTTATCTATTGGCGATTTCGTTCCAATTCACATTCCAAGTAATATCCGGCATGCTAATTACATTGCCGGTTGCCAAATTGAATTATCTCTTATAGTTTCCGAGATATGGACTATCGATAATTTACACCTTAGGCTCTGCTTCTAACTTGGGCCCAAATTGTTAAATGGTCTTACCTATTGGCGATTTCGTTCCAATTCACATTCCAAGTAATATTCGGCATGCTAATTACATTGCCGGTTGCCAAATTGCATTATCTCTTATAGTTTCCGAGATATGGACTATCGATAATTTACACCTTAGGCTCTGCTTCTAACTTGGGCCCAAATTGTAAAATGGTCTTATCTATTGGCGATTTCGTTCCAATTCATATTCCAAGTAATATTCGGCATGCTAATTACATTGCCGGTTGCCAAATTGCATTATCTCTTATAGTTTCCGAGATATGGACTATCGATAATTTACATCTTAGGCTCTGCTTCTAACTTGGGCCCAAATTGTAAAATCGTCTTATCTATTGGCGATTTCGTTCCAATTCACATTCCAAGTAATATTCGGCATGCTAATTACATTGCCGGTTGCCAAATTGCATTATCTCTTATAGTTTCCGAGATATGGACTATCGATAATTTACACCTTAGGCTCTGCTTCTAACTTGGGTCCAAATTGTAAAATGGTCTTATCTATTGGCGATTTCGTTCCAATTCACATTCCAAGTAATATCCGGCATGCTAATTACATTGCCGGTTGCCAAATTGCATTATCTCTTATAGTTTCCGAGATATGGACTATCGATAATTTACACCTTAGGCTCTGCTTCTAACTTGGGCCCAAATTGTAAAATGGTCTTATCTATTGGCGATTTCGTTCCAATTCACATTCCAAGTAATATTCGGCATGCTAATTACATTGCCGGTTGCCAAATTGCATTATCTCTTATAGTTTCCGAGATATGGACTATCGATAATTTACACCTTAGGCTCTGCTTCTAACTTGGGCCCAAATTGTAAAATGGTCTTATCTATTGGCGATTTCGTTCCAATTCACATTCCAAGTAATATTCGGCATGCTAATTACATTGCCGGTTGCCAAATTGCATTATCTATTATAGTTTCCGAGATATGGACTATCGATAATTTACACCTTAGGCTCTGCTTCTAACTTGGGCCCAAATTGTAAAATGGTCTTATCTATTGGCGTTTTCGTTCCAATTCACATTCCAAGTAATATTCGGCATGCTAATTACATTGCCGGTTGCCAAATTGCATTATTTCTTATAGTTTCCGAGATATGGACTATCGATAATTTACACCTTAGGCTCTGCTTCTAACTTGGGCAAAAATTGTAAAATCGTCTTATCTATTGGCGATTTCGTTCCAATTCACATTCCAAGTAATATTCGGCATGCTAATTACATTGCCGGTTGCCAAATTGCATTATCTCTTATAGTTTCCGAGATATGGACTATCGGTAATTTACACCTTAGGCTCTGCTTCTAACTTGGGCCCAAATTGTAAAATGATCTTATCTATTGGCGATTTCGTTCCAATTCACATTCCAAGTAATATCCGGCATGCTAATTACATTGCCGGTTGCCAAATTGAATTATCTCTTATAGTTTCCGAGATATGGACTATCGATAATTTACACCTTAGGCTCTGCTTCTAACTTGGGCCCAAATTGTAAAATGGTCTTACCTATTGGCGATTTCGTTCCAATTCACATTCCAAGTAATATTCGGCTTGCTAATTACATTGTCGGTTGCCAAATTGCATTATCTCTTATAGTTTCCGAGATATTGACTATCGATAATTTACACCTTAGGCTCTGCTTCTAACTTGGGCCCAAATTGTAAAATGGTCTTATCTATTGGCGATTTCGTTCCAATTCACATTCCAAGTAATATTCGGCATGCTAATTACATTGCCGGTTGCCAAATTGCATTATCTCTTATAGTTTCCGAGATATGGACTATCGATAATTTACATCTTAGGCTCTGCTTCTAACTTGGGCCCAAATTGTAAAATGGTCTTATCTATTGGCGTTTTCGTTCCAATTCACATTCCAAGTAATATTCGGCATGCTAATTACATTGCCGGTTGCCAAATTGCATTATCTCTTATAGTTTCCGAAATATGGACTATCGATAATTTACACCTTAGGCTCTGCTTCTAACTTGGGCCCAAATTGTAAAATCGTCTTATCTATTGGCGATTTCGTTCCAATTCACATTCCAAGTAATATTTGGCATGCTAATTACATTGCCGGTTGCCAAATTGCATTATCTCTTATAGTTTCCGAGATATGGACTATCGGTAATTTACACCTTAGGCTCTGCTTCTAACTTGGGCCCAAATTGTAAAATGATCTTATCTATTGGCCATTTCGTTCCAATTCACATTCCAAGTAATATCCGGCATGCTAATTACATTGCCGGTTGCCAAATTGAATTATCTCTTATAGTTTCCGAGATATGGACTATCGATAATTTACACCTTAGGCTCTGCTTCTAACTTGGGCCCAAATTGTAAAATGGTCTTATCTATTGGCGATTTCGTTCCAATTCACATTCCAAGTAATATTCGGCATGCTAATTACATTGCCGGTTGCCAAATTGCATTATCTCTTATAGTTTCCGAGATATGGACTATCAATAATTTACACCTTAGGCTCTGCTTCTAACTTGGGCCCAAATTGTAAAATGGTCTTATCTATTGGCGATTTCGTTCCAATTCACATTCCAAGTGATATTCGGCATGCTAATTACATTGCCGGTTGCCAAATTGCATTATCTATTATAGTTTCCGAGATATGGACTATCGATAATTTACACCTTAGGCTCTGCTTCTAACTTGGGCCCAAATTGTAAAATGGTCTTATCTATTGGCGATTTCGTCCCAATTCACATTCCAAGTAATATTCGGCATGCTAATTACATTGCCGGTTGCCAAATTGCATTATCTCTTATAGTTTCCGAGATATGGACTATCGATAATTTACACCTTAGGCTCTGCTTCTAACTTGGGCCCAAATTGTAAAATGGTCTTATCTATTGGCGATTTCGTTCCAATTCACATTCCAAGTAATATTCGGCATGCTAATTACATTGCCGGTTGCCAAATTGCATTATCTATTATAGTTTCCGAGATATGGACTATCGATAATTTACACCTTAGGCTCTGCTTCTAACTTGGGCCCAAATTGTAAAATGGTCTTATCTATTGGCGTTTTCGTTCCAATTCACATTCCAAGTAATATTCGGCATGCTAATTACATTGCCGGTTGCCAAATTGCATTATCTCTTATAGTTTCCGAGATATGGACTATCGATAATTTACACCTTAGGCTCTGCTTCTAACTTGGGCCCAAATTGTAAAATGGTCTTCTCTATTGGCGATTTCGTTCCAATTCACATTCCAAGTAATATTCGGCATGCTAATTACATTGCCGGTTGCCAAATTGCATTATCTCTTATAGTTTCCGAGATATGGACTATCGATAATTTACACCTTAGGCTCTGCTTCTAACTTGGGCCCAAATTGTAAAATGGTCTTATCTATTGGCGATTTCGTTCCAATTCACATTCCAAGTAATATTCGGCATGCTAATTACATTGCCGGTTGCCAAATTGCATTATCTCTTATAGTTTCCGAGATATGGACTATCGATAATTTACACCTTAGGCTCTGCTTCTAACTTGGGCCCAAATTGTAAAATGGTCTTCTCTATTGGCGATTTCGTTCCAATTCACATTCCAAGTAATATTCGGCATGCTAATTACATTGCCGGTTGCCAAATTGCATTATCTCTTATAGTTTCCGAGATATGGTCTATCGATAATTTACACCTTAGGCTCTGCTTCTAACTTGGGCCCAAATTGTAAAATGGTCTTCTCTATTGGCGATTTCGTTCCAATTCACATTCCAAGTAATATTCGGCATGCTAATTACATTGCCGGTTGCCAAATTGCATTATCTCTTATAGTTTCCGAGATATGGACTATCGATAATTTACACCTTAGGCTCTGCTTCTAACTTGGGCCCAAATTGTAAAATCGTCTTATCTGTTGGCGATTTCGTTCCAATTCACATTCCAAGTAATATTCGGCATGCTAATTACATTGCCGGTTGCCAAATTGCATTATCTCTTATAGTTTCCGAGATATGGACTATCGATAATTTACACCATAGGCTCTGCTTCTAACTTGGGCCCAAATTGTAAAATGGTCTTATCTATTGGCGATTTCGTTCCAATTCACATTCCAAGTAATATTCGGCATGCTAATTACATTGCCGGTTGCCAAATTGCATTATCTCTTATAGTTTCCGAGATATGAACTATCGATAATTTACACCTTAGGCTCTGCTTCTAACTTGCTCCCAAATTGTAAAATGGTCTTATCTATTGGCGATTTCGTTCCAATTCACATTCCAAGTAATATTCGGCATGCTAATTACATTGCCGGTTGCCAAATTGTATTATCTCTTATAGTTTCCGAGATATGGACTATCGATAATTTACACCTTAGGCTCTGATTCTAACTTGGGCCCAAATTGTAAAATGGTCTTACCTATTGGCGATTTCGTTCCAATTCACATTCCAAGTAATATTCAGCATGCTAATTACATTGCCGGTTGCCAAATTGCATTATCTCTTATAGTTTCCGAGATATGGACTATCGATAATTTACACCTTAGGCTCTGCTTCTAACTTGGGCCCAAATTGTAAAATGGTCTTATCTATTGGCGATTTCGTTCCAATTCACATTCCAAGTAATATTCGGCATGCTAATTACATTGCCGGTTGCCAAATTGCATTATCTCTTATAGTTTCCGAGATATGGACTATCGATAATTTACACCTTAGGCTCTGCTTCTAACTTGGGCCCAAATTGTAAAATGGTCTTATCTATTGGCGATTTCGTCCCAATTCACATTCCAAGTGATATTCGGCATGCTAATTACATTGCCGGTTGCGAAATTGCATTATCTCTTATAGTTTCCGAGATATGGACTATCAATAATTTACACCTTAGGCTCTGCTTCTAACTTGGGTCCAAATTGTAAAATGGTCTTATCTATTGGCGATTTCGTTCCAATTCACATTCCAAGTAATATTCGGCATGCTAATTACATTGCCGGTTGCCAAATTGCATTATCTCTTATAGTTTCCGAGATATGGACTATCGATAATTTACACCTTAGGCTCTGCTTCTAACTTGCTCCCAAATTGTAAAATGGTCTTATCTATTGGCGATTTCGTTCCAATTGACATTCCAAGTAATATTCGGCATGCTAATTACATTGCCGGTTGCCAAATTGTATTATCTCTTATAGTTTCCGAGATATGGACTATCGATAATTTACACCTTAGGCTCTGCTTCTAACTTGGGCCCAAATTGTAAAATGGTCTTATCTATTGGCGATTTCGTTCCAATTCACATTCCAAGTAATATTCGGCATGCTAATTACATTGCCGGTTGCCAAATTGCATTATCTCTTATAGTTTCCGAGATATGGACTATCGATAATTTACACCTTAGGCTCTGCTTCTAACTTGGGCCCAAATTGTAAAATGGTCTTATCTATTGGCGATTTCGTCCCAATTCACATTCCAAGTGATATTCGGCATGCTAATTACATTGCCGGTTGCGAAATTGCATTATCTCTTATAGTTTCCGAGATATGGACTATCAATAATTTACACCTTAGGCTCTGCTTCTAACTTGGGTCCAAATTGTAAAATGGTCTTATCTATTGGCGATTTCGTTCCAATTCACATTCCAAGTAATATTCGGCATGCTAATTACATTGCCGGTTGCCAAATTGCATTATCTCTTATAGTTTCCGAGATATGGACTATCGATAATTTACACCTTAGGTTCTGCTTCTAACTTGGGCCCAAATTGTAAAATGGTCTTATCTATTGGCGATTTCGTTCCAATTCACATTCCAAGTAATATTCGGCATGCTAATTACATTGCCGGTTGCCAAATTGCATTATCTCTTATAGTTTCCGAGATATGGACTATCGATAATTTACACCTTAGGCTCTGCTTCTAACTTGGGCCCAAATTGTAAAATGGTCTTATCTATTGGCGATTTCGTTCTAATTCACATTCCAAGTAATATTCGGCATGCTAATTACATTGCCGGTTGCCAAATTGCATTATCTCTTATAGTTTCCGAGATATGGACTATCGATAATTTACACCTTAGGCTCTGCTTCTAACTTGGGCCCAAATTGTAAAATGGTCTTATCTATTGGCGATTTCGTTCCAATTCACATTCCAAGTAATATTCGGCATGCTAATTACATTGCCGGTTGCCAAATTGCATTATCTCTTATAGTTTCCGAGATATTAACTATCGTTAATTTACACCTTAGGCTCTGCTTCTAACTTGGGCCCAAATTGTAAAATGGCCTTATCTATTGGCGATTTCGTTCCAATTCACATTCCAAGTAATATTCGGCATTCTAATTACATTGCCGGTTGCCAAATTGCATTATCCCTTATAGTTTCCGAGATATGGACTATCGATAATTTACACCTTAGGCTCTGCTTCTAACTTGGGTCCAAATTGTAAAATGGTCTTATCTATTGGCGATTTCGTTCCAATTCACATTCCAAGTAATATTCAGCATGCTAATTACATTGCCGGTTGCCAAATTGCATTATTTCTTATAGTTTCCGAGATATGGACTATCGATAATTTACACCTTAGGCTCTGCTTCTAACTTGGGCCCAAATTGTAAAATCGTCTTATCTATTGGCGATTTCGTTCCAATTCACATTCCAAGTAATATTCGGCATGCTAATTACATTGCCGGTTGCCAAATTGCATTATCTCTTATAGTTTCCGAGATATGGACTATCGATAATTTACACCTTAGGCTCTGCTTCTAACTTGGGCCCAAATTGTAAAATGGTCTTATCTATTGGCGATTTCGTTCCAATTCACATTCGAAGTAATACTCGGCATGCTAATTACATTGCCGGTTGCTAAATTGAATTATCTCTTATAGTTTCCGAGATATGGACTATCGATAATTTACACCTTAGGCTCTGCTTCTAACTTGGGCCCAAATTGTAAAATGGTCTTATCTATTGGCGATTTCGTTCCAATTCACATTCCAAGTAATATTCGGCATGCTAATTACATTGCCGGTTGCCAAATTGCATTACCTCTTATAGTTTCCGAGATATGGACTATCGATAATTTACACCTTAGGCTCTGCTTCTAACTTGGGCCCAAATTGTAAAATGGTCTTATCTATTGGCGATTTCGTCCCAATTCACATTCCAAGTGATATTCGGCATGCTAATTACATTGCCGGTTGCCAAATTGCATTATCTCTTATAGTTTCCGAGATATGGACTATCGATAATTTACACCTTAGGCTCTGCTTCTAACTTGGGCCCAAATTGTAAAATGGTCTTATCTATTGGCGATTTCGTCCCAATTCACATTCCAAGTGATATTCGGCATGCTAATTACATTGCCGGTTGCGAAATTGCATTATCTCTTATAGTTTCCGAGATATGGACTATCAATAATTTACACCTTAGGCTCTGCTTCTAACTTGGGTCCAAATTGTAAAATGGTCTTATCTATTGGCGATTTCGTTCCAATTCACATTCCAAGTAATATTCGGCATGCTAATTACATTGCCGGTTGCCAAATTGCATTATCTCTTATAGTTTCCGAGATATGGACTATCGATAATTTACACCTTAGGTTCTGCTTCTAACTTGGGCCCAAATTGTAAAATGGTCTTATCTATTGGCGATTTCGTTCCAATTCACATTCCAAGTAATATTCGGCATGCTAATTACATTGCCGGTTGCCAAATTGCATTATCTCTTATAGTTTCCGAGATATGGACTATCGATAATTTACACCTTAGGCTCTGCTTCTAACTTGGGCCCAAATTGTAAAATGGTCTTATCTATTGGCGATTTCGTTCCAATTCACATTCCAAGTAATATTCGGCATGCTAATTACATTGCCGGTTGCCAAATTGCATTATCTCTTATAGTTTCCGAGATATGGACTATCGATAATTTACACCTTAGGCTCTGCTTCTAACTTGGGCCCAAATTGTAAAATGGTCTTATCTATTGGCGATTTCGTTCCAATTCACATTCCAAGTAATATTCGGCATGCTAATTACATTGCCGGTTGCCAAATTGCATTATCGTTTATAGTTTCCAAGATATGAACTATCGATAATTTGCACCTTAGGCTCTGCTTCTAACTTGGGAACAAATTGTAAAATGGTCTTATCTATTGGCGATTTCGTTCCAATTCACATTCCAAGTAATATTCGGCATGCTAATTACATTGCCGGTTGCCAAATTGCATTATCTCTTATAGTTTCCGAGATATGGACTATCGATAATTTACACCTTAGGCTCTGCTTCTAACTTGGGCCCAAATTGTAAAATGGTCTTATCTATTGGCGATTTCGTTCCAATTCACATTCCAAGTAATATTCGGCATGCTAATTACATTGCCGGTTGCCAAATTGCATTATCTCTTATAGTTTCCGAGATATGGACTATCGATAATTTACACCTTAGGCTCTGCTTCTAACTTGGGCCCAAATTGTAAAATGGTCTTATCTATTGGCGATTTCGTTCCAATTCACATTCCAAGTAACATTCGGCATGCTAATTACATTGCCGGTTGCCAAATTGCATTATCTCTTATAGTTTCCGAGATATTAACTATCGTTAATATACACCTTAGGCTCTGCTTCTAACTTGGGCCCAAATTGTAAAATGGCCTTATCTATTGGCGATTTCGTTCCAATTCACATTCCAAGTAATATTCGGCATTCTAATTACATTGCCGGTTGCCAAATTGCATTATCTCTTATAGTTTCCGAGATATGGACTATCGATAATTTACACCTTAGGCTCTGCTTCTAACTTGGGCCCAAATTGTAAAATGGTCTTATCTATTGGCGATTTCGTTCCAATTCACATTCCAAGTAATATTCGGCATGCTAATTACATTGCCGGTTGCCAAATTGCATTATTTCTTATAGTTTCCGAGATATGGACTATCGATAATTTACACCTTAGGCTCTGCTTCTAACTTGGGCCCAAATTGTAAAATGGTCTTATCTATTGGCGATTTCGTTCCAATTCACATTCCAAGTAATATTCGGCATGCTAATTACATTGCCGGTTGCCAAATTGCATTACCTCTTATAGTTTCCGAGATATGGACTATCGATAATTTACACCTTAGGCTCTGCTTCTAACTTGGGCCCAAATTGTAAAATGGTCTTATCTATTGGCGATTTCGTTCCAATTCACATTCCAAGTAATATCCGGCATGCTAATTACATTGCCGGTTGCCAAATTGAATTATCTCTTATAGTTTCCGAGATATGGACTATCGATAATTTACACCTTAGGCTCTGCTTCTAACTTGGGCCCAAATTGTAAAATGGTCTTATCTATTGGCGATTTCGTTCCAATTCACATTCCAAGTAATATTCGGCATGCTAATTACATTGCCGGTTGCCAAATTGCATTATCTCTTATAGTTTCCGAGATATGGACTATCGATAATTTACACCTTAGGCTCTGCTTCTAACTTGGGCCCAAATTGTAAAATGGTCTTATCTATTGGCGATTTCGTTCCAATTCACATTCCAAGTAATATTCGGCATGCTAATTACATTGCCGGTTGCCAAATTGCATTATCTATTATAGTTTCCGAGATATGGACTATCGATAATTTACACCTTAGGCTCTGCTTCTAACTTGGGCCCAAATTGTAAAATGGTCTTATCTATTGGCGTTTTCGTTCCAATTCACATTCCAAGTAATATTCGGCATGCTAATTACATTGCCGGTTGCCAAATTGCATTATCTCTTATAGTTTCCGAGATATGGACTATCGATAATTTACACCTTAGGCTCTGCTTCTAACTTGGGCCCAAATTGTAAAATGGTCTTTTCTATTGGCGATTTCGTTCCAATTCACTTTCCAAGTAATATTCGGCATGCTAATTACATTGCCGGTTGCCAAATTGCATTATCTCTTATAGTTTCCGAGATATGGACTATCGATAATTTACACCTTAGGCTCTGCTTCTAACTTGGGCCCAAATTGTAAAATGGTCTTATCTATTGGCGATTTCGTTCCAATTCACATTCCAAGTAATATTCGGCATGCTAATTACATTGCCGGTTGCCAAATTGCATTATCTCTTATAGTTTCCGAGATATGGACTATCGATAATTTACACCTTAGGCTCTGCTTCTAACTTGGGCCCAAATTGTAAAATGGTCTTCTCTATTGGCGATTTCGTTCCAATTCACATTCCAAGTAATATTCGGCATGCTAATTACATTGCCGGTTGCCAAATTGCATTATCTCTTATAGTTTCCGAGATATGGACTATCGATAATTTACACCTTAGGCTCTGCTTCTAACTTGGGCCCAAATTGTAAAATGGTCTTCTCTATTGGCGATTTCGTTCCAATTCACATTCCAAGTAATATTCGGCATGCTAATTACATTGCTGGTTGCCAAATTGCATTATCTCTTATAGTTTCCGAGATATGGACTATCGATAATTTACACCTTAGGCTCTGCTTCTAACTTGGGCCCAAATTGTAAAATCGTCTTATCTATTGGCGATTTCGTTCCAATTCACATTCCAAGTAATATTCGGCATGCTAATTACATTGCCGGTTGCCAAATTGCATTATCTCTTATAGTTTCCGAGATATGGACTATCGGTAATTTACACCTTAGGCTCTGCTTCTAACTTGGGCCCAAATTGTAAAATGGTCTTATCTATTGGCGATTTCGTTCCAATTCACATTCCAAGTAATATCCGGCATGCTAATTACATTGCCGGTTGCCAAATTGAATTATCTCTTATAGTTTCCGAGATATGGACTATCGATAATTTACACCTTAGGCTCTGCTTCTAACTTGGGCCCAAATTGTAAAATGGTCTTACCTATTGGCGATTTCGTTCCAATTCACATTCCAAGTAATATTCGGCATGCTAATTACATTGCCGGTTGCCAAATTGCATTATCTCTTATAGTTTCCGAGATATGGACTATCGATAATTTACACCTTAGGCTCTGCTTCTAACTTGGGCCCAAATTGTAAAATGGTCTTATCTATTGGCGATTTCGTTCCAATTCACATTCCAAGTAATATTCGGCATGCTAATTACATTGCCGGTTGCCAAATTGCATTATCTCTTATAGTTTCCGAGATATGGACTATCGATAATTTACATCTTAGGCTCTGCTTCTAACTTGGGCCCAAATTGTAAAATCGTCTTATCTATTGGCGATTTCGTTCCAATTCACATTCCAAGTAATATTCGGCATGCTAATTACATTGCCGGTTGCCAAATTGCATTATCTTTTATAGTTTCCGAGATATGGACTATCGATAATTTACACCTTAGGCTCTGCTTCTAACTTGGGCCCAAATTGTAAAATGGTCTTATCTATTGGCGATTTCGTTCCAATTCACATTCCAAGTAATATCCGGCATGCTAATTACATTGCCGGTTGCCAAATTGAATTATCTCTTATAGTTTTCGAGATATGGACTATCGATAATTTACACCTTAGGCTCTGCTTCTAACTTGGGCCCAAATTGTAAAATGGTCTTATCTATTGGCGATTTCGTTCCAATTCACATTCCAAGTAATATTTGGCATGCTAATTACATTGCCGGTTGCCAAATTGCATTATCTCTTATAGTTTCCGAGATATGGACTATCGATAATTTACATCTTAGGCTCTGCTTCTAACTTGGGAGCAAATTGTAAAATGGTCTTATCTATTGGCGATTTCGTTCCAATTCACATTCCAAGTAATATTCGGCATACTAATTACATTGCCGGTTGCCAAATTGCATTATCTCTTATAGTTTCCGAGATATGGACTATCGATAATTTACACCATAGGCTCTGCTTCTAACTTGGGCCCAAATTGTAAAATGGTCTTATCTATTGGCGATTTCGTCCCAATTCACATTCCAAGTGATATTCGGCATGCTAATTACATTGCCGGTTGCGAAATTGCATTATCTCTTATAGTTTCCGAGATATGGACTATCAATAATTTACACCTTAGGCTCTGCTTCTAACTTGGGCCCAAATTGTAAAATGGTCTTATCTATTGGCGATTTCGTTCCAATTCACATTCCAAGTAATATTCGGCATGCTAATTACATTGCCGGTTGCCAAATTGCATTATCTCTTATAGTTTCCGAGATATGGACTATCGATAATTTACACCTTAGGCTCTGCTTCTAACTTGGGCCCAAATTGTAAAATGGTCTTATCTATTGGCGATTTCGTTCCAATTCACATTCCAAGTAATATTCGGCATGCTAATTACATTGCCGGTTGCCAAATTGCATTATCTCTTATAGTTTCCGAGATATGGACTATCGATAATTTACACCTTAGGCTCTGCTTCTAACTTGGGCCCAAATTGTAAAATGGTCTTATCTATTGGCGATTTCGTTCCAATTCACATTCCAAGTAATATTCGGCATGCTAATTACATTGCCGGTTACCAAATTGCATTATCTATTATAGTTTCCGAGATATGGACTATCGATAATTTACACCTTAGGCTCTGCTTCTAACTTGGGCCCAAATTGTAAAATGGTCTTATCTATTGGCGATTTCTTTCCAATTCACATTCCAAGTAATATTCGGCATGCTAATTACATTGCCGGTTGCCAAATTGCATTATCTCTTATAGTTTCCGAAATATGGACTATCGATAATTTACACCTTAGGCTCTGCTTCTAACTTGGGCCCAAATTGTAAAATGGTCTTCTCTATTGGCGATTTCGTTCCAATTCACATTCCAAGTAATATTCGGCATGCTAATTACATTGCCGGTTGCCAAATTGCATTATCTCTTATAGTTTCCGAGATATGGACTATCGATAATTTACACCTTAGGCTCTGCTTCTAACTTGGGCCCAAATTGTAAAATGGTCTTATCTATTGGCGATTTCGTTCCAATTCACATTCCAAGTAATATTCGGCATGCTAAATACATTGCCGGTTGCCAAATTGCATTATCTCTTATAGTTTCCGAGATATGGACTATCGATAATTTACACCTTAGGCTCTGCTTCTAACTTGGGCCCAAATTGTAAAATGGTCTTCTCTATTGGCGATTTCGTTCCAATTCACATTCCAAGTAATATTCGGCATGCTAATTACATTGCCGGTTGCCAAATTGCATTATCTCTTATAGTTTCCGAGATATGGACTATCGATAATTTACACCTTAGGCTCTGCTTCTAACTTGGGCCCAAATTGTAAAATGGCCTTCTCTATTGGCGACTTCGTTCCAATTCACATTCCAAGTAATATTCGGCATGCTAATTACATTGCCGGTTGCCAAATTGCATTATCTCTTATAGTTTCCGAGATATGGACTATCGATAATTTACACCTTAGGCTCTGCTTCTAACTTGGGCCCAAATTGTAAAATCGTCTTATCTATTGGCGATTTCGTTCCAATTCACATTCCAAGTAATATTCGGCATGCTAATTACATTGCCGGTTGCCAAATTGAATTATCTCTTATAGTTTCCGAGATATGGACTATCGATAATTTACACCTTAGGCTCTGCTTCTAACTTGGGCCCAAATTGTAAAATGGTCTTACCTATTGGCGATTTCGTTCCAATTCACATTCCAAGTAATATTCGGCTTGCTAATTACATTGCCGGTTGCCAAATTGCATTATCTCTTATAGTTTCCGAGATATGGACTATCGATAATTTACACCTTAGGCTCTGCTTCTAACTTGGGCCCAAATTGTAAAATGGTCTTATCTATTGGCGATTTCGTTCCAATTCACATTCCAAGTAATATCCGGCATGCTAATTACATTGCCGGTTGCCAAATTGAATTATCTCTTATAGTTTCCGAGATATGGACTATCGATAATTTACACCTTAGGCTCTGCTTCTAACTTGGGCCCAAATTGTTAAATGGTCTTACCTATTGGCGATTTCGTTCCAATTCACATTCCAAGTAATATTCGGCATGCTAATTACATTGCCGGTTGCCAAATTGCATTATCTCTTATAGTTTCCGAGATATGGACTATCGATAATTTACACCTTAGGCTCTGCTTCTAACTTGGGCCCAAATTGTAAAATGGTCTTATCTATTGGCGATTTCGTTCCAATTCATATTCCAAGTAATATTCGGCATGCTAATTACATTGCCGGTTGCCAAATTGCATTATCTCTTATAGTTTCCGAGATATGGACTATCGATAATTTACATCTTAGGCTCTGCTTCTAACTTGGGCCCAAATTGTAAAATCGTCTTATCTATTGGCGATTTCGTTCCAATTCACATTCCAAGTAATATTCGGCATGCTAATTACATTGCCGGTTGCCAAATTGCATTATCTCTTATAGTTTCCGAGATATGGACTATCGATAATTTACACCTTAGGCTCTGCTTCTAACTTGGGTCCAAATTGTAAAATGGTCTTATCTATTGGCGATTTCGTTCCAATTCACATTCCAAGTAATATCCGGCATGCTAATTACATTGCCGGTTGCCAAATTGCATTATCTCTTATAGTTTCCGAGATATGGACTATCGATAATTTACACCTAAGGCTCTGCTTCTAACTTGGGCCCAAATTGTAAAATGGTCTTATCTATTGGCGATTTCGTTCCAATTCACATTCCAAGTAATATTCGGCATGCTAATTACATTGCCGGTTGCCAAATTGCATTATCTATTATAGTTTCCGAGATATGGACTATCGATAATTTACACCTTAGGCTCTGCTTCTAACTTGGGCCCAAATTGTAAAATGGTCTTATCTATTGGCGTTTTCGTTCCAATTCACATTCCAAGTAATATTCGGCATGCTAATTACATTGCCGGTTGCCAAATTGCATTATTTCTTATAGTTTCCGAGATATGGACTATCGATAATTTACACCTTAGGCTCTGCTTCTAACTTGGGCAAAAATTGTAAAATCGTCTTATCTATTGGCGATTTCGTTCCAATTCACATTCCAAGTAATATTCGGCATGCTAATTACATTGCCGGTTGCCAAATTGCATTATCTCTTATAGTTTCCGAGATATGGACTATCGGTAATTTACACCTTAGGCTCTGCTTCTAACTTGGGCCCAAATTGTAAAATGATCTTATCTATTGGCGATTTCGTTCCAATTCACATTCCAAGTAATATCCGGCATGCTAATTACATTGCCGGTTGCCAAATTGAATTATCTCTTATAGTTTCCGAGATATGGACTATCGATAATTTACACCTTAGGCTCTGCTTCTAACTTGGGCCCAAATTGTAAAATGGTCTTACCTATTGGCGATTTCGTTCCAATTCACATTCCAAGTAATATTCGGCTTGCTAATTACATTGTCGGTTGCCAAATTGCATTATCTCTTATAGTTTCCGAGATATTGACTATCGATAATTTACACCTTAGGCTCTGCTTCTAACTTGGGCCCAAATTGTAAAATGGTCTTATCTATTGGCGATTTCGTTCCAATTCACATTCCAAGTAATATTCGGCATGCTAATTACATTGCCGGTTGCCAAATTGCATTATCTCTTATAGTTTCCGAGATATGGACTATCGATAATTTACATCTTAGGCTCTGCTTCTAACTTGGGCCCAAATTGTAAAATGGTCTTATCTATTGGCGTTTTCGTTCCAATTCACATTCCAAGTAATATTCGGCATGCTAATTACATTGCCGGTTGCCAAATTGCATTATCTCTTATAGTTTCCGAAATATGGACTATCGATAATTTACACCTTAGGCTCTGCTTCTAACTTGGGCCCAAATTGTAAAATCGTCTTATCTATTGGCGATTTCGTTCCAATTCACATTCCAAGTAATATTTGGCATGCTAATTACATTGCCGGTTGCCAAATTGCATTATCTCTTATAGTTTCCGAGATATGGACTATCGGTAATTTACACCTTAGGCTCTGCTTCTAACTTGGGCCCAAATTGTAAAATGATCTTATCTATTGGCCATTTCGTTCCAATTCACATTCCAAGTAATATCCGGCATGCTAATTACATTGCCGGTTGCCAAATTGAATTATCTCTTATAGTTTCCGAGATATGGACTATCGATAATTTACACCTTAGGCTCTGCTTCTAACTTGGGCCCAAATTGTAAAATGGTCTTATCTATTGGCGATTTCGTTCCAATTCACATTCCAAGTAATATTCGGCATGCTAATTACATTGCCGGTTGCCAAATTGCATTATCTCTTATAGTTTCCGAGATATGGACTATCAATAATTTACACCTTAGGCTCTGCTTCTAACTTGGGCCCAAATTGTAAAATGGTCTTATCTATTGGCGATTTCGTTCCAATTCACATTCCAAGTGATATTCGGCATGCTAATTACATTGCCGGTTGCCAAATTGCATTATCTATTATAGTTTCCGAGATATGGACTATCGATAATTTACACCTTAGGCTCTGCTTCTAACTTGGGCCCAAATTGTAAAATGGTCTTATCTATTGGCGATTTCGTCCCAATTCACATTCCAAGTAATATTCGGCATGCTAATTACATTGCCGGTTGCCAAATTGCATTATCTCTTATAGATTCCGAGATATGGACTATCGATAATTTACACCTTAGGCTCTGCTTCTAACTTGGGCCCAAATTGTAAAATGGTCTTATCTATTGGCGATTTCGTTCCAATTCACATTCCAAGTAATATTCGGCATGCTAATTACATTGCCGGTTGCCAAATTGCATTATCTATTATAGTTTCCGAGATATGGACTATCGATAATTTACACCTTAGGCTCTGCTTCTAACTTGGGCCCAAATTGTAAAATGGTCTTATCTATTGGCGTTTTCGTTCCAATTCACATTCCAAGTAATATTCGGCATGCTAATTACATTGCCGGTTGCCAAATTGCATTATCTCTTATAGTTTCCGAGATATGGACTATCGATAATTTACACCTTAGGCTCTGCTTCTAACTTGGGCCCAAATTGTAAAATGGTCTTCTCTATTGGCGATTTCGTTCCAATTCACATTCCAAGTAATATTCGGCATGCTAATTACATTGCCGGTTGCCAAATTGCATTATCTCTTATAGTTTCCGAGATATGGACTATCGATAATTTACACCTTAGGCTCTGCTTCTAACTTGGGCCCAAATTGTAAAATGGTCTTATCTATTGGCGATTTCGTTCCAATTCACATTCCAAGTAATATTCGGCATGCTAATTACATTGCCGGTTGCCAAATTGCATTATCTCTTATAGTTTCCGAGATATGGACTATCGATAATTTACACCTTAGGCTCTGCTTCTAACTTGGGCCCAAATTGTAAAATGGTCTTCTCTATTGGCGATTTCGTTCCAATTCACATTCCAAGTAATATTCGGCATGCTAATTACATTGCCGGTTGCCAAATTGCATTATCTCTTATAGTTTCCGAGATATGGTCTATCGATAATTTACACCTTAGGCTCTGCTTCTAACTTGGGCCCAAATTGTAAAATGGTCTTCTCTATTGGCGATTTCGTTCCAATTCACATTCCAAGTAATATTCGGCATGCTAATTACATTGCCGGTTGCCAAATTGCATTATCTCTTATAGTTTCCGAGATATGGACTATCGATAATTTACACCTTAGGCTCTGCTTCTAACTTGGGCCCAAATTGTAAAATCGTCTTATCTGTTGGCGATTTCGTTCCAATTCACATTCCAAGTAATATTCGGCATGCTAATTACATTGCCGGTTGCCAAATTGCATTATCTCTTATAGTTTCCGAGATATGGACTATCGATAATTTACACCATAGGCTCTGCTTCTAACTTGGGCCCAAATTGTAAAATGGTCTTATCTATTGGCGATTTCGTCCCAATTCACATTCCAAGTGATATTCGGCATGCTAATTACATTGCCGGTTGCGAAATTGCATTATCTCTTATAGTTTCCGAGATATGGACTATCAATAATTTACACCTTAGGCTCTGCTTCTAACTTGGGCCCAAATTGTAAAATGGTCTTATCTATTGGCGATTTCGTTCCAATTCACATTCCAAGTAATATTCGGCATGCTAATTACATTGCCGGTTGCCAAATTGCATTATCTCTTATAGTTTCCGAGATATGGACTATCGATAATTTACACCTTAGGCTCTGCTTCTAACTTGGGCCCAAATTGTAAAATGGTCTTATCTATTGGCGATTTCGTTCCAATTCACATTCCAAGTAATATTCGGCATGCTAATTACATTGCCGGTTGCCAAATTGCATTATCTCTTATAGTTTCCGAGATATGGACTATCGATAATTTACACCTTAGGCTCTGCTTCTAACTTGGGCCCAAATTGTAAAATGGTCTTATCTATTGGCGATTTCGTTCCAATTCACATTCCAAGTAATATTCGGCATGCTAATTACATTGCCGGTGGCCAAATTGCATTATCTATTATAGTTTCCGAGATATGGACTATCGATAATTTACACCTTAGGCTCTGCTTCTAACTTGGGCCCAAATTGTAAAATGGTCTTATCTATTGGCGATTTCTTTCCAATTCACATTCCAAGTAATATTCGGCATGCTAATTACATTGCCGGTTGCCAAATTGCATTATCTCTTATAGTTTCCGAAATATGGACTATCGATAATTTACACCTTAGGCTCTGCTTCTAACTTGGGCCCAAATTGTAAAATGGTCTTCTCTATTGGCGATTTCGTTCCAATTCACATTCCAAGTAATATTCGGCATGCTAATTACATTGCCGGTTGCCAAATTGCATTATCTCTTATAGTTTCCGAGATATGGACTATCGATAATTTACACCTTAGGCTCTGCTTCTAACTTGGGCCCAAATTGTAAAATGGTCTTATCTATTGGCGATTTCGTTCCAATTCACATTCCAAGTAATATTCGGCATGCTAATTACATTGCCGGTTGCCAAATTGCATTATCTCTTATAGTTTCCGAGATATGGACTATCGATAATTTACACCTTAGGCTCTGCTTCTAACTTGGGCCCAAATTGTAAAATGGTCTTCTCTATTGGCGATTTCGTTCCAATTCACATTCCAAGTAATATTCGGCATGCTAATTACATTGCCGGTTGCCAAATTGCATTATCTCTTATAGTTTCCGAGATCTGGACTATCGATAATTTACACCTTAGGCTCTGCTTCTAACTTGGGCCCAAATTGTAAAATGGCCTTCTCTATTGGCGACTTCGTTCCAATTCACATTCCAAGTAATATTCGGCATGCTAATTACATTGCCGGTTGCCAAATTGCATTATCTCTTATAGTTTCCGAGATATGGACTATCGATAATTTACACCTTAGGCTCTGCTTCTAACTTGGGCCCAAATTGTAAAATCGTTTTATCTATTGGCGATTTCGTTCCAATTCACATTCCAAGTAATATTCGGCATGCTAATTACATTGCCGGTTGCCAAATTGAATTATCTCTTATAGTTTCCGAGATATGGACTATCGATAATTTACACCTTAGGCTCTGCTTCTAACTTGGGCCCAAATTGTAAAATGGTCTTACCTATTGGCGATTTCGTTCCAATTCACATTCCAAGTAATATTCGGCTTGCTAATTACATTGCCGGTTGCCAAATTGCATTATCTCTTATAGTTTCCGAGATATGGACTATCGATAAATTACACCTTAGGCTCTGCTTCTAACTTGGGCCCAAATTGTAAAATGGTCTTATCTATTGGCGATTTCGTTCCAATTCACATTCCAAGTAATATCCGGCATGCTAATTACATTGCCGGTTGCCAAATTGAATTATCTCTTATAGTTTCCGAGATATGGACTATCGATAATTTACACCTTAGGCTCTGCTTCTAACTTGGGCCCAAATTGTTAAATGGTCTTACCTATGGGCGATTTCGTTCCAATTCACATTCCAAGTAATATTCGGCATGCTAATTACATTGCCGGTTGCCAAATTGCATTATCTCTTATAGTTTCCGAGATATGGACTATCGATAATTTACACCTTAGGCTCTGCTTCTAACTTGGGCCCAAATTGTAAAATGGTCTTATCTATTGGCGATTTCGTTCCAATTCATATTCCAAGTAATATTCGGCATGCTAATTACATTGCCGGTTGCCAAATTGCATTATCTCTTATAGTTTCCGAGATATGGACTATCGATAATTTACATCTTAGGCTCTGCTTCTAACTTGGGCCCAAATTGTAAAATCGTCTTATCTATTGGCGATTTCGTTCCAATTCACATTCCAAGTAATATTCGGCATGCTAATTACATTGCCGGTTGCCAAATTGCATTATCTCTTATAGTTTCCGAGATATGGACTATCGATAATTTACACCTTAGGCTCTGCTTCTAACTTGGGTCCAAATTGTAAAATGGTCTTATCTATTGGCGATTTCGTTCCAATTCACATTCCAAGTAATATCCGGCATGCTAATTACATTGCCGGTTGCCAAATTGCATTATCTCTTATAGTTTCCGAGATATGGACTATCGATAATTTACACCTTAGGCTCTGCTTCTAACTTGGGCCCAAATTGTAAAATGGTCTTATCTATTGGCGATTTCGTTCCAATTCACATTCCAAGTAATATTCGGCATGCTAATTACATTGCCGGTTGCCAAATTGCATTATCTATTATAGTTTCCGAGATATGGACTATCGATAATTTACACCTTAGGCTCTGCTTCTAACTTGGGCCCAAATTGTAAAATGGTCTTATCTATTGGCGTTTTCGTTCCAATTCACATTCCAAGTAATATTCGGCATGCTAATTACATTGCCGGTTGCCAAATTGCATTATTTCTTATAGTTTCCGAGATATGGACTATCGATAATTTACACCTTAGGCTCTGCTTCTAACTTGGGCAAAAATTGTAAAATCGTCTTATCTATTGGCGATTTCGTTCCAATTCACATTCCAAGTAATATTCGGCATGCTAATTACATTGCCGGTTGCCAAATTGCATTATCTCTTATAGTTTCCGAGATATGGACTATCGGTAATTTACACCTTAGGCTCTGCTTCTAACTTGGGCCCAAATTGTAAAATGATCTTATCTATTGGCGATTTCGTTCCAATTCACATTCCAAGTAATATCCGGCATGCTAATTACATTGCCGGTTGCCAAATTGAATTATCTCTTATAGTTTCCGAGATATGGACTATCGATAATTTACACCTTAGGCTCTGCTTCTAACTTGGGCCCAAATTGTAAAATGGTCTTACCTATTGGCGATTTCGTTCCAATTCACATTCCAAGTAATATTCGGCTTGCTAATTACATTGTCGGTTGCCAAATTGCATTATCTCTTATAGTTTCCGAGATATTGACTATCGATAATTTACACCTTAGGCTCTGCTTCTAACTTGGGCCCAAATTGTAAAATGGTCTTATCTATTGGCGATTTCGTTCCAATTCACATTCCAAGTAATATTCGGCATGCTAATTACATTGCTGGTTGCCAAATTGCATTATCTCTTATAGTTTCCGAGATATGGACTATCGATAATTTACATCTTAGGCTCTGCTTCTAACTTGGGCCCAAATTGTAAAATGGTCTTATCTATTGGCGTTTTCGTTCCAATTCACATTCCAAGTAATATTCGGCATGCTAATTACATTGCCGGTTGCCAAATTGCATTATCTCTTATAGTTTCCGAAATATGGACTATCGATAATTTACACCTTAGGCTCTGCTTCTAACTTGGGCCCAAATTGTAAAATCGTCTTATCTATTGGCGATTTCGTTCCAATTCACATTCCAAGTAATATTTGGCATGCTAATTACATTGCCGGTTGCCAAATTGCATTATCTCTTATAGTTTCCGAGATATGGACTATCGGTAATTTACACCTTAGGCTCTGCTTCTAACTTGGGCCCAAATTGTAAAATGATCTTATCTATTGGCCATTTCGTTCCAATTCACATTCCAAGTAATATTCGGCATGCTAATTACATTGCCGGTTGCCAAATTGCATTATCTCTTATAGTTTCCGAGATATGGACTATCGATAATTTACACCTTAGGCTCTGCTTCTAACTTGGGCCCAAATTGTAAAATGGTCTTATCTATTGGCGATTTCGTTCCAATTCACATTCCAAGTAATATTCGGCATGCTAATTACATTGCCGGTTGCCAAATTGCATTATCTATTATAGTTTCCGAGATATGGACTATCGATAATTTACACCTTAGGCTCTGCTTCTAACTTGGGCCCAAATTGTAAAATGGTCTTATCTATTGGCGTTTTCGTTCCAATTCACATTCCAAGTAATATTCGGCATGCTAATTACATTGCCGGTTGCCAAATTGCATTATCTCTTATAGTTTCCGAGATATGGACTATCGATAATTTACACCTTAGGCTCTGCTTCTAACTTGGGCCCAAATTGTAAAATGGTCTTCTCTATTGGCGATTTCGTTCCAATTCACATTCCAAGTAATATTCGGCATGCTAATTACATTGCCGGTTGCCAAATTGCATTATCTCTTATAGTTTCCGAGATATGGACTATCGATAATTTACACCTTAGGCTCTGCTTCTAACTTGGGCCCAAATTGTAAAATGGTCTTATCTATTGGCGATTTCGTTCCAATTCACATTCCAAGTAATATTCGGCATGCTAATTACATTGCCGGTTGCCAAATTGCATTATCTCTTATAGTTTCCGAGATATGGACTATCGATAATTTACACCTTAGGCTCTGCTTCTAACTTGGGCCCAAATTGTAAAATGGTCTTCTCTATTGGCGATTTCGTTCCAATTCACATTCCAAGTAATATTCGGCATGCTAATTACATTGCCGGTTGCCAAATTGCATTATCTCTTATAGTTTCCGAGATATGGTCTATCGATAATTTACACCTTAGGCTCTGCTTCTAACTTGGGCCCAAATTGTAAAATGGTCTTCTCTATTGGCGATTTCGTTCCAATTCACATTCCAAGTAATATTCGGCATGCTAATTACATTGCCGGTTGCCAAATTGCATTATCTCTTATAGTTTCCGAGATATGGACTATCGATAATTTACACCTTAGGCTCTGCTTCTAACTTGGGCCCAAATTGTAAAATCGTCTTATCTGTTGGCGATTTCGTTCCAATTCACATTCCAAGTAATATTCGGCATGCTAATTACATTGCCGGTTGCCAAATTGCATTATCTCTTATAGTTTCCGAGATATGGACTATCGGTAATTTACACCTTAGGCTCTGCTTCTAACTTGGGCCCAAATTGTAAAATGGTCTTATCTATTGGCGATTTCGTTCCAATTCACATTCCAAGTAATATCCGGCATGCTAATTACATTGCCGGTTGCCAAATTGAATTATCTCTTATAGTTTCCGAGATATGGACTATCGATAATTTACACCTTAGGCTCTGCTTCTAACTTGGGCCCAAATTGTAAAATGGTCTTACCTATTGGCGATTTCGTTCCAATTCACATTCCAAGTAATATTCGGCTTGCTAATTACATTGCCGGTTGCCAAATTGCATTATCTCTTATAGTTTCCGAGATATGGACTATCGATAATTTACACCTTAGGCTCTGCTTCTAACTTGGGCCCAAATTGTAAAATCGTCTTATCTATTGGCGATTTCGTTCCAATTCACATTCCAAGTAATATTCGGCATGCTAATTACATTGCCGGTTGCCAAATTGCATTATCTCTTATAGTTTCCGAGATATGGACTATCGATAATTTACACCTTAGGCTCTGCTTCTAACTTGGGCCCAAATTGTAAAATGGTCTTCTCTATTGGCGATTTCGTTCCAATTCACATTCCAAGTAATATTCGGCATGCTAATTACATTGCCGGTTGCCAAATTGCATTATCTCTTATAGTTTCCGAGATATGGACTATCGATAATTTACACCTTAGGCTCTGCTTCTAACTTGGGCCCAAATTGTAAAATGGTCTTCTCTATTGGCGATTTCGTTCCAATTCACATTCCAAGTAATATTCGGCATGCTAATTACATTGCCGGTTGCCAAATTGCATTATCTCTTATAGTTTCCGAGATATGGACTATCGATAATTTACACCTTAGGCTCTGCTTCTAACTTGGGCCCAAATTGTAAAATGGTCTTCTCTATTGGCGATTTCGTTCCAATTCACATTCCAAGTAATATTCGGCATGCTAATTACATTGCCGGTTGCCAAATTGCATTATCTCTTATAGTTTCCGAGATATGGACTATCGATAATTTACACCTTAGGCTCTGCTTCTAACTTGGGCCCAAATTGTAAAATCGTCTTATCTATTGGCGATTTCGTTCCAATTCACATTCCAAGTAATATTCGGCATGCTAATTACATTGCCGGTTGCCAAATTGCATTATCTCTTATAGTTTCCGAGATATGGACTATCGGTAATTTACACCTTAGGCTCTGCTTCTAACTTGGGCCCAAATTGTAAAATGGTCTTATCTATTGGCGATTTCGTTCCAATTCACATTCCAAGTAATATCCGGCATGCTAATTACATTGCCGGTTGCCAAATTGAATTATCTCTTATAGTTTCCGAGATATGGACTATCGATAATTTACACCTTAGGCTCTGCTTCTAACTTGGGCCCAAATTGTAAAATGGTCTTACCTATTGGCGATTTCGTTCCAATTCACATTCCAAGTAATATTCGGCTTGCTAATTACATTGCCGGTTGCCAAATTGCATTATCTCTTATAGTTTCCGAGATATGGACTATCGATAATTTACACCTTAGGCTCTGCTTCTAACTTGGGCCCAAATTGTAAAATGGTCTTATCTATTGGCGATTTCGTTCCAATTCACATTCCAAGTAATATTCGGCATGCTAATTACATTGCCGGTTGCCAAATTGCATTATCTCTTATAGTTTCCGAGATATGGACTATCGATAATTTACTCCTTAGGCTCTGCTTCTAACTTGGGCCCAAATTGTAAAATTGTCTTATCTATTGGCGATTTCGTTCCAATTCACATTCCAAGTAATATCCGGCATGCTAATTACATTGCCGGTTGCCAAATTGAATTATCTCTTATAGTTTCCGAGATATGGACTATCGATAATTTACACCTTAGGCTCTGCTTCTAACTTGGGCCCAAATTGTAAAATGGTCTTATCTATTGGCGATTTCGTTCCAATTCACATTCCAAGTAATATTCGGCATGCTAATTACATTGCCGGTTGCCAAATTGCATTATCTCTTATAGTTTCCGAGATATGGACTATCGATAATTTACACCTTAGGCTCTGCTTCTAACTTGGGCCCAAATTGTAAAATGGTCTTATCTATTGGCGATTTCGTTCCAATTCACATTCCAAGTAATATTCGGCATGCTAATTACATTGCCGGTTGCCAAATTGCATTATCTCTTATAGTTTCCGAGATATGGACTATCGATAATTTACACCTTAGGCTCTGCTTCTAACTTGGGCCCAAATTGTAAAATGGTCTTATCTATTGGCGATTTCGTCCCAATTTACATTCCAAGTGATATTCGGCATGCTAATTACATTGCCGGTTGCGAAATTGCATTATCTCTTATAGTTTCCGAGATATGGACTATCGATAATTTACACCTTAGGCTCAGCTTCTAACTTGGACCCAAATTGTAAAATGGTCTTATCTATTGGCGATTTCGTTCCAATTCACATTCCAAGTAATATTCGGCATGCTAATTACATTGCCGGTTGCCAAATTGCATTATCTCTTATAGTTTCCGAGATATGGACTATCGATAATTTACACCTTAGGCTCTGCTTCTAACTTGGGCCCAAATTGTAAAATGGTCTTATCTATTGGCGATTTCGTTCCAATTCACATTCCAAGTAATATTCGGCATGCTAATTACATTGCCGGTTGCCAAATTGCATTATCTCTTATAGTTTCCTAGATATGGACTATTGATAATTTACACCTTAGGCTCTGCTTCTAACTTGGGCCCAAATTGTAAAATGGTCTTATCTATTGGCGATTTCGTCCCAATTCACATTCCAAGTGATATTCGGCATGCTAATTACATTGCCGGTTGCGAAATTGCATTATCTCTTATAGTTTCCGAGATATGGACTATCAATAATTTACACTTTAGGCTCTGCTTCTAACTTGGGCCCAAATTGTAAAATGGTCTTATCTATTGGCGATTTCGTTCCAATTCACATTCCAAGTAATATTCGGCATGCTAATTACATTGCCGGTTGCCAAATTGCATTATCTCTTATAGTTTCCGAGATATGGACTATCGATAATTTACACCTTAGGCTCTGCTTCTAACTTGGGCCCAAATTGTAAAATGGTCTTATCTATTGGCGATTTCGTTCCAATTCACATTCCAAGTAATATTCGGCATGCTAATTACATTGCCGGTTGCCAAATTGCATTATCTCTTATAGTTTCCGAGATATGGACTATCGATAATTTACACCTTAGGCTCTGCTTCTAACTTGGGCCCAAATTGTAAAATGGTCTTATCTATTGGCGATTTCGTTCCAATTCACATTCCAAGTAATATTCGGCATGCTAATTACATTGCCGGTTGCCAAATTGCATTATCTCTTATAGTTTCCGAGATATGGACTATCGATAATTTACACCATAGGCTCTGCTTCTAACTTGGGCCCAAATTGTAAAATGGTCTTATCTATTGGCGATTTCGTTCCAATTCACATTCCAAGTAATATTCGGCATGCTAATTACATTGCCGGTTGCCAAATTGCATTATCTCTTATAGTTTCCGAGATATGGACTGTCGATAATTTACACCTTAGGCTCTGCTTCTAACTTGCTCCCAAATTGTAAAATGGTCTTATCTATTGGCGATTTCGTTCCAATTCACATTCCAAGTAATATTCGGCATGCTAATTACATTGCCGGTTGCCAAATTGAATTTTCTCTTATAGTTTCCGAGATATGGACTATCGATAATTTACACCTTAGGCTCTGCTTCTAACTTGGGCCCAAATTGTAAAATGGTCTTATCTATTGGCGATTTCGTTCCAATTCACATTCCAAGTAATATTCGGCATGCTAATTACATTGCCGGTTGCCAAATTGCATTATCTATTATAGTTTCCGAGATATGGACTATCGATAATTTACACCTTAGGCTCTGCTTCTAACTTGGGCCCAAATTGTAAAATGGTCTTATCTATTGGCGTTTTCGTTCCAATTCACATTCCAAGTAATATTCGGCATGCTAATTACATTGCCGGTTGCCAAATTGCATTATCTCTTATAGTTTCCGAGATATGGACTATCGATAATTTACACCTTAGGCTCTGCTTCTAACTTGGGCCCAAATTGTAAAATGGTCTTCTCTATTGGCGATTTCGTTCCAATTCACATTCCAAGTAATATTCGGCATGCTAATTACATTGCCGGTTGTCAAATTGCATTATCTCTTATAGTTTCCGAGATATGGACTATCGATAATTTACACCTTAGGCTCTGCTACTAACTTGGGCCCAAATTGTAAAATGGCCTTATCTATTGGCGATTTCGTTCCAATTCACACTCCAAGTAATATTCGGCATGCTAATTACATTGCCGGTTGCGAAATTGCATTATCTCTTATAGTTTCCGAGATATGGACTATCGATAATTTACACCTTAGGCTCAGCTTCTAACTTGGGCCCAAATTGAAAAATGGTCTTATCTATTGGCGATTTCGTTCCAATTCACATTCCAAGTAATATTCGGCATGCTAATTACATTGCCGGTTGCCAAATTGCATTATCTCTTATAGTTTCCGAGATATGGACTATCGATAATTTACACCTTAGGCTCTGCTTCTAACTTGGGCCCAAATTGTAAAATGGTCTTATCTATTGGCGATTTCGTTCCAATTCACATTCCAAGTAATATTCGGCATGCTAATTACATTGCCGGTTGCCAAATTGCATTATCTCTTATAGTTTCCTAGATATGGACTATTGATAATTTACACCTTAGGCTCTGCTTCTAACTTGGGCCCAAATTGTAAAATGGTCTTATCTATTGGCGATTTCGTCCCAATTCACATTCCAAGTGATATTCGGCATGCTAATTACATTGCCGGTTGCGAAATTGCATTATCTCTTATAGTTTCCGAGATATGGACTATCAATAATTTACACTTTAGGCTCTGCTTCTAACTTGGGCCCAAATTGTAAAATGGTCTTATCTATTGGCGATTTCGTTCCAATTCACATTCCAAGTAATATTCGGCATGCTAATTACATTGCCGGTTGCCAAATTGCATTATCTCTTATAGTTTCCGAGATATGGACTATCGATAATTTACACCTTAGGCTCTGCTTCTAACTTGGGCCCAAATTGTAAAATGGTCTTATCTATTGGCGATTTCGTTCCAATTCACATTCCAAGTAATATTCGGCATGCTAATTACATTGCCGGTTGCCAAATTGCATTATCTCTTATAGTTTCCGAGATATGGACTATCGATAATTTACACCTTAGGCTCTGCTTCTAACTTGGGCCCAAATTGTAAAATGGTCTTATCTATTGGCGATTTCGTTCCAATTCACATTCCAAGTAATATTCGGCATGCTAATTACATTGCCGGTTGCCAAATTGCATTATCTCTTATAGTTTCCGAGATATGGACTATCGATAATTTACACCATAGGCTCTGCTTCTAACTTGGGCCCAAATTGTAAAATGGTCTTATCTATTGGCGATTTCGTTCCAATTCACATTCCAAGTAATATTCGGCATGCTAATTACATTGCCGGTTGCCAAATTGCATTATCTCTTATAGTTTCCGAGATATGGACTGTCGATAATTTACACCTTAGGCTCTGCTTCTAACTTGCTCCCAAATTGTAAAATGGTCTTATCTATTGGCGATTTCGTTCCAATTCACATTCCAAGTAATATTCGGCATGCTAATTACATTGCCGGTTGCCAAATTGCATTATCTCTTATAGTTTCCGAGATATGGACTATCGATAATTTACACCTTAGGCTCTGCTTCTAACTTGGGCCCAAATTGTAAAATGGCCTTATCTATTGGCGATTTCGTTCCAATTCACACTCCAAGTAATATTCGGCATGCTAATTACATTGCCGGTTGCGAAATTGCATTATCTCTTATAGTTTCCGAGATATGGACTATCGATAATTTACACCTTAGGCTCAGCTTCTAACTTGGGCCCAAATTGTAAAATGGTCTTATCTATTGGCGATTTCGTTCCAATTCACATTCCAAGTAATATTCGGCATGCTAATTACATTGCCGGTTGCCAAATTGCATTATCTCTTATAGTTTCCTAGATATGGACTATTGATAATTTACACCTTAGGCTCTGCTTCTAACTTGGGCCCAAATTGTAAAATGGTCTTATCTATTGGCGATTTCGTCCCAATTCACATTCCAAGTGATATTCGGCATGCTAATTACATTGCCGGTTGCGAAATTGCATTATCTCTTATAGTTTCCGAGATATGGACTATCAATAATTTACACTTTAGGCTCTGCTTCTAACTTGGGCCCAAATTGTAAAATGGTCTTATCTATTGGCGATTTCGTTCCAATTCACATTCCAAGTAATATTCGGCATGCTAATTACATTGCCGGTTGCCAAATTGCATTATCTCTTATAGTTTCCGAGATATGGACTATCGATAATTTACACCTTAGGCTCTGCTTCTAACTTGGGCCCAAATTGTAAAATGGTCTTATCTATTGGCGATTTCGTTCCAATTCACATTCCAAGTAATATTCGGCATGCTAATTACATTGCCGGTTGCCAAATTGCATTATCTCTTATAGTTTCCGAGATATGGACTATCGATAATTTACACCTTAGGCTCTGCTTCTAACTTGGGCCCAAATTGTAAAATGGTCTTATCTATTGGCGATTTCGTTCCAATTCACATTCCAAGTAATATTCGGCATGCTAATTACATTGCCGGTTGCCAAATTGCATTATCTCTTATAGTTTCCGAGATATGGACTATCGATAATTTACACCATAGGCTCTGCTTCTAACTTGGGCCCAAATTGTAAAATGGTCTTATCTATTGGCGATTTCATTCCAATTCACATTCCGAGTAATATTCGGCATGCTAATTACATTGCCGGTTGCCAAATTGCATTATCTCTTATAGTTTCCGAGATATGGACTGTCGATAATTTACACCTTAGGCTCTGCTTCTAACTTGCTCCCAAATTGTAAAATGGTCTTATCTATTGGCGATTTCGTTCCAATTCACATTCCAAGTAATATTCGGCATGCTAATTACATTGCCGGTTGCCAAATTGCATTATCTCTTATAGTTTCCGAGATATGGACTATCGATAATTTACACCTTAGGCTCTGCTTCTAACTTGGGCCCAAATTGTAAAATGGTCTTATCTATTGGCGATTTCGTTCCAATTCACATTCCAAGTAATATTCGGCATGCTAATTACATTGCCGGTTGCCAAATTGAATTTTCTCTTATAGTTTCCGAGATATGGACTATCGATAATTTACACCTTAGGCTCTGCTTCTAACTTGGGCCCAAATTGTAAAATGGTCTTATCTATTGGCGATTTCGTTCCAATTCACATTCCAAGTAATATTGGGCATGCTAATTACATTGCCGGTTGCCAAATTGCATTATCTCTTATAGTTTCCGAAATATGGACTATCAATAATTTACACCATAGGCTCTGCTTCTAACTTGGGCCCAAATTGTAAAATGGTCTTATCTATTGGCGATTTCGTTCCAATTCACATTCCAAGTAATATTCGGCATGCTAATTACATTGCCGGTTGCCAAATTGCATTATCTCTTATAGTTTCCGAGATATGAACTATCGATAATTTACACCTTAGGCTCTGCTTCTAACTTGCTCCCAAATTGTAAAATGGTCTTATCTATTGGCGATTTCGTTCCAATTCACATTCCAAGTAATATTCGGCATGCTAATTACATTGCCGGTTGCCAAATTGTATTATCTCTTATAGTTTCCGAGATATGGACTATCGATAATTTACACCTTAGGCTCTGATTCTAACTTGGGCCCAAATTGTAAAATGGTCTTACCTATTGGCGATTTCGTTCCAATTCACATTCCAAGTAATATTCAGCATGCTAATTACATTGCCGGTTGCCAAATTGCATTATCTCTTATAGTTTCCGAGATATGGACTATCGATAATTTACACCTTAGGCTCTGCTTCTAACTTGGGCCCAAATTGTAAAATGGTCTTATCTATTGGCGATTTCGTTCCAATTCACATTCCAAGTAATATTCGGCATGCTAATTACATTGCCGGTTGCCAAATTGCATTATCTCTTATAGTTTCCGAGATATGGACTATCGATAATTTACACCTTAGGCTCTGCTTCTAACTTGGGCCCAAATTGTAAAATGGTCTTATCTATTGGCGATTTCGTCCCAATTCACATTCCAAGTGATATTCGGCATGCTAATTACATTGCCGGTTGCGAAATTGCATTATCTCTTATAGTTTCCGAGATATGGACTATCAATAATTTACACCTTAGGCTCTGCTTCTAACTTGGGTCCAAATTGTAAAATGGTCTTATCTATTGGCGATTTCGTTCCAATTCACATTCCAAGTAATATTCGGCATGCTAATTACATTGCCGGTTGCCAAATTGCATTATCTCTTATAGTTTCCGAGATATGGACTATCGATAATTTACACCTTAGGCTCTGCTTCTAACTTGCTCCCAAATTGTAAAATGGTCTTATCTATTGGCGATTTCGTTCCAATTCACATTCCAAGTAATATTCGGCATGCTAATTACATTGCCGGTTGCCAAATTGTATTATCTCTTATAGTTTCCGAGATATGGACTATCGATAATTTACACGTTAGGCTCTGCTTCTAACTTGGGCCCAAATTGTAAAATGGTCTTATCTATTGGCGATTTCGTTCCAATTCACATTCCAAGTAATATTCGGCATGCTAATTACATTGCCGGTTGCCAAATTGCATTATCTCTTATAGTTTCCGAGATATGGACTATCGATAATTTACACCTTAGGCTCTGCTTCTAACTTGGGCCCAAATTGTAAAATGGTCTTATCTATTGGCGATTTCGTCCCAATTCACATTCCAAGTAATATTCGGCATGCTAATTACATTGCCGGTTGCGAAATTGCATTATCTCTTATAGTTTCCGAGATATGGACTATCAATAATTTACACCTTAGGCTCTGCTTCTAACTTGGGTAAAAATTGTAAAATGGTCTTATCTATTGGCGATTTCGTTCCAATTCACATTCCAAGTAATATTCGGCATGCTAATTACATTGCCGGTTGCCAAATTGCATTATCTCTTATAGTTTCCGAGATATGGACTATCGATAATTTTCACCTTAGGCTCTGCTTCTAACTTGGGCCCAAATTGTAAAATGGTCTTATCTATTGGCGATTTCGTTCCAATTCACATTCCAAGTAATATTCGGCATGCTAATTACATTGCCGGTTGCCAAATTGCATTATCTCTTATAGTTTCCGAGATATGGACTATCGATAATTTACACCTTAGGCTCTGCTTCTAACTTGGGCCCAAATTGTAAAATGGTCTTATCTATTGGCGATTTCGTTCCAATTCACATTCCAAGTAATATTCGGCATGCTAATTACATTGCCGGTTGCCAAATTGCATTATCTCTTATAGTTTCCGAGATATTAACTATCGTTAATTTACACCTTAGGCTCTGCTTCTAACTTGGGCCCAAATTGTAAAATGGCCTTATCTATTGGCGATTTCGTTCCAATTCACATTCCAAGTAATATTCGGCATTCTAATTACATTGCCGGTTGCCAAATTGCATTATCTCTTATAGTTTCCGAGATATGGACTATCGATAATTTACACCTTAGGCTCTGCTTCTAACTTGGGTCCAAATTGTAAAATGGTCTTATCTATTGGCGATTTCGTTCCAATTCACATTCCAAGTAATATTCAGCATGCTAATTACATTGCCGGTTGCCAAATTGCATTATTTCTTATAGTTTCCGAGATATGGACTATCGATAATTTACACCTTAGGCTCTGCTTCTAACTTGGGCCCAAATTGTAAAATCGTCTTATCTATTGGCGATTTCGTTCCAATTCACATTCCAAGTAATATTCGGCATGCTAATTACATTGCCGGTTGCCAAATTGCATTATCTCTTATAGTTTCCGAGATATGGACTATCGATAATTTACACCTTAGGCTCTGCTTCTAACTTGGGCCCAAATTGTAAAATGGTCTTATCTATTGGCGATTTCGTTCCAATTCACATTCGAAGTAATACTCGGCATGCTAATTACATTGCCGGTTGCTAAATTGAATTATCTCTTATAGTTTCCGAGATATGGACTATCGATAATTTACACCTTAGGCTCTGCTTCTAACTTGGGCCCAAATTGTAAAATGGTCTTATCTATTGGCGATTTCGTTCCAATTCACATTCCAAGTAATATTCGGCATGCTAATTACATTGCCGGTTGCCAAATTGCATTACCTCTTATAGTTTCCGAGATATGGACTATCGATAATTTACACCTTAGGCTCTGCTTCTAACTTGGGCCCAAATTGTAAAATGGTCTTATCTATTGGCGATTTCGTCCCAATTCACAATCCAAGTGATATTCGGCATGCTAATTACATTGCCGGTTGCCAAATTGCATTATCTCTTATAGTTTCCGAGATATGGACTATCGATAATTTACACCTTAGGCTCTGCTTCTAACTTGGGCCCAAATTGTAAAATTGTCTTATCTATTGGCGATTTCGTCCCAATTCACATTCCAAGTGATATTCGGCATGCTAATTACATTGCCGGTTGCGAAATTGCATTATCTCTTATAGTTTCCGAGATATGGACTATCAATAATTTACACCTTAGGCTCTGCTTCTAACTTGGGTCCAAATTGTAAAATGGTCTTATCTATTGGCGATTTCGTTCCAATTCACATTCCAAGTAATATTCGGCATGCTAATTACATTGCCGGTTGCCAAATTGCATTATCTCTTATAGTTTCCGAGATATGGACTATCGATAATTTACACCTTAGGTTCTGCTTCTAACTTGGGCCCAAATTGTAAAATGGTTTTATCTATTGGCGATTTCGTTCCAATTCACATTCCAAGGAATATTCGGCATGCTAATTACATTGCCGGTTGCCAAATTGCATTATCTCTTATAGTTTCCGAGATATGGACTATCGATAATTTACACCTTAGGCTCTGCTTCTAACTTGGGCCCAAATTGTAAAATGGTCTTATCTATTGGCGATTTCGTTCCAATTCACATTCCAAGTAATATTCGGCATGCTAATTACATTGCCGGTTGCCAAATTGCATTATCTCTTATAGTTTCCGAGATATGGACTATCGATAATTTACACCTTAGGCTCTGCTTCTAACTTGGGCCCAAATTGTAAAATGGTCTTATCTATTGGCGATTTCGTTCCAATTCACATTCCAAGTAATATTCGGCATGCTAATTACATTGCCGGTTGCCAAATTGCATTATCGTTTATAGTTTCCAAGATATGTACTATCGATAATTTGCACCTTAGGCTCTGCTTCTAACTTGGGAACAAATTGTAAAATGGTCTTATCTATTGGCGATTTCGTTCCAATTCACATTCCAAGTAATATTCGGCATGCTAATTACATTGCCGGTTGCCAAATTGCATTATCTCTTATAGTTTCCGAGATATGGACTATCGATAATTTACACCTTAGGCTCTGCTTCTAACTTGGGCCCAAATTGTAAAATGGTCTTATCTATTGGCGATTTCGTTCCAATTCACATTCCAAGTAATATTCGGCATGCTAATTACATTGCCGGTTGCCAAATTGCATTATCTCTTATAGTTTCCGAGATATGGACTATCGATAATTTACACCTTAGGCTCTGCTTCTAACTTGGGCCCAAATTGTAAAATGGTCTTATCTATTGGCGATTTCGTTCCAATTCACATTCCAAGTAATATTCGGCATTCTAATTACATTGCCGGTTGCCAAATTGCATTATCTCTTATAGTTTCCGAGATATTAACTATCGTTAATATACACCTTAGGCTCTGCTTCTAACTTGGGCCCAAATTGTAAAATGGCCTTATCTATTGGCGATTTCGTTCCAATTCACATTCCAAGTAATATTCGGCATTCTAATTACATTGCCGGTTGCCAAATTGCATTATCTCTTATAGTTTCCGAGATATGGACTATCGATAATTTACACCTTAGGCTCTGCTTCTAACTTGGGCCCAAATTGTAAAATGGTCTTATCTATTGGCGATTTCGTTCCAATTCACATTCCAAGTAATATTCGGCATGCTAATTACATTGCCGGTTGCCAAATTGCATTATTTCTTATAGTTTCCGAGATATGGACTATCGATAATTTACACCTTAGGCTCTGCTTCTAACTTGGGCCCAAATTGTAAAATGGTCTTATCTATTGGCGATTTCGTTCCAATTCACATTCCAAGTAATACTCGGCATGCTAATTACATTGCCGGTTGCCAAATTGCATTACCTCTTATAGTTTCCGAGATATGGACTATCGATAATTTACACCTTAGGCTCTGCTTCTAACTTGGGCCCAAATTGTAAAATGGTCTTATCTATTGGCGATTTCGTTCCAATTCACATTCCAAGTAATATCCGGCATGCTAATTACATTGCCGGTTGCCAAATTGAATTATCTCTTATAGTTTCCGAGATATGGACTATCGATAATTTACACCTTAGGCTCTGCTTCTAACTTGGGCCCAAATTGTAAAATGGTCTTATCTATTGGCGATTTCGTTCCAATTCACATTCCAAGTAATATTCGGCATGCTAATTACATTGCCGGTTGCCAAATTGCATTATCTCTTATAGTTTCCGAGATATGGACTATCGATAATTTACACCTTAGGCTCTGCTTCTAACTTGGGCCCAAATTGTAAAATGGTCTTATCTATTGGCGATTTCGTTCCAATTCACATTCCAAGTAATATTCGGCATGCTAATTACATTGCCGGTTGCCAAATTGCATTATCTATTATAGTTTCCGAGATATGGACTATCGATAATTTACACCTTAGGCTCTGCTTCTAACTTGGGCCCAAATTGTAAAATGGTCTTATCTATTGGCGTTTTCGTTCCAATTCACATTCCAAGTAATATTCGGCATGCTAATTACATTGCCGGTTGCCAAATTGCATTATCTCTTATAGTTTCCGAGATATGGACTATCGATAATTTACACCTTAGGCTCTGCTTCTAACTTGGGCCCAAATTGTAAAATGGTCTTTTCTATTGGCGATTTCGTTCCAATTCACTTTCCAAGTAATATTCGGCATGCTAATTACATTGCCGGTTGCCAAATTGCATTATCTCTTATAGTTTCCGAGATATGGACTATCGATAATTTACACCTTAGGCTCTGCTTCTAACTTGGGCCCAAATTGTAAAATGGTCTTATCTATTGGCGATTTCGTTCCAATTCACATTCCAAGTAATATTCGGCATGCTAATTACATTGCCGGTTGCCAAATTGCATTATCTCTTATAGTTTCCGAGATATGGACTATCGATAATTTACACCTTAGGCTCTGCTTCTAACTTGGGCCCAAATTGTAAAATGGTCTTCTCTATTGGCGATTTCGTTCCAATTCACATTCCAAGTAATATTCGGCATGCTAATTACATTGCCGGTTGCCAAATTGCATTATCTCTTATAGTTTCCGAGATATGGACTATCGATAATTTACACCTTAGGCTCTGCTTCTAACTTGGGCCCAAATTGTAAAATGGTCTTCTCTATTGGCGATTTCGTTCCAATTCACATTCCAAGTAATATTCGGCATGCTAATTACATTGCTGGTTGCCAAATTGCATTATCTCTTATAGTTTCCGAGATATGGACTATCGATAATTTACACCTTAGGCTCTGCTTCTAACTTGGGCCCAAATTGTAAAATCGTCTTATCTATTGGCGATTTCGTTCCAATTCACATTCCAAGTAATATTCGGCATGCTAATTACATTGCCGGTTGCCAAATTGCATTATCTCTTATAGTTTCCGAGATATGGACTATCGGTAATTTACACCTTAGACTCTGCTTCTAACTTGGGCCCAAATTGTAAAATGGTCTTATCTATTGGCGATTTCGTTCCAATTCACATTCCAAGTAATATCCGGCATGCTAATTACATTGCCGGTTGCCAAATTGAATTATCTCTTATAGTTTCCGAGATATGGACTATCGATAATTTACACCTTAGGCTCTGCTTCTAACTTGGGCCCAAATTGTAAAATGGTCTTACCTATTTACGATTTCGTTCCAATTCACATTCCAAGTAATATTCGGCATGCTAATTACATTGCCGGTTGCCAAATTGCATTATCTCTTATAGTTTCCGAGATATGGACTATCGATAATTTACATCTTAGGCTCTGCTTCTAACTTGGGCCCAAATTGTAAAATGGTCTTATCTATTGGCGATTTCGTTCCAATTCACATTCCAAGTAATATTCGGCATGCTAATTACATTGCCGGTTGCCAAATTGCATTATCTCTTATAGTTTCCGAGATATGGACTATCGATAATTTACATCTTAGGCTCTGCTTCTAACTTGGGCCCAAATTGTAAAATCGTCTTATCTATTGGCGATTTCGTTCCAATTCACATTCCAAGTAATATTCGGCATGCTAATTACATTGCCGGTTGCCAAATTGCATTATCTTTTATAGTTTCCGAGATATGGACTATCGATAATTTACACCTTAGGCTCTGCTTCTAACTTGGGCCCAAATTGTAAAATGGTCTTATCTATTGGCGATTTCGTTCCAATTCACATTCCAAGTAATATCCGGCATGCTAATTACATTGCCGGTTGCCAAATTGAATTATCTCTTATAGTTTTCGAGATATGGACTATCGATAATTTACACCTTAGGCTCTGCTTCTAACTTGGGCCCAAATTGTAAAATGGTCTTATCTATTGGCGATTTCGTTCCAATTCACATTCCAAGTAATATTCGGCATGCTAATTACATTGCCGGTTGCCAAATTGCATTATCTCTTATAGTTTCCGAGATATGGACTATCGATAATTTACATCTTAGGCTCTGCTTCTAACTTGGGAGCAAATTGTAAAATGGTCTTATCTATTGGCGATTTCGTTCCAATACACATTCCAAGTAATATTCGGCATACTAATTACATTGCCGGTTGCCAAATTGCATTATCTCTTATAGTTTCCGAGATATGGACTATCGATAATTTACACCATAGGCTCTGCTTCTAACTTGGGCCCAAATTGTAAAATGGTCTTATCTATTGGCGATTTCGTCCCAATTCACATTCCAAGTGATATTCGGCATGCTAATTACATTGCCGGTTGCGAAATTGCATTATCTCTTATAGTTTCCGAGATATGGACTATCAATAATTTACACCTTAGGCTCTGCTTCTAACTTGGGCCCAAATTGTAAAATGGTCTTATCTATTGGCGATTTCGTTCCAATTCACATTCCAAGTAATATTCGGCATGCTAATTACATTGCCGGTTGCCAAATTGCATTATCTCTTATAGTTTCCGAGATATGGACTATCGATAATTTACACCTTAGGCTCTGCTTCTAACTTGGGCCCAAATTGTAAAATGGTCTTATCTATTGGCGATTTCGTTCCAATTCACATTCCAAGTAATATTCGGCATGCTAATTACATTGCCGGTTGCCAAAGTGCATTATCTCTTATAGTTTCCGAGATATGGACTATCGATAATTTACACCTTAGGCTCTGCTTCTAACTTGGGCCCAAATTGTAAAATGGTCTTATCTATTGGCGATTTCGTTCCAATTTACATTCCAAGTAATATTCGGCATGCTAATTACATTGCCGGTTGCCAAATTGCATTATCTATTATAGTTTCCGAGATATGGACTATCGATAATTTACACCTTAGGCTCTGCTTCTAACTTGGGCCCAAATTGTAAAATGGTCTTATCTATTGGCGATTTCGTTCCAATTCACATTCCAAGTAATATTCGGCATGCTAATTACATTGCCGGTTGCCAAATTGCATTATCTCTTATAGTTTCCGAAATATGGACTATCGATAATTTACACCTTAGGCTCTGCTTCTAACTTGGGCCCAAATTGTAAAATGGTCTTCTCTATTGGCGATTTCGTTCCAATTCACATTCCAAGTAATATTCGGCATGCTAATTACATTGCCGGTTGCCAAATTGCATTATCTCTTATAGTTTCCGAGATATGGACTATCGATAATTTACACCTTAGGCTCTGCTTCTAACTTGGGCCCAAATTGTAAAATGGTCTTATCTATTGGCGATTTCGTTCCAATTCACATTCCAAGTAATATTCGGCATGCTAATTACATTGCCGGTTGCCAAATTGCATTATCTCTTATAGTTTCCGAGATATGGACTATCGATAATTTACACCTTAGGCTCTGCTTCTAACTTGGGCCCAAATTGTAAAATGGTCTTCTCTATTGGCGATTTCGTTCCAATTCACATTCCAAGTAATATTCGGCATGCTAATTACATTGCCGGTTGCCAAATTGCATTATCTCTTATAGTTTCCGAGATATGGACTATCGATAATTTACACCTTAGGCTCTGCTTCTAACTTGGGCCCAAATTGTAAAATGGCCTTCTCTATTGGCGACTTCGTTCCAATTCACATTCCAAGTAATATTCGGCATGCTAATTACATTGCCGGTTGCCAAATTGCATTATCTCTTATAGTTTCCGAGATATGGACTATCGATAATTTACACCTTAGGCTCTGCTTCTAACTTGGGCCCAAATTGTAAAATCGTCTTATCTATTGGCGATTTCGTTCCAATTCACATTCCAAGTAATATTCGGCATGCTAATTACATTGCCGGTTGCCAAATTGAATTATCTCTTATAGTTTCCGAGATATGGACTATCGATAATTTACACCTTAGGCTCTGCTTCTAACTTGGGCCCAAATTGTAAAATGGTCTTACCTATTGGCGATTTCGTTCCAATTCACATTCCAAGTAATATTCGGCTTGCTAATTACATTGCCGGTTGCCAAATTGCATTATCTCTTATAGTTTCCGAGATATGGACTATCGATAATTTACACCTTAGGCTCTGCTTCTAACTTGGGCCCAAATTGTAAAATGGTCTTATCTATTGGCGATTTCGTTCCAATTCACATTCCAAGTAATATCCGGCATGCTAATTACATTGCCGGTTGCCAAATTGAATTATCTCTTATAGTTTCCGAGATATGGACTATCGATAATTTACACCTTAGGCTCTGCTTCTAACTTGGGCCCAAATTGTTAAATGGTCTTACCTATTGGCGATTTCGTTCCAATTCACATTCCAAGTAATATTCGGCATGCTAATTACATTGCCGGTTGCCAAATTGCATTATCTCTTATAGTTTCCGAGATATGGACTATCGATAATTTACACCTTAGGCTCTGCTTCTAACTTGGGCCCAAATTGTAAAATGGTCTTATCTATTGGCGATTTCGTTCCAATTCACATTCCAAGTAATATTCGGCATGCTAATTACATTGCCGGTTGCCAAATTGCATTATCTCTTATAGTTTCCGAGATATGGACTATCGATAATTTACATCTTAGGCTCTGCTTCTAACTTGGGCCCAAATTGTAAAATCGTCTTATCTATTGGCGATTTCGTTCCAATTCACATTCCAAGTAATATTCGGCATGCTAATTACATTGCCGGTTGCCAAATTGCATTATCTCTTATAGTTTCCGAGATATGGACTATCGATAATTTACACCTTAGGCTCTGCTTCTAACTTGGGCCCAAATTGTAAAATGGTCTTATCTATTGGCGATTTCGTTCCAATTCACATTCCAAGTAATATCCGGCATGCTAATTACATTGCCGGTTGCCAAATTGCATTATCTCTTATAGTTTCCGAGATATGGACTATCGATAATTTACACCTTAGGCTCTGCTTCTAACTTGGGCCCAAATTGTAAAATTGTCTTATCTATTGGCGATTTCGTTCCAATTCACATTCCAAGTAATATTCGGCATGCTAATTACATTGCCGGTTTCCAAATTGCATTATCTATTATAGTTTCCGAGATATGGACTATCGATAATTTACACCTTAGGCTCTGCTTCTAACTTGGGCCCAAATTGTAAAATGGTCTTATCTATTGGCGTTTTCGTTCCAATTCACATTCCAAGTAATATTCGGCATGCTAATTACATTGCCGGTTGCCAAATTGCATTATTTCTTATAGTTTCCGAGATATGGACTATCGATAATTTACACCTTAGGCTCTGCTTCTAACTTGGGCAAAAATTGTAAAATCGTCTTATCTATTGGCGATTTCGTTCCAATTCACATTCCAAGTAATATTCGGCATGCTAATTACATTGCCGGTTGCCAAATTGCATTATCTCTTATAGTTTCCGAGATATGGACTATCGGTAATTTACACCTTAGGCTCTGCTTCTAACTTGGGCCCAAATTGTAAAATGATCTTATCTATTGGCGATTTCGTTCCAATTCACATTCCAAGTAATATCCGGCATGCTAATTACATTGCCGGTTGCCAAATTGAATTATCTCTTATAGTTTCCGAGATATGGACTATCGATAATTTACACCTTAGGCTCTGCTTCTAACTTGGGCCCAAATTGTAAAATGGTCTTACCTATTGGCGATTTCGTTCCAATTCACATTCCAAGTAATATTCGGCTTGCTAATTACATTGCCGGTTGCCAAATTGCATTATCTCTTATAGTTTCCGAGATATGGACTATCGATAATTTACACCTTAGGCTCTGCTTCTAACTTGGGCCCAAATTGTAAAATGGTCTTATCTATTGGCGATTTCGTTCCAATTCACATTCCAAGTAATATTCGGCATGCTAATTACATTGCCGGTTGCCAAATTGCATTATCTCTTATAGTTTCCGAGATATGGACTATCGATAATTTACATCTTAGGCTCTGCTTCTAACTTGGGCCCAAATTGTAAAATCGTCTTATCTATTGGCGATTTCGTTCCAATTCACATTCCAAGTAATATTCGGCATGCTAATTACAATGCCGGTTGCCAAATTGCATTATCTCTTATAGTTTCCGAGATATGGACTATCGATAATTTACACCTTAGGCTCTGCTTCTAACTTGGGCCCAAATTGTAAAATGGTCTTATCTATTGGCGATTTCGTTCCAATTCACATTCCAAGTAATATCCGGCATGCTAATTACATTGCCGGTTGCCAAATTGAATTATCTCTTATAGTTTCCGAGATATGGACTATCGATAATTTACACCTTAGGCTCTGCTTCTAACTTGGGCCCAAATTGTAAAATGGTCTTATCTATTGGCGATTTCGTTCCAATTCACATTCCAAGTAATATTCGGCATGCTAATTACATTGCCGGTTGCCAAATTGCATTATCTCTTATAGTTTCCGAGATATGGACTATCAATAATTTACACCTTAGGCTCTGCTTCTAACTTGGGCCCAAATTGTAAAATGGTCTTATCTATTGGCGATTTCGTTCCAATTCACATTCCAAGTGATATTCGGCATGCTAATTACATTGCCGGTTGCCAAATTGCATTATCTATTATAGTTTCCGAGATATGGACTCTCGATAATTTACACCTTAGGCTCTGCTTCTAACTTGGGCCCAAATTGTAAAATGGTCTTATCTATTGGCGATTTCGTTCCAATTCACATTCCAAGTAATATTCGGCATGCTAATTACATTGCCGGTTGCCAAATTGCATTATCTATTATAGTTTCCGAGATATGGACTATCGATAATTTACACCTTAGGCTCTGCTTCTAACTTGGGCCCAAATTGTAAAATGGTCTTATCTATTGGCGTTTTCGTTCCAATTCACATTCCTAGTAATATTCGGCATGCTAATTACATTGCCGGTTGCCAAATTGCATTATCTCTTATAGTTTCCGAGATATGGACTATCGATAATTTACACCTTAGGCTCTGCTTCTAACTTGGGCCCAAATTGTAAAATGGTCTTCTCTATTGGCGATTTCGTTCCAATTCACATTCCAAGTAATATTCGGCATGCTAATTACATTGCCGGTTGCCAAATTGCATTATCTCTTATAGTTTCCGAGATATGGACTATCGATAATTTACACCTTAGGCTCTGCTTCTAACTTGGGCCCAAATTGTAAAATGGTCTTATCTATTGGCGATTTCGTTCCAATTCACATTCCAAGTAATATTCGGCATGCTAATTACATTGCCGGTTGCCAAATTGCATTATCTCTTATAGTTTCCGAGATATGGACTATCGATAATTTACACCTTAGGCTCTGCTTCTAACTTGGGCCCAAATTGTAAAATGGTCTTCTCTATTGGCGATTTCGTTCCAATTCACATTCCAAGTAATATTCGGCATGCTAATTACATTGCCGGTTGCCAAATTGCATTATCTCTTATAGTTTCCGAGATATGGACTATCGATAATTTACACCTTAGGCTCTGCTTCTAACTTGGGCCCAAATTGTAAAATGGTCTTCTCTATTGGCGATTTCGTTCCAATTCACATTCCAAGTAATATTCGGCATGCTAATTACATTGCCGGTTGCCAAATTGCATTATCTCTTATAGTTTCCGAGATATGGACTATCGATAATTTACACCTTAGGCTCTGCTTCTAACTTGGGCCCAAATTGTAAAATCGTCTTATCTGTTGGCGATTTCGTTCCAATTCACATTCCAAGTAATATTCGGCATGCTAATTACATTGCCGGTTGCCAAATTGCATTATCTCTTATAGTTTCCGAGATATGGACTATCGGTAATTTACACCTTAGGCTCTGCTTCTAACTTGTGCCCAAATTGTAAAATGGTCTTATCTATTGGCGATTTCGTTCCAATTCACATTCCAAGTAATATCCGGCATGCTAATTACATTGCCGGTTGCCAAATTGAATTATCTCTTATAGTTTCCGAGATATGGACTATCGATAATTTACACCTTAGGCTCTGCTTCTAACTTGGGCCCAAATTGTAAAATGGTCTTACCTATTGGCGATTTCGTTCCAATTCACATTCCAAGTAATATTCGGCTTGCTAATTACATTGCCGGTTGCCAAATTGCATTATCTCTTATAGTTTCCGAGATATGGACTATCGATAATTTACACCTTAGGCTCTGCTTCTAACTTGGGCCCAAATTGTAAAATCGTCTTATCTATTGGCGATTTCGTTCCAATTCACATTCCAAGTAATATTCGGCATGCTAATTACATTGCCGGTTGCCAAATTGCATTATCTCTTATAGTTTCCGAGATATGGACTATCGATAATTTACACCTTAGGCTCTGCTTCTAACTTGGGCCCAAATTGTAAAATGGTCTTCTCTATTGGCGATTTCGTTCCAATTCACATTCCAAGTAATATTCGGCATGCTAATTACATTGCCGGTTGCCAAATTGCATTATCTCTTATAGTTTCCGAGATATGGACTATCGATAATTTACACCTTAGGCTCTGCTTCTAACTTGGGCCCAAATTGTAAAATGGTCTTCTCTATTGGCGATTTCGTTCCAATTCACATTCCAAGTAATATTCGGCATGCTAATTACATTGCCGGTTGCCAAATTGCATTATCTCTTATAGTTTCCGAGATATGGACTATCGATAATTTACACCTTAGGCTCTGCTTCTAACTTGGGCCCAAATTGTAAAATGGTCTTCTCTATTGGCGATTTCGTTCCAATTCACATTCCAAGTAATATTCGGCATGCTAATTACATTGCCGGTTGCCAAATTGCATTATCTCTTATAGTTTCCGAGATATGGACTATCGATAATTTACACCTTAGGCTCTGCTTCTAACTTGGGCCCAAATTGTAAAATCGTCTTATCTATTGGCGATTTCGTTCCAATTCACATTCCAAGTAATATTCGGCATGCTAATTACATTGCCGGTTGCCAAATTGCATTATCTCTTATAGTTTCCGAGATATGGACTATCGGTAATTTACACCTTAGGCTCTGCTTCTAACTTGGGCCCAAATTGTAAAATGGTCTTATCTATTGGCGATTTCGTTCCAATTCACATTCCAAGTAATATCCGGCATGCTAATTACATTGCCGGTTGCCAAATTGAATTATCTCTTATAGTTTCCGAGATATGGACTATCGATAATTTACACCTTAGGCTCTGCTTCTAACTTGGGCCCAAATTGTAAAATGGTCTTACCTATTGGCGATTTCGTTCCAATTCACATTCCAAGTAATATTCGGCTTGCTAATTACATTGCCGGTTGCCAAATTGCATTATCTCTTATAGTTTCCGAGATATGGACTATCGATAATTTACACCTTAGGCTCTGCTTCTAACTTGGGCCCAAATTGTAAAATGGTCTTATCTATTGGCGATTTCGTTCCAATTCACATTCCAAGTAATATTCGGCATGCTAATTACATTGCCGGTTGCCAAATTGCATTATCTCTTATAGTTTCCGAGATATGGACTATCGATAATTTACACCTTAGGCTCTGCTTCTAACTTGGGCCCAAATTGTAAAATTGTCTTATCTATTGGCGATTTCGTTCCAATTCACATTCCAAGTAATATCCGGCATGCTAATTACATTGCCGGTTGCCAAATTGAATTATCTCTTATAGTTTCCGAGATATGGACTATCGATAATTTACACCTTAGGCTCTGCTTCTAACTTGGGCCCAAATTGTAAAATGGTCTTATCTATTGGCGATTTCGTTCCAATTCACATTCCAAGTAATATTCGGCATGCTAATTACATTGCCGGTTGCCAAATTGCATTATCTCTTATAGTTTCCGAGATATGGACTATCGATAATTTACACCTTAGGCTCTGCTTCTAACTTGGGCCCAAATTGTAAAATGGTCTTATCTATTGGCGATTTCGTTCCAATTCACATTCCAAGTAATATTCGGCATGCTAATTACATTGCCGGTTGCCAAATTGCATTATCTCTTATAGTTTCCGAGATATGGACTATCGATAATTTACACCTTAGGCTCTGCTTCTAACTTGGGCCCAAATTGTAAAATGGTCTTATCTATTGGCGATTTCGTCCCAATTTACATTCCAAGTGATATTCGGCATGCTAATTACATTGCCGGTTGCGAAATTGCATTATCTCTTATAGTTTCCGAGATATGGACTATCAATAAATTACACCTTAGGCTCTGCTTCTAACTTGGGCCCAAATTTTAAAATGGCCTTATCTATTGGCGATTTCGTTCCAATTCACATTCCAAGTAATATTCGGCATGCTAATTACATTGCCGGTTGCCAAATTGCATTATCTCTTATAGTTTCCGAGATATGGACTATCGATAATTTACACCTTAGGCTCTGCTTCTAACTTGGGCCCAAATTGTAAAATGGTCTTATCTATTGGCGATTTCGTTCCAATTCACATTCCTAGTAATATTCGGCATGCTAATTACATTGCCGGTTGCCAAATTGCATTATCTCTTATAGTTTCCGAGATATGGACTATCGATAATTTACACCTTAGGCTCTGCTTCTAACTTGGGCCCAAATTGTAAAATGGTCTTATCTATTGGCGATTTCGTTCCAATTCACATTCCAAGTAATATTCGGCATGCTAATTACATTGCCGGTTGCCAAATTGCATTATCTCTTATAGTTTCCGAGATATGGACTATCGATAATTTACACCTTAGGCTCTGCTTCTAACTTGGGCCCAAATTGTAAAATGGTCTTATCTATTGGCGATTTCGTTCCAATTCACATTCCGAGTAATATTCGGCATGCTAATTACATTGCCGGTTGCCAAATTGCATTATCTCTTATAGTTTCCGAGATATGGACTATCGATAATTTACACCTTAGGCTCTGCTTCTAACTTGGGCCCAAATTGTAAAATGGTCTTCTCTATTGGCGATTTCGTTCCAATTCACATTCCAAGTAATATTCGGCATGCTAATTACATTGCCGGTTGCCAAATTGCATTACCTCTTATAGTTTCCGAGATATGGACTATCGATAATTTACACCTTAGGCTCTGCTTCTAACTTGGGCCCAAATTGTAAAATCGTCTTATCTATTGGCGATTTCGTTCCAATTCACATTCCAAGTAATATTCGGCATGCTAATTACATTGCCGGTTGCCAAATTGCATTATCTCTTATAGTTTCCGAGATATGGACTATCGGTAATTTACACCTTAGGCTCTGCTTCTAACTTGGGCCCAAATTGTAAAATGGTCTTATCTATTGGCGATTTCGTTCCAATTCACATTCCAAGTAATATCCGGCATTGTAATTACATTGCCGGTTGCCAAATTGAATTATCTCTTATAGTTTCCGAGATATGGACTATCGATAATTTACACCTTAGGCTCTGCTTCTAACTTGGGCCCAAATTGTAAAATGGTCTTACCTATTGGCGATTTCGTTCCAATTCACATTCCAAGTAATATTCGGCTTGCTAATTACATTGCCGGTTGCCAAATTGCATTATCTCTTATAGTTTCCGAGATATGGACTATCGATAATTTACACCTTAGGCTCTGCTTCTAACTTGGGCCCAAATTGTAAAATGGTCTTATCTATTGGCGATTTCGTTCCAATTCACATTCCAAGTAATATTCGGCATGCTAATTACATTGCCGGTTGCCAAATTGCATTATCTCTTATAGTTTCCGAGATATGGACTATCGATAATTTACACCTTAGGCTCTGCTTCTAACTTGGGCCCAAATTGTAAAATGGTCTTATCTATTGGCGATTTCGTTCCAATTCACATTCCAAGTAATATCCGGCATGCTAATTACATTGCCGGTTGCCAAATTGAATTATCTCTTATAGTTTCCGAGATATGGACTATCGATAATTTACACCTTAGGCTCTGCTTCTAACTTGGGCCCAAATTGTAAAATGGTCTTATCTATTGGCGATTTCGTTCCAATTCACATTCCAAGTAATATTCGGCATGCTAATTACATTGCCGGTTGCCAAATTGCATTATCTCTTATAGTTTCCGAGATATGGACTATCGATAATTTACACCTTAGGCTCTGCTTCTAACTTGGGCCCAAATTGTAAAATGGTCTTATCTATTGGCGATTTCGTTCCAATTCACATTCCAAGTAATATTCGGCATGCTAATTACATTGCCGGTTGCCAAATTGCATTATCTCTTATAGTTTCCGAGATATGGACTATCGATAATTTACACCTTAGGCTCTGCTTCTAACTTGGGCCCAAATTGTAAAATGGTCTTATCTATTGGCGATTTCGTCCCAATTTACATTCCAAGTGATATTCGGCATGCTAATTACATTGCCGGTTGCGAAATTGCATTATCTCTTATAGTTTCCGAGATATGGACTATCAATAATTTACACCTTAGGCTCTGCTTCTAACTTGGGCCCAAATTTTAAAATGGCCTTATCTATTGGCGATTTCGTTCCAATTCACATTCCAAGTAATATTCGGCATGCTAATTACATTGCCGGTTGCCAAATTGCATTATCTCTTATAGTTTCCGAGATATGGACTATCGATAATTTACACCTTAGGCTCTGCTTCTAACTTGGGCCCAAATTGTAAAATGGTCTTCTCTATTGGCGATTTCGTTCCAATTCACATTCCAAGTAATATTCGGCATGCTAATTACATTGCCGGTTGCCAAATTGCATTATCTCTTATAGTTTCCGAGATATGGACTATCGATAATTTACACCTTAGGCTCTGCTTCTAACTTGGGCCCAAATTGTAAAATGGTCTTCTCTATTGGCGATTTCGTTCCAATTCACATTCCAAGTAATATTCGGCATGCTAATTACATTGCCGGTTGCCAAATTGCATTATCTCTTATAGTTTCCGAGATATGGACTATCGATAATTTACACCTTAGGCTCTGCTTCTAACTTGGGCCCAAATTGTAAAATGGTCTTCTCTATTGGCGATTTCGTTCCAATTCACATTCCAAGTAATATTCGGCATGCTAATTACATTGCCGGTTGCCAAATTGCATTATCTCTTATAGTTTCCGAGATATGGACTATCGATAATTTACACCTTAGGCTCTGCTTCTAACTTGGGCCCAAATTGTAAAATCGTCTTATCTATTGGCGATTTCGTTCCAATTCACATTCCAAGTAATATTCGGCATGCTAATTACATTGCCGGTTGCCAAATTGCATTATCTCTTATAGTTTCCGAGATATGGACTATCGGTAATTTACACCTTAGGCTCTGCTTCTAACTTGGGCCCAAATTGTAAAATGGTCTTATCTATTGGCGATTTCGTTCCAATTCACATTCCAAGTAATATCCGGCATGCTAATTACATTGCCGGTTGCCAAATTGAATTATCTCTTATAGTTTCCGAGATATGGACTATCGATAATTTACACCTTAGGCTCTGCTTCTAACTTGGGCCCAAATTGTAAAATGGTCTTACCTATTGGCGATTTCGTTCCAATTCACATTCCAAGTAATATTCGGCTTGCTAATTACATTGCCGGTTGCCAAATTGCATTATGTCTTATAGTTTCCGAGATATGGACTATCGATAATTTACACCTTAGGCTCTGCTTCTAACTTGGGCCCAAATTGTAAAATGGTCTTATCTATTGGCGATTTCGTTCCAATTCACATTCCAAGTAATATTCGGCATGCTAATTACATTGCCGGTTGCCAAATTGCATTATCTCTTATAGTTTCCGAGATATGGACTATCGATAATTTACACCTTAGGCTCTGCTTCTAACTTGGGCCCAAATTGTAAAATTGTCTTATCTATTGGCGATTTCGTTCCAATTCACATTCCAAGTAATATCCGGCATGCTAATTACATTGCCGGTTGCCAAATTGAATTATCTCTTATAGTTTCCGAGATATGGACTATCGATAATTTACACCTTAGGCTCTGCTTCTAACTTGGGCCCAAATTGTAAAATGGTCTTATCTATTGGCGATTTCGTTCCAATTCACATTCCAAGTAATATTCGGCATGCTAATTACATTGCCGGTTGCCAAATTGCATTATCTCTTATAGTTTCCGAGATATGGACTATCGATAATTTACACCTTAGGCTCTGCTTCTAACTTGGGCCCAAATTGTAAAATGGTCTTATCTATTGGCGATTTCGTTCCAATTCACATTCCAAGTGATATTCGGCATGCTAATTACATTGCCGGTTGCCAAATTGCATTATCTCTTATAGTTTCCGAGATATGGACTATCGATAATTTACACCTTAGGCTCTGCTTCTAACTTGGGCCCAAATTGTAAAATGGTCTTATCTATTGGCGATTTCGTCCCAATTCACATTCCAAGTGATATTCGGCATGCTAATTACATTGCCGGTTGCGAAATTGCATTATCTTTTATAGTTTCCGAGATATGGACTATCAATAATTTACACCTTAGGCTCTGCTTCTAACTTGGGCCCAAATTTTAAAATGGCCTTATCTATTGGCGATTTCGTTCCAATTCACATTCCAAGTAATATTCGGCATGCTAATTACATTGCCGGTTGCCAAATTGCATTATCTCTTATAGTTTCCGAGATATGGACTATCGATAATTTACACCTTAGGCTCTGCTTCTAACTTGGGCCCAAATTGTAAAATGGTCTTATCTATTGGCGATTTCGTTCCAATTCACATTCCTAGTAATATTCGGCATGCTAATTACATTGCCGGTTGCCAAATTGCATTATCTCTTATAGTTTTCGAGATATGGACTATCGATAATTTACACCTTAGGCTCTGCTTCTAACTTGGGCCCAAATTGTAAAATGGTCTTATCTATTGGCGATTTCGTTCCAATTCACATTCCAAGTAATATTCGGCATGCTAATTACATTGCCGGTTGCCAAATTGCATTATCTCTTATAGTTTCCGAGATATGGACTATCGATAATTTACACCTTAGGCTCTGCTTCTAACTTGGGCCCAAATTGTAAAATGGTCTTATCTATTGGCGATTTCGTTCCAATTCACATTCCGAGTAATATTCGGCATGCTAATTACATTGCCGGTTGCCAAATTGCATTATCTCTTATAGTTTCCGAGATATGGACTATCGATAATTTACACCTTAGGCTCTGCTTCTAACTTGGGCCCAAATTGTAAAATGGTCTTCTCTATTGGCGATTTCGTTCCAATTCACATTCCAAGTAATATTCGGCATGCTAATTACATTGCCGGTTGCCAAATTGCATTACCTCTTATAGTTTCCGAGATATGGACTATCGATAATTTACACCTTAGGCTCTGCTTCTAACTTGGGCCCAAATTGTAAAATCGTCTTATCTATTGGCGATTTCGTTCCAATTCACATTCCAAGTAATATTCGGCATGCTAATTACATTGCCGGTTGCCAAATTGCATTATCTCTTATAGTTTCCGAGATATGGACTATCGGTAATTTACACCTTAGGCTCTGCTTCTAACTTGGGCCCAAATTGTAAAATGGTCTTATCTATTGGCGATTTCGTTCCAATTCACATTCCAAGTAATATCCGGCATTCTAATTACATTGCCGGTTGCCAAATTGAATTATCTCTTATAGTTTCCGAGATATGGACTATCGATAATTTACACCTTAGGCTCTGCTTCTAACTTGGGCCCAAATTGTAAAATGGTCTTACCTATTGGCGATTTCGTTCCAATTCACATTCCAAGTAATATTCGGCTTGCTAATTACATTGCCGGTTGCCAAATTGCATTATCTCTTATAGTTTCCGAGATATGGACTATCGATAATTTACACCTTAGGCTCTGCTTCTAACTTGGGCCCAAATTGTAAAATGGTCTTATCTATTGGCGTTTTCGTTCCAATTCACATTCCAAGTAATATTCGGCATGCTAATTACATTGCCGGTTGCCAAATTGCATTATCTCTTATAGTTTCCGAGATATGGACTATCGATAATTTACACCTTAGGCTCTGCTTCTAACTTGGGCCCAAATTGTAAAATGGTCTTATCTATTGGCGATTTCGTTCCAATTCACATTCCAAGTAATATTCGGCATGCTAATTACATTGCCGGTTGCCAAATTGCATTACCTCTTATAGTTTCCGAGATATGGACTATCGATAATTTACACCTTAGGCTCTGCTTCTAACTTGGGCCCAAATTGTAAAATGGTCTTATCTATTGGCGATTTCGTTCCAATTCACATTCCAAGTAATATTCGGCATGCTAATTACATTGTCGGTTGCCAAATTGCATTATCTCTTATAGTTTCCGAGATATGGACTATCGATAATTTACACCTTAGGCTCTGCTTCTAACTTGGGCCCAAATTGTAAAATGGTCTTCTCTATTGGCGATTTCGCTCCAATTCACATTCCAAGTAATATTCGGCATGCTAATTACATTGCCGGTTGCCAAATTGCATTATCTCTTATAGTTTCCGAGATATGGACTATCCATAATTTACACCTTAGGCTCTGCTTCTAACTTGGGCCCAAATTGTAAAATGGTCTTATCTATTGGCGATTTCGTTCCAATTCACATTCCAAGTAATATTCGGCATGCTAATTACATTGCCGGTTCGTCCATCGATCGATGGGCGAACCTGAATTATCTCTTATAGTTTCCGAGATATGGACTATCGATAATTTACACCTTAGGCTCTGCTTCTAACTTGGGCCCAAATTGTAAAATGGTCTTACCTATTGGCGATTTCGTTCCAATTCACATTCCAAGTAATATTCGGCATGCTAATTACATTGCCGGTTGCCAAATTGCATTATCTCTTATAGTTTCCGAGATATGGACTATCGATAATTTACACCTTAGGCTCTGCTTCTAACTTGGGCCCAAATTGTAAAATGGTCTTATCTATTGGCGATTTCGTTCCAATTCACATTCCAATTAATATTCGGCATGCAATTACATTTCCGGTTGCCAAATTGCATTATCTCTTATAGTTTCCGAGATATGGACTATCGATAATTTACACCTTAGGCTCTGCTTCTAACTTGGGCCCAAATTGTAAAATGGTCTTATCTATTAGCGATTTCGTTCCAATTCACATTCCAAGTAATATTCGGCATGCTAATTACATTGCCGGTTGCCAAATTGCATTATCTCTTATAGTTTCCGAGATATGGACTATCGATAATTTACACCTTAGGCTCTGCTTCTAACTTGGGCCCAAATTGTAAAATGGTCTTATCTATTGGCGATTTCGTTCCAATTCACATTCCAAGTAATATTCGGCATGCTAATTACATTGCCGGTTGCCAAATTGAATTACCTCTTATAGTTTCCGAGATATGGACTATCGATAATTTACATCTTAGGCTCTGCTTCTAACTTGGGCCCAAATTGTAAAATGGTCTTACCTATTGGCGATTTCGTTCCAATTCACATTCCAAGTAATATTCGGCATGCTAATTACATTGCCGGTTGCCAAATTGCATTATCTCTTATAGTTTCCGAGATATGGACTATCGATAATTTACACCTTAGGCTCTGCTTCTAACTTGGGCCCAAATTGTAAAATGGTCTTATCTATTGGCGATTTCGTTCCAATTCACATTCCAAGTAATATTCGGCATGCTAATTACATTGCCGGTTGCCAAATTGCATTATCTCTTATAGTTTCCGAGATATGGACTATCGATAATTTACACCTTAGGCTCTGCTTCTAACTTGGGCCCAAATTGTAAAATCGTCTTATCTATTGGCGATTTCGTTCCAATTCACATTCCAAGTAATATTCGGCATGCTAATTACATTGCCGGTTGCCAAATTGCATTATCTCTTATAGTTTCCGAGATATGGACTATCGGTAATTTACACCTTAGGCTCTGCTTCTAACTTGGGCCCAAATTGTAAAATGGTCTTATGTATTGGCGATTTCGTTCCAATTCACATTCCAAGTAATATCCGGCATGCTAATCACATTGCCGGTTGCGAAATTGCATTATCTCTTATAGTTTCCGAGATATGGACTATCAATAATTTACACCTTAAGCTCTGCTTCTAACTTGGGCCCAAATTGTAAAATGGTCTTATCTATTGGCGATTTCGTTCCAATTCACATTCCAAGTAATATTCGGCATGCTAATTACATTGCCGGTTGCCAAATTGCATTATCTCTTATAGTTTCCGAGATATGGACTATCGATAATTTACACCTTAGGCTCTGCTTCTAACTTGGGCCCAAATTGTAAAATGGTCTTATCTATTGGCGTTTTCGTTCCAATTCACATTCCAAGTAATATTCGGCATGCTAATTACATTGCCGGTTGCCAAATTGCATTATCTCTTATAGTTTCCGAGATATGGACTATCGATAATTTACACCTTAGGCTCTGCTTCTAACTTGGGCCCAAATTGTAAAATGGTCTTCTCTATTGGCGATTTCGTTCCAATTCACATTCCAAGTAATATTCGGCATGCTAATTACATTGCCGGTTGCCAAATTGCATTACCTCTTATAGTTTCCGAGATATGGACTATCGATAATTTACACCTTAGGCTCTGCTTCTAACTTGGGCCCAAATTGTAAAATGGTCTTATCTATTGGCGATTTCGTTCCAATTCACATTCCAAGTAATATTCGGCATGCTAATTACATTGCCGGTTGCCAAATTGCATTATCTCTTATAGTTTCCGAGATATGGACTATCGATAATTTACACCTTAGGCTCTGCTTCTAACTTGGGCCCAAATTGTAAAATGGTCTTCTCTATTGGCGATTTCGCTCCAATTCACATTCCAAGTAATATTCGGCATGCTAATTACATTGCCGGTTGCCAAATTGCATTATCTCTTATAGTTTCCGAGATATGGACTATCCATAATTTACACCTTAGGCTCTGCTTCTAACTTGGGCCCAAATTGTAAAATGGTCTTATCTATTGGCGATTTCGTTCCAATTCACATTCCAAGTAATATTCGGCATGCTAATTACATTGCCGGTTGCCAAACTGAATTATCTCTTATAGTTTCCGAGATATGGACTATCGATAATTTACACCTTAGGCTCTGCTTCTAACTTATGCCCAAATTGTAAAATGGTCTTATCTATTGGCGATTTCGTCCCAATTCACATTCCAAGTGATATTCGGCATGCTAATTACATTGCCGGTTGCGAAATTGCATTATCTCTTATAGTTTCCGAGATATGGACTATCGATAATTTACACCTTAGGCTCTGCTTCTAACTTGGGCCCAAATTGTAAAATGGTCTTATCTATTGGCGATTTCGTTCCAATTCACATTCCAATTAATATTCGGCATGCTAATTACATTTCCGGTTGCCAAATTGCATTATCTCTTATAGTTTCCGAGATATGGACTATCGATAATTTACACCTTAGGCTCTGCTTCTAACTTGGGCCCAAATTGTAAAATGGTCTTATCTATTAGCGATTTCGTTCCAATTCACATTCCAAGTAATATTCGGCATGCTAATTACATTGCCGGTTGCCAAATTGCATTATCTCTTATAGTTTCCGTATGGACTATCGATAATTTACACCTTAGGCTCTGCTTCTAACTTGGGCCCAAATTGTAAAATGGTCTTCTCTATTGGCGATTTCGTTCCAATTCACATTCCAAGTAATATTCGGCATGCTAATTACATTGCCGGTTGCCAAATTGAATTATCTCTTATAGTTTCCGAGATATGGACTATCGATAATTTACATCTTAGGCTCTGCTTCTAACTTGGGCCCAAATTGTAAAATGGTCTTACCTATTGGCGATTTCGTTCCAATTCACATTCCAAGTAATATTCGGCATGCTAATTACATTGCCGGTTGCCAAATTGCATTATCTCTTATAGTTTCCGAGATATGGACTATCGATAATTTACACCTTAGGCTCTGCTTCTAACTTGGGCCCAAATTGTAAAATGGTCTTATCTATTGGCGATTTCGTTCCAATTCACATTCCAAGTAATATTCGGCATGCTAATTACACTGCCGGTTGCCAAATTGCATTATCTCTTATAGTTTCCGAGATATGGACTATCGATAATTTACACCTTAGGCTCTGCTTCTAACTTGGGCCCAAATTGTAAAATCGTCTTATCTATTGGCGATTTCGTTCCAATTCACATTCCAAGTAATATTCGGCATGCTAATTACATTGCCGGTTGCCAAATTGCATTATCTCTTATAGTTTCCGAGATATGGACTATCGGTAATTTACACCTTAGGCTCTGCTTCTAACTTGGGCCCAAATTGTAAAATGGTCTTATGTATTGGCGATTTCGTTCCAATTCACATTCCAAGTAATATCCGGCATGCTAATCACATTGCCGGTTGCCAAATTGAATTATCTCTTATAGTTTCCGAGATATGGACTATCGATAATTTACACCTTAGGCTCTGCTTCTAACTTGGGCCCAAATTGTAAAATGGTCTTATCTATTGGCGATTTCGTTCCAATTCACATTCCAAGTAATATTCGGCATGCTAATTACATTGCCGGTTGCCAAATTGCATTATCTCTTATAGTTTCCGAGATATGGACTATCGATAATTTACACCTTAGGCTCTGCTTCTAACTTGGGCCCAAATTGTAAAATGGTCTTATCTATTGGCGATTTCGTTCCAATTCACATTCCAAGTAATATTCGGCATGCTAATTACATTGCCGGTTGCCAAATTGCATTATCTCTTATAGTTTCCGAGATATGGACTATCGATAATTTACACCTTAGGCTCTGCTTCTAACTTGGGCCCAAATTGTAAAATGGTCTTATCTATTGGCGATTTCGTTCCAATTCACATTCCAAGTAATATTCGGCATGCTAATTACATTGCCGGTTGCCAAATTGAATTATCTCTTATAGTTTCCGAGATATGGACTATCGATAATTTACACCTTAGGCTCTGCTTCTAACTTGGGCCCAAATTGTAAAATGGTCTTACCTATTAGCGATTTCGTTCCAATTCACATTCCAAGTAATGTTCGGCATGCTAATTGCATTGCCGGTTGCCAAATTGCATTATCTCTTATAGTTTCCGAGATATGGACTATCGATAATTTACACCTTAGGCTCTGCTTCTAACTTGGGCCCAAATTGTAAAATGGTCTTATCTATTGGCGATTTCGTTCCAATTCACATTCCAAGTAATATTCGGCATGCTAATTACATTGCCGGTTGCCAAATTGCATTATCTCTTATAGTTTCCGAGATATGGACTATCGATAATTTACACCTTAGGCTCTGCTTCTAACTTGGGCCCAAATTGTAAAATGGTCTTATCTATTGGCGATTTCGTTCCAATTCACATTCCAAGTAATATTCGGCATGCTAATTATATTGCCGGTTGCCAAATTGCATTAACTCTTATAGTTTCCGAGATATGGACTATCGATTATTTACACCTTAGGCTCTGTTTCTAACTTGGGCCCAAATTGTAAAATGGTCTTATCTATTGGCGATTTCGTTCCAATTCACATTCCAAGTAATATTCGGCATGCTAATTACATTGCCGGTTGCCAAATTGCATTATCTCTTATAGTTTCCGAGATATGGACTATCGATAATTTACACCATAGGCTCTGCTTATAACTTGGGCCCAAATTGTAAAATGGTCTTATCTATTGGCGATTTCGTTCTAATTCACATTCCAAGTAATATTCGGCATGCTAATTACATTGCCGGTTGCCAAATTGCATTATCTCTTATAGTTTCCGAGATATGGACTATCGATAATTTACACCTTAGGCTCTGCTTCTAACTTGGGCCCAAATTGTAAAATGGTCTTATCTATTGGCGATTTCGTTCCAATTCACATTCCAAGTAATATTCGGCATGCTAATTACATTGCCGGTTGCCAAATTGCATTATCTCTTATAGTTTCCGAGATATGGACTATCGATAATTTACACTTTAGGCTCTGCTTCTAACTTGGGCCCAAATTGTAAAATGGTCTTATCTATTGGCGATTTCGTTCCAATTCACATTCCAAGTAATATTCGGCATGCTAATTACATTGCCGGTTGCCAAATTGCATTATCTCTTATAGTTTCCGAGATATGGACTATCGATAATTTACACCTTAGGCTCTGCTTCTAACTTGGGCCCAAATCGTAAAATGGTCTTATCTATTGGCGATTTCGTTCCAATTCACATTCCAAGTAATATTCGGCATGCTAATTACATTGCCGGTTGCCAAATTGCATTATCTCTTATAGTTTCCGAGATATGGACTATCGATAATTTACACCTTAGGCTCTGCTTCTAACTTGGGCCCAAATTGTAAAATGGTCTTATCTATTGGCGATTTCGTTCCAATTCTCATTCCAAGTAATATTCGGCATGCTAATTACATTGCCGGTTGCCAAATTGCATTATCTCTTATAGTTTCCGAGATATGGACTATCGATAATTTACACCTTAGGCTCTGCTTCTAACTTGGGCCCAAATTGTAAAATGGTCTTATCTATTGGCGATTTCGTTCCAATTCACATTCCAAGTAATATTCGGCATGCTAATTACATTGCCGGTTGCCAAATTGCATTATCTCTTATAGTTTCCGAGATATGGACTATCGATAATTTACACCTTAGGCTCTGCTTCTAACTTGGGCCCAAATTGTAAAATGGTCTTATCTATTGGCAATTTCGTTCCAATTCACATTCCAAGTAATATTCGGCATGCTAATTACATTGCCGGTTGTCAAATTGCATTATCTCTTATAGTTTCCGAGATATGGACTATCGATAATTTACATCTTAGGCTCTGCTTCTAACTTGGGCCCAAATTGTAAAATGGTCTTCTCTATTGGCGATTTCGTTCCAATTCACACTCCAAGTAATATTCGGCATGCTAATTACATTGCCGGTTGCGAAATTGCATTATCTCTTATAGTTTCCGAGATATGGACTATCGATAATTTAAACCTTAGGCTCTGCTTCTAACTTGGGCCCAAATTGTAAAATGGTCTTATCTATTGGCGATTTCGTTCCAATTCACATTCCAAGTAATATTCGGCATGCTAATTACATTGCCGGTTGCCATATTGCATTATCTCTTATAGTTTCCGAGATATGTACTATCGATAATTTACACCTTAGGCTCTGCTTCTAACTTGGGCCCAAATTGTAAAATGGTCTTATCTATTGGCGATTTCGTTCCAATTCACATTCCAAGTAATATTCGGCATGCTAATTACATTGCCGGTTGCCAAATTGCATTATCTCTTATAGTTTCCGAGATATGGACTATCGATAATTTACACCTTAGGCTCTGCTTCTAACTTGGGCCCAAATTGTAAAATGGTCTTATCTATTGGCGATTTCGTCCCAATTCACATTCCAAGTGATATTCGGCATGCTAATTACATTGCCGGTTGCGAAATTGCATTATCTCTTATAGTTTCCGAGATATGGACTATCAATAATTTACACCTTAGGCTCTGCTGCTAACTTGGGCCCAAATTGTAAAATGGTCTTATCTATTGGCGATTTCGTTCCAATTCACATTCCAAGTAATATTCGGCATGCTAATTACATTGCCGGTTGCCAAATTGCATTATCTCTTATAGTTTCCGAGATATGGACTATCGATAATTTACACCTTAGGCTCTGCTTCTAACTTGGGCCCAAATTGTAAAATGGTCTTATCTATTGGCGATTTCGTTCCAATTCACATTCCAAGTAATATTCGGCATGCTAATTACATTGCCGGTTGCCAAATTGAATTATCTCTTATAGTTTCCGAGATATGGACTATCGATAATTTACACCTTAGGCTCTGCTTCTAACTTGGGCCCAAATTGTAAAATGGTCTTACCTATTGGCGATTTCGTTCCAATTCACATTCCAAGTAATATTCGGCATGCTAATTACATTGCCGGTTGCCAAATTGCATTATCTCTTATAGTTTCCGAGATATGGACTATCGATAATTTACACCTTAGGCTCTGCTTCTAACTTGGGCCCAAATTGTAAAATGGTCTTATCTATTGGCGATTTCGTCCCAATTCACATTCCAAGTGATATTCGGCATGCTAATTACATTGCCGGTTGCGAAATTGCATTATCTCTTATAGTTTCCGAGATATGGACTATCAATAATTTACACCTTAGGCTCTGCTGCTAACTTGGGCCCAAATTGTAAAATGGTCTTATCTATTGGCGATTTCGTTCCAATTCACATTCCAAGTAATATTCGGCATGCTAATTACATTGCCGGTTGCCAAATTGCATTATCTCTTATAGTTTCCGAGATATGGACTATCGATAATTTACACCTTAGGCTCTGCTTCTAACTTGGGCCCAAATTGTAAAATGGTCTTATCTATTGGCGATTTCGTTCCAATTCACATTCCAAGTAATATTCGGCATGCTAATTACATTGCCGGTTGCCAAATTGAATTATCTCTTATAGTTTCCGAGATATGGACTATCGATAATTTACACCTTAGGCTCTGCTTCTAACTTGGGCCCAAATTGTAAAATGATCTTACCTATTGGCGATTTCGTTCCAATTCACATTCCAAGTAATATTCGGCATGCTAATTACATTGCCGGTTGCCAAATTGCATTATCTCTTATAGTTTCCAAGATATGGACTATCGATAATTTACACCTTAGGCTCTGCTTCTAACTTGGGCCCAAATTGTAAAATGGTCTTACCTATTGGCGATTTCGTTCCAATTCACATTCCAAGTAATATTCGGCATGCTAATTACATTGCCGGTTGCGAAATTGCATTATCTCTTATAGTTTCCGAGATATGGACTATCAATAATTTACACCTTAGGCTCTGCTTCTAACTTGGGCCCAAATTGTAAAATGGTCTTATCTATTGGCGATTTCGTTCCAATTCACATTCCAAGTAATATTCGGCATGCTAATTACATTGCCGGTTGCCAAATTGCATTATCTCTTATAGTTTCCGAGATATGGACTATCGATAATTTACACCTTAGCCTCTGCTTCTAACTTGGGCCCAAATTGTAAAATGGTCTTATCTATTGGCGTTTTCGTTCCAATTCACATTCCAAGTAATATTCGGCATGCTAATTACATTGCCGGTTGCCAAATTGCATTATCTCTTATAGTTTCCGAGATATGGACTATCGATAATTTACACCTTAGGCTCTGCTTCTAACTTGGGCCCAAATTGTAAAATGGTCTTCTCTATTGGCGATTTCGTTCCAATTCACATTCCAAGTAATATTCGGCATGCTATTTACATTGCCGGTTGCTAAATTGCATTATCTCTTATAGTTTCCGAGATATGGACTATCGATAATTTACACCTTAGGCTCTGCTTCTAACTTGGGCCCAAATTGTAAAATCGTCTTATCTATTGGCGATTTCGTTCCAATTCACATTCCAAGTAATATTCGGCATGCTAATTACATTGCCGGTTGCCAAATTGCATTATCTCTTATAGTTTCCGAGATATGGGCTATCGGTAATTTACACCTTAGGCTCTGCTTCTAACTTGGGCCCAAATTGTAAAATGGTCTTATCTATTGGCGATTTCGTTCCAATTCACATTCCAAGTAATATCCGACATGCTAATTACATTGCCGGTTGCCAAATTGAATCATCTCTTATAGTTTCCGAGATATGGACTATCGATAATTTACATCTTAGGCTCTGCTTCTAACTTGGGCCCAAATTGTAAAATGGTCTTATCTATTGGCGATTTCGTTCCAATTCACATTTCAAGTAATATTCGGCGTGCTAATTACATTGTCGGTTGCCAAATTGCATTATCTCTTATAGTTTCCGAGATATGGACTATCGATAATTTACACCTTAGGCTCTGCTTCTAACTTGGGCCCAAATTGTAAAATGGTCTTATCTATTGGCGATTTCGTCCCAATTCACATTCCAAGTGATATTCGGCATGCTAATTACATTGCCGGCTGCGAAATTGCATTATCTCATATAGTTTCCGAGATATGGACTATCAATAATTTACACCTTAGGCTCTGCTTCTAACTTGGGCCCAAATTGTAAAATGGTCTTATCTATTGGCGATTTCGTTCCAATTCACATTCCAAGTAATATTCGGCATGCTAATTACATTGCCGGTTGCCAAATTGCATTATCTCTTATAGTTTCCGAGATATGGACTATCGATAATTTACACCTTAGTCTCTGCTTCTAACTTGGGCCCAAATTGTAAAATGGTCTTATCTATTGGCGATTTCGTTCCAATTCACATTCCAAGTAATATTCGGCATGCTAATTACATTGCCGGTTGCCAAATTGCATTATCTCTTATAGTTTCCGAGATATGGACTATCGATAATTTACACCTTAGGCTCTGCTTCTAACTTGGGCCCAAATTGTAAAATGGTCTTATCTATTGGCGATTTCGTTCCAATTCACATTCCAAGTAATATTCGGCATGCTAATTACATTGCCGGTTGCCAAATTGCATTATCTCTTATAGTTTCCGAGATATGGACTATCGATAATTTACACCTTAGGCTCAGCTTCTAACTTGGGCCCAAATTGTAAAATGGTCTTCTCTATTGGCGTTTTCGTTCCAATTCACATTCCAAGTATTATTCGGCATGCTAATTACATTGCCGGTTGCCAAATTGCATTATCTCTTATAGTTTCCGAGATATGGACTATCGATAATTTACACCTTAGGCTCTGCTTCTAACTTGGGCCCAAATTGTAAAATGGTCTTATCTATTGGCGATTTCGTTCCAATTCACATTCCAAGTAATATTCGGCATGCTAATTACATTGCCGGTTGCCAAATTGCATTATCTCTTATAGTTTCCGAGATATGGACTATCGATAATTTACACCTTAGGCTCTGCTTCTAACTTGGGCCCAAATTGTAAAATGGTCTTATCTATTGGCGATTTCGTCCCAATTCACATTCCAAGTGATATTCGGCATGCTAATTACATTGCCGGTTGCGAAATTGCATTATCTCTTATAGTTTCCGAGATATGGACTATCAATAATTTACACCTTAGGCTCTGCTGCTAACTTGGGCCCAAATTGTAAAATGGTCTTATCTATTGGCGATTTCGTTCCAATTCACATTCCAAGTAATATTCGGCATGCTAATTACATTGCCGGTTGCCAAATTGCATTATCTCTTATAGTTTCCGAGATATGGACTATCGATAATTTACACCTTAGGCTCTGCTTCTAACTTGGGCCCAAATTGTAAAATGGTCTTATCTATTGGCGATTTCGTTCCAATTCACATTCCAAGTAATATTCGGCATGCTAATTACATTGCCGGTTGCCAAATTGAATTATCTCTTATAGTTTCCGAGATATGGACTATCGATAATTTACACCTTAGGCTCTGCTTCTAACTTGGGCCCAAATTGTAAAATGGTCTTACCTATTGGCGATTTCGTTCCAATTCACATTCCAAGTAATATTCGGCATGCTAATTACATTGCCGGTTGCCAAATTGCATTATCTCTTATAGTTTCCGAGATATGGACTATCGATAATTTACACCTTAGGCTCTGCTTCTAACTTGGGCCCAAATTGTAAAATGGTCTTATCTATTGGCGATTTCGTCCCAATTCACATTCCAAGTGATATTCGGCATGCTAATTACATTGCCGGTTGCGAAATTGCATTATCTCTTATAGTTTCCGAGATATGGACTATCAATAATTTACACCTTAGGCTCTGCTGCTAACTTGGGCCCAAATTGTAAAATGGTCTTATCTATTGGCGATTTCGTTCCAATTCACATTCCAAGTAATATTCGGCATGCTAATTACATTGCCGATTGCCAAATTGCATTATCTCTTATAGTTTCCGAGATATGGACTATCGATAATTTACACCTTAGGCTCTGCTTCTAACTTGGGCCCAAATTGTAAAATGGTCTTATCTATTGGCGATTTCGTTCCAATTCACATTCCAAGTAATATTCGGCATGCTAATTACATTGCCGGTTGCCAAATTGAATTATCTCTTATAGTTTCCGAGATATGGACTATCGATAATTTACACCTTAGGCTCTGCTTCTAACTTGGGCCCAAATTGTAAAATGATCTTACCTATTGGCGATTTCGTTCCAATTCACATTCCAAGTAATATTCGGCATGCTAATTACATTGCCGGTTGCCAAATTGCATTATCTCTTATAGTTTCCAAGATATGGACTATCGATAATTTACACCTTAGGCTCTGCTTCTAACTTGGGCCCAAATTGTAAAATGGTCTTACCTATTGGCGATTTCGTTCCAATTCACATTCCAAGTAATATTCGGCATGCTAATTACATTGCCGGTTGCGAAATTGCATTATCTCTTATAGTTTCCGAGATATGGACTATCAATAATTTACACCTTAGGCTCTGCTTCTAACTTGGGCCCAAATTGTAAAATGGTCTTATCTATTGGCGATTTCGTTCCAATTCACATTCCAAGTAATATTCGGCATGCTAATTACATTGCCGGTTGCCAAATTGCATTATCTCTTATAGTTTTTGTATGGACTATCGATAATTTACACCTTAGCCTCTGCTTCTAACTTGGGCCCAAATTGTAAAATGGTCTTATCTATTGGCGTTTTCGTTCCAATTCAGATTCCAAGTAATATTCGGCATGCTAATTACATTGCCGGTTGCCAAATTGCATTATCTCTTATAGTTTCCGAGATATGGACTATCGATAATTTACACCTTAGGCTCTGCTTCTAACTTGGGCCCAAATTGTAAAATGGTCTTCTCTATTGGCGATTTCGTTCCAATTCACATTCCAAGTAATATTCGGCATGCTAATTACATTGCCGGTTGCCAAATTGCATTATCTCTTATAGTTTCCGAGATATGGACTATCGCTAATTTACACCTTAGGCTCTGCTTCTAACTTGGGCCCAAATTGTAAAATGGTCTTATCTATTGGCGTATTCGTTCCAATTCACATTCCAAGTAATATTCGGCATGCTAATTACATTGCCGGTTGCCAAATTGCATTATCTCTTATAGTTTCCGTATGGACTATCGATAATTTACACCTTAGGCTCTGCTTCTAACTTGGGCCCAAATTGTAAAATGGTCTTCTCTATTGGCGATTTCGTTCCAATTCACATTCCAAGTAATATTCGGCATGCTAATTACATTGCCTTTTGCCAAATTGCATTATCTCTTATAGTTTCCGAGATATGGACTATCGATAATTTACACCTTAGGCTCTGCTTCTAACTTGGGCCCAAATTGTAAAATGGTCTTCTCTATTGGCGATTTCGTTCCAATTCACATTCCAAGTAATATTCAGCATGCTAATTACATTGCCGGTTGCCAAATTGCATTATCTCTTATAGTTTCCGAGATATGGACTATCGATAATTTACACCTTAGGCTCTGCTTCTAACTTGGGCCCAAATTGTAAAATCGTCTTATCTATTGGCGATTTCGTTCCAATTCACATTCCAAGTAATATTCGGCATGCTAATTACATTGCCGGTTGCCAAATTGCATTATCTCTTATAGTTTCCGAGATATGGACTATCGATAATTTACACCTTAGGCTCTGCTTCTAACTTGGGCCCAAATTGTAAAATGGTCTTATCTATTGGCGATTTCGTTCCAATTCACATTCCAAGTAATATCCGACATGCTAATTACATTGCCGGTTGCCAAATTGAATCATCTCTTATAGTTTCCGAGATATGGACTATCGATAATTTACATCTTAGGCTCTGCTTCTAACTTGGGCCCAAATTGTAAAATGGTCTTATCTATTGGCGATTTCGTTCCAATTCACATTCCAAGTAATATTCGGCATGCTAATTACATTGTCGGTTGCCAAATTGCATTATCTCTTATAGTTTCCGAGATATGGACAGGTTCGTCCATCGATCGATGGACGAACCTATCGATTATTTACACCTTAGGCTCTGCTTCTAACTTGGGCCCAAATTGTAAAATGGTCTTATCTATTGGCGATTTCGTCCCAATTCACATTCCAAGTGATATTCGGCATGCTAATTACATTGCCGGTTGCGAAATTGCATTATCTCATATAGTTTCCGAGATATGGACTATCAATAATTTACACCTTAGGCTCTGCTTCTAACTTGGGCCCAAATTGTAAAATGGTCTTATCTATTGGCGATTTCGTTCCAATTCACATTCCAAGTAATATTCGGCATGCTAATTACATTGCCGGTTGCCAAATTGCATTATCTCTTATAGTTTCCGAGATATGGACTATCGATAATTTACACCTTAGGCTCTGCTTCTAACTTGGGCCCAAATTGTAAAATGGTCTTATCTATTGGCGATTTCGTTCCAATTCACATTCCAAGTAATATTCGGCATGCTAATTACATTGCCGATTGCGAAATTGCATTATCTCTTATAGTTTCCGAGATATGGACTATCGATAATTTACACCTTAGGCTCTGCTTCTAACTTGGGCCCAAATTGTAAAATGGTCTTACCTATTGGCGATTTCGTTCCAATTCACATTCCAAGTAATATTCGGCATGCTAATTACATTGCCGGTTGCGAAATTGCATTATCTCTTATAGTTTCCGAGATATGGACTATCAATAATTTACACCTTAGGCTCTGCTTCTAACTTGGGCCCAAATTGTAAAATGGTCTTATCTATTGGCGATTTCGTTCCAATTCACATTCCAAGTAATATTCGGCATGCTAATTACATTGCCGGTTGCCAAATTGCATTATCTCTTATAGTTTCCGAGATATGGACTATCGATAATTTACACCTTAGCCTCTGCTTCTAACTTGGGCCCAAATTGTAAAATGGTCTTATCTATTGGCGTTTTCGTTCCAATTCACATTCCAAGTAATATTCGGCATGCTAATTACATTGCCGGTTGCCAAATTGCATTATCTCTTATAGTTTCCGAGATATGGACTATCGATAATTTACACCTTAGGCTCTGCTTCTAACTTGGGCCCAAATTGTAAAATGGTCTTATCTATTGGCGATTTCGTTCCAATTCACATTCCAAGTAATATTCGGCATGCTAATTACATTGCCGGTTGCCAAATTGCATTATCTCTTATAGTTTCCGAGATATGGACTATCGCTAATTTACACCTTAGGCTCTGCTTCTAACTTGGGCCCAAATTGTAAAATGGTCTTATCTATTGGCGATTTCGTTCCAATTCACATTCCAAGTAATATTCGGCATGCTAATTACATTGCCGGTTGCCAAATTGCATTATCTCTTATAGTTTCCGAGATATGGACTATCGATAATTTACACCTTAGGCTCTGCTTCTAACTTGGGCCCAAATTGTAAAATGGTCTTATCTATTGGCGATTTCGTTCCAATTCACATTCCAAGTAATATTCGGCATGCTAATTACATTGCCTTTTGCCAAATTGCATTATCTCTTATAGTTTCCGAGATATGGACTATCGATAATTTACACCTTAGGCTCTGCTTCTAACTTGGGCCCAAATTGTAAAATGGTCTTATCTATTGGCGATTTCGTTCCAATTCACATTCCAAGTAATATTCAGCATGCTAATTACATTGCCGGTTGTCAAATTGCATTATCTCTTATAGTTTCCGAGATATGGACTATCGATAATTTACACCTTAGGCTCTGCTTCTAACTTGGGCCCAAATTGTAAAATCGTCTTATCTATTGGCGATTTCGTTCCAATTCACATTCCAAGTAATATTCGGCATGCTAATTACATTGCCGGTTGCCAAATTGCATTATCTCTTATAGTTTCCGAGATATGGACTATCGATAATTTACACCTTAGGCTCTGCTTCTAACTTGGGCCCAAATTGTAAAATGGTCTTATCTATTGGCGATTTCGTCCCAATTCACATTCCAAGTAATATCCGGCATGCTAATTACATTGCCGGTTGCCAAATTGAATTATCTCTTATAGTTTCCGAGATATGGACTATCGATAATTTACATCTTAGGCTCTGCTTCTAACTTGGGCCCAAATTGTAAAATGGTCTTATCAATTAGCGATTTCGTTCCAATTCACATTCCAAGTAATATTCGGCATGCTAATTACGTTGCCGATTGCCAAATTGCATTATCTCTTATAGTTTCCGAGATATGGACTATCGACATTTTACAATATTGGCTCTGCTTCTAACTTGGGCCAAAATTGTAAAATGGTCTTATCAATTAGCGATATCGTTGTAATTCACATTCCAAGTAATATTCGGCATGCTAATTACACTGCCGATGGCCAAACTGCATTATCTCTTATAGTTTCCGAGATATGGACTATCGATATTTTACAATATAGGCTCTTCTTCTAGCTTGGGTCAAAATTGTAAATTGGTCTTATGAATTGGCGATTTCGTTGTAATTCACATTCCAAGTAATATTCGGCATGCTAATTACGTTGCCGATTGTCAAATTGCATTATCTCTTATAGTTTCCGAGATATGGACTATCGATATCTTGCAATATTGGCTCTGCTTCTAACTTGGGCCAGAATTGTAAAATGGTCTTATGAATTAGCGATTTCGTTGTAATTCACATTCCAAGTAATATTCGGCATGCTAATTACACTGCCGATGGCCAAATTGCATTATCTCTTATAGTTTCCGAGATATGGACTATCGATATCTTGCAATATTGGCTCTGCTTCTAACTTGGGCCAGAATTGTAAAATGGTCTTATGAATTAGCGATTTCGTTGTAATTCACATTCCAAGTAATATTCGGCATGCTAATTACGTTGCCGATTGCCAAATTGCATTATCTCTTATAGTTTCCGAGATATGGACTATCGACATCTTGCAATATTGGCTCTGCTTCTAACTTGGGCCAGAATTGTAAAATGGTCTTATGAATTAGCGATTTCGTTGTAATTCACATTCCAAGTAATATTCGGCATGCTAACTACGTTGCCGATTGCCAAATTGCATTATCTCTTATAGTTTCCGAGATATGGACTATCGACATCTTGCAATATTGGCTCTGCTTCTAACTTGGGCCAGAATTGTAAAATGGTCTTATGAATTAGCAATTTCGCTCCAATTCACATTCCAAGTAATATTCGGCTTGCTAATTACGTTGCTGATTGCCAGATTGCATTATCTCTTATAGTTTCCGAGATATGTACTATCGACATCTTGCAATATTGGCTCTGCTTCTAACTTGAGCCAAAATTGTAAAATGGTCTTATGAATTAGCGATTTCGTTCTAATTCACATTCCAAGTAATATTCGACATGCTAATTACGTTGCCGATTGCCAAATTACATTATCTCTTATAGTTTCCGAGATATGGACTATCGACATTTTACAATATTGGCTCTGCTTCTAACTTGGGTCAAAATTGTAAAATGGTCTTATGAATTAGCGATTTCGCTCCAATTCACATTCCAAGTAATATTCGGCATGCTAATTACGTTGCCGATTGCCAAATTGCATTATCTCTTATAGTTTCCGAGATATGGACTATCGACATCTTGCAATATTGGCTCTGCTTCTAACTTGGGCCAGAATTGTAAAATGGTCTTATGAATTAGCGATTTCGCTCCAATTCACATTCCAAGTAATATTCGGCATGCTAATTACGTCGCCGATTGCCAAATTGCATTATCTCTTATAGTTTCCGAGATATGGACTATCGACATCTTGCAATATTGGCTCTGCTTCTAACTTGGGCCAGAATTGTAAAATAGTCTTATGAATTAGCGATTTCGTTGTAATTCACATTCCAAGTAATATTCGGCATGCTAATTACGTTGCCGATTGCCAAATTGCATTATCTCTTATAGTTTCCGAGATATGGACTATCGACATTTTACAATATTGGCTCTGCTTCTAACTTGGGTCAAAATTGTAAAATGGTCTTATGAATTAGCGATTTCGCTCCAGTTCACATTCCAAGTAATATTCGGCATGCTAATTACGTTGCCGATTGCCAAATTGCATTATCTCTTATAGTTTCCGAGATATGGACTATCGACATCTTGCAATATTGGCTCTGCTTCTAACTTGGGCCAGAATTGTAAAATGGTCTTATGAATTAGCGATTTCGTTGTAATTCACATTCCAAGTAATATTCGGCATGCTAATTACGTTGCCGATTGCCAAATTGCATTATCTCTTATAGTTTCCGAGATATGGACTATCGACATTTTACAATATTGGCTCTGCTTCTAACTTGGGCCAAAATTGTAAAATGGTCTTATGAATTAGCGATTTCGTTCTAATTCACATTCCAAGTAATATTCGGCATGCTAATTACGTTGCCGATTGCCAAATTGCATTATCTCTTATAGTTTCCGAGATATGGACTATCGACATTTTACAATATTGGCTCTGCTTCTAACTTGGGCCAGAATTGTAAAATGGTCTTATGAATTAGCGATTTCGTTGTAATTCACATTCCAAGTAATATTCGGCATGCTAATTACGTTGCCGATTGCCAAATTGCATTATCTCTTATAGTTTCCGAGATATGGACTATCGACATCTTGCAATATTGGCTCTGCTTCTAACTTGGGCCAGAATTGTAAAATGGTCTTATGAATTAGCGATTTCGTTGTAATTCACATTCCAAGTAATATTCGGCATGCTAATTACGTTGCCGATTGCCAAATTGCATTATCTCTTATAGTTTCCGAGATATGGACTATCGACATTTTACAATATTGGCTCTTCTTCTAACTTGGGTCAAAATTGTAAAATGGTCTTATGAATTAGCGATTTCGCTCCAGTTCACATTCCAAGTAATATTCGGCATGCTAATTACGTTGCCGATTGCCAAATTGCATTATCTCTTATAGTTTCCGAGATATGGACTATCGACATTTTGCAATATTGGCTCTGCTTCTAACTTGGGCCAGAATTGTAAAATGGTCTTATGAATTAGCGATTTCGCTCTAATTCACATTCCAAGTAATATTCGGCATGCTAATTACGTTGCCGATTGCCAAATTGCATTATCTCTTATAGTTTCCGAGATATGGACTATCGACATCTTGCAATATTGGCTCTGCTTCTAACTTGGGCCAGAATTGTAAAATGGTCTTATGAATTAGCGATTTCGTTGTAATTCACATTCCAAGTAATATTCGGCATGCTAATTACGTTGCCGATTGCCAAATTGCATTATCTCTTATAGTTTCCGAGATATGGACTATCGACATTTTACAATATTGGCTCTGCTTCTAACTTGGGCCAAAATTGTAAAATGGTCTTATGAATTAGCGATTTCGTTCTAATTCACATTCCAAGTAATATTCGGCATGCTAATTACGTTGCCGATTGCCAAATTGCATTATCTCTTATAGTTTCCGAGATATGGACTATCGACATCTTGCAATATTGGCTCTGCTTCTAACTTGGGCCAGAATTGTAAAATGGTCTTATGAATTAGCGATTTCGTTGTAATTCACATTCCAAGTAATATTCGGCATGCTAATTACGTCGCCGATTGCCAAATTGCATTATCTCTTATAGTTTCCGAGATATGGACTATCGACATTTTACAATATTGGCTCTGCTTCTAACTTGGGCCAAAATTGTAAAATGGTCTTATGAATTAGCGATTTCGTTGTAATTCACATTCCAAGTAATATTCGGCATGCTAATTACGTTGCCGATGGCCAAATTGCATTATCTCTTATAGTTTCCGAGATATGGACTATCGACATTTTGCAATATTGGCTCTGCTTCTAACTTGGGTCAGAATTGTAAAGTGGTCTTATGAATTAGCGATTTCGCTCTAATTCACATTCCAAGTAATATTCGGCATGCTAATTACGTTGCCGATTACCAAATTGCATTATCTCTTATAGTTTCCGAGATATGGACTATCGACATCTTGCAATATTGGCTCTGCTTCTAACTTGGGCCAGAATTGTAAAATGGTCTTATGAATTAGCGATTTCGTTCTAATTCACATTCCAAGTAATATTCGGCATGCTAATTACGTTGCCGATTGCCAATTTGCATTATCTCTTATAGTTTCCGAGATATGGACTATCGACATTTTACAATATTGGCTCTGCTTCTAACTTGGGCCAGAATTGTAAAATGGTCTTATGAATTAGCGATTTCGTTGTAATTCACATTCCAAGTAATATTCGGCATGCTAATTACATTGCCGATGGCCAAATTGCATTATCTCTTATAGTTTCCGAGATATGGACTATCGACATTTTACAATATTGGCTCTGCTTCTAACTTGGGTCAAAATTGTAAATTGGTCTTATGAATTAGCGATTTCGTTGTAATTCACATTCCAAGTAATATTCGGCATGCTAATTACGTTGCCGATTGTCAAATTGCATTATCTCTTATAGTTTCCGAGATATGGACTATCGACATCTTGCAATATTGGCTCTGCTTCTAACTTGGGCCAAAATTGTAAAATGGTCTTATGAATTAGCGATTTCGTTGTAATTCACATTCCAAGTAATATTCGGCATGCTAATTACATTGCCGATGGCCAAATTGCATTATCTCTTATAGTTTCCGAGATATGGACTATCGACATTTTGCAATATTGGCTCTTCTTCTAACTTGGGTCAAAATTGTAAATTGGTTTTATGAATTAGCGATTTCGTTCTAATTCACATTCCAAGTAATATTCGGCATGCTAATTACGTTGCCGATTGCCAAATTGCATTATCTCTTATAGTTTCCGAGATATGGACTATCGACATCTTGCAATATTGGCTCTGCTTCTAACTTGGGCCAGAATTGTAAAATGGTCTTATGAATTAGCGATTTCGTTGTAATTCACATTCCAAGTAATATTCGGCATGCTAATTACGTTGCCGATTGCCAAATTGCATTATCTCTTATAGTTTCCGAGATATGGACTATCGACATCTTGCAATATTGGCTCTGCTTCTAACTTGGGCCAGAATTGTAAAATGGTCTTATGAATTAGCGATTTCGTTGTAATTCACATTCCAAGTAATATTCGGCATGCTAATTACACTGCCGATTGCCAAATTGCATTATCTCTTATAGTTTCCGAGATATGGACTATCGACATTTTACAATATTGGCTCTGCTTCTAACTTGGGCCAAAATTGTAAAGTGGTCTTATGAATTAGCGATTTCGCTCTAATTCACATTCCAAGTAATATTCGGCATGCTAATTACGTTGCCGATTGCCAAATTGCATTATCTCTTATAGTTTCCGAGATATGGACTATCGACATTTTACAATATTGGCTCTTCTTCTAACTTGGGTCAAAATTGTAAAATGGTCTTATGAATTAGCGATTTCGCTCCAGTTCACATTCCAAGTAATATTCGGCATGCTAATTACGTTGCCGATTGCCAAATTGCATTATCTCTTATAGTTTCCGAGATATGGACTATCGACATTTTGCAATATTGGCTCTGCTTCTAACTTGGGCCAAAATTGTAAAATGGTCTTATGAATTAGCGATTTCGTTGTAATTCACATTCCAAGTAATATTCGGCATGCTAATTACGTTGCCGATTGCCAAATTGCATTATCTCTTATAGTTTCCGAGATATGGACTATCGACATTTTACAATATTGGCTCTTCTTCTAACTTGGGTCAAAATTGTAAAATGGTCTTATGAATTAGCGATTTCGCTCCAATTCACATTCCAAGTAATATTCGGCATGCTAATTACGTTGCCGATTGCCAAATTGCATTATCTCTTATAGTTTCCGAGATATGGACTATCGACATCTTGCAATATTGGCTCTGCTTCTAACTTGGGCCAGAATTGTAAAATGGTCTTATGAATTAGCGATTTCGCTCTAATTCACATTCCAAGTAATATTCGGCATGCTAATTACGTTGCCGATTGCCAAATTGCATTATCTCTTATAGTTTCCGAGATATGGACTATCGACATCTTGCAATATTGGCTCTGCTTCTAACTTGGGTCAGAATTGTAAAATGGTCTTATGAATTAGCGATTTCGTTGTAGTTCACATTCCAAGTAATATTCGGCATGCTAATTACGTTGCCAATTGCCAAATTGCATTATCTCTTATAGTTTCCGAGATATGGACTATCGACATTTTACAATATTGGCTCTTCTTCTAACTTGGGCAAGAATTGTAAAATGGTCTTATGAATTAGCGATTTCGCTCTAATTCACATTCCAAGTAATATTCGGCATGCTAATTACGTTGCCGATTGCCAAATTGCATTATCTCTTATAGTTTCCGAGATATGGACTATCGACATCTTGCAATATTGGCTCTGCTTCTAACTTGGGCCAGAATTGTAAAATGGTCTTATGAATTAGCGATTTCGTTCTAGTTCACATTCCAAGTAATATTCGGCATGCTAATTACGTTGCCGATTGCCAAATTGCATTATCTCTTATAGTTTCCGAGATATGGACTATCGACATCTTGCAATATTGGCTCTGCTTCTAACTTGGGCCAGAATTGTAAAATGGTCTTATGAATTAGCGATTTCGTTGTAATTCACATTCCAAGTAATATTCGGCATGCTAATTACGTTGCCGATGGCCAAATTGCATTATCTCTTATAGTTTCCGAGATATGGACTATCGACATTTTACAATATTGGCTCTGCTTCTAACTTGGGTCAAAATTGTAAAGTGGTCTTATGAATTAGCGATTTCGCTCTAATTCACATTCCAAGTAATATACGGCATGCTAATTACGTTGCCGATTGCCAAATTGCATTATCTCTTATAGTTTCCGAGATATGGACTATCGACATCTTGCAATATTGGCTCTGCTTCTAACTTGGGCCAGAATTGTAAAATGGTCTTATGAATTAGCGATTTCGCTCTAATTCACATTCCAAGTAATATTCGGCATGCTAATTACGTTGCCGATTGCCAAATTGCATTATCTCTTATAGTTTCCGAGATATGGACTATCGACATTTTACAATATTGGCTCTGCTTCTAACTTGGGCCAAAATTGTAAAATGGTCTTATGAATTAGCGATATCGTTGTAGTTCACATTCCAAGTAATATTCGGCATGCTAATTACACTGCCGATGGCCAAATTGCATTATCTCTTATAGTTTCCGAGATATGGACTATCGACATTTTACAATATTGGCTCTTCTTCTAACTTGGGTCAAAATTGTAAATTGGTCTTATGAATTAGCGATTTCGTTGTAATTCACATTCCAAGTAATATTCGGCATGCTAATTACGTTGCCGATTGTCAAATTGCATTATCTCTTATAGTTTCCGAGATATGGACTATCGACATCTTGCAATATTGGCTCTGCTTCTAACTTGGGCCAGAATTGTAAAATGGTCTTATGAATTAGCGATTTCGTTGTAATTCACATTCCAAGTAATATTCGGCATGCTAATTACATTGCCGATGGCCAAATTGCATTATCTCTTATAGTTTCCGAGATATGGACTATCGACATTTTACAATATTGGCTCTTCTTCTAACTTGGGTCAAAATTGTAAATTGGTTTTATGAATTAGCGATTTCGTTGTAATTCACATTCCAAGTAATATTCGGCATGCTAATTACGTTGCCGATTGCCAAATTGCATTATCTCTTATAGTTTCCGAGATATGGACTATCGACATCTTGCAATATTGGCTCTGCTTCTAACTTGGGCCAAAATTGTAAAATGGTCTTATGAATTAGCGATTTCGTTGTAATTCACATTCCAAGTAATATTCGGCATGCTAATTACGTTGCCGATTGCCAAATTGCATTATCTCTTATAGTTTCCGAGATATGGACTATCGACATCTTGCAATATTGGCTCTGCTTCTAACTTGGGCCAGAATTGTAAAATGGTCTTATGAATTAGCGATTTCGTTGTAATTCACATTCCAAGTAATATTCGGCATGCTAATTACACTGCCGATGGCCAAATTGCATTATCTCTTATAGTTTCCGAGATATGGACTATCGACATTTTACAATATTGGCTCTTCTTCTAACTTGGGTCAAAATTGTAAAATGGTCTTATGAATTAGCGATTTCGCTCCAGTTCACATTCCAAGTAATATTCGGCATGCTAATTACGTTGCCGATTGCCAAATTGCATTATCTCTTATAGTTTCCGAGATATGGACTATCGACATCTTGCAATATTGGCTCTGCTTCTAACTTGGGCCAGAATTGTAAAATGGTCTTATGAATTAGCGATTTCGCTCTAATTCACATTCCAAGTAATATTCGGCATGCTAATTACGTTGCCGATTGCCAAATTGCATTATCTCTTATAGTTTCCGAGATATGGACTATCGACATTTTACAATATTGGCTCTGATTCTAACTTGGGCCAGAATTGTAAAGTGGTCTTATGAATTAGCGATATCGTTGTAATTCACATTCCAAGTAATATACGGCATGCTAATTACACTGCCGATGGCCAATTTGCATTATCTCTTATAGTTTCCGAGATATGGACTATCGACATTTTGCAATATTGGCTCTTCTTCTAACTTGGGTCAAAATTGTAAATTGGTCTTATGAATTAGCGATTTCGTTGTAATTCACATTCCAAGTAATATTCGGCATGCTAATTACGTTGCCGATTATCAAATTGCATTATCTCTTATAGTTTCCGAGATATGGACTATCGACATCTTGCAATATTGGCTCTGCTTCTAACTTGGGCCAGAATTGTAAAATGGTCTTATGAATTAGCGATTTCGTTGTAATTCACATTCCAAGTAATATTCGGCATGCTAATTACATTGCCGATGGCCAAATTGCATTATCTCTTATAGTTTCCGAGATATGGACTATCGACATTTTACAATATTGGCTCTGCTTCTAACTTGGGTCAAAATTGTAAATTGGTTTTATGAATTAGCGATTTCGTTCTAATTCACATTCCAAGTAATATTCGGCATGCTAATTACGTTGCCGATTGCCAAATTGCATTATCTCTTATAGTTTCCGAGATATGGACTATCGACATCTTGCAATATTGGCTCTGCTTCTAACTTGGGCCAGAATTGTAAAATGGTCTTATGAATTAGCGATTTCGTTGTAATTCACATTCCAAGTAATATTCGGCATGCTAATTACGTTGCCGATTGCCAAATTGCATTATCTCTTATAGTTTCCGAGATATGGACTATCGACATCTTGCAATATTGGCTCTGCTTCTAACTTGGGCCAGAATTGTAAAATGGTCTTATGAATTAGCGATTTCGCTCCAATTCACATTCCAAGTAATATTCGGCATGCTAATTACGTTGCCGATTGCCAAATTGCATTATCTCTTATAGTTTCCGAGATATGGACTATCGACATCTTGCAATATTGGCTCTGCTTCTAACTTGGGCCAGAATTGTAAAATGGTCTTATGAATTAGCGATTTTGTTGTAATTCACATTCCAAGTAATATTCGGCATGCTAATTACGTTGCCGATTGCCAAATTGCATTATCTCTTATAGTTTCCGAGATATGGACTATCGACATCTTGCAATATTGGCTCTGCTTCTAACTTGGGCCAGAATTGTAAAATGGTCTTATGAATTAGCGATTTCGTTGTAATTCACATTCCAAGTAATATTCGGCATGCTAATTACGTTGCCGATTGCCAAATTGCATTATCTCTTATAGTTTCCGAGATATGGACTATCGACATTTTACAATATTGGCTCTGCTTCTAACTTGGGTCAAAATTGTAAAATGGTCTTATGAATTAGCGATTTCGCTCCAATTCACATTCCAAGTAATATTCGGCATGCTAATTACGTTGCCGATTGCCAAATTGCATTATCTCTTATAGTTTCCGAGATATGGACTATCGACATCTTGCAATATTGGCTCTGCTTCCAACTTGGGCCAGAATTGTAAAATGGTCTTATGAATTAGCGATTTCGTTGTAATTCACATTCCAAGTAATATTCGGCATGCTAATTACGTTGCCGATTGCCAAATTGCATTATCTCTTATAGTTTCCGAGATATGGACTATCGACATCTTGCAATATTGGCTCTGCTTCTAACTTGGGCCAGAATTGTAAAATGGTCTTATGAATTAGCGATTTTGTTGTAATTCACATTCCAAGTGATATTCGGCATGCTAATTACGTTGCCGATTGCCAAATTGCATTATCTCTTATAGTTTCCAAGATATGGACTATCGACATCTTGCAATATTGGCTCTGCTTCTAACTTGGGCCAGAATTGTAAAATGGTCTTATGAATTAGCGATTTCGTTGTAATTCACATTCCAAGTAATATTCGGCATGCTAATTACGTTGCCGATTGCCAAATTGTATTATCTCTTATAGTTTCCGGGATATGGACTATCGACATTTTACAATATTGGCTCTGCTTCTAACTTGGGTCAAAATTGTAAAATGGTCTTATGAATTAGCGATTTCGCTCCAATTCACATTCCAAGTAATATTCGGCATACTAATTACGTTGCCGATTGCCAAATTGCATTATCTCTTATAGTTTCCGAGATATGGACTATCGACATCTTGCAATATTGGCTCTGCTTCCAACTTGGGCCAGAATTGTAAAATGGTCTTATGAATTAGCGATTTCGTTGTAATTCACATTCCAAGTAATATTCGGCATGCTAATTACGTTGCCGATTGCCAAATTGCATTATCTCTTATAGTTTCCGAGATATGGACTATCGACATCTTGCAATATTGGCTCTGCTTCTAACTTGGGCCAGAATTGTAAAATGGTCTTATGAATTAGCGATTTCGCTCCAATTCACATTCCAAGTAATATTCGGCATGCTAATTACGTTGCCGATTGCCAAATTGCATTATCTCTTATAGTTTCCGAGATATGGACTATCGACATCTTGCAATATTGGCTCTGCTTCTAACTTGGGCCAGAATTGTAAAATGGTCTTATGAATTAGCAATTTCGTTGTAATTCACATTCCAAGTAATATTCGGCATGCTAATTACGTTGCCGATTGCCAAATTGCATTATCTCTTATAGTTTCCGAGATATGGACTATCGACATTTTACAATATTGGCTCTACTTCTAACTTGGGTCAAAATTGTAAAATGGTCTTATGAATAAGCAATTTCGCTCCAATTCACATTCCAAGTAATATTCGGCATGCTAATTACGTTGCCGATTGCCAGATTGCATTATCTCTTATACTTTCCTAGATATGGACTATCGACATCTTGCAATATTGGCTCTGCTTCTAACTTGAGCCAGAATTGTAAAATGGTCTTATGAATTAGAGATTTCATTGTAATTCACATTCCAAGTAATATTCGGCATGCTAATTACGTTGCCAATTGCCAAATTGCATTATCTCTTGTAGTTTCCGAGATATGGACTATCGACTACTTGCAATATTGGCTCTGCTTCTAACTTGGGCCAGAATTGTAAAATGGTCTTATGAATTAGCGATTTCGTTGTAATTCATATTCCAAGTAATATTCGGCATGCTAATTACACTGCCGATGGCCAAATTGCATTATCTCTTATAGTTTCCGAGATATGGAGTATCGACATTTTACAATATTGGCTCTTCTTCTAACTTGGGTCAAAATTGTAAATTGGTCTTATGAATTAGCGATTTCGTTGTAATTCACATTCCAAGTAATATTCGGCATGTTAATTACGTTGCCGATTGCCAAATTGCATTATCTCTTATAGTTTCCGAGATATGGACTATCGACATTTTACAATATTGGCTCTGCTTCTAACTTGGGTCAAAATTGTAAAATGGTCTTATGAATTAGCAATTTCGCTCCAATTCACATTCCAAGTAATATTCGGCATGCTAATTACGTTGCCGATTGCCAAATTGCATTATCTCTTAGTTTCCGAGATATGGACTATCGACATCTTGCAATATTGGCTCTGCTTCTAACTAGGGCCAGAATTGTAAAATGGTCTTATGAATTAGCGATTTCGTTGTAATTCACATTCCAAGTAATATTCGGCATGCTAATTACGTTGCCGATTGCCAAATTGCATTATCTCTTATAGTTTCCGAGATATGGACTATCGACATCTTGCAATAATGGCTCTGCTTCTAACTTGGGCCAGAATTGTAAAATGGTCTTATGAATTAGCGATTTCGTTGTAATTCACATTCCAAGTAATATTCGACATGCTAATTACGTTGCCGATTGCCAAATTGCATTATCTCTTATAGTTTCCGAGATATGGACTATCGACATCTTGCAATATTGGCTCTGCTTCTAACTTGGGCCAGAATTGTAAAATGGTCTTATGAATTAGCGATTTCGTTGTAATTTACATTCCAAGTAATATTCGGTATGCTAATTACGTTGCCGATTGCCAAATTGCATTATCCCTTATAGTTTCCGAGATATGGACTATCGACATTTTACAATATTGGCTCTGCTTCTAACTAGGGTCAAAATTGTAAAATGGTCTTATGAATTAGCAATTTCGCTCCAATTCACATTCCAAGTAATATTCGGCATGCTAATTACGTTGCCGATTGCCAGATTGCATTATCTCTTATAGTTTCCGAGATATGGACTATCGACATCTTGCAATATTGGCTCTGCTTCTAACTTGAGCCAGAATTGTAAAATGGTCTTATGAATTAGCGATTTCGTTGTAATTCACATTCCAAGTAATATTCGGCATGCTAATTACGTTGCCGATTGCCAAATTGCATTATCTCTTATAGTTTCCGAGATATGGACTATCGACATTTTACAATATTGGCTCTGCTTCTAACTTGGGCCAGAATTGTAAAATGGTCTTATGAATTAGCAATTTCGCTCCAATTCACATTCCAAGTAATATTCGGCATGCTAATTACGTTGCCGATTGCCAGATTGCATTATCTCTTATAGTTTCCGAGATATGGACTATCGACATCTTGCAATATTGGCTCTGCTTCTAACTTGAGCCAGAATTGTAAAATGGTCTTATGAATTAGCGATTTCGTTGTAATTCACATTCCAAGTAATATTCGGCATGCTAATTACGTTGCCGATTGCCAAATTGCATTATCTCTTATAGTTTCCGAGATATGGACTATCGACATTTTACAATATTGGCTCTACTTCTAACTTGGGTCAAAATTGTAAAATGGTCTTATGAATAAGCAATTTCGCTCCAATTCACATTCCAAGTAATATTCGGCATGCTAATTACGTTGCCGATTGCCAGATTGCATTATCTCTTATACTTTCCTAGATATGGACTATCGACATCTTGCAATATTGGCTCTGCTTCTAACTTGAGCCAGAATTGTAAAATGGTCTTATGAATTAGAGATTTCATTGTAATTCACATTCCAAGTAATATTCGGCATGCTAATTACGTTGCCAATTGCCAAATTGCATTATCTCTTGTAGTTTCCGAGATATGGACTATCGACATCTTGCAATATTGGCTCTGCTTCTAACTTGGGCCAGAATTGTAAAATGGTCTTATGAATTAGCGATTTCGTTGTAATTCACATTCCAAGTAATATTCGGCATGCTAATTACACTGCCGATGGCCAAATTGCATTATCTCTTATAGTTTCCGAGATATGGAGTATCGACATTTTACAATATTGGCTCTTCTTCTAACTTGGGTCAAAATTGTAAATTGGTCTTATGAATTAGCGATTTCGTTGTAATTCACATTCCAAGTAATATTCGGCATGTTAATTACGTTGCCGAATGCCAAATTGCATTATCTCTTATAGTTTCCGAGATATGGACTATCGACATTTTACAATATTGGCTCTGCTTCTAACTTGGGTCAAAATTGTAAAATGGTCTTATGAATTAGCAATTTCGCTCCAATTCACATTCCAAGTAATATTCGGCATGCTAATTACGTTGCCGATTGCCAAATTGTATTATCTCTTAGTTTCCGAGATATGGACTATCGACATCTTGCAATATTGGCTCTGCTTCTAACTAGGGCCAGAATTGTAAAATGGTCTTATGAATTAGCGATTTCGTTGTAATTCACATTCCAAGTAATATTCGGCATGCTAATTACGTTGCCGATTGCCAAATTGCATTATCTCTTATAGTTTCCGAGATATGGACTATCGACATCTTGCAATAATGGCTCTGCTTCTAACTTGGGCCAGAATTGTAAAATGGTCTTATGAATTAGCGATTTCGTTGTAATTCACATTCCAAGTAATATTCGGCATGCTAATTACGTTGCCGATTGCCAAATTGCATTATCTCTTATAGTTTCCGAGATATGGACTATCGACATCTTGCAATATTGGCTCTGCTTCTAACTTGGGCCAGAATTGTAAAATGGTCTTATGAATTAGCGATTTCGTTGTAATTTACATTCCAAGTAATATTCGGTATGCTAATTACGTTGCCGATTGCCAAATTGCATTATCCCTTATAGTTTCCGAGATATGGACTATCGACATTTTACAATATTGGCTCTGCTTCTAACTAGGGTCAAAATTGTAAAATGGTCTTATGAATTAGCAATTTCGCTCCAATTCACATTCCAAGTAATATTCGGCATGCTAATTACGTTGCCGATTGCCAGATTGCATTATCTCTTATAGTTTCCGAGATATGGACTATCGACATCTTGCAATATTGGCTCTGCTTCTAACTTGAGCCAGAATTGTAAAATGGTCTTATGAATTAGCGATTTCGTTGTAATTCACATTCCAAGTAATATTCGGCATGCTAATTACGTTGCCGATTGCCAAATTGCATTATCTCTTATAGTTTCCGAGATATGGACTATCGACATTTTACAATATTGGCTCTGCTTCTAACTTGGGTCAAAATTGTGAAATGGTCTTATGAATTAGCAATTTCGCTCCAATTCACATTCCAAGTAATATTCGGCATGCTAATTACGTTGCCGATTGCCAGATTGCATTATCTCTTATAGTTTCCGAGATATGGACTATCGACATCTTGCAATATTGGCTCTGCTTCTAACTTGAGCCAGAATTGTAAAATGGTCTTATGAATTAGCGATTTCGTTGTAATTCTCTTTCCAAGTAATATTCGGCATGCTAATTACGTTGCCCATTGCCAAATTGCATTATCTCTTATAGTTTCCGAGATATGGACTATCGACATCTTGCAATATTGGCTCTGCTTCTAACTTGGGCCAGAATTGTAAAATGGTCTTATGAATTAGCGATTTCGCTCCAATTCACATTCCAAGTATTATTCGGCATGCTAATTACGTTGCCGATTGCCAAATTGCATTATCTCTTATAGTTTCCGAGATATGGACTATCGACATCTTGCAATATTGGCTCTGCTTCTAACTTGGGCCAGAATTGTAAAATGGTCTTATGAATTAGCGATTTCGTTGTAATTCACATTCCAAGTAATATTCGGCATGCTAATTACGTTGCCGATTGCCAAATTGCATTATCTCTTATAGTTTCCGAGATATAGACTATCGACATCTTGCAATATTGGCTCTGCTTCTAACTTGGGCCAGAATTGTAAAATGGTCTTATGAATTAGCGATTTCGTTGTAATTCACATTCCAAGTAATATTCGGCATGCTAATTACGTTGCCGATTACCAAATTGCATTATCTCTTATAGTTTCCGAGATATGGACTATCGACATCTTGCAATATTGGCTCTGCTTCTAACTTGGGTCAGAATTGTAAAATGGTCTTATGAATTAGCGATTTCGTTGTAATTCACATTCCAAGTAATATACGGCATGCTAATTACGTTGCCGATTGCCAATTTGCATTATCTTTTATAGTTTCCGAGATATGGACTATCGACATCTTGCAATATTGGCTCTGCTTCTAACTTGGGCCAGAATTGTAAAATGGTCTTATGAATTAGCGATTTTGTTGTAATTCACATTCCAAGTAATATTCGGCCTGCTAATTACGTTGCCGATTGCCAAATTGCATTATCTCTTATAGTTTCCGAGATATGGACTATCGACATCTTGCAATATTGGCTCTGCTTCTAACTTGGGCCAGAATTGTAAAATGGTCTTATGAATTAGCGATTTCGTTGTAATTCACATTCCAAGTAATATTCGGCATGCTAATTACGTTGCCGATTGCCAAATTGCATTATCTCTTATAGTTTCCGAGATATGGACTATCGAAATTTTACAATATTGGCTCTGCTTCTAACTTGGGTCAAAATTGTAAAATGGTCTTATGAATTAGCGATTTCGCTCCAATTCACATTCCAAGTAATATTCGGCATGCTAATTACGTTGCCGATTGCCAAATTGCATTATCTCTTATAGTTTCCGAGATATGGACTATCGACATCTTGCAATATTGGCTCTGCTTCCAACTTTGGCCAGAATTGTAAAATGGTCTTATGAATTAGCGATTTCGTTGTAATTCACATTCCAAGTAATATTCGGCATGCTAATTACGTTGCCGATTGCCAAATTGCATTATCTCTTATAGTTTCCGAGATATGGACTATCGACATCTTGCAATATTGGCTCTGCTTCTAACTTGGGCCAGAATTGTAAAATGGTCTTATGAATTAGCGATTTCGCTCCAATTTTCATTCCAAGTAATATTCGGCATGCTAATTAGGTTGCCGATTGCCAAATTGCATTTTCTCTTATAGTTTCCGAGATATGGACTATTGACATCTTGCAATATTGGCTCTGCTTCTAACTTGGGCCAGAATTGTAAAATGGTCTTATGAATTAGCGATTTCGTTGTAATTCACATTCCAAGTAATATTCGGCATGCTAATTACGTTGCCGATTGCCAAATTGCATTATCTCTTATAGTTTCCGAGATATGGACTATCGACATTTTACAATATTGGCTCTGCTTCTAACTTGGGTCAAAATTGTAAAATGGTCTTATGAATTAGCAATTTCGCTCCAATTCACATTCCAAGTAATATTCGGCATGCTAATTACGTTGCCGATTGCCAGATTGCATTATCTCTTATAGTTTCCTAGATATGGACTATCGACATCTTGCAATATTGGCTCTGCTTCTAACTTGAGCCAGAATTGTAAAATGGTCTTATGAATTAGAGATTTCGTTGTAATTCACATTCCAAGTAATATTCGGCATGCTAATTACGTTGCCGATTGCCAAATTGCATTATCTCTTATAGTTTCCGAGATATGGACTATCGACATCTTGCAATATTGGCTCTGCTTCTAACTTGGGCCAGAATTGTAAAATGGTCTTATGAATTAGCGATTTCGTTGTAATTCACATTCCAAGTAATATTCGGCATGCTAATTACACTGCCGATGGCCAAATTGCATTATCTCTTATAGTTTCCGAGATATGGACTATCGACATTTTACAATATTGGCTCTTCTTCTAACTTGGGTCAAAATTGTAAATTGGTCTTATGAATTAGCGATTTCGTTGTAATTCACATTCCAAGTAATATTCGGCATGTTAATTACGTTGCCGATTGCCAAATTGCATTATCTCTTATAGTTTCCGACATATGGACTATCGACATTTTACAATATTGGCTCTGCTTCTAACTTGGGTAAAAATTGTAAAATGGTCTTATGAATTAGCGATTTCGCTCCAGTTCACATTCCAAGTAATATTCGGCATGCTAATTACGTTGCCGATTGCCAAATTGCATTATCTCTTATAGTTTCCGAGATATGGACTATCGACATCTTGCAATATTGGCTCTGCTTCTAACTTGGGCCAGAATTGTAAAATGGTCTTATGAATTAGCAATTTCGTTCTAATTCACATTCCAAGTAATATTCGGCATGCTAATTACGTTACCGATTGCCAGATTGCATTATCTCTTATAGTTTCCGAGATATGGACTATCGACATCTTGCAATATTGGCTCTGCTTCTAACTTGGGCCAGAATTGTAAAATGGTCTTATGAATTAGCGATTTCGTTGTAATTCACATTCCAAGTAATATTCGGCATGCTAATTACGTTGCCGATTGCCAAATTGCATTATCTCTTATAGTTTCCGAGATATGGACTATCGACATTTTACAATATTGGCTCTTCTTCTAACTTGGGTCAAAATTGTAAAATGGTCTTATGAATTAGCGATTTCGCTCCAGTTCACATTCCAAGTAATATTCGGCATGCTAGTTACGTTGCCGATTGCCAAATTGCATTATCTCTTATAGTTTCCGAGATATGGACTATCGACATCTTGCAATATTGGCTCTGCTTCTAACTTGGGCCAGAATTGTAAAATGGTCTTATGAATTAGCGATTTCGTTGTAATTCACATTCCAAGTAATATTCGGCATGCTAATTACGTTGCCGATTGCCAAATTGCATTATCTCTTATAGTTTCCGAGATATGGACTATCGACATTTTACAATATTGGCTCTTCTTCTAACTTGGGTCAAAATTGTAAAATGGTCTTATGAATTAGCGATTTCGCTCCAGTTCACATTCCAAGTAATATTCGGCATGCTAATTACGTTGCCGATTGCCAAATTGCATTATCTCTTATAGTTTCCGAGATATGGACTATCGACATTTTACAATATTGGCTCTTCTTCTAACTTGGGTCAAAATTGTAAAATGGTCTTATGAATTAGCGATTTCGTTGTAATTCACATTCCAAGTAATATTCGGCATGCTAATTACGTTGCCGATTGCCAAATTGCATTATCTCTTAGTTTCCGAGATATGGACTATCGACATCTTGCAATATTGGCTCTGCTTCTAACTAGGGCCAGAATTGTAAAATGGTCTTATGAATTAGCGATTTCGTTGTAATTCACATTCCAAGTAATATTCGGCATGCTAATTACGTTGCCGATTACCAAATTGCATTATCTCTTATAGTTTCCGAGATATGGACTATCGACATCTTGCAATAATGGCTCTGCTTCTAACTTGGGCCAGAATTGTAAAATGGTCTTATGAATTAGCGATTTCGTTGTAATTCACATTCCAAGTAATATTCGGCATGCTAATTACGTTGCCGATTGCCAAATTGCATTATCTCTTATAGTTTCCGAGATATGGACTATCGACATCTTGCAATATTGGCTCTGCTTCTAACTTGGGCCAGAATTGTAAAATGGTCTTATGAATTAGCGATTTCGTTGTAATTTACATTCCAAGTAATATTCGGTATGCTAATTACGTTGCCGATTGCCAAATTGCATTATCCCTTATAGTTTCCGAGATATGGACTATCGACATTTTACAATATTGGCTCTGCTTCTAACTAGGGTCAAAATTGTAAAATGGTCTTATGAATTAGCAATTTCGCTCCAATTCACATTCCAAGTAATATTCGGCATGCTAATTACGTTGCCGATTGCCAGATTGCATTATCTCTTATAGTTTCCGAGATATGGACTATCGACATCTTGCAATATTGGCTCTGCTTCTAACTTGAGCCAGAATTGTAAAATGGTCTTATGAATTAGCGATTTCGTTGTAATTCACATTCCAAGTAATATTCGGCATGCTAATTACGTTGCCGATTGCCAAATTGCATTATCTCTTATAGTTTCCGAGATATGGACTATCGACATTTTACAATATTGGCTCTGCTTCTAACTTGGGTCAAAATTGTGAAATGGTCTTATGAATTAGCAATTTCGCTCCAATTCACATTCCAAGTAATATTCGGCATGCTAATTACGTTGCCGATTGCCAGATTGCATTATCTCTTATAGTTTCCGAGATATGGACTATCGACATCTTGCAATATTGGCTCTGCTTCTAACTTGAGCCAGAATTGTAAAATGGTCTTATGAATTAGCGATTTCGTTGTAATTCCCTTTCCAAGTAATATTCGGCATGCTAATTACGTTGCCCATTGCCAAATTGCATTATCTCTTATAGTTTCCGAGATATGGACTATCGACATCTTGCAATATTGGCTCTGCTTCTAACTTGGGCCAGAATTGTAAAATGGTCTTATGAATTAGCGATTTCGCTCCAATTCACATTCCAAGTATTATTCGGCATGCTAATTACGTTGCCGATTGCCAAATTGCATTATCTCTTATAGTTTCCGAGATATGGACTATCGACATCTTGCAATATTGGCTCTGCTTCTAACTTGGGCCAGAATTGTAAAATGGTCTTATGAATTAGCGATTTCGTTGTAATTCACATTCCAAGTAATATTCGGCATGCTAATTACGTTGCCGATTGCCAAATTGCATTATCTCTTATAGTTTCCGAGATATAGACTATCGACATCTTGCAATATTGGCTCTGCTTCTAACTTGGGCCAGAATTGTAAAATGGTCTTATGAATTAGCGATTTCGTTGTAATTCACATTCCAAGTAATATTCGGCATGCTAATTACGTTGCCGATTACCAAATTGCATTATCTCTTATAGTTTCCGAGATATGGACTATCGACATCTTGCAATATTGGCTCTGCTTCTAACTTGGGTCAGAATTGTAAAATGGTCTTATGAATTAGCGATTTCGTTGTAATTCACATTCCAAGTAATATACGGCATGCTAATTACGTTGCCGATTGCCAATTTGCATTATCTTTTATAGTTTCCGAGATATGGACTATCGACATCTTGCAATATTGGCTCTGCTTCTAACTTGGGCCAGAATTGTAAAATGGTCTTATGAATTAGCGATTTTGTTGTAATTCACATTCCAAGTAATATTCGGCCTGCTAATTACGTTGCCGATTGCCAAATTGCATTATCTCTTATAGTTTCCGAGATATGGACTATCGACATCTTGCAATATTGGCTCTGCTTCTAACTTGGGCCAGAATTGTAAAATGGTCTTATGAATTAGCGATTTCGTTGTAATTCACATTCCAAGTAATATTCGGCATGCTAATTACGTTGCCGATTGCCAAATTGCATTATCTCTTATAGTTTCCGAGATATGGACTATCGAAATTTTACAATATTGGCTCTGCTTCTAACTTGGGTCAAAATTGTAAAATGGTCTTATGAATTAGCGATTTCGCTCCAATTCACATTCCAAGTAATATTCGGCATGCTAATTACGTTGCCGATTGCCAAATTGCATTATCTCTTATAGTTTCCGAGATATGGACTATCGACATCTTGCAATATTGGCTCTGCTTCCAACTTTGGCCAGAATTGTAAAATGGTCTTATGAATTAGCGATTTCGTTGTAATTCACATTCCAAGTAATATTCGGCATGCTAATTACGTTGCCGATTGCCAAATTGCATTATCTCTTATAGTTTCCGAGATATGGACTATCGACATCTTGCAATATTGGCTCTGCTTCTAACTTGGGCCAGAATTGTAAAATGGTCTTATGAATTAGCGATTTCGCTCCAATTTTCATTCCAAGTAATATTCGGCATGCTAATTAGGTTGCCGATTGCCAAATTGCATTTTCTCTTATAGTTTCCGAGATATGGACTATTGACATCTTGCAATATTGGCTCTGCTTCTAACTTGGGCCAGAATTGTAAAATGGTCTTATGAATTAGCGATTTCGTTGTAATTCACATTCCAAGTAATATTCGGCATGCTAATTACGTTGCCGATTGCCAAATTGCATTATCTCTTATAGTTTCCGAGATATGGACTATCGACATTTTACAATATTGGCTCTGCTTCTAACTTGGGTCAAAATTGTAAAATGGTCTTATGAATTAGCAATTTCGCTCCAATTCACATTCCAAGTAATATTCGGCATGCTAATTACGTTGCCGATTGCCAGATTGCATTATCTCTTATAGTTTCCTAGATATGGACTATCGACATCTTGCAATATTGGCTCTGCTTCTAACTTGAGCCAGAATTGTAAAATGGTCTTATGAATTAGAGATTTCGTTGTAATTCACATTCCAAGTAATATTCGGCATGCTAATTACGTTGCCGATTGCCAAATTGCATTATCTCTTATAGTTTCCGAGATATGGACTATCGACATCTTGCAATATTGGCTCTGCTTCTAACTTGGGCCAGAATTATAAAATGGTCTTATGAATTAGCGATTTCGTTGTAATTCACATTCCAAGTAATATTCGGCATGCTAATTACACTGCCGATGGCCAAATTGCATTATCTCTTATAGTTTCCGAGATATGGACTATCGACATTTTACAATATTGGCTCTTCTTCTAACTTGGGTCAAAATTGTAAATTGGTCTTATGAATTAGCGATTTCGTTGTAATTCACATTCCAAGTAATATTCGGCATGTTAATTACGTTGCCGATTGCCAAATTGCATTATCTCTTATAGTTTCCGACATATGGACTATCGACATTTTACAATATTGGCTCTGCTTCTAACTTGGGTAAAAATTGTAAAATGGTCTTATGAATTAGCGATTTCGCTCCAGTTCACATTCCAAGTAATATTCGGCATGCTAATTACGTTGCCGATTGCCAAATTGCATTATCTCTTATAGTTTCCGAGATATGGACTATCGACATCTTGCAATATTGGCTCTGCTTCTAACTTGGGCCAGAATTGTAAAATGGTCTTATGAATTAGCAATTTCGTTCTAATTCACATTCCAAGTAATATTCGGCATGCTAATTACGTTACCGATTGCCAGATTGCATTATCTCTTATAGTTTCCGAGATATGGACTATCGACATCTTGCAATATTGGCTCTGCTTCTAACTTGGGCCAGAATTGTAAAATGGTCTTATGAATTAGCGATTTCGTTGTAATTCACATTCCAAGTAATATTCGGCATGCTAATTACGTTGCCGATTGCCAAATTGCATTATCTCTTATAGTTTCCGAGATATGGACTATCGACATTTTACAATATTGGCTCTTCTTCTAACTTGGGTCAAAATTGTAAAATGGTCTTATGAATTAGCGATTTCGCTCCAGTTCACATTCCAAGTAATATTCGGCATGCTAGTTACGTTGCCGATTGCCAAATTGCATTATCTCTTATAGTTTCCGAGATATGGACTATCGACATCTTGCAATATTGGCTCTGCTTCTAACTTGGGCCAGAATTGTAAAATGGTCTTATGAATTAGCGATTTCGTTGTAATTCACATTCCAAGTAATATTCGGCATGCTAATTACGTTGCCGATTGCCAAATTGCATTATCTCTTATAGTTTCCGAGATATGGACTATCGACATTTTACAATATTGGCTCTTCTTCTAACTTGGGTCAAAATTGTAAAATGGTCTTATGAATTAGCGATTTCGCTCCAGTTCACATTCCAAGTAATATTCGGCATGCTAATTACGTTGCCGATTGCCAAATTGCATTATCTCTTATAGTTTCCGAGATATGGACTATCGACATTTTACAATATTGGCTCTTCTTCTAACTTGGGTCAAAATTGTAAAATGGTCTTATGAATTAGCGATTTCGTTGTAATTCACATTCCAAGTAATATTCGGCATGCTAATTACGTTGCCGATTGCCAAATTGCATTATCTCTTATAGTTTCCGAGATATGGACTATCGACATTTTACAATATTGGCTCTTCTTCTAACTTGGGCCAGAATTGTAAAATGGTCTTATGAATTAGCGATTTCGCTCCAATTCACATTCCAAGTAATATTCGGCATGCTAATTACGTTGCCGATTGCCAAATTGCATTATCTCTTATAGTTTCCGAGATATGGACTATCGACATCTTGCAATATTGGCTCTGCTTCTAACTTGGGCCAGAATTGTAAAATGGTCTTATGAATTAGCGATTTCGTTGTAATTCACATTAAAAGTAATATTCGGCATGCTAATTACGTTGCCGATTGCCAAATTGCATTATCTCTTATAGTTTCCGAGATATGGACTATCGACATTTTACAATATTGGCTCTTCTTCTAACTTGGGTCAAAATTGTAAAATGGTCTTATGAATTAGCGATTTCGCTCCAGTTCACATTCCAAGTAATATTCGGCATGCTAATTACGTTGCCGATTGCCAAATTGCATTATCTCTTATAGTTTCCGAGATATGGACTATCGACATCTTGCAATATTGGCTCTGCTTCTAACTTGAGCCAGAATTGTAAAATGGTCTCATGAATTAGCGATTTCGTTGTAATTCACATTCCAAGTAATATTCGGCATGCTAATTACGTTGCCGATTGCCAAATTGCATTATCTCTTATAGTTTCCGAGATATGGACTATCGACATTTTACAATATTGGCTCTTCTTCTAACTTGGGTCAAAATTGTAAAATGGCCTTATGAATTAGCGATTTCGCTCCAGTTCACATTCCAAGTAATATTCGGCATGCTAATTACGTTGCCGATTGCCAAATTGCATTATCTCTTATAGTTTCCGAGATATGGACTATCGACATCTTGCAATATTGGCTCTGCTTCTAACTTGGGCCAGAATTGTAAAATGGTCTTATGAATTAGCGATTTCGTTGTAATTCACATTCCAAGTAATATTCGGCATGCTAATTACGTTGCCGATTACCAAATTGCATTATCTCTTATAGTTTCCGAGATATGGACTATCGACATCTTGCAATATTGGCTCTGCTTCTAACTTGGGCCAGAATTGTAAAGTGGTCTTATGAATTAGCGATTTCGTTGTAATTCACATTCCAAGTAATATACGGCATGCTAATTACGTTGCCGATTGCCAATTTGCATTATCTCTTATAGTTTCCGAGATATGGACTATCGACATCTTGCAATATTGGCTCTGCTTCTAACTTGGGCCAGAATTGTAAAATGGTCTTATGAATTAGCGATTTTGTTGTAATTCACATTCCAAGTAATATTCGGCATGCTAATTACGTTGCCGATTGCCAAATTGCATTATCTCTTATAGTTTCCGAGATATGGACTATCGACATCTTGCAATATTGGCTCTGCTTCTAACTTGGGCCAGAATTGTAAAATGGTCTTATGAATTAGCGATTTCGTTGTAATTCACATTCCAAGTAATATTCGGCATGCTAATTACGTTGCCGATTGCCAAATTGCATTATCTCTTATAGTTTCCGAGATATGGACTATCGACATTTTACAATATTGGCTCTGCTTCTAACTTGGGTCAAAATTGTAAAATGGTCTTATGAATTAGCGATTTCGCTCCAATTCACATTCCAAGTAATATTCGGCATGCTAATTACGTTGCCGATTGCCAAATTGCATTATCTCTTATAGTTTCCGAGATATGGACTATCGACATCTTGCAATATTGGCTCTGCTTCCAACTTGGGCCAGAATTGTAAAATGGTCTTATGAATTAGCGATTTCGTTGTAATTCACATTCCAAGTAATATTCGGCATGCTAATTACGTTGCCGATTGCCAAATTGCATTATCTCTTATAGTTTCCGAGATATGGACTATCGACATCTTGCAATATTGGCTCTGCTTCTAACTTGGGCCAGAATTGTAAAATGGTCTTATGAATTAGCGATTTTGTTGTAATTCACATTCCAAGTAATATTCGGCATGCTAATTACGTTGCCGATTGCCAAATTGCATTATCTCTTATAGTTTCCGAGATATGGACTATCGACATCTTGCAATATTGGCTCTGCTTCTAACTTGGGCCAGAATTGTAAAATGGTCTTATGAATTAGCGATTTCGTTGTAATTCACATTCCAAGTAATATTCGGCATGCTAATTACGTTGCCGATTGCCAAATTGCATTATCTCTTATAGTTTCCGAGATATGGACTATCGACATTTTACAATATTGGCTCTGCTTCTAACTTGGGTCAAAATTGTAAAATGGTCTTATGAATTAGCGATTTCGCTCCAATTCACATTCCAAGTAATATTCGGCATGCTAATTACGTTGCCGATTGCCAAATTGCATTATCTCTTATAGTTTCCGAGATATGGACTATCGACATCTTGCAATATTGGCTCTGCTTCCAACTTGGGCCAGAATTGTAAAATGGTCTTATGAATTAGCGATTTCGTTGTAATTCACATTCCAAGTAATATTCGGCATGCTAATTACGTTGCCGATTGCCAAATTGCATTATCTCTTATAGTTTCCGAGATATGGACTATCGACATCTTGCAATATTGGCTCTGCTTCTAACTTGGGCCAGAATTGTAAAATGGTCTTATGAATTAGCGATTTTGTTGTAATTCACATTCCAAGTAATATTCGGCATGCTAATTACGTTGCCGATTGCCAAATTGCATTATCTCTTATAGTTTCCAAGATATGGACTATCGACATCTTGCAATATTGGCTCTGCTTCTAACTTGGGCCAGAATTGTAAAATGGTCTTATGAATTAGCGATTTCGTTGTAATTCACATTCCAAGTAATATTCGGCATGCTAATTACGTTGCCGATTGCCAAATTGTATTATCTCTTATAGTTTCCGGGATATGGACTATCGACATTTTACAATATTGGCTCTGCTTCTAACTTGGGTCAAAATTGTAAAATGGTCTTATGAATTAGCGATTTCGCTCCAATTCACATTCCAAGTAATATTCGGCATACTAATTACGTTGCCGATTGCCAAATTGCATTATCTCTTATAGTTTCCGAGATATGGACTATCGACATCTTGCAATATTGGCTCTGCTTCCAACTTGGGCCAGAATTGTAAAATGGTCTTATGAATTAGCGATTTCGTTGTAATTCACATTCCAAGTAATATTCGGCATGCTAATTACGTTGCCGATTGCCAAATTGCATTATCTCTTATAGTTTCCGAGATATGGACTATCGACATCTTGCAATATTGGCTCTGCTTCTAACTTGAGCCAGAATTGTAAAATGGTCTTATGAATTAGCGATTTCGCTCCAATTCACATTCCAAGTAATATTCGGCATGCTAATTACGTTGCCGATTGCCAAATTGCATTATCTCTTATAGTTTCCGAGATATGGACTATCGACATCTTGCAATATTGGCTCTGCTTCTAACTTGGGCCAGAATTGTAAAATGGTCTTATGAATTAGCAATTTCGTTGTAATTCACATTCCAAGTAATATTCGGCATGCTAATTACGTTGCCGATTGCCAAATTGCATTATCTCTTATAGTTTCCGAGATATGGACTATCGACATTTTACAATATTGGCTCTACTTCTAACTTGGGTCAAAATTGTAAAATGGTCTTATGAATAAGCAATTTCGCTCCAATTCACATTCCAAGTAATATTCGGCATGCTAATTACGTTGCCGATTGCCAGATTGCATTATCTCTTATACTTTCCTAGATATGGACTATCGACATCTTGCAATATTGGCTCTGCTTCTAACTTGAGCCAGAATTGTAAAATGGTCTTATGAATTAGAGATTTCGTTGTAATTCACATTCCAAGTAATATTCGGCATGCTAATTACGTTGCCAATTGCCAAATTGCATTATCTCTTGTAGTTTCCGAGATATGGACTATCGACATCTTGCAATATTGGCTCTGCTTCTAACTTGGGCCAGAATTGTAAAATGGTCTTATGAATTAGCGATTTCGTTGTAATTCACATTCCAAGTAATATTCGGCATGCTAATTACACTGCCGATGGCCAAATTGCATTATCTCTTATAGTTTCCGAGATATGGAGTATCGACATTTTACAATATTGGCTCTTCTTCTAACTTGGGTCAAAATTGTAAATTGGTCTTATGAATTAGCGATTTCGTTGTAATTCACATTCCAAGTAATATTCGGCATGTTAATTACGTTGCCGATTGCCAAATTGCATTATCTCTTATAGTTTCCGAGATATGGACTATCGACATTTTACAATATTGGCTCTGCTTCTAACTTGGGTCAAAATTGTAAAATGGTCTTATGAATTAGCAATTTCGCTCCAATTCACATTCCAAGTAATATTCGGCATGCTAATTACGTTGCCGATTGCCAAATTGCATTATCTCTTAGTTTCCGAGATATGGACTATCGACATCTTGCAATATTGGCTCTGCTTCTAACTAGGGCCAGAATTGTAAAATGGTCTTATGAATTAGCGATTTCGTTGTAATTCACATTCCAAGTAATATTCGGCATGCTAATTACGTTGCCGATTGCCAAATTGCATTATCTCTTATAGTTTCCGAGATATGGACTATCGACATCTTGCAATAATGGCTCTGCTTCTAACTTGGGCCAGAATTGTAAAATGGTCTTATGAATTAGCGATTTCGTTGTAATTCACATTCCAAGTAATATTCGGCATGCTAATTACGTTGCCGATTGCCAAATTGCATTATCTCTTATAGTTTCCGAGATATGGACTATCGACATCTTGCAATATTGGCTCTGCTTCTAACTTGGGCCAGAATTGTAAAATGGTCTTATGAATTAGCGATTTCGTTGTAATTTACATTCCAAGTAATATTCGGTATGCTAATTACGTTGCCGATTGCCAAATTGCATTATCCCTTATAGTTTCCGAGATATGGACTATCGACATTTTACAATATTGGCTCTGCTTCTAACTAGGGTCAAAATTGTAAAATGGTCTTATGAATTAGCAATTTCGCTCCAATTCACATTCCAAGTAATATTCGGCATGCTAATTACGTTGCCGATTGCCAGATTGCATTATCTCTTATAGTTTCCGAGATATGGACTATCGACATCTTGCAATATTGGCTCTGCTTCTAACTTGAGCCAGAATTGTAAAATGGTCTTATGAATTAGCGATTTCGTTGTAATTCACATTCCAAGTAATATTCGGCATGCTAATTACGTTGCCGATTGCCAAATTGCATTATCTCTTATAGTTTCCGAGATATGGACTATCGACATTTTACAATATTGGCTCTGCTTCTAACTTGGGTCAAAATTGTGAAATGGTCTTATGAATTAGCAATTTCGCTCCAATTCACATTCCAAGTAATATTCGGCATGCTAATTACGTTGCCGATTGCCAGATTGCATTATCTCTTATAGTTTCCGAGATATGGACTATCGACATCTTGCAATATTGGCTCTGCTTCTAACTTGAGCCAGAATTGTAAAATGGTCTTATGAATTAGCGATTTCGTTGTAATTCTCTTTCCAAGTAATATTCGGCATGCTAATTACGTTGCCCATTGCCAAATTGCATTATCTCTTATAGTTTCCGAGATATGGACTATCGACATCTTGCAATATTGGCTCTGCTTCTAACTTGGGCCAGAATTGTAAAATGGTCTTATGAATTAGCGATTTCGCTCCAATTCACATTCCAAGTATTATTCGGCATGCTAATTACGTTGCCGATTGCCAAATTGCATTATCTCTTATAGTTTCCGAGATATGGACTATCGACATCTTGCAATATTGGCTCTGCTTCTAACTTGGGCCAGAATTGTAAAATGGTCTTATGAATTAGCGATTTCGTTGTAATTCACATTCCAAGTAATATTCGGCATGCTAATTACGTTGCCGATTGCCAAATTGCATTATCTCTTATAGTTTCCGAGATATAGACTATCGACATCTTGCAATATTGGCTCTGCTTCTAACTTGGGCCAGAATTGTAAAATGGTCTTATGAATTAGCGATTTCGTTGTAATTCACATTCCAAGTAATATTCGGCATGCTAATTACGTTGCCGATTACCAAATTGCATTATCTCTTATAGTTTCCGAGATATGGACTATCGACATCTTGCAATATTGGCTCTGCTTCTAACTTGGGTCAGAATTGTAAAATGGTCTTATGAATTAGCGATTTCGTTGTAATTCACATTCCAAGTAATATACGGCATGCTAATTACGTTGCCGATTGCCAATTTGCATTATCTTTTATAGTTTCCGAGATATGGACTATCGACATCTTGCAATATTGGCTCTGCTTCTAACTTGGGCCAGAATTGTAAAATGGTCTTATGAATTAGCGATTTTGTTGTAATTCACATTCCAAGTAATATTCGGCCTGCTAATTACGTTGCCGATTGCCAAATTGCATTATCTCTTATAGTTTCCGAGATATGGACTATCGACATCTTGCAATATTGGCTCTGCTTCTAACTTGGGCCAGAATTGTAAAATGGTCTTATGAATTAGCGATTTCGTTGTAATTCACATTCCAAGTAATATTCGGCATGCTAATTACGTTGCCGATTGCCAAATTGCATTATCTCTTATAGTTTCCGAGATATGGACTATCGAAATTTTACAATATTGGCTCTGCTTCTAACTTGGGTCAAAATTGTAAAATGGTCTTATGAATTAGCGATTTCGCTCCAATTCACATTCCAAGTAATATTCGGCATGCTAATTACGTTGCCGATTGCCAAATTGCATTATCTCTTATAGTTTCCGAGATATGGACTATCGACATCTTGCAATATTGGCTCTGCTTCCAACTTTGGCCAGAATTGTAAAATGGTCTTATGAATTAGCGATTTCGTTGTAATTCACATTCCAAGTAATATTCGGCATGCTAATTACGTTGCCGATTGCCAAATTGCATTATCTCTTATAGTTTCCGAGATATGGACTATCGACATCTTGCAATATTGGCTCTGCTTCTAACTTGGGCCAGAATTGTAAAATGGTCTTATGAATTAGCGATTTCGCTCCAATTTTCATTCCAAGTAATATTCGGCATGCTAATTAGGTTGCCGATTGCCAAATTGCATTTTCTCTTATAGTTTCCGAGATATGGACTATTGACATCTTGCAAAATTGGCTCTGCTTCTAACTTGGGCCAGAATTGTAAAATGGTCTTATGAATTAGCGATTTCGTTGTAATTCACATTCCAAGTAATATTCGGCATGCTAATTACGTTGCCGATTGCCAAATTGCATTATCTCTTATAGTTTCCGAGATATGGACTATCGACATTTTACAATATTGGCTCTGCTTCTAACTTGGGTCAAAATTGTAAAATGGTCTTATGAATTAGCAATTTCGCTCCAATTCACATTCCAAGTAATATTCGGCATGCTAATTACGTTGCCGATTGCCAGATTGCATTATCTCTTATAGTTTCCTAGATATGGACTATCGACATCTTGCAATATTGGCTCTGCTTCTAACTTGAGCCAGAATTGTAAAATGGTCTTATGAATTAGAGATTTCGTTGTAATTCACATTCCAAGTAATATTCGGCATGCTAATTACGTTGCCGATTGCCAAATTGCATTATCTCTTATAGTTTCCGAGATATGGACTATCGACATCTTGCAATATTGGCTCTGCTTCTAACTTGGGCCAGAATTGTAAAATGGTCTTATGAATTAGCGATTTCGTTGTAATTCACATTCCAAGTAATATTCGGCATGCTAATTACACTGCCGATGGCCAAATTGCATTATCTCTTATAGTTTCCGAGATATGGACTATCGACATTTTACAATATTGGCTCTTTTTCTAACTTGGGTCAAAATTGTAAATTGGTCTTATGAATTAGCGATTTCGTTGTAATTCACATTCCAAGTAATATTCGGCATGTTAATTACGTTGCCGATTGCCAAATTGCATTATCTCTTATAGTTTCCGACATATGGACTATCGACATTTTACAATATTGGCTCTGCTTCTAACTTGGGTAAAAATTGTAAAATGGTCTTATGAATTAGCAATTTCGCTCCAATTCACATTCCAAGTAATATTCGGCATGCTAATTACGTTGCCGATTGCCAAATTGCATTATCTCTTAGTTTCCGAGATATGGACTATCGATATTTTACAATATTGGCTCTGCTTCTAACTAGGGTCAAAATTGTAAAATGGTCTTATGAATTAGCAATTTCGCTCCAATTCACATTCCAAGTAATATTCGGCATGCTAATTACGTTGCCGATTGCCAGATTGCATTATCTCTTATAGTTTCCGAGATATGGACTATCGACATCTTGCAATATTGGCTCTGCTTCTAACTTGGGCCAGAATTGTAAAATGGTCTTATGAATTAGCGATTTCGTTGTAATTCACATTCCAAGTAATATTCGGCATGCTAATTACGTTGCCGATTGCCAAATTGCATTATCTCTTATAGTTTCCGAGATATGGACTATCGAAATTTTACAATATTGGCTCTGCTTCTAACTTGGGTCAAAATTGTAAAATGGTCTTATGAATTAGCGATTTCGCTCCAATTCACATTCCAAGTAATATTCGGCATGCTAATTACGTTGCCGATTGCCAAATTGCATTATCTCTTATAGTTTCCGAGATATGGACTATCGACATCTTGCAATATTGGCTCTGCTTCCAACTTTGGCCAGAATTGTAAAATGGTCTTATGAATTAGCGATTTCGTTGTAATTCACATTCCAAGTAATATTCGGCATGCTAATTACGTTGCCGATTGCCAAATTGCATTATCTCTTATAGTTTCCGAGATATGGACTATCGACATCTTGCAATATTGGCTCTGCTTCTAACTTGGGCCAGAATTGTAAAATGGTCTTATGAATTAGCGATTTCGCTCCAATTTTCATTCCAAGTAATATTCGGCATGCTAATTAGGTTGCCGATTGCCAAATTGCATTTTCTCTTATAGTTTCCGAGATATGGACTATTGACATCTTGCAATATTGGCTCTGCTTCTAACTTGGGCCAGAATTGTAAAATGGTCTTATGAATTAGCGATTTCGTTGTAATTCACATTCCAAGTAATATTCGGCATGCTAATTACGTTGCCGATTGCCAAATTGCATTATCTCTTATAGTTTCCGAGATATGGACTATCGACATTTTACAATATTGGCTCTGCTTCTAACTTGGGTCAAAATTGTAAAATGGTCTTATGAATTAGCAATTTCGCTCCAATTCACATTCCAAGTAATATTCGGCATGCTAATTACGTTGCCGATTGCCAGATTGCATTATCTCTTATAGTTTCCTAGATATGGACTATCGACATCTTGCAATATTGGCTCTGCTTCTAACTTGAGCCAGAATTGTAAAATGGTCTTATGAATTAGAGATTTCGTTGTAATTCACATTCCAAGTAATATTCGGCATGCTAATTACGTTGCCGATTGCCAAATTGCATTATCTCTTATAGTTTCCGAGATATGGACTATCGACATCTTGCAATATTGGCTCTGCTTCTAACTTGGGCCAGAATTGTAAAATGGTCTTATGAATTAGCGATTTCGTTGTAATTCACATTCCAAGTAATATTCGGCATGCTAATTACACTGCCGATGGCCAAATTGCATTATCTCTTATAGTTTCCGAGATATGGACTATCGACATTTTACAATATTGGCTCTTTTTCTAACTTGGGTCAAAATTGTAAATTGGTCTTATGAATTAGCGATTTCGTTGTAATTCACATTCCAAGTAATATTCGGCATGTTAATTACGTTGCCGATTGCCAAATTGCATTATCTCTTATAGTTTCCGACATATGGACTATCGACATTTTACAATATTGGCTCTGCTTCTAACTTGGGTAAAAATTGTAAAATGGTCTTATGAATTAGCAATTTCGCTCCAATTCACATTCCAAGTAATATTCGGCATGCTAATTACGTTGCCGATTGCCAAATTGCATTATCTCTTAGTTTCCGAGATATGGACTATCGATATTTTACAATATTGGCTCTGCTTCTAACTAGGGTCAAAATTGTAAAATGGTCTTATGAATTAGCAATTTCGCTCCAATTCACATTCCAAGTAATATTCGGCATGCTAATTACGTTGCCGATTGCCAGATTGCATTATCTCTTATAGTGTCCGAGATATGGACTATCGACATCTTGCAATATTGGCTCTGCTTCTAACTTGAGCCAGAATTGTAAAATGGTCTTATGAATTAGCGATTTCGTTGTAATTCACATTCCAAGTAATATTCGGCATGCTAATTACGTTGCTGATTGCCAAATTGCATTATCTCTTATAGTTTCCGAGATATGGACTATCGACATTTTACAATATTGGCTCTGCTTCTAACTTGGGTCAAAATTGTGAAATGGTCTTATGAATTAGCAATTTCGCTCCAATTCACATTCCAAGTAATATTCGGCATGCTAATTACGTTGCCGATTGCCAGATTGCATTATCTCTTATAGTTTCCGAGATATGGACTATCGACATCTTGCAATATTGGCTCTGCTTCTAACTTGAGCCAGAATTGTAAAATGGTCTTATGAATTAGCGATTTCGTTGTAATTCCCTTTCCAAGTAATATTCGGCATGCTAATTACGTTGCCCATTGCCAAATTGCATTATCTCTTATAGTTTCCGAGATATGGACTATCGACATCTTGCATTATTGGCTCTGCTTCTAACTTGGGCCAGAATTGTAAAATGGTCTTATGAATTAGCGATTTCGCCCCAATTCACATTCCAAGTATTATTCGGCATGCTAATTACGTTGCCGATTGCCAAATTGCATTATCTCTTAGTTTCCGAGATATGGACTATCGACATCTTGCAATATTGGCTCTGCTTCTAACTTGGGCCAGAATTGTAAAATGGTCTTATGAATTAGCGATTTCGTTGTAATTCACATTCCAAGTAATATTCGGCATGCTAATTACGTTGCCGATTGCCAAATTGCATTATCTCTTATAGTTTCCGAGATATGGACTATCGACATCTTGCAATATTGGCTCTGCTTCTAACTTGGGCCAGAATTGTAAAATGGTCTTATGAATTAGCGATTTCGTTGTAATTCACATTCCAAGTAATATTCGGCATGCTAATTACGTTGCCGATTGCCAAATTGCATTATCTCTTATAGTTTCCGAGATATGGACTATCGACATCTTGCAATATTGGCTCTGCTTCTAACTTGGACCAGAATTGTAAAATGGTCTTATGAATTAGCGATTTCGTTGTAATTTACATTCCAAGTAATATTCGGTATGCTAATTACGTTGCCGATTGCCAAATTGCATTATCTCTTATAGTTTCCGAGATATGGACTATCGACATTTTACAATATTGGCTCTGCTTCTAACCAGGGTCAAAATTGTAAAATGGTCTTATGAATTAGCAATTTCGCTCCAATTCACATTCCAAGTAATATTCGGCATGCTAATTACGTTGCCGATTGCCAGATTGGATTATCTCTTATAGTTTCCGAGATATGGACTATCGACATCTTGCAATATTGGCTCTGCTTCTAACTTGAGCCAGAATTGTAAAATGGTCTTATGAATTAGCGATTTCGTTGTAATTCACATTCCAAGTAATATTCGGCATGCTAATTACGTTGCCGATTGCCAAATTGCATTATCTCTTATAGTTTCCGAGATATGGACTACCGACATTTTACAATATTGGCTCTGCTTCTAACTTGGGTCAAAATAGTGAAATGGTCTTATGAATTAGCAATTTCGCTCCAATTCACATTCCAAGTAATATTCGGCATGCTAATTACGTTACCGATTGCCAGATTGCATTATCTCTTATAGTTTCCGAGATATGGACTATCGACATCTTGCAATATTGGCTCTGCTTCTAACTTGTGCCAGAATTGTAAATGGCCTTATGAATTAGCGATTTCGTTGTAATTCACATTCCAAGTAATATTCGGCATGTTAATTACGTTGCCGATTGCCAAATTGCATTATCTATTATAGTTTCCGACATATGGACTATCGACATTTTACAATATTGGCTCTGCTTCTAACTTGGGTAAAAATTGTAAAATGGTCTTATGAATTAGCAATTTCGCTCCAATTCACATTCCAAGTAATATTCGGCATGCTAATTACGTTGCCGATTGCCAAATTGCATTATCTCTTAGTTTCCGAGATATGGACTATCGATATTTTACAATATTGGCTCTGCTTCTAACTAGGGTCAAAATTGTAAAATGGTCTTATGAATTAGCAATTTCGCTCCAATTCACATTCCAAGTAATATTCGGCATGCTAATTACGTTGCCGATTGCCAGATTGCATTATCTCTTATAGTTTCCGAGATATGGACTATCGACATCTTGCAATATTGGCTCTGCTTCTAACTTGGGCCAGAATTGTAAAATGGTCTTATGAATTAGCGATTTCGTTGTAATTCACATTCCAAGTAATATTCGGCATGCTAATTACGTTGCCGATTGCCAAATTGCATTATCTCTTATAGTTTCCGAGATATGGACTATCGAAATTTTACAATATTGGCTCTGCTTCTAACTTGGGTCAAAATTGTAAAATGGTCTTATGAATTAGCGATTTCGCTCCAATTCACATTCCAAGTAATATTCGGCATGCTAATTACGTTGCCGATTGCCAAATTGCATTATCTCTTATAGTTTCCGAGATATGGACTATCGACATCTTGCAATATTGGCTCTGCTTCCAACTTTGGCCAGAATTGTAAAATGGTCTTATGAATTAGCGATTTCGTTGTAATTCACATTCCAAGTAATATTCGGCATGCTAATTACGTTGCCGATTGCCAAATTGCATTATCTCTTATAGTTTCCGAGATATGGACTATCGACATCTTGCAATATTGGCTCTGCTTCTAACTTGGGCCAGAATTGTAAAATGGTCTTATGAATTAGCGATTTCGCTCCAATTTTCATTCCAAGTAATATTCGGCATGCTAATTAGGTTGCCGATTGCCAAATTGCATTTTCTCTTATAGTTTCCGAGATATGGACTATTGACATCTTGCAATATTGGCTCTGCTTCTAACTTGGGCCAGAATTGTAAAATGGTCTTATGAATTAGCGATTTCGTTGTAATTCACATTCCAAGTAATATTCGGCATGCTAATTACGTTGCCGATTGCCAAATTGCATTATCTCTTATAGTTTCCGAGATATGGACTATCGACATTTTACAATATTGGCTCTGCTTCTAACTTGGGTCAAAATTGTAAAATGGTCTTATGAATTAGCAATTTCGCTCCAATTCACATTCCAAGTAATATTCGGCATGCTAATTACGTTGCCGATTGCCAGATTGCATTATCTCTTATAGTTTCCTAGATATGGACTATCGACATCTTGCAATATTGGCTCTGCTTCTAACTTGAGCCAGAATTGTAAAATGGTCTTATGAATTAGAGATTTCGTTGTAATTCACATTCCAAGTAATATTCGGCATGCTAATTACGTTGCCGATTGCCAAATTGCATTATCTCTTATAGTTTCCGAGATATGGACTATCGACATCTTGCAATATTGGCTCTGCTTCTAACTTGGGCCAGAATTGTAAAATGGTCTTATGAATTAGCGATTTCGTTGTAATTCACATTCCAAGTAATATTCGGCATGCTAATTACACTGCCGATGGCCAAATTGCATTATCTCTTATAGTTTCCGAGATATGGACTATCGACATTTTACAATATTGGCTCTTTTTCTAACTTGGGTCAAAATTGTAAATTGGTCTTATGAATTAGCGATTTCGTTGTAATTCACATTCCAAGTAATATTCGGCATGTTAATTACGTTGCCGATTGCCAAATTGCATTATCTCTTATAGTTTCCGACATATGGACTATCGACATTTTACAATATTGGCTCTGCTTCTAACTTGGGTAAAAATTGTAAAATGGTCTTATGAATTAGCAATTTCGCTCCAATTCACATTCCAAGTAATATTCGGCATGCTAATTACGTTGCCGATTGCCAAATTGCATTATCTCTTAGTTTCCGAGATATGGACTATCGATATTTTACAATATTGGCTCTGCTTCTAACTAGGGTCAAAATTGTAAAATGGTCTTATGAATTAGCAATTTCGCTCCAATTCACATTCCAAGTAATATTCGGCATGCTAATTACGTTGCCGATTGCCAGATTGCATTATCTCTTATAGTGTCCGAGATATGGACTATCGACATCTTGCAATATTGGCTCTGCTTCTAACTTGAGCCAGAATTGTAAAATGGTCTTATGAATTAGCGATTTCGTTGTAATTCACATTCCAAGTAATATTCGGCATGCTAATTACGTTGCTGATTGCCAAATTGCATTATCTCTTATAGTTTCCGAGATATGGACTATCGACATTTTACAATATTGGCTCTGCTTCTAACTTGGGTCAAAATTGTGAAATGGTCTTATGAATTAGCAATTTCGCTCCAATTCACATTCCAAGTAATATTCGGCATGCTAATTACGTTGCCGATTGCCAGATTGCATTATCTCTTATAGTTTCCGAGATATGGACTATCGACATCTTGCAATATTGGCTCTGCTTCTAACTTGAGCCAGAATTGTAAAATGGTCTTATGAATTAGCGATTTCGTTGTAATTCCCTTTCCAAGTAATATTCGGCATGCTAATTACGTTGCCCATTGCCAAATTGCATTATCTCTTATAGTTTCCGAGATATGGACTATCGACATCTTGCATTATTGGCTCTGCTTCTAACTTGGGCCAGAATTGTAAAATGGTCTTATGAATTAGCGATTTCGCCCCAATTCACATTCCAAGTATTATTCGGCATGCTAATTACGTTGCCGATTGCCAAATTGCATTATCTCTTAGTTTCCGAGATATGGACTATCGACATCTTGCAATATTGGCTCTGCTTCTAACTTGGGCCAGAATTGTAAAATGGTCTTATGAATTAGCGATTTCGTTGTAATTCACATTCCAAGTAATATTCGGCATGCTAATTACGTTGCCGATTGCCAAATTGCATTATCTCTTATAGTTTCCGAGATATGGACTATCGACATCTTGCAATATTGGCTCTGCTTCTAACTTGGGCCAGAATTGTAAAATGGTCTTATGAATTAGCGATTTCGTTGTAATTCACATTCCAAGTAATATTCGGCATGCTAATTACGTTGCCGATTGCCAAATTGCATTATCTCTTATAGTTTCCGAGATATGGACTATCGACATCTTGCAATATTGGCTCTGCTTCTAACTTGGACCAGAATTGTAAAATGGTCTTATGAATTAGCGATTTCGTTGTAATTTACATTCCAAGTAATATTCGGTATGCTAATTACGTTGCCGATTGCCAAATTGCATTATCTCTTATAGTTTCCGAGATATGGACTATCGACATTTTACAATATTGGCTCTGCTTCTAACCAGGGTCAAAATTGTAAAATGGTCTTATGAATTAGCAATTTCGCTCCAATTCACATTCCAAGTAATATTCGGCATGCTAATTACGTTGCCGATTGCCAGATTGGATTATCTCTTATAGTTTCCGAGATATGGACTATCGACATCTTGCAATATTGGCTCTGCTTCTAACTTGAGCCAGAATTGTAAAATGGTCTTATGAATTAGCGATTTCGTTGTAATTCACATTCCAAGTAATATTCGGCATGCTAATTACGTTGCCGATTGCCAAATTGCATTATCTCTTATAGTTTCCGAGATATGGACTACCGACATTTTACAATATTGGCTCTGCTTCTAACTTGGGTCAAAATAGTGAAATGGTCTTATGAATTAGCAATTTCGCTCCAATTCACATTCCAAGTAATATTCGGCATGCTAATTACGTTACCGATTGCCAGATTGCATTATCTCTTATAGTTTCCGAGATATGGACTATCGACATCTTGCAATATTGGCTCTGCTTCTAACTTGAGCCAGAATTGTAAAATGGTCTTATGAATTAGCGATTTCGTTGTAATTCTCTTTCCAAGTAATATTCGGCATGCTAATTACGTTGCCCATTGCCAAATTGCATTATCTCTTATAGTTTCCGAGATATGGACTATCGACATCTTGCAATATTGGCTCTGCTTCTAACTTGGGCCAGAATTGTAAAATGGTCTTATGAATTAGCGATTTCGCTCCAATTCACATTCCAAGTATTATTCGGCATGCTAATTACGTTGCCGATTGCCAAATTGCATTATCTCTTATAGTTTCCGAGATATGGACTATCGACATCTTGCAATATTGGCTCTGCTTCTAACTTGGGCCAGAATTGTAAAATGGTCTTATGAATTAGCGATTTCGTTGTAATTCACATTCCAAGTAATATTCGGCATGCTAATTACGTTGCCGATTGCCAAATTGCATTATCTCTTATAGTTTCCGAGATATAGACTATCGACATCTTGCAATATTGGCTCTGCTTCTAACTTGGGCCAGAATTGTAAAATGGTCTTATGAATTAGCGATTTCGTTGTAATTCACATTCCAAGTAATATTCGGCATGCTAATTACGTTGCCGATTACCAAATTGCATTATCTCTTATAGTTTCCGAGATATGGACTATCGACATCTTGCAATATTGGCTCTGCTTCTAACTTGGGCCAGAATTGTAAAATGGTCTTATGAATTAGCGATTTCGTTGTAATTCACATTCCAAGTAATATACGGCATGCTAATTACGTTGCCGATTGCCAATTTGCATTATCTCTTATAGTTTCCGAGATATGGACTATCGACATCTTGCAATATTGGCTCTGCTTCTAACTTGGGCCAGAATTGTAAAATGGTCTTATGAATTAGCGATTTTGTTGTAATTCACATTCCAAGTAATATTCGGCATGCTACTTACGTTGCCGATTGCCAAATTGCATTATCTCTTATAGTTTCCGAGATATGGACTATCGACATCTTGCAATATTGGCTCTGCTTCTAACTTGGGCCAGAATTGTAAAATGGTCTTATGAATTAGCGATTTCGTTGTAATTCACATTCCAAGTAATATTCGGCATGCTAATTACGTTGCCGATTGCCAAATTGCATTATCTCTTATAGTTTCCGAGATATGGACTATCGACATTTTACAATATTGGCTCTGCTTCTAACTTGGGTCAAAATTGTAAAATGGTCTTATGAATTAGCGATTTCGCTCCAATTCACATTCCAAGTAATATTCGGCATGCTAATTACGTTGCCGATTGCCAAATTGCATTATCTCTTATAGTTTCCGAGATATGGACTATCGACATCTTGCAATATTGGCTCTGCTTCCAACTTGGGTCAAAATTGTAAAATGGTCTTATGAATTAGCGATTTCGCTCCAATTCACATTCCAAGTAATATTCGGCATGCTAATTACGTTGCCGATTGCCAAATTGCATTATCTCTTATAGTTTCCGAGATATGGACTATCGACATCTTGCAATATTGGCTCTGCTTCTAACTTGGGCCAGAATTGTAAAATGGTCTTATGAATTAGCGATTTCGCTCCAATTTTCATTCCAAGTAATATTCGGCATGCTAAGTACGTTGCCGATTGCCAAATTGCATTATCTCTTATAGTTTCCGAGATATGGACTATTGACATCTTGCAATATTGGCTCTGCTTCTAACTTGGGCCAGAATTGTAAAATGGTCTTATGAATTAGCGATTTCGTTGTAATTCACATTCCAAGTAATATTCGGCATGCTAATTACGTTGCCGATTGCCAAATTGCATTATCTCTTATAGTTTCCAAGATATGGACTATCGACATCTTGCAATATTGGCTCTGCTTCTAACTTGGGCCAGAATTGTAAAATGGTCTTATGAATTAGCGATTTCGTTGTAATTCACATTCCAAGTAATATTCGGCATGCTAATTACGTTGCCGATTGCCAAATTGTATTATCTCTTATAGTTTCCGGGATATGGACTATCGACATTTTACAATATTGGCTCTGCTTCTAACTTGGGTCAAAATTGTAAAATGGTCTTATGAATTAGCGATTTCGCTCCAATTCACATTCCAAGTAATATTCGGCATACTAATTACGTTGCCGATTGCCAAATTGCATTATCTCTTATAGTTTCCGAGATATGGACTATCGACATCTTGCAATATTGGCTCTGCTTCCAACTTGGGCCAGAATTGTAAAATGGTCTTATGAATTAGCGATTTCGTTGTAATTCACATTCCAAGTAATATTCGGCATGCTAATTACGTTGCCGATTGCCAAATTGCATTATCTCTTATAGTTTCCGAGATATGGACTATCGACATCTTGCAATATTGGCTCTGCTTCTAACTTGGGCCAGAATTGTAAAATGGTCTTATGAATTAGCGATTTCGCTCCAATTCACATTCCAAGTAATATTCGGCATGCTAATTACGTTGCCGATTGCCAAATTGCATTATCTCTTATAGTTTCCGAGATATGGACTATCGACATCTTGCAATATTGGCTCTGCTTCTAACTTGGGCCAGAATTGTAAAATGGTCTTATGAATTAGCAATTTCGTTGTAATTCACATTCCAAGTAATATTCGGCATGCTAATTACGTTGCCGATTGCCAAATTGCATTATCTCTTATAGTTTCCGAGATATGGACTATCGACATTTTACAATATTGGCTCTACTTCTAACTTGGGTCAAAATTGTAAAATGGTCTTATGAATAAGCAATTTCGCTCCAATTCACATTCCAAGTAATATTCGGCATGCTAATTACGTTGCCGATTGCCAGATTGCATTATCTCTTATACTTTCCTAGATATGGACTATCGACATCTTGCAATATTGGCTCTGCTTCTAACTTGAGCCAGAATTGTAAAATGGTCTTATGAATTAGAGATTTCGTTGTAATTCACATTCCAAGTAATATTCGGCATGCTAATTACGTTGCCAATTGCCAAATTGCATTATCTCTTGTAGTTTCCGAGATATGGACTATCGACATCTTGCAATATTGGCTCTGCTTCTAACTTGGGCCAGAATTGTAAAATGGTCTTATGAATTAGCGATTTCGTTGTAATTCACATTCCAAGTAATATTCGGCATGCTAATTACACTGCCGATGGCCAAATTGCATTATCTCTTATAGTTTCCGAGATATGGAGTATCGACATTTTACAATATTGGCTCTTCTTCTAACTTGGGTCAAAATTGTAAATTGGTCTTATGAATTAGCGATTTCGTTGTAATTCACATTCCAAGTAATATTCGGCATGTTAATTACGTTGCCGATTGCCAAATTGCATTATCTCTTATAGTTTCCGAGATATGGACTATCGACATTTTACAATATTGGCTCTGCTTCTAACTTGGGTCAAAATTGTAAAATGGTCTTATGAATTAGCAATTTCGCTCCAATTCACATTCCAAGTAATATTCGGCATGCTAATTACGTTGCCGATTGCCAAATTGCATTATCTCTTAGTTTCCGAGATATGGACTATCGACATCTTGCAATATTGGCTCTGCTTCTAACTAGGGCCAGAATTGTAAAATGGTCTTATGAATTAGCGATTTCGTTGTAATTCACATTCCAAGTAATATTCGGCATGCTAATTACGTTGCCGATTGCCAAATTGCATTATCTCTTATAGTTTCCGAGATATGGACTATCGACATCTTGCAATAATGGCTCTGCTTCTAACTTGGGCCAGAATTGTAAAATGGTCTTATGAATTAGCGATTTCGTTGTAATTCACATTCCAAGTAATATTCGGCATGCTAATTACGTTGCCGATTGCCAAATTGCATTATCTCTTATAGTTTCCGAGATATGGACTATCGACATCTTGCAATATTGGCTCTGCTTCTAACTTGGGCCAGAATTGTAAAATGGTCTTATGAATTAGCGATTTCGTTGTAATTTACATTCCAAGTAATATTCGGTATGCTAATTACGTTGCCGATTGCCAAATTGCATTATCCCTTATAGTTTCCGAGATATGGACTATCGACATTTTACAATATTGGCTCTGCTTCTAACTAGGGTCAAAATTGTAAAATGGTCTTATGAATTAGCAATTTCGCTCCAATTCACATTCCAAGTAATATTCGGCATGCTAATTACGTTGCCGATTGCCAGATTGCATTATCTCTTATAGTTTCCGAGATATGGACTATCGACATCTTGCAATATTGGCTCTGCTTCTAACTTGAGCCAGAATTGTAAAATGGTCTTATGAATTAGCGATTTCGTTGTAATTCACATTCCAAGTAATATTCGGCATGCTAATTACGTTGCCGATTGCCAAATTGCATTATCTCTTATAGTTTCCGAGATATGGACTATCGACATTTTACAATATTGGCTCTGCTTCTAACTTGGGTCAAAATTGTGAAATGGTCTTATGAATTAGCAATTTCGCTCCAATTCACATTCCAAGTAATATTCGGCATGCTAATTACGTTGCCGATTGCCAGATTGCATTATCTCTTATAGTTTCCGAGATATGGACTATCGACATCTTGCAATATTGGCTCTGCTTCTAACTTGAGCCAGAATTGTAAAATGGTCTTATGAATTAGCGATTTCGTTGTAATTCTCTTTCCAAGTAATATTCGGCATGCTAATTACGTTGCCCATTGCCAAATTGCATTATCTCTTATAGTTTCCGAGATATGGACTATCGACATCTTGCAATATTGGCTCTGCTTCTAACTTGGGCCAGAATTGTAAAATGGTCTTATGAATTAGCGATTTCGCTCCAATTCACATTCCAAGTATTATTCGGCATGCTAATTACGTTGCCGATTGCCAAATTGCATTATCTCTTATAGTTTCCGAGATATGGACTATCGACATCTTGCAATATTGGCTCTGCTTCTAACTTGGGCCAGAATTGTAAAATGGTCTTATGAATTAGCGATTTCGTTGTAATTCACATTCCAAGTAATATTCGGCATGCTAATTACGTTGCCGATTGCCAAATTGCATTATCTCTTATAGTTTCCGAGATATAGACTATCGACATCTTGCAATATTGGCTCTGCTTCTAACTTGGGCCAGAATTGTAAAATGGTCTTATGAATTAGCGATTTCGTTGTAATTCACATTCCAAGTAATATTCGGCATGCTAATTACGTTGCCGATTACCAAATTGCATTATCTCTTATAGTTTCCGAGATATGGACTATCGACATCTTGCAATATTGGCTCTGCTTCTAACTTGGGTCAGAATTGTAAAATGGTCTTATGAATTAGCGATTTCGTTGTAATTCACATTCCAAGTAATATACGGCATGCTAATTACGTTGCCGATTGCCAATTTGCATTATCTTTTATAGTTTCCGAGATATGGACTATCGACATCTTGCAATATTGGCTCTGCTTCTAACTTGGGCCAGAATTGTAAAATGGTCTTATGAATTAGCGATTTTGTTGTAATTCACATTCCAAGTAATATTCGGCCTGCTAATTACGTTGCCGATTGCCAAATTGCATTATCTCTTATAGTTTCCGAGATATGGACTATCGACATCTTGCAATATTGGCTCTGCTTCTAACTTGGGCCAGAATTGTAAAATGGTCTTATGAATTAGCGATTTCGTTGTAATTCACATTCCAAGTAATATTCGGCATGCTAATTACGTTGCCGATTGCCAAATTGCATTATCTCTTATAGTTTCCAAGATATGGACTATCGACATCTTGCAATATTGGCTCTGCTTCTAACTTGGGCCAGAATTGTAAAATGGTCTTATGAATTAGCGATTTCGTTGTAATTCACATTCCAAGTAATATTCGGCATGCTAATTACGTTGCCGATTGCCAAATTGTATTATCTCTTATAGTTTCCGGGATATGGACTATCGACATTTTACAATATTGGCTCTGCTTCTAACTTGGGTCAAAATTGTAAAATGGTCTTATGAATTAGCGATTTCGCTCCAATTCACATTCCAAGTAATATTCGGCATACTAATTACGTTGCCGATTGCCAAATTGCATTATCTCTTATAGTTTCCGAGATATGGACTATCGACATCTTGCAATATTGGCTCTGCTTCCAACTTGGGCCAGAATTGTAAAATGGTCTTATGAATTAGCGATTTCGTTGTAATTCACATTCCAAGTAATATTCGGCATGCTAATTACGTTGCCGATTGCCAAATTGCATTATCTCTTATAGTTTCCGAGATATGGACTATCGACATCTTGCAATATTGGCTCTGCTTCTAACTTGGGCCAGAATTGTAAAATGGTCTTATGAATTAGCGATTTCGCTCCAATTCACATTCCAAGTAATATTCGGCATGCTAATTACGTTGCCGATTGCCAAATTGCATTATCTCTTATAGTTTCCGAGATATGGACTATCGACATCTTGCAATATTGGCTCTGCTTCTAACTTGGGCCAGAATTGTAAAATGGTCTTATGAATTAGCAATTTCGTTGTAATTCACATTCCAAGTAATATTCGGCATGCTAATTACGTTGCCGATTGCCAAATTGCATTATCTCTTATAGTTTCCGAGATATGGACTATCGACATTTTACAATATTGGCTCTACTTCTAACTTGGGTCAAAATTGTAAAATGGTCTTATGAATAAGCAATTTCGCTCCAATTCACATTCCAAGTAATATTCGGCATGCTAATTACGTTGCCGATTGCCAGATTGCATTATCTCTTATACTTTCCTAGATATGGACTATCGACATCTTGCAATATTGGCTCTGCTTCTAACTTGAGCCAGAATTGTAAAATGGTCTTATGAATTAGAGATTTCGTTGTAATTCACATTCCAAGTAATATTCGGCATGCTAATTACGTTGCCAATTGCCAAATTGCATTATCTCTTGTAGTTTCCGAGATATGGACTATCGACTACTTGCAATATTGGCTCTGCTTCTAACTTGGGCCAGAATTGTAAAATGGTCTTATGAATTAGCGATTTCGTTGTAATTCACATTCCAAGTAATATTCGGCATGCTAATTACACTGCCGATGGCCAAATTGCATTATCTCTTATAGTTTCCGAGATATGGAGTATCGACATTTTACAATATTGGCTCTTCTTCTAACTTGGGTCAAAATTGTAAATTGGTCTTATGAATTAGCGATTTCGTTGTAATTCACATTCCAAGTAATATTCGGCATGTTAATTACGTTGCCGATTGCCAAATTGCATTATCTCTTATAGTTTCCGAGATATGGACTATCGACATTTTACAATATTGGCTCTGCTTCTAACTTGGGTCAAAATTGTAAAATGGTCTTATGAATTAGCAATTTCGCTCCAATTCACATTCCAAGTAATATTCGGCATGCTAATTAGGTTGCCGATTGCCAAATTGCATTATCTCTTAGTTTCCGAGATATGGACTATCGACATCTTGCAATATTGGCTCTGCTTCTAACTAGGGCCAGAATTGTAAAATGGTCTTATGAATTAGCGATTTCGTTGTAATTCACATTCCAAGTAATATTCGGCATGCTAATTACGTTGCCGATTGCCAAATTGCATTATCTCTTATAGTTTCCGAGATATGGACTATCGACATCTTGCAATAATGGCTCTGCTTCTAACTTGGGCCAGAATTGTAAAATGGTCTTATGAATTAGCGATTTCGTTGTAATTCACATTCCAAGTAATATTCGGCATGCTAATTACGTTGCCGATTGCCAAATTGCATTATCTCTTATAGTTTCCGAGATATGGACTATCGACATCTTGCAATATTGGCTCTGCTTCTAACTTGGGCCAGAATTGTAAAATGGTCTTATGAATTAGCGATTTCGTTGTAATTTACATTCCAAGTAATATTCGGTATGCTAATTACGTTGCCGATTGCCAAATTGCATTATCCCTTATAGTTTCCGAGATATGGACTATCGACATTTTACAATATTGGCTCTGCTTCTAACTAGGGTCAAAATTGTAAAATGGTCTTATGAATTAGCAATTTCGCTCCAATTCACATTCCAAGTAATATTCGGCATGCTAATTACGTTGCCGATTGCCAGATTGCATTATCTCTTATAGTTTCCGAGATATGGACTATCGACATCTTGCAATATTGGCTCTGCTTCTAACTTGAGCCAGAATTGTAAAATGGTCTTATGAATTAGCGATTTCGTTGTAATTCTCTTTCCAAGTAATATTCGGCATGCTAATTACGTTGCCCATTGCCAAATTGCATTATCTCTTATAGTTTCCGAGATATGGACTATCGACATCTTGCAATATTGGCTCTGCTTCTAACTTGGGCCAGAATTGTAAAATGGTCTTATGAATTAGCGATTTCGCTCCAATTCACATTCCAAGTATTATTCGGCATGCTAATTACGTTGCCGATTGCCAAATTGCATTATCTCTTATAGTTTCCGAGATATGGACTATCGACATCTTGCAATATTGGCTCTGCTTCTAACTTGGGCCAGAATTGTAAAATGGTCTTATGAATTAGCGATTTCGTTGTAATTCACATTCCAAGTAATATTCGGCATGCTAATTACGTTGCCGATTGCCAAATTGCATTATCTCTTATAGTTTCCGAGATATAGACTATCGACATCTTGCAATATTGGCTCTGCTTCTAACTTGGGCCAGAATTGTAAAATGGTCTTATGAATTAGCGATTTCGTTGTAATTCACATTCCAAGTAATATTCGGCATGCTAATTACGTTGCCGATTACCAAATTGCATTATCTCTTATAGTTTCCGAGATATGGACTATCGACATCTTGCAATATTGGCTCTGCTTCTAACTTGGGTCAGAATTGTAAAATGGTCTTATGAATTAGCGATTTCGTTGTAATTCACATTCCAAGTAATATACGGCATGCTAATTACGTTGCCGATTGCCAATTTGCATTATCTTTTATAGTTTCCGAGATATGGACTATCGACATCTTGCAATATTGGCTCTGCTTCTAACTTGGGCCAGAATTGTAAAATGGTCTTATGAATTAGCGATTTTGTTGTAATTCACATTCCAAGTAATATTCGGCCTGCTAATTACGTTGCCGATTGCCAAATTGCATTATCTCTTATAGTTTCCGAGATATGGACTATCGACATCTTGCAATATTGGCTCTGCTTCTAACTTGGGCCAGGATTGTAAAATGGTCTTATGAATTAGCGATTTCGTTGTAATTCACATTCCAAGTAATATTCGGCATGCTAATTACGTTGCCGATTGCCAAATTGCATTATCTCTTATAGTTTCCGAGATATGGACTATCGAAATTTTACAATATTGGCTCTGCTTCTAACTTGGGTCAAAATTGTAAAATGGTCTTATGAATTAGCGATTTCGCTCCAATTCACATTCCAAGTAATATTCGGCATGCTAATTACGTTGCCGATTGCCAAATTGCATTATCTCTTATAGTTTCCGAGATATGGACTATCGACATCTTGCAATATTGGCTCTGCTTCCAACTTTGGCCAGAATTGTAAAATGGTCTTATGAATTAGCGATTTCGTTGTAATTCACATTCCAAGTAATATTCGGCATGCTAATTACGTTGCCGATTGCCAAATTGCATTATCTCTTATAGTTTCCGAGATATGGACTATCGACATCTTGCAATATTGGCTCTGCTTCTAACTTGGGCCAGAATTGTAAAATGGTCTTATGAATTAGCGATTTCGCTCCAATTTTCATTCCAAGTAATATTCGGCATGCTAATTAGGTTGCCGATTGCCAAATTGCATTTTCTCTTATAGTTTCCGAGATATGGACTATTGACATCTTGCAATATTGGCTCTGCTTCTAACTTGGGCCAGAATTGTAAAATGGTCTTATGAATTAGCGATTTCGTTGTAATTCACATTCCAAGTAATATTCGGCATGCTAATTACGTTGCCGATTGCCAAATTGCATTATCTCTTATAGTTTCCGAGATATGGACTATCGACATTTTACAATATTGGCTCTGCTTCTAACTTGGGTCAAAATTGTAAAATGGTCTTATGAATTAGCAATTTCGCTCCAATTCACATTCCAAGTAATATTCGGCATGCTAATTACGTTGCCGATTGCCAGATTGCATTATCTCTTATAGTTTCCTAGATATGGACTATCGACATCTTGCAATATTGGCTCTGCTTCTAACTTGAGCCAGAATTGTAAAATGGTCTTATGAATTAGAGATTTCGTTGTAATTCACATTCCAAGTAATATTCGGCATGCTAATTACGTTGCCGATTGCCAAATTGCATTATCTCTTATAGTTTCCGAGATATGGACTATCGACATCTTGCAATATTGGCTCTGCTTCTAACTTGGGCCAGAATTGTAAAATGGTCTTATGAATTAGCGATTTCGTTGTAATTCACATTCCAAGTAATATTCGGCATGCTAATTACACTGCCGATGGCCAAATTGCATTATCTCTTATAGTTTCCGAGATATGGACTATCGACATTTTACAATATTGGCTCTTTTTCTAACTTGGGTCAAAATTGTAAATTGGTCTTATGAATTAGCGATTTCGTTGTAATTCACATTCCAAGTAATATTCGGCATGTTAATTACGTTGCCGATTGCCAAATTGCATTATCTCTTATAGTTTCCGACATATGGACTATCGACATTTTACAATATTGGCTCTGCTTCTAACTTGGGTAAAAATTGTAAAATGGTCTTATGAATTAGCAATTTCGCTCCAATTCACATTCCAAGTAATATTCGGCATGCTAATTACGTTGCCGATTGCCAAATTGCATTATCTCTTAGTTTCCGAGATATGGACTATCGATATTTTACAATATTGGCTCTGCTTCTAACTAGGGTCAAAATTGTAAAATGGTCTTATGAATTAGCAATTTCGCTCCAATTCACATTCCAAGTAATATTCGGCATGCTAATTACGTTGCCGATTGCCAGATTGCATTATCTCTTATAGTTTCCGAGATATGGACTATCGACATCTTGCAATATTGGCTCTGCTTCTAACTTGAGCCAGAATTGTAAAATGGTCTTATGAATTAGCGATTTCGTTGTAATTCACATTCCAAGTAATATTCGGCATGCTAATTACGTTGCTGATTGCCAAATTGCATTATCTCTTATAGTTTCCGAGATATGGACTATCGACATTTTACAATATTGGCTCTGCTTCTAACTTGGGTCAAAATTGTGAAATGGTCTTATGAATTAGCAATTTCGCTCCAATTCACATTCCAAGTAATATTCGGCATGCTAATTACGTTGCCGATTGCCAGATTGCATTATCTCTTATAGTTTCCGAGATATGGACTATCGACATCTTGCAATATTGGCTCTGCTTCTAACTTGAGCCAGAATTGTAAAATGGTCTTATGAATTAGCGATTTCGTTGTAATTCCCTTTCCAAGTAATATTCGGCATGCTAATTACGTTGCCCATTGCCAAATTGCATTATCTCTTATAGTTTCCGAGATATGGACTATCGACATCTTGCATTATTGGCTCTGCTTCTAACTTGGGCCAGAATTGTAAAATGGTCTTATGAATTAGCGATTTCGCCCCAATTCACATTCCAAGTATTATTCGGCATGCTAATTACGTTGCCGATTGCCAAATTGCATTATCTCTTAGTTTCCGAGATATGGACTATCGACATCTTGCAATATTGGCTCTGCTTCTAACTTGGGCCAGAATTGTAAAATGGTCTTATGAATTAGCGATTTCGTTGTAATTCACATTCCAAGTAATATTCGGCATGCTAATTACGTTGCCGATTGCCAAATTGCATTATCTCTTATAGTTTCCGAGATATGGGCTATCGACATCTTGCAATATTGGCTCTGCTTCTAACTTGGGCCAGAATTGTAAAATGGTCTTATGAATTAGCGATTTCGTTGTAATTCACATTCCAAGTAATATTCGGCATGCTAATTACGTTGCCGATTGCCAAATTGCATTATCTCTTATAGTTTCCGAGATATGGACTATCGACATCTTGCAATATTGGCTCTGCTTCTAACTTGGACCAGAATTGTAAAATGGTCTTATGAATTAGCGATTTCGTTGTAATTTACATTCCAAGTAATATTCGGTATGCTAATTACGTTGCCGATTGCCAAATTGCATTATCTCTTATAGTTTCCGAGATATGGACTATCGACATTTTACAATATTGGCTCTGCTTCTAACCAGGGTCAAAATTGTAAAATGGTCTTATGAATTAGCAATTTCGCTCCAATTCACATTCCAAGTAATATTCGGCATGCCAATTACGTTGCCGATTGCCAGATTGGATTATCTCTTATAGTTTCCGAGATATGGACTATCGACATCTTGCAATATTGGCTCTGCTTCTAACTTGAGCCAGAATTGTAAAATGGTCTTATGAATTAGCGATTTCGTTGTAATTCACATTCCAAGTAATATTCGGCATGCTAATTACGTTGCCGATTGCCATATTGCATTATCTCTTATAGTTTCCGAGATATGGACTACCGACATTTTACAATATTGGCTCTGCTTCTAACTTGGGTCAAAATAGTGAAATGGTCTTATGAATTAGCAATTTCGCTCCAATTCACATTCCAAGTAATATTCGGCATGCTAATTACGTTACCGATTGCCAGATTGCATTATCTCTTATAGTTTCCGAGATATGGACTATCGACATCTTGCAATATTGGCTCTGCTTCTAACTTGAGCCAGAATTGTAAAATGGTCTTATGAATTAGCGATTTCGTTGTAATTCTCTTTCCAAGTAATATTCGGCATGCTAATTACGTTGCCCATTGCCAAATTGCATTATCTCTTATAGTTTCCGAGATATGGACTATCGACATCTTGCAATATTGGCTCTGCTTCTAACTTGGGCCAGAATTGTAAAATGGTCTTATGAATTAGCGATTTCGCTCCAATTCACATTCCAAGTATTATTCGGCATGCTAATTACGTTGCCGATTGCCAAATTGCATTATCTCTTATAGTTTCCGAGATATGGACTATCGACATCTTGCAATATTGGCTCTGCTTCTAACTTGGGCCAGAATTGTAAAATGGTCTTATGAATTAGCGATTTCGTTGTAATTCACATTCCAAGTAATATTCGGCATGCTAATTACGTTGCCGATTGCCAAATTGCATTATCTCTTATAGTTTCCGAGATATAGACTATCGACATCTTGCAATATTGGCTCTGCTTCTAACTTGGGCCAGAATTGTAAAATGGTCTTATGAATTAGCGATTTCGTTGTAATTCACATTCCAAGTAATATTCGGCATGCTAATTACGTTGCCGATTACCAAATTGCATTATCTCTTATAGTTTCCGAGATATGGACTATCGACATCTTGCAATATTGGCTCTGCTTCTAACTTGGGCCAGAATTGTAAAATGGTCTTATGAATTAGCGATTTCGTTGTAATTCACATTCCAAGTAATATACGGCATGCTAATTACGTTGCCGATTGCCAATTTGCATTATCTCTTATAGTTTCCGAGATATGGACTATCGACATCTTGCAATATTGGCTCTGCTTCTAACTTGGGCCAGAATTGTAAAATGGTCTTATGAATTAGCGATTTTGTTGTAATTCACATTCCAAGTAATATTCGGCATGCTACTTACGTTGCCGATTGCCAAATTGCATTATCTCTTATAGTTTCCGAGATATGGACTATCGACATCTTGCAATATTGGCTCTGCTTCTAACTTGGGCCAGAATTGTAAAATGGTCTTATGAATTAGCGATTTCGTTGTAATTCACATTCCAAGTAATATTCGGCATGCTAATTACGTTGCCGATTGCCAAATTGCATTATCTCTTATAGTTTCCGAGATATGGACTATCGACATTTTACAATATTGGCTCTGCTTCTAACTTGGGTCAAAATTGTAAAATGGTCTTATGAATTAGCGATTTCGCTCCAATTCACATTCCAAGTAATATTCGGCATGCTAATTACGTTGCCGATTGCCAAATTGCATTATCTCTTATAGTTTCCGAGATATGGACTATCGACATCTTGCAATATTGGCTCTGCTTCCAACTTGGGTCAAAATTGTAAAATGGTCTTATGAATTAGCGATTTCGCTCCAATTCACATTCCAAGTAATATTCGGCATGCTAATTACGTTGCCGATTGCCAAATTGCATTATCTCTTATAGTTTCCGAGATATGGACTATCGACATCTTGCAATATTGGCTCTGCTTCTAACTTGGGCCAGAATTGTAAAATGGTCTTATGAATTAGCGATTTCGCTCCAATTTTCATTCCAAGTAATATTCGGCATGCTAAGTACGTTGCCGATTGCCAAATTGCATTATCTCTTATAGTTTCCGAGATATGGACTATTGACATCTTGCAATATTGGCTCTGCTTCTAACTTGGGCCAGAATTGTAAAATGGTCTTATGAATTAGCGATTTCGTTGTAATTCACATTCCAAGTAATATTCGGCATGCTAATTACGTTGCCGATTGCCAAATTGCATTATCTCTTATAGTTTCCGAGATATGGACTATCGACATCTTGCAATATTGGCTCTGCTTCTAATTTGGGCCAGAATTGTAAAATGGTCTTATGAATTAGCGATTTCGCTCCAATTTTCATTCCAAGTAATATTCGGCATGCTAAGTACGTTGCCGATTGCCAAATTGCATTATCTCTTATAGTTTCCGAGATATGGACTATTGACATCTTGCAATATTGGCTCTGCTTCTAACTTGGGCCAGAATTGTAAAATGGTCTTATGAATTAGCGATTTCGTTGTAATTCACATTCCAAGTAATATTCGGCATGCTAATTACGTTGCCGATTGCCAAATTGCATTATCTCTTATAGTTTCCGAGATATGGACTATCGACATTTTACAATATTGGCTCTGCTTCTAACTAGGGTCAAAATTGTAAATTGGTCTTATGAATTAGCGATTTCGCTCCAGTTCACATTCCAAGTAATATTCGGCATGCTAATTACGTTGCCGATTGCCAGATTGCATTATCTCTTATAGTTTCCGAGATATGGACTATCGACCTCTTGCAATATTGGCTCTGCTTCTAACTTGAGCCAGAATTGTAAAATGGTCTTATGAATTAGCGATTTCGTTGTAATTCACATTCCAAGTAATATTCGGCATGCTAATTACGTTGCCGATTGCCAGATTGCATTATCTCTTATAGTTTCCGAGATATGGACTATCGACATCTTGCAATATTGGCTCTGCTTCTAACTTGGGCCAGAATTGTAAAATGGTCTTATGAATTAGCGATTTCGTTGTAATTCACATTCCAAGTAACATTCGGCATGCTAATTACACTGCCGATGGCCAAATTGCATTATCTCTTATAGTTTCCGAGATATGGACTATCGACATTTTACAATATTGGCTCTTCTTCTAACTTGGGTCAAAATTGTAAATTGGTCTTATGAATTAGCGATTTCGTTGTAATTCACATTCCAAGTAATATTCGGCATGTTAATTACGTTGTTGATTGCCAAATTGCATTATCTCTTATAGTTTCCGAGATATGGACTATCGACATTTTACAATATTGGCTCTGCTTCTAACTTGGGTAAAAATTGTAAAATGGTCTTATGAATTAGCAATTTCGCTCCAATTCACATTCCAAGTAATATTCGGCATGCTAATTACGTTGCCGATTGCCAAATTGCATTATCTCTTAGTTTCCGAGATATGGACTATCGACATCTTGCAATATTGGCTCTGCTTCTAACTTGGACCAGAATTGTAAAATGGTCTTATGAATTAGCGATTTCGTTGTAATTCACATTCCAAGTAATATTCGGCATGCTAATTACGTTGCCGATTGCCAAATTGCATTATCTGTCATAGTTTCCGAGATATGGACTATCGACATCTTGCAATATTGGCTCTGCTTCTAACTTGGGCCAGAATTGTAAAATGGTCTTATGAATTAGCGATTTCGTTGTAATTCACATTCCAAGTAATATTCGGCATGCTAATTACGTTGCCGATTGCCAAATTGCATTATCTCTTATAGTTTCCGAGATATGGACTATCGACATCTTGCAATATTGGCTCTGCTTCTAACTTGGGCCAGAATTGTAAAATGGTCTTATGAATTAGCGATTTCGTTGTAATTTACATTCCAAGTAATATTCGGTATGCTAATTACGTTGCCGATTGCCAAATTGCATTATCTCTTATAGTTTACGAGATATGGACTATCGACATTTTACAATATTGGCTCTGCTTCTAACTAGGGTCAAAATTGTAAAATGGTCTTATGAATTAGCAATTTCGCTCCAATTCACATTCCAAGTAATATTCGGCATGCTAATTACGTTGCCGATTGCCAGATTGCATTATCTCTTATAGTTTCCGAGATATGGACTATCGACATCTTGCAATATTGGCTCTGCTTCTAACTTGAGCCAGAATTGTAAAATGGTCTTATGAATTAGCGATTTCGTTGTAATTCACATTCCAAGTAATATTCGGCATGCAAATTACGTTGCCGATTGCCAAATTGCATTATCTCTTATAGTTTCCGAGATATGGACTATCGACATTTTACAATATTGGCTCTGCTTCTAACTTGGGTCAAAATTGTGAAATGGTCTTATGAATTAGCAATTTCGCTCCAATTCACATTTCAAGTAATATTCGGCATGCTAATTACGTTGCCGATTGCCAGATTGCATTATCTCTTATAGTTTCCGAGATATGGACTGTCGACATCTTGCAATATTGGCTCTGCTTCTAACTTGAGCCAGAATTGTAAAATGGTCTTATGAATTAGCGATTTCGTTGTAATTCCCTTTCCAAGTAATATTCGGCATGCTAATTACGTTGCCCATTGCCAAATTGCATTATCTCTTATAGTTTCCGAGATATGGACTATCGACATCTTGCAATATTGGCTCTGCTTCTAACTTGGGCCAGAATTGTAAAATGGTCTTATGAATTAGCGATTTCGCTCCAATTCACATTCCAAGTATTATTCGGCATGCTAATTACGTTGCCGATTGCCAAATTGCATTATCTCTTATAGTTTCCGAGATATGGACTATCGACATCTTGCAATATTGGCTCTGCTTCTAACTTGGGCCAGAATTGTAAAATGGTCTTATGAATTAGCGATTTCGTTGTAATTCACATTCCAAGTAATATTCGGCATGCTAATTACGTTGCCGATTGCCAAATTGCATTATCTCTTATAGTTTCCGAGATATGGACTATCGACATCTTGCAATATTGGCTCTGCTTCTAACTTGGGCCAGAATTGTAAAATGGTCTTATGAATTAGCGATTTCGTTGTAATTCACATTCCAAGTAATATTCGGCATGCTAATTTCACTGCCGATGGCCAAATTGCTTTATCTCTTATAGTTTCCGAGATATGGACTATCGACATTTTACAATATTGGCTTTTCTTCTAACTTGGGTCAAAATTGTAAATTGGTCTTATGAATTAGCGATTTCGCTCCAGTTCACATTCCAAGTAATATTCGGCATGTTAATTACGTTGCCGATTGCCAGATTGCATTATCTCTTATAGTTTCCGAGATATGGACTATCGACATTTTACAATATTGGCTCTGCTTCTAACTTGGGTAAAAATTGTAAAATGGTCTTATGAATTAGCAATTTCGCTCCAATTCACATTCCAAGTAATATTCGGCATGCTAATTACGTTGCCGATTGCCAAATTGCATTATCTCTTAGTTTCCGAGATATGGACTATCGACATCTTGCAATATTGGCTCTGCTTCTAACTTGGACCAGAATTGTAAAATGGTCTTATGAATTAGCGATTTCGTTGTAATTCACATTCCAAGTAATATTCGGCATGCTAATTACGTTGCCGATTGCCAAATTGCATTATCTGTCATAGTTTCCGAGATATGGACTATCGACATCTTGCAATATTGGCTCTGCTTCTAACTTGGGCCAGAATTGTAAAATGGTCTTATGAATTAGCGATTTCGTTGTAATTCACATTCCAAGTAATATTCGGCATGCTAATTACGTTGCCGATTTCCAAATTGCATTATCTCTTATAGTTTCCGAGATATGGACTATCGACATCTTGCAATATTGGCTCTGCTTCTAACTTGGGCCAGAATTGTAAAATGGTCTTATGAATTAGCGATTTCGTTGTAATTTACATTCCAAGTAATATTCGGTATGCTAATTACGTTGCCGATTGCCAAATTGCATTATCTCTTATAGTTTACGAGATATGGACTATCGACATTTTACAATATTGGCTCTGCTTCTAACTAGGGTCAAAATTGTAAAATGGTCTTATGAATTAGCAATTTCGCTCCAATTCACATTCCAAGTAATATTCGGCATGCTAATTACGTTGCCGATTGCCAGATTGCATTATCTCTTATAGTTTCCGAGATATGGACTGTCGACATCTTGCAATATTGGCTCTGCTTCTAACTTGAGCCAGAATTGTAAAATGGTCTTATGAATTAGCGATTTCGTTGTAATTCCCTTTCCAAGTAATATTCGGCATGCTAATTACGTTGCCCATTGCCAAATTGCATTATCTCTTATAGTTTCCGAGATATGGACTATCGACATCTTGCAATATTGGCTCTGCTTCTAACTTGGGCCAGAATTGTAAAATGGTCTTATGAATTAGCGATTTCGCTCCAATTCACATTCCAAGTATTATTCGGCATGCTAATTACGTTGCCGATTGCCAAATTGCATTATCTCTTATAGTTTCCGAGATATGGACTATCGACATCTTGCAATATTGGCTCTGCTTCTAACTTGGGCCAGAATTGTAAAATGGTCTTATGAATTAGCGATTTCGTTGTAATTCACATTCCAAGTAATATTCGGCATGCTAATTACGTTGCCGATTGCCAAATTGCATTTTCTCTTATAGTTTCCGAGATATGGACTATCGACATCTTGCAATATTGGCTCTGCTTCTAACTTGGGCCAGAATTGTAAAATGGTCTTATGAATTAGCGATTTCGTTGTAATTCACATTCCAAGTAATATTCGGCATGCTAATTTCACTGCCGATGGCCAAATTGCTTTATCTCTTATAGTTTCCGAGATATGGACTATCGACATTTTACAATATTGGCTTTTCTTCTAACTTGGGTCAAAATTGTAAATTGGTCTTATGAATTAGCGATTTCGCTCCAGTTCACATTCCAAGTAATATTCGGCATGCTAATTACGTTGCCGATTGCCAGATTGCATTATCTCTTATAGTTTCCGAGATATGGACTATCGACATCTTGCAATATTGGCTCTGCTTCTAACTTGAGCCAGAATTGTAAAATGGTCTTATGAATTAGCGATTTCGTTGTAATTCACATTCCAAGTAATATTCGGCATGCTAATTACGTTGCCGATTGCCAGATTGCATTATCTCTTATAGTCTCCGAGATATGGACTATCGACATCTTGCAATATTGGCTCTGCTTCTAACTTGGGCCAGAATTGTAAAATGGTCTTATGAATTAGCGATTTCGCTCCAATTCACATTCCAAGTAATATTCGGCATGCTAATTACGTTGCCGATTGCCAAATTGCATTATCTCTTATAGTTTCCGAGATATAGACTATCGACATCTTGCAATATTGGCTCTGCTTCTAACTTGGGACAGAATTGTAAAATGGTCTTATGAATTAGCGATTTCGTTGTAATTCACATTCCAAGTAATATTCGGCATGCTAATTACGTTGCCGATTGCCAAATTGCATTATCTCTTATAGTTTCCGAGATATAGACTATCGACATCTTGCAATATTGGCTCTGCTTCTAACTTGGGCCAGAATTGTAAAATGGTCTTATGAATTAGCGATTTCGTTGTAATTCACATTCCAAGTAATATTCGGCATGCTAATTACGTTGCCGATTGCCAAATTGCATTATCTCTTATAATTTCCGAGATATGGACTATCGACATTTTACAATATTGGCTCTGCTTCTAACTTGGGTCAAAATTGTAAAATGGTCTTATGAATTAGCAATTTCGCTCCAATTCACATTCCAAGTAATATTCGGCATGCTAATTACGTTGCCGATTGCCAGATTGCATTATCTCTTATAGTTTCCGAGATATGGACTATCGACATCTTGCAATATTGGCTCTGCTTCTAACTTGAGCCAGAATTGTAAAATGGTCTTATGAATTAGCTATTTCGTTGTAATTCACATTCCAAGTAATATTCGGCATGCTAATTACGTTGCCGATTGCCAAATTGCATTATTTCTTATAGTTTCCGAGATATGGACTATCGACATCTTGCAATATTGGCTCTGCTTCTAACTTGGGACAGAATTGTAAAATGGTCTTATGAATTAGCGATTTCGTTGTAATTCACATTCCAAGTAATATTCGGCATGCTAATTACGTTGCCGATTGCCAAATTGCATTATCTCTTATAGTTTCCGAGATATAGACTATCGACATCTTGCAATATTGGCTCTGCTTCTAACTTGGGCCAGAATTGTAAAATGGTCTTATGAATTAGCGATTTCGTTGTAATTCACATTCCAAGTAATATTCGGCATGCTAATTACGTTGCCGATTGCCAAATTGCATTATCTCTTATAATTTCCGAGATATGGACTATCGACATTTTACAATATTGGCTCTGCTTCTAACTTGGGTCAAAATTGTAAAATGGTCTTATGAATTAGCAATTTCGCTCCAATTCACATTCCAAGTAATATTCGGCATGCTAATTACGTTGCCGATTGCCAGATTGCATTATCTCTTATAGTTTCCGAGATATGGACTATCGACATCTTGCAATATTGGCTCTGCTTCTAACTTGAGCCAGAATTGTAAAATGGTCTTATGAATTAGCTATTTCGTTGTAATTCACATTCCAAGTAATATTCGGCATGCTAATTACGTTGCCGATTGCCAAATTGCATTATCTCTTATAGTTTCCGAGATATGGACTATCGACATTTTACAATATTGGCTCTTCTTCTAACTTGGGTCAAAATTGTAAAATGGTCTTATGAATTAGCGATTTCGCTCCAGTTCACATTCCAAGTAATATTCGGCATGCTAATTACGTTGCCGATTGCCAAATTGCATTATCTCTTATAGTTTCCGAGATATGGACTATCGACATCTTGCAATATTGGCTCTGCTTCTAACTTGGGCCAGAATTGTAAAATGGTCTTATGAATTAGCGATTTCGCTCCAATTCACATTCCAAGTAATATTCGGCATGCTAATTACGTTGCCGATTGCCAAATTGCATTATGTCTTATAGTTTCCGAGATATGGACTATCGACATCTTGCAATATTGGCTCTGCTTCTAACTTGGGCCAGAATTGTAAAATGGTCTTATGAATTAGCGATTTTGTTGTAATTCACATTCCAAGTAATATTCGGCATGCTAATTACGTTGCCGATTGCCAAATTACATTATCTCTTATAGTTTCCGAGATATGGACTATCGACATTTTACAATATTGGCTTTTCTTCTAACTTGGGTCAAAATTGTAAATTGGTCTTATGAATTAGCGATTTCGCTCCAGTTCACATTCCAAGTAATATTCGGCATGCTAATTACGTTGCCGATTGCCAGATTGCATTATCTCTTATAGTTTCCGAGATATGGACTATCGACCTCTTGCAATATTGGCTCTGCTTCTAACTTGAGCCAGAATTGTAAAATGGTCTTATGAATTAGCGATTTCGTTGTAATTCACATTCCAAGTAATATTCGGCATGCTAATTACGTTGCCGATTGCCAAATTGCATTATCTCTTATAATTTCCGAGATATGGACTATCGACATTTTACAATATTGGCTCTGCTTCTAACTTGGGTCAAAATTGTAAAATGGTCTTATGAATTAGCAATTTCGCTCCAATTCACATTCCAAGTAATATTCGGCATGCTAATTACGTTGCCGATTGCCAGATTGCATTATCTCTTATAGTTTCCTAGATATGGACTATCGACATCTTGCAATATTGGCTCTGCTTCTAACTTGAGCCAGAATTGTAAAATGGTCTTATGAATTAGAGATTTCGTTGTAATTCACATTCCAAGTAATATTCGGCATGCTAATTACGTTGCCGATTGCCAAATTGCATTATCTCTTATAGTTTCCGAGATATGGACTATCGACATCTTGCAATATTGGCTCTGCTTCTAACTTGGGCCAGAATTGTAAAATGGTCTTATGAATTAGCGATTTCGTAATTCACATTCCAAGTAATATTCGGCATGCTAATTACACTGCCGATGGCCAAATTGCATTATCTCTTATAGTTTCCGAGATATGGACTATCGACATTTTACAATATTGGCTCTTCTTCTAACTTGGGTCAAAATTGTAAATTGGTCTTATGAATTAGCGATTTCGTTGTAATTCACATTCCAAGTAATATTCGGCATGTTAATTACGTTGCCGATTGCCAAATTGCATTATCTCTTATAGTTTCCGAGATATGGACTATCGACATTTTACAATATTGGCTCTGCTTCTAACTTGGGTAAAAATTGTAAAATGGTCTTATGAATTAGCAATTTCGCTCCAATTCACATTCCAAGTAATATTCGGCATGCTAATTACGTTGCCGATTGCCAAATTGAATTATCTCTTAGTTTCCGAGATATGGACTATCGACATCTTGCAATATTGGCTCTGCTTCTAACTTGGACCAGAATTGTAAAATGGTCTTATGAATTAGCGATTTCGTTGTAATTCACATTCCAAGTAATATTCGGCATGCTAATTACGTTGCCGATTGCCAAATTGCATTATCTGTCATAGTTTCCGAGATATGGACTATCGACATCTTGCAATATTGGCTCTGCTTCTAACTTGGGCCAGAATTGTAAAATGGTCTTATGAATTAGCGATTTCGTTGTAATTCACATTCCAAGTAATATTCGGCATGCTAATTACGTTGCCGATTGCCAAATTGCATTATCTCTTATAGTTTCCGAGATATGGACTATCGACATCTTGCAATATTGGCTCTGCTTCTAACTTGGGCCAGAATTGTAAAATGGTCTTATGAATTAGCGATTTCGTTGTAATTTACATTCCAAGTAATATTCGGTATGCTAATTACGTTGCCGATTGCCAAATTGCATTATCTCTTATAGTTTCCGAGATATGGACTATCGACATTTTACAATATTGGCTCTGCTTCTAACTAGGGTCAAAATTGTAAAATGGTCTTATGAATTAGCAATTTCGCTCCAATTCACATTCCAAGTAATATTCGGCATGCTAATTACGTTGCCGATTGCCAGATTGCATTATCTCTTATAGTTTCCGAGATATGGACTATCGAGATCTTGCAATATTGGCTCTGCTTCTAACTTGAGCCAGAATTGTAAAATGGTCTTATGAATTAGCGATTTCGTTGTAATTCACATTCCAAGTAATATTCGGCATGCAAATTACGTTGCCGATTGCCAAATTGCATTATCTCTTATAGTTTCCGAGATATGGACTATCGACATTTTACAATATTGGCTCTGCTTCTAACTTGGGTCAAAATTGTGAAATGGTCTTATGAATTAGCAATTTCGCTCCAATTCACATTTCAAGTAATATTCGGCATGCTAATTACGTTGCCGATTGCCAGATTGCATTATCTCTTATAGTTTCCGAGATATGGACTATCGACATCTTGCAATATTGGCTCTGCTTCTAACTTGAGCCAGAATTGTAAAATGGTCTTATGAATTAGCGATTTCGTTGTAATTCCCTTTCCAAGTAATATTCGGCATGCTAATTACGTTGCCCATTGCCAAATTGCATTATCTCTTATAGTTTCCGAGATATGGACTATCGACATCTTGCAATATTGGCTCTGCTTCTAACTTGGGCCAGAATTGTAAAATGGTCTTATGAATTAGCGATTTCGCTCCAATTCACATTCCAAGTATTATTCGGCATGCTAATTACGTTGCCGATTGCCAAATTGCATTATCTCTTATAGTTTCCGAGATATGGACTATCGACATCTTGCAATATTGGCTCTGCTTCTAACTTGGGCCAGAATTGTAAAATGGTCTTATGAATTAGCGATTTCGCTCCAATTCACATTCCAAGTATTATTCGGCATGCTAATTACGTTGCCGATTGCCAAATTGCATTATCTCTTATAGTTTCCGAGATATGGACTATCGACATCTTGCAATTTCGGCTCTGCTTCTAACTTGGGCCAGAATTGTAAAATGGTCTTATGAATTAGCGATTTCGCTCCAATTCACATTCCAAGTAATATTCGGCATGCTAATTACGTTGCCAATTGCCAAATTGCATTGTCTCTTATAGTTTCCGAGATATGGACTATCGACATCTTGCAATATTGGCTCTGCTTCTAACTTGGGCCAGAATTGTAAAATGGTCTTATGAATTAGCGATTTCGTTGTAATTCACATTCCAAGTAATATTCGGCATGCTAATTACGTTGCCGATTGCCAAATTGCATTATCTCTTATAGTTTCCGAGATATGGACTATCGACATTTTACAATATTGGCTCTTCTTCTAACTTGGGTCAAAATTGTAAAATGGCCTTATGAATTAGCGATTTCGCTCCAATTCACACTCCAAGTAATATTCGGCATGCTAATTACATTGCCGGTTGCGAAATTGCATTATCTCTTATAGTTTCCGAGATATGGACTATCGATAATTTACACCTTAGGCTCTGCTTCTAACTTGGGCCCAAATTGTAAAATGGTCTTATCTATTGGCGATTTCGTTCCAATTCACACTCCAAGTAATATTCGGCATGCTAATTACATTGCCGATTGCCAAATTGCATTATCTCTTATAGTTTCCGAGATATGGACTATCGATAATTTACACCTTAGGCTCTGCTTCTAACTTGGGCCCAAATTGTAAAATGGTCTTATCTATTCGCGATTTCGTTCCAATTCACATTCCAAGTAATATTCGGCATGCTAATTACATTGCCGGTTGCCAAATTGCATTATCTCTTATAGTTTCCGAGATATGGACTATCGATAATTTACACCTTAGGCTCTGCTTCTAACTTGGGCCCAAATTGTAAAATGGTCTTATCTATTGGCGATTTCGTTCCAATTCACATTCCAAGTAATATTCGGCATGCTAATTACATTGCCGGTTGCCAAATTGCATTATCTCTTATAGTTTCCGAGATATGGACTATCGATAACTTACACCTTAGGCTCTGCTTCTAACTGGGCCCAAATTGTAAAATGGTCTTATCTATTGGCGATTTCGTTCCAATTCACATTCCAAGTAATATTCGGCATGCTAATTACATTGCCGGTTGCCAAATTGCATTATCTCTTATAGTTTCCGAGATATGGACTATCGATAATTTACACCTTAGGCTCTGCTTCTAACTTGGGCCCAAATTGTAAAATGGTCTTATCTATTGGCGATTTCGTTCCAATTCATATTCCAAGTAATATTCGGCATGCTAATTACATTTCCGGTTGCCAAATTGAATTATCTCTTATAGTTTCCGAGATATGGACTATCGATAATTTACACCTTAGGCTCTGCTTCTAACTTGGGCCCAAATTGTAAAATGGTCTTACCTATTGGCGATTTCGTTCCAATTCACATTCCAAGTAATATTCGGCATGCTAATTACATTGCCGGTTGCCAAATTGCATTATCTCTTATAGTTTCCGAGATATGGACTATCGATAATTTACACCTTAGGCTCTGCTTCTAACTTGGGCCCAAATTGTAAAATGGTCTTATCTATTGGCGATTTCGTTCCAATTCACATTCCAAGTAATATTCGGCATGCTAATTACATTGCCGGTTGCCAAATTGCATTATCTCTTATAGTTTCCGAGATATGGACTATCGATAATTTACACCTTAGGCTCTGCTTCTAACTTGGGCCCAAATTGTAAAATGGTCTTATCTATGGCGATTTCGTCCCAATTCACATTCCAAGTGATATTCGGCATGCTAATTACATTGCCGGTTGCGAAATTGCATTATCTCTTATAGTTTCCGAGATATGGACTATCGATAATTTACACCTTAGGCTCTGCTTCTAACTTGGGCCCAAATTGTAAAATGGTCTTATCTATTGGCGATTTCGTTCCAATTCACATTCCAAGTAATATTCGGCATGCTAATTACATTGCCGGTTGCCAAATTGCATTATCTCTTATAGTTTCCGAGATATGGACTATTGATAATTTACACCTTAGGCTCTGCTTCTAACTTGGGCCCAAATTGTAAAATGGTCTTATCTATTGGCGATTTCGTTCCAATTCACATTCCAAGTAATATTCGGCATGCTAATTACATTGCCGGTTGCCAAATTGAATTATCTCTTATAGTTTCCGAGATATGGACTATCGATAATTTACACCTTAGGCTCTGCTTCTAACTTGGGCCCAAATTGTAAAATGGTCTTACCTATTGGCGATTTCGTTCCAATTCACATTCCAAGTAATATTCGGCATGCTAATTACATTGCCGGTTGCCAAATTGCATTATCTCTTATAGTTTCCGAGATATGGACTATCGATAATTTACACCTTAGGCTCTGCTTCTAACTTGGGCCCAAATTGTAAAATGGTCTTATCTATTGGCGATTTCGTTCCAATTCACATTCCAAGTAATATTCGGCATGCTAATTACATTGCCGGTTGCCAAATTGCATTATCTCTTATAGTTTCCGAGATATGGACTATCGATAATTTACACCTTAGGCTCTGCTTCTAACTTGGGCCCAAATTGTAAAATGGTCTTATCTATTGGCGATTTCGTCCCAATTCACATTCCAAGTGATATTCGGCATGCTAATTACATTGCCGTTTGCGAAATTGCATTATCTCTTATAGTTTTCGAGATATGGACTATCGATAATTTACACCTTAGGCTCTGCTTCTAACTTGGGCCCAAATTGTAAAATGGTCTTATCTATTGGCGATTTCGTTCCAATTCACATTCCAAGTAATATTCGGCATGCTAATTACATTGCCGGTTGCCAAATTGCATTATCTCTTATAGTTTCCGAGATATGGACTATCGATAATTTACACCTTAGGCTCTGCTTCTAACTTGGGCCCAAATTGTAAAATGGTCTTATCTATAGGCGATTTAGTTGCAATTCACATTCCAAGTAATATTCGGCATGCTAATTACATTGCCGGTTGCCAAATTGCATTATCTCTTATAGTTTCCGAGATATGGACTATCGATAATTTACACCTTAGGCTCTGCTTCTAACTTGGGCCCAAATTGTAAAATGGTCTTATCTATTGGCGATTTCGTTCCAATTCACATTCCAAGTAATATTCGGCATGCTAATTACATTGCCGGTTGCCAAATTGCATTATCTCTTATAGTTTCCGAGATATGGACTAACGATAATTTACACCTTAGGCTCTGCTTCTAACTTGGGCCCAAATTGTAAAATGGTCTTATCTATTGGCGATTTCGTTCCAATTCACATTCCAAGTAATATTCGGCATGCTAATTACATTGCCGGTTGCCAAATTGCATTATCTCTTATAGTTTCCGAGATATGGACTATCGATAATTTACACCTTAGGCTCTGCTTCTAACTTGGGCCCAAATTGTAAAATGGTCTTATCTATTGGCGATTTCGTTCCAATTCACATTCCAAGTAATATTCGGCATGCTAATTACATTGCCGGTTGCCAAATTGCATTATCTCTTATAGTTTCCGAGATATGGACTATCGATAATTTACACCTTAGGCTCTGCTTCTAACTTGGGCCCAAATTTTAAAATGGTCTTATCTATTGGCGATTTCGTCCCAATTCACATTCCAAGTGATATTCGGCATTCTAGTTACATTGCCGGTTGCGAAATTGCATTATCTCTTATAGTTTCCGAGATATGGACTATCCATAATTTACACCTCAGGCTCTGCTTCTAACTTGGGCACAAATTGTAAAATGGTCTTATCTATTGGCGATTTCGTTCCAATTCACATTCCAAGTAATATTCGGCATGCTAATTACATTGCCGGTTGCCAAATTGAATTATCTCTTATAGTTTCCGAGATATGGACTATCGATAATTTACACCTTAGGCTCTGCTTCTAACTTGGGCCCAAATTGTAAAATGGTCTTACCTATTGGCGATTTCGTTCCAATTCACATTCCAAGTAATATTCGGCATGCTAATTACATTGCCGGTTGCCAAATTGCATTATCTCTTATAGTTTCCGAGATATGGACTATCGATAATTTACACCTTAGGCTCTGCTTCTAACTTTGGCCCAAATTGTAAAATGGTCTTATCTATTGGCGATTTCGTTCCAATTCACATTCCAAGTAATATTCGGCATGCTAATTACATTGCCGGTTGCCAAATTGCATTATCTCTTATAGTGTCCGAGATATGGACTATCGATAATTTACACCTTAGGCTCTGCTTCTAACTTGGGCCCAAATTGTAAAATGGTCTTATCTATTGGCGATTTCGTCCCAATTCACATTCCAAGTGATATTCGGCATGCTAATTACATTGCCGGTTGCGAAATTGCATTATCTCTTATAGTTTCCGAGATATGGACTATCGATAACTTACACCTTAGGCTCTGCTTCTAACTTGGGCCCAAATTGTAAAATGGTCTTATCTATTGGCGATTTCGTTCCAATTCACATTCCAAGTAATATTCGGCATGCTAATTACATTGCCGGTTGCCAAATTGCATTATCTCTTATAGTTTCCGAGATATGGACTATCGATAATTTACACCTTAGGCTCTGCTTCTAACTTGGGCCCAAATTGTAAAATGGTCTTATCTATTGGCGATTTCGTTCCAATTCATATTCCAAGTAATATTCGGCATGCTAATTACATTTCCGGTTGCCAAATTGAATTATCTCTTATAGTTTCCGAGATATGGACTATCGATAATTTACACCTTAGGCTCTGCTTCTAACTTGGGCCCAAATTGTAAAATGGTCTTACCTATTGGCGATTTCGTTCCAATTCACATTCCAAGTAATATTCGGCATGCTAATTACATTGCCGGTTGCCAAATTGCATTATCTCTTATAGTTTCCGAGATATGGACTATCGATAATTTACACCTTAGGCTCTGCTTCTAACTTGGGCCCAAATTGTAAAATGGTCTTATCTATTGGCGATTTCGTTCCAATTCACATTCCAAGTAATATTCGGCATGCTAATTACATTGCCGGTTGCCAAATTGCATTATCTCTTATAGTTTCCGAGATATGGACTATCGATAATTTACACCTTAGGCTCTGCTTCTAACTTGGGCCCAAATTGTAAAATGGTCTTATCTATTGGCGATTTCGTCCCAATTCACATTCCAAGTGATATTCGGCATGCTAATTACATTGCCGGTTGCGAAATTGCATTATCTCTTATAGTTTCCGAGATATGGACTATCGATAATTTACACCTTAGGCTCTGCTTCTAACTTGGGCCCAAATTGTAAAATGGTCTTATCTATTGGCGATTTCGTTCCAATTCACATTCCAAGTAATATTCGGCATGCTAATTACATTGCCGGTTGCCAAATTGCATTATCTCTTATAGTTTCCGAGATATGGACTATCGATAATTTACACCTTAGGCTCTGCTTCTAACTTGGGCCCAAATTGTAAAATGGTCTTATCTATTGGCGATTTCGTTCCAATTCACATTCCAAGTAATATTCGGCATGCTAATTACATTGCCGGTTGCCAAATTGCATTATCTCTTATAGTTTCCGAGATATGGACTATCGATAACTTACACCTTAGGCTCTGCTTCTAACTTGGGCCCAAATTGTAAAATGGTCTTATCTATTGGCGATTTCGTTCCAATTCACATTCCAAGTAATATTCGGCATGCTAATTACATTGCCGGTTGCCAAATTGCATTATCTCTTATAGTTTCCGAGATATGGACTATCGATAATTTACACCTTAGGCTCTGCTTCTAACTTGGGCCCAAATTGTAAAATGGTCTTATCTATTGGCGATTTCGTTCCAATTCATATTCCAAGTAATATTCGGCATGCTAATTACATTTCCGGTTGCCAAATTGAATTATCTCTTATAGTTTCCGAGATATGGACTATCGATAATTTACACCTTAGGCTCTGCTTCTAACTTTGGCCCAAATTGTAAAATGGTCTTATCTATTGGCGATTTCGTTCCAATTCACATTCCAAGTAATATTCGGCATGCTAATTACATTGCCGGTTGCCAAATTGCATTATCTCTTATAGTGTCCGAGATATGGACTATCGATAATTTACACCTTAGGCTCTGCTTCTAACTTGGGCCCAAATTGTAAAATGGTCTTATCTATTGGCGATTTCGTCCCAATTCACATTCCAAGTGATATTCGGCATGCTAATTACATTGCCGGTTGCGAAATTGCATTATCTCTTATAGTTTCCGAGATATGGACTATCGATAACTTACACCTTAGGCTCTGCTTCTAACTTGGGCCCAAATTGTAAAATGGTCTTATCTATTGGCGATTTCGTTCCAATTCACATTCCAAGTAATATTCGGCATGCTAATTAAATTGCCGGTTGCCAAATTGCATTATCTCTTATAGTTTCCGAGATATGGACTATCGATAATTTACACCTTAGGCTCTGCTTCTAACTTGGGCCCAAATTGTAAAATGGTCTTATCTATTGGCGATTTCGTTCCAATTCATATTCCAAGTAATATTCGGCATGCTAATTACATTTCCGGTTGCCAAATTGAATTATCTCTTATAGTTTCCGAGATATGGACTATCGATAATTTACACCTTAGGCTCTGCTTCTAACTTGGGCCCAAATTGTAAAATGGTCTTACCTATTGGCGATTTCGTTCCAATTCACATTCCAAGTAATATTCGGCATGCTAATTACATTGCCGGTTGCCAAATTGCATTATCTCTTATAGTTTCCGAGATATGGACTATCGATAATTTACACCTTAGGCTCTGCTTCTAACTTGGGCCCAAATTGTAAAATGGTCTTATCTATTGGCGATTTCGTTCCAATTCACATTCCAAGTAATATTCGGCATGCTAATTACATTGCCGGTTGCCAAATTGCATTATCTCTTATAGTTTCCGAGATATGGACTATCGATAATTTACACCTTAGGCTCTGCTTCTAACTTGGGCCCAAATTGTAAAATGGTCTTATCTATTGGCGATTTCGTCCCAATTCACATTCCAAGTGATATTCGGCATGCTAATTACATTGCCGGTTGCGAAATTGCATTATCTCTTATAGTTTCCGAGATATGGACTATCGATAATTTACACCTTAGGCTCTGCTTCTAACTTGGGCCCAAATTGTAAAATGGTCTTATCTATTGGCGATTTCGTTCCAATTCACATTCCAAGTAATATTCGGCATGCTAATTACATTGCCGGTTGCCAAATTGCATTATCTCTTATAGTTTCCGAGATATGGACTATCGATAATTTACACCTTAGGCTCTGCTTCTAACTTGGGCCCAAATTGTAAAATGGTCTTATCTATTGGCGATTTCGTTCCAATTCACATTCCAAGTAATATTCGGCATGCTAATTACATTGCCGGTTGCCAAATTGCATTATCTCTTATAGTTTCCGAGATATGGACTATCGATAACTTACACCTTAGGCTCTGCTTCTAACTTGGGCCCAAATTGTAAAATGGTCTTATCTATTGGCGATTTCGTTCCAATTCACATTCCAAGTAATATTCGGCATGCTAATTACATTGCCGGTTGCCAAATTGCATTATCTCTTATAGTTTCCGAGATATGGACTATCGATAATTTACACCTTAGGCTCTGCTTCTAACTTGGGCCCAAATTGTAAAATGGTCTTATCTATTGGCGATTTCGTTCCAATTCATATTCCAAGTAATATTCGGCATGCTAATTACATTTCCGGTTGCCAAATTGAATTATCTCTTATAGTTTCCGAGATATGGACTATCGATAATTTACACCTTAGGCTCTGCTTCTAACTTGGGCCCAAATTGTAAAATGGTCTTACCTATTGGCGATTTCGTTCCAATTCACATGCCAAGTAATATTCGGCATGCTAATTACATTGCCGGTTGCCAAATTGCATTATCTCTTATAGTTTCCGAGATATGGACTATCGATAATTTACACCTTAGGCTCTGCTTCTAACTTGGGCCCACATTGTAAAATGGTCTTATCTATTGGCGATTTCGTTCCAATTCACATTCCAAGTAATATTCGGCATGCTAATTACATTGCCGGTTGCCAAATTGCATTATCTCTTATAGTTTCCGAGATATGGACTATCGATAATTTACACCTTAGGCTCTGCTTCTAACTTGGGCCCAAATTGTAAAATGGTCTTATCTATTGGCGATTTCGTCCCAATTCACATTCCAAGTGATATTCGGCATGCTAATTACATTTCCGGTTGCGAAATTGCATTATCTCTTATAGTTTCCGAGATATGGACTATCGATAATTTACACCTTAGGCTCTGCTTCTAACTTGGGCCCAAATTGTAAAATGGTCTTATCTATTGGCGATTTCGTTCCAATTCACATTCCAAGTAATATTCGGCATGCTAATTACATTGCCGGTTGCCAAATTGCATTATCTCTTATAGTTTCCGAGATATGGACTATCGATAATTTACACCTTAGGCTCTGCTTCTAACTTGGGCCCAAATTGTAAAATGGTCTTATCTATTGGCGATTTCGTTCCAATTCACATTCCAAGTAATATTCGGCATGCTAATTACATTGCCGGTTGCCAAATTGAATTATCTCTTATAGTTTCCGAGATATGGACTATCGATAATTTACACCTTAGGCTCTGCTTCTAACTTGGGCCCAAATTGTAAAATGGTCTTACCTATTGGCGATTTCGTTCCAATTCACATTCCAAGTAATATTCGGCATGCTAATTACATTGCCGGTTGCCAAATTGCATTATCTCTTATAGTTTCCGAGATATGGACTATCGATAATTTACACTTTAGGCTCTGCTTCTAACTTGGGCCCAAATTGTAAAATGGTCTTATCTATTGGCGATTTCGTTCCAATTCACATTCCAAGTAATATTCGGCATGCTAATTACATTGCCGGTTGCCAAATTGCATTATCTCTTATAGTTTCCGAGATATGGACTATCGATAATTTACACCTTAGGCTCTGCTTCTAACTTGGGCCCAAATTGTAAAATGGTCTTATCTATTGGCGATTTCGTCCCAATTCACATTCCAAGTGATATTCGGCATGCTAATTACATTGCCGGTTGCGAAATTGCATTATCTCTTATAGTTTTCGAGATATGGACTATCGATAATTTACACCTTAGGCTCTGCTTCTAACTTGGGCCCAAATTGTAAAATGGTCTTATCTATTGGCGATTTCGTTCCAATTCACATTCCAAGTAATATTCAGCATGCTAATTACATTGCCGGTTGCCAAATTGCATTATCTCTTATAGTTTCCGAGATATGGACTATCGATAATTTACACCTTAGGCTCTGCTTCTAACTTGGGCCCGAATTGTAAAATGGTCTTATCTATAGGCGATTTAGTTGCAATTCACATTCCAAGTAATATTCGGCATGCTAATTACATTGCCGGTTGCCAAATTGCATTATCTCTTATAGTTTCCGAGATATGGACTATCGATAATTTACACCTTAGGCTCTGCTTCTAACTTGGGCCCAAATTGTAAAATGGTCTTATCTATTGGCGATTTCGTTCCAATTCACATTCCAAGTAATATTCGGCATGCTAATTACATTGCCGGTTGCCAAATTGCATTATCTCTTATAGTTTCCGAGATATGGACTATCGATAATTTACACCTTAGGCTCTGCTTCTAACTTGGGCCCAAATTGTAAAATGGTCTTATCTATTGGCAATTTCGTTCCAATTCACATTCCAAGTAATATTCGGCATGCTAATTACATTGCCGGTTGCCAAATTGCATTATCTCTTATAGTTTCCGAGATATGGACTATCGATAATTTACACCTTAGGCTCTGCTTCTAACTTGGGCCCAAATTGTAAAATGGTCTTATCTATTGGCGATTTAGTTGCAATTCACATTCCAAGTAATATTCGGCATGCTAATTACATTGCCGGTTGCCAAATTGCATTATCTCTTATAGTTTCCGAGATATGGACTATCGATAATTTACACCTTAGGCTCTGCTTCTAACTTGGGCCCAAATTGTAAAATGGTCTTATCTATTGGCGATTTCGTTCCAATTCACATTCCAAGTAATATTCGGCATGCTAATTACATTGCCGGTTGCCAAATTGCATTATCTCTTATAGTTTCCGAGATATGGACTATCGATAATTTACACCTTAGGCTCTGCTTCTAACTTGGGCCCAAATTGTAAAATGGTCTTATCTATTGGCTATTTCGTTCCAATTCACATTCCAAGTAATATTCGGCATGCTAATTACATTGCCGGTTGCCAAATTGCATTATCTCTTATAGTTTCCGAGATATGGACTATCGATAATTTACACCTTAGGCTCTGCTTCTAACTTGGGCCCAAATTGTAAAATGGTCTTATCTATTGGCGATTTCGTTCCAATTCACACTCCAAGTAATATTCGGCATGCTAATTACATTGCCGGTTGCGAAATTGCATTATCTCTTATAGTTTCCGAGATATGGACTATCGATAATTTACACCTTAGGCTCTGCTTCTAACTTGGGCCCAAATTGCAAAATGGTCTTATCTATTGGCGATTTCGTTCCAATTCACATTCCAAGTAATATTCGGCATGCTAATTACATTGCCGGTTGCCAAATTGCATTATCTCTTATAGTTTCCGAGATATGGACTATCGATAATTTACACCTTAGGCTCTGCTTCTAACTTGGGCCCAAATTGTAAAATGGTCTTATCTATTGGCGATTTCGTTCCAATTCACATTCCAAGTAATATTCGGCATGCTAATTACATTGCCGGTTGCCAAATTGCATTATCTCTTATAGTTTCCGAGATATGGACTATCGATAATTTACACCTTAGGCTCTGCTTCTAACTTGGGCCCAAATTTTAAAATGGTCTTATCTATTGGCGATTTCGTCCCAATTCACATTCCAAGTGATATTCGGCATTCTAGTTACATTGCCGGTTGCGAAATTGCATTATCTCTTATAGTTTCCGAGATATGGACTATCCATAATTTACACCTTAGGCTCTGCTTCTAACTTGGGCACAAATTGTAAAATGGACTTATCTATTGGCGATTTCGTTCCAATTCACATTCCAAGTAATATTCGGCATGCTAATTACATTGCCGGTTGCCAAATTGAATTATCTCTTATAGTTTCCGAGATATGGACTATCGATAATTTACACCTTAGGCTCTGCTTCTAACTTGGGCCCAAATTGTAAAATGGTCTTACCTATTGGCGATTTCGTTCCAATTCACATTCCAAGTAATATTCGGCATGCTAATTACATTGCCGGTTGCCAAATTGCATTATCTCTTATAGTTTCCGAGATATGGACTATCGATAATTTACACCTTAGGCTCTGCTTCTAACTTTGGCCCAAATTGTAAAATGGTCTTATCTATTGGCGATTTCGTTCCAATTCACACTCCAAGTAATATTCGGCATGCTAATTACATTGCCGGTTGCCAAATTGCATTATCTCTTATAGTTTCCGAGATATGGACTATCGATAATTTACACCTTAGGCTCTGCTTCTAACTTGGGCCCAAATTGTAAAATGGTCTTATCTATTGGCGATTTAGTTGCAATTCACATTCCAAGTAATATTCGGCATGTTAATTACATTGCCGGTTGCCAAATTGCATTATCTCTTATAGTTTCCGAGATATGGACTATCGATAATTTACACCTTAGGCTCTGCTTCTAACTTGGGCCCAAATTGTAAAATGGTCTTATCTATTGGCGATTTCGTTCCAATTCACATTCCAAGTAATATTCGGCATGCTAATTACATTGCCGGTTGCCAAATTGCATTATCTCTTATAGTTTCCGGGATATGGACTATCGATAATTTGCACCTTAGGCTCTGCTTCTAACTTGGGCCCAAATTGTAAAATGGTCTTATCTATTGGCTATTCCGTCCCAATTCACATTCCAAGTAATATTCGGCATGCTAATTACATTGCCGGTTGCCAAATTGCATTATCTCTTATAGTTTCCGAGATATGGACTATCGATAATTTACACCTTAGGCTCTGCTTCTAACTTGGGCCCAAATTGTAAAATGGTCTTATCTATTGGCGATTTCGTTCCAATTCACACTCCAAGTAATATTCGGCATGCTAATTACATTGCCGGTTGCGAAATTGCATTATCTCTTATAGTTTCCGAGATATGGACTATCGATAATTTACACCTTAGGCTCTGCTTCTAACTTGGGCCCAAATTGTAAAATGGTCTTATCTATTGGCGATTTCGTTCCAATTCACATTCCAAGTAATATTCGGCATGCTAATTACTTTGCCGGTTGCCAAATTGCATTATCTCTTATAGTTTCCGAGATATGGACTATCGATAATTTACACCTTAGGCTCTGCTTCTAACTTGGGCCCAAATTGTAAAATGGTCTTATCTATTGGCGATTTCGTTCCAATTCACATTCCAAGTAATATTCGGCATGCTAATTACATTGCCGGTTGCCAAATTGCATTATCTCTTATAGTTTCCGAGATATGGACTATCGATAATTTACACCTTAGGCTCTGCTTCTAACTTGGGCCCAAATTGTAAAATGGTCTTATCTATTGGCGATTTCGTTCCAATTCACATTCCAAGTAATATTCGGCATGCTAATTACATTGCCGGTTGCCAAATTGCATTATCTCTTATAGTTTCCGAGATATGGACTATCGATAATTTACACCTTAGGCTCTGCTTCTAACTTGGGCCCAAATTTTAAAATGGTCTTATCTATTGGCGATTTCGTCCCAATTCACATTCCAAGTGATATTCGGCATTCTAGTTACATTGCCGGTTGCGAAATTGCATTATCTCTTATAGTTTCCGAGATATGGACTATCCATAATTTACACCTTAGGCTCTGCTTCTAACTTGGGCACAAATTGTAAAATGGTCTTATCTATTGGCGATTTCGTTCCAATTCACATTCCAAGTAATATTCGGCATGCTAATTACATTGCCGGTTGCCAAATTGAATTATCTCTTATAGTTTCCGAGATATGGACTATCGATAATTTACACCTTAGGCTCTGCTTCTAACTTGGGCCCAAATTGTAAAATGGTCTTACCTATTGGCGATTTCGTTCCAATTCACATTCCAAGTAATATTCGGCATGCTAATTACATTGCCGGTTGCCAAATTGCATTATCTCTTATAGTTTCCGAGATATGGACTATCGATAATTTACACCTTAGGCTCTGCTTCTAACTTGGGCCCAAATTGCAAAATGGTCTTATCTATTGGCGATTTCGTTCCAATTCACATTCCAAGTAATATTCGGCATGCTAATTACATTGCCGGTTGCCAAATTGCATTATCTCTTATAGTTTCCGAGATATGGACTATCGATAATTTACACCTTAGGCTCTGCTTCTAACTTGGGCCCAAATTGTAAAATGGTCTTATCTATTGGCGATTTCGTTCCAATTCACATTCCAAGTAATATTCGGCATGCTAATTACATTGCCGGTTGCCAAATTGCATTATCTCTTATAGTTTCCGAGATATGGACTATCGATAATTTACACCTTAGGCTCTGCTTCTAACTTGGGCCCAAATTTTAAAATGGTCTTATCTATTGGCGATTTCGTCCCAATTCACATTCCAAGTGATATTCGGCATTCTAGTTACATTGCCGGTTGCGAAATTGCATTATCTCTTATAGTTTCCGAGATATGGACTATCCATAATTTACACCTTAGGCTCTGCTTCTAACTTGGGCACAAATTGTAAAATGGACTTATCTATTGGCGATTTCGTTCCAATTCACATTCCAAGTAATATTCGGCATGCTAATTACATTGCCGGTTGCCAAATTGAATTATCTCTTATAGTTTCCGAGATATGGACTATCGATAATTTACACCTTAGGCTCTGCTTCTAACTTGGGCCCAAATTGTAAAATGGTCTTACCTATTGGCGATTTCGTTCCAATTCACATTCCAAGTAATATTCGGCATGCTAATTACATTGCCGGTTGCCAAATTGCATTATCTCTTATAGTTTCCGAGATATGGACTATCGATAATTTACACCTTAGGCTCTGCTTCTAACTTTGGCCCAAATTGTAAAATGGTCTTATCTATTGGCGATTTCGTTCCAATTCACACTCCAAGTAATATTCGGCATGCTAATTACATTGCCGGTTGCCAAATTGCATTATCTCTTATAGTTTCCGAGATATGGACTATCGATAATTTACACCTTAGGCTCTGCTTCTAACTTGGGCCCAAATTGTAAAATGGTCTTATCTATTGGCGATTTAGTTGCAATTCACATTCCAAGTAATATTCGGCATGTTAATTACATTGCCGGTTGCCAAATTGCATTATCTCTTATAGTTTCCGAGATATGGACTATCGATAATTTACACCTTAGGCTCTGCTTCTAACTTGGGCCCAAATTGTAAAATGGTCTTATCTATTGGCGATTTCGTTCCAATTCACATTCCAAGTAATATTCGGCATGCTAATTACATTGCCGGTTGCCAAATTGCATTATCTCTTATAGTTTCCGGGATATGGACTATCGATAATTTGCACCTTAGGCTCTGCTTCTAACTTGGGCCCAAATTGTAAAATGGTCTTATCTATTGGCTATTCCGTCCCAATTCACATTCCAAGTAATATTCGGCATGCTAATTACATTGCCGGTTGCCAAATTGCATTATCTCTTATAGTTTCCGAGATATGGACTATCGATAATTTACACCTTAGGCTCTGCTTCTAACTTGGGCCCAAATTGTAAAATGGTCTTATCTATTGGCGATTTCGTTCCAATTCACACTCCAAGTAATATTCGGCATGCTAATTACATTGCCGGTTGCGAAATTGCATTATCTCTTATAGTTTCCGAGATATGGACTATCGATAATTTACACCTTAGGCTCTGCTTCTAACTTGGGCCCAAATTGTAAAATGGTCTTATCTATTGGCGATTTCGTTCCAATTCACATTCCAAGTAATATTCGGCATGCTAATTACTTTGCCGGTTGCCAAATTGCATTATCTCTTATAGTTTCCGAGATATGGACTATCGATAATTTACACCTTAGGCTCTGCTTCTAACTTGGGCCCAAATTGTAAAATGGTCTTATCTATTGGCGATTTCGTTCCAATTCACATTCCAAGTAATATTCGGCATGCTAATTACATTGCCGGTTGCCAAATTGCATTATCTCTTATAGTTTCCGAGATATGGACTATCGATAATTTACACCTTAGGCTCTGCTTCTAACTTGGGCCCAAATTGTAAAATGGTCTTATCTATTGGCGATTTCGTTCCAATTCACATTCCAAGTAATATTCGGCATGCTAATTACATTGCCGGTTGCCAAATTGCATTATCTCTTATAGTTTCCGAGATATGGACTATCGATAATTTACACCTTAGGCTCTGCTTCTAACTTGGGCCCAAATTTTAAAATGGTCTTATCTATTGGCGATTTCGTCCCAATTCACATTCCAAGTGATATTCGGCATTCTAGTTACATTGCCGGTTGCGAAATTGCATTATCTCTTATAGTTTCCGAGATATGGACTATCCATAATTTACACCTTAGGCTCTGCTTCTAACTTGGGCACAAATTGTAAAATGGTCTTATCTATTGGCGATTTCGTTCCAATTCACATTCCAAGTAATATTCGGCATGCTAATTACATTGCCGGTTGCCAAATTGAATTATCTCTTATAGTTTCCGAGATATGGACTATCGATAATTTACACCTTAGGCTCTGCTTCTAACTTGGGCCCAAATTGTAAAATGGTCTTACCTATTGGCGATTTCGTTCCAATTCACATTCCAAGTAATATTCGGCATGCTAATTACATTGCCGGTTGCCAAATTGCATTATCTCTTATAGTTTCCGAGATATGGACTATCGATAATTTACACCTTAGGCTCTGCTTCTAACTTTGGCCCAAATTGTAAAATGGTCTTATCTATTGGCGATTTCGTTCCAATTCACATTCCAAGTAATATTCGGCATGCTAATTACATTGCCGGTTGCCAAATTGCATTATCTCTTATAGTTTCCGAGATATGGACTATCGATAATTTACACCTTAGGCTCTGCTTCTAACTTGGGCCCAAATTGTAAAATGGTCTTATCTATTGGCGATTTCGTCCCAATTCACATTCCAAGTGATATTCGGCATGCTAATTACTTTGCCGGTTGCGAAATTGCATTATCTCTTATAGTTTCCGAGATATGGACTATCGATAACTTACACCTTAGGCTCTGCTTCTAACTTGGGCCCAAATTGTAAAATGGTCTTATCTATTGGCGATTTCGTTCCAATTCACATTCCAAGTAATATTCGGCATGCTAATTACATTGCCGGTTGCCAAATTGCATTATCTCTTATAGTTTCCGAGATATGGACTATCGATAATTTACACCTTAGGCTCTGCTTCTAACTTGGGCCCAAATTGTAAAATGGTCTTATCTATTGGCGATTTCGTTCCAATTCATATTCCAAGTAATATTCGGCATGCTAATTACATTTCCGGTTGCCAAATTGAATTATCTCTTATAGTTTCCGAGATATGGACTATCGATAATTTACACCTTAGGCTCTGCTTCTAACTTGGGCCCAAATTGTAAAATGGTCTTACCTATTGGCGATTTCGTTCCAATTCACATTCCAAGTAATATTCGGCATGCTAATTACATTGCCGGTTGCCAAATTGCATTATCTCTTATAGTTTCCGAGATATGGACTATCGATAATTTACACCTTAGGCTCTGCTTCTAACTTGGGCCCAAATTGTAAAATGGTCTTATCTATTGGCGATTTCGTTCCAATTCACATTCCAAGTAATATTCGGCATGCTAATTACATTGCCGGTTGCCAAATTGCATTATCTCTTATAGTTTCCGAGATATGGACTATCGATAATTTACACCTTAGGCTCTGCTTCTAACTTGGGCCCAAATTGTAAAATGGTCTTATCTATTGGCGATTTCGTCCCAATTCACATTCCAAGTGATATTCGGCATGCTAATTACATTGCCGGTTGCGAAATTGCATTATCTCTTATAGTTTCCGAGATATGGACTATCGATAATTTACACCTTAGGCTCTGCTTCTAACTTGGGCCCAAATTGTAAAATGGTCTTATCTATTGGCGATTTCGTTCCAATTCACATTCCAAGTAATATTCGGCATGCTAATTACATTGCCGGTTGCCAAATTGAATTATCTCTTATAGTTTCCGAGATATGGACTATCGATAATTTACACCTTAGGCTCTGCTTCTAACTTGGGCCCAAATTGTAAAATGGTCTTACCTATTGGCGATTTCGTTCCAATTCACATTCCAAGTAATATTCGGCATGCTAATTACATTGCTGGTTGCCAAATTGCATTATCTCTTATAGTTTCCGAGATATGGACTTTCGATAATCTACACCTTAGGCTCTGCTTCTAACTTTGGCCCAAATTGTAAAATGGTCTTATCTATTGGCGATTTCGTTCCAATTCACATTCCAAGTAATATTCGGCATGCTAATTACATTGCCGGTTGCCAAATTGCATTATCTCTTATAGTTTCCGAGATATGGACTATCGATAATTTACACCTTAGGCTCTGCTTCTAACTTGGGCCCAAATTGTAAAATGGTCTTATCTATTGGCGATTTCGTCCCAATTCACATTCCAAGTGATATTCGGCATGCTAATTACATTGCCGTTTGCGAAATTGCATTATCTCTTATAGTTTCCGAGATATGGACTATCGATAACTTACACCTTAGGCTCTGCTTCTAACTTGGGCCCAAATTGTAAAATGGTCTTATCTATTGGCGATTTCGTTCCAATTCACATTCCAAGTAATATTCGGCATGCTAATTACATTGCCGGTTGCCAAATTGCATTATCTCTTATAGTTTCCGAGATATGGACTATCGATAATTTACACCTTAGGCTCTGCTTCTAACTTGGGCCCAAATTGTAAAATGGTCTTATCTATTGGCGATTTCGTTCCAATTCATATTCCAAGTAATATTCGGCATGCTAATTACATTTCCGGTTGCCAAATTGAATTATCTCTTATAGTTTCCGAGATATGGACTATCGATAATTTACACCTTAGGCTCTGCTTCTAACTTGGGCCCAAATTGTAAAATGGTCTTACCTATTGGCGATTTCGTTCCAATTCACATTCCAAGTAATATTCGGCATGCTAATTACATTGCCGGTTGCCAAATTGCATTATCTCTTATAGTTTCCGAGATATGGACTATCGATAATTTACACCTTAGGCTCTGCTTCTAACTTGGGCCCAAATTGTAAAATGGTCTTATCTATTGGCGATTTCGTTCCAATTCACATTCCAAGTAATATTCGGCATGCTAATTACATTGCCGGTTGCCAAATTGCATTATCTCTTATAGTTTCCGAGATATGGAATATCGATAATTTACACCTTAGGCTCTGCTTCTAACTTGGGCCCAAATTGTAAAATGGTCTTATCTATTGGCGATTTCGTCCCAATTCACATTCCAAGTGATATTCGGCATGCTAATTACATTGCCGGTTGCGAAATTGCATTATCTCTTATAGTTTCCGAGATATGGACTATCGATAATTTACACCTTAGGCTCTGCTTCTAACTTGGGCCCAAATTGTAAAATGGTCTTATCTATTGGCGATTTCGTTCCAATTCACATTCCAAGTAATATTCGGCATGCTAATTATATTGCCGGTTGCCAAATTGCATTATCTCTTATAGTTTCCGAGATATGGACTATCGATAATTTACACCTTAGGCTCTGCTTCTAACTTGGGCCCAAATTGTAAAATGGTCTTATCTATTGGCGATTTCGTTCCAATTCACATTCCAAGTAATATTCGGCATGCTAATTACATTGCCGGTTGCCAAATTGAATTATCTCTTATAGTTTCCGAGATATGGACTATCGATAATTTACACCTTAGGCTCTGCTTCTAACTTGGGCCCAAATTGTAAAATGGTCTTACCTATTGGCGATTTCGTTCCAATTCACATTCCAAGTAATATTCGGCATGCTAATTACATTGCCGGTTGCCAAATTGCATTATCTCTTATAGTTTCCGAGATATGGACTATCGATAATTTACACCTTAGGCTCTGCTTCTAACTTGGGCCCAAATTGTAAAATGGTCTTATCTATTGGCGATTTCGTTCCAATTCACATTCCAAGTAATATTCGGCATGCTAATTACATTGCCGGTTGCCAAATTGCATTATCTCTTATAGTTTCCGAGATATGGACTATCGATAATTTACACCTTAGGCTCTGCTTCTAACTTGGGCCCAAATTGTAAAATGGTCTTATCTATTGGCGATTTCGTCCCAATTCACATTCCAAGTGATATTCGGCATGCTAATTACATTGCCGGTTGGGAAATTGCATTATCTCTTATAGTTTTCGAGATATGGACTATCGATAATTTACACCTTAGGCTCTGCTTCTAACTTGGGCCCAAATTGTAAAATGGTCTTATCTATTGGCGATTTCGTTCCAATTCACATTCCAAGTAATATTCGGCATGCTAATTACATTGCCGGTTGCCAAATTGCATTATCTCTTATAGTTTCCGAGATATGGACTATCGATAATTTACACCTTAGGCTCTGCTTCTAACTTGGGCCCAAATTGTAAAATGGTCTTATCTATAGGCGATTTAGTTGCAATTCACATTCCAAGTAATATTCGGCATGCTAATTACATTGCCGGTTGCCAAATTGCATTATCTCTTATAGTTTCCGAGATATGGACTATCGATAATTTACACCTTAGGCTCTGCTTCTAACTTGGGCCCAAATTGTAAAATGGTCTTATCTATTGGCGATTTCGTTCCAATTCACATTCCAAGTAATATTCGGCATGCTAATTACATTGCCGGTTGCCAAATTGCATTATCTCTTATAGTTTCCGAGATATGGACTATCGATAATTTTCACCTTAGGCTCTGCTTCTAACTTGGGCCCTAATTGTAAAATGGTCTTATCTATTGGCGATTTAGTTGCAATTCACATTCCAAGTAATATTCGGCATGCTAATTACATTGCCGGTTGCCAAATTGCATTATTTCTTATAGTTTCCGAGATATGGACTATCGATAATTTACACCTTAGGCTCTGCTTCTAACTTGGGCCCAAATTGTAAAATGGTCTTATCTATTGGCGATTTCGTCCCAATTCACATTCCAAGTGATATTCGGCATGCTAATTACATTGCCGGTTGCGAAATTGCATTATCTCTTATAGTTTCCGAGATATGGACTATCGATAATTTACACCTTAGGCTCTGCTTCTAACTTGGGCCCAAATTGTAAAATGGTCTTATCTATTGGCGATTTCGTTCCAATTCACATTCCAAGTAATATTCGGCATGCTAATTACATTGCCGGTTGCCAAATTGTATTATCTCTTATAGTTTCCGAGATATGGACTATCGATAATTTACACCTTAGGCTCTGCTTCTAACTTGGGCCCAAATTGTAAAATGGTCTTATCTATTGGCGATTTCGTTCCAATTCACATTCCAAGTAATATTCGGCATGCTAATTACATTGCCGGTTGCCAAATTGAATTATCTCTTATAGTTTCCGAGATATGGACTATCGATAATTTACACCTTAGGCTCTGCTTCTAACTTGGGCCCAAATTGTAAAATGGTCTTACCTATTGGCGATTTCGTTCCAATTCACATTCCAAGTAATATTCGGCATGCTAATTACATTGCCGGTTGCCAAATTGCATTATCTCTTATAGTTTCCGAGATATGGACTATCGATAATTTACACCTTAGGCTCTGCTTCTAACTTGGGCCCAAATTGTAAAATGGTCTTATCTATTGGCGATTTCGTTCCAATTCACATTCCAAGTAATATTCGGCATGCTAATTACATGGCCGGTTGCCAAATTGCATTATCTCTTATAGTTTCCGAGATATGGACTATCGATAATTTACACCTTAGGCTCTGCTTCTAACTTGGGCCCAAATTGTAAAATGGTCTTATCTATTGGCGATTTCGTCCCAATTCACATTCCAAGTGATATTCGGCATGCTAATTACATTGCCGGTTGCGAAATTGCATTATCTCTTATAGTTTCCGAGATATGGACTATCGATAATTTACACCTTAGGCTCTGCTTCTAACTTGGGCCCAAATTGTAAAATGGTCTTATCTATTGGCGATTTCGTTCCAATTCACATTCCAAGTGATATTCGGCATGCTAATTACATTGCCGGTTGCCAAATTGCATTATCTCTTATAGTTTCCGAGATATGGACTATCGATAATTTACACCTTAGGCTCTGCTTCTAACTTGGGCCCAAATTGTAAAATGGTCTTATCTATTGGCGATTTCGTTCCAATTCACATTCCAAGTGATATTCGGCATGCTAATTACATTGCCGGTTGCCAAATTGCATTATCTCTTATAGTTTCCGAGATATGGACTATCGATAATTTACACCTTAGGCTCTGCTTCTAACTTGGGCCCAAATTGTAAAATGGTCTTATCTATTGGCGATTTAGTTGCAATTTACATTCCAAGTAATATTCGGCATGCTAATTACATTGCCGGTTGCCAAATTGCATTATCTCTTATAGTTTCCGAGATATGGACTATCGATAATTTACACCTTAGGCTCTGCTTCTAACTTGGGCCCAAATTGTAAAATGGTCTTATCTATTGGCGATTTCGTTCCAATTCACATTCCAAGTAATATTCGGCATGCTAATTACATTGCCGGTTGCCAAATTGCATTATCTCTTATAGTTTCCTAGATATGGACTATTGATAATTTACACCTTAGGCTCTGCTTCTAACTTGGGCCCAAATTGTAAAATGGTCTTATCTATTGGCGATTTCGTCCCAATTCACATTCCAAGTGATATTCGGCATGCTAATTACATTGCCGGTTGCGAAATTGCATTATCTCTTATAGTTTCCGAGATATGGACTATCAATAATTTACACCTTAGGCTCTGCTTCTAACTTGGGCCCAAATTGTAAAATGGTCTTATCTATTGGCGATTTCGTTCCAATTCACATTCCAAGTAATATTCGGCATGCTAATTACATTGCCGGTTGCCAAATTGCATTATCTCTTATAGTTTCCTAGATATGGACTATTGATAATTTACACCTTAGGCTCTGCTTCTAACTTGGGCCCAAATTGTAAAATGGTCTTATCTATTGGCGGTTTCGTCCCAATTCACATTCCAAGTGATATTCGGCATGCTAATTACATTGCCGTTTGCGAAATTGCATTATCTCTTATAGTTTCCGAGATATGGACTATCAATAATTTACACCTTAGGCTCTGCTTCTAACTTGGGCCCAAATTGTAAAATGGTCTTATCTATTGGCGATTTCGTTCCAATTCACATTCCAAGTAATATTCGGCATGCTAATTACATTGCCGGTTGCCAAATTGCATTATCTCTTATAGTTTCCGAGATATGGGCTATCGATAATTTACACCTTAGGCTCTGCTTCTAACTTGGGCCCAAATTGTAAAATGGTCTTATCTATTGGCGATTTCGTTCCAATTCACATTCCAAGTAATATTCGGCATGCTAATTACATTGCCGGTTGCCAAATTGCATTATCTCTTATAGTTTCCGAGATATGGACTATCGATAATTTACACCTTAGGCTCTGCTTCTAACTTGGGCCCAAATTGTAAAATGGTCTTATCTATAGGCGATTTAGTTGCAATTCACATTCCAAGTAATATTCGGCATGCTAATTACATTGCCGGTTGCCAAATTGCATTATTTCTTATAGTTTCCGAGATATGGACTATCGATAATTTACACCTTAGGCTCTGCTTCTAACTTGGGCCCAAATTGTAAAATGGTCTTATCTATTGGCAATTTCGTTCCAATTCACATTCCAAGTAATATTCGGCATGCTAATTACATTGCCGGTTGCCAAATTGCATTATCTCTTATAGTTTCGGAGATATGGACTATCGATAATTTACACCTTAGGCTCTGCTTCTAACTTGGGCCCAAATTGTAAAATGGTCTTATCTATTGGCGATTTAGTTGCAATTCACATTCCAAGTAATATTCGGCATGCTAATTACATTGCCGGTTGCCAAATTGCATTATCTCTTATAGTTTCCGAGATAAGGACTATCGATAATTTACACCTTAGGCTCTGCTTCTAACTTGGGCCCAAATAGTAAAATGGTCTTATCTATTGGCGATTTCGTTCCAATTCACATTCCAAGTAATATTCGGCATGCTAATTACATTGCCGGTTGCGAAATTGCATTATCTCTTATAGTTTCCGAGATATGGACTATCGATAATTTACACCTTAGGCTCTGCTTCTAACTTGGGCCCAAATTGTAAAATGGTCTTATCTATTGGCGATTTCGTTCCAATTCACATTCCAAGTAATATTCGGCATGCTAATTACATTGCCGGTTGCCAAATTGCATTATCTCTTATAGTTTCCGAGATATGGACTATCGATAATTTACACCATAGGCTCTGCTTCTAACTTGGGCCCAAATTGTAAAATGGTCTTATCTATTGGCGATTTCGTTCCAATTCACATTCCATGTAATATTCGGCATGCTAATTACATTGCCGGTTGCCAAATTGCATTATCTCTTATAGTTTCCGAGATATGGACTATCGATAATTTACACCTTAGGCTCTGCTTCTAACTTGCTCCCAAATTGTAAAATGGTCTTATCTATTGGCGATTTCGTTCCAATTCACATTCCAAGTAATATTCGGCATGCTAATTACATTGCCGGTTGCCAAATTGCATTATCTCTTATAGTTTCCGAGATATGGACTATCGATAATTTACACCTTAGGCTCTGCTTCTAACTTGGGCCCAAATTGTAAAATGGTCTTATCTATTGGCGATTTCGTTCCAATTCACATTCCAAGTAATATTCGGCATGCTAATTACATTGCCGGTTGCCAAATTGAATTATCTCTTATAGTTTCCGAGATATGGACTATCGATAATTTACACCTTAGGCTCTGCTTCTAACTTGGGCCCAAATTGTAAAATGGTCTTATCTATTGGCGATTTCGGTCCAATTCACATTCCAAGTAATATTGGGCATGCTAATTACATTGCCGGTTGCCAAATTGCATTATCTCTTATAGTTTCCGGGATATGGACTATCGATAATTTACACCTTAGGCTCTGCTTCTAACTTGGGCCCAAATTGTAAAATGGTCTTATCTATTGGCGATTTCGTTCCAATTCACATTCCAAGTAATATTCGGCATGCTAATTACATTGCCGGTTGCCAAATTGCATTATCTCTTATAGTTTCCGAGATATGGACTATCGATAATTTACACCTTAGGCTCTGCTTCTAACTTGGGCCCAAATTGTAAAATGGTCTTATCTATTGGCGATTTCGTTCCAATTCACATTCCAAGTAATATTCGGCATGCTAATTACATTGCCGGTTGCCAAATTGCATTATCTCTTATAGTTTCCGAGATATGGACTATCGATAATTTACACCTTAGGCTCTGCTTCTAACTTGGGCCCAAATTGTAAAATGGTCTTATCTATTGGCGATTTCGTTCCAATTCACACTCCAAGTAATATTCGGCATGCTAATTACATTGCCGGTTGCGAGATTGCATTATCTCTTATAGTTTCCGAGATATGGACTATCGATAATTTACACCTTAGGCTCTGCTTCTAACTTGGGCCCAAATTGTAAAATGGTCTTATCTATTGGCGATTTCGTTCCAATTCACATTCCAAGTAATATTGGGCATGCTAATTACATTGCCGGTTGCCAAATTGCATTATCTCTTATAGTTTCCGAGATATGGACTATCGATAATTTACACCATAGGCTCTGCTTTTAACTCGGGCCCAAATTGTAAAATGGTCTTACCTATTGGCGATTTCGTTCCAATTCACATTTCAAGTAATATTCGGCATGCTAATTACATTGCCGGTTGCCAAATTGCATTATCTCTTATAGTTTCCGAGATATGGACTATCGATAATTTACACCTTAGGCTCTGCTTCCAACTTGGGCCCAAATTGTAAAATGGTCTTATCTATTGGCGATTTCGTTCCAATTCACATTCCAATTAATATTCGGCATGCTAATTACATTGCCGGTTGCCAAATTGCATTATCTCTTATAGTTTCCGAGATATGGACTATCGATAATTTACACCTTAGGCTCTGCTTCTAACTTGGGCCCAAATTGTAAAATGGTCTTATCTATTGGCGATTTCGTTCCAATTCACATTCCAAGTAATATTCGGCATGCTAATTACATTGCCGGTTGCCAAATTGCATTATCTCTTATAGTTTCCGAGATATGGACTATCGATAATTTACACCTTAGGCTCTGCTTCTAACTTGGGCCCAAATTGTAAAATGGTCTTATCTATTGGCGATTTCGTCCCAATTCACATTCCAAGTAATATTCGGCATGCTAATTACATTGCCGGTTGCCAAATTGAATTATCTCTTATAGTTTCCGAGATATGGACTATCGATAACTTGGGCCCAAATTGTAAAATGGTCTTATCTATTGGCGATTTCGTTCCAATTCACATTCCAAGTAATATTCGGCATGCTAATTACATTGCCGGTTGCCAAATTGCATTATCTCTTATAGTTTCCGAGATATGGACTATCGATAATTTACACCTTAGGCTCTGCTTCTAACTTGGGCCCAAATTGTAAAATGGTCTTATCTATTGGCGATTTCGTTCCAATTCACATTCCAAGTAATATTCGGCATGCTAATTACATTGCCGGTTGCCAAATTGCATTATCTCTTATAGTTTCCGAGATATGGACTATCGATAATTTACACCATAGGCTCTGCTTCTAACTTGGGCCCAAATTGTAAAATGGTCTTATCTATTGGCGATTTCGTTCCAATTCACATTCCATGTAATATTCGGCATGCTAATTACATTGCCGGTTGCCAAATTGCATTATCTCTTATAGTTTCCGAGATATGGACTATCGATAATTTACACCTTAGGCTCTGCTTCTAACTTGCTCCCAAATTGTAAAATGGTCTTATCTATTGGCGATTTCGTTCCAATTCACATTCCAAGTAATATTCGGCATGCTAATTACATTGCCGGTTGCCAAATTGCATTATCTCTTATAGTTTCCGAGATATGGACTATCGATAATTTACACCTTAGGCTCTGCTTCTAACTTGGGCCCAAATTGTAAAATGGTCTTATCTATTGGCGATTTCGTTCCAATTCACATTCCAAGTAATATTCGGCATGCTAATTACATTGCCGGTTGCCAAATTGAATTATCTCTTATAGTTTCCGAGATATGGACTATCGATAATTTACACCTTAGGCTCTGCTTCTAACTTGGGCCCAAATTGTAAAATGGTCTTATCTATTGGCGATTTCGTTCCAATTCACATTCCAAGTAATATTGGGCATGCTAATTACATTGCCGGTTGCCAAATTGCATTATCTCTTATAGTTTCCGGGATATGGACTATCGATAATTTACACCATAGGCTCTGCTTCTAACTTGGGCCCAAATTGTAAAATGGTCTTATCTATTGGCGATTTCGTTCCAATTCACATTCCAAGTAATATTCGGCATGCTAATTACATTGCCGGTTGCCAAATTGCATTATCTCTTATAGTTTCCGAGATATGGACTATCGATAATTTACACCTTAGGCTCTGCTTCTAACTTGCTCCCAAATTGTAAAATGGTCTTATCTATTGGCGATTTCGTTCCAATTCACATTCCAAGTAATATTCGGCATGCTAATTACATTGCCGGTTGCCAAATTGTATTATCTCTTATAGTTTCCGAGATATGGACTATCGATAATTTACACCTTAGGCTCTGCTTCTAACTTGGGCCCAAATTGTAAAATGGTCTTACCTATTGGCGATTTCGTTCCAATTCACATTCCAAGTAATATTCGGCATGCTAATTACATTGCCGGTTGCCAAATTGCATTATCTCTTATAGTTTCCGAGATATGGACTATCGATAATTTACACCTTAGGCTCTGCTTCTAACTTGGGCCCAAATTGTAAAATGGTCTTATCTATTGGCGATTTCGTTCCAATTCACATTCCAAGTAATATTCGGCATGCTAATTACATTGCCGGTTGCCAAATTGCATTATCTCTTATAGTTTCCGAGATATGGACTATCGATAATTTACACCTTAGGCTCTGCTTCTAGCTTGGGCCCAAATTGTAAAATGGTCTTATCTATTGGCGATTTCGTCCCAATTCACATTCCAAGTGATATTCGGCATGCTAATTACATTACCGGTTGCGAAATTGCATTATCTCTTATAGTTTCCGAGATATGGACTATCAATAATTTACACCTTAGGCTCTGCTTCTAACTTGGGTCCAAATTGTAAAATGGTCTTATCTATTGGCGATTTCGTTCCAATTCACATTCCAAGTAATATTCGGCATGCTAATTACATTGCCGGTTGCCAAATTGCATTATCTCTTATAGTTTCCGAGATATGGACTATCGATAATTTACACCTTAGGTTCTGCTTCTAACTTGGGCCCAAATTGTAAAATGGTCTTATCTATTGGCGATTTCGTTCCAATTCACATTCCAAGTAATATTCGGCATGCTAATTACATTGCCGGTTGCCAAATTGCATTATCTCTTATAGTTTCCGAGATATGGACTATCGATAATTTACACCTTAGGCTCTGCTTCTAACTTGGGCCCAAATTGTAAAATGGTCTTATCTATTGGCGATTTCGTTCCAATTCACATTCCAAGTAATATTCGGCATGCTAATTACATTGCCGGTTGCCAAATTGCATTATCTCTTATAGTTTCCGAGATATGGACTATCGATAATTTACACCTTAGGCTCTGCTCCTAACTTGGGCCCAAATTGTAAAATGGTCTTATCTATTGGCGATTTCGTTCCAATTCACATTCCAAGTAATATTCGGCATGCTAATTACATTGCCGGTTGCCAAATTGCATTATCTCTTATAATTTCCGAGATATGGACTATCGATAATTTACACCTTAGGCTCTGCTTCTAACTTGGGAACAAATTGTAAAATGGCCTTATCTATTGGCGATTTCGTTCCAATTCACATTCCAAGTAATATTCGGCATGCTAATTACATTGCCGGTTGCCAAATTGAATTATCTCTTATAGTTTCCGAGATATGGACTATCGATAATTTACACCTTAGGCTCTGCTTCTAACTTGGGCCCAAATTGTAAAATGGTCTTATCTATTGGCGATTTCGTTCCAATTCACATTCCAAGTAATATTGGGCATGCTAATTACATTGCCGGTTGCCAAATTGCATTATCTCTTATAGTTTCCGGGATATGGACTATCGATAATTTACACCATAGGCTCTGCTTCTAACTTGGGCCCAAATTGTAAAATGGTCTTATCTATTGGCGATTTCGTTCCAATTCACATTCCAAGTAATATTCGGCATGCTAATTACATTGCCGGTTGCCAAATTGCATTATCTCTTATAGTTTCCGAGATATGGACTATCGATAATTTACACCTTAGGCTCTGCTTCTAACTTGCTCCCAAATTGTAAAATGGTCTTATCTATTGGCGATTTCGTTCCAATTCACATTCCAAGTAATATTCGGCATGCTAATTACATTGCCGGTTGCCAAATTGTATTATCTCTTATAGTTTCCGAGATATGGACTATCGATAATTTACACCTTAGGCTCTGCTTCTAACTTGGGCCCAAATTGTAAAATGGTCTTACCTATTGGCGATTTCGTTCCAATTCACATTCCAAGTAATATTCGGCATGCTAATTACATTGCCGGTTGCCAAATTGCATTATCTCTTATAGTTTCCGAGATATGGACTATCGATAATTTACACCTTAGGCTCTGCTTCTAACTTGGGCCCAAATTGTAAAATGGTCTTATCTATTGGCGATTTCGTTCCAATTCACATTCCAAGTAATATTCGGCATGCTAATTACATTGCCGGTTGCCAAATTGCATTATCTCTTATAGTTTCCGAGATATGGACTATCGATAATTTACACCTTAGGCTCTGCTTCTAACTTGGGCCCAAATTGTAAAATGGTCTTATCTATTGGCGATTTCGTCCCAATTCACATTCCAAGTGATATTCGGCATGCTAATTACATTACCGGTTGCGAAATTGCATTATCTCTTATAGTTTCCGAGATATGGACTATCAATAATTTACACCTTAGGCTCTGCTTCTAACTTGGGTCCAAATTGTAAAATGGTCTTATCTATTGGCGATTTCGTTCCAATTCACATTCCAAGTAATATTCGGCATGCTAATTACATTGCCGGTTGCCAAATTGCATTATCTCTTATAGTTTCCGAGATATGGACTATCGATAATTTACACCTTAGGTTCTGCTTCTAACTTGGGCCCAAATTGTAAAATGGTCTTATCTATTGGCGATTTCGTTCCAATTCACATTCCAAGTAATATTCGGCATGCTAATTACATTGCCGGTTGCCAAATTGCATTATCTCTTATAGTTTCCGAGATATGGACTATCGATAATTTACACCTTAGGCTCTGCTTCTAACTTGGGCCCAAATTGTAAAATGGTCTTATCTATTGGCGATTTCGTTCCAATTCACATTCCAAGTAATATTCGGCATGCTAATTACATTGCCGGTTGCCAAGTTGCATTATCTCTTATAGTTTCCGAGATATGGACTATCGATAATTTACACCTTAGGCTCTGCTTCTAACTTGGGCCCAAATTGTAAAATGGTCTTATCTATTGGCGATTTCGTTCCAATTCACATTCCAAGTAATATTCGGCATGCTAATTACATTGCCGGTTGCCAAATTGCATTATCTCTTATAATTTCCGAGATATGGACTATCGATAATTTACACCTTAGGCTCTGCTTCTAACTTGGGAACAAATTGTAAAATGGCCTTATCTATTGGCGATTTCGTTCCAATTCACATTCCAAGTAATATTCGGCATGCTAATTACATTGCCGGTTGCCAAATTGCATTATCTCTTATAGTTTCCGAGATATGGACTATCGATAATTTACACCTTAGGCTCTGCTTCTAACTTGGGCCCAAATTGTAAAATGGTCTTATCTATTGGCGATTTCGTTCCAATTCACATTCCAAGTGATATTCGGCATGCTAATTACATTGCCGGTTGCCAAATTGCATTATCTCTTATAGTTTCCGAGATATGGACTATCGATAATTTACACCTTAGGCTCTGCTTCTAACTTGGGCCCAAATTGTAAAATGGTCTTATCTATTGGCGATTTAGTTGCAATTCACATTCCAAGTAATATTCGGCATGCTAATTACATTGCCGGTTGCCAAATTGCATTATCTCTTATAGTTTCCGAGATATGGACTATCGATAATTTACACCTTGGGCTCTGCTTCTAACTTGGGCCCAAATTGTAAAATGGTCTTATCTATTGGCGATTTCGTTCCAATTCACATTCCAAGTAATATTCGGCATGCTAATTACATTGCCGGTTGCCAAATTGCATTATCTCTTATAGTTTCCGAGATATGGACTATCGATAATTTACACCTTAGGCTCTGCTTCTAACTTGGGCCCAAATTGTAAAATGGTCTTATCTATTGGCGATTTCGTTCCAATTCACATTCCAAGTAATATTCGGCATGCTAATTACATTGCCGGTTGCCAAATTGCATTATCTCTTATAGTTTCCGAGATATGGACTATCGATAATTTACACCTTAGGCTCTGCTTCTAACTTGGGCCCAAATTGTAAAATGGCCTTATCTATAGGCGATTTCGTTCCAATTCACACTCCAAGTAATATTCGGCATGCTAATTACATAGCCGGTTGCGAAATTGCATTATCTCTTATAGTTTCCGAGATATGGACTATCGATAATTTACACCTTAGGCTCAGCTTCTAACTTGGGCCCAAATTGTAAAATGGTCTTATCTATTGGCGATTTCGTTCCAATTCACATTCCAAGTAATATTCGGCATGCTAATTACATTGCCGGTTGCCAAATTGCATTATATCTTATAGTTTCCGAGATATGGACTATCGATAATTTACACCTTAGGCTCTGCTTCTAACTTGGGCCCAAATTGTAAAATGGTCTTATCTATTGGCGATTTCGTTCCAATTCACATTCCAAGTAATATTCGGCATGCTAATTACATTGCCGGTTGCCAAATTGCATTATCTCTTATAGTTTCCGAGATATGGACTATCGATAATTTACACCTTAGGCTCTGCTTCTAACTTGGGCCCAAATTGTAAAATGGTCTTATCTATTGGCGATTTCGTTCCAATTCACATTCCAAGTAATATTCGGCATGCTAATTACATTGCCGGTTGCCAAATTGCATTATCTCTTATAGTTTCCGAGATATGGACTATCGATAATTTACACCATAGGCTCTGCTTCTAACTTGGGCCCAAATTGTAAAATGGTCTTATCTATTGGCGATTTCGTTCCAATTCACATTCCATGTAATATTCGGCATGCTAATTACATTGCCGGTTGCCAAATTGCTTTATCTCTTATAGTTTCCGAGATATGGACTATCGATAATTTACACCTTAGGCTCTGCTTCTAATTTGCGCCCAAATTGTAAAATGGTCTTATCTATTGGCGATTTCGTTCCAATTCACATTCCAAGTAATATTCGGCATGCTAATTACATTGCCGGTTGCCAAATTGCATTATCTCTTATAGTTTCCGAGATATGGACTATCGATAATTTACACCTTAATCTCTGCTTCTAACTTGGGCCCAAATTGTAAAATGGTCTTATCTATTGGTGATTTCGTTCCAATTCACATTCCAAGTAATATTCGGCATGCTAATTACATTGCCGGTTGCCAAATTGAATTATCTCTTATAGTTTCCGACATATGGACTATCGATAATTTACACCTTAGGCTCTGCTTCTAACTTGGGCCCAAATTGTAAAATGGTCTTATCTATTGGCGATTTCGTTCCAATTCACATTCCAAGTAATATTCGGCATGCTAATTACATTGCCGGTTGCCAAATTGCATTATCTCTTATAGTTTCCGAGATATGGACTATCGATAATTTACACCTTAGGCTCTGCTTCTAACTTGGGCCCAAATTGTAAAATGGTCTTATCTATTGGCGATTTCGTTCCAATTCAAATTCCAAGTAATATTCGGCATGCTAATTACATTGCCGGTTGCCAAATTGCATTATCTCTTATAGTTTCCGAGATATGGACTATCGATAATTTACACCATAGGCTCTGCTTCTAACTTGGGCCCAAATTGTAAAATGGTCTTATCTATTGGCGATTTCGTTCCAATTCACATTCCATGTAATATTCGGCATGCTAATTACATTGCCGGTTGCCAAATTGCATTATCTCTTATAGTTTCCGAGATATGGACTATCGATAATTTACACCTTAGGCTCTGCTTCTAACTTGCTCCCAAATTGTAAAATGGTTTTATCTATTGGCGATTTCGTTCCAATTCACACTCCAAGTAATATTCGGCATGCTAATTACATTGCCGGTTGCCAAATTGCATTATCTCTTATAGTTTCCGAGATATGGACTATCGATAATTTACACCTTAGGCTCTGCTTCTAACTTGGGCCCAAATTGTAAAATGGTCTTATCTATTGGCGATTTCGTTCCAATTCACATTCCAAGTAATATTCGGCATGCTAATTACATTGCCGGTTGCCAAATTGAATTATATCTTATAATTTCCGAGATATGGACTATCGATAATTTACACCTTAGGCTCTGCTTCTAACTTGGGCCCAAATTGTAAAATGGTCTTATCTATTGGCGATTTCGTTCCAATTCACATTCCAAGTAATATTCGGCATGCTAATTACATTGCCGGTTGCCAAATTGCATTATCTCTTATAGTTTCCGGGATATGGACTATCGATAATTTACACCATAGGCTCTGCTTCTAACTTGGGCCCAAATTGTAAAATGGTCTTATCTATTGGCGATTTCGTTCCAATTCACATTCCAAGTAATATTCGGCATGCTAATTACATTGCCGGTTGCCAAATTGCATTATCTCTTATAGTTTCCGAGATATGGACTATCGATAATTTACACCTTAGGCTCTGCTTCTAACTTGCTCCCAAATTGTAAAATGGTCTTATCTATTGGCGATTTCGTTCCAATTCACATTCCAAGTAATATTCGGCATGCTAATTACATTGCCGGTTGCCAAATTGTATTATCTCTTATAGTTTCCGAGATATGGACTATCGATAATTTACACCTTAGGCTCTGCTTCTAACTTGGGCCCAAATTGTAAAATGGTCTTATCTATTGGCGATTTCGTCCTAATTCACATTCCAAGTGATATTCGGCATGCTAATTACATTACCGGTTGCGAAATTGCATTATCTCTTATAGTTTCCGAGATATGGACTATCAATAATTTACACCTTAGGCTCTGCTTCTAACTTGGGTCCAAATTGTAAAATGGTCTTATCTATTGGCGATTTCGTTCCAATTCACATTCCAAGTAATATTCGGCATGCTAATTACATTGCCGGTTGCCAAATTGCATTATCTCTTATAGTTTCCGAGATATGGACTATCGATAATTTACACCTTAGGTTCTGCTTCTAACTTGGGCCCAAATTGTAAAATGGTCTTATCTATTGGCGATTTCGTTCCAATTCACATTCCAAGTAATATTCGGCATGCTAATTACATTGCCGGTTGCCAAATTGCATTATCTCTTATAGTTTCCGAGATATGGACTATCGATAATTTACACCTTAGGCTCTGCTTCTAACTTGGGCCCAAATTGTAAAATGGTCTTATCTATTGGCGATTTCGTTCCAATTCACATTCCAAGTAATATTCGGCATGCTAATTACATTGCCGGTTGCCAAATTGCATTATCTCTTATAGTTTCCGAGATATGGACTATCGATAATTTACACCTTAGGCTCTGCTTCTAACTTGGGCCCAAATTGTAAAATGGTCTTATCTATTGGCGATTTCGTTCCAATTCACATTCCAAGTAATATTCGGCATGCTAATTACATTGCCGGTTGCCAAATTGCAGTATCTCTTATAGTTTCCGAGATATGGACTATCGATAATTTACACCTTAGGCTCTGCTTCTAACTTGGGAACAAATTGTAAAATGGCCTTATCTATTGGCGATTTCGTTCCAATTCACATTCCAAGTAATATTCGGCATGCTAATTACATTGCCGGTTGCCAAATTGCATTATCTCTTATAGTTTCCGAGATATGGACTATCGATAATTTACACCTTAGGCTCTGCTTCTAACTTGGGCCCAAATTGTAAAATGGTCTTATCTATTGGCGATTTCGTTCCAATTCACATTCCAAGTGATATTCGGCATGCTAATTACATTGCCGGTTGCCAAATTGCATTATCTCTTATAGTTTCCGAGATATGGACTATCGATAATTTACACCTTAGGCTCTGCTTCTAACTTGGGCCCAAATTGTAAAATGGTCTTATCTATTGGCGATTTAGTTGCAGTTCACATTCCAAGTAATATTCGGCATGCTAATTACATTGCCGGTTGCCAAATTGCATTATCTCTTATAGTTTCCGAGATATGGACTATCGATAATTTACACCTTAGGCTCCGCTTCTAACTTGGGCCCAAATTGTAAAATGGTCTTATCTATTGGCGATTTCGTTCCAATTCACATTCCAAGTAATATTCGGCATGCTAATTACATTGCCGGTTGCCAAATTGCATTATCTCTTATAGTTTCCGAGATATGGACTATCGATAATTTACACCTTAGGCTCTGCTTCTAACTTGGGCCCAAATTGTAAAATGGTCTTATCTATTGGCGATTTCGTTCCAATTCACATTCCAAGTAATATTCGGCATGCTAATTACATTGCCGGTTGCCAAATTGCATTATCTCTTATAGTTTCCGAGATATGGACTATCGATAATTTACACCTTAGGCTCTGCTTCTAACTTGGGCCCAAATTGTAAAATGGCCTTATCTATAGGCGATTTCGTTCCAATTCACACTCCAAGTAATATTCGGCATGCTAATTACATTGCCGGTTGCGAAATTGCATTATCTCTTATAGTTTCCGAGATATGGACTATCGATAATTTACACCTTAGGCTCAGCTTCTAACTTGGGCCCAAATTGTAAAATGGACTTATCTATTGGCGATTTCGTTCCAATTCACATTCCAAGTAATATTCGGCATGCTAATTACATTGCCGGTTGCCAAATTGCATTATCTCTTATAGTTTCCGAGATATGGACTATCGATAATTTACACCTTAGGCTCTGCTTCTAACTTGGGCCCAAATTGTAAAATGGTCTTATCTATTGGCGATTTCGTTCCAATTCACATTCCAAGTAATATTCGGCATGCTAATTACATTGCCGGTTGCCAAATTGCATTATCTCTTATAGTTTCCTAGATATGGACTATTGATAATTTACACCTTAGGCTCAGCTTCTAACTTGGACCCAAATTGTAAAATGGTCTTATCTATTGGCGATTTCGTCCCAATTCACATTCCAAGTGATATTCGGCATGCTAATTACATTGCCGGTTGCGAAATTGCATTATCTCTTATAGTTTCCGAGATATGGACTATCAATAATTTACACCTTAGGCTCTGCTTCTAACTTGGGCCCAAATTGTAAAATGGTCTTATCTATTGGCGATTTCGTTCCAATTCACATTCCAAGTAATATTCGGCATGCTAATTACATTGCCGGCTGCCAAATTGCATTATCTCTTATAGTTTCCGAGATATGGACTATCGATAATTTACACCTTAGGCTCTGCTTCTAACTTGGGCCCAAATTGTAAAATGGTCTTATCTATTGGCGATTTCGTTCCAATTCACATTCCAAGTAATATTCGGCATGCTAATTACATTGCCGGTTGCCAAATTGCATTATCTCTTATAGTTTCCGAGATATGGACTATCGATAATTTACACCTTAGGCTCTGCTTCTAACTTGGGCCCAAATTGTAAAATGGTCTTATCTATTGGCGATTTCGTTCCAATTCACATTCCAAGTAATATTCGGCATGCTAATTACATTGCCGGTTGCCAAATTGCATTATCTCTTATAGTTTCCGAGATATGGACTATCGATAATTTACACCATAGGCTCTGCTTCTAACTTGGGCCCAAATTGTAAAATGGTCTTATCTATTGGCGATTTCGTTCCAATTCACATTCCATGTAATATTCGGCATGCTAATTACATTGCCGGTTGCCAAATTGCATTATCTCTTATAGTTTCCGAGATATGGACTATCGATAATTTACACCTTAGGCTCTGCTTCTAACTTGCTCCCAAATTGTAAAATGGTCTTATCTATTGGCGATTTCGTTCCAATTCACATTCCAAGTAATATTCGGCATGCTAATTACATTGCCGGTTGCCAAATTGCATTATCTCTTATAGTTTCCGAGATATGGACTATCGATAATTTACACCTTAGGCTCTGCTTCTAACTTGGGCCCAAATTGTAAAATGGTCTTATCTATTGGCGATTTCGTTCCAATTCACATTCCAAGTAATATTCGGCATGCTAATTACATTGCCGGTTGCCAAATTGAATTATCTCTTATAGTTTCCGAGATATGGACTATCGATAATTTACACCTTAGGCTCTGCTTCTAACTTGGGCCCAAATTGTAAAATGGTCTTATCTATTGGCGATTTCGTTCCAATTCACATTCCAAGTAATATTCGGCATGCTAATTACATTGCCGGTTGCCAAATTGCATTATCTCTTATAGTTTCCGAGATATGGACTATCGATAATTTACACCTTAGGCTCTGCTTCTAACTTGCTCCCAAATTGTAAAATGGTCTTATCTATTGGCGATTTCGTTCCAATTCACATTCCAAGTAATATTCGGCATGCTAATTACATTGCCGGTTGCCAAATTGTATTATCTCTTATAGTTTCCGAGATATGGACTATCGATAATTTACACCTTAGGCTCTGCTTCTAACTTGGGCCCAAATTGTAAAATGGTCTTACCTATTGGCGATTTCGTTCCAATTCACATTCCAAGTAATATTCGGCATGCTAATTACATTGCCGGTTGCCAAATTGCATTATCTCTTATAGTTTCCGAGATATGGACTATCGATAATTTACACCTTAGGCTCTGCTTCTAACTTGGGCCCAAATTGTAAAATGGTCTTATCTATTGGCGATTTCGTTCCAATTCACATTCCAAGTAATATTCGGCATGCTAATTACATTGCCGGTTGCCAAATTGCATTATCTCTTATAGTTTCCGAGATATGGACTATCGATAATTTACACCTTAGGCTCTGCTTCTAACTTGGGCCCAAATTGTAAAATGGTCTTATCTATTGGCGATTTCGTCCCAATTCACATTCCAAGTGATATTCGGCATGCTAATTACATTACCGGTTGCGAAATTGCATTATCTCTTATAGTTTCCGAGATATGGACTATCAATAATTTACACCTTAGGCTCTGCTTCTAACTTGGGTCCAAATTGTAAAATGGTCTTATCTATTGGCGATTTCGTTCCAATTCACATTCCAAGTAATATTCGGCATGCTAATTACATTGCCGGTTGCCAAATTGCATTATCTCTTGTAGTTTCCGAGATATGGACTATCGATAATTTACACCTTAGGTTCTGCTTCTAACTTGGGCCCAAATTGTAAAATGGTCTTATCTATTGGCGATTTCGTTCCAATTCACATTCCAAGTAATGTTCGGCATGCTAATTACATTGCCGGTTGCCAAATTGCATTATCTCTTATAGTTTCCGAGATATGGACTATCGATAATTTACACCTTAGGCTCTGCTTCTAACTTGGGCCCAAATTGTAAAATGGTCTTATCTATTGGCGATTTCGTTCCAATTCACATTCCAAGTAATATTCGGCATGCTAATTACATTGCCGGTTGCCAAATTGCATTATCTCTTATAGTTTCCGAGATATGGACTATCGATAATTTACACCTTAGGCTCTGCTTCTAACTTGGGCCCAAATTGTAAAATGGTCTTATCTATTGGCGATTTCGTTCCAATTCACATTCCAAGTAATATTCGGCATGCTAATTACATTGCCGGTTGCCAAATTGCATTATCTCTTATAGTTTCCGAGATATGGACTATCGATAATTTACACCTTAGGCTCGGCTTCTAACTTGGGCCCAAATTGTAAAATGGTCTTCTCTATTGGCGATTTCGTTCCAATTCACATTCCAAGTAATATTCGGCATGCTAATTACATTGCCGGTTGCCAAATTGCATTACCTCTTATAGTTTCCGAGATATGGACTATCGATAATTTACACCTTAGGCTCTGCTTCTAACTTGGGCCCAAATTGTAAAATGGTCTTATCTATTGGCGATTTCGTTCCAATTCACATTCCAAGTAATATTCGGCATGCTAATTACATTGCCGGTTGCCAAATTGCATTATCTCTTATAGTTTCCGAGATATGGACTATCGATAATTTACACCTTAGGCTCTGCTTCTAACTTGGGCCCAAATTGTAAAATGGTCTTATCTATTGGCGATTTCGTTCCAATTCACATTCGAAGTAATATTCGGCATGCTAATTACATTGCCGGTTGCCAAATTGCATTATCTCTTATAGTTTCCGAGATATGGACTATCAATAATTTACACCTTAGGCTCTGCTTCTAACTTGGGCCCAAATTGTAAAATGGTCTTATCTATTGGCGATTTCGTTCCAATTCACATTCCAAGTAATATTCGGCATGCTAATTACATTGCCGGTTGCCAAATTGAATTATCTCTTATAGTTTCCGAGATATGGACTATCGATAATTTACACCTTAGGCTCTGCTTCTAACTTGGGCCCAAATTGTAAAATGGTCTTATCTATTGGCGATTTCGTTCCAATTCACATTCCAAGTAATATTCGGCATGCTAATTACATTGCCGGTTGCCAAATTGCATTATCTCTTATTGTTTCCGAGATATGGACTATCGATAATTTACACCTTAGGCTCTGCTTCTAACTTGGGCCCAAATTGTAAAATGGTCTTACCTATTGGCGATTTCGTTCCAATTCACATTCCAATTAATATTCGGCATGCTAATTACATTGCCGGTTGCCAAATTGCATTATCTCTTATAGTTTCCGAGATATGGACTATCGATAATTTACACCTTAGGCTCTGCTTCTAACTTGGGCCCAAATTGTAAAATGGTCTTATCTATTGGCGATTTCGTTCCAATTCACATTCCAAGTAATATTCGGCATGCTAATTACATTGCCGGTTGCCAAATTGCATTATCTCTTATAGTTTCCGAGATATGGACTATCGATAATTTACACCTTAGGCTCTGCTTCTAACTTGGGCCCAAATTGTAAAATGGTCTTACCTATTGGCGATTTCGTTCCAATTCACATTCCAAGTAACATTCGGCATGCTAATTACATTGCCGGTTGCCAAGCTGCATTATCTCTTATAGTTTCCGAGATATGGACTATCGATAATTTACACCTTAGGCTCTGCTTCTAACTTGGGCCCTAATTGTAAAATGGCCTTATCTATTGGCGATTTCGTTCCAATTCACATTCCAAGTAATATTCGGCATGCTAATTACATTGCCGGTTGCCAAATTGCATTATCTCTTATAGTTTCCGAGATATGGACTATCAATAATTTACACCTTAGGCTCTGCTTCTAACTTGGGCCCAAATTGTAAAATGGTCTTATCTATTGGCGATTTCGTTCCAATTCACATTCCAAGTAACATTCGGCATGCTAATTACATTGCCGGTTGCCAAATTGCATTATCTCTTATAGTTTCCGAGATATGGACTATCGATAATTTACACCTTAGGCTCTGCTTCTAACTTGGGCCCTAATTGTAAAATGGCCTTATCTATTGGCGATTTCGTTCCAATTCACATTCCAAGTAATATTCGGCATGCTAATTACATTGCCGGTTGCCAAATTGCATTATCTCTTATAGTTTCCGAGATATGGACTATCGATAATTTACATCTTAGGCTCTGCTTCTAACTTGAGCGCAAATTGTAAAATGGTCTTATCTATTGGCGATTTCGTTCCAATTCACATTCCAAGTAATATTCGGCATGCTAATTACATTGCCGGTTGCCAAATTGCATTATCTCCTATAGTTTCCGAGATATGGACTATCGATAATTTACACCTTAGGCTCTGCTTCTAACTTGGGCCCAAATTGTAAAATGGTCTTATCTATTGGCGATTTCGTCCCAATTCACATTCCAAGTGATATTCGGCATGCTAATTACATTGCCGGTTGCGAAATTGCATTATCTCTTATAGTTTCCGAGATATGGACTATCAATAATTTACACCTTAGGCTCTGCTTCTAACTTGGGCCCAAATTGTAAAATGGCCTTATCTATTGGCGATTTCGTTCCAATTCACATTCCAAGTAATATTCGGCATGCTAATTACATTGCCGGTTGCCAAATTGCATTATCTCTTATAGTTTCCGAGATATGGACTATCGATAATTTACACCTTAGGCTCTGCTTCTAACTTGGGCCCAAATTGTAAAATGGTCTTATCTATTGGCGATTTCGTTCCAATTCACATTCCAAGTAATATTCGGCATGCTAATTACATTGCCGGTTGCCAAATTGCATTATCTCTTATAGTTTCCGAGATATGGACTATCGATAATTTACACCTTAGGCTCTGCTTCTAACTTGGGCCCAAATTGTAAAATGGTCTTATCTATTGGCGATTTCGTCCCAATTCACATTCCAAGTGATATTCGGCATGCTAATTACATTACCGGTTGCGAAATTGCATTATCTCTTATAGTTTCCGAGATATGGACTATCAATAATTTACACCTTAGGCTCTGCTTCTAACTTGGGTCCAAATTGTAAAATGGTCTTATCTATTGGCGATTTCGTTCCAATTCACATTCCAAGTAATATTCGGCATGCTAATTACATTGCCGGTTGCCAAATTGCATTATCTCTTATAGTTTCCGAGATATGGACTATCGATAATTTACACCTTAGGTTCTGCTTCTAACTTGGGCCCAAATTGTAAAATGGTCTTATCTATTGGCGATTTCGTTCCAATTCACATTCCAAGTAATGTTCGGCATGCTAATTACATTGCCGGTTGCCAAATTGCATTATCTCTTATAGTTTCCGAGATATGGACTATCGATAATTTACACCTTAGGCTCTGCTTCTAACTTGGGCCCAAATTGTAAAATGGTCTTATCTATTGGCGATTTCGTTCCAATTCACATTCCAAGTAATATTCGGCATGCTAATTACATTGCCGGTTGCCAAATTGCATTATCTCTTATAGTTTCCGAGATATGGACTATCGATAATTTACACCTTAGGCTCTGCTTCTAACTTGGGCCCAAATTGTAAAATGGTCTTATCTATTGGCGATTTCGTTCCAATTCACATTCCAAGTAATATTCGGCATGCTAATTACATTGCCGGTTGCCAAATTGCATTATCTCTTATAGTTTCCGAGATATGGACTATCGATAATTTACACCTTAGGCTCTGCTTCTAACTTGGGCCCAAATTGTAAAATGGTCTTCTCTATTGGCGATTTCGTTCCAATTCACATTCCAAGTAATATTCGGCATGCTAATTACATTGCCGGTTGCCAAATTGCATTACCTCTTATAGTTTCCGAGATATGGACTATCGATAATTTACACCTTAGGCTCTGCTTCTAACTTGGGCCCAAATTGTAAAATGGTCTTATCTATTGGCGATTTCGTTCCAATTCACATTCCAAGTAATATTCGGCATGCTAATTACATTGCCGGTTGCCAAATTGCATTATCTCTTATAGTTTCCGAGATATGGACTATCGATAATTTACACCTTAGGCTCTGCTTCTAACTTGGGCCCAAATTGTAAAATGGTCTTATCTATTGGCGATTTCGTTCCAATTCACATTCCAAGTAATATTCGGCATGCTAATTACATTGCCGGTTGCCAAATTGCATTATCTCTTATAGTTTCCGAGATATGGACTATCAATAATTTACACCTTAGGCTCTGCTTCTAACTTGGGCCCAAATTGTAAAATGGTCTTATCTATTGGCGATTTCGTTCCAATTCACATTCCAAGTAATATTCGGCATGCTAATTACATTGCCGGTTGCCAAATTGAATTATCTCTTATAGTTTCCGAGATATGGACTATCGATAATTTACACCTTAGGCTCTGCTTCTAACTTGGGGCCAAATTGTAAAATGGTCTTATCTATTGGCGATTTCGTTCCAATTCACATTCCAAGTAATATTCGGCATGCTAATTACATTGCCGGTTGCCAAATTGCATTATCTCTTATTGTTTCCGAGATATGGACTATCGATAATTTACACCTTAGGCTCTGCTTCTAACTTGGGCCCAAATTGTAAAATGGTCTTACCTATTGGCGATTTCGTTCCAATTCACATTCCAATTAATATTCGGCATGCTAATTACATTGCCGGTTGCCAAATTGCATTATCTCTTATAGTTTCCGAGATATGGACTATCGATAATTTACACCTTAGGCTCTGCTTCTAACTTGGGCCCAAATTGTAAAATGGTCTTATCTATTGGCGATTTCGTTCCAATTCACATTCCAAGTAATATTCGGCATGCTAATTACATTGCCGGTTGCCAAATTGCATTATCTCTTATAGTTTCCGAGATATGGACTATCGATAATTTACACCTTAGGCTCTGCTTCTAACTTGGGCCCAAATTGTAAAATAGTCTTACCTATTGGCGATTTCGTTCCAATTCACATTCCAAGTAACATTCGGCATGCTAATTACATTGCCGGTTGCCAAACTGCATTATCTCTTATAGTTTCCGAGATATGGACTATCGATAATTTACACCTTAGGCTCTGCTTCTAACTTGGGCCCTAATTGTAAAATGGCCTTATCTATTGGCGATTTCGTTCCAATTCACATTCCAAGTAATATTCGGCATGCTAATTACATTGCCGGTTGCCAAATTGCATTATCTCTTATAGTTTCCGAGATATGGACTATCAATAATTTACACCTTAGGCTCTGCTTCTAACTTGGGCCCAAATTGTAAAATGGTCTTATCTATTGGCGATTTCGTTCCAATTCACATTCCAAGTAACATTCGGCATGCTAATTACATTGCCGGTTGCCAAATTGCATTATCTCTTATAGTTTCCGAGATATGGACTATCGATAATTTACACCTTAGGCTCTGCTTCTAACTTGGGCCCTAATTGTAAAATGGCCTTATCTATTGGCGATTTCGTTCCAATTCACATTCCAAGTAATATTCGGCATGCTAATTACATTGCCGGTTGCCAAATTGCATTATCTCTTATAGTTTCCGAGATATGGACTATCGATAATTTACATCTTAGGCTCTGCTTCTAAATTGAGCGCAAATTGTAAAATGGTCTTATCTATTGGCGATTTCGTTCCAATTCACATTCCAAGTAATATTCGGCATGCTAATTACATTGCCGGTTGCCAAATTGCATTATCTCCTATAGTTTCCGAGATATGGACTATCGATAATTTACACCTTAGGCTCTGCTTCTAACTTGGGCCCAAATTGTAAAATGGTCTTATCTATTGGCGATTTCGTCCCAATTCACATTCCAAGTGATATTCGGCATGCTAATTACATTGCCGGTTGCGAAATTGCATTATCTCTTATAGTTTCCGAGATATGGACTATCAATAATTTACACCTTAGGCTCTGCTTCTAACTTGGGCCCAAATTGTAAAATGGCCTTATCTATTGGCGATTTCGTTCCAATTCACATTCCAAGTAATATTCGGCATGCTAATTACATTGCCGGTTGCCAAATTGCATTATCTCTTATAGTTTCCGAGATATGGACTATCGATAATTTACACCTTAGGCTCTGCTTCTAACTTGGGCCCAAATTGTAAAATGGTCTTATCTATTGGCGATTTCGTTCCAATTCACATTCCAAGTAATATTCGGCATGCTAATTACATTGCCGGTTGCCAAATTGCATTATCTCTTATAGTTTCCGAGATATGGACTATCGATAATTTACACCTTAGGCTCTGCTTCTAACTTGGGCCCAAATTGTAAAATGGTCTTATCTATTGGCGATTTCGTTCCAATTCACATTCCAAGTAATATTCGGCATGCTAATTACATTGCCGGTTGCCAATTTGCATTATCTCTTATAGTTTCCGAGATATGGACTATCGATAATTTACACCTTAGGCTCTGCTTCTAACTTGGGCCCAAATTGTAAAATGGTCTTATCTATTGGCGATTTCGTTCCAATTCACATTCCAAGTAATATTCGGCATGCTAATTACATTGCCGGTTGCCAAATTGCATTATCTCTTATAGTTTCCGAGATATGGACTATCGATAATTTACACCTTAGGCTCTGCTTCTAATTTGGGCCCAAATTGTAAAATGGTCTTATCTATTGGCGATTTCGTTCCAATTCACACTCCAAGTAATATTCGGCATGCTAATTACATTGCCGGTTGCGAAATTGCATTATCTCTTATAGTTTCCGAGATATGGACTATCAATAATTTACACCTTAGGCTCTGCTTCTAACTTGGGCCCAAATTGTAAAATGGTCTTATCTATTGGCGATTTCGTTCCAATTCACATTCCAAGTAATATTCGGCATGCTAATTACATTGCCGGTTGCCAAATTGCATTACCTCTTATAGTTTCCGAGATATGGACTATCGATAATTTATAACTTAGGCTCTGCTTCTAACTTGGGCCCAAATGGTAAAATGGTCTTATCTATTGGCGATTTCGTTCCAATTCACATTCCAAGTAATATTCGGCATGCTAATTACATTGCCGGTTGCCAAATTGCATTATCTCTTATAGTTTCCGAGATATGGACTATCGATAATTTACACCTTAGGCTCTGCTTCTAACTTGGGCCCAAATTGTAAAATGGTCTTATCTATTGGCGATTTCGTCCCAATTCACATTCCAAGTGATATTCGGCATGCTAATTACATTACCGGTTGCGAAATTGCATTATCTCTTATAGTTTCCGAGATATGGACTATCAATAATTTACACCTTAGGCTCTGCTTCTAACTTGGGTCCAAATTGTAAAATGGTCTTATCTATTGGCGATTTCGTTCCAATTCACATTCCAAGTAATATTCGGCATGCTAATTACATTGCCGGTTGCCAAATTGCATTATCTCTTATAGTTTCCGAGATATGGACTATCGATAATTTACACCTTAGGTTCTGCTTCTAACTTGGGCCCAAATTGTAAAATGGTCTTATCTATTGGCGATTTCGTTCCAATTCACATTCCAAGTAATGTTCGGCATGCTAATTACATTGCCGGTTGCCAAATTGCATTATCTCTTATAGTTTCCGAGATATGGACTATCGATAATTTACACCTTAGGCTCTGCTTCTAACTTGGGCCCAAATTGTAAAATGGTCTTATCTATTGGCGATTTCGTTCCAATTCACATTCCAAGTAATATTCGGCATGCTAATTACATTGCCGGTTGCCAAATTGCATTATCTCTTATAGTTTCCGAGATATGGACTATCGATAATTTACACCTTAGGCTCTGCTTCTAACTTGGGCCCAAATTGTAAAATGGTCTTATCTATTGGCGATTTCGTTCCAATTCACATTCCAAGTAATATTCGGCATGCTAATTACATTGCCGGTTGCCAAATTGCATTATCTCTTATAGTTTCCGAGATATGGACTATCGATAATTTACACCTTAGGCTCTGCTTCTAACTTGGGCCCAAATTGTAAAATGGTCTTCTCTATTGGCGATTTCGTTCCAATTCACATTCCAAGTAATATTCGGCATGCTAATTACATTGCCGGTTGCCAAATTGCATTACCTCTTATAGTTTCCGAGATATGGACTATCGATAATTTACACCTTAGGCTCTGCTTCTAACTTGGGCCCAAATTGTAAAATGGTCTTATCTATTGGCGATTTCGTTCCAATTCACATTCCAAGTAATATTCGGCATGCTAATTACATTGCCGGTTGCCAAATTGCATTATCTCTTATAGTTTCCGAGATATGGACTATCGATAATTTACACCTTAGGCTCTGCTTCTAACTTGGGCCCAAATTGTAAAATGGTCTTATCTATTGGCGATTTCGTTCCAATTCACATTCCAAGTAATATTCGGCATGCTAATTACATTGCCGGTTGCCAAATTGCATTATCTCTTATAGTTTCCGAGATATGGACTATCAATAATTTACACCTTAGGCTCTGCTTCTAACTTGGGCCCAAATTGTAAAATGGTCTTATCTATTGGCGATTTCGTTCCAATTCACATTCCAAGTAATATTCGGCATGCTAATTACATTGCCGGTTGCCAAATTGAATTATCTCTTATAGTTTCCGAGATATGGACTATCGATAATTTACACCTTAGGCTCTGCTTCTAACTTGGGCCCAAATTGTAAAATGGTCTTATCTATTGGCGATTTCGTTCCAATTCACATTCCAAGTAATATTCGGCATGCTAATTACATTGCCGGTTGCCAAATTGCATTATCTCTTATTGTTTCCGAGATATGGACTATCGATAATTTACACCTTAGGCTCTGCTTCTAACTTGGGCCCAAATTGTAAAATGGTCTTACCTATTGGCGATTTCGTTCCAATTCACATTCCAATTAATATTCGGCATGCTAATTACATTGCCGGTTGCCAAATTGCATTATCTCTTATAGTTTCCGAGATATGGACTATCGATAATTTACACCTTAGGCTCTGCTTCTAACTTGGGCCCAAATTGTAAAATGGTCTTATCTATTGGCGATTTCGTTCCAATTCACATTCCAAGTAATATTCGGCATGCTAATTACATTGCCGGTTGCCAAATTGCATTATCTCTTATAGTTTCCGAGATATGGACTATCGATAATTTACACCTTAGGCTCTGCTTCTAACTTGGGCCCAAATTGTAAAATGGTCTTACCTATTGGCGATTTCGTTCCAATTCACATTCCAAGTAACATTCGGCATGCTAATTACATTGCCGGTTGCCAAACTGCATTATCTCTTATAGTTTCCGAGATATGGACTATCGATAATTTACACCTTAGGCTCTGCTTCTAACTTGGGCCCTAATTGTAAAATGGCCTTATCTATTGGCGATTTCGTTCCAATTCACATTCCAAGTAATATTCGGCATGCTAATTACATTGCCGGTTGCCAAATTGCATTATCTCTTATAGTTTCCGAGATATGGACTATCAATAATTTACACCTTAGGCTCTGCTTCTAACTTGGGCCCAAATTGTAAAATGGTCTTATCTATTGGCGATTTCGTTCCAATTCACATTCCAAGTAACATTCGGCATGCTAATTACATTGCCGGTTGCCAAATTGCATTATCTCTTATAGTTTCCGAGATATGGACTATCGATAATTTACACCTTAGGCTCTGCTTCTAACTTGGGCCCTAATTGTAAAATGGCCTTATCTATTGGCGATTTCGTTCCAATTCACATTCCAAGTAATATTCGGCATGCTAATTACATTGCCGGTTGCCAAATTGCATTATCTCTTATAGTTTCCGAGATATGGACTATCGATAATTTACATCTTAGGCTCTGCTTCTAAATTGAGCGCAAATTGTAAAATGGTCTTATCTATTGGCGATTTCGTTCCAATTCACATTCCAAGTAATATTCGGCATGCTAATTACATTGCCGGTTGCCAAATTGCATTATCTCCTATAGTTTCCGAGATATGGACTATCGATAATTTACACCTTAGGCTCTGCTTCTAACTTGGGCCCAAATTGTAAAATGGTCTTATCTATTGGCGATTTCGTCCCAATTCACATTCCAAGTGATATTCGGCATGCTAATTACATTGCCGGTTGCGAAATTGCATTATCTCTTATAGTTTCCGAGATATGGACTATCAATAATTTACACCTTAGGCTCTGCTTCTAACTTGGGCCCAAATTGTAAAATGGCCTTATCTATTGGCGATTTCGTTCCAATTCACATTCCAAGTAATATTCGGCATGCTAATTACATTGCCGGTTGCCAAATTGCATTATCTCTTATAGTTTCCGAGATATGGACTATCGATAATTTACACCTTAGGCTCTGCTTCTAACTTGGGCCCAAATTGTAAAATGGTCTTATCTATTGGCGATTTCGTTCCAATTCACATTCCAAGTAATATTCGGCATGCTAATTACATTGCCGGTTGCCAAATTGCATTATCTCTTATAGTTTCCGAGATATGGACTATCGATAATTTACACCTTAGGCTCTGCTTCTAACTTGGGCCCAAATTGTAAAATGGTCTTATCTATTGGCGATTTCGTTCCAATTCACATTCCAAGTAATATTCGGCATGCTAATTACATTGCCGGTTGCCAATTTGCATTATCTCTTATAGTTTCCGAGATATGGACTATCGATAATTTACACCTTAGGCTCTGCTTCTAACTTGGGCCCAAATTGTAAAATGGTCTTATCTATTGGCGATTTCGTTCCAATTCACATTCCAAGTAATATTCGGCATGCTAATTACATTGCCGGTTGCCAAATTGCATTATCTCTTATAGTTTCCGAGATATGGACTATCGATAATTTACACCTTAGGCTCTGCTTCTAATTTGGGCCCAAATTGTAAAATGGTCTTATCTATTGGCGATTTCGTTCCAATTCACACTCCAAGTAATATTCGGCATGCTAATTACATTGCCGGTTGCGAAATTGCATTATCTCTTATAGTTTCCGAGATATGGACTATCAATAATTTACACCTTAGGCTCTGCTTCTAACTTGGGCCCAAATTGTAAAATGGTCTTATCTATTGGCGATTTCGTTCCAATTCACATTCCAAGTAATATTCGGCATGCTAATTACATTGCCGGTTGCCAAATTGCATTACCTCTTATAGTTTCCGAGATATGGACTATCGATAATTTATAACTTAGGCTCTGCTTCTAACTTGGGCCCAAATGGTAAAATGGTCTTATCTATTGGCGATTTCGTTCCAATTCACATTCCAAGTAATATTCGGCATGCTAATTACATTGCCGGTTGCCAAATTGCATTATCTCTTATAGTTTCCGAGATATGGACTATCGATAATTTACACCTTAGGCTCTGCTTCTAACTTGGGCCCAAATTGTAAAATGGTCTTTTCTATTGGCGATTTCGTTCCAATTCACATTCCAAGTAATATTCGGCATGCTAATTACATTGCCGGTTGCCAAATTGCATTATCTCTTATAGTTTCCGAGATATGGACTATCGATAATTTACACCTTAGGCTCTGCTTCTAACTTGGGCCCAAATTGTAAAATGGTCTTATCTATTGGCGATTTCGTTCCAATTCACATTCCAAGTAATATTCGGCATGCTAATTACATTGCCGGTTGCCAAATTGCATTATCTCTTATAGTTTCCGAGATATGGACTATCAATAATTTACACCTTAAGCTCTGCTTCTAACTTGGGCCCAAATTGTAAAATGGTCTTATCTATTGGCGATTTCGTTCCAATTCACATTCCAAGTAATATTCGGCATGCTAATTACATTGCCGGTTGCCAAATTGAATTATCTCTTATAGTTTCCGAGATATGGACTATCGATAATTTACACCTTAGGCTCTGCTTCTAACTTGGGCCCAAATTGTAAAATGGTCTTATCTATTGGCGATTTCGTTCCAATTCACATTCCAAGTAATATTCGGCATGCTAATTACATTGCCGGTTGCCAAATTGCATTATCTCTTATAGTTTCCGAGATATGGACTATCGATAATTTACACCTTAGGCTCTGCTTCTAACTTGGGCCCAAATTGTAAAATGGTCTTACCTATTGGCGATTTCGTTCCAATTCACATTCCAATTAATATTCGGCATGCTAATTACATTGCCGGTTGCCAAATTGCATTATCTCTTATAGTTTCCGAGATATGGACTATCGATAATTTACACCTTAGGCTCTGCTTCTAACTTGGGCCCAAATTGTAAAATGGTCTTATCTATTGGCGATTTCGTTCCAATTCACATTCCAAGTAATATTCGGCATGCTAATTACATTGCCGGTTGCCAAATTGCATTATCTCTTATAGTTTCCGAGATATGGACTATCGATAATTTACACCTTAGGCTCTGCTTCTAACTTGGGCCCAAATTGTAAAATGGTCTTATCTATTGGCGATTTCGTTCCAATTCACATTCCAAGTAATATTCGGCATGCTAATTACATTGCCGGTTGCCAAATTGCATTATCTCTTATAGTTTCCGAGATATGGACTATCAATAATTTACACCTTAGGCTCTGCTTCTAACTTGGGCCCAAATTGTAAAATGGTCTTATCTATTGGCGATTTCGTTCCAATTCACATTCCAAGTAATATTCGGCATGCTAATTACATTGCCGGTTGCCAAATTGCATTATCTCTTATAGTTTCCTAGATATGGACTATTGATAATTTACACCTTAGGCTCAGCTTCTAACTTGGACCCAAATTGTAAAATGGTCTTATCTATTGGCGATTTCGTCCCAATTCACATTCCAAGTGATATTCGGCATGCTAATTACATTGCCGGTTGCGAAATTGCATTATCTCTTATAGTTTCCGAGATATGGACTATCAATAATTTACACCTTAGGCTCTGCTTCTAACTTGGGCCCAAATTGTAAAATGGTCTTATCTATTGGCGATTTCGTTCCAATTCACATTCCAAGTAATATTCGGCATGCTAATTACATTGCCGGTTGCCAAATTGCATTATCTCTTATAGTTTCCGAGATATGGACTATCGATAATTTACACCTTAGGCTCTGCTTCTAACTTGGGCCCAAATTGTAAAATGGTCTTATCTATTGGCGATTTCGTTCCAATTCACATTCCAAGTAATATTCGGCATGCTAATTACATTGCCGGTTGCCAAATTGCATTATCTCTTATAGTTTCCGAGATATGGACTATCGATAATTTACACCTTAGGCTCTGCTTCTAACTTGGGCCCAAATTGTAAAATGGTCTTATCTATTGGCGATTTCGTTCCAATTCACATTCCAAGTAATATTCGGCATGCTAATTACATTGCCGGTTGCCAAATTGCATTATCTCTTATAGTTTCCGAGATATGGACTATCGATAATTTACACCATAGGCTCTGCTACTAACTTGGGCCCAAATTGTAAAATGGTCTTATCTATTGGCGATTTCGTTCCAATTCACATTCCATGTAATATTCGGCATGCTAATTACATTGCCGGTTGCCAAATTGCATTATCTCTTATAGTTTCCGAGATATGGACTATCGATAATTTACACCTTAGGCTCTGCTTCTAACTTGCTCCCAAATTGTAAAATGGTCTTATCTATTGGCGATTTCGTTCCAATTCACATTCCAAGTAATATTCGGCATGCTAATTACATTGCCGGTTGCCAAATTGCATTATCTCTTATAGTTTCCGAGATATGGACTATCGATAATTTACACCTTAGGCTCTGCTTCTAACTTGGGCCCAAATTGTAAAATGGTCTTATCTATTGGCGATTTCGTTCCAATTCACATTCCAAGTAATATTCGGCATGCTAATTACATTGCCGGTTGCCAAATTGAATTATCTCTTATAGTTTCCGAGATATGGACTATCGATAATTTACACCTTAGGCTCTGCTTCTAACTTGGGCCCAAATTGTAAAATGGTCTTATCTATTGGCGATTTCGTTCCAATTCACATTCCAAGTAATATTGGGCATGCTAATTACATTGCCGGTTGCCAAATTGCATTATCTCTTATAGTTTCCGGGATATGGACTATCGATAATTTACACCATAGGCTCTGCTTCTAACTTGGGCCCAAATTGTAAAATGGTCTTATCTATTGGCGATTTCGTTCCAATTCACATTCCAAGTAATATTCGGCATGCTAATTACATTGCCGGTTGCCAAATTGCATTATCTCTTATAGTTTCCGAGATATGGACTATCGATAATTTACACCTTAGGCTCTGCTTCTAACTTGCTCCCAAATTGTAAAATGGTCTTATCTATTGGCGATTTCGTTCCAATTCACATTCCAAGTAATATTCGGCATGCTAATTACATTGCCGGTTGCCAAATTGTATTATCTCTTATAGTTTCCGAGATATGGACTATCGATAATTTACACCTTAGGCTCTGCTTCTAACTTGGGCCCAAATTGTAAAATGGTCTTACCTATTGGCGATTTCGTTCCAATTCACATTCCAAGTAATATTCGGCATGCTAATTACATTGCCGGTTGCCAAATTGCATTATCTCTTATAGTTTCCGAGATATGGACTATCGATAATTTACACCTTAGGCTCTGCTTCTAACTTGGGCCCAAATTGTAAAATGGTCTTATCTATTGGCGATTTCGTTCCAATTCACATTCCAAGTAATATTCGGCATGCTAATTACATTGCCGGTTGCCAAATTGCATTATCTCTTATAGTTTCCGAGATATGGACTATCGATAATTTACACCTTAGGCTCTGCTTCTAACTTGGGCCCAAATTGTAAAATGGTCTTATCTATTGGCGATTTCGTCCCAATTCACATTCCAAGTGATATTCGGCATGCTAATTACATTACCGGTTGCGAAATTGCATTATCTCTTATAGTTTCCGAGATATGGACTATCAATAATTTACACCTTAGGCTCTGCTTCTAACTTGGGTCCAAATTGTAAAATGGTCTTATCTATTGGCGATTTCGTTCCAATTCACATTCCAAGTAATATTCGGCATGCTAATTACATTGCCGGTTGCCAAATTGCATTATCTCTTATAGTTTCCGAGATATGGACTATCGATAATTTACACCTTAGGTTCTGCTTCTAACTTGGGCCCAAATTGTAAAATGGTCTTATCTATTGGCGATTTCGTTCCAATTCACATTCCAAGTAATATTCGGCATGCTAATTACATTGCCGGTTGCCAAATTGCATTATCTCTTATAGTTTCCGAGATATGGACTATCGATAATTTACACCTTAGGCTCTGCTTCTAACTTGGGCCCAAATTGTAAAATGGTCTTATCTATTGGCGATTTCGTTCCAATTCACATTCCAAGTAATATTCGGCATGCTAATTACATTGCCGGTTGCCAAATTGCATTATCTCTTATAGTTTCCGAGATATGGACTATCGATAATTTACACCTTAGGCTCTGCTTCTAACTTGGGCCCAAATTGTAAAATGGTCTTATCTATTGGCGATTTCGTTCCAATTCACATTCCAAGTAATATTCGGCATGCTAATTACATTGCCGGTTGCCAAATTGCATTATCTCTTATAGTTTCCGAGATATGGACTATCGATAATTTACACCTTAGGCTCTGCTTCTAACTTGGGCCCAAATTGTAAAATGGTCTTCTCTATTGGCGATTTCGTTCCAATTCACATTCCAAGTAATATTCGGCATGCTAATTACATTGCCGGTTGCCAAATTGCATTACCTCTTATAGTTTCCGAGATATGGACTATCGATAATTTACACCTTAGGCTCTGCTTCTAACTTGGGCCCAAATTGTAAAATGGTCTTACCTATTGGCGATTTCGTTCCAATTCACATTCCAAGTAACATTCGGCATGCTAATTACATTGCCGGTTGCCAAACTGCATTATCTCTTATAGTTTCCGAGATATGGACTATCGATAATTTACACCTTAGGCTCTGCTTCTAACTTGGGCCCTAATTGTAAAATGGCCTTATCTATTGGCGATTTCGTTCCAATTCACATTCCAAGTAATATTCGGCATGCTAATTACATTGCCGGTTGCCAAATTGCATTATCTCTTATAGTTTCCGAGATATGGACTATCAATAATTTACACCTTAGGCTCTGCTTCTAACTTGGGCCCAAATTGTAAAATGGTCTTATCTATTGGCGATTTCGTTCCAATTCACATTCCAAGTAACATTCGGCATGCTAATTACATTGCCGGTTGCCAAATTGCATTATCTCTTATAGTTTCCGAGATATGGACTATCGATAATTTACACCTTAGGCTCTGCTTCTAACTTGGGCCCTAATTGTAAAATGGCCTTATCTATTGGCGATTTCGTTCCAATTCACATTCCAAGTAATATTCGGCATGCTAATTACATTGCCGGTTGCCAAATTGCATTATCTCTTATAGTTTCCGAGATATGGACTATCGATAATTTACATCTTAGGCTCTGCTTCTAACTTGAGCGCAAATTGTAAAATGGTCTTATCTATTGGCGATTTCGTTCCAATTCACATTCCAAGTAATATTCGGCATGCTAATTACATTGCCGGTTGCCAAATTGCATTATCTCCAATAGTTTCCGAGATATGGACTATCGATAATTTACACCTTAGGCTCTGCTTCTAACTTTTGCCCAAATTGTAAAATGGTCTTATCTATTGGCGATTTCGTCCCAATTCACATTCCAAGTGATATTCGGCATGCTAATTACATTGCCGGTTGCGAAATTGCATTATCTCTTATAGTTTCCGAGATATGGACTATCAATAATTTACACCTTAGGCTCTGCTTCCAACTTGGGCCCAAATTGTAAAATGGCCTGATCTATTGGCGATTTCGTTCCAATTCACATTCCAAGTAATATTCGGCATGCTAATTACATTGCCGGTTGCCAAATTGCATTATCTCTTATAGTTTCCGAGATATGGACTATCGATAATTTACACCTTAGGCTCTGCTTCTAACTTGGGCCCAAATTGTAAAATGGTCTTATCTATTGGCGATTTCGTTCCAATTCACATTCCAAGTAATATTCGGCATGCTAATTACATTGCCGGTTGCCAAATTGCATTATCTCTTATAGTTTCCGAGATATGGACTATCGATAATTTACACCTTAGGCTCTGCTTCTAACTTGGGCCCAAATTGTAAAATGGTCTTATCTATTGGCGATTTCGTTCCAATTCACATTCCAAGTAATATTCGGCATGCTAATTACATTGCCGGTTGCCAATTTGCATTATCTCTTATAGTTTCCGAGATATGGACTATCGATAATTTACACCTTAGGCTCTGCTTCTAACTTGGGCCCAAATTGTAAAATGGTCTTATCTATTGGCGATTTCGTTCCAATTCACATTCCAAGTAATATTCGGCATGCTAATTACATTGCCGGTTGCCAAATTGCATTATCTCTTATAGTTTCCGAGATATGGACTATCGATAATTTACACCTTAGGCTCTGCTTCTAATTTGGGCCCAAATTGTAAAATGGTCTTATCTATTGGCGATTTCGTTCCAATTCACACTCCAAGTAATATTCGGCATGCTAATTACATTGCCGGTTGCGAAATTGCATTATCTCTTATAGTTTCCGAGATATGGACTATCAATAATTTACACCTTAGGCTCTGCTTCTAACTTGGGCCCAAATTGTAAAATGGTCTTATCTATTGGCGATTTCGTTCCAATTCACATTCCAAGTAATATTCGGCATGCTAATTACATTGCCGGTTGCCAAATTGCATTACCTCTTATAGTTTCCGAGATATGGACTATCGATAATTTATAACTTAGGCTCTGCTTCTAACTTGGGCCCAAATGGTAAAATGGTCTTATCTATTGGCGATTTCGTTCCAATTCACATTCCAAGTAATATTCGGCATGCTAATTACATTGCCGGTTGCCAAATTGCATTATCTCTTATAGTTTCCGAGATATGGACTATCAATAATTTACACCTTAGGCTCTGCTTCTAACTTGGGCCCAAATTGTAAAATGGTCTTATCTATTGGCGATTTCGTTCCAATTCACATTCCAAGTAATATTCGGCATGCTAATTACATTGCCGGTTGCCAAATTGCATTACCTCTTATAGTTTCCGAGATATGGACTATCGATAATTTATAACTTAGGCTCTGCTTCTAACTTTTGCCCAAATTGTAAAATGGTCTTATCTATTGGCGATTTCGTCCCAATTCACATTCCAAGTGATATTCGGCATGCTAATTACATTGCCGGTTGCGAAATTGCATTATCTCTTATAGTTTCCGAGATATGGACTATCAATAATTTACACCTTAGGCTCTGCTTCCAACTTGGGCCCAAATTGTAAAATGGCCTTATCTATTGGCGATTTCGTTCCAATTCACATTCCAAGTAATATTCGGCATGCTAATTACATTGCCGGTTGCCAAATTGCATTATCTCTTATAGTTTCCGAGATATGGACTATCGATAATTTACACCTTAGGCTCTGCTTCTAACTTGGGCCCAAATTGTAAAATGGTCTTATCTATTGGCGATTTCGTTCCAATTCACATTCCAAGTAATATTCGGCATGCTAATTACATTGCCGGTTGCCAAATTGCATTATCTCTTATAGTTTCCGAGATATGGACTATCGATAATTTACACCTTAGGCTCTGCTTCTAACTTGGGCCCAAATTGTAAAATGGTCTTATCTATTGGCGATTTCGTTCCAATTCACATTCCAAGTAATATTCGGCATGCTAATTACATTGCCGGTTGCCAATTTGCATTATCTCTTATAGTTTCCGAGATATGGACTATCGATAATTTACACCTTAGGCTCTGCTTCTAACTTGGGCCCAAATTGTAAAATGGTCTTATCTATTGGCGATTTCGTTCCAATTCACATTCCAAGTAATATTCGGCATGCTAATTACATTGCCGGTTGCCAAATTGCATTATCTCTTATAGTTTCCGAGATATGGACTATCGATAATTTACACCTTAGGCTCTGCTTCTAATTTGGGCCCAAATTGTAAAATGGTCTTATCTATTGGCGATTTCGTTCCAATTCACACTCCAAGTAATATTCGGCATGCTAATTACATTGCCGGTTGCCAAATTGCATTATCTCTTATAGTTTCCGAGATATGGACTATCAATAATTTACACCTTAGGCTCTGCTTCTAACTTGGGCCCAAATTGTAAAATGGTCTTATCTATTGGCGATTTCGTTCCAATTCACATTCCAAGTAATATTCGGCATGCTAATTACATTGCCGGTTGCCAAATTGCATTACCTCTTATAGTTTCCGAGATATGGACTATCGATAATTTATAACTTAGGCTCTGCTTCTAACTTGGGCCCAAATGGTAAAATGGTCTTATCTATTGGCGATTTCGTTCCAATTCACATTCCAAGTAATATTCGGCATGCTAATTACATTGCCGGTTGCCAAATTGCATTATCTCTTATAGTTTCCGAGATATGGACTATCGATAATTTACACCTTAGGCTCTGCTTCTAACTTGGGCCCAAATTGTAAAATGGTCTTATCTATTGGCGATTTCGTTCCAATTCACATTCCAAGTAATATTCGGCATGCTAATTACATTGCCGGTTGCCAAATTGCATTATCTCTTATAGTTTCCGAGATATGGACTATCAATAATTTACACCTTAAGCTCTGCTTCTAACTTGGGCCCAAATTGTAAAATGGTCTTATCTATTGGCGATTTCGTTCCAATTCACATTCCAAGTAATATTCGGCATGCTAATTACATTGCCGGTTGCCAAATTGAATTATCTCTTATAGTTTCCGAGATATGGACTATCGATAATTTACACCTTAGGCTCTGCTTCTAACTTGGGCCCAAATTGTAAAATGGTCTTATCTATTGGCGATTTCGTTCCAATTCACATTCCAAGTAATATTCGGCATGCTAATTACATTGCCGGTTGCCAAATTGCATTATCTCTTATAGTTTCCGAGATATGGACTATCGATAATTTACACCTTAGGCTCTGCTTCTAACTTGGGCCCAAATTGTAAAATGGTCTTACCTATTGGCGATTTCGTTCCAATTCACATTCCAATTAATATTCGGCATGCTAATTACATTGCCGGTTGCCAAATTGCATTATCTCTTATAGTTTCCGAGATATGGACTATCGATAATTTACACCTTAGGCTCTGCTTCTAACTTGGGCCCAAATTGTAAAATGGTCTTATCTATTGGCGATTTCGTTCCAATTCACATTCCAAGTAATATTCGGCATGCTAATTACATTGCCGGTTGCCAAATTGCATTATCTCTTATAGTTTCCGAGATATGGACTATCGATAATTTACACCTTAGGCTCTGCTTCTAACTTGGGCCCAAATTGTAAAATGGTCTTACCTATTGGCGATTTCGTTCCAATTCACATTCCGAGTAATATTCGGCATGCTAATTACATTGCCGGTTGCCAAATTGCATTATCTCTTATAGTTTCCGAGATATGGACTATCAATAATTTACACCTTAGGCTCTGCTTCTAACTTGGGCCCAAATTGTAAAATGGTCTTATCTATTGGCGATTTCATTCCAATTCACATTCCAAGTAACATTCGGCATGCTAATTACATTGCCGGTTGCCAAATTGCATTATCTCTTATAGTTTCCGAGATATGGACTATCGATAATTTACACCTTAGGCTCTGCTTCTAACTTGGGCCCTAATTGTAAAATGGCCTTATCTATTGGCGATTTCGTTCCAATTCACATTCCAAGTAATATTCGGCATGCTAATTACATTGCCGGTTGCCAAATTGCATTATCTCTTATAGTTTCCGAGATATGGACTATCGATAATTTACACCTTAGGCTCTGCTTCTAACTTGGGCCCGAATTGTAAAATGGTCTTACCTATTGGCGATTTCGTTCCAATTCACACTCCAAGTAATATTCGGCATGCTAATTACATTGCCGGTTGCGAAATTGCATTATCTCTTATAGTTTCCGAGATATGGACTATCAATAATTTACACCTTAGGCTCTGCTTCTAACTTGGGCCCAAATTGTAAAATGGTCTTATCTATTGGCGATTTCGTTCCAATTCACATTCCAAGTAATATTCGGCATGCTAATTACATTGCCGGTTGCCAAATTGCATTATCTCTTATAGTTTTCGAGATATAGACTATCGATAATTTACACCTTAGGCTCTGCTTCTAACTTGGGCCCAAATCGTAAAATGGTCTTATCTATTGGCGATTTCGTTCCAATTCACATTCCAAGTAATATTCGGCATGCTAATTACATTGCCGGTTGCCAAATTGCATTATCTCTTATAGTTTCCGAGATATGGACTATCGATAATTTACACCTTAGGCTCTGCTTCTAACTTGGGCCCAAATTGTAAAATGGTCTTATCTATTGGCGATTTCGTTCCAATTCACATTCCAAGTAATATTCGGCATGCTAATTACATTGCCGGTTGCCAAATTGCATTAACTCTTATAGTTTCCGAGATATGGACTATCGATATTTTACACCTTAGGCTCTGCTTCTAACTTGGGCCCAAATTGTAAAATGGTCTTATCTATTGGCGATTTCGTTCCAATTCACATTCCAAGTAATATTCGGCATGCTAATTACATTGCCGGTTGCCAAATTGCATTATCTCTTATAGTTTCCGAGATATGGACTATCGATAATTTACACCATAGGCTCTGCTTATAACTTGGGCCCAAATTGTAAAATGGTCTTATCTATTGGCGATTTCGTTCCAACTCACATTCCAAGTAATATTCGGCATGCTAATTACATTGCCGGTTGCCAAATTGCATTATCTCTTATAGTTTCCGAGATATGGACTATCGATAATTTACACCTTAGGCTCTGCTTCTAACTTGGGCCCAAATTGTAAAATGGTCTTATCTATTGGCGATTTCGTTCCAATTCACATTCCAAGTAATATTCGGCATGCTAATTACATTGCCGGTTGCCAAATTGCATTATCTCTTATAGTTTCCGAGATATGGACTATCGATAATTTACACCTTAGGCTCTGCTTCTAACTTGGGCCCAAATTGTAAAATGGTCTTATCTATTGGCGATTTCGTTCCAATTCACATTCCTAGTAATATTCGGCATGCTAATTACATTGCCGGTTGCCAAATTGCATTATCTCTTATAGTTTCCGAGATATGGACTATCGATAATTTACATCTTAGGCTCTGCTTCTAACTTGGGCCCAAATTGTAAAATGGTCTTATCTATTGGCGATTTCGTTCCAATTCACATTCCAAGTAATATTCGGCATGCTAATTACATTGCCGGTTGCCAAATTGCATTATCTCTTATAGTTTCCGAGATATGGACTATCGATAATTTACACCTTAGGATCTGCTTCTAACTTGGGCCCAAATTGTAAAATGGTCTTATCTATTGGCGATTTCATCCCAATTCACATTCCAAGTGATATTCGGCATGCTAATTACATTGCCGGTTGCGAAATTGCATTATCTCTTATAGTTTCCGAGATATGGACTATCAATAATTTACACCTTAGGCTCTGCTTCTAACTTGGGCCCAAATTGTAAAATGGTCTTATCTATTGGCGATTTCGTTCCAATTCACATTCCAAGTAATATTCGGCATGCTAATTACATTGCCGGTTGCCAAATTGCATTATCTCTTATAGTTTCCGAGATATGGACTATCGATAATTTACACCTTAGGCTCTGCTTCTAACTTGGGCCCAAATTGTAAAATGGTCTTATCTATTGGCGATTTCGTTCCAATTCACATTCCAAGTAATATTCGGCATTCTAATTACATTGCCGGTTGCCAAATTGCATTATCTCTTATAGTTTCCGAGATATGGACTATCGATAATTTACACCTTAGGCTCTGCTTCTAACTTGGGCCCAAATTGTAAAATGGTCTTATCTATTGGCGATTTCGTTCCAATTCACATTCCAAGTAATATTCGGCATGCTAATTACATTGCCGGTTGCCAAATTGCATTATCTCTTATAGTTTCCGAGATATGGACTATCGATAATTTACACCTTAGGCTCTGCTTCTAACTGGGGCCCAAAATGTAAAATGGTCTTATCTATTGGCGTTTTCGTTCCAATTCACATTCCAAGTAATATTCGGCATGCTAATTACATTGCCCGTTGCCAAATTGCATTATCTCTTATAGTTTCCGAGATATGGACTATCGATAATTTACACCTTAGGCTCTGCTTCTAACTTGGGCCCAAATTGTAAAATGGTCTTATCTATTGGCGATTTCATCCCAATTCACATTCGAAGTGATATTCGGCATGCTAATTACATTGCCGGTTGCGAAATTGCATTATCTCTTATAGTTTCCGAGATATGGACTATCAATAATTTACACCTTAGGCTCTGCTTCTAACTTGGGCCCAAATTGTAAAATGGTCTTATCTATTGGCGATTTCGTTCCAATTCACATTCCAAGTAATATTCGGCATGCTAATTACATTGCCGGTTGCCAAATTGCATTATCTCTTATAGTTTCCGAGATATGGACTATCGATAATTTACACCTTAGGCTCTGCTTCTAACTTGGGCCCAAATTGTAAAATGGTCTTATCTATTGGCGATTTCGTTCCAATTCACATTCCAAGTAATATTCGGCATTCTAATTACATTGCCGGTTGCCAAATTGCATTATCTCTTATAGTTTCCGAGATATGGACTATCGATAATTTACACCTTAGGCTCTGCTTCTAACTTGGGCCCAAATTGTAAAATGGTCTTATCTATTGGCGATTTCGTTCCAATTCACATTCCAAGTAATATTCGGCATGCTAATTACATTGCCGGTTGCCAAATTGCATTATCTCTTATAGTTTCCGAGATATGGACTATCGATAATTTACACCTTAGGCTCTGCTTCTAACTGGGGCCCAAATTGTAAAATGGTCTTATCTATTGGCGTTTTCGTTCCAATTCACATTCCAAGTAATATTCGGCATGCTAATTACATTGCCGGTTGCCAAATTGCATTATCTCTTATAGTTTCCGAGATATGGACTATCGATAATTTACACCTTAGGCTCTGCTTCTAACTTGGGCCCAAATTGTAAAATGGTCTTACCTATTGGCGATTTCGTTCCAATTCACATTCCAATTAATATTCGGCATGCTAATTACATTGCCGGTTGCCAAATTGCATTATCTCTTATAGTTTCCGAGATATGGACTATCGATAATTTACACCTTAGGCTCTGCTTCTAACTTGGGCCCAAATTGTAAAATGGTCTTATCTATTGGCGATTTCGTTCCAATTCACATTCCAAGTAATATTCGGCATGCTAATTACATTGCCGGTTGCCAAATTGCATTATCTCTTATAGTTTCCGAGATATGGACTATCGATAATTTACACCTTAGGCTCTGCTTCTAACTTGGGCCCAAATTGTAAAATGGTCTTACCTATTGGCGATTTCGTTCCAATTCACATTCCAAGTAATATTCGGCATGCTAATTACATTGCCGGTTGCCAAATTGCATTATCTCTTATAGTTTCCGAGATATGGACTATCCATAATTTACACCTTAGGCTCTGCTTCTAACTTGGGCCCAAATTGTAAAATGGTCTTATCTATTGGCGATTTCGTTCCAATTCACATTCCAAGTAACATTCGGCATGCTAATTACATTGCCGGTTGCCAAACTGCATTATCTCTTATAGTTTCCGAGATATAGACTATCGATAATTTACACCTTAGGCTCTGCTTCTAACTTGGGCCCTAATTGTAAAATGGCCTTATCTATTGGCGATTTCATTCCAATTCACATTCCAAGTAACATTCGGCATGCTAATTACATTGCCGGTTGCCAAATTGCATTATCCCTTATAGTTTCCGAGATATGGACTATCGATAATTTACACCTTAGGCTCTGCTTCTAACTTGGGCCCTAATTGTAAAATGGCCTTATCTATTGGCGATTTCGTTCCAATTCACATTCCAAGTAATATTCGGCATGCTAATTACATTGCCGGTTGCCAAATTGCATTATCTCTTATAGTTTCCGAGATATGGACTATCGATAATTTACACCTTAGGCTCTGCTTCTAACTTGGGCCCAAATTGTAAAATGGTCTTATCTATTGGCGATTTCGTTCCAATTCACATTCCAAGTAATATTCGGCATGCTAATTACATTGCCGGTTGCCAAATTGCATTATCTCTTATAGTTTCCGAGATATGGACTATCGATAATTTACACCTTAGGCTCTGCTTCTAACTTGGGCCCAAATTGTAAAATGGTCTTATCTATTGGCGATTTCGTTCCAAATCACATTCCAAGTAATATTCGGCATGCTAATTACATTGCCGGTTGCCAAATTGCATTAACTCTTATAGTTTCCGAGATATGGACTATCGATATTTTACACCTTAGGCTCTGCTTCTAACTTGGGCCCAAATTGTAAAATGGTCTTATCTATTGGCGATTTCGTTCCAATTCACATTCCAAGTAATATTCGGCATGCTAATTACATTGCCGGTTGCCAAATTGCATTATCTCTTATAGTTTCTGAGATATGGACTATCGATAATTTACACCATAGGCTCTGCTTATAACTTGGGCCCAAATTGTAAAATGGTCTTATCTATTGGCGATTTCGTTCCAACTCACATTCCAAGTAATATTCGGCATGCTAATTACATTGCCGGTTGCCAAATTGCATTATCTCTTATAGTTTCCGAGATATGGACTATCGATAATTTACACCTTAGGCTCTGCTTCTAACTTGGGCCCAAATTGTAAAATGGTCTTATCTATTGGCGATTTCGTTCCAATTCACATTCCAAGTAATATTCGGCATGCTAATTACATTGCCGGTTGCCAAATTGCATTATCTCTTATAGTTTCCGAGATATGGACTATCGATAATTTACACCTTAGGCTCTGCTTCTAACTTGGGCCCAAATTGTAAAATGGTCTTATCTATTGGCGATTTCGTTCCAATTCACATTCCAAGTAATATTCGGCATGCTAATTACATTGCCGGTTGCCAAATTGCATTACCTCTTATAGTTTCCGAGATATGGACTATCGATAATTTATACCTTAGGCTCTGCTTCTAACTTGGGCCCAAATGGTAAAATGGTCTTATCTATTGGCTATTACGTTCCAATTCACATTCCAAGTAATATTCGGCATGCTAATTACATTGCCGGTTGCCAAATTGCATTATCTCTTATAGTTTCCGAGATATGGACTATCGATAATTTACACCTTAGGCTCTGCTTCTAACTTGGGCCCAAATTGTAAAATGGTCTTATCTATTGGCGATTTCGTTCCAATTCACATTCCAAGTAATATTCGGCATGCTAATTACATTGCCGGTTGCCAAATTGCATTATCTCTTATAGTTTCCGAGATATGGACTATCGATAATTTACACCTTAGGCTCTGCTTCTAACTTGGGCCCAAATTGTAAAATGGTCTTATCTATTGGCGATTTCGTTCCAATTCACATTCCAAGTAATATTCGGCATGCTAATTACATTGCCGGTTGCCAAATTGCATTATCTCTTATAGTTTCCGAGATATGGACTATCAATAATTTACACCTTAAGCTCTGCTTCTAACTTGGGCCCAAATTGTAAAATGGTCTTATCTATTGGCGATTTCGTTCCAATTCACATTCCAAGTAATATTCGGCATGCTAATTACATTGCCGGTTGCCAAATTGAATTATCTCTTATAGTTTGCGAGATATGGACTATCGAAAATTTACACCTTAGGCTCTGCTTCTAACTTGGGCCCAAATTGTAAAATGGTCTTATCTATTGGCGATTTCGTTCCAATTCACATTCCAAGTAATATTCGGCATGCTAATTACATTGCCGGTTGCCAAATTGCATTATCTCTTATAGTTTCCGAGATATGGACTATCGATAATTTACACCTTAGGCTCTGCTTCTAACTTGGGCCCAAATTGTAAAATGGTCTTACCTATTGGCGATTTCGTTCCAATTCACATTCCAATTAATATTCGGCATGCTAATTACATTGCCGGTTGCCAAATTGCATTATCTCTTATAGTTTCCGAGATATGGACTATCGATAATTTACACCTTAGGCTCTGCTTCTAACTTGGGCCCAAATTGTAAAATGGTCTTATCTATTGGCGATTTCGTTCCAATTCACATTCCAAGTAATATTCGGCATGCTAATTACATTGCCGGTTGCCAAATTGCATTATCTCTTATAGTTTCCGAGATATGGACTATCGATAATTTAAACCTTAGGCTCTGCTTCTAACTTGGGCCCAAATTGTAATATGGTCTTACCTATTGGCGATTTCGTTCTAATTCACATTCCGAGTAATATTCGGCATGCTAATTACATTGCCGGTTGCCAAATTGCATTATCTCTTATAGTTTCCGAGATATGGACTATCAATAATTTACACCTTAGGCTCTGCTTCTAACTTGGGCCCAAATTGTAAAATGGTCTTATCTATTGGCGATTTCGTTCCAATTCACATTCCAAGTAACATTCGGCATGCTAATTATATTGCCGGTTGCCAAATTGCATTATCTCTTATAGTTTCCGAGATATGGACTATCGATAATTTACACCTTAGGCTCTGCTTCTAACTTGGGCCCTAATTGTAAAATGGCCTTATCTATTGGCGATTTCGTTCCAATTCACATTCCAAGTAATATTCGGCATGCTAATTACATTGCCGGTTGCCAAATTGCATTATCTCTTATAGTTTCCGAGATATGGACTATCGAAAATTTACACCTTAGGCTCTGCTTCTAACTTGGGCCCAAATTGTAAAATGGTCTTATCTATTGGCGATTTCGTTCCAATTCACATTCCAAGTAATATTCGGCATGCTAATTACATTGCCGGTTGCCAAATTGCATTATCTCTTATAGTTTCCGAGATATGGACTATCGATAATTTACACCTTAGGCTCTGCTTCTAACTTGGGCCCAAATTGTAAAATGGTCTTACCTATTGGCGATTTCGTTCCAATTCACATTCCAATTAATATTCGGCATGCTAATTACATTGCCGGTTGCCAAATTGCATTATCTCTTATAGTTTCCGAGATATGGACTATCGATAATTTACACCTTAGGCTCTGCTTCTAACTTGGGCCCAAATTGTAAAATGGTCTTATCTATTGGCGATTTCGTTCCAATTCACATTCCAAGTAATATTCGGCATGCTAATTACATTGCCGGTTGCCAAATTGCATTATCTCTTATAGTTTCCGAGATATGGACTATCGATAATTTAAACCTTAGGCTCTGCTTCTAACTTGGGCCCAAATTGTAATATGGTCTTACCTATTGGCGATTTCGTTCTAATTCACATTCCGAGTAATATTCGGCATGCTAATTACATTGCCGGTTGCCAAATTGCATTATCTCTTATAGTTTCCGAGATATGGACTATCAATAATTTACACCTTAGGCTCTGCTTCTAACTTGGGCCCAAATTGTAAAATGGTCTTATCTATTGGCGATTTCGTTCCAATTCACATTCCAAGTAACATTCGGCATGCTAATTATATTGCCGGTTGCCAAATTGCATTATCTCTTATAGTTTCCGAGATATGGACTATCGATAATTTACACCTTAGGCTCTGCTTCTAACTTGGGCCCTAATTGTAAAATGGCCTTATCTATTGGCGATTTCGTTCCAATTCACATTCCAAGTAATATTCGGCATGCTAATTACATTGCCGGTTGCCAAATTGCATTATCTCTTATAGTTTCCGAGATATGGACTATCGAAAATTTACACCTTAGGCTCTGCTTCTAACTTGGGCCCAAATTGTAAAATGGTCTTACCTATTGGCGATTTCGTTCCAATTCACACTCCAAGTAATATTCGGCATGCTAATTACATTGCCGGTTGCGAAATTGCATTATCTCTTATAGTTTCCGAGATATGGACTATCAATAATTTACACCTTAGGCTCTGCTTCTAACTTGGGCCCAAATTGTAAAATGGTCTTATCTATTGGCGATTTCGTTCCAATTCACATTCCAAGTAATATTCGGCATGCTAATTACATTGCCGGTTGCCAAATTGCATTATCTCTTATAGTTTCCGAGATATGGACTATCGATAATTTACACCTTAGGCTCTGCTTCTAACTTGGGCCCAAATCGTAAAATGGTCTTATCTATTGGCGATTTCGTTCCAATTCACATTCCAAGTAATATTCGGCATGCTAATTACATTGCCGGTTGCCAAATTGCATTATCTCTTATAGTTTCCGAGATATGGACTATCGATAATTTACACCTTAGGCTCTGCTTCTAACTTGGGCCCAAATTGTAAAATGGTCTTATCTATTGGCGATTTCGTTCCAATTCACATTCCAAGTAATATTCGGCATGCTAATTACATTGCCGGTTGCCAAATTGCATTAACTCTTATAGTTTCCGAGATATGGACTATCGATATTTTACACCTTAGGCTCTGCTTCTAACTTGGGCCCAAATTGTAAAATGGTCTTATCTATTGGCGATTTCGTTCCAATTCACATTCCAAGTAATATTCGGCATGCTAATTACATTGCCCGTTGCCAAATTGCATTATCTCTTATAGTTTCCGAGATATGGACTATCGATAATTTACACCATAGGCTCTGCTTATAACTTGGGCCCAAATTGTAAAATGGTCTTATCTATTGGCGATTACGTTCCAATTCACATTCCAAGTAATATTCGGCATGCTAATTACATTGCCGGTTGCCAAATTGCATTATCTCTTATAGTTTCCGAGATATGGACTATCGATAATTTACACCTTAGGCTCTGCTTCTAACTTGGGCCCAAATTGTAAAATGGTCTTATCTATTGGCGATTTCGTTCCAATTCACATTCCAAGTAATATTCGGCATGCTAATTACATTGCCGGTTGCCAAATTGCATTATCTCTTATAGTTTCCGAGATATGGACTATCGATAATTTACACCTTAGGCTCTGCTTCTAACTTGGGCCCAAATTGTAAAATGGTCTTATCTATTGGCGATTTCGTTCCAATTCACATTCCAAGTAATATTCGGCATGCTAATTACATTGCCGGTTGCCAAATTGCATTATCTCTTATAGTTTCCGAGATATGGACTATCAATAATTTACACCTTAAGCTCTGCTTCTAACTTGGGCCCAAATTGTAAAATGGTCTTATCTATTGGCGATTTCGTTCCAATTCACATTCCAAGTAATATTCGGCATGCTAATTACATTGCCGGTTGCCAAATTGAATTATCTCTTATAGTTTCCGAGATATGGACTATCGAAAATTTACACCTTAGGCTCTGCTTCTAACTTGGGCCCAAATTGTAAAATGGTCTTATCTATTGGCGATTTCGTTCCAATTCACATTCCAAGTAATATTCGGCATGCTAATTACATTGCCGGTTGCCAAATTGCATTATCTCTTATAGTTTCCGAGATATGGACTATCGATAATTTACACCTTAGGCTCTGCTTCTAACTTGGGCCCAAATTGTAAAATGGTCTTACCTATTGGCGATTTCGTTCCAATTCACATTCCAATTAATATTCGGCATGCTAATTACATTGCCGGTTGCCAAATTGCATTATCTCTTATAGTTTCCGAGATATGGACTATCGATAATTTACACCTTAGGCTCTGCTTCTAACTTGGGCCCAAATTGTAAAATGGTCTTATCTATTGGCGATTTCGTTCCAATTCACATTCCAAGTAATATTCGGCATGCTAATTACATTGCCGGTTGCCAAATTGCATTATCTCTTATAGTTTCCGAGATATGGACTATCGATAATTTAAACCTTAGGCTCTGCTTCTAACTTGGGCCCAAATTGTAATATGGTCTTACCTATTGGCGATTTCGTTCTAATTCACATTCCGAGTAATATTCGGCATGCTAATTACATTGCCGGTTGCCAAATTGCATTATCTCTTATAGTTTCCGAGATATGGACTATCAATAATTTACACCTTAGGCTCTGCTTCTAACTTGGGCCCAAATTGTAAAATGGCCTTATCTATTGGCGATTTCGTTCCAATTCACATTCCAAGTAACATTCGGCATGCTAATTACATTGCCGGTTGCCAAATTGCATTATCTCTTATAGTTTCCGAGATATGGACTATCGATAATTTACACCTTAGGCTCTGCTTCTAACTTGGGCCCTAATTGTAAAATGGCCTTATCTATTGGCGATTTCGTTCCAATTCACATTCCAAGTAATATTCGGCATGCTAATTACATTGCCGGTTGCCAAATTGCATTATCTCTTATAGTTTCCGAGATATGGACTATCGAAAATTTACACCTTAGGCTCTGCTTCTAACTTGGGCCCAAATTGTAAAATGGTCTTACCTATTGGCGATTTCGTTCCAATTCACACTCCAAGTAATATTCGGCATGCTAATTACATTGCCGGTTGCGAAATTGCATTATCTCTTATAGTTTCCGAGATATGGACTATCAATAATTTACACCTTAGGCTCTGCTTCTAACTTGGGTCCAAATTGTAAAATGGTCTTATCTATTGGCGATTTCGTTCCAATTCACATTCCAAGTAATATTCGGCATGCTAATTACATTGCCGGTTGCCAAATTGCATTATCTCTTATAGTTTCCGAGATATGGACTATCGATAATTTACACCTTAGGCTCTGCTTCTAACTTGGGCCCAAATCGTAAAATGGTCTTATCTATTGGCGATTTCGTTCCAATTCACATTCCAAGTAATATTCGGCATGCTAATTACATTGCCGGTTGCCAAATTGCATTATCTCTTATAGTTTCCGAGATATGGACTATCGATAATTTACACCTTAGGCTCTGCTTCTAACTTGGGCCCAAATTGTAAAATGGTCTTATCTATTGGCGATTTCGTTCCAATTCACATTCCAAGTAATATTCGGCATGCTAATTACATTGCCGGTTGCCAAATTGCATTAACTCTTATAGTTTCCGAGATATGGACTATCGATATTTTACACCTTAGGCTCTGCTTCTAACTTGGGCCCAAATTGTAAAATGGCCTTATCTATTGGCGATTTCGTTCCAATTCACATTCCAAGTAATATTCGGCATGCTAATTACATTGCCGGTTGCCAAATTGCATTATCTCTTATAGTTTCCGAGATATGGACTATCGATAATTTACACCATAGGCTCTGCTTATAACTTGGGCCCAAATTGTAAAATGGTCTTATCTATTGGCGATTTCGTTCCAACTCACATTCCAAGTAATATTCGGCATGCTAATTACATTGCCGGTTGCCAAATTGCATTATCTCTTATAGTTTCCGAGATATGGACTATCGATAATTTACACCTTAGGCTCTGCTTCTAACTTGGGCCCAAATTGTAAAATGGTCTTATCTATTGGCGATTTCGTTCCAATTCACATTCCAAGTAATATTCGGCATGCTAATTACATTGCCGGTTGCCAAATTGCATTATCTCTTATAGTTTCCGAGATATGGACTATCGATAATTTACACCTTAGGCTCTGCTTCTAACTTGGGCCCAAATTGTAAAATGGTCTTATCTATTGGCGATTTCGTTCCAATTCACATTCCAAGTAATATTCGGCATGCTAATTACATTGCCGGTTGCCAAATTGCATTATCTCTTATAGTTTCCGAGATATGGACTATCGATAATTTACATCTTAGGCTCTGCTTCTAACTTGGGCCCAAATTGTAAAATGGTCTTATCTATTGGCGATTTCGTTCCAATTCACATTCCAAGTAATATTCGGCATGCTAATTACATTGCCGGTTGCCAAATTGCATTATCTCTTATAGTTTCCGAGATATGGACTATCGATAATTTACACCTTAGGCTCTGCTTCTAACTGGGGCCCAAATTGTAAAATGGTCTTATCTATTGGCGTTTTCGTTCCAATTCACATTCCAAGTAATATTCGGCATGCTAATTACATTGCCGGTTGCCAAATTGCATTATCTCTTATAGTTTCCGAGATATGGACTATCGATAATTTACACCTTAGGCTCTGCTTCTAACTTGGGCCCAAATTGTAAAATGGTCTTATCTATTGGCGATTTCATCCCAATTCACATTCCAAGTGATATTCGGCATGCTAATTACATTGCCGGTTGCGAAATTGCATTATCTCTTATAGTTTCCGAGATATGGACTATCAATAATTTACACCTTAGGCTCTGCTTCTAACTTGGGCCCAAATTGTAAAATGGTCTTATCTATTGGCGATTTCGTTCCAATTCACATTCCAAGTAATATTCGGCATGCTAATTACATTGCCGGTTGCCAAATTGCATTATCTCTTATAGTTTCCGAGATATGGACTATCGATAATTTACACCTTAGGCTCTGCTTCTAACTTGGGCCCAAATTGTAAAATGGTCTTATCTATTGGCGATTTCGTTCCAATTCACATTCCAAGTAATATTCGGCATTCTAATTACATTGCCGGTTGCCAAATTGCATTATCTCTTATAGTTTCCGAGATATGGACTATCGATAATTTACACCTTAGGCTCTGCTTCTAACTTGGGCCCAAATTGTAAAATGGTCTTATCTATTGGCGATTTCGTTCCAATTCACATTCCAAGTAATATTCGGCATGCTAATTACATTGCAGGTTGCCAAATTGCATTATCTCTTATAGTTTCCGAGATATGGACTATCGATAATTTACACCTTAGGCTCTGCTTCTAACTGGGGCCCAAATTGTAAAATGGTCTTATCTATTGGCGTTTTCGTTCCAATTCACATTCCAAGTAATATTCGGCATGCTAATTACATTGCCGGTTGCCAAATTGCATTATCTCTTATAGTTTCCGAGATATGGACTATCGATAATTTACACCTTAGGCTCTGCTTCTAACTTGGGCCCAAATTGTAAAATGGTCTTACCTATTGGCGATTTCGTTCCAATTCACATTCCAATTAATATTCGGCATGCTAATTACATTGCCGGTTGCCAAATTGCATTATCTCTTATAGTTTCCGAGATATGGACTATCGATAATTTACACCTTAGGCTCTGCTTCTAACTTGGGCCCAAATTGTAAAATGGTCTTATCTATTGGCGATTTCGTTCCAATTCACATTCCAAGTAATATTCGGCATGCTAATTACATTGCCGGTTGCCAAATTGCATTATCTCTTATAGTTTCCGAGATATGGACTATCGATAATTTACACCTTAGGCTCTGCTTCTAACTTGGGCCCAAATTGTAAAATGGTCTTACCTATTGGCGATTTCGTTCCAATTCACATTCCAAGTAATATTCGGCATGCTAATTACATTGCCGGTTGCCAAATTGCATTATCTCTTATAGTTTCCGAGATATGGACTATCCATAATTTACACCTTAGGCTCTGCTTCTAACTTGGGCCCAAATTGTAAAATGGTCTTATCTATTGGCGATTTCGTTCCAATTCACATTCCAAGTAACATTCGGCATGCTAATTACATTGCCGGTTGCCAAACTGCATTATCTCTTATAGTTTCCGAGATATGGACTATCGATAATTTACACCTTAGGCTCTGCTTCTAACTTGGGCCCTAATTGTAAAATGGCCTTATCTATTGGCGATTTCGTTCCAATTCACATTCCAAGTAATATTCGGCATGCTAATTACATTGCCGGTTGCCAAATTGCATTATCTCTTATAGTTTCCGAGATATGGACTATCAATAATTTACACCTTAGGCTCTGCTTCTAACTTGGGCCCAAATTGTAAAATGGTCTTATCTATTGGCGATTTCGTTCCAATTCACATTCCAAGTAACATTCGGCATGCTAATTACATTGCCGGTTGCCAAATTGCATTATCTCTTATAGTTTCCGAGATATGGACTATCGATAATTTACACCTTAGGCTCTGCTTCTAACTTGGGCCCTAATTGTAAAATGGCCTTATCTTTTGGCGATTTCGTTCCAATTCACATTCCAAGTAATATTCGGCATGCTAATTACATTGCCGGTTGCCAAATTGCATTATCTCTTATAGTTTCCGAGATATGGACTATCGATAATTTACATCTTAGGCTCTGCTTCTAACTTGGGCGCAAATTGTAAAATGTTCTTATCTATTGGCGATTTCGTTCCAATTCACATTCCAAGTAATATTCGGCATGCTAATTACATTGCCGGTTGCCAAATTGCATTATCTCCTATAGTTTCCGAGATATGGACTATCGATAATTTACACCTTAGGCTCTGCTTCTAACTTGGGCCCAAATTGTAAAATGGTCTTATCTATTGGCGATTTCGTCCCAATTCACATTCCAAGTGATATTCGGCATGCTAATTACATTGCCGGTTGCGAAATTGCATTATCTCTTATAGTTTCCGAGATATGGACTATCAATAATTTACACCTTAGGCTCTGCTTCTAACTTGGGCCCAAATTGTAAAATGGCCTTATCTATTGGCGATTTCGTTCCAATTCACATTCCAAGTAATATTCGGCATGCTAATTACATTGCCGGTTGCCAAATTGCATTATCTCTTATAGTTTCCGAGATATGGACTATCGATAATTTACACCTTAGGCTCTGCTTCTAACTTGGGCCCAAATTGTAAAATGGTCTTATCTATTGGCGATTTCGTTCCAATTCACATTCCAAGTAATATTCGGCATGCTAATTACATTGCCGGTTGCCAAATTGCATTATCTCTTATAGTTTTCGAGATATGGACTATCGATAATTTACACCTTAGGCTCTGCTTCTAACTTGGGCCCAAATTGTAAAATGGTCTTATCTATTGGCGATTTCGTTCCAATTCACATTCCAAGTAATATTCGGCATGCTAATTACATTGCCGGTTGCCAAATTGCATTATCTCTTATAGTTTCCGAGATATGGACTATCGATAATTTACACCTTAGGCTCTGCTTCTAACTTGGGCCCAAATTGTAAAATGGTCTTATCTATTGGCGATTTCGTTCCAATTCACACTCCAAGTAATATTCGGCATGCTAATTACATTGCCGGTTGCGAAATTGCATTATCTCTTATAGTTTCCGAGATATGGACTATCAATAATTTACACCTTAGGCTCTGCTTCTAACTTGGGCCCAAATTGTAAAATGGTCTTATCTATTGGCGATTTCGTTCCAATTCACATTCCAAGTAATATTCGGCATGCTAATTACATTGCCGGTTGCCAAATTGCATTACCTCTTATAGTTTCCGAGATATGGACTATCGATAATTTATACCTTAGGCTCTGCTTCTAACTTGGGCCCAAATGGTAAAATGGTCTTATCTATTGGCGATTACGTTCCAATTCACATTCCAAGTAATATTCGGCATGCTAATTACATTGCCGGTTGCCAAATTGCATTATCTCTTATAGTTTCCGAGATATGGACTATCGATAATTTACACCTTAGGCTCTGCTTCTAACTTGGGCCCAAATTGTAAAATGGTCTTATCTATTGGCGATTTCGTTCCAATTCACATTCCAAGTAATATTCGGCATGCTAATTACATTGCCGGTTGCCAAATTGCATTATCTCTTATAGTTTCCGAGATATGGACTATCGATAATTTACACCTTAGGCTCTGCTTCTAACTTGGGCCCAAATTGTAAAATGGTCTTATCTATTGGCGATTTCGTTCCAATTCACATTCCAAGTAATATTCGGCATGCTAATTACATTGCCGATTGCCAAATTGCATTATCTCTTATAGTTTCCGAGATATGGACTATCAATAATTTACACCTTAAGCTCTGCTTCTAACTTGGGCCCAAATTGTAAAATGGTCTTATCTATTGGCGATTTCGTTCCAATTCACATTCCAAGTAATATTCGGCATGCTAATTACATTGCCGGTTGCCAAATTGAATTATCTCTTATAGTTTCCGAGATATGGACTATCGAAAATTTACACCTTAGGCTCTGCTTCTAACTTGGGCCCAAATTGTAAAATGGTCTTATCTATTGGCGATTTCGTTCCAATTCACATTCCAAGTAATATTCGGCATGCTAATTACATTGCCGGTTGCCAAATTGCATTATCTCTTATAGTTTCCGAGATATGGACTATCGATAATTTACACCTTAGGCTCTGCTTCTAACTTGGGCCCAAATTGTAAAATGGTCTTACCTATTGGCGATTTCGTTCCAATTCACATTCCAATTAATATTCGGCATGCTAATTACATTGCCGGTTGCCAAATTGCATTATCTCTTATAGTTTCCGAGATATGGACTATCGATAATTTACACCTTAGGCTCTGCTTCTAACTTGGGCCCAAATTGTAAAATGGTCTTATCTATTGGCGATTTCGTTCCAATTCACATTCCAAGTAATATTCGGCATGCTAATTACATTGCCGGTTGCCAAATTGCATTATCTCTCATAGTTTCCGAGATATGGACTATCGATAATTTAAACCTTAGGCTCTGCTTCTAACTTGGGCCCAAATTGTAAAATGGTCTTACCTATTGGCGATTTCGTTCCAATTCACATTCCGAGTAATATTCGGCATGCTAATTACATTGCCGGTTGCCAAATTGCATTATCTCTTATAGTTTCCGAGATATGGACTATCAATAATTTACACCTTAGGCTCTGCTTCTAACTTGGGCCCAAATTGTAAAATGGTCTTATCTATTGGCGATTTCGTTCCAATTCACATTCCAAGTAACATTCGGCATGCTAATTACATTGCCGGTTGCCAAATTGCATTATCTCTTATAGTTTCCGAGATATGGACTATCGATAATTTACACCTTAGGCTCTGCTTCTAACTTGGGCCCTAATTGTAAAATGGCCTTATCTATTGGCGATTTCGTTCCAATTCACATTCCAAGTAATATTCGGCATGCTAATTACATTGCCGGTTGCCAAATTGCATTATCTCTTATAGTTTCCGAGATATGGACTATCGAAAATTTACACCTTAGGCTCTGCTTCTAACTTGGGCCCAAATTGTAAAATGGTCTTACCTATTGGCGATTTCGTTCCAATTCACACTCCAAGTAATATTCGGCATGCTAATTACATTGCCGGTTGCGAAATTGCATTATCTCTTATAGTTTCCGAGATATGGACTATCAATAATTTACACCTTAGGCTCTGCTTCTAACTTGGGCCCAAATTGTAAAATGGTCTTATCTATTGGCGATTTCGTTCCAATTCACATTCCAAGTAATATTCGGCATGCTAATTACATTGCCGGTTGCCAAATTGCATTATCTCTTATAGTTTCCGAGATATGGACTATCGATAATTTACACCTTAGGCTCTGCTTCTAACTTGGGCCCAAATTGTAAAATGGTCTTATCTATTGGCGATTTCGTTCCAATTCACATTCCAAGTAATATTCGGCATGCTAATTACATTGCCGGTTGCCAAATTGCATTAACTCTTATAGTTTCCGAGATATGGACTATCGATATTTTACACCTTAGGCTCTGCTTCTAACTTGGGCCCAAATTGTAAAATGGTCTTATCTATTGGCGATTTCGTTCCAATTCACATTCCAAGTAATATTCGGCATGCTAATTACATTGCCGGTTGCCAAATTGCATTATCTCTTATAGTTTCCGAGATATGGACTATCGATAATTTACACCATAGGCTCTGCTTATAACTTGGGCCCAAATTGTAAAATGGTCTTATCTATTGGCGATTTCGTTCCAACTCACATTCCAAGTAATATTCGGCATGCTAATTACATTGCCGGTTGCCAAATTGCATTAACTCTTATAGTTTCCGAGATATGGACTATCGATATTTTACACCTTAGGCTCTGCTTCTAACTTGGGCCCAAATTGTAAAATGGTCTTATCTATTGGCGATTTCGTTCCAATTCACATTCCAAGTAATATTCGGCATGCTAATTACATTGCCGGTTGCCAAATTGCATTATCTCTTATAGTTTCCGAGATATGGACTATCGATAATTTACACCATAGGCTCTGCTTATAACTTGGGCCCAAATTGTAAAATGGTCTTATCTATTGGCGATTTCGTTCCAACTCACATTCCAAGTAATATTCGGCATGCTAATTACATTGCCGGTTGCCAAATTGCATTATCTCTTATAGTTTCCGAGATATGGACTATCGATAATTTACACCTTAGGCTCTGCTTCTAACTTGGGCCCAAATTGTAAAATGGTCTTATCTATTGGCGATTTCGTTCCAATTCACATTCCAAGTAATATTCGGCATGCTAATTACATTGCCGGTTGCCAAATTGCATTATCTCTTATAGTTTCCGAGATATGGACTATCGATAATTTACACCTTAGGCTCTGCTTCTAACTTGGGCCCAAATTGTAAAATGGTCTTATCTATTGGCGATTTCGTTCCAATTCACATTCCAAGTAATATTCGGCATGCTAATTACATTGCCGGTTGCCAAATTGCATTATCTCTTATAGTTTCCGAGATATGGACTATCGATAATTTACATCTTAGGCTCTGCTTCTAACTTGGGCCCAAATTGTAAAATGGTCTTATCTATTGGCGATTTCGTTCCAATTCACATTCCAAGTAATATTCGGCATGCTAATTACATTTCCGGTTGCCAAATTGCATTATCTCTTATAGTTTCCGAGATATGGACTATCGATAATTTACACCTTAGGCTCTGCTTCTAACTTGGGCCCAAATTGTAAAATGGTCTTATCTATTGGCGATTTCATCCCAATTCACATTCCAAGTGATATTCGGCATGCTAATTACATTGCCGGTTGCGAAATTGCATTATCTCTTATAGTTTCCGAGATATGGACTATCAATTATTTACACCTTAGGCTCTGCTTCTAACTTGGGCCCAAATTGTAAAATGGTCTTATCTATTGGCGATTTCGTTCCAATTCACATTCCAAGTAATATTCGGCATGCTAATTACATTGCCGGTTGCCAAATTGCATTATCTCTTATAGTTTCCGAGATATGGACTATCGATAATTTACACCTTAGGCTCTGCTTCTAACTTGGGCCCAAATTGTAAAATGGTCTTATCTATTGGCGATTTCGTTCCAATTCACATTCCAAGTAATATTCGGCATTCTAATTACATTGCCGGTTGCCAAATTGCATTATCTCTTATAGTTTCCGAGATATGGACTATCGATAATTTACACCTTAGGCTCTGCTTCTAACTTGGGCCCAAATTGTAAAATGGTCTTATCTATTGGCGATTTCGTTCCAATTCACATTCCAAGTAATATTCGGCATGCTAATTACATTGCCGGTTGCCAAATTGCATTATCTCTTATAGTTTCCGAGATATGGACTATCGATAATTTACACCTTAGGCTCTGCTTCTAACTGGGGCCCAAATTGTAAAATGGTCTTATCTATTGGCGTTTTCGTTCCAATTCACATTCCAAGTAATATTCGGCATGCTAATTACATTGCCGGTTGCCAAATTGCATTATCTCTTATAGTTTCCGAGATATGAACTATCGATAATTTACACCTTAGGCTCTGCTTCTAACTTGGGCCCAAATTGTAAAATGGTCTTATCTATTGGCGATTTCATCCCAATTCACATTCCAAGTGATATTCGGCATGCTAATTACATTGCCGGTTGCGAAATTGCATTATCTCTTATAGTTTCCGAGATATGGACTATCAATAATTTACACCTTAGGCTCTGCTTCTAACTTGGGCCCAAATTGTAAAATGGTCTTATCTATTGGCGATTTCGTTCCAATTCACATTCCAAGTAATATTCGGCATGCTAATTACATTGCCGGTTGCCAAATTGCATTATCTCTTATAGTTTCCGAGATATGGACTATCGATAATTTACACCTTAGGCTCTGCTTCTAACTTGGGCCCAAATTGTAAAATGGTCTTATCTATTGGCGATTTCGTTCCAATTCACATTCCAAGTAATATTCGGCATTCTAATTACATTGCCGGTTGCCAAATTGCATTATCTCTTATAGTTTCCGAGATATGGACTATCGATAATTTACACCTTAGGCTCTGCTTCTAACTTGGGCCCAAATTGTAAAATGGTCTTATCTATTGGCGATTTCGTTCCAATTCACATTCCAAGTAATATTCGGCATGCTAATTACATTGCCGGTTGCCAAATTGCATTATCTCTTATAGTTTCCGAGATATGGACTATCGATATTTTACACCTTAGGCTCTGCTTCTAACTGGGGCCCAAATTGTAAAATGGTCTTATCTATTGGCGATTTCGTTCCAATTCACATTCCAAGTAATATTCGGCATGCTAATTACATTGCCGGTTGCCAAATTGCATTATCTCTTATAGTTTCCGAGATATGGACTATCGATAATTTACACCATAGGCTCTGCTTATAACTTGGGCCCAAATTGTAAAATGGTCTTATCTATTGGCGATTTCGTTCCAACTCACATTCCAAGTAATATTCGGCATGCTAATTACATTGCCGGTTGCCAAATTGCATTATCTCTTATAGTTTCCGAGATATGGACTATCGATAATTTACACCTTAGGCTCTGCTTCTAACTTGGGCCCAAATTGTAAAATGGTCTTATCTATTGGCGATTTCGTTCCAATTCACATTCCAAGTAATATTCGGCATGCTAATTACATTGCCGGTTGCCAAATTGCATTATCTCTTATAGTTTCCGAGATATGGACTATCGATAATTTACACCTTAGGCTCTGCTTCTAACTTGGGCCCAAATTGTAAAATGGTCTTATCTATTGGCGATTTCGTTCCAATTCACATTCCAAGTAATATTCGGCATGCTAATTACATTGCCGGTTGCCAAATTGCATTATCTCTTATAGTTTCCGAGATATGGACTATCGATAATTTACATCTTAGGCTCTGCTTCTAACTTGGGCCCAAATTGTAAAATGGTCTTATCTATTGGCGATTTCGTTCCAATTCACATTCCAAGTAATATTCGGCATGCTAATTACATTTCCGGTTGCCAAATTGCATTATCTCTTATAGTTTCCGAGATATGGACTATCGATAATTTACACCTTAGGCTCTGCTTCTAACTTGGGCCCAAATTGTAAAATGGTCTTATCTATTGGCGATTTCATCCCAATTCACATTCCAAGTGATATTCGGCATGCTAATTACATTGCCGGTTGCGAAATTGCATTATCTCTTATAGTTTCCGAGATATGGACTATCAATTATTTACACCTTAGGCTCTGCTTCTAACTTGGGCCCAAATTGTAAAATGGTCTTATCTATTGGCGATTTCGTTCCAATTCACATTCCAAGTAATATTCGGCATGCTAATTACATTGCCGGTTGCCAAATTGCATTATCTCTTATAGTTTCCGAGATATGGACTATCGATAATTTACACCTTAGGCTCTGCTTCTAACTTGGGCCCAAATTGTAAAATGGTCTTATCTATTGGCGATTTCGTTCCAATTCACATTCCAAGTAATATTCGGCATTCTAATTACATTGCCGGTTGCCAAATTGCATTATCTCTTATAGTTTCCGAGATATGGACTATCGATAATTTACACCTTAGGCTCTGCTTCTAACTTGGGCCCAAATTGTAAAATGGTCTTATCTATTGGCGATTTCGTTCCAATTCACATTCCAAGTAATATTCGGCATGCTAATTACATTGCCGGTTGCCAAATTGCATTATCTCTTATAGTTTCCGAGATATGGACTATCGATAATTTACACCTTAGGCTCTGCTTCTAACTGGGGCCCAAATTGTAAAATGGTCTTATCTATTGGCGTTTTCGTTCCAATTCACATTCCAAGTAATATTCGGCATGCTAATTACATTGCCGGTTGCCAAATTGCATTATCTCTTATAGTTTCCGAGATATGAACTATCGATAATTTACACCTTAGGCTCTGCTTCTAACTTGGGCCCAAATTGTAAAATGGTCTTATCTATTGGCGATTTCATCCCAATTCACATTCCAAGTGATATTCGGCATGCTAATTACATTGCCGGTTGCGAAATTGCATTATCTCTTATAGTTTCCGAGATATGGACTATCAATAATTTACACCTTAGGCTCTGCTTCTAACTTGGGCCCAAATTGTAAAATGGTCTTATCTATTGGCGATTTCGTTCCAATTCACATTCCAAGTAATATTCGGCATGCTAATTACATTGCCGGTTGCCAAATTGCATTATCTCTTATAGTTTCCGAGATATGGACTATCGATAATTTACACCTTAGGCTCTGCTTCTAACTTGGGCCCAAATTGTAAAATGGTCTTATCTATTGGCGATTTCGTTCCAATTCACATTCCAAGTAATATTCGGCATTCTAATTACATTGCCGGTTGCCAAATTGCATTATCTCTTATAGTTTCCGAGATATGGACTATCGATAATTTACACCTTAGGCTCTGCTTCTAACTTGGGCCCAAATTGTAAAATGGTCTTATCTATTGGCGATTTCGTTCCAATTCACATTCCAAGTAATATTCGGCATGCTAATTACATTGCCGGTTGCCAAATTGCATTATCTCTTATAGTTTCCGAGATATGGACTATCGATATTTTACACCTTAGGCTCTGCTTCTAACTGGGGCCCAAATTGTAAAATGGTCTTATCTATTGGCGATTTCGTTCCAATTCACATTCCAAGTAATATTCGGCATGCTAATTACATTGCCGGTTGCCAAATTGCATTATCTCTTATAGTTTCCGAGATATGGACTATCGATAATTTACACCATAGGCTCTGCTTATAACTTGGGCCCAAATTGTAAAATGGTCTTATCTATTGGCGATTTCGTTCCAACTCACATTCCAAGTAATATTCGGCATGCTAATTACATTGCCGGTTGCCAAATTGCATTAACTCTTATAGTTTCCGAGATATGGACTATCGATATTTTACACCTTAGGCTCTGCTTCTAACTTGGGCCCAAATTGTAAAATGGTCTTATCTATTGGCGATTTCGTTCCAATTCACATTCCAAGTAATATTCGGCATGCTAATTACATTGCCGGTTGCCAAATTGCATTATCTCTTATAGTTTCCGAGATATGGACTATCGATAATTTACACCATAGGCTCTGCTTATAACTTGGGCCCAAATTGTAAAATGGTCTTATCTATTGGCGATTTCGTTCCAACTCACATTCCAAGTAATATTCGGCATGCTAATTACATTGCCGGTTGCCAAATTGCATTATCTCTTATAGTTTCCGAGATATGGACTATCGATAATTTACACCTTAGGCTCTGCTTCTAACTTGGGCCCAAATTGTAAAATGGTCTTATCTATTGGCGATTTCGTTCCAATTCACATTCCAAGTAATATTCGGCATGCTAATTACATTGCCGGTTGCCAAATTGCATTATCTCTTATAGTTTCCGAGATATGGACTATCGATAATTTACACCTTAGGCTCTGCTTCTAACTTGGGCCCAAATTGTAAAATGGTCTTATCTATTGGCGATTTCGTTCCAATTCACATTCCAAGTAATATTCGGCATGCTAATTACATTGCCGGTTGCCAAATTGCATTATCTCTTATAGTTTCCGAGATATGGACTATCGATAATTTACATCTTAGGCTCTGCTTCTAACTTGGGCCCAAATTGTAAAATGGTCTTATCTATTGGCGATTTCGTTCCAATTCACATTCCAAGTAATATTCGGCATGCTAATTACATTTCCGGTTGCCAAATTGCATTATCTCTTATAGTTTCCGAGATATGGACTATCGATAATTTACACCTTAGGCTCTGCTTCTAACTTGGGCCCAAATTGTAAAATGGTCTTATCTATTGGCGATTTCATCCCAATTCACATTCCAAGTGATATTCGGCATGCTAATTACATTGCCGGTTGCGAAATTGCATTATCTCTTATAGTTTCCGAGATATGGACTATCAATAATTTACACCTTAGGCTCTGCTTCTAACTTGGGCCCAAATTGTAAAATGGTCTTATCTATTGGCGATTTCGTTCCAATTCACATTCCAAGTAATATTCGGCATGCTAATTACATTGCCGGTTGCCAAATTGCATTATCTCTTATAGTTTCCGAGATATGGACTATCGATAATTTACACCTTAGGCTCTGCTTCTAACTTGGGCCCAAATTGTAAAATGGTCTTATCTATTGGCGATTTCGTTCCAATTCACATTCCAAGTAATATTCGGCATTCTAATTACATTGCCGGTTGCCAAATTGCATTATCTCTTATAGTTTCCGAGATATGGACTATCGATAATTTACACCTTAGGCTCTGCTTCTAACTTGGGCCCAAATTGTAAAATGGTCTTATCTATTGGCGATTTCGTTCCAATTCACATTCCAAGTAATATTCGGCATGCTAATTACATTGCCGGTTGCCAAATTGCATTATCTCTTATAGTTTCCGAGATATGGACTATCGATAATTTACACCTTAGGCTCTGCTTCTAACTGGGGCCCAAATTGTAAAATGGTCTTATCTATTGGCGTTTTCGTTCCAATTCACATTCCAAGTAATATTCGGCATGCTAATTACATTGCCGGTTGCCAAATTGCATTATCTCTTATAGTTTCCGAGATATGGACTATCGATAATTTACACCTTAGGCTCTGCTTCTAACTTGGGCCCAAATTGTAAAATGGTCTTATCTATTGGCGATTTCATCCCAATTCACATTCCAAGTGATATTCGGCATGCTAATTACATTGCCGGTTGCGAAATTGCATTATCTCTTATAGTTTCCGAGATATGGACTATCAATAATTTACACCTTAGGCTCTGCTTCTAACTTGGGCCCAAATTGTAAAATGGTCTTATCTATTGGCGATTTCGTTCCAATTCACATTCCAAGTAATATTCGGCATGCTAATTACATTGCCGGTTGCCAAATTGCATTATCTCTTATAGTTTCCGAGATATGGACTATCGATAATTTACACCTTAGGCTCTGCTTCTAACTTGGGCCCAAATTGTAAAATGGTCTTATCTATTGGCGATTTCGTTCCAATTCACATTCCAAGTAATATTCGGCATTCTAATTACATTGCCGGTTGCCAAATTGCATTATCTCTTATAGTTTCCGAGATATGGACTATCGATAATTTACACCTTAGGCTCTGCTTCTAACTTGGGCCCAAATTGTAAAATGGTCTTATCTATTAGCGATTTCGTTCCAATTCACATTCCAAGTAATATTCGGCATGCTAATTACATTGCCGGTTGCCAAATTGCATTATCTCTTATAGTTTCCGAGATATGGACTATCGATAATTTACACCTTAGGCTCTGCTTCTAACTGGGGCCCAAATTGTAAAATGGTCTTATCTATTGGCGTTTTCGTTCCAATTCACATTCCAAGTAATATTCGGCATGCTAATTACATTGCCGGTTGCCAAATTGCATTATCTCTTATAGTTTCCGAGATATGGACTATCGATAATTTACACCTTAGGCTCTGCTTCTAACTTGGGCCCAAATTGTAAAATGGTCTTACCTATTGGCGATTTCGTTCCAATTCACATTCCAATTAATATTCGGCATGCTAATTACATTGCCGGTTGCCAAATTGCATTATCTCTTATAGTTTCCGGGATATGGACTATCGATAATTTACACCTTAGGCTCTGCTTCTAACTTGGGCCCAAATTGTAAAATGGTCTTATCTATTGGCGATTTCGTTCCAATTCACATTCCAAGTAATATTCGGCATGCTAATTACATTGCCGGTTGCCAAATTGCATTATCTCTTATAGTTTCCGAGATATGGACTATCGATAATTTACACCTTAGGCTCTGCTTCTAACTTGGGCCCAAATTGTAAAATGGTCTTACCTATTGGCGATTTCGTTCCAATTCACATTCCAAGTAATATTCGGCATGCTAATTACATTGCCGGTTGCCAAATTGCATTATCTCTTATAGTTTCCGAGATATGGACTATCCATAATTTACACCTTAGGCTCTGCTTCTAACTTGGGCCCAAATTGTAAAATGGTCTTATCTATTGGCGATTTCGTTCCAATTCACATTCCAAGTAACATTCGGCATGCTAATTACATTGCCGGTTGCCAAACTGCATTATCTCTTATAGTTTCCGAGATATGGACTATCGATAATTTACACCTTAGGCTCTGCTTCTAACTTGGGCACTAATTGTAAAATGGCCTTATCTATTGGCGATTTCGTTCCAATTCACATTCCAAGTAATATTCGGCATGCTAATTACATTGCCGGTTGCCAAATTGCATTATCTCTTATAGTTTCCGAGATATGGACTATCGATAATTTACACCTTAGGCTCTGCTTCTAACTTGGGCCCAAATTGTAAAATGGTCTTATCTATTGGCGATTTCGTTCCAATTCACATTCCAAGTAATATTCGGCATGCTAATTACATTGCCGGTTGCCAATTTGCATTATCTCTTATAGTTTCCGAGATATGGACTATCGATAATTTACACCTTAGGCTCTGCTTCTAACTTGGGCCCAAATTGTAAAATGGTCTTATCTATTGGCGATTTCGTTCCAATTCACATTCCAAGTAATATTCGGCATGCTAATTACATTGCCGGTTGCCAAATTGCATTATCTCTTATAGTTTCCGAGATATGGACTATCGATAATTTACACCTTAGGCTCTGCTTCTAACTTGGGCCCAAATTGTAAAATGGTCTTATCTATTGGCGATTTCGTTCCAATTCACACTCCAAGTAATATTCGGCATGCTAATTACATTGCCGGTTGCGAAATTGCATTATCTCTTATAGTTTCCGAGATATGGACTATCAATAATTTACACCTTAGGCTCTGCTTCTAACTTGGGCCCAAATTGTAAAATGGTCTTATCTATTGGCGATTTCGTTCCAATTCACATTCCAAGTAATATTCGGCATGCTAATTACATTGCCGGTTGCCAAATTGCATTACCTCTTATAGTTTCCGAGATATGGACTATCGATAATTTATAACTTAGGCTCTGCTTCTAACTTGGGCCCAAATGGTAAAATGGTCTTATCTATTGGCGATTTCGTTCCAACTCACATTCCAAGTAATATTCGGCATGCTAATTACATTGCCGGTTGCCAAATTGCATTAACTCTTATAGTTTCCGAGATATGGACTATCGATATTTTACACCTTAGGCTCTGCTTCTAACTTGGGCCCAAATTGTAAAATGGTCTTATCTATTGGCGATTTCGTTCCAATTCACATTCCAAGTAATATTCGGCATGCTAATTACATTGCCGGTTGCCAAATTGCATTATCTCTTATAGTTTCCGAGATATGGACTATCGATAATTTACACCATAGGCTCTGCTTATAACTTGGGCCCAAATTGTAAAATGGTCTTATCTATTGGCGATTTCGTTCCAACTCACATTCCAAGTAATATTCGGCATGCTAATTACATTGCCGGTTGCCAAATTGCATTATCTCTTATAGTTTCCGAGATATGGACTATCGATAATTTACACCTTAGGCTCTGCTTCTAACTTGGGCCCAAATTGTAAAATGGTCTTATCTATTGGCGATTTCGTTCCAATTCACATTCCAAGTAATATTCGGCATGCTAATTACATTGCCGGTTGCCAAATTGCATTATCTCTTATAGTTTCCGAGATATGGACTATCGATAATTTACACCTTAGGCTCTGCTTCTAACTTGGGCCCAAATTGTAAAATGGTCTTATCTATTGGCGATTTCGTTCCAATTCACATTCCAAGTAATATTCGGCATGCTAATTACATTGCCGGTTGCCAAATTGCATTATCTCTTATAGTTTCCGAGATATGGACTATCGATAATTTACATCTTAGGCTCTGCTTCTAACTTGGGCCCAAATTGTAAAATGGTCTTATCTATTGGCGATTTCGTTCCAATTCACATTCCAAGTAATATTCGGCATGCTAATTACATTTCCGGTTGCCAAATTGCATTATCTCTTATAGTTTCCGAGATATGGACTATCGATAATTTACACCTTAGGCTCTGCTTCTAACTTGGGCCCAAATTGTAAAATGGTCTTATCTATTGGCGATTTCATCCCAATTCACATTCCAAGTGATATTCGGCATGCTAATTACATTGCCGGTTGCGAAATTGCATTATCTCTTATAGTTTCCGAGATATGGACTATCAATAATTTACACCTTAGGCTCTGCTTCTAACTTGGGCCCAAATTGTAAAATGGTCTTATCTATTGGCGATTTCGTTCCAATTCACATTCCAAGTAATATTCGGCATGCTAATTACATTGCCGGTTGCCAAATTGCATTATCTCTTATAGTTTCCGAGATATGGACTATCGATAATTTACACCTTAGGCTCTGCTTCTAACTTGGGCCCAAATTGTAAAATGGTCTTATCTATTGGCGATTTCGTTCCAATTCACATTCCAAGTAATATTCGGCATTCTAATTACATTGCCGGTTGCCAAATTGCATTATCTCTTATAGTTTCCGAGATATGGACTATCGATAATTTACACCTTAGGCTCTGCTTCTAACTTGGGCCCAAATTGTAAAATGGTCTTATCTATTGGCGATTTCGTTCCAATTCACATTCCAAGTAATATTCGGCATGCTAATTACATTGCCGGTTGCCAAATTGCATTATCTCTTATAGTTTCCGAGATATGGACTATCGATAATTTACACCTTAGGCTCTGCTTCTAACTGGGGCCCAAATTGTAAAATGGTCTTATCTATTGGCGTTTTCGTTCCAATTCACATTCCAAGTAATATTCGGCATGCTAATTACATTGCCGGTTGCCAAATTGCATTATCTCTTATAGTTTCCGAGATATGGACTATCGATAATTTACACCTTAGGCTCTGCTTCTAACTTGGGCCCAAATTGTAAAATGGTCTTATCTATTGGCGATTTCATCCCAATTCACATTCCAAGTGATATTCGGCATGCTAATTACATTGCCGGTTGCGAAATTGCATTATCTCTTATAGTTTCCGAGATATGGACTATCAATAATTTACACCTTAGGCTCTGCTTCTAACTTGGGCCCAAATTGTAAAATGGTCTTATCTATTGGCGATTTCGTTCCAATTCACATTCCAAGTAATATTCGGCATGCTAATTACATTGCCGGTTGCCAAATTGCATTATCTCTTATAGTTTCCGAGATATGGACTATCGATAATTTACACCTTAGGCTCTGCTTCTAACTTGGGCCCAAATTGTAAAATGGTCTTATCTATTGGCGATTTCGTTCCAATTCACATTCCAAGTAATATTCGGCATTCTAATTACATTGCCGGTTGCCAAATTGCATTATCTCTTATAGTTTCCGAGATATGGACTATCGATAATTTACACCTTAGGCTCTGCTTCTAACTTGGGCCCAAATTGTAAAATGGTCTTATCTATTAGCGATTTCGTTCCAATTCACATTCCAAGTAATATTCGGCATGCTAATTACATTGCCGGTTGCCAAATTGCATTATCTCTTATAGTTTCCGAGATATGGACTATCGATAATTTACACCTTAGGCTCTGCTTCTAACTGGGGCCCAAATTGTAAAATGGTCTTATCTATTGGCGTTTTCGTTCCAATTCACATTCCAAGTAATATTCGGCATGCTAATTACATTGCCGGTTGCCAAATTGCATTATCTCTTATAGTTTCCGAGATATGGACTATCGATAATTTACACCTTAGGCTCTGCTTCTAACTTGGGCCCAAATTGTAAAATGGTCTTACCTATTGGCGATTTCGTTCCAATTCACATTCCAATTAATATTCGGCATGCTAATTACATTGCCGGTTGCCAAATTGCATTATCTCTTATAGTTTCCGGGATATGGACTATCGATAATTTACACCTTAGGCTCTGCTTCTAACTTGGGCCCAAATTGTAAAATGGTCTTATCTATTGGCGATTTCGTTCCAATTCACATTCCAAGTAATATTCGGCATGCTAATTACATTGCCGGTTGCCAAATTGCATTATCTCTTATAGTTTCCGAGATATGGACTATCGATAATTTACACCTTAGGCTCTGCTTCTAACTTGGGCCCAAATTGTAAAATGGTCTTACCTATTGGCGATTTCGTTCCAATTCACATTCCAAGTAATATTCGGCATGCTAATTACATTGCCGGTTGCCAAATTGCATTATCTCTTATAGTTTCCGAGATATGGACTATCCATAATTTACACCTTAGGCTCTGCTTCTAACTTGGGCCCAAATTGTAAAATGGTCTTATCTATTGGCGATTTCGTTCCAATTCACATTCCAAGTAACATTCGGCATGCTAATTACATTGCCGGTTGCCAAACTGCATTATCTCTTATAGTTTCCGAGATATGGACTATCGATAATTTACACCTTAGGCTCTGCTTCTAACTTGGGCACTAATTGTAAAATGGCCTTATCTATTGGCGATTTCGTTCCAATTCACATTCCAAGTAATATTCGGCATGCTAATTACATTGCCGGTTGCCAAATTGCATTATCTCTTATAGTTTCCGAGATATGGACTATCGATAATTTACACCTTAGGCTCTGCTTCTAACTTGGGCCCAAATTGTAAAATGGTCTTATCTATTGGCGATTTCGTTCCAATTCACATTCCAAGTAATATTCGGCATGCTAATTACATTGCCGGTTGCCAATTTGCATTATCTCTTATAGTTTCCGAGATATGGACTATCGATAATTTACACCTTAGGCTCTGCTTCTAACTTGGGCCCAAATTGTAAAATGGTCTTATCTATTGGCGATTTCGTTCCAATTCACATTCCAAGTAATATTCGGCATGCTAATTACATTGCCGGTTGCCAAATTGCATTATCTCTTATAGTTTCCGAGATATGGACTATCGATAATTTACACCTTAGGCTCTGCTTCTAACTTGGGCCCAAATTGTAAAATGGTCTTATCTATTGGCGATTTCGTTCCAATTCACACTCCAAGTAATATTCGGCATGCTAATTACATTGCCGGTTGCGAAATTGCATTATCTCTTATAGTTTCCGAGATATGGACTATCAATAATTTACACCTTAGGCTCTGCTTCTAACTTGGGCCCAAATTGTAAAATGGTCTTATCTATTGGCGATTTCGTTCCAATTCACATTCCAAGTAATATTCGGCATGCTAATTACATTGCCGGTTGCCAAATTGCATTACCTCTTATAGTTTCCGAGATATGGACTATCGATAATTTATAACTTAGGCTCTGCTTCTAACTTGGGCCCAAATGGTAAAATGGTCTTATCTATTGGCGATTTCGTTCCAATTCACATTCCAAGTAATATTCGGCATGCTAATTACATTGCCGGTTGCCAAATTGCATTATCTCTTATAGTTTCCGAGATATGGACTATCGATAATTTACACCTTAGGCTCTGCTTCTAACTTGGGCCCAAATTGTAAAATGGTCTTATCTATTGGCGATTTCGTTCCAATTCACATTCCAAGTAATATTCGGCATGCTAATTACATTGCCGGTTGCCAAATTGCATTATCTCTTATAGTTTCCGAGATATGGACTATCGATAATTTACACCTTAGGCTCTGCTTCTAACTTGGGCCCAAATTGTAAAATGGTCTTATCTATTGGCGATTTCGTTCCAATTCACATTCCAAGTAATATTCGGCATGCTAATTACATTGCCGGTTGCCAAATTGCATTATCTCTTATAGTTTCCGAGATATGGACTATCAATAATTTACACCTTAAGCTCTGCTTCTAACTTGGGCCCAAATTGTAAAATGGTCTTATCTATTGGCGATTTCGTTCCAATTCACATTCCAAGTAATATTCGGCATGCTAATTACATTGCCGGTTGCCAAATTGAATTATCTCTTATAGTTTCCGAGATATGGACTATCGATAATTTACACCTTAGGCTCTGCTTCTAACTTGGGCCCAAATTGTAAAATGGTCTTATCTATTGGCGATTTCGTTCCAATTCACATTCCAAGTAATATTCGGCATGTTAATTACATTGCCGGTTGCCAAATTGCATTATCTCTTATAGTTTCCGAGATATGGACTATCGATAATTTACACCTTAGGCTCTGCTTCTAACTTGGGCCCAAATTGTAAAATGGTCTTACCTATTGGCGATTTCGTTCCAATTCACATTCCAATTAATATTCGGCATGCTAATTACATTGCCGGTTGCCAAATTGCATTATCTCTTATAGTTTCCGAGATATGGACTATCGATAATTTACACCTTAGGCTCTGCTTCTAACTTGGGCCCAAATTGTAAAATGGTCTTATCTATTGGCGATTTCGTTCCAATTCACATTCCAAGTAATATTCGGCATGCTAATTACATTGCCGGTTGCCAAATTGCATTATCTCTTATAGTTTCCGAGATATGGACTATCGATAATTTACACCTTAGGCTCTGCTTCTAACTTGGGCCCAAATTGTAAAATGGTCTTACCTATTGGCGATTTCGTTCCAATTCACATTCCGAGTAATATTCGGCATGCTAATTACATTGCCGGTTGCCAAATTGCATTATCTCTTATAGTTTCCGAGATATGGACTATCAATAATTTACACCTTAGGCTCTGCTTCTAACTTGGGCCCAAATTGTAAAATGGTCTTATCTATTGGCGATTTCATTCCAATTCACATTCCAAGTAACATTCGGCATGCTAATTACATTGCCGGTTGCCAAATTGCATTATCTCTTATAGTTTCCGAGATATGGACTATCGATAATTTACACCTTAGGCTCTGCTTCTAACTTGGGCCCTAATTGTAAAATGGCCTTATCTATTGGCGATTTCGTTCCAATTCACATTCCAAGTAATATTCGGCATGCTAATTACATTGCCGGTTGCCAAATTGCATTATCTCTTATAGTTTCCGAGATATGGACTATCGATAATTTACACCTTAGGCTCTGCTTCTAACTTGGGCCCGAATTGTAAAATGGTCTTACCTATTGGCGATTTCGTTCCAATTCACACTCCAAGTAATATTCGGCATGCTAATTACATTGCCGGTTGCGAAATTGCATTATCTCTTATAGTTTCCGAGATATGGACTATCAATAATTTACACCTTAGGCTCTGCTTCTAACTTGGGCCCAAATTGTAAAATGGTCTTATCTATTGGCGATTTCGTTCCAATTCACATTCCAAGTAATATTCGGCATGCTAATTACATTGCCGGTTGCCAAATTGCATTATCTCTTATAGTTTCCGAGATATAGACTATCGATAATTTACACCTTAGGCTCTGCTTCTAACTTGGGCCCAAATCGTAAAATGGTCTTATCTATTGGCGATTTCGTTCCAATTCACATTCCAAGTAATATTCGGCATGCTAATTACATTGCCGGTTGCCAAATTGCATTATCTCTTATAGTTTCCGAGATATGGACTATCGATAATTTACACCTTAGGCTCTGCTTCTAACTTGGGCCCAAATTGTAAAATGGTCTTATCTATTGGCGATTTCGTTCCAATTCACATTCCAAGTAATATTCGGCATGCTAATTACATTGCCGGTTGCCAAATTGCATTAACTCTTATAGTTTCCGAGATATGGACTATCGATATTTTACACCTTAGGCTCTGCTTCTAACTTGGGCCCAAATTGTAAATTGGTCTTATCTATTGGCGATTTCGTTCCAATTCACATTCCAAGTAATATTCGGCATGCTAATTACATTGCCGGTTGCCAAATTGCATTATCTCTTATAGTTTCCGAGATATGGACTATCGATAATTTACACCATAGGCTCTGCTTATAACTTGGGCCCAAATTGTAAAATGGTCTTATCTATTGGCGATTTCGTTCCAACTCACATTCCAAGTAATATTCGGCATGCTAATTACATTGCCGGTTGCCAAATTGCATTATCTCTTATAGTTTCCGAGATATGGACTATCGATAATTTACACCTTAGGCTCTGCTTCTAACTTGGGCCCAAATTGTAAAATGGTCTTATCTATTGGCGATTTCGTTCCAATTCACATTCCAAGTAATATTCGGCATGCTAATTACATTGCCGGTTGCCAAATTGCATTATCTCTTATAGTTTCCGAGATATGGACTATCGATAATTTACACCTTAGGCTCTGCTTCTAACTTGGGCCCAAATTGTAAAATGGTCTTATCTATTGGCGATTTCGTTCCAATTCACATTCCAAGTAATATTCGGCATGCTAATTACATTGCCGGTTGCCAAATTGCATTATCTCTTATAGTTTCCGAGATATGGACTATCGATAATTTACATCTTAGGCTCTGCTTCTAACTTGGGCCCAAATTGTAAAATGGTCTTATCTATTGGCGATTTCGTTCCAATTCACATTCCAAGTAATATTCGGCATGCTAATTACATTGCCGGTTGCCAAATTGCATTATCTCTTATAGTTTCCGAGATATGGACTATCGATAATTTACACCTTAGGATCTGCTTCTAACTTGGGCCCAAATTGTAAAATGGTCTTATCTATTGGCGATTTCATCCCAATTCACATTCCAAGTGATATTCGGCATGCTAATTACATTGCCGGTTGCGAAATTGCATTATCTCTTATAGTTTCCGAGATATGGACTATCAATAATTTACACCTTAGGCTCTGCTTCTAACTTGGGCCCAAATTGTAAAATGGTCTTATCTATTGGCGATTTCGTTCCAATTCACATTCCAAGTAATATTCGGCATGCTAATTACATTGCCGGTTGCCAAATTGCATTATCTCTTATAGTTTCCGAGATATGGACTATCGATAATTTACACCTTAGGCTCTGCTTCTAACTTGGGCCCAAATTGTAAAATGGTCTTATCTATTGGCGATTTCGTTCCAATTCACATTCCAAGTAATATTCGGCATTCTAATTACATTGCCGGTTGCCAAATTGCATTATCTCTTATAGTTTCCGAGATATGGACTATCGATAATTTACACCTTAGGTTCTGCTTCTAACTTGGGCCCAAATTGTAAAATGGTCTTATCTATTGGCGATTTCGTTCCAATTCACATTCCAAGTAATATTCGGCATGCTAATTACATTGCCGGTTGCCAAATTGCATTATCTCTTATAGTTTCCGAGATATGGACTATCGATAATTTACACCTTAGGCTCTGCTTCTAACTGGGGCCCAAATTGTAAAATGGTCTTATCTATTGGCGTTTTCGTTCCAATTCACATTCCAAGTAATATTCGGCATGCTAATTACATTGCCGGTTGCCAAATTGCATTATCTCTTATAGTTTCCGAGATATGGACTATCGATAATTTACACCTTAGGCTCTGCTTCTAACTTGGGCCCAAATTGTAAAATGGTCTTATCTATTGGCGATTTCATCCCAATTCACATTCCAAGTGATATTCGGCATGCTAATTACATTGCCGGTTGCGAAATTGCATTATCTCTTATAGTTTCCGAGATATGGACTATCAATAATTTACACCTTAGGCTCTGCTTCTAACTTGGGCCCAAATTGTAAAATGGTCTTATCTATTGGCGATTTCGTTCCAATTCACATTCCAAGTAATATTCGGCATGCTAATTACATTGCCGGTTGCCAAATTGCATTATCTCTTATAGTTTCCGAGATATGGACTATCGATAATTTACACCTTAGGCTCTGCTTCTAACTTGGGCCCAAATTGTAAAATGGTCTTATCTATTGGCGATTTCGTTCCAATTCACATTCCAAGTAATATTCGGCATTCTAATTACATTGCCGGTTGCCAAATTGCATTATCTCTTATAGTTTCCGAGATATGGACTATCGATAATTTACACCTTAGGCTCTGCTTCTAACTTGGACCCAAATTGTAAAATGGTCTTATCTATTGGCGATTTCGTTCCAATTCACATTCCAAGTAATATTCGGCATGCTAATTACATTGCCGGTTGCCAAATTGCATTATCTCTTATAGTTTCCGAGATATGGACTATCGATAATTTACACCTTAGGCTCTGCTTCTAACTGGGGCCCAAATTGTAAAATGGTCTTATCTATTGGCGTTTTCGTTCCAATTCACATTCCAAGTAATATTCGGCATGCTAATTACATTGCCGGTTGCCAAATTGCATTATCTCTTATAGTTTCCGAGATATGGACTATCGATAATTTACACCTTAGGCTCTGCTTCTAACTTGGGCCCAAATTGTAAAATGGTCTTACCTATTGGCGATTTCGTTCCAATTCACATTCCAATTAATATTCGGCATGCTAATTACATTGCCGGTTGCCAAATTGCATTATCTCTTATAGTTTCCGAGATATGGACTATCGATAATTTACACCTTAGGCTCTGCTTCTAACTTGGGCCCAAATTGTAAAATGGTCTTATCTATTGGCGATTTCGTTCCAATTCACATTCCAAGTAATATTCGGCATGCTAATTACATTGCCGGTTGCCAAATTGCATTATCTCTTATAGTTTCCGAGATATGGACTATCGATAATTTACACCTTAGGCTCTGCTTCTAACTTGGGCCCAAATTGTAAAATGGTCTTACCTATTGGCGATTTCGTTCCAATTCCCATTCCAAGTAATATTCGGCATGCTAATTACATTGCCGGTTGCCAAATTGCATTATCTCTTATAGTTTCCGAGATATGGACTATCCATAATTTACACCTTAGGCTCTGCTTCTAACTTGGGCCCAAATTGTAAAATGGTCTTATCTATTGGCGATTTCGTTCCAATTCACATTCCAAGTAACATTCGGCATGCTAATTACATTGCCGGTTGCCAAACTGCATTATCTCTTATAGTTTCCGAGATATAGACTATCGATAATTTACACCTTAGGCTCTGCTTCTAACTTGGGCCCTAATTGTAAAATGGCCTTATCTATTGGCGATTTCATTCCAATTCACATTCCAAGTAACATTCGGCATGCTAATTACATTGCCGGTTGCCAAATTGCATTATCTCTTATAGTTTCCGAGATATGGACTATCGATAATTTACACCTTAGGCTCTGCTTCTAACTTGGGCCCTAATTGTAAAATGGCCTTATCTATTGGCGATTTCGTTCCAATTCACATTCCAAGTAATATTCGGCATGCTAATTACATTGCCGGTTGCCAAATTGCATTATCTCTTATAGTTTCCGAGATATGGACTATCGATAATTTACACCTTAGGCTCTGCTTCTAACTTGGGCCCGAATTGTAAAATGGTCTTACCTATTGGCGATTTCGTTCCAATTCACACTCCAAGTAATATTCGGCATGCTAATTACATTGCCGGTTGCGAAATTGCATTATCTCTTATAGTTTCCGAGATATGGACTATCAATAATTTACACCTTAGGCTCTGCTTCTAACTTGGGCCCAAATTGTAAAATGGTCTTATCTATTGGCGATTTCGTTCCAATTCACATTCCAAGTAATATTCGGCATGCTAATTACATTGCCGGTTGCCAAATTGCATTATCTCTTATAGTTTCCGAGATATAGACTATCGATAATTTACACCTTAGGCTATGCTTCTAACTTGGGCCCAAATCGTAAAATGGTCTTATCTATTGGCGATTTCGTTCCAATTCATATTCCAAGTAATATTCGGCATGCTAATTACATTGCCGGTTGCCAAATTGCATTATCTCTTATAGTTTCCGAGATATGGACTATCGATAATTTACACCTTAGGCTCTGCTTCTAACTTGGGCCCAAATTGTAAAATGGTCTTATCTATTGGCGATTTCGTTCCAATTCACATTCCAAGTAATATTCGGCATGCTAATTACATTGCCGGTTGCCAAATTGCATTAACTCTTATAGTTTCCGAGATATGGACTATCGATATTTTACACCTTAGGCTCTGCTTCTAACTTGGGCCCAAATTGTAAAATGGTCTTATCTATTGGCGATTTCGTTCCAATTCACATTCCAAGTAATATTCGGCATGCTAATTACATTGCCGGTTGCCAAATTGCATTATCTCTTATAGTTTCCGAGATATGGACTATCGATAATTTACACCATAGGCTCTGCTTATAACTTGGGCCCAAATTGTAAAATGGTCTTATCTATTGGCGATTTCGTTCCAACTCACATTCCAAGTAATATTCGGCATGCTAATTACATTGCCGGTTGCCAAATTGCATTATCTCTTATAGTTTCCGAGATATGGACTATCGATAATTTACACCTTAGGCTCTGCTTCTAACTTGGGCCCAAATTGTAAAATGGTCTTATCTATTGGCGATTTCGTTCCAATTCACATTCCAAGTAATATTCGGCATGCTAATTACATTGCCGGTTGCCAAATTGCATTATCTCTTATAGTTTCCGAGATATGGACTATCGATAATTTACACCTTAGGCTCTGCTTCTAACTTGGGCCCAAATTGTAAAATGGTCTTATCTATTGGCGATTTCGTTCCAATTCACATTCCAAGTAATATTCGGCATGCTAATTACATTGCCGGTTGCCAAATTGCATTACCTCTTATAGTTTCCGAGATATGGACTATCGATAATTTATACCTTAGGCTCTGCTTCTAACTTGGGCCCAAATGGTAAAATGGTCTTATCTATTGGCGATTACGTTCCAATTCACATTCCAAGTAATATTCGGCATGCTAATTACATTGCCGGTTGCCAAATTGCATTATCTCTTATAGTTTCCGAGATATGGACTATCGATAATTTACACCTTAGGCTCTGCTTCTAACTTGGGCCCAAATTGTAAAATGGTCTTATCTATTGGCGATTTCGTTCCAATTCACATTCCAAGTAATATTCGGCATGCTAATTACATTGCCGGTTGCCAAATTGCATTATCTCTTATAGTTTCCGAGATATGGACTATCGATAATTTACACCTTAGGCTCTGCTTCTAACTTGGGCCCAAATTGTAAAATGGTCTTATCTATTGGCGATTTCGTTCCAATTCACATTCCAAGTAATATTCGGCATGCTAATTACATTGCCGGTTGCCAAATTGCATTATCTCTTATAGTTTCCGAGATATGGACTATCAATAATTTACACCTTAAGCTCTGCTTCTAACTTGGGCCCAAATTGTAAAATGGTCTTATCTATTGGCGATTTCGTTCCAATTCACATTCCAAGTAATATTCTTCATGCTAATTACATTGCCGGTTGCCAAATTGAATTATCTCTTATAGTTTCCGAGATATGGACTATCGAAAATTTACACCTTAGGCTCTGCTTCTAACTTGGGCCCAAATTGTAAAATGGTCTTATCTATTGGCGATTTCGTTCCAATTCACATTCCAAGTAATATTCGGCATGCTAATTACATTGCCGGTTGCCAAATTGCATTATCTCTTATAGTTTCCGAGATATGGACTATCGATAATTTACACCTTAGGCTCTGCTTCTAACTTGGGCCCAAATTGTAAAATGGTCTTACCTATTGGCGATTTCGTTCCAATTCACATTCCAATTAATATTCGGCATGCTAATTACATTGCCGGTTGCCAAATTGCATTATCTCTTATAGTTTCCGAGATATGGACTATCGATAATTTACACCTTAGGCTCTGCTTCTAACTTGGGCCCAAATTGTAAAATGGTCTTATCTATTGGCGATTTCGTTCCAATTCACATTCCAAGTAATATTCGGCATGCTAATTACATTGCCGGTTGCCAAATTGCATTATCTCTTATAGTTTCCGAGATATGGACTATCGATAATTTAAACCTTAGGCTCTGCTTCTAACTTGGGCCCAAATTGTAAAATGGTCTTACCTATTGGCGATTTCGTTCTAATTCACATTCCGAGTAATATTCGGCATGCTAATTACATTGCCGGTTGCCAAATTGCATTATCTCTTATAGTTTCCGAGATATGGACTATCAATAATTTACACCTTAGGCTCTGCTTCTAACTTGGGCCCAAATTGTAAAATGGTCTTATCTATTGGCGATTTCGTTCCAATTCACATTCCAAGTAACATTCGGCATGCTAATTACATTGCCGGTTGCCAAATTGCATTATCTCTTATAGTTTCCGAGATATGGACTATCGATAATTTACACCTTAGGCTCTGCTTCTAACTTGGGCCCTAATTGTAAAATGGCCTTATCTATTGGCGATTTCGTTCCAATTCACATTCCAAGTAATATTCGGCATGCTAATTACATTGCCGGTTGCCAAATTGCATTATCTCTTATAGTTTCCGAGATATGGACTATCGAAAATTTACACCTTAGGCTCTGCTTCTAACTTGGGCCCAAATTGTAAAATGGTCTTACCTATTGGCGATTTCGTTCCAATTCACACTCCAAGTAATATTCGGCATGCTAATTACATTGCCGGTTGCGAAATTGCATTATCTCTTATAGTTTCCGAGATATGGACTATCAATAATTTACACCTTAGGCTCTGCTTCTAACTTGGGCCCAAATTGTAAAATGGTCTTATCTATTGGCGATTTCGTTCCAATTCACATTCCAAGTAATATTCGGCATGCTAATTACATTGCCGGTTGCCAAATTGCATTATCTCTTATAGTTTCCGAGATATGGACTATCGATAATTTACACCTTAGGCTCTGCTTCTAACTTGGGCCCAAATCGTAAAATGGTCTTATCTATTGGCGATTTCGTTCCAATTCACGTTCCAAGTAATATTCGGCATGCTAATTACATTGCCGGTTGCCAAATTGCATTATCTCTTATAGTTTCCGAGATATGGACTATCGATAATTTACACCTTAGGCTCTGCTTCTAACTTAGGCCCAAATTGTAAAATGGTCTTATCTATTGGCGATTTCGTTCCAATTCACATTCCAAGTAATATTCGGCATGCTAATTACATTGTCGGTTGCCAAATTGCATTAACTCTTATAGTTTCCGAGATATGGACTATCGATATTTTACACCTTAGGCTCTGCTTCTAACTTGGGCCCAAATTGTAAAATGGTCTTATCTATTGGCGATTTCGTTCCAATTCACATTCCAAGTAATATTCGGCATGCTAATTACATTGCCGGTTGCCAAATTGCATTATCTCTTATAGTTTCCGAGATATGGACTATCGATAATTTACACCATAGGCTCTGCTTATAACTTGGGCCCAAATTGTAAAATGGTCTTATCTATTGGCGATTTCGTTCCAACTCACATTCCAAGTAATATTCGGCATGCTAATTACATTGCCGGTTGCCAAATTGCATTATCTCTTATAGTTTCCGAGATATGGACTATCGATAATTTACACCTTAGGCTCTGCTTCTAACTTGGGCCCAAATTGTAAAATGGTCTTATCTATTGGCGATTTCGTTCCAATTCACAATCCAAGTAATATTCGGCATGCTAATTACATTGCCGGTTGCCAAATTGCATTATCTCTTATAGTTTCCGAGATATGGACTATCGATAATTTACACCTTAGGCTCTGCTTCTAACTTGGGCCCAAATTGTAAAATGGTCTTATCTATTGGCGATTTCGTTCCAATTCACATTCCAAGTAATATTCGGCATGCTAATTACATTGCCGGTTGCCAAATTGCATTATCTCTTATAGTTTCCGAGATATGGACTATCGATAATTTACATCTTAGGCTCTGCTTCTAACTTGGGCCCAAATTGTAAAATGGTCTTATCTATTGGCGATTTCGTTCCAATTCACATTCCAAGTAATATTCGGCATGCTAATTACATTTCCGGTTGCCAAATTGCATTATCTCTTATAGTTTCCGAGATATGGACTATCGATAATTTACACCTTAGGCTCTGCTTCTAACTTGGGCCCAAATTGTAAAATGGTCTTATCTATTGGCGATTTCATCCCAATTCACATTCCAAGTGATATTCGGCATGCTAATTACATTGCCGGTTGCGAAATTGCATTATCTCTTATAGTTTCCGAGATATGGACTATCAATAATTTACACCTTAGGCTCTGCTTCTAACTTGGGCCCAAATTGTAAAATGGTCTTATCTATTGGCGATTTCGTTCCAATTCACATTCCAAGTAATATTCGGCATGCTAATTACATTGCCGGTTGCCAAATTGCATTATCTCTTATAGTTTCCGAGATATGGACTATCGATAATTTACACCTTAGGCTCTGCTTCTAACTTGGGCCCAAATTGTAAAATGGTCTTATCTATTGGCGATTTCGTTCCAATTCACATTCCAAGTAATATTCGGCATTCTAATTACATTGCCGGTTGCCAAATTGCATTATCTCTTATAGTTTCCGAGATATGGACTATCGATAATTTACACCTTAGGCTCTGCTTCTAACTTGGGCCCAAATTGTAAAATGGTCTTATCTATTGGCGATTTCGTTCCAATTCACATTCCAAGTAATATTCGGCATGCTAATTACATTGCCGGTTGCCAAATTGCATTATCTCTTATAGTTTCCGAGATATGGACTATCGATAATTTACACCTTAGGCTCTGCTTCTAACTGGGGCCCAAATTGTAAAATGGTCTTATCTATTGGCGTTTTCGTTCCAATTCACATTCCAAGTAATATTCGGCATGCTAATTACATTGCCGGTTGCCAAATTGCATTATCTCTTATAGTTTCCGAGATATGGACTATCGATAATTTACACCTTAGGCTCTGCTTCTAACTTGGGCCCAAATTGTAAAATGGTCTTATCTATTGGCGATTTCATCCCAATTCACATTCCAAGTGATATTCGGCATGCTAATTACATTGCCGGTTGCGAAATTGCATTATCTCTTATAGTTTCCGAGATATGGACTATCGATATTTTACACCTTAGGCTCTGCTTCTAACTTGGGCCCAAATTGTAAAATGGTCTTATCTATTGGCGATTTCGTTCCAATTCACATTCCAAGTAATATTCGGCATGCTAATTACATTGCCGGTTGCCAAATTGCATTATCTCTTATAGTTTCCGAGATATGGACTATCGATAATTTACACCATAGGCTCTGCTTATAACTTGGGCCCAAATTGTAAAATGGTCTTATCTATTGGCGATTTCGTTCCAACTCACATTCCAAGTAATATTCGGCATGCTAATTACATTGCCGGTTGCCAAATTGCATTATCTCTTATAGTTTCCGAGATATGGACTATCGATAATTTACACCTTAGGCTCTGCTTCTAACTTGGGCCCAAATTGTAAAATGGTCTTATCTATTGGCGATTTCGTTCCAATTCACATTCCAAGTAATATTCGGCATGCTAATTACATTGCCGGTTGCCAAATTGCATTATCTCTTATAGTTTCCGAGATATGGACTATCGATAATTTACACCTTAGGCTCTGCTTCTAACTTGGGCCCAAATTGTAAAATGGTCTTATCTATTGGCGATTTCGTTCCAATTCACATTCCAAGTAATATTCGGCATGCTAATTACATTGCCGGTTGCCAAATTGCATTACCTCTTATAGTTTCCGAGATATGGACTATCGATAATTTATACCTTAGGCTCTGCTTCTAACTTGGGCCCAAATGGTAAAATGGTCTTATCTATTGGCGATTACGTTCCAATTCACATTCCAAGCAATATTCGGCATGCTAATTACATTGCCGGTTGCCAAATTGCATTATCTCTTATAGTTTCCGAGATATGGACTATCGATAATTTACACCTTAGGCTCTGCTTCTAACTTGGGCCCAAATTGTAAAATGGTCTTATCTATTGGCGATTTCGTTCCAATTCACATTCCAAGTAATATTCGGCATGCTAATTACATTGCCGGTTGCCAAATTGCATTATCTCTTATAGTTTCCGAGATATGGACTATCGATAATTTACACCTTAGGCTCTGCTTCTAACTTGGGCCCAAATTGTAAAATGGTCTTATCTATTGGCGATTTCGTTCCAATTCACATTCCAAGTAATATTCGGCATGCTAATTACATTGCCGGTTGCCAAATTGCATTATCTCTTATAGTTTCCGAGATATGGACTATCAATAATTTACACCTTAAGCTCTGCTTCTAACTTGGGCCCAAATTGTAAAATGGTCTTATCTATTGGCGATTTCGTTCCAATTCACATTCCAAGTAATATTCGGCATGCTAATTACATTTCCGGTTGCCAAATTGAATTATCTCTTATAGTTTCCGAGATATGGACTATCGAAAATTTACACCTTAGGCTCTGCTTCTAACTTGGGCCCAAATTGTAAAATGGTCTTATCTATTGGCGATTTCGTTCCAATTCACATTCCAAGTAATATTCGGCATGCTAATTACATTGCCGGTTGCCAAATTGCATTATCTCTTATAGTTTCCGAGATATGGACTATCGATAATTTACACCTTAGGCTCTGCTTCTAACTTGGGCCCAAATTGTAAAATGGTCTTACCTATTGGCGATTTCGTTCCAATTCACATTCCAATTAATATTCGGCATGCTAATTACATTGCAGGTTGCCAAATTGCATTATCTCTTATAGTTTCCGAGATATGGACTATCGATAATTTACACCTTAGGCTCTGCTTCTAACTTGGGCCCAAATTGTAAAATGGTCTTATCTATTGGCGATTTCGTTCCAATTCACATTCCAAGTAATATTCGGCATGCTAATTACATTGCCGGTTGCCAAATTGCATTATCTCTTATAGTTTCCGAGATATGGACTATCGATAATTTAAACCTTAGGCTCTGCTTCTAACTTGGGCCCAAATTGTAAAATGGTCTTACCTATTGGCGATTTCGTTCTAATTCACATTCCGAGTAATATTCGGCATGCTAATTACATTGCCGGTTGCCAAATTGCATTATCTCTTATAGTTTCCGAGATATGGACTATCAATAATTTACACCTTAGGCTCTGCTTCTAACTTGGGCCCAAATTGTAAAATGGTCTTATCTATTGGCGATTTCGTTCCAATTCACATTCCAAGTAACATTCGGCATGCTAATTACATTGCCGGTTGCCAAATTGCGTTATCTCTTATAGTTTCCGAGATATGGACTATCGATAATTTACACCTTAGGCTCTGCTTCTAACTTGGGCCCTAATTGTAAAATGGCCTTATCTATTGGCGATTTCGTTCCAATTCACATTCCAAGTAATATTCGGCATGCTAATTACATTGCCGGTTGCCAAATTGCATTATCTCTTATAGTTTCCGAGATATGGACTATCGAAAATTTACACCTTAGGCTCTGCTTCTAACTTGGGCCCAAATTGTAAAATGGTCTTACCTATTGGCGATTTCGTTCCAATTCACACTCCAAGTAATATTCGGCATGCTAATTACATTGCCGGTTGCGAAATTGCATTATCTCTTATAGTTTCCGAGATATGGACTATCAATAATTTACACCTTAGGCTCTGCTTCTAACTTGGGCCCAAATTGTAAAATGGTCTTATCTATTGGCGATTTCGTTCCAATTCACATTCCAAGTAATATTCGGCATGCTAATTACATTGCCGGTTGCCAAATTGCATTATCTCTTATAGTTTCCGAGATATGGACTATCGATAATTTACACCTTAGGCTCTGCTTCTAACTTGGGCCCAAATCGTAAAATGGTCTTATCTATTGGCGATTTCGTTCCAATTCACGTTCCAAGTAATATTCGGCATGCTAATTACATTGCCGGTTGCCAAATTGCATTATCTCTTATAGTTTCCGAGATATGGACTATCGATAATTTACACCTTAGGCTCTGCTTCTAACTTAGGCCCAAATTGTAAAATGGTCTTATCTATTGGCGATTTCGTTCCAATTCACATTCCAAGTAATATTCGGCATGCTAATTACATTGTCGGTTGCCAAATTGCATTAACTCTTATAGTTTCCGAGATATGGACTATCGATATTTTACACCTTAGGCTCTGCTTCTAACTTGGGCCCAAATTGTAAAATGGTCTTATCTATTGGCGATTTCGTTCCAATTCACATTCCAAGTAATATTCGGCATGCTAATTACATTGCCGGTTGCCAAATTGCATTATCTCTTATAGTTTCCGAGATATGGACTATCGATAATTTACACCATAGGCTCTGCTTATAACTTGGGCCCAAATTGTAAAATGGTCTTATCTATTGGCGATTTCGTTCCAACTCACATTCCAAGTAATATTCGGCATGCTAATTACATTGCCGGTTGCCAAATTGCATTATCTCTTATAGTTTCCGAGATATGGACTATCGATAATTTACACCTTAGGCTCTGCTTCTAACTTGGGCCCAAATTGTAAAATGGTCTTATCTATTGGCGATTTCGTTCCAATTCACATTCCAAGTAATATTCGGCATGCTAATTACATTGCCGGTTGCCAAATTGCATTATCTCTTATAGTTTCCGAGATATGGACTATCGATAATTTACACCTTAGGCTCTGCTTCTAACTTGGGCCCAAATTGTAAAATGGTCTTATCTATTGGCGATTTCGTTCCAATTCACATTCCAAGTAATATTCGGCATGCTAATTACATTGCCGGTTGCCAAATTGCATTATCTCTTATAGTTTCCGAGATATGGACTATCGATAATTTACATCTTAGGCTCTGCTTCTAACTTGGGCCCAAATTGTAAAATGGTCTTATCTATTGGCGATTTCGTTCCAATTCACATTCCAAGTAATATTCGGCATGCTAATTACATTTCCGGTTGCCAAATTGCATTATCTCTTATAGTTTCCGAGATATGGACTATCGATAATTTACACCTTAGGCTCTGCTTCTAACTTGGGCCCAAATTGTAAAATGGTCTTATCTATTGGCGATTTCATCCCAATTCACATTCCAAGTGATATTCGGCATGCTAATTACATTGCCGGTTGCGAAATTGCATTATCTCTTATAGTTTCCGAGATATGGACTATCAATAATTTACACCTTAGGCTCTGCTTCTAACTTGGGCCCAAATTGTAAAATGGTCTTATCTATTGGCGATTTCGTTCCAATTCACATTCCAAGTAATATTCGGCATGCTAATTACATTGCCGGTTGCCAAATTGCATTATCTCTTATAGTTTCCGAGATATGGACTATCGATAATTTACACCTTAGGCTCTGCTTCTAACTTGGGCCCAAATTGTAAAATGGTCTTATCTATTGGCGATTTCGTTCCAATTCACATTCCAAGTAATATTCGGCATTCTAATTACATTGCCGGTTGCCAAATTGCATTATCTCTTATAGTTTCCGAGATATGGACTATCGATAATTTACACCTTAGGCTCTGCTTCTAACTTGGGCCCAAGTTGTAAAATGGTCTTATCTATTGGCGATTTCGTTCCAATTCACATTCCAAGTAATATTCGGCATGCTAATTACATTGCCGGTTGCCAAATTGCATTATCTCTTATAGTTTCCGAGATATGGACTATCGATAATTTACACCTTAGGCTCTGCTTCTAACTGGGGCCCAAATTGTAAAATGGTCTTATCTATTGGCGTTTTCGTTCCAATTCACATTCCAAGTAATATTCGGCATGCTAATTACATTGCCGGTTGCCAAATTGCATTATCTCTTATAGTTTCCGAGATATGGACTATCGATAATTTACACCTTAGGCTCTGCTTCTAACTTGGGCCCAAATTGTAAAATGGTCTTATCTATTGGCGATTTCATCCCAATTCACATTCCAAGTGATATTCGGCATGCTAATTACATTGCCGGTTGCGAAATTGCATTATCTCTTATAGTTTCCGAGATATGGACTATCAATAATTTACACCTTAGGCTCTGCTTCTAACTTGGGCCCAAATTGTAAAATGGTCTTATCTATTGGCGATTTCGTTCCAATTCACATTCCAAGTAATATTCGGCATGCTAATTACATTGCCGGTTGCCAAATTGCATTATCTCTTATAGTTTCCGAGATATGGACTATCGATAATTTACACCTTAGGCTCTGCTTCTAACTTGGGCCCAAATTGTAAAATGGTCTTATCTATTGGCGATTTCGTTCCAATTCACATTCCAAGTAATATTCGGCATTCTAATTACATTGCCGGTTGCCAAATTGCATTATCTCTTATAGTTTCCGAGATATGGACTATCGATAATTTACACCTTAGGCTCTGCTTCTAACTTGGGCCCAAATTGTAAAATGGTCTTATCTATTGGCGATTTCGTTCCAATTCACATTCCAAGTAATATTCGGCATGCTAATTACATTGCCGGTTGCCAAATTGCATTATCTCTTATAGTTTCCGAGATATGGACTATCGATAATTTACACCTTAGGCTCTGCTTCTAACTGGGGCCCAAATTGTAAAATGGTCTTATCTATTGGCGTTTTCGTTCCAATTCACATTCCAAGTAATATTCGGCATGCTAATTACATTGCCGGTTGCCAAATTGCATTATCTCTTATAGTTTCCGAGATATGGACTATCGATAATTTACACCTTAGGCTCTGCTTCTAACTTGGGCCCAAATTGTAAAATGGTCATACCTATTGGCGATTTCGTTCCAATTCACATTCCAATTAATATTCGGCATGCTAATTACATTGCCGGTTGCCAAATTGCATTATCTCTTATAGTTTCCGAGATATGGACTATCGATAATTTACACCTTAGGCTCTGCTTCTAACTTGGGCCCAAATTGTAAAATGGTCTTATCTATTGGCGATTTCGTTCCAATTCACATTCCAAGTAATATTCGGCATGCTAATTACATTGCCGGTTGCCAAATTGCATTATCTCTTATAGTTTCCGAGATATGGACTATCGATAATTTACACCTTAGGCTCTGCTTCTAACTTGGGCCCAAATTGTAAAATGGTCTTACCTATTGGCGATTTCGTTCCAATTCACATTCCAAGTAATATTCGGCATGCTAATTACATCGCCGGTTGCCAAATTGCATTATCTCTTATAGTTTCCGAGATATGGACTATCCATAATTTACACCTTAGGCTCTGCTTCTAACTTGGGCCCAAATTGTAAAATGGTCTTATCTATTGGCGATTTCGTTCCAATTCACATTCCAAGTAATATTCGGCATGCTAATTACATTGCCGGTTGCCAAATTGCATTACCTCTTATAGTTTCCGAGATATGGACTATCGATAATTTACACCTTAGGCTCTGCTTCTAACTTGGGCCCAAATTGTAAAATGGTCTTATCTATTGGCGATTTCGTTCCAATTCACATTCCAAGTAATATTCGGCATGCTAATTACATTGCCGGTTGCCAAATTGCATTATCTCTTATAGTTTCCGAGATATGGACTATCGATAATTTACACCTTAGGCTCTGCTTCTAACTTGGGCCCAAATTGTAAAATGGTCTTATCTATTGGCGATTTCGTTCCAATTCACATTCCAAGTAATATTCGGCATGCTAATTACATTGCCGGTTGCCAAATTGCATTATCTCTTATAGTTTCCGAGATATGGACTATCAATAATTTACACCTTAAGCTCTGCTTCTAACTTGGGCCCAAATTGTAAAATGGTCTTATCTATTGGCGATTTCGTTCCAATTCACATTCCAAGTAATATTCTTCATGCTAATTACATTGCCGGTTGCCAAATTGAATTATCTCTTATAGTTTCCGAGATATGGACTATCGAAAATTTACACCTTAGGCTCTGCTTCTAACTTGGGCCCAAATTGTAAAATGGTCTTATCTATTGGCGATTTCGTTCCAATTCACATTCCAAGTAATATTCGGCATGCTAATTACATTGCCGGTTGCCAAATTGCATTATCTCTTATAGTTTCCGAGATATGGACTATCGATAATTTACACCTTAGGCTCTGCTTCTAACTTGGGCCCAAATTGTAAAATGGTCTTACCTATTGGCGATTTCGTTCCAATTCACATTCCAATTAATATTCGGCATGCTAATTACATTGCCGGTTGCCAAATTGCATTATCTCTTATAGTTTCCGAGATATGGACTATCGATAATTTACACCTTAGGCTCTGCTTCTAACTTGGGCCCAAATTGTAAAATGGTCTTATCTATTGGCGATTTCGTTCCAATTCACATTCCAAGTAATATTCGGCATGCTAATTACATTGCCGGTTGCCAAATTGCATTATCTCTTATAGTTTCCGAGATATGGACTATCGATAATTTAAACCTTAGGCTCTGCTTCTAACTTGGGCCCAAATTGTAAAATGGTCTTACCTATTGGCGATTTCGTTCTAATTCACATTCCGAGTAATATTCGGCATGCTAATTACATTGCCGGTTGCCAAATTGCATTATCTCTTATAGTTTCCGAGATATGGACTATCAATAATTTACACCTTAGGCTCTGCTTCTAACTTGGGCCCAAATTGTAAAATGGTCTTATCTATTGGCGATTTCGTTCCAATTCACATTCCAAGTAACATTCGGCATGCTAATTACATTGCCGGTTGCCAAATTGCATTATCTCTTATAGTTTCCGAGATATGGACTATCGATAATTTACACCTTAGGCTCTGCTTCTAACTTGGGCCCTAATTGTAAAATGGCCTTATCTATTGGCGATTTCGTTCCAATTCACATTCCAAGTAATATTCGGCATGCTAATTACATTGCCGGTTGCCAAATTGCATTATCTCTTATAGTTTCCGAGATATGGACTATCGAAAATTTACACCTTAGGCTCTGCTTCTAACTTGGGCCCAAATTGTAAAATGGTCTTACCTATTGGCGATTTCGTTCCAATTCACACTCCAAGTAATATTCGGCATGCTAATTACATTGCCGGTTGCGAAATTGCATTATCTCTTATAGTTTCCGAGATATGGACTATCAATAATTTACACCTTAGGCTCTGCTTCTAACTTGGGCCCAAATTGTAAAATGGTCTTATCTATTGGCGATTTCGTTCCAATTCACATTCCAAGTAATATTCGGCATGCTAATTACATTGCCGGTTGCCAAATTGCATTATCTCTTATAGTTTCCGAGATATGGACTATCGATAATTTACACCTTAGGCTCTGCTTCTAACTTGGGCCCAAATCGTAAAATGGTCTTATCTATTGGCGATTTCGTTCCAATTCACGTTCCAAGTAATATTCGGCATGCTAATTACATTGCCGGTTGCCAAATTGCATTATCTCTTATAGTTTCCGAGATATGGACTATCGATAATTTACACCTTAGGCTCTGCTTCTAACTTAGGCCCAAATTGTAAAATGGTCTTATCTATTGGCGATTTCGTTCCAATTCACATTCCAAGTAATATTCGGCATGCTAATTACATTGTCGGTTGCCAAATTGCATTAACTCTTATAGTTTCCGAGATATGGACTATCGATATTTTACACCTTAGGCTCTGCTTCTAACTTGGGCCCAAATTGTAAAATGGTCTTATCTATTGGCGATTTCGTTCCAATTCACATTCCAAGTAATATTCGGCATGCTAATTACATTGCCGGTTGCCAAATTGCATTATCTCTTATAGTTTCCGAGATATGGACTATCGATAATTTACACCATAGGCTCTGCTTATAACTTGGGCCCAAATTGTAAAATGGTCTTATCTATTGGCGATTTCGTTCCAACTCACATTCCAAGTAATATTCGGCATGCTAATTACATTGCCGGTTGCCAAATTGCATTATCTCTTATAGTTTCCGAGATATGGACTATCGATAATTTACACCTTAGGCTCTGCTTCTAACTTGGGCCCAAATTGTAAAATGGTCTTATCTATTGGCGATTTCGTTCCAATTCACAATCCAAGTAATATTCGGCATGCTAATTACATTGCCGGTTGCCAAATTGCATTATCTCTTATAGTTTCCGAGATATGGACTATCGATAATTTACACCTTAGGCTCTGCTTCTAACTTGGGCCCAAATTGTAAAATGGTCTTATCTATTGGCGATTTCGTTCCAATTCACATTCCAAGTAATATTCGGCATGCTAATTACATTGCCGGTTGCCAAATTGCATTATCTCTTATAGTTTCCGAGATATGGACTATCGATAATTTACATCTTAGGCTCTGCTTCTAACTTGGGCCCAAATTGTAAAATGGTCTTATCTATTGGCGATTTCGTTCCAATTCACATTCCAAGTAATATTCGGCATGCTAATTACATTTCCGGTTGCCAAATTGCATTATCTCTTATAGTTTCCGAGATATGGACTATCGATAATTTACACCTTAGGCTCTGCTTCTAACTTGGGCCCAAATTGTAAAATGGTCTTATCTATTGGCGATTTCATCCCAATTCACATTCCAAGTGATATTCGGCATGCTAATTACATTGCCGGTTGCGAAATTGCATTATCTCTTATAGTTTCCGAGATATGGACTATCAATAATTTACACCTTAGGCTCTGCTTCTAACTTGGGCCCAAATTGTAAAATGGTCTTATCTATTGGCGATTTCGTTCCAATTCACATTCCAAGTAATATTCGGCATGCTAATTACATTGCCGGTTGCCAAATTGCATTATCTCTTATAGTTTCCGAGATATGGACTATCGATAATTTACACCTTAGGCTCTGCTTCTAACTTGGGCCCAAATTGTAAAATGGTCTTATCTATTGGCGATTTCGTTCCAATTCACATTCCATGTAATATTCGGCATTCTAATTACATTGCCGGTTGCCAAATTGCATTATCTCTTATAGTTTCCAAGATATGGACTATCGATAATTTACACCTTAGGCTCTGCTTCTAACTTGGGCCCAAATTGTAAAATGGTCTTATCTATTGGCGATTTCGTTCCAATTCACATTCCAAGTAATATTCGGCATGCTAATTACATTGCCGGTTGCCAAATTGCATTATCTCTTATAGTTTCCGAGATATGGACTATCGATAATTTACACCTTAGGCTCTGCTTCTAACTGGGGCCCAAATTGTAAAATGGTCTTATCTATTGGCGTTTTCGTTCCAATTCACATTCCAAGTAATATTCGGCATGCTAATTACATTGCCGGTTGCCAAATTGCATTATCTCTTATAGTTTCCGAGATATGGACTATCGATAATTTACACCTTAGGCTCTGCTTCTAACTTGGGCCCAAATTGTAAAATGGTCTTATCTATTGGCGATTTCGTTCCAATTCACATTCCAAGTAATATTCGGCATGCTAATTACATTGCCGGTTGCCAAATTGCATTATCTCTTATAGTTTCCGAGATATGGACTATCGATAATTTACACCTTAGGCTCTGCTTCTAACTGGGGCCCAAATTGTAAAATGGTCTTATCTATTGGCGTTTTCGTTCCAATTCACATTCCAAGTAATATTCGGCATGCTAATTACATTGCCGGTTGCCAAATTGCATTATCTCTTATAGTTTCCGAGATATGGACTATCGATAATTTACACCTTAGGCTCTGCTTCTAACTTGGGCCCAAATTGTAAAATGGTCTTATCTATTGGCGATTTCATCCCAATTCACATTCCAAGTGATATTCGGCATGCTAATTACATTGCCGGTTGCGAAATTGCATTATCTCTTATAGTTTCCGAGATATGGACTATCAATAATTTACACCTTAGGCTCTGCTTCTAACTTGGGCCCAAATTGTAAAATGGTCTTATCTATTGGCGATTTCGTTCCAATTCACATTCCAAGTAATATTCGGCATGCTAATTACATTGCCGGTTGCCAAATTGCATTATCTCTTATAGTTTCCGAGATATGGACTATCGATAATTTACACCTTAGGCTCTGCTTCTAACTTGGGCCCAAATTGTAAAATGGTCTTATCTATTGGCGATTTCGTTCCAATTCACATTCCAAGTAATATTCGGCATTCTAATTACATTGCCGGTTGCCAAATTGCATTATCTCTTATAGTTTCCGAGATATGGACTATCGATAATTTACACCTTAGGCTCTGCTTCTAACTTGGGCCCAAATTGTAAAATGGTCTTATCTATTGGCGATTTCGTTCCAATTCACATTCCAAGTAATATTCGGCATGCTAATTACATTGCCGGTTGCCAAATTGCATTATCTCTTATAGTTTCCGAGATATGGACTATCGATAATTTACACCTTAGGCTCTGCTTCTAACTGGGGCCCAAATTGTAAAATGGTCTTATCTATTGGCGTTTTCGTTCCAATTCACATTCCAAGTAATATTCGGCATGCTAATTACATTGCCGGTTGCCAAATTGCATTATCTCTTATAGTTTCCGAGATATGGACTATCGATAATTTACACCTTAGGCTCTGCTTCTAACTTGGGCCCAAATTGTAAAATGGTCATACCTATTGGCGATTTCGTTCCAATTCACATTCCAATTAATATTCGGCATGCTAATTACATTGCCGGTTGCCAAATTGCATTATCTCTTATAGTTTCCGAGATATGGACTATCGATAATTTACACCTTAGGCTCTGCTTCTAACTTGGGCCCAAATTGTAAAATGGTCTTATCTATTGGCGATTTCGTTCCAATTCACATTCCAAGTAATATTCGGCATGCTAATTACATTGCCGGTTGCCAAATTGCATTATCTCTTATAGTTTCCGAGATATGGACTATCGATAATTTACACCTTAGGCTCTGCTTCTAACTTGGGCCCAAATTGTAAAATGGTCTTACCTATTGGCGATTTCGTTCCAATTCACATTCCAAGTAATATTCGGCATGCTAATTACATCGCCGGTTGCCAAATTGCATTATCTCTTATAGTTTCCGAGATATGGACTATCCATAATTTACACCTTAGGCTCTGCTTCTAACTTGGGCCCAAATTGTAAAATGGTCTTATCTATTGGCGATTTCGTTCCAATTCACATTCCAAGTAATATTCGGCATGCTAATTACATTGCCGGTTGCCAAATTGCATTACCTCTTATAGTTTCCGAGATATGGACTATCGATAATTTACACCTTAGGCTCTGCTTCTAACTTGGGCCCAAATTGTAAAATGGTCTTATCTATTGGCGATTTCGTTCCAATTCACATTCCAAGTAATATTCGGCATGCTAATTACATTGCCGGTTGCCAAATTGCATTATCTCTTATAGTTTCCGAGATATGGACTATCGATAATTTACACCTTAGGCTCTGCTTCTAACTTGGGCCCAAATTGTAAAATGGTCTTATCTATTGGCGATTTCGTTCCAATTCACATTCCAAGTAATATTCGGCATGCTAATTACATTGCCGGTTGCCAAATTGCATTATCTCTTATAGTTTCCGAGATATGGACTATCAATAATTTACACCTTAAGCTCTGCTTCTAACTTGGGCCCAAATTGTAAAATGGTCTTATCTATTGGCGATTTCGTTCCAATTCACATTCCAAGTAATATTCTTCATGCTAATTACATTGCCGGTTGCCAAATTGAATTATCTCTTATAGTTTCCGAGATATGGACTATCGAAAATTTACACCTTAGGCTCTGCTTCTAACTTGGGCCCAAATTGTAAAATGGTCTTATCTATTGGCGATTTCGTTCCAATTCACATTCCAAGTAATATTCGGCATGCTAATTACATTGCCGGTTGCCAAATTGCATTATCTCTTATAGTTTCCGAGATATGGACTATCGATAATTTACACCTTAGGCTCTGCTTCTAACTTGGGCCCAAATTGTAAAATGGTCTTACCTATTGGCGATTTCGTTCCAATTCACATTCCAATTAATATTCGGCATGCTAATTACATTGCCGGTTGCCAAATTGCATTATCTCTTATAGTTTCCGAGATATGGACTATCGATAATTTACACCTTAGGCTCTGCTTCTAACTTGGGCCCAAATAGTAAAATGGTCTTATCTATTGGCGATTTCGTTCCAATTCACATTCCAAGTAATATTCGGCATGCTAATTACATTGCCGGTTGCCAAATTGCATTATCTCTTATAGTTTCCGAGATATGGACTATCGATAATTTAAACCTTAGGCTCTGCTTCTAACTTGGGCCCAAATTGTAAAATGGTCTTACCTATTGGCGATTTCGTTCTAATTCACATTCCGAGTAATATTCGGCATGCTAATTACATTGCCGGTTGCCAAATTGCATTATCTCTTATAGTTTCCGAGATATGGACTATCAATAATTTACACCTTAGGCTCTGCTTCTAACTTGGGCCCAAATTGTAAAATGGTCTTATCTATTGGCGATTTCGTTCCAATTCACATTCCAAGTAACATTCGGCATGCTAATTACATTGCCGGTTGCCAAATTGCATTATCTCTTATAGTTTCCGAGATATGGACTATCGATAATTTACACCTTAGGCTCTGCTTCTAACTTGGGCCCTAATTGTAAAATGGCCTTATCTATTGGCGATTTCGTTCCAATTCACATTCCAAGTAATATTCGGCATGCTAATTACATTGCCGGTTGCCAAATTGCATTATCTCTTATAGTTTCCGAGATATGGACTATCGAAAATTTACACCTTAGGCTCTGCTTCTAACTTGGGCCCAAATTGTAAAATGGTCTTACCTATTGGCGATTTCGTTCCAATTCACACTCCAAGTAATATTCGGCATGCTAATTACATTGCCGGTTGCGAAATTGCATTATCTCTTATAGTTTCCGAGATATGGACTATCAATAATTTACACCTTAGGCTCTGCTTCTAACTTGGGCCCAAATTGTAAAATGGTCTTATCTATTGGCGATTTCGTTCCAATTCACATTCCAAGTAATATTCGGCATGCTAATTACATTGCCGGTTGCCAAATTGCATTATCTCTTATAGTTTCCGAGATATGGACTATCGATAATTTACACCTTAGGCTCTGCTTCTAACTTGGGCCCAAATCGTAAAATGGTCTTATCTATTGGCGATTTCGTTCCAATTCACGTTCCAAGTAATATTCGGCATGCTAATTACATTGCCGGTTGCCAAATTGCATTATCTCTTATAGTTTCCGAGATATGGACTATCGATAATTTACACCTTAGGCTCTGCTTCTAACTTAGGCCCAAATTGTAAAATGGTCTTATCTATTGGCGATTTCGTTCCAATTCACATTCCAAGTAATATTCGGCATGCTAATTACATTGTCGGTTGCCAAATTGCATTAACTCTTATAGTTTCCGAGATATGGACTATCGATATTTTACACCTTAGGCTCTGCTTCTAACTTGGGCCCAAATTGTAAAATGGTCTTATCTATTGGCGATTTCGTTCCAATTCACATTCCAAGTAATATTCGGCATGCTAATTACATTGCCGGTTGCCAAATTGCATTATCTCTTATAGTTTCCGAGATATGGACTATCGATAATTTACACCATAGGCTCTGCTTATAACTTGGGCCCAAATTGTAAAATGGTCTTATCTATTGGCGATTTCGTTCCAACTCACATTCCAAGTAATATTCGGCATGCTAATTACATTGCCGGTTGCCAAATTGCATTATCTCTTATAGTTTCCGAGATATGGACTATCGATAATTTACACCTTAGGCTCTGCTTCTAACTTGGGCCCAAATTGTAAAATGGTCTTATCTATTGGCGATTTCGTTCCAATTCACAATCCAAGTAATATTCGGCATGCTAATTACATTGCCGGTTGCCAAATTGCATTATCTCTTATAGTTTCCGAGATATGGACTATCGATAATTTACACCTTAGGCTCTGCTTCTAACTTGGGCCCAAATTGTAAAATGGTCTTATCTATTGGCGATTTCGTTCCAATTCACATTCCAAGTAATATTCGGCATGCTAATTACATTGCCGGTTGCCAAATTGCATTATCTCTTATAGTTTCCGAGATATGGACTATCGATAATTTACATCTTAGGCTCTGCTTCTAACTTGGGCCCAAATTGTAAAATGGTCTTATCTATTGGCGATTTCGTTCCAATTCACATTCCAAGTAATATTCGGCATGCTAATTACATTTCCGGTTGCCAAATTGCATTATCTCTTATAGTTTCCGAGATATGGACTATCGATAATTTACACCTTAGGCTCTGCTTCTAACTTGGGCCCAAATTGTAAAATGGTCTTATCTATTGGCGATTTCATCCCAATTCACATTCCAAGTGATATTCGGCATGCTAATTACATTGCCGGTTGCGAAATTGCATTATCTCTTATAGTTTCCGAGATATGGACTATCAATAATTTACACCTTAGGCTCTGCTTCTAACTTGGGCCCAAATTGTAAAATGGTCTTATCTATTGGCGATTTCGTTCCAATTCACATTCCAAGTAATATTCGGCATGCTAATTACATTGCCGGTTGCCAAATTGCATTATCTCTTATAGTTTCCGAGATATGGACTATCGATAATTTACACCTTAGGCTCTGCTTCTAACTTGGGCCCAAATTGTAAAATGGTCTTATCTATTGGCGATTTCGTTCCAATTCACATTCCATGTAATATTCGGCATTCTAATTACATTGCCGGTTGCCAAATTGCATTATCTCTTATAGTTTCCAAGATATGGACTATCGATAATTTACACCTTAGGCTCTGCTTCTAACTTGGGCCCAAATTGTAAAATGGTCTTATCTATTGGCGATTTCGTTCCAATTCACATTCCAAGTAATATTCGGCATGCTAATTACATTGCCGGTTGCCAAATTGCATTATCTCTTATAGTTTCCGAGATATGGACTATCGATAATTTACACCTTAGGCTCTGCTTCTAACTGGGGCCCAAATTGTAAAATGGTCTTATCTATTGGCGTTTTCGTTCCAATTCACATTCCAAGTAATATTCGGCATGCTAATTACATTGCCGGTTGCCAAATTGCATTATCTCTTATAGTTTCCGAGATATGGACTATCGATAATTTACACCTTAGGCTCTGCTTCTAACTTGGGCCCAAATTGTAAAATGGTCTTATCTATTGGCGATTTCATCCCAATTCACATTCCAAGTGATATTCGGCATGCTAATTACATTGCCGGTTGCGAAATTGCATTATCTCTTATAGTTTCCGAGATATGGACTATCGATATTTTACACCTTAGGCTCTGCTTCTAACTTGGGCCCAAATTGTAAAATGGTCTTATCTATTGGCGATTTCGTTCCAATTCACATTCCAAGTAATATTCGGCATGCTAATTACATTGCCGGTTGCCAAATTGCATTATCTCTTATAGTTTCCGAGATATGGACTATCGATAATTTACACCATAGGCTCTGCTTATAACTTGGGCCCAAATTGTAAAATGGTCTTATCTATTGGCGATTTCGTTCCAACTCACATTCCAAGTAATATTCGGCATGCTAATTACATTGCCGGTTGCCAAATTGCATTATCTCTTATAGTTTCCGAGATATGGACTATCGATAATTTACACCTTAGGCTCTGCTTCTAACTTGGGCCCAAATTGTAAAATGGTCTTATCTATTGGCGATTTCGTTCCAATTCACATTCCAAGTAATATTCGGCATGCTAATTACATTGCCGGTTGCCAAATTGCATTATCTCTTATAGTTTCCGAGATATGGACTATCGATAATTTACACCTTAGGCTCTGCTTCTAACTTGGGCCCAAATTGTAAAATGGTCTTATCTATTGGCGATTTCGTTCCAATTCACATTCCAAGTAATATTCGGCATGCTAATTACATTGCCGGTTGCCAAATTGCATTACCTCTTATAGTTTCCGAGATATGGACTATCGATAATTTATACCTTAGGCTCTGCTTCTAACTTGGGCCCAAATGGTAAAATGGTCTTATCTATTGGCGATTACGTTCCAATTCACATTCCAAGTAATATTCGGCATGCTAATTACATTGCCGGTTGCCAAATTGCATTATCTCTTATAGTTTCCGAGATATGGACTATCGATAATTTACACCTTAGGCTCTGCTTCTAACTTGGGCCCAAATTGTAAAATGGTCTTATCTATTGGCGATTTCGTTCCAATTCACATTCCAAGTAATATTCGGCATGCTAATTACATTGCCGGTTGCCAAATTGCATTATCTCTTATAGTTTCCGAGATATGGACTATCGATAATTTACACCTTAGGCTCTGCTTCTAACTTGGGCCCAAATTGTAAAATGGTCTTATCTATTGGCGATTTCGTTCCAATTCACATTCCAAGTAATATTCGGCATGCTAATTACATTGCCGGTTGCCAAATTGCATTATCTCTTATAGTTTCCGAGATATGGACTATCAATAATTTACACCTTAAGCTCTGCTTCTAACTTGGGCCCAAATTGTAAAATGGTCTTATCTATTGGCGATTTCGTTCCAATTCACATTGCAAGTAATATTCGGCATGCTAATTACATTGCCGGTTGCCAAATTGAATTATCTCTTATAGTTTCCGAGATATGGACTATCGAAAATTTACACCTTAGGCTCTGCTTCTAACTTGGGCCCAAATTGTAAAATGGTCTTATCTATTGGCGATTTCGTTCCAATTCACATTCCAAGTAATATTCGGCATGCTAATTACATTGCCGGTTGCCAAATTGCATTATCTCTTATAGTTTCCGAGATATGGACTATCGATAATTTACACCTTAGGCTCTGCTTCTAACTTGGGCCCAAATTGTAAAATGGTCTTACCTATTGGCGATTTCGTTCCAATTCACATTCCAATTAATATTCGGCATGCTAATTACATTGCAGGTTGCCAAATTGCATTATCTCTTATAGTTTCCGAGATATGGACTATCGATAATTTACACCTTAGGCTCTGCTTCTAACTTGGGCCCAAATTGTAAAATGGTCTTATCTATTGGCGATTTCGTTCCAATTCACATTCCAAGTAATATTCGGCATGCTAATTACATTGCCGGTTGCCAAATTGCATTATCTCTTATAGTTTCCGAGATATGGACTATCGATAATTTAAACCTTAGGCTCTGCTTCTAACTTGGGCCCAAATTGTAAAATGGTCTTACCTATTGGCGATTTCGTTCTAATTCACATTCCGAGTAATATTCGGCATGCTAATTACATTGCCGGTTGCCAAATTGCATTATCTCTTATAGTTTCCGAGATATGGACTATCAATAATTTACACCTTAGGCTCTGCTTCTAACTTGGGCCCAAATTGTAAAATGGTCTTATCTATTGGCGATTTCGTTCCAATTCACATTCCAAGTAACATTCGGCATGCTAATTACATTGCCGGTTGCCAAATTGCGTTATCTCTTATAGTTTCCGAGATATGGACTATCGATAATTTACACCTTAGGCTCTGCTTCTAACTTGGGCCCTAATTGTAAAATGGCCTTATCTATTGGCGATTTCGTTCCAATTCACATTCCAAGTAATATTCGGCATGCTAATTACATTGCCGGTTGCCAAATTGCATTATCTCTTATAGTTTCCGAGATATGGACTATCGAAAATTTACACCTTAGGCTCTGCTTCTAACTTGGGCCCAAATTGTAAAATGGTCTTACCTATTGGCGATTTCGTTCCAATTCACACTCCAAGTAATATTCGGCATGCTAATTACATTGCCGGTTGCGAAATTGCATTATCTCTTATAGTTTCCGAGATATGGACTATCAATAATTTACACCTTAGGCTCTGCTTCTAACTTGGGCCCAAATTGTAAAATGGTCTTATCTATTGGCGATTTCGTTCCAATTCACATTCCAAGTAATATTCGGCATGCTAATTACATTGCCGGTTGCCAAATTGCATTATCTCTTATAGTTTCCGAGATATGGACTATCGATAATTTACACCTTAGGCTCTGCTTCTAACTTGGGCCCAAATCGTAAAATGGTCTTATCTATTGGCGATTTCGTTCCAATTCACGTTCCAAGTAATATTCGGCATGCTAATTACATTGCCGGTTGCCAAATTGCATTATCTCTTATAGTTTCCGAGATATGGACTATCGATAATTTACACCTTAGGCTCTGCTTCTAACTTAGGCCCAAATTGTAAAATGGTCTTATCTATTGGCGATTTCGTTCCAATTCACATTCCAAGTAATATTCGGCATGCTAATTACATTGTCGGTTGCCAAATTGCATTAACTCTTATAGTTTCCGAGATATGGACTATCGATATTTTACACCTTAGGCTCTGCTTCTAACTTGGGCCCAAATTGTAAAATGGTCTTATCTATTGGCGATTTCGTTCCAATTCACATTCCAAGTAATATTCGGCATGCTAATTACATTGCCGGTTGCCAAATTGCATTATCTCTTATAGTTTCCGAGATATGGACTATCGATAATTTACACCATAGGCTCTGCTTATAACTTGGGCCCAAATTGTAAAATGGTCTTATCTATTGGCGATTTCGTTCCAACTCACATTCCAAGTAATATTCGGCATGCTAATTACATTGCCGGTTGCCAAATTGCATTATCTCTTATAGTTTCCGAGATATGGACTATCGATAATTTACACCTTAGGCTCTGCTTCTAACTTGGGCCCAAATTGTAAAATGGTCTTATCTATTGGCGATTTCGTTCCAATTCACATTCCAAGTAATATTCGGCATGCTAATTACATTGCCGGTTGCCAAATTGCATTATCTCTTATAGTTTCCGAGATATGGACTATCGATAATTTACACCTTAGGCTCTGCTTCTAACTTGGGCCCAAATTGTAAAATGGTCTTATCTATTGGCGATTTCGTTCCAATTCACATTCCAAGTAATATTCGGCATGCTAATTACATTGCCGGTTGCCAAATTGCATTATCTCTTATAGTTTCCGAGATATGGACTATCGATAATTTACATCTTAGGCTCTGCTTCTAACTTGGGCCCAAATTGTAAAATGGTCTTATCTATTGGCGATTTCGTTCCAATTCACATTCCAAGTAATATTCGGCATGCTAATTACATTTCCGGTTGCCAAATTGCATTATCTCTTATAGTTTCCGAGATATGGACTATCGATAATTTACACCTTAGGCTCTGCTTCTAACTTGGGCCCAAATTGTAAAATGGTCTTATCTATTGGCGATTTCATCCCAATTCACATTCCAAGTGATATTCGGCATGCTAATTACATTGCCGGTTGCGAAATTGCATTATCTCTTATAGTTTCCGAGATATGGACTATCAATAATTTACACCTTAGGCTCTGCTTCTAACTTGGGCCCAAATTGTAAAATGGTCTTATCTATTGGCGATTTCGTTCCAATTCACATTCCAAGTAATATTCGGCATGCTAATTACATTGCCGGTTGCCAAATTGCATTATCTCTTATAGTTTCCGAGATATGGACTATCGATAATTTACACCTTAGGCTCTGCTTCTAACTTGGGCCCAAATTGTAAAATGGTCTTATCTATTGGCGATTTCGTTCCAATTCACATTCCAAGTAATATTCGGCATTCTAATTACATTGCCGGTTGCCAAATTGCATTATCTCTTATAGTTTCCGAGATATGGACTATCGATAATTTACACCTTAGGCTCTGCTTCTAACTTGGGCCCAAATTGTAAAATGGTCTTATCTATTGGCGATTTCGTTCCAATTCACATTCCAAGTAATATTCGGCATGCTAATTACATTGCCGGTTGCCAAATTGCATTATCTCTTATAGTTTCCGAGATATGGACTATCGATAATTTACACCTTAGGCTCTGCTTCTAACTGGGGCCCAAATTGTAAAATGGTCTTATCTATTGGCGTTTTCGTTCCAATTCACATTCCAAGTAATATTCGGCATGCTAATTACATTGCCGGTTGCCAAATTGCATTATCTCTTATAGTTTCCGAGATATGGACTATCGATAATTTACACCTTAGGCTCTGCTTCTAACTTGGGCCCAAATTGTAAAATGGTCTTATCTATTGGCGATTTCATCCCAATTCACATTCCAAGTGATATTCGGCATGCTAATTACATTGCCGGTTGCGAAATTGCATTATCTCTTATAGTTTCCGAGATATGGACTATCAATAATTTACACCTTAGGCTCTGCTTCTAACTTGGGCCCAAATTGTAAAATGGTCTTATCTATTGGCGATTTCGTTCCAATTCACATTCCAAGTAATATTCGGCATGCTAATTACATTGCCGGTTGCCAAATTGCATTATCTCTTATAGTTTCCGAGATATGGACTATCGATAATTTACACCTTAGGCTCTGCTTCTAACTTGGGCCCAAATTGTAAAATGGTCTTATCTATTGGCGATTTCGTTCCAATTCACATTCCAAGTAATATTCGGCATTCTAATTACATTGCCGGTTGCCAAATTGCATTATCTCTTATAGTTTCCGAGATATGGACTATCGATAATTTACACCTTAGGCTCTGCTTCTAACTTGGGCCCAAATTGTAAAATGGTCTTATCTATTGGCGATTTCGTTCCAATTCACATTCCAAGTAATATTCGGCATGCTAATTACATTGCCGGTTGCCAAATTGCATTATCTCTTATAGTTTCCGAGATATGGACTATCGATAATTTACACCTTAGGCTCTGCTTCTAACTGGGGCCCAAATTGTAAAATGGTCTTATCTATTGGCGTTTTCGTTCCAATTCACATTCCAAGTAATATTCGGCATGCTAATTACATTGCCGGTTGCCAAATTGCATTATCTCTTATAGTTTCCGAGATATGGACTATCGATAATTTACACCTTAGGCTCTGCTTCTAACTTGGGCCCAAATTGTAAAATGGTCATACCTATTGGCGATTTCGTTCCAATTCACATTCCAATTAATATTCGGCATGCTAATTACATTGCCGGTTGCCAAATTGCATTATCTCTTATAGTTTCCGAGATATGGACTATCGATAATTTACACCTTAGGCTCTGCTTCTAACTTGGGCCCAAATTGTAAAATGGTCTTATCTATTGGCGATTTCGTTCCAATTCACATTCCAAGTAATATTCGGCATGCTAATTACATTGCCGGTTGCCAAATTGCATTATCTCTTATAGTTTCCGAGATATGGACTATCGATAATTTACACCTTAGGCTCTGCTTCTAACTTGGGCCCAAATTGTAAAATGGTCTTACCTATTGGCGATTTCGTTCCAATTCACATTCCAAGTAATATTCGGCATGCTAATTACATTGCCGGTTGCCAAATTGCATTATCTCTTATAGTTTCCGAGATATGGACTATCCATAATTTACACCTTAGGCTCTGCTTCTAACTTGGGCCCAAATTGTAAAATGGTCTTATCTATTGGCGATTTCGTTCCAATTCACATTCCAAGTAACATTCGGCATGCTAATTACATTGCCGGTTGCCAAACTGCATTATCTCTTATAGTTTCCGAGATATGGACTATCGATAATTTACACCTTAGGCTCTGCTTCTAACTTGGGCCCTAATTGTAAAATGGCCTTATCTATTGGCGATTTCGTTCCAATTCACATTCCAAGTAATATTCGGCATGCTAATTACATTGCCGGTTGCCAAATTGCATTATCTCTTATAGTTTCCGAGATATGGACTATCAATAATTTACACCTTAGGCTCTGCTTCTAACTTGGGCCCAAATTGTAAAATGGTCTTATCTATTGGCGATTTCGTTCCAATTCACATTCCAAGTAACATTCGGCATGCTAATTACATTGCCGGTTGCCAAATTGCATTATCTCTTATAGTTTCCGAGATATGGACTATCGATAATTTACACCTTAGGCTCTGCTTCTAACTTGGGCCCTAATTGTAAAATGGCCTTATCTTTTGGCGATTTCGTTCCAATTCACATTCCAAGTAATATTCGGCATGCTAATTACATTGCAGGTTGCCAAATTGCATTATCTCTTATAGTTTCCGAGATATGGACTATCGATAATTTACACCTTAGGCTCTGCTTCTAACTTGGGCCCAAATTGTAAAATGGTCTTATCTATTGGCGATTTCGTTCCAATTCACATTCCAAGTAATATTCGGCATGCTAATTACATTGCCGGTTGCCAAATTGCATTATCTCTTATAGTTTCCGAGATATGGACTATCGATAATTTAAACCTTAGGCTCTGCTTCTAACTTGGGCCCAAATTGTAAAATGGTCTTACCTATTGGCGATTTCGTTCTAATTCACATTCCGAGTAATATTCGGCATGCTAATTACATTGCCGGTTGCCAAATTGCATTATCTCTTATAGTTTCCGAGATATGGACTATCAATAATTTACACCTTAGGCTCTGCTTCTAACTTGGGCCCAAATTGTAAAATGGTCTTATCTATTGGCGATTTCGTTCCAATTCACATTCCAAGTAACATTCGGCATGCTAATTACATTGCCGGTTGCCAAATTGCGTTATCTCTTATAGTTTCCGAGATATGGACTATCGATAATTTACACCTTAGGCTCTGCTTCTAACTTGGGCCCTAATTGTAAAATGGCCTTATCTATTGGCGATTTCGTTCCAATTCACATTCCAAGTAATATTCGGCATGCTAATTACATTGCCGGTTGCCAAATTGCATTATCTCTTATAGTTTCCGAGATATGGACTATCGAAAATTTACACCTTAGGCTCTGCTTCTAACTTGGGCCCAAATTGTAAAATGGTCTTACCTATTGGCGATTTCGTTCCAATTCACACTCCAAGTAATATTCGGCATGCTAATTACATTGCCGGTTGCGAAATTGCATTATCTCTTATAGTTTCCGAGATATGGACTATCAATAATTTACACCTTAGGCTCTGCTTCTAACTTGGGCCCAAATTGTAAAATGGTCTTATCTATTGGCGATTTCGTTCCAATTCACATTCCAAGTAATATTCGGCATGCTAATTACATTGCCGGTTGCCAAATTGCATTATCTCTTATAGTTTCCGAGATATGGACTATCGATAATTTACACCTTAGGCTCTGCTTCTAACTTGGGCCCAAATCGTAAAATGGTCTTATCTATTGGCGATTTCGTTCCAATTCACGTTCCAAGTAATATTCGGCATGCTAATTACATTGCCGGTTGCCAAATTGCATTATCTCTTATAGTTTCCGAGATATGGACTATCGATAATTTACACCTTAGGCTCTGCTTCTAACTTAGGCCCAAATTGTAAAATGGTCTTATCTATTGGCGATTTCGTTCCAATTCACATTCCAAGTAATATTCGGCATGCTAATTACATTGTCGGTTGCCAAATTGCATTAACTCTTATAGTTTCCGAGATATGGACTATCGATATTTTACACCTTAGGCTCTGCTTCTAACTTGGGCCCAAATTGTAAAATGGTCTTATCTATTGGCGATTTCGTTCCAATTCACATTCCAAGTAATATTCGGCATGCTAATTACATTGCCGGTTGCCAAATTGCATTATCTCTTATAGTTTCCGAGATATGGACTATCGATAATTTACACCATAGGCTCTGCTTATAACTTGGGCCCAAATTGTAAAATGGTCTTATCTATTGGCGATTTCGTTCCAACTCACATTCCAAGTAATATTCGGCATGCTAATTACATTGCCGGTTGCCAAATTGCATTATCTCTTATAGTTTCCGAGATATGGACTATCGATAATTTACACCTTAGGCTCTGCTTCTAACTTGGGCCCAAATTGTAAAATGGTCTTATCTATTGGCGATTTCGTTCCAATTCACATTCCAAGTAATATTCGGCATGCTAATTACATTGCCGGTTGCCAAATTGCATTATCTCTTATAGTTTCCGAGATATGGACTATCGATAATTTACACCTTAGGCTCTGCTTCTAACTTGGGCCCAAATTGTAAAATGGTCTTATCCATTGGCGATTTCGTTCCAATTCACATTCCAAGTAATATTCGGCATGCTAATTACATTGCCGGTTGCCAAATTGCATTATCTCTTATAGTTTCCGAGATATGGACTATCGATAATTTACATCTTAGGCTCTGCTTCTAACTTGGGCCCAAATTGTAAAATGGTCTTATCTATTGGCGATTTCGTTCCAATTCACATTCCAAGTAATATTCGGCATGCTAATTACATTTCCGGTTGCCAAATTGCATTATCTCTTATAGTTTCCGAGATATGGACTATCGATAATTTACACCTTAGGCTCTGCTTCTAACTTGGGCCCAAATTGTAAAATGGTCTTATCTATTGGCGATTTCATCCCAATTCACATTCCAAGTGATATTCGGCATGCTAATTACATTGCCGGTTGCGAAATTGCATTATCTCTTATAGTTTCCGAGATATGGACTATCAATAATTTACACCTTAGGCTCTGCTTCTAACTTGGGCCCAAATTGTAAAATGGTCTTATCTATTGGCGATTTCGTTCCAATTCACATTCCAAGTAATATTCGGCATGCTAATTACATTGCCGGTTGCCAAATTGCATTATCTCTTATAGTTTCCGAGATATGGACTATCGATAATTTACACCTTAGGCTCTGCTTCTAACTTGGGCCCAAATTGTAAAATGGTCTTATCTATTGGCGATTTCGTTCCAATTCACATTCCAAGTAATATTCGGCATTCTAATTACATTGCCGGTTGCCAAATTGCATTATCTCTTATAGTTTCCGAGATATGGACTATCGATAATTTACACCTTAGGCTCTGCTTCTAACTTGGGCCCAAATTGTAAAATGGTCTTATCTATTGGCGATTTCGTTCCAATTCACATTCCAAGTAATATTCGGCATGCTAATTACATTGCCGGTTGCCAAATTGCATTATCTCTTATAGTTTCCGAGATATGGACTATCGATAATTTACACCTTAGGCTCTGCTTCTAACTGGGGCCCAAATTGTAAAATGGTCTTATCTATTGGCGTTTTCGTTCCAATTCACATTCCAAGTAATATTCGGCATGCTAATTACATTGCCGGTTGCCAAATTGCATTATCTCGTATAGTTTCCGAGATATGGACTATCGATAATTTACACCTTAGGCTCTGCTTCTAACTTGGGCCCAAATTGTAAAATGGTCTTATCTATTGGCGATTTCATCCCAATTCACATTCCAAGTGATATTCGGCATGCTAATTACATTGCCGGTTGCGAAATTGCATTATCTCTTATAGTTTCCGAGATATGGACTATCAATAATTTACACCTTAGGCTCTGCTTCTAACTTGGGCCCAAATTGTAAAATGGTCTTATCTATTGGCGATTTCGTTCCAATTCACATTCCAAGTAATATTCGGCATGCTAATTACATTGCCGGTTGCCAAATTGCATTATCTCTTATAGTTTCCGAGATATGGACTATCGATAATTTACACCTTAGGCTCTGCTTCTAACTTGGGCCCAAATTGTAAAATGGTCTTATCTATTGGCGATTTCGTTCCAATTCACATTCCAAGTAATATTCGGCATTCTAATTACATTGCCGGTTGCCAAATTGCATTATCTCTTATAGTTTCCGAGATATGGACTATCGATAATTTACACCTTAGGCTCTGCTTCTAACTTGGGCCCAAATTGTAAAATGGTCTTATCTATTGGCGATTTCGTTCCAATTCACATTCCAAGTAATATTCGGCATGCTAATTACATTGCCGGTTGCCAAATTGCATTATCTCTTATAGTTTCCGAGATATGGACTATCGATAATTTACACCTTAGGCTCTGCTTCTAACTGGGGCCCAAATTGTAAAATGGTCTTATCTATTGGCGTTTTCGTTCCAATTCACATTCCAAGTAATATTCGGCATGCTAATTACATTGCCGGTTGCCAAATTGCATTATCTCTTATAGTTTCCGAGATATGGACTATCGATAATTTACACCTTAGGCTCTGCTTCTAACTTGGGCCCAAATTGTAAAATGGTCATACCTATTGGCGATTTCGTTCCAATTCACATTCCAATTAATATTCGGCATGCTAATTACATTGCCGGTTGCCAAATTGCATTATCTCTTATAGTTTCCGAGATATGGACTATCGATAATTTACACCTTAGGCTCTGCTTCTAACTTGGGCCCAAATTGTAAAATGGTCTTATCTATTGGCGATTTCGTTCCAATTCACATTCCAAGTAATATTCGGCATGCTAATTACATTGCCGGTTGCCAAATTGCATTATCTCTTATAGTTTCCGAGATATGGACTATCGATAATTTACACCTTAGGCTCTGCTTCTAACTTGGGCCCAAATTGTAAAATGGTCTTACCTATTGGCGATTTCGTTCCAATTCACATTCCAAGTAATATTCGGCATGCTAATTACATTGCCGGTTGCCAAATTGCATTATCTCTTATAGTTTCCGAGATATGGACTATCCATAATTTACACCTTAGGCTCTGCTTCTAACTTGGGCCCAAATTGTAAAATGGTCTTATCTATTGGCGATTTCGTTCCAATTCACATTCCAAGTAACATTCGGCATGCTAATTACATTGCCGGTTGCCAAACTGCATTATCTCTTATAGTTTCCGAGATATGGACTATCGATAATTTACACCTTAGGCTCTGCTTCTAACTTGGGCCCTAATTGTAAAATGGCCTTATCTATTGGCGATTTCGTTCCAATTCACATTCCAAGTAATATTCGGCATGCTAATTACATTGCCGGTTGCCAAATTGCATTATCTCTTATAGTTTCCGAGATATGGACTATCAATAATTTACACCTTAGGCTCTGCTTCTAACTTGGGCCCAAATTGTAAAATGGTCTTATCTATTGGCGATTTCGTTCCAATTCACATTCCAAGTAACATTCGGCATGCTAATTACATTGCCGGTTGCCAAATTGCATTATCTCTTATAGTTTCCGAGATATGGACTATCGATAATTTACACCTTAGGCTCTGCTTCTAACTTGGGCCCTAATTGTAAAATGGCCTTATCTTTTGGCGATTTCGTTCCAATTCACATTCCAAGTAATATTCGGCATGCTAATTACATTGCCGGTTGCCAAATTGCATTATCTCTTATAGTTTCCGAGATATGGACTATCGATAATTTACATCTTAGGCTCTGCTTCTAACTTGGGCGCAAATTGTAAAATGTTCTTATCTATTGGCGATTTCGTTCCAATTCACATTCCAAGTAATATTCGGCATGCTAATTACATTGCCGGTTGCCAAATTGCATTATCTCCTATAGTTTCCGAGATATGGACTATCGATAATTTACACCTTAGGCTCTGCTTCTAACTTGGGCCCAAATTGTAAAATGGTCTTATCTATTGGCGATTTCGTCCCAATTCACATTCCAAGTGATATTCGGCATGCTAATTACATTGCCGGTTGCGAAATTGCATTATCTCTTATAGTTTCCGAGATATGGACTATCAATAATTTACACCTTAGGCTCTGCTTCTAACTTGGGCCCAAATTGTAAAATGGCCTTATCTATTGGCGATTTCGTTCCAATTCACATTCCAAGTAATATTCGGCATGCTAATTACATTGCCGGTTGCCAAATTGCATTATCTCTTATAGTTTCCGAGATATGGACTATCGATAATTTACACCTTAGGCTCTGCTTCTAACTTGGGCCCAAATTGTAAAATGGTCTTATCTATTGGCGATTTCGTTCCAATTCACATTCCAAGTAATATTCGGCATGCTAATTACATTGCCGGTTGCCAAATTGCATTATCTCTTATAGTTTCCGAGATATGGACTATCGATAATTTACACCTTAGGCTCTGCTTCTAACTTGGGCCCAAATTGTAAAATGGTCTTATCTATTGGCGATTTCGTTCCAATTCACATTCCAAGTAATATTCGGCATGCTAATTACATTGCCGGTTGCCAATTTGCATTATCTCTTATAGTTTCCGAGATATGGACTATCGATAATTTACACCTTAGGCTCTGCTTCTAACTTGGGCCCAAATTGTAAAATGGTCTTATCTATTGGCGATTTCGTTCCAGTTCACATTCCAAGTAATATTCGGCATGCTAATTACATTGCCGGTTGCCAAATTGCATTATCTCTTATAGTTTCCGAGATATGGACTATCGATAATTTACACCTTAGGCTCTGCTTCTAACTTGGGCCCAAATTGTAAAATGGTCTTATCTATTGGCGATTTCGTTCCAATTCACACTCCAAGTAATATTCGGCATGCTAATTACATTGCCGGTTGCGAAATTGCATTATCTCTTATAGTTTCCGAGATATGGACTATCAATAATTTACACCTTAGGCTCTGCTTCTAACTTGGGCCCAAATTGTAAAATGGTCTTATCTATTGGCGATTTCGTTCCAATTCACATTCCAAGTAATATTCGGCATGCTAATTACATTGCCGGTTGCCAAATTGCATTACCTCTTATAGTTTCCGAGATATGGACTATCGATAATTTATACCTTAGGCTCTGCTTCTAACTTGGGCCCAAATGGTAAAATGGTCTTATCTATTGGCGATTACGTTCCAATTCACATTCCAAGTAATATTCGGCATGCTAATTACATTGCCGGTTGCCAAATTGCATTATCTCTTATAGTTTCCGAGATATGGACTATCGATAATTTACACCTTAGGCTCTGCTTCTAACTTGGGCCCAAATTGTAAAATGGTCTTATCTATTGGCGATTTCGTTCCAATTCACACTCCAAGTAATATTCGGCATGCTAATTACATTGCCGGTTGCCAAATTGCATTATCTCTTATAGTTTCCGAGATATGGACTATCGATAATTTACACCTTAGGCTCTGCTTCTAACTTGGGCCCAAATTGTAAAATGGTCTTATCTATTGGCGATTTCGTTCCAATTCACATTCCAAGTAATATTCGGCATGCTAATTACATTGCCGATTGCCAAATTGCATTATCTCTTATAGTTTCCGAGATATGGACTATCAATAATTTACACCTTAAGCTCTGCTTCTAACTTGGGCCCAAATTGTAAAATGGTCTTATCTATTGGCGATTTCGTTCCAATTCACATTCCAAGTAATATTCGGCATGCTAATTACATTGCCGGTTGCCAAATTGAATTATCTCTTATAGTTTCCGAGATATGGACTATCGAAAATTTACACCTTAGGCTCTGCTTCTAACTTGGGCCCAAATTGTAAAATGGTCTTATCTATTGGCGATTTCGTTCCAATTCACATTCCAAGTAATATTCGGCATGCTAATTACATTGCCGGTTGCCAAATTGCATTATCTCTTATAGTTTCCGAGATATGGACTATCGATAATTTACACCTTAGGCTCTGCTTCTAACTTGGGCCCAAATTGTAAAATGGTCTTACCTATTGGCGATTTCGTTCCAATTCACATTCCAATTAATATTCGGCATGCTAATTACATTGCCGGTTGCCAAATTGCATTAACTCTTATAGTTTCCGAGATATGGACTATCGATAATTTACACCTTAGGCTCTGCTTCTAACTTGGGCCCAAATTGTAAAATGGTCTTATCTATTGGCGATTTCGTTCCAATTCACATTCCAAGTAATATTCGGCATGCTAATTACATTGCCGGTTGCCAAATTGCATTATCTCTTATAGTTTCCGAGATATGGACTATCGATAATTTAAACCTTAGGCTCTGCTTCTAACTTGGGCCCAAATTGTAAAATGGTCTTACCTATTGGCGATTTCGTTCCAATTCACATTCCGAGTAATATTCGGCATGCTAATTACATTGCCGGTTGCCAAATTGCATTATCTCTTATAGTTTCCGAGATATGGACTATCGATAATTTACACCTTAGGCTCTGCTTCTAACTTGGGCCCTAATTGTAAAATGGTCTTACCTATTGGCGATTTCGTTCCAATTCACATTCCAAGTAACATTCGGCATGCTAATTACATTGCCGGTTGCCAAATTGCATTATCTCTTATAGTTTCCGAGATATGGACTATCGATAATTTACACCTTAGGCTCTGCTTCTAACTTGGGCCGTAATTGTAAAATGGCCTTATCTATTGGCGATTTCGTTCCAATTCACATTCCAAGTAATATTCGGCATGCTAATTACATTGCCGGTTGCCAAATTGCATTAACTCTTATAGTTTCCGAGATATGTACTATCGATATTTTACACCTTAGGCTCTGCTTCTAACTTGGGCCCAAATTGTAAAATGGTCTTATCTATTGGCGATTTCGTTCCAACTCACACTCCAAGTAATATTCGGCATGCTAATTACATTGCCGGTTGCCAAATTGCATTAACTCTTATAGTTTCCGAGATATGGACTATCGATATTTTACACCTTAGGCTCTGCTTCTAACTTGGGCCCAAATTGTAAAATGGTCTTATCTATTGGCGATTTCGTTCCAATTCACATTCCAAGTAATATTCGGCATGCTAATTACATTGCCGGTTGCCAAATTGCATTATCTCTTATAGTTTCCGAGATATGGACTATCGATAATTTACACCATAGGCTCTGCTTATAACTTGGGCCCAAATTGTAAAATGGTCTTATCTATTGGCGATTTCGTTCCAACTCACATACCAAGTAATATTCGGCATGCTAATTACATTGCCGGTTGCCAAATTGCATTATCTCTTATAGTTTCCGAGATATGGACTATCGATAATTTACACCTTAGGCTCTGCTTCTAACTTGGGCCCAAATTGTAAAATGGTCTTATCTATTGGCGATTTCGTTCCAATTCACATTCCAAGTAATATTCGGCATGCTAATTACATTGCCGGTTGCCAAATTGCATTATCTCTTATAGTTTCCGAGATATGGACTATCGATAATTTACACCTTAGGCTCTGCTTCTAACTTGGGCCCAAATTGTAAAATGGTCTTATCTATTGGCGATTTCGTTCCAATTCACATTCCAAGTAATATTCGGCATGCTAATTACATTGCCGGTTGCCAAATTGCATTATCTCTTATAGTTTCCGAGATATGGACTATCGATAATTTACATCTTAGGCTCTGCTTCTAACTTGGGCCCAAATTGTAAAATGGTCTTATCTATTGGCGATTTCGTTCCAATTCACATTCCAAGTAATATTCGGCATGCTAATTACATTTCCGGTTGCCAAATTGCATTATCTCTTATAGTTTCCGAGATATGGACTATCGATAATTTACACCTTAGGCTCTGCTTCTAACTTGGGCCCAAATTGTAAAATGGTCTTATCTATTGGCGATTTCATCCCAATTCACATTCCAAGTGATATTCGGCATGCTAATTACATTGCCGGTTGCGAAATTGCATTATCTCTTATAGTTTCCGAGATATGGACTATCAATAATTTACACCTTAGGCTCTGCTTCTAACTTGGGCCCAAATTGTAAAATGGTCTTATCTATTGGCGATTTCGTTCCAATTCACATTCCAAGTAATATTCGGCATGCTAATTACATTGCCGGTTGCCAAATTGCATTATCTCTTATAGTTTCCGAGATATGGACTATCGATAATTTACACCTTAGGCTCTGCTTCTAACTTGGGCCCAAATTGTAAAATGGTCTTATCTATTGGCGATTTCGTTCCAATTCACATTCCAAGTAATATTCGGCATTCTAATTACATTGCCGGTTGCCAAATTGCATTATCTCTTATAGTTTCCGAGATATGGACTATCGATAATTTACACCTTAGGCTCTGCTTCTAACTTGGGCCCAAATTGTAAAATGGTCTTATCTATTGGCGATTTCGTTCCAATTCACATTCCAAGTAATATTCGGCATGCTAATTACATTGCCGGTTGCCAAATTGCATTATCTCTTATAGTTTCCGAGATATGGACTATCGATAATTTACACCTTAGGCTCTGCTTCTAACTGGGGCCCAAATTGTAAAATGGTCTTATCTATTGGCGTTTTCGTTCCAATTCACATTCCAAGTAATATTCGGCATGCTAATTACATTGCCGGTTGCCAAATTGCATTATCTCTTATAGTTTCCGAGATATGGACTATCGATAATTTACACCTTAGGCTCTGCTTCTAACTTGGGCCCAAATTGTAAAATGGTCTTATCTATTGGCGATTTCATCCCAATTCACATTCCAAGTGATATTCGGCATGCTAATTACATTGCCGGTTGCGAAATTGCATTATCTCTTATAGTTTCCGAGATATGGACTATCAATAATTTACACCTTAGGCTCTGCTTCTAACTTGGGCCCAAATTGTAAAATGGTCTTATCTATTGGCGATTTCGTTCCAATTCACATTCCAAGTAATATTCGGCATGCTAATTACATTGACGGTTGCCAAATTGCATTATCTCTTATAGTTTCCGAGATATGGACTATCGATAATTTACACCTTAGGCTCTGCTTCTAACTTGGGCCCAAATTGTAAAATGGTCTTATCTATTGGCGATTTCGTTCCAATTCACATTCCAAGTAATATTCGGCATTCTAATTACATTGCCGGTTGCCAAATTGCATTATCTCTTATAGTTTCCGAGATATGGACTATCGATAATTTACACCTTAGGCTCTGCTTCTAACTTGGGCCCAAATTGTAAAATGGTCTTATCTATTGGCGATTTCGTTCCAATTCACATTCCAAGTAATATTCGGCATGCTAATTACATTGCCGGTTGCCAAATTGCATTATCTCTTATAGTTTCCGAGATATGGACTATCGATAATTTACACCTTAGGCTCTGCTTCTAACTGGGGCCCAAATTGTAAAATGGTCTTATCTATTGGCGTTTTCGTTCCAATTCACATTCCAAGTAATATTCGGCATGCTAATTACATTGCCGGTTGCCAAATTGCATTATCTCTTATAGTTTCCGAGATATGGACTATCGATAATTTACACCTTAGGCTCTGCTTCTAACTTGGGCCCAAATTGTAAAATGGTCTTACCTATTGGCGATTTCGTTCCAATTCACATTCCAATTAATATTCGGCATGCTAATTACATTGCCGGTTGCCAAATTGCATTATCTCTTATAGTTTCCGAGATATATACTATCGATAATTTACACCTTAGGCTCTGCTTCTAACTTGGGCCCAAATTGTAAAATGGTCTTATCTATTGGCGATTTCGTTCCAATTCACATTCCAAGTAATATTCGGCATGCTAATTACATTGCCGGTTGCCAAATTGCATTATCTCTTATAGTTTCCGAGATATGGACTATCGATAATTTACACCTTAGGCTCTGCTTCTAACTTGGGCCCAAATTGTAAAATGGTCTTACCTATTGGCGATTTCGTTCCAATTCACATTCCAAGTAATATTCGGCATGCTAATTACATTGCCGGTTGCCAAATTGCATTATCTCTTATAGTTTCCGAGATATGGACTATCCATAATTTACACCTTAGGCTCTGCTTCTAACTTGGGCCCAAATTGTAAAATGGTCTTATCTATTGGCGATTTCGTTCCAATTCACATTCCAAGTAACATTCGGCATGCTAATTACATTGCCGGTTGCCAAACTGCATTATCTCTTATAGTTTCCGAGATATGGACTATCGATAATTTACACCTTAGGCTCTGCTTCTAACTTGGGCCCTAATTGTAAAATGGCCTTATCTATTGGCGATTTAGTTCCAATTCACATTCCAAGTAATATTCGGCATGCTAATTACAATGCCGGTTGCCAAATTGCATTATCTCTTATAGTTTCCGAGATATGGACTATCAATAATTTACACCTTAGGCTCTGCTTCTAACTTGGGCCCAAATTGTAAAATGGTCTTATCTATTGGCGATTTCGTTCCAATTCACATTCCAAGTAACATTCGGCATGCTAATTACATTGCCGGTTGCCAAATTGCATTATCTCTTATAGTTTCCGAGATATGGACTATCGATAATTTACACCTTAGGCTCTGCTTCTAACTTGGGCCCTAATTGTAAAATGGCCTTATCTTTTGGCGATTTCGTTCCAATTCACATTCCAAGTAATATTCGGCATGCTAATTACATTGCCGGTTGCCAAATTGCATTATCTCTTATAGTTTCCGAGATATGGACTATCGATAATTTACACCTTAGGCTCTGCTTCTAACTTGGGCCCAAATTGTAAAATGGTCTTATCTATTGGCGATTTCGTTCCAATTCACATTCCAAGTAATATTCGGCATGCTAATTACATTGCCGGTTGCCAATTTGCATTATCTCTTATAGTTTCCGAGATATGGACTATCGATAATTTACACCTTAGGCTCTGCTTCTAACTTGGGCCCAAATTGTAAAATGGTCTTATCTATTGGCGATTTCGTTCCAATTCACACTCCAAGTAATATTCGGCATGCTAATTACATTGCCGGTTGCGAAATTGCATTATCTCTTATAGTTTCCGAGATATGGACTATCAATAATTTACACCTTAGGCTCTGCTTCTAACTTGGGCCCAAATTGTAAAATGGTCTTATCTATTGGCGATTTCGTTCCAATTCACATTCCAAGTAATATTCGGCATGCTAATTACATTGCCGGTTGCCAAATTGCATTACCTCTTATAGTTTCCGAGATATGGACTATCGATAATTTATACCTTAGGCTCTGCTTCTAACTTGGGCCCAAATGGTAAAATGGTCTTATCTATTGGCGATTACGTTCCAATTCACATTCCAAGTAATATTCGGCATGCTAATTACATTGCCGGTTGCCAAATTGCATTATCTCTTATAGTTTCCGAGATATGGACTATCGATAATTTACACCTTAGGCTCTGCTTCTAACTTGGGCCCAAATTGTAAAATGGTCTTATCTATTGGCGATTTCGTTCCAATTCACATTCCAAGTAATATTCGGCATGCTAATTACATTGCCGGTTGCCAAATTGCATTATCTCTTATAGTTTCCGAGATATGGACTATCGATAATTTACACCTTAGGCTCTGCTTCTAACTTGGGCCCAAATTGTAAAATGGTCTTATCTATTGGCGATTTCGTTCCAATTCACATTCCAAGTAATATTCGGCATGCTAATTACATTGCCGATTGCCAAATTGCATTATCTCTTATAGTTTCCGAGATATGGACTATCAATAATTTACACCTTAAGCTCTGCTTCTAACTTGGGCCCAAATTGTAAAATGGTCTTATCTATTGGCGATTTCGTTCCAATTCACATTCCAAGTAATATTCGGCATGCTAATTACATTGCCGGTTGCCAAATTGAATTATCTCTTATAGTTTCCGAGATATGGACTATCGAAAATTTACACCTTAGGCTCTGCTTCTAACTTGGGCCCAAATTGTAAAATGGTCTTATCTATTGGCGATTTCGTTCCAATTCACATTCCAAGTAATATTCGGCATGCTAATTACATTGCCGGTTGCCAAATTGCATTATCTCTTATAGTTTCCGAGATATGGACTATCGATAATTTACACCTTAGGCTCTGCTTCTAACTTGGGCCCAAATTGTAAAATGGTCTTACCTATTGGCGATTTCGTTCCAATTCACATTCCAATTAATATTCGGCATGCTAATTACATTGCCGGTTGTCAAATTGCATTATCTCTTATAGTTTCCGAGATATGGACTATCGATAATTTACACCTTAGGCTCTGCTTCTAACTTGGGCCCAAATTGTAAAATGGTCTTATCTATTGGCGATTTCGTTCCAATTCACATTCCAAGTAATATTCGGCATGCTAATTACATTGCCGGTTGCCAAATTGCATTATCTCTTATAGTTTCCGAGATATGGACTATCGATAATTTAAACCTTAGGCTCTGCTTCTAACTTGGGCCCAAATTGTAAAATGGTCTTACCTATTGGCGATTTCGTTCCAATTCACATTCCGAGTAATATTCGGCATGCTAATTACATTGCCGGTTGCCAAATTGCATTATCTCTTATAGTTTCCGAGATATGGACTATCAATAATTTACACCTTAGGCTCTGCTTCTAACTTGGGCCCAAATTGTAAAATGGTCTTATCTATTGGCGATTTCGTTCCAATTCACATTCCAAGTAACATTCGGCATGCTAATTACATTGCCGGTTGCCAAATTGCATTATCTCTTATAGTTTCCGAGATATGGACTATCGATAATTTACACCTTAGGCTCTGCTTCTAACTTGGGCCCTAATTGTAAAATGGCCTTATCTATTGGCGATTTCGTTCCAATTCACATTCCAAGTAATATTCGGCATGCTAATTACATTGCCGGTTGCCAAATTGCATTATCTCTTATAGTTTCCGAGATATGGACTATCGAAAATTTACACCTTAGGCTCTGCTTCTAACTTGGGCCCAAATTGTAAAATGGTCTTACCTATTGGCGATTTCGTTCCAATTCACACTCCAAGTAATATTCGGCATGCTAATTACATTGCCGGTTGCGAAATTGCATTATCTCTTATAGTTTCCGAGATATGGACTATCAATAATTTACACCTTAGGCTCTGCTTCTAACTTGGGCCCAAATTGTAAAATGGTCTTATCTATTGGCGATTTCGTTCGAATTCACATTCCAAGTAATATTCGGCATGCTAATTACATTGCCGGTTGCCAAATTGCATTATCTCTTATAGTTTCCGAGATATGGACTATCGATAATTTACACCTTAGGCTCTGCTTCTAACTTGGGCCCAAATTGTAAAATGGTCTTATCTATTGGCGATTTCGTTCCAATTCACATTCCAAGTAATATTCGGCATGCTAATTACATTGCCGGTTGCCAAATTGCATTAACTCTTATAGTTTCCGAGATATGGACTATCGATATTTTACACCTTAGGCTCTGCTTCTAACTTGGGCCCAAATTGTAAAATGGTCTTATCTATTGGCGATTTCGTTCCAATTCACATTCCAAGTAATATTCGGCATGCTAATTACATTGCCGGTTGCCAAATTGCATTATCTCTTATAGTTTCCGAGATATGGACTATCGATAATTTACACCATAGGCTCTGCTTATAACTTGGGCCCAAATTGTAAAATGGTCTTATCTATTGGCGATTTCGTTCCAACTCACATTCCAAGTAATATTCGGCATGCTAATTACATTGCCGGTTGCCAAATTGCATTATCTCTTATAGTTTCCGAGATATGGACTATCGATAATTTACACCTTAGGCTCTGCTTCTAACTTGGGCCCAAATTGTAAAATGGTCTTATCTATTGGCGATTTCGTTCCAATTCACATTCCAAGTAATATTCGGCATGCTAATTACATTGCCGGTTGTCAAATTGCATTATCTCTTATAGTTTCCGAGATATGGACTATCGATAATTTACACCTTAGGCTCTGCTTCTAACTTGGGCCCAAATTGTAAAATGGTCTTATCTATTGGCGATTTCGTTCCAATTCACATTCCAAGTAATATTCGGCATGCTAATTACATTGCCGGTTGCCAAATTGCATTATCTCTTATAGTTTCCGAGATATGGACTATCGATAATTTACATCTTAGGCTCTGCTTCTAACTTGGGCCCAAATTGTAAAATGGTCTTATCTATTGGCGATTTCGTTCCAATTCACATTCCAAGTAATATTCGGCATGCTAATTACATTGCCGGTTGCCAAATTGCATTATCTTTTATAGTTTCCGAGATATGGACTATCGATAATTTACACCTTAGGCTCTGCTTCTAACTTGGGCCCAAATTGTAAAATGGTCTTATCTATTGGCGATTTCATCCCAATTCACATTCCAAGTGATATTCGGCATGCTAATTACATTGCCGGTTGCTAAATTGCATTATCTCTTATAGTTTCCGAGATATGGACTATCAATAATTTACACCTTAGGCTCTGCTTCTAACTTGGGCCCAAATTGTAAAATGGTCTTATCTATTGGCGATTTCGTTCCAATTCACATTCCAAGTAATATTCGGCATGCTAATTACATTGCCGGTTGCCAAATTGCATTATCTCTTATAGTTTCCGAGATATGGACTATCGATAATTTACACCTTAGGCTCTGCTTCTAACTTGGGCCCAAATTGTAAAATGGTCTTATCTATTGGCGATTTCGTTCCAATTCACATTCCAAGTAATATTCGGCATTCTAATTACATTGCCGGTTGCCAAATTGCATTATCTCTTATAGTTTCCGAGATATGGACTATCGATAATTTACACCTTAAGCTCTGCTTCTAACTTGGGCCCAAATTGTAAAATGGTCTTATCTATTGGCGATTTCGTTCCAATTCACATTCCAAATAATATTCGGCATGCTAATTACATTGCCGGTTGCCAAATTGCATTATCTCTTATAGTTTCCGAGATATGGACTATCGATAATTTACACCTTAGGCTCTGCTTCTAACTTGGGCCCAAATTGTAAAATGGTCTTATCTATTGGCGTTTTCGTTCCAATTCACATTCCAAGTAATATTCGGCATGCTAATTACATTGCCGGTTGCCAAATTGCATTATCTCTTATAGTTTCCGAGATATGGACTATCGATAATTTACACCTTAGGCTCTGCTTCTAACTTGGGCCCAAATTGTAAAATGGTCTTCTCTATTGGCGATTTCGTTCCAATTCACATTCCAAGTAATATTCGGCATGCTAATTACATGGCCGGTTGCCAAATTGCATTATCTCTTATAATTTCCGAGATATGGACTATCGATAATTTACACCTTAGGCTCTGCTTCTAACTTGGGCCCAAATTGTAAAATGGTCTTATCTATTGGCGATTTCGTTCCAATTCACATTCCAAGTAATATTCGGCATGCTAATTACATTGCCGGTTGCCAAATTGCATTATCTCTTATAGTTTCCGAGATATGGACTATCGATAATTTACACCTTAGTCTCTGCTTCTAACTTGGGCCCAAATTGTAAAATGGTCTTCTCTATTGGCGATTTCGTTCCAATTCACATTCCAAGTAATATTCGGCATGCTAATTACATTGCCGGTTGCCAAATTGCATTATCTCTTATAGTTTCCGAGATTTGGACTATCGATAATTTACACCTTAGGCTCTGCTTCTAACTTGGGCCCAAATTGTAAAATGGTCTTCTCTATTGGCGATTTCGTTCCAATTCACATTCCAAGTAATATTCGGCATGCTAATTACATTGCCGGTTGCCAAATTGCATTATCTCTTATAGTTTCCGAGATATGGACTATCGATAATTTACACCTTAGGCTCTGCTTCTAACTTGGGCCCTAATTGTAAAATCGTTTTATCTATTGGCGATTTCGTTCCAATTCACATTCCAAGTAATATTCGGCATGCTAATTACATTGCCGGTTGCCAAATTGCATTATCTCTTATAGTTTCCGAGATATGGACTATCGATAATTTACACCTTAGGCTCTGCTTCTAACTTGGGCCCAAATTGTAAAATGGTCTTATCTATTGGCGATTTCGTTCCAATTCACATTCCAAGTAATATTCGGCATGCTAATTACATTGCCGGTTGCCAAATTGCATTATCTCTTATAGTTTCCGAGATATGGACTATCGATAATTTACATCTTAGGCTCTGCTTCTAACTTGGGCGCAAATTGTAAAATGGTCTTATCTATTGGCGATTTCGTTCCAATTCACATTCCAAGTAATATTCGGCATGCTAATTACATTGCCGGTTGCCAAATTGCATTATCTCTTATAGTTTCCGAGATATGGACTATCGATAATTTACATCTTAGGCTCTGCTTCTAACTTGGGCGCAAATTGTAAAATGGTCTTATCTATTGGCGATTTCGTTCCAATTCACATTCCAAGTAATATTCGGCATGCTAATTACATTGCCGGTTGCCAAATTGCATTATCTCTTATAGTTTCCGAGATATGGACTATCGATAATTTACACCTTAGGCTCTGCTTCTAACTTAGGCCCAAATTGTAAAATGGTCTTATCTATTGGCGATTTCGTCCCAATTCACATTCCAAGTGATATTCGGCATGCTAATTACATTGCCGGTTGCGAAATTGCATTATCTCTTATAGTTTCCGAGATATGGACTATCAATAATTTACACCTTAGGCTCTGCTTCTAACTTGGGCCCAAATTGTAAAATGGCCTTATCTATTGGCGATTTCGTTCCAATTCACATTCCAAGTAATATTCGGCATGCTAACTACATTGCCGGTTGCCAAATTGCATTATCTCTTATAGTTTCCGAGATATGGACTATCGATAATTTACACCTTAGGCTCTGCTTCTAACTTGGGCCCAAATTGTAAAATGGTCTTATCTATTGGCGATTTCGTTCCAATTCACATTCCAATTAATATTCGGCATGCTAATTACATTGCCGGTTGCCAAGTTGCATTATCTCTTATAGTTTCCGAGATATGGACTATCGATAATTTACACCTTAGGCTCTGCTTCTAACTTGGGCCCAAATTGTAAAATGGTCTTATCTATTGGCGATTTCGTTCCAATTCACATTCCAAGTAATATTCGGCATGCTAATTACATTGCCGGTTGCCAATTTGCATTATCTCTTATAGTTTCCGAGATATGGACTATCGATAATTTACACCTTAGGCTCTGCTTCTAACTTGGGCCCAAATTGTAAAATGGTCTTATCTATTGGCGATTTCGTTCCAATTCACATTCCAAGTAATATTCGGCATGCTAATTACATTGCCGGTTGCCAAATTGCATTATCTCTTATAGTTTCCGAGATATGGACTATCGATAATTTACACCTTAGGCTCTGCTTCTAACTTGGGCCCAAATTGTAAAATGGTCTTCTCTATTGGCGATTTCGTTCCAATTCACATTCCAAGTAATATTCGGCATGCTAATTACATTGCCGGTTGCCAAATTGCATTACCTCTTATAGTTTCCGAGATATGGACTATCGATAATTTACACCTTAGGCTCTGCTTCTAACTTGGGCCCAAATTGTAAAATGGTCTTATCTATTGGCGATTTCGTTCCAATTCACATTCCAAGTAATATTCGGCATGCTAATTACATTGCCGGTTGCCAAATTGCATTATCTCTTATAGTTTCCGAGATATGGACTATCGATAATTTACACCTTAGGCTCTGCTTCTAACTTGGGCCCAAATTGTAAAATGGTCTTATCTATTGGCGATTTCGTTCCAATTCACATTCCAAGTAATATTCGGCATGCTAATTACATTGCCGGTTGCCAAATTGCATTATCTCTTATAATTTCCGAGATATGGACTATCAATAATTTACACCTTAGGCTCTGCTTCTAACTTGGGCCCAAATTGTAAAATGGTCTTATCTATTGGCGATTTCGTTCCAATTCACATTCCAAGTAATATTCGGCATGCTAATTACATTGCCGGTTGCCAAATTGAATTATCTCTTATAGTTTCCGAGATATGGACTATCGATAATTTACACCTTAGGCTCTGCTTCTAACTTGGGCCCAAATTGTAAAATGGTCTTATCTATTGGCGATTTCGTTCCAATTCACATTCCAAGTAATATTCGGCATGCTAATTACATTGCCGGTTGCCAAATTGCATTATCTCTTATAGTTTCCGAGATATGGACTATCGATAATTTACACCTTAGGCTCTGCTTCTAACTTGGGCCCAAATTGTAAAATGGTCTTACCTATTGGCGATTTCGTTCCAATTCACATTCCAATTAATATTCGGCATGCTAATTACATTGCCGGTTGCCAAATTGCATTATCTCTTATAGTTTCCGAGATATGGACTCTCGATAATTTACACCTTAGGCTCTGCTTCTAACTTGGGCCCAAATTGTAAAATGGTCTTATCTATTGGCGATTTCGTTCCAATTCACATTCCAAGTAATATTCGGCATACTAATTACATTGCCGGTTGCCAAATTGCATTATCTCTTATAGTTTCCGAGATATGGACTATCGATAATTTACACCTTAGGCTCTGCTTCTAACTGGGCCCAAATTGTAAAATGGTCTTACCTATTGGCGATTTCGTTCCAATTCACATTCCAAGTAATATTCGGCATGCTAATTACATTGCCGGTTGCCAAATTGCATTATCTCTTATAGTTTCCGAGATATGGACTATCGATAATTTACACATTAGGCTCTGCTTCTAACTTGGGCCCAAATTGTAAAATGGTCTTATCTATTGGCGATTTCGTTCCAATTCACATTCCAAGTAATATTCGGCATGCTAATTACATTGCCGGTTGCCAAATTGCATTATCTCTTATAGTTTCCGAGATATGGACTATCGATAATTTACACCTTAGGCTCTGCTTCTAACTTGGGCCCAAATTGTAAAATGGTCTTATCTATTGGCGATTTCGTCCCAGTTCACATTCCAAGTGATATTCGGCATGCTAATTACATTGCCGGTTGCGAAATTGCATTATCTCTTATAGTTTCCGAGATATGGACTATCAATAATTTACACCTTAGGCTCTGCTTCTAACTTGGGCCCAAATTGTAAAATGGTCTTATCTATTGGCGATTTCGTTCCAATTCACATTCCAAGTAATATTCGGCATGCTAATTACATTGCCGGTTGCCAAATTGCATTATCTCTTATAGTTTCCGAGATATGGACTCTCGATAATTTACACCTTAGGCTCTGCTTCTAACTTGGGCCCAAATTGTAAAATGGTCTTATCTATTGGCGATTTCGTTCCAATTCACATTCCAAGTAATATTCGGCATGCTAATTACATTGCCGGTTGCCAAATTGCATTATCTCTTATAGTTTCCGAGATATGGACTATCGATAATTTACACCTTATTCTCTGCTTCTAACTTGGGCCCAAATTGTAAAATGGTCTTATCTATTGGCGATTTCGTTCCAATTCACATTCCAAGTAATATTCGGCATGCTAATTACATTGCCGGTTGCCAAATTGCATTATCTCTTATAGTTTCCGAGATATGGACTATCGATAATTTACACCTTAGGCTCTGCTTCTAACTTGGGCCCAAATTGTAAAATGGTCTTATCTATTGGCGATTTCGTTCCAATTCACATTCCAAGTAATATTCGGCATGCTAATTACATTGCCGGTTGCCAAATTGCATTATCTCTTATAGTTTCCGAGATATGGACTATCGATAATTTACACCTTAGGCTCTGCTTCTAACTTGGGCCCAAATTGTAAAATGGTCTTACCTATTGGCGATTCCGTTCCAATTCACATTCCAAGTAATATTCGGCATGCTAATTACATTGCCGGTTGCCAAATTGCATTATCTCTTATAGTTTCCGAGATATGGACTATCGATAATTTACACCTTAGGCTCTGCTTCTAACTTGGGCCCAAATTGTAAAATGGTCTTATCTATTGGCGATTTCGTTCCAATTCACATTCCAAGTAATATTCGGCATGCTAATTACATTGCCGGTTGCCAAATTGCATTATCTCTTATAGTTTCCGAGATATGGACTATCGATAATTTACACCTTAGGCTCTGCTTCTAACTTGGGCCCAAATTGTAAAATGGTCTTATCTATTGGCGATTTCGTTCCAATTCACATTCCAAGTAATATTCGGCATGCTAATTACATTGCCGGTTGCCCAATTGCATTATCTCTTATAGTTTCCGAGATATAGACTATCGATAATTTACACCTTAGGCTCTGCTTCTAACTTGGGCCCAAATTGTAAAATGGTCTTACCTATTGGCGATTTCGTTCCAATTCACATTCCAAGTAATATTCGGCATGCTAATTACATTGCCGGTTGCCAAATTGCATTACCTCTTATAGTTTCCGAGATATGCACTATCGATAATTTACACATTAGGCTCTGCTTCTAACTTGGGCCCAAATTGTAAAATGGTCTTATCTATTGGCGGTTTCGTTCCAATTCACATTCCAAGTAATATTCGGCATGCTAATTACATTGCCGGTTGCCAAATTGCATTATCTCTTATAGTTTCCGAGATATGGACTATCGATAATTTACACCTTAGGCTCTGCTTCTAACTTGGGCCCAAATTGTAAAATGGTCTTATCTATTGGCGATTTCGTCCCAATTCACATTCCAAGTGATATTCGGCATGCTAATTACATTGCCGGTTGCGAAATTGCATTATCTCTTATAGTTTCCGAGATATGGACTATCAATAATTTACACCTTAGGCTCTGCTTCTAACTTGGGCCCAAATTGTAAAATGGTCTTATCTATTGGCGATTTCGTTCCAATTCACATTCCAAGTAATATTCGGCATGCTAATTACATTGCCGGTTGCCAAATTGCATTATCTCTTATAGTTTCCGAGATATGGACTATCGATAATTTACACATTAGGCTCTGCTTCTAACTTGGGCCCAAATTGTAAAATGGTCTTATCTATTGGCGATTTCGTTCCAATTCACATTCCAAGTAATATTCGGCATGCTAATTACATTGCCGGTTGCCAAATTGCATTATCTCTTATAGTTTCCGAGATATGGACTATCGATAATTTACACCTTAGGCTCTGCTTCTAACTTGGGCCCAAATTGTAAAATGGTCTTATCTATTGGCGATTTCGTTCCAATTCACATTCCAAGTAATACTCGGCATGCTAATTACATTGCCGGTTGCCAAATTGCATTATCTCTTATAGTTTCCGAGATATGGACTATCGATAATTTACACCTTAGGCTCTGCTTCTAACTTGGGCCCAAATTGTAAAATGGTCTTATCTATTGGCGATTTCGTTCCAATTCACATTCCAAGTAATATTCGGCATGCTAATTACATTGCCGGTTGCCAAATTGCATTATCTCTTATAGTTTCCGAGATATGGACTATCGGTAATTTACACCTTAGGCTCTGCTTCTAACTTGGGCCCAAATTGTAAAATGGTCTTATCTATTGGCGATTTCGTTCCAATTCACATTCAAAGTAATATTCGGCATGCTAATTACATTGCCGGTTGCCAAATTGCATTATCTCTTATAGTTTCCGAGATATGGACTATCGATAATTTACACCTTAGGCTCTGCTTCTAACTTGGGCCCAAATTGTAAAATGGTCTTATCTATTGGCGATTTCGTTCCAATTCACATTCCAAGTAATATTCGGCATGCTAATTACATTGCCGGTTGCCAAATTGCATTATCTCTTATAGTTTCCGAGATATGGACTATCGATAATTTACACCTTAGGCTCTGCTTCTAACTTGGGCCCAAATTGTAAAATGGTCTTATCTATTGGCGATTTCGTTCCAATTTACATTCCAAGTAATATTCGGCATGCTAATTACATTGCCGGTTGCCAAATTGCATTATCTCTTATAGTTTCCGAGATATGGACTATCGATAATTTACACCTTAGGCTCTGCTTCTAACTTGGGCCCAAATTGTAAAATGGTCTTATCTATTGGCGATTTCGTTCCAATTCACACTCCAAGTAATATTCGGTATGCTAATTACATTGCCGGTTGCCAAATTGCATTATCTCTTATAGTTTCCGAGATATGGACTATCGATAATTTACACCTTAGTCTCTGCTTCTAACTTGGGCCCAAATTGTAAAATGGTCTTATCTATTGGCGATTTCGTTCCAATTCACATTCCAAGTAATATTCGGCATGCTAATTACATTGCCGGTTGCCAAATTGCATTATCTCTTATAGTTTCCGAGATATGGACTATCGATAATTTACACCTTAGGCTCTGCTTCTAACTTGGGCCCAAATTGTAAAATGGTCTTATCTATTGGCGATTTCGTTCCAATTCACATTCCAAGTAATATTGGGCATGCTAATTACATTGCCGGTTGCCAAATTGCATTATCTCTTATAGTTTCCGAGATATGGACTATCGATAATTTACACCATAGGCTCTGCTTCTAACTTGGGCCCAAATTGTAAAATGGTCTTACCTATTGGCGATTTCGTTCCAATTCACATTCCAAGTAATATTCGGCATGCTAATTACATTGCCGGTTGCCAAATTGCATTATCTCTTATAGTTTCCGAGATATGGACTATCGATAATTTACACCTTAGGCTCTGCTTCTAACTTGGGCCCAAATTGTAAAATGGTCTTATCTATTGGCGATTTCGTTCCAATTCACATTCCAATTAATATTCGGCATGCTAATTACATTGCCGGTTGCCAAATTGCATTATCTCTTATAGTTTCCGAGATATGGACTATCGATAATTTACACCTTAGGCTCTGCTTCTAAATTGGGCCCAAATTGTAAAATGGTCTTATCTATTGGCGATTTCGTTCCAATTCACATTCCAAGTAATATTCGGCATGCTAATTACATTGCCGGTTGCCAAATTGCATTATCTCTTATTGTTTCCGAGATATGGACTATCGATAATTTACACCTTAGGCTCTGCTTCTAACTTGGGCCCAAATTGTAAAATGGTCTTATCTATTGGCGATTTCGTTCCAATTCACATTCCAAGTAATATTCGGCATGCTAATTACATTGCCGGTTGCCAAATTGCATTATCTCTTATAGTTTCCGAGATATGGACTATCGATAATTTACACCTTAGGCTCTGCTTCTAACTTGGGCCCAAATTGTAAAATGGACTTATCTATTGGCGATTTCGTTCCAATTCACATTCCAAGTAATATTCGGCATGCTAATTACATTGTCGGTTGCCAGATTGAATTATCTCTTATAGTTTCCGAGATATGGACTATCGATAATTGACACCTTAGGCTCTGCTTCTAACTTGGGCCCAAATTGTAAAATGGTCTTACCTATTGGCGATTTCGTTCCAATTCACATTCCAAGTAATATTCGGCATGCTAATTACATTGCCGGTTGCCAAATTGCATTATCTCTTATAGTTTCCGAGATATGGACTATCGATAATTTACACCTTAGGCTCTGCTTCTAACTTGGGCCCAAATTGTAAAATGGTCTTATCTATTGGCGATTTCGTTTCAATTCACATTCCAAGTAATATTCGGCATGCTAATTACATTGCCGGATGCCAAATTGCATTATCTCTTATAGTTTCCGAGATATGGACTATCGATAATTTACACCTTAGGCTGTGCTTCTAACTTGGGCCCAAATTGTAAAATGGTCTTATCTATTGGCGATTTCGTCCCAATTCACATTCCAAGTGATATTCGGCATGCTAATTACATTGCCGGTTGCGAAATTGCATTATCTCTTATAGTTTCCGAGATATGGACTATCAATAATTTACACCTTAGGCTCTGCTTCTAACTTGGGCCCAAATTGTAAAATGGTCTTATCTATTGGCGATTTCGTTCCAATTCACATTCCAAGTAATATTCGGCATGCTAATTACATTGCCGGTTGCCAAATTGCATTATCTCTTATAGTTTCCGAGATATGGACTATCGATAATTTACACATTAGGCTCTGCTTCTAACTTGGGCCCAAATTGTAAAATGGTCTTATCTATTGGCGATTTCGTTCCAATTCACATTCCAAGTAATATTCGGCATGCTAATTACATTGCCGGTTGCCAAATTGCATTATCTCTTATAGTTTCCGAGATATGGACTATCGATTATTTACACCTTAGGCTCTGCTTCTAACTTGGGCCCAAATTGTAAAATGGTCTTATCTATTGGCGATTTCGTTCCAATTCACATTCCAAGTAATATTCGGCATGCTAATTACATTGCCGGTTGCCAAATTGCATTATCTCTTATAGTTTCCGAGATATGGACTATCGATAATTTACACCTTAGGCTCTGCTTCTAACTTGGGCCCAAATTGTAAAATGGTCTTATCTATTGGCGATTTCGTTCCAATTCACATTCCAAGTAATATTCGGCATGCTAATTACATTGCCGGTTGCCAAATTGCATTATCTCTTATAGTTTCCGAGATATGGACTATCGATAATTTACACCTTAGGCTCTGCTTCTAACTTGGGCCCAAATTGTAAAATGGCCTTATCTATTGGCGATTTCGTCCCAATTCACATTCCAAGTAATATTCGGCATGCTAATTACATTGCCGGTTGCGAAATTGCATTATCTCTTATAGTTTCCGAGATATGGACTATCGATAATTTACACCTTAGGCTCTGCTTCTAACTTGGGCCCAAATTGTAAAATGGTCTTATCTATTGGCGATTTCGTTCCAATTCACATTCCAAGTAATATTCGGCATGCTAATTACATTGCCGGTTGCCAAATTGAATTATCTCTTATAGTTTCCGAGATATGGACTATCGATAATTTACACCTTAGGCTCTGCTTCTAACTTGGGCCCAAATTGTAAAATGGTCTTATCTATTGGCGATTTCGTTCCAATTCACATTCCAAGTAATATTGGGCATGCTAATAACATTGCCGGTTGCCAAATTGCATTATCTCTTATAGTTTCCGAGATATGGACTATCGATAATTTACACCATAGGCTCTGCTTCTAACTTGGGCCCAAATTGTAAAATGGTCTTACCTATTGGCGATTTCGTTCCAATTCACATTCCAAGTAATATTCGGCATGCTAATTACATTGCCGGTTGCCAAATTGCATTATCTCTTATAGTTTCCGAGATATGGACTATCGATAATTTACACCTTAGGCTCTGCTTCTAACTTGGGCCCAAATTGTAAAATGGTCTTATCTATTGGCGATTTCGTTCCAATTCACTTTCCAATTAATATTCGGCATGCTAATTACATTGCCGGTTGCCAAATTGCATTATCTCTTATAGTTTCCGAGATATGGACTATCGATAATTTACACCTTAGGCTCTGCTTCTAACTTGGGCCCAAATTGTAAAATGGTCTTATCTATTGGCGATTTCGTTCCAGTTCACATTCCAAGTAATATTCGGCATGCTAATTACATTGCCGGTTGCCAAATTGCATTATCTCTTATAGTTTCCGAGATATGGACTATCGATAATTTACACCTTAGGCTCTGCTTCTAACTTGGGCCCAAATTGTAAAATGGTCTTATCTATTGGCGATTTCGTTCCAATTCACATTCCAAGTAATATTCGGCATGCTAATTACATTGCCGGTTGCCAAATTGCATTATCTCTTATAGTTTCCGAGATATGGACTATCGATAATTTACACCTTAGGCTCTGCTTCTAACTTGGGCCCAAATTGTAAAATGGACTTATCTATTGGCGATTTCGTTCCAGTTCACATTCCAAGTAATATTCGGCATGCTAATTACATTGTCGGTTGCCAAATTGAATTATCTCTAATAGTTTCCGAGATATGGACTATCGATAATTTACACCTTAGGCTCTGCTTCTAACTTGGGCCCAAATTGTAAAATGGTCTTACCTATTGGCGATTTCGTTCCAATTCACATTCCAAGTAATATTCGGCATGCTAATTACATTGCCGGTTGCCAAATTGCATTATCTCTTATAGTTTCCGAGATATGGACTATCGATAATTTACACCTTAGGCTCTGCTTCTAACTTGGGCCCAAATTGTAAAATGGTCTTATCTATTGGCGATTTCGTTTCAATTCACATTCCAAGTAATATTCGGCATGCTAATTGCATTGCCGGATGCCAAATTGCATTATCTCTTATAGTTTCCGAGATATGGACTATCGATAATTTACACCTTAGGCTCTGCTTCTAACTTGGGCCCAAATTGTAAAATGGTCTTATCTATTGGCGATTTCGTCCCAATTCACATTCCAAGTGATATTCGGCATGCTAATTACATTGCCGGTTGCCAAATTGCATTATCTCTTATAGTTTCCGAGATATGGACTATCGATAATTTACACCTTAGGCTCTGCTTCTAACTTGGGCCCAAATTGTAAAATGGTCTTATCTATTATCGATTTCGTTCCAATTCACATTCCAAGTAATATTCGGCATGCTAATTACATTGCCGTTTGCCAAATTGCATTATCTCTTATAGTCTCCGAGATATGGACTATCGATAATTTACACCTTAGGCTCTGCTTCTAACTTGGGCCCAAATTGTAAAATGGTCTTATCTATTGGCGATTTCGTTCCAATTCACACTCCTAGTAATATTCGGCATGCTAATTACATTGCCGGTTGCGAAATTGCATTATCTCTTATAGTTTCCGAGATATGGACTATCAATAATTTACACCTTAGGCTCTGCTTCTAACTTGGGCCCAAATTGTAAAATGGTCTTATCTATTGGCGATTTCGTTCCAATTCACATTCCAAGTAATATTCGGCATGCTAATTACATTGCCGGTTGCCAAATTGCATTATCTCTTATAGTTTCCGAGATATGGACTATCGATAATTTACACCTTAGGCTCTGCTTCTAACTTGGGCCCAAATTGTAAAATGGCCTTATCTATTGGCGATTTCGTCCCAATTCACATTCCAAGTAATATTCGGCATGCTAATTACATTGCCGGTTGCGAAATTGCATTATCTCTTATAGTTTCAGAGATATGGACTATCGATAATTTACACCTTAGGCTCTGCTTCTAACTTGGGCCCAAATTGTAAAATGGTCTTATCTATTGGCAATTTCGTTCCAATTCACATTCCAAGTAATATTCGGCATGCTAATTACATTGCCGGTTGCCAAATTGCATTATCTCTTATAGTTTCCGAGATATGGACTATCGATAATTTACACCTTAGGCTCTGCTTCTAACTTGGGCCCAAATTGTAAAATGGTCTTATCTATTGGCGATTTCGTTCCAATTCACACTCCTAGTAATATTCGGCATGCTAATTACATTGCCGTTTGCGAAATTGCATTATCTCTTATAGTTTCCGAGATATGGACTATCAATAATTTACACCTTAGGCTCTGCTTCTAACTTGGGCCCAAATTGTAAAATGGTCTTATCTATTGGCGATTTCGTTCCAATTCACATTCCAAGTAATATTCGGCATGCTAATTACATTGCCGGTTGCCAAATTGCATTATCTCTTATAGTTTCCGAGATATGGACTATCGATAATTTACACCTTAGGCTCTGCTTCTAACTTGGGCCCAAATTGTAAAATGGCCTTATCTATTGGCGATTTCGTCCCAATTCACATTCCAAGTAATATTCGGCACGCTAATTACATTGCCGGTTGCGAAATTGCATTATCTCTTATAGTTTCAGAGATATGGACTATCGATAATTTACACCTTAGGCTCTGCTTCTAACTTGGGCCCAAATTGTAAAATGGTCTTATCTATTGGCAATTTCGTTAAAATTCACATTCCAAGTAATATTCGGCATGCTAATTACATTGCCGGTTGCCAAATTGCATTAACTCTTATAGTTTCCGAGATATGGACTATCGATAATTTACACCTTAGGCTCTGCTTCTAACTTGGGCCCAAATTGTAAAATGGTCTTATCTATTGGCGATTTCGTTCCAATTCACATTCCAAGTAATATTCGGCATGCTAATTACATTGCCGGTTGCCAAATTGCATTATCTCTTATAGTTTCCGAGATATGGACTATCGATAATTTACACCATAGGCTCTGCTTCTAACTTGGGCCCAAATTGTAAAATGGCCTTATCTATTGGCGATTTCGTTCCAATTCACATACCAAGTAATATTCGGCATGCTAATTACATTGCCGGTTGCCAAATTGCATTATCTCTTATAGTTTCCGAGTTATGGACTATCGATAATTTACACCTTAGGCTCTGCTTCTAACTTGGGCCCAAATTGTAAAATGGTCTTATCTATTGGCGATTTCGTTCCAATTCACATTCCAAGTAATATTCGGCATGCTAATTACATTGCCGGTTGCCAAATTGCATTATCTCTTATAGTTTCCGAGATATGGACTATCGATAATTTACACCTTAGGCTCTGCTTCTAACTTGGGCCCAAATTGTAAAATGGTCTTATCTATTGGCGATTTCGTTCCAATTCACATTCCAAGTAATATTCGGCATGCTAATTACATTGCCGGTTGCCAAATTGAATTATCTCTTATAGTTTCCGAGATATGGACTATCGATAATTTACACCTTAGGCTCTGCTTCTAACTTGGGCCCAAATTGTAAAATGGTCTTATCTATTGGCGATTTCGTTCCAATTCACATTCCAAGTAATATTGGGCATGCTAATTACATTGCCGGTTGCCAAATTGCATTATCTCTTATAGTTTCCGAGATATGGACTATCGATAATTTACACCATAGGCTCTGCTTCTAACTTGGGCCCAAATTGTAAAATGGTCTTACCTATTGGCGATTTCGTTCCAATTCACATTCCAAGTAATATTCGGCATGCTAATTACATTGCCAGTTGCCAAATTGCATTATCTCTTATAGTTTCCGAGATATGGACTATCGATAATTTACACCTTAGACTCTGCTTCTAACTTGGGCCCAAATTGTAAAATGGTCTTATCTATTGGCGATTTCGTTCCAATTCACATTCCAATTAACATTCGGCATGCTAATTACATTGCCGGTTGCCAAATTGCATTATCTCTTATAGTTTCCGAGATATGGACTATCGATAATTTACACCTTAGGCTCTGCTTCTAACTTGGGCCCAAATTGTAAAATGGTCTTATCTATTGGCGATTTCGTTCCAATTCACATTCCAAGTAATATTCGGCATGCTAATTACATTGCCGGTTGCCAAATTGCATTATCTCTTATAGTTTCCGAGATATGGATTATCGATAATTTACACCTTAGGCTCTGCTTCTAACTTGGGCCCAAATTGTAAAATGGTCTTATCTATTGGCGATTTCGTTCCAATTCACATTCCAAGTAATATTCGGCATGCTAATTACATTGCCGGTTGCCAAATTGCATTATCTCTTATAGTTTCCGAGATATGGACTATCGATAATTTACACCTTAGGCTCTGCTTCTAACTTGGGCCCAAATTGTAAAATGGTCTTATCTATTGGCGATTTCGTTCCAATTCACATTCCAAGTAATATTCGGCATGCTAATTACATTGTCGGTTGCCAAATTGAATTATCTCCTATAGTTTCCGAGATATGGACTATCGATAATTTACACCTTAGGCTCTGCTTCTAACTTGGGCCCAAAGTGTAAAATGGTCTTACCTATTGGCGATTTCGTTCCAATTCACAATCCAAGTAATATTCGGCATGCTAATTACATTGCCGGTTGCCAAATTGCATTATCTCTTATAGTTTCCGAGATATGGACTATCGATAATTTACACCTTAGGCTCTGCTTCTAACTTGGGCCCAAATTGTAAAATGGTCTTATCTATTGGCGATTTCGTTTCAATTCACATTCCAAGTAATATTCGGCATGCTAATCACATTGCCGGTTGCCAAATTGCATTATCTCTTATAGTTTCCGAGATATGGACTATCGATAATTTACACCTTAGGCTCTGCTACTAACTTGGGCCCAAATTGTAAAATGGTCTTATCTATTGGCGATTTCGTCCCAATTCACATTCCAAGTGATCTTCGGCATGCTAATTACATTGCCGGTTGCGAAATTGCATTATCTCTTATAGTTTCCGAGATATGGACTATCAATAATTTAGACCTTAGGCTCTGCTTCTAACTTGGGCCCAAATTGTAAAATGGTCTTATCTATTGGCGATTTCGTTCCAATTCACATTCCAAGTAATATTCGGCATGCTAATTACATTGCCGGTTGCCAAATTGCATTATCTCTTATAGTTTCCGAGATATGGACTATCGATAATTTACACATTAGGCTCTGCTTCTAACTTGGGCCCAAATTGTAAAATGGTCTTATCTATTGGCGATTTCGTTCCAATTCACATTCCAAGTAATATTCGGCATGCTAATTACATTGCCGGTTGCCAAATTGCATTATCTCTTATAGTTTCCGAGATATGGACTATCGATAATTTACACCTTAGGCTCTGCTTCTAACTTGGGCCCAAATTGTAAAATGGTCTTATCTATTGGCGATTTCGTTCCAATTCACATTCCAAGTAATATTCGGCATGCTAATTACATTGCCGGTTGCGAAATTGCATTATCTCTTATAGTTTCCGAGATATGGACTATCGATAATTTACACCTTAGGCTCTGCTTCTAACTTGGGCCCAAATTGTAAAATGGTCTTATCTATTGGCGATTTCGTTCCAATTCACATTCCAAGTAATATTCGGCATGCTAATTACATTGCCGGTTGCCAAATTGCATTATCTCTTATAGTTTCCGAGATATGGACTATCGATAATTTACACCTTAGGTTCTGCTTCTAACTTGGGCCCAAATTGTAAAATGGTCTTATCTATTGGCGATTTCGTTCCAATTCACATTCCATGTAATATTCGGCATGCTAATTACATTGCCGGTTGCCAAATTGCATTATCTCTTATAGTTTCCGAGATATGGACTATCGATAATTTACACCTTAGGCTCTGCTTCTAACTTGCTCCCAAATTGTAAAATGGTCTTATCTATTGGCGATTTCGTTCCAATTCACATTCCAAGTAATATTCGGCATGTTAATTACATTGCCGGTTGCCAAATTGCATTATCTCTTATAGTTTCCGAGATATGGACTATCGATAATTTACACCTTAGGCTCTGCTTCTAACTTGGGCCCAAATTGTAAAATGGTCTTATCTATTGGCGATTTCGTTCCAATTCACATTCCAAGTAATATTCGGCATGCTAATTACATTGCCGGTTGCCAAATTGAATTATCTCTTATAGTTTCCGAGATATGGACTATCGATAATTTACACCTTAGGCTCTGCTTCTAACTTGGGCCCAAATTGTAAAATGGTCTTATCTATTGGCGATTTCGTTCCAATTCACATTCCAAGTAATATTGGGCATGCTAATTACATTGCCGGTTGCCAAATTGCATTATCTCTTATAGTTTCCGGGATATGGACTATCGATAATTTACACCATAGGCTCTGCTTCTAACTTGGGCCCAAATTGTAAAATGGTCTTATCTATTGGCGATTTCGTTCCAATTCACATTCCAAGTAATATTCGGCATGCTAATTACATTGCCGGTTGCCAAATTGCATTATCTCTTATAGTTTCCGAGATATGGACTATCGATAATTTACACCTTAGGTTCTGCTTCTAACTTGGGCCCAAATTGTAAAATGGTCTTATCTATTGGCGATTTCGTCCCAATTCACATTCCAAGTAATATTCGGCATGCTAATTACATTGCCGGTTGCGAAATTGCATTATCTCTTATAGTTTCAGAGATATGGACTATCGATAATTTACACCTTAGGCTCTGCTTCTAACTTGGGCCCAAATTGTAAAATGGTCTTATCTATTGGCGATTTCGTTCCAATTCACATTCCAAGTAATATTCGGCATGCTAATTACATTGCCGGTTGCCAAATTGCATTATCTCTTATAGTTTCCGAGATATGGACTATCGATAATTTACACCTTAGGTTCTGCTTCTAACTTGGGCCCAAATTGTAAAATGGTCTTATCTATTGGCGATTTCGTTCCAATTCACATTCCATGTAATATTCGGCATGCTAATTACATTGCCGGTTGCCAAATTGCATTATCTCTTATAGTTTCCGAGATATGGACTATCGATAATTTACACCTTAGGCTCTGCTTCTAACTTGCTCCCAAATTGTAAAATGGTCTTATCTATTGGCGATTTCGTTCCAATTCACATTCCAAGTAATATTCGGCATGTTAATTACATTGCCGGTTGCCAAATTGCATTATCTCTTATAGTTTCCGAGATATGGACTATCGATAATTTACACCTTAGGCTCTGCTTCTAACTTGGGCCCAAATTGTAAAATGGTCTTATCTATTGGCGATTTCGTTCCAATTCACATTCCAAGTAATATTCGGCATGCTAATTACATTGCCGGTTGCCAAATTGAATTATCTCTTATAGTTTCCGAGATATGGACTATCGATAATTTACACCTTAGGCTCTGCTTCTAACTTGGGCCCAAATTGTAAAATGGTCTTATCTATTGGCGATTTCGTTCCAATTCACATTCCAAGTAATATTGGGCATGCTAATTACATTGCCGGTTGCCAAATTGCATTATCTCTTATAGTTTCCGGGATATGGACTATCGATAATTTACACCATAGGCTCTGCTTCTAACTTGGGCCCAAATTGTAAAATGGTCTTATCTATTGGCGATTTCGTTCCAATTCACATTCCAAGTAATATTCGGCATGCTATTTACATTGCCGGTTGCCAAATTGCATTATCTCTTATAGTTTCCGAGATATGGACTATCGATAATTTACACCTTAGGCTCTGCTTCTAACTTGGGCCCAAATTGTAAAATGGTCTTATCTATTGGCGATTTCGTTCCAATTCACATTCCAAGTAATATTCGGCATGCTAATTACATTGCCGGTTGCCAAATTGCATTATCTCTTATAGTTTCCGAGATATGGACTATCGATAATTTACACCTTAGGCTCTGCTTCTAACTTGGGCCCAAATTGTAAAATGGTCTTATCTATTGGCGATTTCGTTCCAATTCACATTCCAAGTAATATTCGGCATGCTAATTACATTGCCGGTTGCCAAATTGCATTATCTCTTATAGTTTCCGAGATATGGACTATCGATAATTTACACCTTAGGCTCTGCTTCTAACTTGGGAACAAATTGTAAAATGGCCTTATCTATTGGCGATTTCGTTCCAATTCACATTCCAAGTAATATTCGGCATGCTAATTACATTGCCGGTTGCCAAATTGCATTATCTCTTATAGTTTCCGAGATATGGACTATCGATAATTTACACCTTAGGCTCTGCTTCTAACTTGGGCCCAAATTGTAAAATGGTCTTATCTATTGGCGATTTCGTTCCAATTCACATTCCAAGTGATATTCGGCATGCTAATTACATTGCCGGTTGCCAAATTGCATTATCTCTTATAGTTTCCGAGATATGGACTATCGATAATTTACACCTTAGGCTCTGCTTCTAACTTGGGCCCAAATTGTAAAATGGTCTTATCTATTGGCGATTTAGTTGCAATTCACATTCCAAGTAATATTCGGCATGCTAATTACATTGCCGGTTGCCAAATTGCATTATCTCTTATAGTTTCCGAGATATGGACTATCGATAATTTACACCTTAGGCTCTGCTTCTAACTTGGGCCCAAATTGTAAAATGGTCTTATCTATTGGCGATTTCGTTCCAATTCACATTCCAAGTAATATTCGGCATGCTAATTACATTGCCGGTTGCCAAATTGCATTATCTCTTATAGTTTCCGAGATATGGACTATCGATAATTTACACCTTAGGCTCTGCTTCTAACTTGGGCCCAAATTGTAAAATGGTCTTATCTATTGGCGATTTCGTTCCAATTCACATTCCAAGTAATATTCGGCATGCTAATTACATTGCCGGTTGCCAAATTGCATTATCTCTTATAGTTTCCGAGATATGGACTATCGATAATTTACACCTTAGGCTCTGCTTCTAACTTGGGAACAAATTGTAAAATGGCCTTATCTATTGGCGATTTCGTTCCAATTCACATTCCAAGTAATATTCGGCATGCTAATTACATTGCCGGTTGCCAAATTGCATTATCTCTTATAGTTTCCGAGATATGGACTATCGATAATTTACACCTTAGGCTCTGCTTCTAACTTGGGCCCAAATTGTAAAATGGTCTTATCTATTGGCGATTTAGTTGCAATTCACATTCCAAGTAATATTCGGCATGCTAATTACATTGCCGGTTACCAAATTGCATTATCTCTTATAGTTTCCGAGATATGGACTATCGATAATTTACACCTTAGGCTCTGCTTCTAACTTGGGCCCAAATTGTAAAATGGTCTTATCTATTGGCGATTTCGTTCCAATTCACATTCCAAGTAATATTCGGCATGCTAATTACATTGCCGGTTGCCAAATTGCATTATCTCTTATAGTTTCCGAGATATGGACTATCGATAATTTACACCTTAGGCTCTGCTTCTAACTTGGGCCCAAATTGTAAAATGGTCTTATCTATTGGAGATTTCGTTCCAATTCACATTCCAAGTAATATTCGGCATGCTAATTACATTGCCGGTTGCCAAATTGCATTATCTCTTATAGTTTCCGAGATATGGACTATCGATAATTTACACCTTAGGCTCTGCTTCTAACTTGGGCCCAAATTGTAAAATGGCCTTATCTATAGGCGATTTCGTTCCAATTCACACTCCAAGTAATATTCGGCATGCTAATTACATTGCCGGTTGCGAAATTGCATTATCTCTTATAGTTTCCGAGATATGGACTATCGATAATTTACACCTTAGGCTCAGCTTCTAACTTGGGCCCAAATTGTAAAATGGTCTTATCTATTGGCGATTTCGTTCCAATTCACATTCCAAGTAATATTCGGCATGCTAATTACATTGCCGGTTGCCAAATTGCATTATCTCTTATAGTTTCCGAGATATGGACTATCGATAATTTACACCTTAGGCTCTGCTTCTAACTTGGGAACAAATTGTAAAATGGCCTTATCTATTGGCGATTTCGTTCCAATTCACATTCCAAGTAATATTCGGCATGCTAATTACATTGCCGGTTGCCAAATTGCATTATCTCTTATAGTTTCCGAGATATGGACTATCGATAATTTACACCTTAGGCTCTGCTTCTAACTTGGGCCCAAATTGTAAAATGGTCTTATCTATTGGCGATTTCGTTCCAATTCACATTCCAAGTGATATTCGGCATGCTAATTACATTGCCGGTTGCCAAATTGCATTATCTCTTATAGTTTCCGAGATATGGACTATCGATAATTTACACCTTAGGCTCTGCTTCTAACTTGGGCCCAAATTGTAAAATGGTCTTATCTATTGGCGATTTAGTTGCAATTCACATTCCAAGTAATATTCGGCATGCTAATTACATTGCCGGTTGCCAAATTGCATTATCTCTTATAGTTTCCGAGATATGGACTATCGATAATTTACACCTTAGGTTCTGCTTCTAACTTGGGCCCAAATTGTAAAATGGTCTTATCTATTGGCGATTTCGTTCCAATTCACATTCCATGTAATATTCGGCATGCTAATTACATTGCCGGTTGCCAAATTGCATTATCTCTTATAGTTTCCGAGATATGGACTATCGATAATTTACACCTTAGGCTCTGCTTCTAACTTGCTCCCAAATTGTAAAATGGTCTTATCTATTGGCGATTTCGTTCCAATTCACATTCCAAGTAATATTCGGCATGTTAATTACATTGCCGGTTGCCAAATTGCATTATCTCTTATAGTTTCCGAGATATGGACTATCGATAATTTACACCTTAGGCTCTGCTTCTAACTTGGGCCCAAATTGTAAAATGGTCTTATCTATTGGCGATTTCGTTCCAATTCACATTCCAAGTAATATTCGGCATGCTAATTACATTGCCGGTTGCCAAATTGAATTATCTCTTATAGTTTCCGAGATATGGACTATCGATAATTTACACCTTAGGCTCTGCTTCTAACTTGGGCCCAAATTGTAAAATGGTCTTATCTATTGGCGATTTCGTTCCAATTCACATTCCAAGTAATATTGGGCATGCTAATTACATTGCCGGTTGCCAAATTGCATTATCTCTTATAGTTTCCGGGATATGGACTATCGATAATTTACACCATAGGCTCTGCTTCTAACTTGGGCCCAAATTGTAAAATGGTCTTATCTATTGGCGATTTCGTTCCAATTCACATTCCAAGTAATATTCGGCATGCTAATTACATTGCCGGTTGCCAAATTGCATTATCTCTTATAGTTTCCGAGATATGGACTATCGATAATTTACACCTTAGGCTCTGCTTCTAACTTGGGCCCAAATTGTAAAATGGTCTTATCTATTGGCGATTTCGTTCCAATTCACATTCCAAGTAATATTCGGCATGCTAATTACATTGCCGGTTGCCAAATTGCATTATCTCTTATAGTTTCCGAGATATGGACTATCGATAATTTACACCTTAGGCTCTGCTTCTAACTTGGGCCCAAATTGTAAAATGGTCTTATCTATTGGCGATTTCGTTCCAATTCACATTCCAAGTAATATTCGGCATGCTAATTACATTGCCGGTTGCCAAATTGCATTATCTCTTATAGTTTCCGAGATATGGACTATCGATAATTTACACCTTAGGCTCTGCTTCTAACTTGGGAACAAATTGTAAAATGGCCTTATCTATTGGCGATTTCGTTCCAATTCACATTCCAAGTAATATTCGGCATGCTAATTACATTGCCGGTTGCCAAATTGCATTATCTCTTATAGTTTCCGAGATATGGACTATCGATAATTTACACCTTAGGCTCTGCTTCTAACTTGGGCCCAAATTGTAAAATGGTCTTATCTATTGGCGATTTCGTTCCAATTCACATTCCAAGTGATATTCGGCATGCTAATTACATTGCCGGTTGCCAAATTGCATTATCTCTTATAGTTTCCGAGATATGGACTATCGATAATTTACACCTTAGGCTCTGCTTCTAACTTGGGCCCAAATTGTAAAATGGTCTTATCTATTGGCGATTTAGTTGCAATTCACATTCCAAGTAATATTCGGCATGCTAATTACATTGCCGGTTGCCAAATTGCATTATCTCTTATAGTTTCCGAGATATGGACTATCGATAATTTACACCTTAGGCTCTGCTTCTAACTTGGGCCCAAATTGTAAAATGGTCTTATCTATTGGCGATTTCGTTCCAATTCACATTCCAAGTAATATTCGGCATGCTAATTACATTGCCGGTTGCCAAATTGCATTATCTCTTATAGTTTCCGAGATATGGACTATCGATAATTTACACCTTAGGCTCTGCTTCTAACTTGGGCCCAAATTGTAAAATGGTCTTATCTATTGGCGATTTCGTTCCAATTCACATTCCAAGTAATATTCGGCATGCTAATTACATTGCCGGTTGCCAAATTGCATTATCTCTTATAGTTTCCGAGATATGGACTATCGATAATTTACACCTTAGGCTCTGCTTCTAACTTGGGAACAAATTGTAAAATGGCCTTATCTATTGGCGATTTCGTTCCAATTCACATTCCAAGTAATATTCGGCATGCTAATTACATTGCCGGTTGCCAAATTGCATTATCTCTTATAGTTTCCGAGATATGGACTATCGATAATTTACACCTTAGGCTCTGCTTCTAACTTGGGCCCAAATTGTAAAATGGTCTTATCTATTGGCGATTTAGTTGCAATTCACATTCCAAGTAATATTCGGCATGCTAATTACATTGCCGGTTACCAAATTGCATTATCTCTTATAGTTTCCGAGATATGGACTATCGATAATTTACACCTTAGGCTCTGCTTCTAACTTGGGCCCAAATTGTAAAATGGTCTTATCTATTGGCGATTTCGTTCCAATTCACATTCCAAGTAATATTCGGCATGCTAATTACATTGCCGGTTGCCAAATTGCATTATCTCTTATAGTTTCCGAGATATGGACTATCGATAATTTACACCTTAGGCTCTGCTTCTAACTTGGGCCCAAATTGTAAAATGGTCTTATCTATTGGAGATTTCGTTCCAATTCACATTCCAAGTAATATTCGGCATGCTAATTACATTGCCGGTTGCCAAATTGCATTATCTCTTATAGTTTCCGAGATATGGACTATCGATAATTTACACCTTAGGCTCTGCTTCTAACTTGGGCCCAAATTGTAAAATGGCCTTATCTATAGGCGATTTCGTTCCAATTCACACTCCAAGTAATATTCGGCATGCTAATTACATTGCCGGTTGCGAAATTGCATTATCTCTTATAGTTTCCGAGATATGGACTATCGATAATTTACACCTTAGGCTCAGCTTCTAACTTGGGCCCAAATTGTAAAATGGTCTTATCTATTGGCGATTTCGTTCCAATTCACATTCCAAGTAATATTCGGCATGCTAATTACATTGCCGGTTGCCAAATTGCATTATCTCTTATAGTTTCCGAGATATGGACTATCAATAATTTACACCTTAGGCTCTGCTTCTAACTTGGGCCCAAATTGTAAAATGGTCTTATCTATTGGCGATTTCGTTCCAATTCACATTCCAAGTAATATTCGGCATGCTAATTACATTGCCGGTTGCCAAATTGCATTATCTCTTATAGTTTCCTAGATATGGACTATTGATAATTTACACCTTAGGCTCTGCTTCTAACTTGGGCCCAAATTGTAAAATGGTCTTATCTATTGGCGATTTCGTCCCAATTCACATTCCAAGTGATATTCGGCATGCTAATTACATTGCCGGTTGCGAAATTGCATTATCTCTTATAGTTTCCGAGATATGGACTATCAATAATTTACACCTTAGGCTCTGCTTCTAACTTGGGCCCAAATTGTAAAATGGTCTTATCTATTGGCGATTTCGTTCCAATTCACATTCCAAGTAATATTCGGCATGCTAATTACATTGCCGGTTGCCAAATTGCCTTATCTCTTATAGTTTCCGAGATATGGACTATCGATAATTTACACCTTAGGCTCTGCTTCTAACTTGGGCCCAAATTGTAAAATGGTCTTATCTATTGGCGATTTCGTTCCAATTCACATTCCAAGTAATATTCGGCATGCTAATTACATTGCCGGTTGCCAAATTGCATTATCTCTTATAGTTTCCGAGATATGGACTATCGATAATTTACACCTTAGGCTCTGCTTCTAACTTGGGCCCAAATTGTAAAATGGTCTTATCTATTGGCGATTTCGTTCCAATTCACATTCCAAGTAATATTCGGCATGCTAATTACATTGCCGGTTGCCAAATTGCATTATCTCTTATAGTTTCCGAGATATGGACTATCGATAATTTACACCATAGGCTCTGCTTCTAACTTGGGCCCAAATTGTAAAATGGTCTTATCTATTGGCGATTTCGTTCCAATTCACATTCCATGTAATATTCGGCATGCTAATTACATTGCCGGTTGCCAAATTGCATTATCTCTTATAGTTTCCGAGATATGGACTATCGATAATTTACACCTTAGGCTCTGCTTCTAACTTGCTCCCAAATTGTAAAATGGTCTTATCTATTGGCGATTTCGTTCCAATTCACATTCCAAGTAATATTCGGCATGCTAATTACATTGCCGGTTGCCAAATTGCATTATCTCTTATAGTTTCGAGATATGGACTATCGATAATTTACACCTTAGGCTCTGCTTCTAACTTGGGCCCAAATTGTAAAATGGTCTTATCTATTGGCGATTTCGTTCCAATTCACATTCCAAGTAATATTCGGCATGCTAATTACATTGCCGGTTGCCAAATTGAATTATCTCTTATAGTTTCCGAGATATGGACTATCGATAATTTACACCTTAGGCTCTGCTTCTAACTTGGGCCCAAATTGTAAAATGGTCTTATCTATTGGCGATTTCGTTCCAATTCACATTCCAAGTAATATTGGGCATGCTAATTACATTGCCGGTTGCCAAATTGCATTATCTCTTATAGTTTCCGGGATATGGACTATCGATAATTTACACCATAGGCTCTGCTTCTAACTTGGGCCCAAATTGTAAAATGGTCTTATCTATTGGCGATTTCGTTCCAATTCACATTCCAAGTAATATTCGGCATGCTAATTACATTGCCGGTTGCCAAATTGCATTATCTCTTATAGTTTCCGAGATATGGACTATCGATAATTTACACCTTAGGCTCTGCTTATAACTTGCTCCCAAATTGTAAAATGGTCTTATCTATTGGCGATTTCGTTCCAATTCACATTCCAAGTAATATTCGGCATGCTAATTACATTGCCGGTTGCCAAGTTGTATTATCTCTTATAGTTTCCGAGATATGGACTATCGATAATTTACACCTTAGGCTCTGCTTCTAACTTGGGCCCAAATTGTAAAATGGTCTTACCTATTGGCGATTTCGTTCCAATTCACATTCCAAGTAATATTCGGCATGCTAATTACATTGCCGGTTGCCAAATTGCATTATCTCTTATAGTTTCCGAGATATGGACTATCGATAATTTACACATTAGGCTCTGCTTCTAACTTGGGCCCAAATTGTAAAATGGTCTTATCTATTGGCGATTTCGTTCCAATTCACATTCCAAGTAATATTCGGCATGCTAATTACATTGCCGGTTGCCAAATTGCATTATCTCTTATAGTTTCCGAGATATGGACTATCGATTATTTACACCTTAGGCTCTGCTTCTAACTTGGGCCCAAATTGTAAAATGGTCTTATCTATTGGCGATTTCGTTCCAATTCACATTCCAAGTAATATTCGGCATGCTAATTACATTGCCGGTTGCCAAATTGCATTATCTCTTATAGTTTCCGAGATATGGACTATCGATAATTTACACCTTAGGCTCTGCTTCTAACTTGGGCCCAAATTGTAAAATGGTCTTATCTATTGGCGATTTCGTTCCAATTCACATTCCAAGTAATATTCGGCATGCTAATTACATTGCCGGTTGCCAAATTGCATTATCTCTTATAGTTTCCGAGATATGGACTATCGATAATTTACACCTTAGGCTCTGCTTCTAACTTGGGCCCAAATTGTAAAATGGCCTTATCTATTGGCGATTTCGTCCCAATTCACATTCCAAGTAATATTCGGCATGCTAATTACATTGCCGGTTGCGAAATTGCATTATCTCTTATAGTTTCCGAGATATGGACTATCGATAATTTACACCTTAGGCTCTGCTTCTAACTTGGGCCCAAATTGTAAAATGGTCTTATCTATTGGCGATTTCGTTCCAATTCACATTCCAAGTAATATTCGGCATGCTAATTACATTGCCGGTTGCCAAATTGAATTATCTCTTATAGTTTCCGAGATATGGACTATCGATAATTTACACCTTAGGCTCTGCTTCTAACTTGGGCCCAAATTGTAAAATGGTCTTATCTATTGGCGATTTCGTTCCAATTCACATTCCAAGTAATATTGGGCATGCTAATAACATTGCCGGTTGCCAAATTGCATTATCTCTTATAGTTTCCGAGATATGGACTATCGATAATTTACACCATAGGCTCTGCTTCTAACTTGGGCCCAAATTGTAAAATGGTCTTACCTATTGGCGATTTCGTTCCAATTCACATTCCAAGTAATATTCGGCATGCTAATTACATTGCCGGTTGCCAAATTGCATTATCTCTTATAGTTTCCGAGATATGGACTATCGATAATTTACACCTTAGGCTCTGCTTCTAACTTGGGCCCAAATTGTAAAATGGTCTTATCTATTGGCGATTTCGTTCCAATTCACTTTCCAATTAATATTCGGCATGCTAATTACATTGCCGGTTGCCAAATTGCATTATCTCTTATAGTTTCCGAGATATGGACTATCGATAATTTACACCTTAGGCTCTGCTTCTAACTTGGGCCCAAATTGTAAAATGGTCTTATCTATTGGCGATTTCGTTCCAGTTCACATTCCAAGTAATATTCGGCATGCTAATTACATTGCCGGTTGCCAAATTGCATTATCTCTTATAGTTTCCGAGATATGGACTATCGATAATTTACACCTTAGGCTCTGCTTCTAACTTGGGCCCAAATTGTAAAATGGTCTTATCTATTGGCGATTTCGTTCCAATTCACATTCCAAGTAATATTCGGCATGCTAATTACATTGCCGGTTGCCAAATTGCATTATCTCTTATAGTTTCCGAGATATGGACTATCGATAATTTACACCTTAGGCTCTGCTTCTAACTTGGGCCCAAATTGTAAAATGGACTTATCTATTGGCGATTTCGTTCCAGTTCACATTCCAAGTAATATTCGGCATGCTAATTACATTGTCGGTTGCCAAATTGAATTATCTCTAATAGTTTCCGAGATATGGACTATCGATAATTTACACCTTAGGCTCTGCTTCTAACTTGGGCCCAAATTGTAAAATGGTCTTACCTATTGGCGATTTCGTTCCAATTCACATTCCAAGTAATATTCGGCATGCTAATTACATTGCCGGTTGCCAAATTGCATTATCTCTTATAGTTTCCGAGATATGGACTATCGATAATTTACACCTTAGGCTCTGCTTCTAACTTGGGCCCAAATTGTAAAATGGTCTTATCTATTGGCGATTTCGTTTCAATTCACATTCCAAGTAATATTCGGCATGCTAATTACATTGCCGGATGCCAAATTGCATTATCTCTTATAGTTTCCGAGATATGGACTATCGATAATTTACACCTTAGGCTCTGCTTCTAACTTGGGCCCAAATTGTAAAATGGTCTTATCTATTGGCGATTTCGTCCCAATTCACATTCCAAGTGATATTCGGCATGCTAATTACATTGCCGGTTGCCAAATTGCATTATCTCTTATAGTTTCCGAGATATGGACTATCGATAATTTACACCTTAGGCTCTGCTTCTAACTTGGGCCCAAATTGTAAAATGGTCTTATCTATTATCGATTTCGTTCCAATTCACATTCCAAGTAATATTCGGCATGCTAATTACATTGCCGTTTGCCAAATTGCATTATCTCTTATAGTCTCCGAGATATGGACTATCGATAATTTACACCTTAGGCTCTGCTTCTAACTTGGGCCCAAATTGTAAAATGGTCTTATCTATTGGCGATTTCGTTCCAATTCACACTCCTAGTAATATTCGGCATGCTAATTACATTGCCGGTTGCGAAATTGCATTATCTCTTATAGTTTCCGAGATATGGACTATCAATAATTTACACCTTAGGCTCTGCTTCTAACTTGGGCCCAAATTGTAAAATGGTCTTATCTATTGGCGATTTCGTTCCAATTCACATTCCAAGTAATATTCGGCATGCTAATTACATTGCCGGTTGCCAAATTGCATTATCTCTTATAGTTTCCGAGATATGGACTATCGATAATTTACACCTTAGGCTCTGCTTCTAACTTGGGCCCAAATTGTAAAATGGCCTTATCTATTGGCGATTTCGTCCCAATTCACATTCCAAGTAATATTCGGCATGCTAATTACATTGCCGGTTGCGAAATTGCATTATCTCTTATAGTTTCAGAGATATGGACTATCGATAATTTACACCTTAGGCTCTGCTTCTAACTTGGGCCCAAATTGTAAAATGGTCTTATCTATTGGCAATTTCGTTCCAATTCACATTCCAAGTAATATTCGGCATGCTAATTACATTGCCGGTTGCCAAATTGCATTATCTCTTATAGTTTCCGAGATATGGACTATCGATAATTTACACCTTAGGCTCTGCTTCTAACTTGGGCCCAAATTGTAAAATGGTCTTATCTATTGGCGATTTCGTTCCAATTCACACTCCTAGTAATATTCGGCATGCTAATTACATTGCCGTTTGCGAAATTGCATTATCTCTTATAGTTTCCGAGATATGGACTATCAATAATTTACACCTTAGGCTCTGCTTCTAACTTGGGCCCAAATTGTAAAATGGTCTTATCTATTGGCGATTTCGTTCCAATTCACATTCCAAGTAATATTCGGCATGCTAATTACATTGCCGGTTGCCAAATTGCATTATCTCTTATAGTTTCCGAGATATGGACTATCGATAATTTACACCTTAGGCTCTGCTTCTAACTTGGGCCCAAATTGTAAAATGGCCTTATCTATTGGCGATTTCGTCCCAATTCACATTCCAAGTAATATTCGGCACGCTAATTACATTGCCGGTTGCGAAATTGCATTATCTCTTATAGTTTCAGAGATATGGACTATCGATAATTTACACCTTAGGCTCTGCTTCTAACTTGGGCCCAAATTGTAAAATGGTCTTATCTATTGGCAATTTCGTTAAAATTCACATTCCAAGTAATATTCGGCATGCTAATTACATTGCCGGTTGCCAAATTGCATTAACTCTTATAGTTTCCGAGATATGGACTATCGATAATTTACACCTTAGGCTCTGCTTCTAACTTGGGCCCAAATTGTAAAATGGTCTTATCTATTGGCGATTTCGTTCCAATTCACATTCCAAGTAATATTCGGCATGCTAATTACATTGCCGGTTGCCAAATTGCATTATCTCTTATAGTTTCCGAGATATGGACTATCGATAATTTACACCATAGGCTCTGCTTCTAACTTGGGCCCAAATTGTAAAATGGCCTTATCTATTGGCGATTTCGTTCCAATTCACATACCAAGTAATATTCGGCATGCTAATTACATTGCCGGTTGCCAAATTGCATTATCTCTTATAGTTTCCGAGTTATGGACTATCGATAATTTACACCTTAGGCTCTGCTTCTAACTTGGGCCCAAATTGTAAAATGGTCTTATCTATTGGCGATTTCGTTCCAATTCACATTCCAAGTAATATTCGGCATGCTAATTACATTGCCGGTTGCCAAATTGCATTATCTCTTATAGTTTCCGAGATATGGACTATCGATAATTTACACCTTAGGCTCTGCTTCTAACTTGGGCCCAAATTGTAAAATGGTCTTATCTATTGGCGATTTCGTTCCAATTCACATTCCAAGTAATATTCGGCATGCTAATTACATTGCCGGTTGCCAAATTGAATTATCTCTTATAGTTTCCGAGATATGGACTATCGATAATTTACACCTTAGGCTCTGCTTCTAACTTGGGCCCAAATTGTAAAATGGTCTTATCTATTGGCGATTTCGTTCCAATTCACATTCCAAGTAATATTGGGCATGCTAATTACATTGCCGGTTGCCAAATTGCATTATCTCTTATAGTTTCCGAGATATGGACTATCGATAATTTACACCATAGGCTCTGCTTCTAACTTGGGCCCAAATTGTAAAATGGTCTTACCTATTGGCGATTTCGTTCCAATTCACATTCCAAGTAATATTCGGCATGCTAATTACATTGCCAGTTGCCAAATTGCATTATCTCTTATAGTTTCCGAGATATGGACTATCGATAATTTACACCTTAGACTCTGCTTCTAACTTGGGCCCAAATTGTAAAATGGTCTTATCTATTGGCGATTTCGTTCCAATTCACATTCCAATTAACATTCGGCATGCTAATTACATTGCCGGTTGCCAAATTGCATTATCTCTTATAGTTTCCGAGATATGGACTATCGATAATTTACACCTTAGGCTCTGCTTCTAACTTGGGCCCAAATTGTAAAATGGTCTTATCTATTGGCGATTTCGTTCCAATTCACATTCCAAGTAATATTCGGCATGCTAATTACATTGCCGGTTGCCAAATTGCATTATCTCTTATAGTTTCCGAGATATGGATTATCGATAATTTACACCTTAGGCTCTGCTTCTAACTTGGGCCCAAATTGTAAAATGGTCTTATCTATTGGCGATTTCGTTCCAATTCACATTCCAAGTAATATTCGGCATGCTAATTACATTGCCGGTTGCCAAATTGCATTATCTCTTATAGTTTCCGAGATATGGACTATCGATAATTTACACCTTAGGCTCTGCTTCTAACTTGGGCCCAAATTGTAAAATGGTCTTATCTATTGGCGATTTCGTTCCAATTCACATTCCAAGTAATATTCGGCATGCTAATTACATTGTCGGTTGCCAAATTGAATTATCTCCTATAGTTTCCGAGATATGGACTATCGATAATTTACACCTTAGGCTCTGCTTCTAACTTGGGCCCAAAGTGTAAAATGGTCTTACCTATTGGCGATTTCGTTCCAATTCACAATCCAAGTAATATTCGGCATGCTAATTACATTGCCGGTTGCCAAATTGCATTATCTCTTATAGTTTCCGAGATATGGACTATCGATAATTTACACCTTAGGCTCTGCTTCTAACTTGGGCCCAAATTGTAAAATGGTCTTATCTATTGGCGATTTCGTTTCAATTCACATTCCAAGTAATATTCGGCATGCTAATCACATTGCCGGTTGCCAAATTGCATTATCTCTTATAGTTTCCGAGATATGGACTATCGATAATTTACACCTTAGGCTCTGCTACTAACTTGGGCCCAAATTGTAAAATGGTCTTATCTATTGGCGATTTCGTCCCAATTCACATTCCAAGTGATATTCGGCATGCTAATTACATTGCCGGTTGCGAAATTGCATTATCTCTTATAGTTTCCGAGATATGGACTATCAATAATTTAGACCTTAGGCTCTGCTTCTAACTTGGGCCCAAATTGTAAAATGGTCTTATCTATTGGCGATTTCGTTCCAATTCACATTCCAAGTAATATTCGGCATGCTAATTACATTGCCGGTTGCCAAATTGCATTATCTCTTATAGTTTCCGAGATATGGACTATCGATAATTTACACATTAGGCTCTGCTTCTAACTTGGGCCCAAATTGTAAAATGGTCTTATCTATTGGCGATTTCGTTCCAATTCACATTCCAAGTAATATTCGGCATGCTAATTACATTGCCGGTTGCCAAATTGCATTATCTCTTATAGTTTCCGAGATATGGACTATCGATAATTTACACCTTAGGCTCTGCTTCTAACTTGGGCCCAAATTGTAAAATGGTCTTATCTATTGGCGATTTCGTTCCAATTCACATTCCAAGTAATATTCGGCATGCTAATTACATTGCCGGTTGCGAAATTGCATTATCTCTTATAGTTTCCGAGATATGGACTATCGATAATTTACACCTTAGGCTCTGCTTCTAACTTGGGCCCAAATTGTAAAATGGTCTTATCTATTGGCGATTTCGTTCCAATTCACATTCCAAGTAATATTCGGCATGCTAATTACATTGCCGGTTGCCAAATTGCATTATCTCTTATAGTTTCCGAGATATGGACTATCGATAATTTACACCTTAGGTTCTGCTTCTAACTTGGGCCCAAATTGTAAAATGGTCTTATCTATTGGCGATTTCGTTCCAATTCACATTCCATGTAATATTCGGCATGCTAATTACATTGCCGGTTGCCAAATTGCATTATCTCTTATAGTTTCCGAGATATGGACTATCGATAATTTACACCTTAGGCTCTGCTTCTAACTTGCTCCCAAATTGTAAAATGGTCTTATCTATTGGCGATTTCGTTCCAATTCACATTCCAAGTAATATTCGGCATGTTAATTACATTGCCGGTTGCCAAATTGCATTATCTCTTATAGTTTCCGAGATATGGACTATCGATAATTTACACCTTAGGCTCTGCTTCTAACTTGGGCCCAAATTGTAAAATGGTCTTATCTATTGGCGATTTCGTTCCAATTCACATTCCAAGTAATATTCGGCATGCTAATTACATTGCCGGTTGCCAAATTGAATTATCTCTTATAGTTTCCGAGATATGGACTATCGATAATTTACACCTTAGGCTCTGCTTCTAACTTGGGCCCAAATTGTAAAATGGTCTTATCTATTGGCGATTTCGTTCCAATTCACATTCCAAGTAATATTGGGCATGCTAATTACATTGCCGGTTGCCAAATTGCATTATCTCTTATAGTTTCCGGGATATGGACTATCGATAATTTACACCATAGGCTCTGCTTCTAACTTGGGCCCAAATTGTAAAATGGTCTTATCTATTGGCGATTTCGTTCCAATTCACATTCCAAGTAATATTCGGCATGCTAATTACATTGCCGGTTGCCAAATTGCATTATCTCTTATAGTTTCCGAGATATGGACTATCGATAATTTACACCTTAGGTTCTGCTTCTAACTTGGGCCCAAATTGTAAAATGGTCTTATCTATTGGCGATTTCGTCCCAATTCACATTCCAAGTAATATTCGGCATGCTAATTACATTGCCGGTTGCGAAATTGCATTATCTCTTATAGTTTCAGAGATATGGACTATCGATAATTTACACCTTAGGCTCTGCTTCTAACTTGGGCCCAAATTGTAAAATGGTCTTATCTATTGGCGATTTCGTTCCAATTCACATTCCAAGTAATATTCGGCATGCTAATTACATTGCCGGTTGCCAAATTGCATTATCTCTTATAGTTTCCGAGATATGGACTATCGATAATTTACACCTTAGGTTCTGCTTCTAACTTGGGCCCAAATTGTAAAATGGTCTTATCTATTGGCGATTTCGTTCCAATTCACATTCCATGTAATATTCGGCATGCTAATTACATTGCCGGTTGCCAAATTGCATTATCTCTTATAGTTTCCGAGATATGGACTATCGATAATTTACACCTTAGGCTCTGCTTCTAACTTGCTCCCAAATTGTAAAATGGTCTTATCTATTGGCGATTTCGTTCCAATTCACATTCCAAGTAATATTCGGCATGTTAATTACATTGCCGGTTGCCAAATTGCATTATCTCTTATAGTTTCCGAGATATGGACTATCGATAATTTACACCTTAGGCTCTGCTTCTAACTTGGGCCCAAATTGTAAAATGGTCTTATCTATTGGCGATTTCGTTCCAATTCACATTCCAAGTAATATTCGGCATGCTAATTACATTGCCGGTTGCCAAATTGAATTATCTCTTATAGTTTCCGAGATATGGACTATCGATAATTTACACCTTAGGCTCTGCTTCTAACTTGGGCCCAAATTGTAAAATGGTCTTATCTATTGGCGATTTCGTTCCAATTCACATTCCAAGTAATATTGGGCATGCTAATTACATTGCCGGTTGCCAAATTGCATTATCTCTTATAGTTTCCGGGATATGGACTATCGATAATTTACACCATAGGCTCTGCTTCTAACTTGGGCCCAAATTGTAAAATGGTCTTATCTATTGGCGATTTCGTTCCAATTCACATTCCAAGTAATATTCGGCATGCTAATTACATTGCCGGTTGCCAAATTGCATTATCTCTTATAGTTTCCGAGATATGGACTATCGATAATTTACACCTTAGGCTCTGCTTCTAACTTGGGCCCAAATTGTAAAATGGTCTTATCTATTGGCGATTTCGTTCCAATTCACATTCCAAGTAATATTCGGCATGCTAATTACATTGCCGGTTGCCAAATTGCATTATCTCTTATAGTTTCCGAGATATGGACTATCGATAATTTACACCTTAGGCTCTGCTTCTAACTTGGGCCCAAATTGTAAAATGGTCTTATCTATTGGCGATTTCGTTCCAATTCACATTCCAAGTAATATTCGGCATGCTAATTACATTGCCGGTTGCCAAATTGCATTATCTCTTATAGTTTCCGAGATATGGACTATCGATAATTTACACCTTAGGCTCTGCTTCTAACTTGGGAACAAATTGTAAAATGGCCTTATCTATTGGCGATTTCGTTCCAATTCACATTCCAAGTAATATTCGGCATGCTAATTACATTGCCGGTTGCCAAATTGCATTATCTCTTATAGTTTCCGAGATATGGACTATCGATAATTTACACCTTAGGCTCTGCTTCTAACTTGGGCCCAAATTGTAAAATGGTCTTATCTATTGGCGATTTCGTTCCAATTCACATTCCAAGTGATATTCGGCATGCTAATTACATTGCCGGTTGCCAAATTGCATTATCTCTTATAGTTTCCGAGATATGGACTATCGATAATTTACACCTTAGGCTCTGCTTCTAACTTGGGCCCAAATTGTAAAATGGTCTTATCTATTGGCGATTTAGTTGCAATTCACATTCCAAGTAATATTCGGCATGCTAATTACATTGCCGGTTGCCAAATTGCATTATCTCTTATAGTTTCCGAGATATGGACTATCGATAATTTACACCTTAGGCTCTGCTTCTAACTTGGGCCCAAATTGTAAAATGGTCTTATCTATTGGCGATTTCGTTCCAATTCACATTCCAAGTAATATTCGGCATGCTAATTACATTGCCGGTTGCCAAATTGCATTATCTCTTATAGTTTCCGAGATATGGACTATCGATAATTTACACCTTAGGCTCTGCTTCTAACTTGGGCCCAAATTGTAAAATGGTCTTATCTATTGGCGATTTCGTTCCAATTCACATTCCAAGTAATATTCGGCATGCTAATTACATTGCCGGTTGCCAAATTGCATTATCTCTTATAGTTTCCGAGATATGGACTATCGATAATTTACACCTTAGGCTCTGCTTCTAACTTGGGAACAAATTGTAAAATGGCCTTATCTATTGGCGATTTCGTTCCAATTCACATTCCAAGTAATATTCGGCATGCTAATTACATTGCCGGTTGCCAAATTGCATTATCTCTTATAGTTTCCGAGATATGGACTATCGATAATTTACACCTTAGGCTCTGCTTCTAACTTGGGCCCAAATTGTAAAATGGTCTTATCTATTGGCGATTTAGTTGCAATTCACATTCCAAGTAATATTCGGCATGCTAATTACATTGCCGGTTACCAAATTGCATTATCTCTTATAGTTTCCGAGATATGGACTATCGATAATTTACACCTTAGGCTCTGCTTCTAACTTGGGCCCAAATTGTAAAATGGTCTTATCTATTGGCGATTTCGTTCCAATTCACATTCCAAGTAATATTCGGCATGCTAATTACATTGCCGGTTGCCAAATTGCATTATCTCTTATAGTTTCCGAGATATGGACTATCGATAATTTACACCTTAGGCTCTGCTTCTAACTTGGGCCCAAATTGTAAAATGGTCTTATCTATTGGAGATTTCGTTCCAATTCACATTCCAAGTAATATTCGGCATGCTAATTACATTGCCGGTTGCCAAATTGCATTATCTCTTATAGTTTCCGAGATATGGACTATCGATAATTTACACCTTAGGCTCTGCTTCTAACTTGGGCCCAAATTGTAAAATGGCCTTATCTATAGGCGATTTCGTTCCAATTCACACTCCAAGTAATATTCGGCATGCTAATTACATTGCCGGTTGCGAAATTGCATTATCTCTTATAGTTTCCGAGATATGGACTATCGATAATTTACACCTTAGGCTCAGCTTCTAACTTGGGCCCAAATTGTAAAATGGTCTTATCTATTGGCGATTTCGTTCCAATTCACATTCCAAGTAATATTCGGCATGCTAATTACATTGCCGGTTGCCAAATTGCATTATCTCTTATAGTTTCCGAGATATGGACTATCAATAATTTACACCTTAGGCTCTGCTTCTAACTTGGGCCCAAATTGTAAAATGGTCTTATCTATTGGCGATTTCGTTCCAATTCACATTCCAAGTAATATTCGGCATGCTAATTACATTGCCGGTTGTCAAATTGCATTATCTCTTATAGTTTCCTAGATATGGACTATTGATAATTTACACCTTAGGCTCTGCTTCTAACTTGGGCCCAAATTGTAAAATGGCCTTATCTATTGGCGATTTCGTCCCAATTCACATTCCAAGTAATATTCGGCACGCTAATTACATTGCCGGTTGCGAAATTGCATTATCTCTTATAGTTTCAGAGATATGGACTATCGATAATTTACACCTTAGGCTCTGCTTCTAACTTGGGCCCAAATTGTAAAATGGTCTTATCTATTGGCAATTTCGTTAAAATTCACATTCCAAGTAATATTCGGCATGCTAATTACATTGCCGGTTGCCAAATTGCATTAACTCTTATAGTTTCCGAGATATGGACTATCGATAATTTACACCTTAGGCTCTGCTTCTAACTTGGGCCCAAATTGTAAAATGGTCTTATCTATTGGCGATTTCGTTCCAATTCACATTCCAAGTAATATTCGGCATGCTAATTACATTGCCGGTTGCCAAATTGCATTATCTCTTATAGTTTCCGAGATATGGACTATCGATAATTTACACCATAGGCTCTGCTTCTAACTTGGGCCCAAATTGTAAAATGGCCTTATCTATTGGCGATTTCGTTCCAATTCACATACCAAGTAATATTCGGCATGCTAATTACATTGCCGGTTGCCAAATTGCATTATCTCTTATAGTTTCCGAGTTATGGACTATCGATAATTTACACCTTAGGCTCTGCTTCTAACTTGGGCCCAAATTGTAAAATGGTCTTATCTATTGGCGATTTCGTTCCAATTCACATTCCAAGTAATATTCGGCATGCTAATTACATTGCCGGTTGCCAAATTGCATTATCTCTTATAGTTTCCGAGATATGGACTATCGATAATTTACACCTTAGGCTCTGCTTCTAACTTGGGCCCAAATTGTAAAATGGTCTTATCTATTGGCGATTTCGTTCCAATTCACATTCCAAGTAATATTCGGCATGCTAATTACATTGCCGGTTGCCAAATTGAATTATCTCTTATAGTTTCCGAGATATGGACTATCGATAATTTACACCTTAGGCTCTGCTTCTAACTTGGGCCCAAATTGTAAAATGGTCTTATCTATTGGCGATTTCGTTCCAATTCACATTCCAAGTAATATTGGGCATGCTAATTACATTGCCGGTTGCCAAATTGCATTATCTCTTATAGTTTCCGAGATATGGACTATCGATAATTTACACCATAGGCTCTGCTTCTAACTTGGGCCCAAATTGTAAAATGGTCTTACCTATTGGCGATTTCGTTCCAATTCACATTCCAAGTAATATTCGGCATGCTAATTACATTGCCAGTTGCCAAATTGCATTATCTCTTATAGTTTCCGAGATATGGACTATCGATAATTTACACCTTAGACTCTGCTTCTAACTTGGGCCCAAATTGTAAAATGGTCTTATCTATTGGCGATTTCGTTCCAATTCACATTCCAATTAACATTCGGCATGCTAATTACATTGCCGGTTGCCAAATTGCATTATCTCTTATAGTTTCCGAGATATGGACTATCGATAATTTACACCTTAGGCTCTGCTTCTAACTTGGGCCCAAATTGTAAAATGGTCTTATCTATTGGCGATTTCGTTCCAATTCACATTCCAAGTAATATTCGGCATGCTAATTACATTGCCGGTTGCCAAATTGCATTATCTCTTATAGTTTCCGAGATATGGATTATCGATAATTTACACCTTAGGCTCTGCTTCTAACTTGGGCCCAAATTGTAAAATGGTCTTATCTATTGGCGATTTCGTTCCAATTCACATTCCAAGTAATATTCGGCATGCTAATTACATTGCCGGTTGCCAAATTGCATTATCTCTTATAGTTTCCGAGATATGGACTATCGATAATTTACACCTTAGGCTCTGCTTCTAACTTGGGCCCAAATTGTAAAATGGTCTTATCTATTGGCGATTTCGTTCCAATTCACATTCCAAGTAATATTCGGCATGCTAATTACATTGTCGGTTGCCAAATTGAATTATCTCCTATAGTTTCCGAGATATGGACTATCGATAATTTACACCTTAGGCTCTGCTTCTAACTTGGGCCCAAAGTGTAAAATGGTCTTACCTATTGGCGATTTCGTTCCAATTCACAATCCAAGTAATATTCGGCATGCTAATTACATTGCCGGTTGCCAAATTGCATTATCTCTTATAGTTTCCGAGATATGGACTATCGATAATTTACACCTTAGGCTCTGCTTCTAACTTGGGCCCAAATTGTAAAATGGTCTTATCTATTGGCGATTTCGTTTCAATTCACATTCCAAGTAATATTCGGCATGCTAATCACATTGCCGGTTGCCAAATTGCATTATCTCTTATAGTTTCCGAGATATGGACTATCGATAATTTACACCTTAGGCTCTGCTACTAACTTGGGCCCAAATTGTAAAATGGTCTTATCTATTGGCGATTTCGTCCCAATTCACATTCCAAGTGATCTTCGGCATGCTAATTACATTGCCGGTTGCGAAATTGCATTATCTCTTATAGTTTCCGAGATATGGACTATCAATAATTTAGACCTTAGGCTCTGCTTCTAACTTGGGCCCAAATTGTAAAATGGTCTTATCTATTGGCGATTTCGTTCCAATTCACATTCCAAGTAATATTCGGCATGCTAATTACATTGCCGGTTGCCAAATTGCATTATCTCTTATAGTTTCCGAGATATGGACTATCGATAATTTACACATTAGGCTCTGCTTCTAACTTGGGCCCAAATTGTAAAATGGTCTTATCTATTGGCGATTTCGTTCCAATTCACATTCCAAGTAATATTCGGCATGCTAATTACATTGCCGGTTGCCAAATTGCATTATCTCTTATAGTTTCCGAGATATGGACTATCGATAATTTACACCTTAGGCTCTGCTTCTAACTTGGGCCCAAATTGTAAAATGGTCTTATCTATTGGCGATTTCGTTCCAATTCACATTCCAAGTAATATTCGGCATGCTAATTACATTGCCGGTTGCGAAATTGCATTATCTCTTATAGTTTCCGAGATATGGACTATCGATAATTTACACCTTAGGCTCTGCTTCTAACTTGGGCCCAAATTGTAAAATGGTCTTATCTATTGGCGATTTCGTTCCAATTCACATTCCAAGTAATATTCGGCATGCTAATTACATTGCCGGTTGCCAAATTGCATTATCTCTTATAGTTTCCGAGATATGGACTATCGATAATTTACACCTTAGGTTCTGCTTCTAACTTGGGCCCAAATTGTAAAATGGTCTTATCTATTGGCGATTTCGTTCCAATTCACATTCCATGTAATATTCGGCATGCTAATTACATTGCCGGTTGCCAAATTGCATTATCTCTTATAGTTTCCGAGATATGGACTATCGATAATTTACACCTTAGGCTCTGCTTCTAACTTGCTCCCAAATTGTAAAATGGTCTTATCTATTGGCGATTTCGTTCCAATTCACATTCCAAGTAATATTCGGCATGTTAATTACATTGCCGGTTGCCAAATTGCATTATCTCTTATAGTTTCCGAGATATGGACTATCGATAATTTACACCTTAGGCTCTGCTTCTAACTTGGGCCCAAATTGTAAAATGGTCTTATCTATTGGCGATTTCGTTCCAATTCACATTCCAAGTAATATTCGGCATGCTAATTACATTGCCGGTTGCCAAATTGAATTATCTCTTATAGTTTCCGAGATATGGACTATCGATAATTTACACCTTAGGCTCTGCTTCTAACTTGGGCCCAAATTGTAAAATGGTCTTATCTATTGGCGATTTCGTTCCAATTCACATTCCAAGTAATATTGGGCATGCTAATTACATTGCCGGTTGCCAAATTGCATTATCTCTTATAGTTTCCGGGATATGGACTATCGATAATTTACACCATAGGCTCTGCTTCTAACTTGGGCCCAAATTGTAAAATGGTCTTATCTATTGGCGATTTCGTTCCAATTCACATTCCAAGTAATATTCGGCATGCTAATTACATTGCCGGTTGCCAAATTGCATTATCTCTTATAGTTTCCGAGATATGGACTATCGATAATTTACACCTTAGGTTCTGCTTCTAACTTGGGCCCAAATTGTAAAATGGTCTTATCTATTGGCGATTTCGTCCCAATTCACATTCCAAGTAATATTCGGCATGCTAATTACATTGCCGGTTGCGAAATTGCATTATCTCTTATAGTTTCAGAGATATGGACTATCGATAATTTACACCTTAGGCTCTGCTTCTAACTTGGGCCCAAATTGTAAAATGGTCTTATCTATTGGCGATTTCGTTCCAATTCACATTCCAAGTAATATTCGGCATGCTAATTACATTGCCGGTTGCCAAATTGCATTATCTCTTATAGTTTCCGAGATATGGACTATCGATAATTTACACCTTAGGTTCTGCTTCTAACTTGGGCCCAAATTGTAAAATGGTCTTATCTATTGGCGATTTCGTTCCAATTCACATTCCATGTAATATTCGGCATGCTAATTACATTGCCGGTTGCCAAATTGCATTATCTCTTATAGTTTCCGAGATATGGACTATCGATAATTTACACCTTAGGCTCTGCTTCTAACTTGCTCCCAAATTGTAAAATGGTCTTATCTATTGGCGATTTCGTTCCAATTCACATTCCAAGTAATATTCGGCATGTTAATTACATTGCCGGTTGCCAAATTGCATTATCTCTTATAGTTTCCGAGATATGGACTATCGATAATTTACACCTTAGGCTCTGCTTCTAACTTGGGCCCAAATTGTAAAATGGTCTTATCTATTGGCGATTTCGTTCCAATTCACATTCCAAGTAATATTCGGCATGCTAATTACATTGCCGGTTGCCAAATTGAATTATCTCTTATAGTTTCCGAGATATGGACTATCGATAATTTACACCTTAGGCTCTGCTTCTAACTTGGGCCCAAATTGTAAAATGGTCTTATCTATTGGCGATTTCGTTCCAATTCACATTCCAAGTAATATTGGGCATGCTAATTACATTGCCGGTTGCCAAATTGCATTATCTCTTATAGTTTCCGGGATATGGACTATCGATAATTTACACCATAGGCTCTGCTTCTAACTTGGGCCCAAATTGTAAAATGGTCTTATCTATTGGCGATTTCGTTCCAATTCACATTCCAAGTAATATTCGGCATGCTATTTACATTGCCGGTTGCCAAATTGCATTATCTCTTATAGTTTCCGAGATATGGACTATCGATAATTTACACCTTAGGCTCTGCTTCTAACTTGGGCCCAAATTGTAAAATGGTCTTATCTATTGGCGATTTCGTTCCAATTCACATTCCAAGTAATATTCGGCATGCTAATTACATTGCCGGTTGCCAAATTGCATTATCTCTTATAGTTTCCGAGATATGGACTATCGATAATTTACACCTTAGGCTCTGCTTCTAACTTGGGCCCAAATTGTAAAATGGTCTTATCTATTGGCGATTTCGTTCCAATTCACATTCCAAGTAATATTCGGCATGCTAATTACATTGCCGGTTGCCAAATTGCATTATCTCTTATAGTTTCCGAGATATGGACTATCGATAATTTACACCTTAGGCTCTGCTTCTAACTTGGGAACAAATTGTAAAATGGCCTTATCTATTGGCGATTTCGTTCCAATTCACATTCCAAGTAATATTCGGCATGCTAATTACATTGCCGGTTGCCAAATTGCATTATCTCTTATAGTTTCCGAGATATGGACTATCGATAATTTACACCTTAGGCTCTGCTTCTAACTTGGGCCCAAATTGTAAAATGGTCTTATCTATTGGCGATTTCGTTCCAATTCACATTCCAAGTGATATTCGGCATGCTAATTACATTGCCGGTTGCCAAATTGCATTATCTCTTATAGTTTCCGAGATATGGACTATCGATAATTTACACCTTAGGCTCTGCTTCTAACTTGGGCCCAAATTGTAAAATGGTCTTATCTATTGGCGATTTAGTTGCAATTCACATTCCAAGTAATATTCGGCATGCTAATTACATTGCCGGTTGCCAAATTGCATTATCTCTTATAGTTTCCGAGATATGGACTATCGATAATTTACACCTTAGGCTCTGCTTCTAACTTGGGCCCAAATTGTAAAATGGTCTTATCTATTGGCGATTTCGTTCCAATTCACATTCCAAGTAATATTCGGCATGCTAATTACATTGCCGGTTGCCAAATTGCATTATCTCTTATAGTTTCCGAGATATGGACTATCGATAATTTACACCTTAGGCTCTGCTTCTAACTTGGGCCCAAATTGTAAAATGGTCTTATCTATTGGCGATTTCGTTCCAATTCACATTCCAAGTAATATTCGGCATGCTAATTACATTGCCGGTTGCCAAATTGCATTATCTCTTATAGTTTCCGAGATATGGACTATCGATAATTTACACCTTAGGCTCTGCTTCTAACTTGGGAACAAATTGTAAAATGGCCTTATCTATTGGCGATTTCGTTCCAATTCACATTCCAAGTAATATTCGGCATGCTAATTACATTGCCGGTTGCCAAATTGCATTATCTCTTATAGTTTCCGAGATATGGACTATCGATAATTTACACCTTAGGCTCTGCTTCTAACTTGGGCCCAAATTGTAAAATGGTCTTATCTATTGGCGATTTAGTTGCAATTCACATTCCAAGTAATATTCGGCATGCTAATTACATTGCCGGTTACCAAATTGCATTATCTCTTATAGTTTCCGAGATATGGACTATCGATAATTTACACCTTAGGCTCTGCTTCTAACTTGGGCCCAAATTGTAAAATGGTCTTATCTATTGGCGATTTCGTTCCAATTCACATTCCAAGTAATATTCGGCATGCTAATTACATTGCCGGTTGCCAAATTGCATTATCTCTTATAGTTTCCGAGATATGGACTATCGATAATTTACACCTTAGGCTCTGCTTCTAACTTGGGCCCAAATTGTAAAATGGTCTTATCTATTGGAGATTTCGTTCCAATTCACATTCCAAGTAATATTCGGCATGCTAATTACATTGCCGGTTGCCAAATTGCATTATCTCTTATAGTTTCCGAGATATGGACTATCGATAATTTACACCTTAGGCTCTGCTTCTAACTTGGGCCCAAATTGTAAAATGGCCTTATCTATAGGCGATTTCGTTCCAATTCACACTCCAAGTAATATTCGGCATGCTAATTACATTGCCGGTTGCGAAATTGCATTATCTCTTATAGTTTCCGAGATATGGACTATCGATAATTTACACCTTAGGCTCAGCTTCTAACTTGGGCCCAAATTGTAAAATGGTCTTATCTATTGGCGATTTCGTTCCAATTCACATTCCAAGTAATATTCGGCATGCTAATTACATTGCCGGTTGCCAAATTGCATTATCTCTTATAGTTTCCGAGATATGGACTATCGATAATTTACACCTTAGGCTCTGCTTCTAACTTGGGAACAAATTGTAAAATGGCCTTATCTATTGGCGATTTCGTTCCAATTCACATTCCAAGTAATATTCGGCATGCTAATTACATTGCCGGTTGCCAAATTGCATTATCTCTTATAGTTTCCGAGATATGGACTATCGATAATTTACACCTTAGGCTCTGCTTCTAACTTGGGCCCAAATTGTAAAATGGTCTTATCTATTGGCGATTTCGTTCCAATTCACATTCCAAGTGATATTCGGCATGCTAATTACATTGCCGGTTGCCAAATTGCATTATCTCTTATAGTTTCCGAGATATGGACTATCGATAATTTACACCTTAGGCTCTGCTTCTAACTTGGGCCCAAATTGTAAAATGGTCTTATCTATTGGCGATTTAGTTGCAATTCACATTCCAAGTAATATTCGGCATGCTAATTACATTGCCGGTTGCCAAATTGCATTATCTCTTATAGTTTCCGAGATATGGACTATCGATAATTTACACCTTAGGTTCTGCTTCTAACTTGGGCCCAAATTGTAAAATGGTCTTATCTATTGGCGATTTCGTTCCAATTCACATTCCATGTAATATTCGGCATGCTAATTACATTGCCGGTTGCCAAATTGCATTATCTCTTATAGTTTCCGAGATATGGACTATCGATAATTTACACCTTAGGCTCTGCTTCTAACTTGCTCCCAAATTGTAAAATGGTCTTATCTATTGGCGATTTCGTTCCAATTCACATTCCAAGTAATATTCGGCATGTTAATTACATTGCCGGTTGCCAAATTGCATTATCTCTTATAGTTTCCGAGATATGGACTATCGATAATTTACACCTTAGGCTCTGCTTCTAACTTGGGCCCAAATTGTAAAATGGTCTTATCTATTGGCGATTTCGTTCCAATTCACATTCCAAGTAATATTCGGCATGCTAATTACATTGCCGGTTGCCAAATTGAATTATCTCTTATAGTTTCCGAGATATGGACTATCGATAATTTACACCTTAGGCTCTGCTTCTAACTTGGGCCCAAATTGTAAAATGGTCTTATCTATTGGCGATTTCGTTCCAATTCACATTCCAAGTAATATTGGGCATGCTAATTACATTGCCGGTTGCCAAATTGCATTATCTCTTATAGTTTCCGGGATATGGACTATCGATAATTTACACCATAGGCTCTGCTTCTAACTTGGGCCCAAATTGTAAAATGGTCTTATCTATTGGCGATTTCGTTCCAATTCACATTCCAAGTAATATTCGGCATGCTAATTACATTGCCGGTTGCCAAATTGCATTATCTCTTATAGTTTCCGAGATATGGACTATCGATAATTTACACCTTAGGCTCTGCTTCTAACTTGGGCCCAAATTGTAAAATGGTCTTATCTATTGGCGATTTCGTTCCAATTCACATTCCAAGTAATATTCGGCATGCTAATTACATTGCCGGTTGCCAAATTGCATTATCTCTTATAGTTTCCGAGATATGGACTATCGATAATTTACACCTTAGGCTCTGCTTCTAACTTGGGCCCAAATTGTAAAATGGTCTTATCTATTGGCGATTTCGTTCCAATTCACATTCCAAGTAATATTCGGCATGCTAATTACATTGCCGGTTGCCAAATTGCATTATCTCTTATAGTTTCCGAGATATGGACTATCGATAATTTACACCTTAGGCTCTGCTTCTAACTTGGGAACAAATTGTAAAATGGCCTTATCTATTGGCGATTTCGTTCCAATTCACATTCCAAGTAATATTCGGCATGCTAATTACATTGCCGGTTGCCAAATTGCATTATCTCTTATAGTTTCCGAGATATGGACTATCGATAATTTACACCTTAGGCTCTGCTTCTAACTTGGGCCCAAATTGTAAAATGGTCTTATCTATTGGCGATTTCGTTCCAATTCACATTCCAAGTGATATTCGGCATGCTAATTACATTGCCGGTTGCCAAATTGCATTATCTCTTATAGTTTCCGAGATATGGACTATCGATAATTTACACCTTAGGCTCTGCTTCTAACTTGGGCCCAAATTGTAAAATGGTCTTATCTATTGGCGATTTAGTTGCAATTCACATTCCAAGTAATATTCGGCATGCTAATTACATTGCCGGTTGCCAAATTGCATTATCTCTTATAGTTTCCGAGATATGGACTATCGATAATTTACACCTTAGGCTCTGCTTCTAACTTGGGCCCAAATTGTAAAATGGTCTTATCTATTGGCGATTTCGTTCCAATTCACATTCCAAGTAATATTCGGCATGCTAATTACATTGCCGGTTGCCAAATTGCATTATCTCTTATAGTTTCCGAGATATGGACTATCGATAATTTACACCTTAGGCTCTGCTTCTAACTTGGGCCCAAATTGTAAAATGGTCTTATCTATTGGCGATTTCGTTCCAATTCACATTCCAAGTAATATTCGGCATGCTAATTACATTGCCGGTTGCCAAATTGCATTATCTCTTATAGTTTCCGAGATATGGACTATCGATAATTTACACCTTAGGCTCTGCTTCTAACTTGGGAACAAATTGTAAAATGGCCTTATCTATTGGCGATTTCGTTCCAATTCACATTCCAAGTAATATTCGGCATGCTAATTACATTGCCGGTTGCCAAATTGCATTATCTCTTATAGTTTCCGAGATATGGACTATCGATAATTTACACCTTAGGCTCTGCTTCTAACTTGGGCCCAAATTGTAAAATGGTCTTATCTATTGGCGATTTAGTTGCAATTCACATTCCAAGTAATATTCGGCATGCTAATTACATTGCCGGTTACCAAATTGCATTATCTCTTATAGTTTCCGAGATATGGACTATCGATAATTTACACCTTAGGCTCTGCTTCTAACTTGGGCCCAAATTGTAAAATGGTCTTATCTATTGGCGATTTCGTTCCAATTCACATTCCAAGTAATATTCGGCATGCTAATTACATTGCCGGTTGCCAAATTGCATTATCTCTTATAGTTTCCGAGATATGGACTATCGATAATTTACACCTTAGGCTCTGCTTCTAACTTGGGCCCAAATTGTAAAATGGTCTTATCTATTGGAGATTTCGTTCCAATTCACATTCCAAGTAATATTCGGCATGCTAATTACATTGCCGGTTGCCAAATTGCATTATCTCTTATAGTTTCCGAGATATGGACTATCGATAATTTACACCTTAGGCTCTGCTTCTAACTTGGGCCCAAATTGTAAAATGGCCTTATCTATAGGCGATTTCGTTCCAATTCACACTCCAAGTAATATTCGGCATGCTAATTACATTGCCGGTTGCGAAATTGCATTATCTCTTATAGTTTCCGAGATATGGACTATCGATAATTTACACCTTAGGCTCAGCTTCTAACTTGGGCCCAAATTGTAAAATGGTCTTATCTATTGGCGATTTCGTTCCAATTCACATTCCAAGTAATATTCGGCATGCTAATTACATTGCCGGTTGCCAAATTGCATTATCTCTTATAGTTTCCGAGATATGGACTATCAATAATTTACACCTTAGGCTCTGCTTCTAACTTGGGCCCAAATTGTAAAATGGTCTTATCTATTGGCGATTTCGTTCCAATTCACATTCCAAGTAATATTCGGCATGCTAATTACATTGCCGGTTGCCAAATTGCATTATCTCTTATAGTTTCCTAGATATGGACTATTGATAATTTACACCTTAGGCTCTGCTTCTAACTTGGGCCCAAATTGTAAAATGGTCTTATCTATTGGCGATTTCGTCCCAATTCACATTCCAAGTGATATTCGGCATGCTAATTACATTGCCGGTTGCGAAATTGCATTATCTCTTATAGTTTCCGAGATATGGACTATCAATAATTTACACCTTAGGCTCTGCTTCTAACTTGGGCCCAAATTGTAAAATGGTCTTATCTATTGGCGATTTCGTTCCAATTCACATTCCAAGTAATATTCGGCATGCTAATTACATTGCCGGTTGCCAAATTGCCTTATCTCTTATAGTTTCCGAGATATGGACTATCGATAATTTACACCTTAGGCTCTGCTTCTAACTTGGGCCCAAATTGTAAAATGGTCTTATCTATTGGCGATTTCGTTCCAATTCACATTCCAAGTAATATTCGGCATGCTAATTACATTGCCGGTTGCCAAATTGCATTATCTCTTATAGTTTCCGAGATATGGACTATCGATAATTTACACCTTAGGCTCTGCTTCTAACTTGGGCCCAAATTGTAAAATGGTCTTATCTATTGGCGATTTCGTTCCAATTCACATTCCAAGTAATATTCGGCATGCTAATTACATTGCCGGTTGCCAAATTGCATTATCTCTTATAGTTTCCGAGATATGGACTATCGATAATTTACACCATAGGCTCTGCTTCTAACTTGGGCCCAAATTGTAAAATGGTCTTATCTATTGGCGATTTCGTTCCAATTCACATTCCATGTAATATTCGGCATGCTAATTACATTGCCGGTTGCCAAATTGCATTATCTCTTATAGTTTCCGAGATATGGACTATCGATAATTTACACCTTAGGCTCTGCTTCTAACTTGCTCCCAAATTGTAAAATGGTCTTATCTATTGGCGATTTCGTTCCAATTCACATTCCAAGTAATATTCGGCATGCTAATTACATTGCCGGTTGCCAAATTGCATTATCTCTTATAGTTTCGAGATATGGACTATCGATAATTTACACCTTAGGCTCTGCTTCTAACTTGGGCCCAAATTGTAAAATGGTCTTATCTATTGGCGATTTCGTTCCAATTCACATTCCAAGTAATATTCGGCATGCTAATTACATTGCCGGTTGCCAAATTGAATTATCTCTTATAGTTTCCGAGATATGGACTATCGATAATTTACACCTTAGGCTCTGCTTCTAACTTGGGCCCAAATTGTAAAATGGTCTTATCTATTGGCGATTTCGTTCCAATTCACATTCCAAGTAATATTGGGCATGCTAATTACATTGCCGGTTGCCAAATTGCATTATCTCTTATAGTTTCCGGGATATGGACTATCGATAATTTACACCATAGGCTCTGCTTCTAACTTGGGCCCAAATTGTAAAATGGTCTTATCTATTGGCGATTTCGTTCCAATTCACATTCCAAGTAATATTCGGCATGCTAATTACATTGCCGGTTGCCAAATTGCATTATCTCTTATAGTTTCCGAGATATGGACTATCGATAATTTACACCTTAGGCTCTGCTTATAACTTGCTCCCAAATTGTAAAATGGTCTTATCTATTGGCGATTTCGTTCCAATTCACATTCCAAGTAATATTCGGCATGCTAATTACATTGCCGGTTGCCAAGTTGTATTATCTCTTATAGTTTCCGAGATATGGACTATCGATAATTTACACCTTAGGCTCTGCTTCTAACTTGGGCCCAAATTGTAAAATGGTCTTACCTATTGGCGATTTCGTTCCAATTCACATTCCAAGTAATATTCGGCATGCTAATTACATTGCCGGTTGCCAAATTGCATTATCTCTTATAGTTTCCGAGATATGGACTATCGATAATTTACACATTAGGCTCTGCTTCTAACTTGGGCCCAAATTGTAAAATGGTCTTATCTATTGGCGATTTCGTTCCAATTCACATTCCAAGTAATATTCGGCATGCTAATTACATTGCCGGTTGCCAAATTGCATTATCTCTTATAGTTTCCGAGATATGGACTATCGATTATTTACACCTTAGGCTCTGCTTCTAACTTGGGCCCAAATTGTAAAATGGTCTTATCTATTGGCGATTTCGTTCCAATTCACATTCCAAGTAATATTCGGCATGCTAATTACATTGCCGGTTGCCAAATTGCATTATCTCTTATAGTTTCCGAGATATGGACTATCGATAATTTACACCTTAGGCTCTGCTTCTAACTTGGGCCCAAATTGTAAAATGGTCTTATCTATTGGCGATTTCGTTCCAATTCACATTCCAAGTAATATTCGGCATGCTAATTACATTGCCGGTTGCCAAATTGCATTATCTCTTATAGTTTCCGAGATATGGACTATCGATAATTTACACCTTAGGCTCTGCTTCTAACTTGGGCCCAAATTGTAAAATGGCCTTATCTATTGGCGATTTCGTCCCAATTCACATTCCAAGTAATATTCGGCATGCTAATTACATTGCCGGTTGCGAAATTGCATTATCTCTTATAGTTTCCGAGATATGGACTATCGATAATTTACACCTTAGGCTCTGCTTCTAACTTGGGCCCAAATTGTAAAATGGTCTTATCTATTGGCGATTTCGTTCCAATTCACATTCCAAGTAATATTCGGCATGCTAATTACATTGCCGGTTGCCAAATTGAATTATCTCTTATAGTTTCCGAGATATGGACTATCGATAATTTACACCTTAGGCTCTGCTTCTAACTTGGGCCCAAATTGTAAAATGGTCTTATCTATTGGCGATTTCGTTCCAATTCACATTCCAAGTAATATTGGGCATGCTAATAACATTGCCGGTTGCCAAATTGCATTATCTCTTATAGTTTCCGAGATATGGACTATCGATAATTTACACCATAGGCTCTGCTTCTAACTTGGGCCCAAATTGTAAAATGGTCTTACCTATTGGCGATTTCGTTCCAATTCACATTCCAAGTAATATTCGGCATGCTAATTACATTGCCGGTTGCCAAATTGCATTATCTCTTATAGTTTCCGAGATATGGACTATCGATAATTTACACCTTAGGCTCTGCTTCTAACTTGGGCCCAAATTGTAAAATGGTCTTATCTATTGGCGATTTCGTTCCAATTCACTTTCCAATTAATATTCGGCATGCTAATTACATTGCCGGTTGCCAAATTGCATTATCTCTTATAGTTTCCGAGATATGGACTATCGATAATTTACACCTTAGGCTCTGCTTCTAACTTGGGCCCAAATTGTAAAATGGTCTTATCTATTGGCGATTTCGTTCCAGTTCACATTCCAAGTAATATTCGGCATGCTAATTACATTGCCGGTTGCCAAATTGCATTATCTCTTATAGTTTCCGAGATATGGACTATCGATAATTTACACCTTAGGCTCTGCTTCTAACTTGGGCCCAAATTGTAAAATGGTCTTATCTATTGGCGATTTCGTTCCAATTCACATTCCAAGTAATATTCGGCATGCTAATTACATTGCCGGTTGCCAAATTGCATTATCTCTTATAGTTTCCGAGATATGGACTATCGATAATTTACACCTTAGGCTCTGCTTCTAACTTGGGCCCAAATTGTAAAATGGACTTATCTATTGGCGATTTCGTTCCAGTTCACATTCCAAGTAATATTCGGCATGCTAATTACATTGTCGGTTGCCAAATTGAATTATCTCTAATAGTTTCCGAGATATGGACTATCGATAATTTACACCTTAGGCTCTGCTTCTAACTTGGGCCCAAATTGTAAAATGGTCTTACCTATTGGCGATTTCGTTCCAATTCACATTCCAAGTAATATTCGGCATGCTAATTACATTGCCGGTTGCCAAATTGCATTATCTCTTATAGTTTCCGAGATATGGACTATCGATAATTTACACCTTAGGCTCTGCTTCTAACTTGGGCCCAAATTGTAAAATGGTCTTATCTATTGGCGATTTCGTTTCAATTCACATTCCAAGTAATATTCGGCATGCTAATTACATTGCCGGATGCCAAATTGCATTATCTCTTATAGTTTCCGAGATATGGACTATCGATAATTTACACCTTAGGCTCTGCTTCTAACTTGGGCCCAAATTGTAAAATGGTCTTATCTATTGGCGATTTCGTCCCAATTCACATTCCAAGTGATATTCGGCATGCTAATTACATTGCCGGTTGCCAAATTGCATTATCTCTTATAGTTTCCGAGATATGGACTATCGATAATTTACACCTTAGGCTCTGCTTCTAACTTGGGCCCAAATTGTAAAATGGTCTTATCTATTATCGATTTCGTTCCAATTCACATTCCAAGTAATATTCGGCATGCTAATTACATTGCCGTTTGCCAAATTGCATTATCTCTTATAGTCTCCGAGATATGGACTATCGATAATTTACACCTTAGGCTCTGCTTCTAACTTGGGCCCAAATTGTAAAATGGTCTTATCTATTGGCGATTTCGTTCCAATTCACACTCCTAGTAATATTCGGCATGCTAATTACATTGCCGGTTGCGAAATTGCATTATCTCTTATAGTTTCCGAGATATGGACTATCAATAATTTACACCTTAGGCTCTGCTTCTAACTTGGGCCCAAATTGTAAAATGGTCTTATCTATTGGCGATTTCGTTCCAATTCACATTCCAAGTAATATTCGGCATGCTAATTACATTGCCGGTTGCCAAATTGCATTATCTCTTATAGTTTCCGAGATATGGACTATCGATAATTTACACCTTAGGCTCTGCTTCTAACTTGGGCCCAAATTGTAAAATGGCCTTATCTATTGGCGATTTCGTCCCAATTCACATTCCAAGTAATATTCGGCATGCTAATTACATTGCCGGTTGCGAAATTGCATTATCTCTTATAGTTTCAGAGATATGGACTATCGATAATTTACACCTTAGGCTCTGCTTCTAACTTGGGCCCAAATTGTAAAATGGTCTTATCTATTGGCAATTTCGTTCCAATTCACATTCCAAGTAATATTCGGCATGCTAATTACATTGCCGGTTGCCAAATTGCATTATCTCTTATAGTTTCCGAGATATGGACTATCGATAATTTACACCTTAGGCTCTGCTTCTAACTTGGGCCCAAATTGTAAAATGGTCTTATCTATTGGCGATTTCGTTCCAATTCACACTCCTAGTAATATTCGGCATGCTAATTACATTGCCGTTTGCGAAATTGCATTATCTCTTATAGTTTCCGAGATATGGACTATCAATAATTTACACCTTAGGCTCTGCTTCTAACTTGGGCCCAAATTGTAAAATGGTCTTATCTATTGGCGATTTCGTTCCAATTCACATTCCAAGTAATATTCGGCATGCTAATTACATTGCCGGTTGCCAAATTGCATTATCTCTTATAGTTTCCGAGATATGGACTATCGATAATTTACACCTTAGGCTCTGCTTCTAACTTGGGCCCAAATTGTAAAATGGCCTTATCTATTGGCGATTTCGTCCCAATTCACATTCCAAGTAATATTCGGCACGCTAATTACATTGCCGGTTGCGAAATTGCATTATCTCTTATAGTTTCAGAGATATGGACTATCGATAATTTACACCTTAGGCTCTGCTTCTAACTTGGGCCCAAATTGTAAAATGGTCTTATCTATTGGCAATTTCGTTAAAATTCACATTCCAAGTAATATTCGGCATGCTAATTACATTGCCGGTTGCCAAATTGCATTAACTCTTATAGTTTCCGAGATATGGACTATCGATAATTTACACCTTAGGCTCTGCTTCTAACTTGGGCCCAAATTGTAAAATGGTCTTATCTATTGGCGATTTCGTTCCAATTCACATTCCAAGTAATATTCGGCATGCTAATTACATTGCCGGTTGCCAAATTGCATTATCTCTTATAGTTTCCGAGATATGGACTATCGATAATTTACACCATAGGCTCTGCTTCTAACTTGGGCCCAAATTGTAAAATGGCCTTATCTATTGGCGATTTCGTTCCAATTCACATACCAAGTAATATTCGGCATGCTAATTACATTGCCGGTTGCCAAATTGCATTATCTCTTATAGTTTCCGAGTTATGGACTATCGATAATTTACACCTTAGGCTCTGCTTCTAACTTGGGCCCAAATTGTAAAATGGTCTTATCTATTGGCGATTTCGTTCCAATTCACATTCCAAGTAATATTCGGCATGCTAATTACATTGCCGGTTGCCAAATTGCATTATCTCTTATAGTTTCCGAGATATGGACTATCGATAATTTACACCTTAGGCTCTGCTTCTAACTTGGGCCCAAATTGTAAAATGGTCTTATCTATTGGCGATTTCGTTCCAATTCACATTCCAAGTAATATTCGGCATGCTAATTACATTGCCGGTTGCCAAATTGAATTATCTCTTATAGTTTCCGAGATATGGACTATCGATAATTTACACCTTAGGCTCTGCTTCTAACTTGGGCCCAAATTGTAAAATGGTCTTATCTATTGGCGATTTCGTTCCAATTCACATTCCAAGTAATATTGGGCATGCTAATTACATTGCCGGTTGCCAAATTGCATTATCTCTTATAGTTTCCGAGATATGGACTATCGATAATTTACACCATAGGCTCTGCTTCTAACTTGGGCCCAAATTGTAAAATGGTCTTACCTATTGGCGATTTCGTTCCAATTCACATTCCAAGTAATATTCGGCATGCTAATTACATTGCCAGTTGCCAAATTGCATTATCTCTTATAGTTTCCGAGATATGGACTATCGATAATTTACACCTTAGACTCTGCTTCTAACTTGGGCCCAAATTGTAAAATGGTCTTATCTATTGGCGATTTCGTTCCAATTCACATTCCAATTAACATTCGGCATGCTAATTACATTGCCGGTTGCCAAATTGCATTATCTCTTATAGTTTCCGAGATATGGACTATCGATAATTTACACCTTAGGCTCTGCTTCTAACTTGGGCCCAAATTGTAAAATGGTCTTATCTATTGGCGATTTCGTTCCAATTCACATTCCAAGTAATATTCGGCATGCTAATTACATTGCCGGTTGCCAAATTGCATTATCTCTTATAGTTTCCGAGATATGGATTATCGATAATTTACACCTTAGGCTCTGCTTCTAACTTGGGCCCAAATTGTAAAATGGTCTTATCTATTGGCGATTTCGTTCCAATTCACATTCCAAGTAATATTCGGCATGCTAATTACATTGCCGGTTGCCAAATTGCATTATCTCTTATAGTTTCCGAGATATGGACTATCGATAATTTACACCTTAGGCTCTGCTTCTAACTTGGGCCCAAATTGTAAAATGGTCTTATCTATTGGCGATTTCGTTCCAATTCACATTCCAAGTAATATTCGGCATGCTAATTACATTGTCGGTTGCCAAATTGAATTATCTCCTATAGTTTCCGAGATATGGACTATCGATAATTTACACCTTAGGCTCTGCTTCTAACTTGGGCCCAAAGTGTAAAATGGTCTTACCTATTGGCGATTTCGTTCCAATTCACAATCCAAGTAATATTCGGCATGCTAATTACATTGCCGGTTGCCAAATTGCATTATCTCTTATAGTTTCCGAGATATGGACTATCGATAATTTACACCTTAGGCTCTGCTTCTAACTTGGGCCCAAATTGTAAAATGGTCTTATCTATTGGCGATTTCGTTTCAATTCACATTCCAAGTAATATTCGGCATGCTAATCACATTGCCGGTTGCCAAATTGCATTATCTCTTATAGTTTCCGAGATATGGACTATCGATAATTTACACCTTAGGCTCTGCTACTAACTTGGGCCCAAATTGTAAAATGGTCTTATCTATTGGCGATTTCGTCCCAATTCACATTCCAAGTGATATTCGGCATGCTAATTACATTGCCGGTTGCGAAATTGCATTATCTCTTATAGTTTCCGAGATATGGACTATCAATAATTTAGACCTTAGGCTCTGCTTCTAACTTGGGCCCAAATTGTAAAATGGTCTTATCTATTGGCGATTTCGTTCCAATTCACATTCCAAGTAATATTCGGCATGCTAATTACATTGCCGGTTGCCAAATTGCATTATCTCTTATAGTTTCCGAGATATGGACTATCGATAATTTACACATTAGGCTCTGCTTCTAACTTGGGCCCAAATTGTAAAATGGTCTTATCTATTGGCGATTTCGTTCCAATTCACATTCCAAGTAATATTCGGCATGCTAATTACATTGCCGGTTGCCAAATTGCATTATCTCTTATAGTTTCCGAGATATGGACTATCGATAATTTACACCTTAGGCTCTGCTTCTAACTTGGGCCCAAATTGTAAAATGGTCTTATCTATTGGCGATTTCGTTCCAATTCACATTCCAAGTAATATTCGGCATGCTAATTACATTGCCGGTTGCGAAATTGCATTATCTCTTATAGTTTCCGAGATATGGACTATCGATAATTTACACCTTAGGCTCTGCTTCTAACTTGGGCCCAAATTGTAAAATGGTCTTATCTATTGGCGATTTCGTTCCAATTCACATTCCAAGTAATATTCGGCATGCTAATTACATTGCCGGTTGCCAAATTGCATTATCTCTTATAGTTTCCGAGATATGGACTATCGATAATTTACACCTTAGGTTCTGCTTCTAACTTGGGCCCAAATTGTAAAATGGTCTTATCTATTGGCGATTTCGTTCCAATTCACATTCCATGTAATATTCGGCATGCTAATTACATTGCCGGTTGCCAAATTGCATTATCTCTTATAGTTTCCGAGATATGGACTATCGATAATTTACACCTTAGGCTCTGCTTCTAACTTGCTCCCAAATTGTAAAATGGTCTTATCTATTGGCGATTTCGTTCCAATTCACATTCCAAGTAATATTCGGCATGTTAATTACATTGCCGGTTGCCAAATTGCATTATCTCTTATAGTTTCCGAGATATGGACTATCGATAATTTACACCTTAGGCTCTGCTTCTAACTTGGGCCCAAATTGTAAAATGGTCTTATCTATTGGCGATTTCGTTCCAATTCACATTCCAAGTAATATTCGGCATGCTAATTACATTGCCGGTTGCCAAATTGAATTATCTCTTATAGTTTCCGAGATATGGACTATCGATAATTTACACCTTAGGCTCTGCTTCTAACTTGGGCCCAAATTGTAAAATGGTCTTATCTATTGGCGATTTCGTTCCAATTCACATTCCAAGTAATATTGGGCATGCTAATTACATTGCCGGTTGCCAAATTGCATTATCTCTTATAGTTTCCGGGATATGGACTATCGATAATTTACACCATAGGCTCTGCTTCTAACTTGGGCCCAAATTGTAAAATGGTCTTATCTATTGGCGATTTCGTTCCAATTCACATTCCAAGTAATATTCGGCATGCTAATTACATTGCCGGTTGCCAAATTGCATTATCTCTTATAGTTTCCGAGATATGGACTATCGATAATTTACACCTTAGGTTCTGCTTCTAACTTGGGCCCAAATTGTAAAATGGTCTTATCTATTGGCGATTTCGTCCCAATTCACATTCCAAGTAATATTCGGCATGCTAATTACATTGCCGGTTGCGAAATTGCATTATCTCTTATAGTTTCAGAGATATGGACTATCGATAATTTACACCTTAGGCTCTGCTTCTAACTTGGGCCCAAATTGTAAAATGGTCTTATCTATTGGCGATTTCGTTCCAATTCACATTCCAAGTAATATTCGGCATGCTAATTACATTGCCGGTTGCCAAATTGCATTATCTCTTATAGTTTCCGAGATATGGACTATCGATAATTTACACCTTAGGTTCTGCTTCTAACTTGGGCCCAAATTGTAAAATGGTCTTATCTATTGGCGATTTCGTTCCAATTCACATTCCATGTAATATTCGGCATGCTAATTACATTGCCGGTTGCCAAATTGCATTATCTCTTATAGTTTCCGAGATATGGACTATCGATAATTTACACCTTAGGCTCTGCTTCTAACTTGCTCCCAAATTGTAAAATGGTCTTATCTATTGGCGATTTCGTTCCAATTCACATTCCAAGTAATATTCGGCATGTTAATTACATTGCCGGTTGCCAAATTGCATTATCTCTTATAGTTTCCGAGATATGGACTATCGATAATTTACACCTTAGGCTCTGCTTCTAACTTGGGCCCAAATTGTAAAATGGTCTTATCTATTGGCGATTTCGTTCCAATTCACATTCCAAGTAATATTCGGCATGCTAATTACATTGCCGGTTGCCAAATTGAATTATCTCTTATAGTTTCCGAGATATGGACTATCGATAATTTACACCTTAGGCTCTGCTTCTAACTTGGGCCCAAATTGTAAAATGGTCTTATCTATTGGCGATTTCGTTCCAATTCACATTCCAAGTAATATTGGGCATGCTAATTACATTGCCGGTTGCCAAATTGCATTATCTCTTATAGTTTCCGGGATATGGACTATCGATAATTTACACCATAGGCTCTGCTTCTAACTTGGGCCCAAATTGTAAAATGGTCTTATCTATTGGCGATTTCGTTCCAATTCACATTCCAAGTAATATTCGGCATGCTAATTACATTGCCGGTTGCCAAATTGCATTATCTCTTATAGTTTCCGAGATATGGACTATCGATAATTTACACCTTAGGCTCTGCTTCTAACTTGGGCCCAAATTGTAAAATGGTCTTATCTATTGGCGATTTCGTTCCAATTCACATTCCAAGTAATATTCGGCATGCTAATTACATTGCCGGTTGCCAAATTGCATTATCTCTTATAGTTTCCGAGATATGGACTATCGATAATTTACACCTTAGGCTCTGCTTCTAACTTGGGCCCAAATTGTAAAATGGTCTTATCTATTGGCGATTTCGTTCCAATTCACATTCCAAGTAATATTCGGCATGCTAATTACATTGCCGGTTGCCAAATTGCATTATCTCTTATAGTTTCCGAGATATGGACTATCGATAATTTACACCTTAGGCTCTGCTTCTAACTTGGGAACAAATTGTAAAATGGCCTTATCTATTGGCGATTTCGTTCCAATTCACATTCCAAGTAATATTCGGCATGCTAATTACATTGCCGGTTGCCAAATTGCATTATCTCTTATAGTTTCCGAGATATGGACTATCGATAATTTACACCTTAGGCTCTGCTTCTAACTTGGGCCCAAATTGTAAAATGGTCTTATCTATTGGCGATTTCGTTCCAATTCACATTCCAAGTGATATTCGGCATGCTAATTACATTGCCGGTTGCCAAATTGCATTATCTCTTATAGTTTCCGAGATATGGACTATCGATAATTTACACCTTAGGCTCTGCTTCTAACTTGGGCCCAAATTGTAAAATGGTCTTATCTATTGGCGATTTAGTTGCAATTCACATTCCAAGTAATATTCGGCATGCTAATTACATTGCCGGTTGCCAAATTGCATTATCTCTTATAGTTTCCGAGATATGGACTATCGATAATTTACACCTTAGGCTCTGCTTCTAACTTGGGCCCAAATTGTAAAATGGTCTTATCTATTGGCGATTTCGTTCCAATTCACATTCCAAGTAATATTCGGCATGCTAATTACATTGCCGGTTGCCAAATTGCATTATCTCTTATAGTTTCCGAGATATGGACTATCGATAATTTACACCTTAGGCTCTGCTTCTAACTTGGGCCCAAATTGTAAAATGGTCTTATCTATTGGCGATTTCGTTCCAATTCACATTCCAAGTAATATTCGGCATGCTAATTACATTGCCGGTTGCCAAATTGCATTATCTCTTATAGTTTCCGAGATATGGACTATCGATAATTTACACCTTAGGCTCTGCTTCTAACTTGGGAACAAATTGTAAAATGGCCTTATCTATTGGCGATTTCGTTCCAATTCACATTCCAAGTAATATTCGGCATGCTAATTACATTGCCGGTTGCCAAATTGCATTATCTCTTATAGTTTCCGAGATATGGACTATCGATAATTTACACCTTAGGCTCTGCTTCTAACTTGGGCCCAAATTGTAAAATGGTCTTATCTATTGGCGATTTAGTTGCAATTCACATTCCAAGTAATATTCGGCATGCTAATTACATTGCCGGTTACCAAATTGCATTATCTCTTATAGTTTCCGAGATATGGACTATCGATAATTTACACCTTAGGCTCTGCTTCTAACTTGGGCCCAAATTGTAAAATGGTCTTATCTATTGGCGATTTCGTTCCAATTCACATTCCAAGTAATATTCGGCATGCTAATTACATTGCCGGTTGCCAAATTGCATTATCTCTTATAGTTTCCGAGATATGGACTATCGATAATTTACACCTTAGGCTCTGCTTCTAACTTGGGCCCAAATTGTAAAATGGTCTTATCTATTGGAGATTTCGTTCCAATTCACATTCCAAGTAATATTCGGCATGCTAATTACATTGCCGGTTGCCAAATTGCATTATCTCTTATAGTTTCCGAGATATGGACTATCGATAATTTACACCTTAGGCTCTGCTTCTAACTTGGGCCCAAATTGTAAAATGGCCTTATCTATAGGCGATTTCGTTCCAATTCACACTCCAAGTAATATTCGGCATGCTAATTACATTGCCGGTTGCGAAATTGCATTATCTCTTATAGTTTCCGAGATATGGACTATCGATAATTTACACCTTAGGCTCAGCTTCTAACTTGGGCCCAAATTGTAAAATGGTCTTATCTATTGGCGATTTCGTTCCAATTCACATTCCAAGTAATATTCGGCATGCTAATTACATTGCCGGTTGCCAAATTGCATTATCTCTTATAGTTTCCGAGATATGGACTATCAATAATTTACACCTTAGGCTCTGCTTCTAACTTGGGCCCAAATTGTAAAATGGTCTTATCTATTGGCGATTTCGTTCCAATTCACATTCCAAGTAATATTCGGCATGCTAATTACATTGCCGGTTGTCAAATTGCATTATCTCTTATAGTTTCCTAGATATGGACTATTGATAATTTACACCTTAGGCTCTGCTTCTAACTTGGGCCCAAATTGTAAAATGGTCTTATCTATTGGCGATTTCGTCCCAATTCACATTCCAAGTGATATTCGGCATGCTAATTACATTGCCGGTTGCGAAATTGCATTATCTCTTATAGTTTCCGAGATATGGACTATCAATAATTTACACCTTAGGCTCTGCTTCTAACTTGGGCCCAAATTGTAAAATGGTCTTATCTATTGGCGATTTCGTTCCAATTCACATTCCAAGTAATATTCGGCATGCTAATTACATTGCCGGTTGCCAAATTGCCTTATCTCTTATAGTTTCCGAGATATGGACTATCGATAATTTACACCTTAGGCTCTGCTTCTAACTTGGGCCCAAATTGTAAAATGGTCTTATCTATTGGCGATTTCGTTCCAATTCACATTCCAAGTAATATTCGGCATGCTAATTACATTGCCGGTTGCCAAATTGCATTATCTCTTATAGTTTCCGAGATATGGACTATCGATAATTTACACCTTAGGCTCTGCTTCTAACTTGGGCCCAAATTGTAAAATGGTCTTATCTATTGGCGATTTCGTTCCAATTCACATTCCAAGTAATATTCGGCATGCTAATTACATTGCCGGTTGCCAAATTGCATTATCTCTTATAGTTTCCGAGATATGGACTATCGATAATTTACACCATAGGCTCTGCTTCTAACTTGGGCCCAAATTGTAAAATGGTCTTATCTATTGGCGATTTCGTTCCAATTCACATTCCATGTAATATTCGGCATGCTAATTACATTGCCGGTTGCCAAATTGCATTATCTCTTATAGTTTCCGAGATATGGACTATCGATAATTTACACCTTAGGCTCTGCTTCTAACTTGCTCCCAAATTGTAAAATGGTCTTATCTATTGGCGATTTCGTTCCAATTCACATTCCAAGTAATATTCGGCATGCTAATTACATTGCCGGTTGCCAAATTGCATTATCTCTTATAGTTTCCGAGATATGGACTATCGATAATTTACACCTTAGGCTCTGCTTCTAACTTGGGCCCAAATTGTAAAATGGTCTTATCTATTGGCGATTTCGTTCCAATTCACATTCCAAGTAATATTCGGCATGCTAATTACATTGCCGGTTGCCAAATTGAATTATCTCTTATAGTTTCCGAGATATGGACTATCGATAATTTACACCTTAGGCTCTGCTTCTAACTTGGGCCCAAATTGTAAAATGGTCTTATCTATTGGCGATTTCGTTCCAATTCACATTCCAAGTAATATTGGGCATGTTAATTACATTGCCGGTTGCCAAATTGCATTATCTCTTATAGTTTCCGGGATATGGACTATCGATAATTTACACCATAGGCTCTGCTTCTAACTTGGGCCCAAATTGTAAAATGGTCTTATCTATTGGCGATTTCGTTCCAATTCACATTCCAAGTAATATTCGGCATGCTAATTACATTGCCGGTTGCCAAATTGCATTATCTCTTATAGTTTCCGAGATATGGACTATCGATAATTTACACCTTAGGCTCTGCTTATAACTTGCTCCCAAATTGTAAAATGGTCTTATCTATTGGCGATTTCGTTCCAATTCACATTCCAAGTAATATTCGGCATGCTAATTACATTGCCGGTTGCCAAGTTGTATTATCTCTTATAGTTTCCGAGATATGGACTATCGATAATTTACACCTTAGGCTCTGCTTCTAACTTGGGCCCAAATTGTAAAATGGTCTTACCTATTGGCGATTTCGTTCCAATTCACATTCCAAGTAATATTCGGCATGCTAATTACATTGCCGGTTGCCAAATTGCATTATATCTTATAGTTTCCGAGATATGGACTATCGATAATTTACACCTTAGGCTCTGATTCTAACTTGGGCCCAAATTGTAAAATGGTCTTATCTATTGGCGATTTCGTTCCAATTCACATTCCAAGTAATATTCGGCATGCTAATTACATTGCCGGTTGCCAAATTGCATTATCTCTTATAGTTTCCGAGATATGGACTATCGATAATTTACACCTTAGGCTCTGCTTCTAACTTGGGCCCAAATTGTAAAATGGTCTTATCTATTGGCGATTTCGTCCCAATTCACATTCCAAGTGATATTCGGCATGCTAATTACATTACCGGTTGCGAAATTGCATTATCTCTTATAGTTTCCGAGATATGGACTATCAATAATTTACACCTTAGGCTCTGCTTCTAACTTGGGTCCAAATTGTAAAATGGTCTTATCTATTGGCGATTTCGTCCCAATTCACATTCCAAGTGATATTCGGCATGCTAATTACATTACCGGTTGCGAAATTGCATTATCTCTTATAGTTTCCGAGATATGGACTATCGATAATTTACACCTTAGGCTCTGCTTCTAACTTGGGTCCAAATTGTAAAATGGTCTTATCTATTGGCGATTTCGTTCCAATTCACATTCCAAGTGATATTCGGCATGCTAATTACATTACCGGTTGCGAAATTGCATTATCTCTTATAGTTTCCGAGATATGGACTATCGATAATTTACACCTTAGGCTCTGCTTCTAACTTGGGTCCAAATTGTAAAATGGTCTTATCTATTGGCGATTTCGTTCCAATTCACATTCCAAGTAATATTCGGCATGCTAATTACATTGCCGGTTGCCAAATTGCATTATCTCTTATAGTTTCCGGGATATGGACTATCGATAATTTACACCTTAGGCTCTGCTTCTAACTTGGGCCCAAATTGTAAAATGGTCTTATCTATTGGCGATTTCGTTCCAATTCACATTCCAAGTAATTTTCGGCATGCTAATTACATTGCCGGTTGCCAAATTGCATTATCTCTTATAGTTTCCGAGATATGGACTATCGATAATTTACACCTTAGGCTCTGCTTCTAACTTGGGCCCAAATTGTAAAATGGTCTTATCTATTGGCGATTTCGTTCCAATTCACATTCCAAGTAATATTCGGCATGCTAATTACATTGCCGGTTGCCAAATTGCATTATCTCTTATAGTTTCCGAGATATGGACTATCGATAATTTACACCTTAGGCTCTGCTTCTAACTTGGGAACAAATTGTAAAATGGTCTTATCTATTGGCGATTTCGTTCCAATTCACAATCCAAGTAATATTCGGCATGCTAATTACATTGCCGGTTGCCAAATTGCGTTATCTCTTATAGTTTCCGAGATATTAACTATCGTTAATTTACACCTTAGGCTCTGCTTCTAACTTGGGCCCAAATTGTAAAATGGCCTTATCTATTGGCGATTTCGTTCCAATTCACATTCCAAGTAATATTCGGCATGCTAATTACATTGCCGGTTGCCAAATTGCATTATCTCTTATAGTTTCCGAGATATGGACTATCGATAATTTACACCTTAGGCTCTGCTTCTAACTTGGGCCCAAATTGTAAAATGGTCTTATCTATTGGCGATTTCGTTCCAATTCACATTCCAAGTAATATTCGGCATGCTAATTACATTGCCGGTTGCCAAATTGCATTATTTCTTAGAGTTTCCGAGATATGGACTATCGATAATTTACACCTTAGGCTCTGCTTCTAACTTGGGCCCAAATTGTAAAATGGTCTTACCTATTGGCGATTTCGTTCCAATTCACATTCCAAGTAATATTCGGCATGCTAATTACATTGCCGGTTGCCAAATTGCATTATCTCTTATAGTTTCCGAGATATGGACTATCGATAATTTACACCTTAGGCTCTGCTTCTAACTTGGGCCCAAATTGTAAAATGGTCTTATCTATTGGCGATTTCGTTCCAATTCACATTCCAAGTAATATTCGGCATGCTAATTACATTGCCGGTTGCCAAATTGCATTATCTCTTATAGTTTCCGAGATATGGACTATCGATAATTTACACCTTAGGCTCTGCTTCTAACTTGGGCCCAAATTGTAAAATGGTCTTACCTATTGGCGATTTCGTTCCAATTCACATTCCAAGTAATATTCGGCATGCTAATTACATTGCCGGTTGCCAAATTGCATTATCTCTTATAGTTTCCGAGATATGGACTATCGATAATTTACACCTTAGGCTCTGCTTCTAACTTGGGCCCAAATTGTAAAATGGTCTTATCTATTGGCGATTTCGTTCCAATTCACATTCCAAGTAATATTCGGCATGCTAATTACATTGCCGGTTGCCAAATTGCATTACCTCTTATAGTTTCCGAGATATGGACTATCGATAATTTACACCTTAGGCTCTGCTTCTAACTTGGGCCCAAATTGTAAAATGGTCTTATCTATTGGCGATTTCGTTCCAATTCACATTCCAAGTGATATTCGGCATGCTAATTACATTGCCGGTTGCCAAATTGCATTATCTCTTATAGTTTCCGAGATATGGACTATCGATAATTTACACCTTAGGCTCTGCTTCTAACTTGGGCCCAAATTGTAAAATGGTCTTATCTATTGGCGATTTAGTTGCAATTCACATTCCAAGTAATATTCGGCATGCTAATTACATTGCCGGTTGCCAAATTGCATTATCTCTTATAGTTTCCGAGATATGGACTATCGATAATTTACACCTTAGGCTCTGCTTCTAACTTGGGCCCAAATTGTAAAATGGTCTTATCTATTGGCGATTTCGTTCCAATTCACATTCCAAGTAATATTCGGCATGCTAATTACATTGCCGGTTGCCAAATTGCATTATCTCTTATAGTTTCCGAGATATGGACTATCGATAATTTACACCTTAGGCTCTGCTTCTAACTTGGGCCCAAATTGTAAAATGGTCTTATCTATTGGCGATTTCGTTCCAATTCACATTCCAAGTAATATTCGGCATGCTAATTACATTGCCGGTTGCCAAATTGCATTATCTCTTATAGTTTCCGAGATATGGACTATCGATAATTTACACCTTAGGCTCTGCTTCTAACTTGGGAACAAATTGTAAAATGGCCTTATCTATTGGCGATTTCGTTCCAATTCACATTCCAAGTAATATTCGGCATGCTAATTACATTGCCGGTTGCCAAATTGCATTATCTCTTATAGTTTCCGAGATATGGACTATCGATAATTTACACCTTAGGCTCTGCTTCTAACTTGGGCCCAAATTGTAAAATGGTCTTATCTATTGGCGATTTAGTTGCAATTCACATTCCAAGTAATATTCGGCATGCTAATTACATTGCCGGTTACCAAATTGCATTATCTCTTATAGTTTCCGAGATATGGACTATCGATAATTTACACCTTAGGCTCTGCTTCTAACTTGGGCCCAAATTGTAAAATGGTCTTATCTATTGGCGATTTCGTTCCAATTCACATTCCAAGTAATATTCGGCATGCTAATTACATTGCCGGTTGCCAAATTGCATTATCTCTTATAGTTTCCGAGATATGGACTATCGATAATTTACACCTTAGGCTCTGCTTCTAACTTGGGCCCAAATTGTAAAATGGTCTTATCTATTGGCGATTTCGTCCCAATTCACATTCCAAGTGATATTCGGCATGCTAATTACATTACCGGTTGCGAAATTGCATTATCTCTTATAGTTTCCGAGATATGGACTATCAATAATTTACACCTTAGGCTCTGCTTCTAACTTGGGTCCAAATTGTAAAATGGTCTTATCTATTGGCGATTTCGTTCCAATTCACATTCCAAGTAATATTCGGCATGCTAATTACATTGCCGGTTGCCAAATTGCATTATCTCTTATAGTTTCCGAGATATGGACTATCGATAATTTACACCTTAGGTTCTGCTTCTAACTTGGGCCCAAATTGTAAAATGGTCTTATCTATTGGCGATTTCGTTCCAATTCACATTCCAAGTAATATTCGGCATGCTAATTACATTGCCGGTTGCCAAATTGCATTATCTCTTATAGTTTCCGAGATATGGACTATCGATAATTTACACCTTAGGCTCTGCTTCTAACTTGGGCCCAAATTGTAAAATGGTCTTATCTATTGGCGATTTCGTCCCAATTCACATTCCAAGTGATATTCGGCATGCTAATTACATTACCGGTTGCGAAATTGCATTATCTCTTATAGTTTCCGAGATATGGACTATCGATAATTTACACCTTAGGCTCTGCTTCTAACTTGGGTCCAAATTGTAAAATGGTCTTATCTATTGGCGATTTCGTTCCAATTCACATTCCAAGTAATATTCGGCATGCTAATTACATTGCCGGTTGCCAAATTGCATTATCTCTTATAGTTTCCGGGATATGGACTATCGATAATTTACACCATAGGCTCTGCTTCTAACTTGGGCCCAAATTGTAAAATGGTCTTATCTATTGGCGATTTCGTTCCAATTCACATTCCAAGTAATATTCGGCATGCTAATTACATTGCCGGTTGCCAAATTGCATTATCTCTTATAGTTTCCGAGATATGGACTATCGATAATTTACACCTTAGGCTCTGCTTATAACTTGCTCCCAAATTGTAAAATGGTCTTATCTATTGGCGATTTCGTTCCAATTCACATTCCAAGTAATATTCGGCATGCTAATTACATTGCCGGTTGCCAAGTTGTATTATCTCTTATAGTTTCCGAGATATGGACTATCGATAATTTACACCTTAGGCTCTGCTTCTAACTTGGGCCCAAATTGTAAAATGGTCTTACCTATTGGCGATTTCGTTCCAATTCACATTCCAAGTAATATTCGGCATGCTAATTACATTGCCGGTTGCCAAATTGCATTATATCTTATAGTTTCCGAGATATGGACTATCGATAATTTACACCTTAGGCTCTGATTCTAACTTGGGCCCAAATTGTAAAATGGTCTTATCTATTGGCGATTTCGTTCCAATTCACATTCCAAGTAATATTCGGCATGCTAATTACATTGCCGGTTGCCAAATTGCATTATCTCTTATAGTTTCCGAGATATGGACTATCGATAATTTACACCTTAGGCTCTGCTTCTAACTTGGGCCCAAATTGTAAAATGGTCTTATCTATTGGCGATTTCGTCCCAATTCACATTCCAAGTGATATTCGGCATGCTAATTACATTACCGGTTGCGAAATTGCATTATCTCTTATAGTTTCCGAGATATGGACTATCAATAATTTACACCTTAGGCTCTGCTTCTAACTTGGGTCCAAATTGTAAAATGGTCTTATCTATTGGCGATTTCGTTCCAATTCACATTCCAAGTAATATTCGGCATGCTAATTACATTGCCGGTTGCCAAATTGCATTATCTCTTATAGTTTCCGAGATATGGACTATCGATAATTTACACCTTAGGTTCTGCTTCTAACTTGGGCCCAAATTGTAAAATGGTCTTATCTATTGGCGATTTCGTTCCAATTCACATTCCAAGTAATATTCGGCATGCTAATTACATTGCCGGTTGCCAAATTGCATTATCTCTTATAGTTTCCGAGATATGGACTATCGATAATTTACACCTTAGGCTCTGCTTCTAACTTGGGCCCAAATTGTAAAATGGTCTTATCTATTGGCGATTTCGTCCCAATTCACATTCCAAGTGATATTCGGCATGCTAATTACATTACCGGTTGCGAAATTGCATTATCTCTTATAGTTTCCGAGATATGGACTATCGATAATTTACACCTTAGGCTCTGCTTCTAACTTGGGTCCAAATTGTAAAATGGTCTTATCTATTGGCGATTTCGTTCCAATTCACATTCCAAGTAATATTCGGCATGCTAATTACATTGCCGGTTGCCAAATTGCATTATCTCTTATAGTTTCCGGGATATGGACTATCGATAATTTACACCTTAGGCTCTGCTTCTAACTTGGGCCCAAATTGTAAAATGGTCTTATCTATTGGCGATTTCGTTCCAATTCACATTCCAAGTAATTTTCGGCATGCTAATTACATTGCCGGTTGCCAAATTGCATTATCTCTTATAGTTTCCGAGATATGGACTATCGATAATTTACACCTTAGGCTCTGCTTCTAACTTGGGCCCAAATTGTAAAATGGTCTTATCTATTGGCGATTTCGTTCCAATTCACATTCCAAGTAATATTCGGCATGCTAATTACATTGCCGGTTGCCAAATTGCATTATCTCTTATAGTTTCCGAGATATGGACTATCGATAATTTACACCTTAGGCTCTGCTTCTAACTTGGGAACAAATTGTAAAATGGTCTTATCTATTGGCGATTTCGTTCCAATTCACAATCCAAGTAATATTCGGCATGCTAATTACATTGCCGGTTGCCAAATTGCGTTATCTCTTATAGTTTCCGAGATATTAACTATCGTTAATTTACACCTTAGGCTCTGCTTCTAACTTGGGCCCAAATTGTAAAATGGCCTTATCTATTGGCGATTTCGTTCCAATTCACATTCCAAGTAATATTCGGCATGCTAATTACATTGCCGGTTGCCAAATTGCATTATCTCTTATAGTTTCCGAGATATGGACTATCGATAATTTACACCTTAGGCTCTGCTTCTAACTTGGGCCCAAATTGTAAAATGGTCTTATCTATTGGCGATTTCGTTCCAATTCACATTCCAAGTAATATTCGGCATGCTAATTACATTGCCGGTTGCCAAATTGCATTATTTCTTAGAGTTTCCGAGATATGGACTATCGATAATTTACACCTTAGGCTCTGCTTCTAACTTGGGCCCAAATTGTAAAATGGTCTTACCTATTGGCGATTTCGTTCCAATTCACATTCCAAGTAATATTCGGCATGCTAATTACATTGCCGGTTGCCAAATTGCATTATCTCTTATAGTTTCCGAGATATGGACTATCGATAATTTACACCTTAGGCTCTGCTTCTAACTTGGGCCCAAATTGTAAAATGGTCTTATCTATTGGCGATTTCGTTCCAATTCACATTCCAAGTAATATTCGGCATGCTAATTACATTGCCGGTTGCCAAATTGCATTATCTCTTATAGTTTCCGAGATATGGACTATCGATAATTTACACCTTAGGCTCTGCTTCTAACTTGGGCCCAAATTGTAAAATGGTCTTACCTATTGGCGATTTCGTTCCAATTCACATTCCAAGTAATATTCGGCATGCTAATTACATTGCCGGTTGCCAAATTGCATTATCTCTTATAGTTTCCGAGATATGGACTATCGATAATTTACACCTTAGGCTCTGCTTCTAACTTGGGCCCAAATTGTAAAATGGTCTTATCTATTGGCGATTTCGTTCCAATTCACATTCCAAGTAATATTCGGCATGCTAATTACATTGCCGGTTGCCAAATTGCATTACCTCTTATAGTTTCCGAGATATGGACTATCGATAATTTACACCTTAGGCTCTGCTTCTAACTTGGGCCCAAATTGTAAAATGGTCTTATCTATTGGCGATTTCGTTCCAATTCACATTCCAAGTGATATTCGGCATGCTAATTACATTGCCGGTTGCCAAATTGCATTATCTCTTATAGTTTCCGAGATATGGACTATCGATAATTTACACCTTAGGCTCTGCTTCTAACTTGGGCCCAAATTGTAAAATGGTCTTATCTATTGGCGATTTAGTTGCAATTCACATTCCAAGTAATATTCGGCATGCTAATTACATTGCCGGTTGCCAAATTGCATTATCTCTTATAGTTTCCGAGATATGGACTATCGATAATTTACACCTTAGGCTCTGCTTCTAACTTGGGCCCAAATTGTAAAATGGTCTTATCTATTGGCGATTTCGTTCCAATTCACATTCCAAGTAATATTCGGCATGCTAATTACATTGCCGGTTGCCAAATTGCATTATCTCTTATAGTTTCCGAGATATGGACTATCGATAATTTACACCTTAGGCTCTGCTTCTAACTTGGGCCCAAATTGTAAAATGGTCTTATCTATTGGCGATTTCGTTCCAATTCACATTCCAAGTAATATTCGGCATGCTAATTACATTGCCGGTTGCCAAATTGCATTATCTCTTATAGTTTCCGAGATATGGACTATCGATAATTTACACCTTAGGCTCTGCTTCTAACTTGGGAACAAATTGTAAAATGGCCTTATCTATTGGCGATTTCGTTCCAATTCACATTCCAAGTAATATTCGGCATGCTAATTACATTGCCGGTTGCCAAATTGCATTATCTCTTATAGTTTCCGAGATATGGACTATCGATAATTTACACCTTAGGCTCTGCTTCTAACTTGGGCCCAAATTGTAAAATGGTCTTATCTATTGGCGATTTAGTTGCAATTCACATTCCAAGTAATATTCGGCATGCTAATTACATTGCCGGTTACCAAATTGCATTATCTCTTATAGTTTCCGAGATATGGACTATCGATAATTTACACCTTAGGCTCTGCTTCTAACTTGGGCCCAAATTGTAAAATGGTCTTATCTATTGGCGATTTCGTTCCAATTCACATTCCAAGTAATATTCGGCATGCTAATTACATTGCCGGTTGCCAAATTGCATTATCTCTTATAGTTTCCGAGATATGGACTATCGATAATTTACACCTTAGGCTCTGCTTCTAACTTGGGCCCAAATTGTAAAATGGTCTTATCTATTGGAGATTTCGTTCCAATTCACATTCCAAGTAATATTCGGCATGCTAATTACATTGCCGGTTGCCAAATTGCATTATCTCTTATAGTTTCCGAGATATGGACTATCGATAATTTACACCTTAGGCTCTGCTTCTAACTTGGGCCCAAATTGTAAAATGGCCTTATCTATAGGCGATTTCGTTCCAATTCACACTCCAAGTAATATTCGGCATGCTAATTACATTGCCGGTTGCGAAATTGCATTATCTCTTATAGTTTCCGAGATATGGACTATCGATAATTTACACCTTAGGCTCAGCTTCTAACTTGGGCCCAAATTGTAAAATGGTTTTATCTATTGGCGATTTCGTTCCAATTCACATTCCAAGTAATATTCGGCATGCTAATTACATTGCCGGTTGCCAAATTGCATTATCTCTTATAGTTTCCGAGATATGGACTATCAATAATTTACACCTTAGGCTCTGCTTCTAACTTGGGCCCAAATTGTAAAATGGTCTTATCTATTGGCGATTTCGTTCCAATTCACATTCCAAGTAATATTCGGCATGCTAATTACATTGCCGGTTGCCAAATTGCATTATCTCTTATAGTTTCCTAGATATGGACTATTGATAATTTACACCTTAGGCTCTGCTTCTAACTTGGGCCCAAATTGTAAAATGGTCTTATCTATTGGCGATTTCGTCCCAATTCACATTCCAAGTGATATTCGGCATGCTAATTACATTGCCGGTTGCGAAATTGCATTATCTCTTATAGTTTCCGAGATATGGACTATCAATAATTTACACCTTAGGCTCTGCTTCTAACTTGGGCCCAAATTGTAAAATGGTCTTATCTATTGGCGATTTCGTTCCAATTCACATTCCAAGTAATATTCGGCATGCTAATTACATTGCCGGTTGCCAAATTGCCTTATCTCTTATAGTTTCCGAGATATGGACTATCGATAATTTACACCTTAGGCTCTGCTTCTAACTTGGGCCCAAATTGTAAAATGGTCTTATCTATTGGCGATTTCGTTCCAATTCACATTCCAAGTAATATTCGGCATGCTAATTACATTGCCGGTTGCCAAATTGCATTATCTCTTATAGTTTCCGAGATATGGACTATCGATAATTTACACCTTAGGCTCTGCTTCTAACTTGGGCCCAAATTGTAAAATGGTCTTATCTATTGGCGATTTCGTTCCAATTCACATTCCAAGTAATATTCGGCATGCTAATTACATTGCCGGTTGCCAAATTGCATTATCTCTTATAGTTTCCGAGATATGGACTATCGATAATTTACACCATAGGCTCTGCTTCTAACTTGGGCCCAAATTGTAAAATGGTCTTATCTATTGGCGATTTCGTTCCAATTCACATTCCATGTAATATTCGGCATGCTAATTACATTGCCGGTTGCCAAATTGCATTATCTCTTATAGTTTCCGAGATATGGACTATCGATAATTTACACCTTAGGCTCTGCTTCTAACTTGCTCCCAAATTGTAAAATGGTCTTATCTATTGGCGATTTCGTTCCAATTCACATTCCAAGTAATATTCGGCATGCTAATTACATTGCCGGTTGCCAAATTGCATTATCTCTTATAGTTTCCGAGATATGGACTATCGATAATTTACACCTTAGGCTCTGCTTCTAACTTGGGCCCAAATTGTAAAATGGTCTTATCTATTGGCGATTTCGTTCCAATTCACATTCCAAGTAATATTCGGCATGCTAATTACATTGCCGGTTGCCAAATTGAATTATCTCTTATAGTTTCCGAGATATGGACTATCGATAATTTACACCTTAGGCTCTGCTTCTAACTTGGGCCCAAATTGTAAAATGGTCTTATCTATTGGCGATTTCGTTCCAATTCACATTCCAAGTAATATTGGGCATGCTAATTACATTGCCGGTTGCCAAATTGCATTATCTCTTATAGTTTCCGGGATATGGACTATCGATAATTTAAACCATAGGCTCTGCTTCTAACTTGGGCCCAAATTGTAAAATGGTCTTATCTATTGGCGATTTCGTTCCAATTCACATTCCAAGTAATATTCGGCATGCTAATTACATTGCCGGTTGCCAAATTGCATTATCTCTTATAGTTTCCGAGATATGGACTATCGATAATTTACACCTTAGGCTCTGCTTATAACTTGCTCCCAAATTGTAAAATGGTCTTATCTATTGGCGATTTCGTTCCAATTCACATTCCAAGTAATATTCGGCATGCTAATTACATTGCCGGTTGCCAAGTTGTATTATCTCTTATAGTTTCCGAGATATGGACTATCGATAATTTACACCTTAGGCTCTGCTTCTAACTTGGGCCCAAATTGTAAAATGGTCTTACCTATTGGCGATTTCGTTCCAATTCACATTCCAAGTAATATTCGGCATGCTAATTACATTGCCGGTTGCCAAATTGCATTATATCTTATAGTTTCCGAGATATGGACTATCGATAATTTACACCTTAGGCTCTGATTCTAACTTGGGCCCAAATTGTAAAATGGCCTTATCTATTGGCGATTTCGTTCCAATTCACATTCCAAGTAATATTCGGCATGCTAATTACATTTCCGGTTGCCAAATTGCATTATCTCTTATAGTTTCCGAGATATGGACTATCGATAATTTACACCTTAGGCTCTGCTTCTAACTTGGGCCCAAATTGTAAAATGGTCTTATCTATTGGCGATTTCGTCCCAATTCACATTCCAAGTGATATTCGGCATGCTAATTACATTACCGGTTGCGAAATTGCATTATCTCTTATAGTTTCCGAGATATGGACTATCAATAATTTACACCTTAGGCTCTGCTTCTAACTTGGGTCCAAATTGTAAAATGGTCTTATCTATTGGCGATTTCGTTCCAATTCACATTCCAAGTAATATTCGGCATGCTAATTACATTGCCGGTTGCCAAATTGCATTATCTCTTATAGTTTCCGAGATATGGACTATCGATAATTTACACCTTAGGTTCTGCTTCTAACTTGGGCCCAAATTGTAAAATGGTCTTATCTATTGGCGATTTCGTTCCAATTCACATTCCAAGTAATATTCGGCATGCTAATTACATTGCCGGTTGCCAAATTGCATTATCTCTTATAGTTTCCGAGATATGGACTATCGATAATTTACACCTTAGGCTCTGCTTCTAACTTGGGCCCAAATTGTAAAATGGTCTTATCTATTGGCGATTTCGTCCCAATTCACATTCCAAGTGATATTCGGCATGCTAATTACATTACCGGTTGCGAAATTGCATTATCTCTTATAGTTTCCGAGATATGGACTATCGATAATTTACACCTTAGGCTCTGCTTCTAACTTGGGTCCAAATTGTAAAATGGTCTTATCTATTGGCGATTTCGTTCCAATTCACATTCCAAGTAATATTCGGCATGCTAATTACATTGCCGGTTGCCAAATTGCATTATCTCTTATAGTTTCCGAGATATGGACTATCGATAATTTACACCTTAGGCTCTGCTTCTAACTTGGGCCCAAATTGTAAAATGGTCTTATCTATTGGCGATTTCGTTCCAATTCACATTCCAAGTAATATTCGGCATGCTAATTACATTGCCGGTTGCCAAATTGCATTATCTCTTATAGTTTCCGAGATATGGACTATCGATAATTTACACCTTAGGCTCTGCTTCTAACTTGGGCCCAAATTGTAAAATGGTCTTATCTATTGGCGATTTCGTTCCAATTCACATTCCAAGTAATATTCGGCATGCTAATTACATTGCCGGTTGCCAAATTGCATTATCTCTTATAGTTTCCGAGATATGGACTATCGATAATTTACACCTTAGGCTCTGCTTCTAACTTGGGAACAAATTGTAAAATGGTCTTATCTATTGGCGATTTCGTTCCAATTCACAATCCAAGTAATATTCGGCATGCTAATTACATTGCCGGTTGCCAAATTGCATTATCTCTTATAGTTTCCGAGATATTAACTATCGTTAATTTACACCTTAGGCTCTGCTTCTAACTTGGGCCCAAATTGTAAAATGGCCTTATCTATTGGCGATTTCGTTCCAATTCACATTCCAAGTAATATTCGGCATGCTAATTACATTGCCGGTTGCCAAATTGCATTATCTCTTATAGTTTCCGAGATATGGACTATCGATAATTTACACCTTAGGCTCTGCTTCTAACTTGGGCCCAAATTGTAAAATGGTCTTATCTATTGGCGATTTCGTTCCAATTCACATTCCAAGTAATATTCGGCATGCTAATTACATTGCCGGTTGCCAAATTGCATTATTTCTTAGAGTTTCCGAGATATGGACTATCGATAATTTACACCTTAGGCTCTGCTTCTAACTTGGGCCCAAATTGTAAAATCGTCTTATCTATTGGCGATTTCGTTCCAATTCACATTCCAAGTAATATTCGGCATGCTAATTACATTGCCGGTTGCCAAATTGCATTATCTCTTATAGTTTCCGAGATATGGACTATCGATAATTTACACCTTAGGCTCTGCTTCTAACTTGGGCCCAAATTGTAAAATGGTCTTATCTATTGGCGATTTCGTTCCAATTCACATTCGAAGTAATATTCGGCATGCTAATTACATTGCCGGTTGCCAAATTGAATTATCTCTTATAGTTTCCGAGATATGGACTATCGATAATTTACACCTTAGGCTCTGCTTCTAACTTGGGCCCAAATTGTAAAATGGTCTTACCTATTGGCGATTTCGTTCCAATTCACATTCCAAGTAATATTCGGCATGCTAATTACATTGCCGGTTGCCAAATTGCATTATCTCTTATAGTTTCCGAGATATGGACTATCGATAATTTACACCTTAGGCTCTGCTTCTAACTTGGGCCCAAATTGTAAAATGGTCTTATCTATTGGCGATTTCGTTCCAATTCACATTCCAAGTAATATTCGGCATGCTAATTACATTGCCGGTTGCCAAATTGCATTACCTCTTATAGTTTCCGAGATATGGACTATCGATAATTTACACCTTAGGCTCTGCTTCTAACTTGGGCCCAAATTGTAAAATGGTCTTATCTATTGGCGATTTCGTTCCAATTCACATTCCAAGTAATATTCGGCATGCTAATTACATTGCCGGTTGCCAAATTGCATTATCTCTTATAGTTTCCGAGATATGGACTATCGATAATTTACACCTTAGGCTCTGCTTCTAACTTGCTCCCAAATTGTAAAATGGTCTTATCTATTGGCGATTTCGTTCCAATTCACATTCCAAGTAATATTCGGCATGCTAATTACATTGCCGGTTGCCAAATTGTATTATCTCTTATAGTTTCCGAGATATGGACTATCGATAATTTACACCATAGGCTCTGCTTCTAACTTGGGCCCAAATTGTAAAATGGCCTTATCTATAGGCGATTTCGTTCCAATTCACACTCCAAGTAATATTCGGCATGCTAATTACATTGCCGGTTGCGAAATTGCATTATCTCTTATAGTTTCCGAGATATGGACTATCGATAATTTACACCTTAGGCTCAGCTTCTAACTTGGGCCCAAATTGTAAAATGGTCTTATCTATTGGCGATTTCGTTCCAATTCACATTCCAAGTAATATTCGGCATGCTAATTACATTGCCGGTTGCCAAATTGCATTATCTCTTATAGTTTCCGAGATATGGACTATCAATAATTTACACCTTAGGCTCTGCTTCTAACTTGGGCCCAAATTGTAAAATGGTCTTATCTATTGGCGATTTAGTTGCAATTCACATTCCAAGTAATATTCGGCATGCTAATTACATTGCCGGTTACCAAATTGCATTATCTCTTATAGTTTCCGAGATATGGACTATCGATAATTTACACCTTAGGCTCTGCTTCTAACTTGGGCCCAAATTGTAAAATGGTCTTATCTATTGGCGATTTAGTTGCAATTCACATTCCAAGTAATATTCGGCATGCTAATTACATTGCCGGTTACCAAATTGCATTATCTCTTATAGTTTCCGAGATATGGACTATCGATAATTTACACCTTAGGCTCTGCTTCTAACTTGGGCCCAAATTGTAAAATGGTCTTATCTATTGGCGATTTCGTTCCAATTCACATTCCAAGTAATATTCGGCATGCTAATTACATTGCCGGTTGCCAAATTGCATTATCTCTTATAGTTTCCGAGATATGGACTATCGATAATTTACACCTTAGGCTCTGCTTCTAACTTGGGCCCAAATTGTAAAATGGTCTTATCTATTGGAGATTTCGTTCCAATTCACATTCCAAGTAATATTCGGCATGCTAATTACATTGCCGGTTGCCAAATTGCATTATCTCTTATAGTTTCCGAGATATGGACTATCGATAATTTACACCTTAGGCTCTGCTTCTAACTTGGGCCCAAATTGTAAAATGGTCTTATCTATTGGAGATTTCGTTCCAATTCACATTCCAAGTAATATTCGGCATGCTAATTACATTGCCGGTTGCCAAATTGCATTATCTCTTATAGTTTCCGAGATATGGACTATCGATAATTTACACCTTAGGCTCTGCTTCTAACTTGGGCCCAAATTGTAAAATGGCCTTATCTATAGGCGATTTCGTTCCAATTCACACTCCAAGTAATATTCGGCATGCTAATTACATTGCCGGTTGCGAAATTGCATTATCTCTTATAGTTTCCGAGATATGGACTATCGATAATTTACACCTTAGGCTCAGCTTCTAACTTGGGCCCAAATTGTAAAATGGTCTTATCTATTGGCGATTTCGTTCCAATTCACATTCCAAGTAATATTCGGCATGCTAATTACATTGCCGGTTGCCAAATTGCATTATCTCTTATAGTTTCCGAGATATGGACTATCAATAATTTACACCTTAGGCTCTGCTTCTAACTTGGGCCCAAATTGTAAAATGGTCTTATCTATTGGCGATTTCGTTCCAATTCACATTCCAAGTAATATTCGGCATGCTAATTACATTGCAGGTTGCCAAATTGCATTATCTCTTATAGTTTCCTAGATATGGACTATTGATAATTTACACCTTAGGCTCTGCTTCTAACTTGGGCCCAAATTGTAAAATGGTCTTATCTATTGGCGATTTCGTCCCAATTCACATTCCAAGTGATATTCGGCATGCTAATTACATTGCCGGTTGCGAAATTGCATTATCTCTTATAGTTTCCGAGATATGGACTATCAATAATTTACACCTTAGGCTCTGCTTCTAACTTGGGCCCAAATTGTAAAATGGTCTTATCTATTGGCGATTTCGTTCCAATTCACATTCCAAGTAATATTCGGCATGCTAATTACATTGCCGGTTGCCAAATTGCCTTATCTCTTATAGTTTCCGAGATATGGACTATCGATAATTTACACCTTAGGCTCTGCTTCTAACTTGGGCCCAAATTGTAAAATGGTCTTATCTATTGGCGATTTCGTTCCAATTCACATTCCAAGTAATATTCGGCATGCTAATTACATTGCCGGTTGCCAAATTGCATTATCTCTTATAGTTTCCGAGATATGGACTATCGATAATTTACACCTTAGGCTCTGCTTCTAACTTGGGCCCAAATTGTAAAATGGTCTTATCTATTGGCGATTTCGTTCCAATTCACATTCCAAGTAATATTCGGCATGCTAATTACATTGCCGGTTGCCAAATTGCATTATCTCTTATAGTTTCCGAGATATGGACTATCGATAATTTACACCATAGGCTCTGCTTCTAACTTGGGCCCAAATTGTAAAATGGTCTTATCTATTGGCGATTTCGTTCCAATTCACATTCCATGTAATATTCGGCATGCTAATTACATTGCCGGTTGCCAAATTGCATTATCTCTTATAGTTTCCGAGATATGGACTATCGATAATTTACACCTTAGGCTCTGCTTCTAACTTGCTCCCAAATTGTAAAATGGTCTTATCTATTGGCGATTTCGTTCCAATTCACATTCCAAGTAATATTCGGCATGCTAATTACATTGCCGGTTGCCAAATTGCATTATCTCTTATAGTTTCCGAGATATGGACTATCGATAATTTACACCTTAGGCTCTGCTTCTAACTTGGGCCCAAATTGTAAAATGGTCTTATCTATTGGCGATTTCGTTCCAATTCACATTCCAAGTAATATTCGGCATGCTAATTACATTGCCGGTTGCCAAATTGAATTATCTCTTATAGTTTCCGAGATATGGACTATCGATAATTTACACCTTAGGCTCTGCTTCTAACTTGGGCCCAAATTGTAAAATGGTCTTATCTATTGGCGATTTCGTTCCAATTCACATTCCAAGTAATATTGGGCATGCTAATTACATTGCCGGTTGCCAAATTGCATTATCTCTTATAGTTTCCGGGATATGGACTATCGATAATTTACACCATAGGCTCTGCTTCTAACTTGGGCCCAAATTGTAAAATGGTCTTATCTATTGGCGATTTCGTTCCAATTCACATTCCAAGTAATATTCGGCATGCTAATTACATTGCCGGTTGCCAAATTGCATTATCTCTTATAGTTTCCGAGATATGGACTATCGATAATTTACACCTTAGGCTCTGCTTATAACTTGCTCCCAAATTGTAAAATGGTCTTATCTATTGGCGATTTCGTTCCAATTCACATTCCAAGTAACATTCGGCATGCTAATTACATTGCCGGTTGCCAAGTTGTATTATCTCTTATAGTTTCCGAGATATGGACTATCGATAATTTACACCTTAGGCTCTGCTTCTAACTTGGGCCCAAATTGTAAAATGGTCTTACCTATTGGCGATTTCGTTCCAATTCACATTCCAAGTAATATTCGGCATGCTAATTACATTGCCGGTTGCCAAATTGCATTATCTCTTATAGTTTCCGAGATATGGACTATCGATAATTTACACCTTAGGCTCTGATTCTAACTTGGGCCCAAATTGTAAAATGGTCTTATCTATTGGCGATTTCGTTCCAATTCACATTCCAAGTAATATTCGGCATGCTAATTACATTGCCGGTTGCCAAATTGCATTATCTCTTATAGTTTCCGAGATATGGACTATCGATAATTTACACCTTAGGCTCTGCTTCTAACTTGGGCCCAAATTGTAAAATGGTCTTATCTATTGGCGATTTCGTCCCAATTCACATTCCAAGTGATATTCGGCATGCTAATTACATTACCGGTTGCGAAATTGCATTATCTCTTATAGTTTCCGAGATATGGACTATCAATAATTTACACCTTAGGCTCTGCTTCTAACTTGGGTCCAAATTGTAAAATGGTCTTATCTATTGGCGATTTCGTTCCAATTCACATTCCAAGTAATATTCGGCATGCTAATTACATTGCCGGTTGCCAAATTGCATTATCTCTTATAGTTTCCGAGATATGGACTATCGATAATTTACACCTTAGGTTCTGCTTCTAACTTGGGCCCAAATTGTAAAATGGTCTTATCTATTGGCGATTTCGTTCCAATTCACATTCCAAGTAATATTCGGCATGCTAATTACATTGCCGGTTGCCAAATTGCATTATCTCTTATAGTTTCCGAGATATGGACTATCGATAATTTACACCTTAGGCTCTGCTTCTAACTTGGGCCCAAATTGTAAAATGGTCTTATCTATTGGCGATTTCGTTCCAATTCACATTCCAAGTAATTTTCGGCATGCTAATTACATTGCCGGTTGCCAAATTGCATTATCTCTTATAGTTTCCGAGATATGGACTATCGATAATTTACACCTTAGGCTCTGCTTCTAACTTGGGCCCAAATTGTAAAATGGTCTTATCTATTGGCGATTTCGTTCCAATTCACATTCCAAGTAATATTCGGCATGCTAATTACATTGCCGGTTGCCAAATTGTATTATCTCTTATAGTTTCCGAGATATGGACTATCGATAATTTACACCTTAGGCTCTGCTTCTAACTTGGGCCCAAATTGTAAAATGGCCTTATCTATTGGCGATTTCGTTCCAATTCACATTCCAAGTAATATTCGGCATGCTAATTACATTGCCGGTTGCCAAATTGCATTATCTCTTATAGTTTCCGAGATATGGACTATCGATAATTTACACCTTAGGCTCTGCTTCTAACTTGGGCCCAAATTGTAAAATGGTCTTATCTATTGGCGATTTCGTTCCAATTCACATTCCAAGTAATATTCGGCATGCTAATTACATTGCCGGTTGCCAAATTGCATTATTTCTTAGAGTTTCCGAGATATGGACTATCGATAATTTACACCTTAGGCTCTGCTTCTAACTTGGGCCCAAATTGTAAAATCGTCTTATCTATTGGCGATTTCGTTCCAATTCACATTCCAAGTAATATTCGGCATGCTAATTACATTGCCGGTTGCCAAATTGCATTATCTCTTATAGTTTCCGAGATATGGACTATCGATAATTTACACCTTAGGCTCTGCTTCTAACTTGGGCCCAAATTGTAAAATGGTCTTATCTATTGGCGATTTCGTTCCAATTCACATTCGAAGTAATATTCGGCATGCTAATTACATTGCCGGTTGCCAAATTGAATTATCTCTTATAGTTTCCGAGATATGGACTATCGATAATTTACACCTTAGGCTCTGCTTCTAACTTGGGCCCAAATTGTAAAATGGTCTTACCTATTGGCGATTTCGTTCCAATTCACATTCCAAGTAATATTCGGCATGCTAATTACATTGCCGGTTGCCAAATTGCATTATCTCTTATAGTTTCCGAGATATGGACTATCGATAATTTACACCTTAGGCTCTGCTTCTAACTTGGGCCCAAATTGTAAAATGGTCTTATCTATTGGCGATTTCGTTCCAATTCACATTCCAAGTAATATTCGGCATGCTAATTACATTGCCGGTTGCCAAATTGCATTATCTCTTATAGTTTCCGAGATATGGACTATCGATAATTTACACCTTAGGCTCTGCTTCTAACTTGCTCCCAAATTGTAAAATGGTCTTATCTATTGGCGATTTCGTTCCAATTCACATTCCAAGTAATATTCGGCATGCTAATTACATTGCCGGTTGCCAAATTGTATTATCTCTTATAGTTTCCGAGATATGGACTATCGATAATTTACACCATAGGCTCTGCTTCTAACTTGGGCCCAAATTGTAAAATGGCCTTATCTATAGGCGATTTCGTTCCAATTCACACTCCAAGTAATATTCGGCATGCTAATTACATTGCCGGTTGCGAAATTGCATTATCTCTTATAGTTTCCGAGATATGGACTATCGATAATTTACACCTTAGGCTCAGCTTCTAACTTGGGCCCAAATTGTAAAATGGTCTTATCTATTGGCGATTTCGTTCCAATTCACATTCCAAGTAATATTCGGCATGCTAATTACATTGCCGGTTGCCAAATTGCATTATCTCTTATAGTTTCCGAGATATGGACTATCAATAATTTACACCTTAGGCTCTGCTTCTAACTTGGGCCCAAATTGTAAAATGGTCTTATCTATTGGCGATTTCGTTCCAATTCACATTCCAAGTAATATTCGGCATGCTAATTACATTGCCGGTTGCCAAATTGCATTATCTCTTATAGTTTCCTAGATATGGACTATTGATAATTTACACCTTAGGCTCTGCTTCTAACTTGGGCCCAAATTGTAAAATGGTCTTATCTATTGGCGATTTCGTCCCAATTCACATTCCAAGTGATATTCGGCATGCTAATTACATTGCCGGTTGCGAAATTGCATTATCTCTTATAGTTTCCGAGATATGGACTATCAATAATTTACACCTTAGGCTCTGCTTCTAACTTGGGCCCAAATTGTAAAATGGTCTTATCTATTGGCGATTTCGTTCCAATTCACATTCCAAGTAATATTCGGCATGCTAATTACATTGCCGGTTGCCAAATTGCATTATCTCTTATAGTTTCCGAGATATGGACTATCGATAATTTACACCTTAGGCTCTGCTTCTAACTTGGGCCCAAATTGTAAAATGGTCTTATCTATTGGCGATTTCGTTCCAATTCACATTCCAAGTAATATTCGGCATGCTAATTACATTGCCGGTTGCCAAATTGCATTATCTTTTATAGTTTCCGAGATATGGACTATCGATAATTTACACCTTAGGCTCTGCTTCTAACTTGGGCCCAAATTGTAAAATGGTCTTATCTATTGGCGATTTCGTTCCAATTCACATTCCAAGTAATATTCGGCATGCTAATTACATTGCCGGTTGCCAAATTGCATTATCTCTTATAGTTTCCGAGATATGGACTATCGATAATTTACACCTTAGGCTCTGCTTCTAACTTGCTCCCAAATTGTAAAATGGTCTTATCTATTGGCGATTTCGTTCCAATTCACATTCCAAGTAATATTCGGCATGCTAATTACATTGCCGGTTGCCAAATTGCATTATCTCTTATAGTTTCCGAGATATGGACTACCGATAATTTACACCTTAGGCTCTGCTTCTAACTTGGGCCCAAATTGTAAAATGGTCTTATCTATTGGCGATTTCGTTCCAATTCACATTCCAAGTAATATTCGGCATGCTAATTACATTGCCGGTTGCCAAATTGAATTATCTCTTATAGTTTCCGTGATATGGACTATCGATAATTTACACCTTAGGCTCTGCTTCTAACTTGGGCCCAAATTGTAAAATGGTCTTATCTATTGGCGATTTCGTTCCAATTCACATTCCAAGTAATATTCGGCATGCTAATTACATTGCCGGTTGCCAAATTGCATTATCTCTTATAGTTTCCTAGATATGGACTATTGATAATTTACACCTTAGGCTCTGCTTCTAACTTGGGCCCAAATTGTAAAATGGTCTTATCTATTGGCGATTTCGTCCCAATTCACATTCCAAGTGATATTCGGCATGCTAATTACATTGCCGGTTGCGAAATTGCATTATCTCTTATAGTTTCCGAGATATGGACTATCAATAATTTACACCTTAGGCTCTGCTTCTAACTTGGGCCCAAATTGTAAAATGGTCTTATCTATTGGCGATTTCGTTCCAATTCACATTCCAAGTAATATTCGGCATGCTAATTACATTGCCGGTTGCCAAATTGCATTATCTCTTATAGTTTCCGAGATATGGACTATCGATAATTTACACCTTAGGCTCTGCTTCTAACTTGGGCCCAAATTGTAAAATGGTCTTATCTATTGGCGATTTCGTTCCAATTCACATTCCAAGTAATATTCGGCATGCTAATTACATTGCCGGTTGCCAAATTGCATTATCTCTTATAGTTTCCGAGATATGGACTATCGATAATTTACACCTTAGGCTCTGCTTCTAACTTGGGCCCAAATTGTAAAATGGTCTTATCTATTGGCGATTTCGTTCCAATTCACATTCCAAGTAATATTCGGCATGCTAATTACATTGCCGGTTGCCAAATTGAATTATCTCTTATAGTTTCCGAGATATGGACTATCGATAATTTACACCTTAGGCTCTGCTTCTAACTTGGGCCCAAATTGTAAAATGGTCTTATCTATTGGCGATTTCGTTCCAATTCACATTCCAAGTAATATTGGGCATGCTAATTACATTGCCGGTTGCCAAATTGCATTATCTCTTATAGTTTCCGGGATATGGACTATCGATAATTTACACCATAGGCTCTGCTTCTAACTTGGGCCCAAATTGTAAAATGGTCTTATCTATTGGCGATTTCGTTCCAATTCACATTCCAAGTAATATTCGGCATGCTAATTACATTGCCGGTTGCCAAATTGCATTATCTCTTATAGTTTCCGAGATATGGACTATCGATAATTTACACCTTAGGCTCTGCTTATAACTTGCTCCCAAATGGTAAAATGGTCTTATCTATTGGCGATTTCGTTCCAATTCACATTCCAAGTAACATTCGGCATGCTAATTACATTGCCGGTTGCCAAGTTGTATTATCTCTTATAGTTTCCGAGATATGGACTATCGATAATTTACACCTTAGGCTCTGCTTCTAACTTGGGCCCAAATTGTAAAATGGTCTTACCTATTGGCGATTTCGTTCCAATTCACATTCCAAGTAATATTCGGCATGCTAATTACATTGCCGGTTGCCAAATTGCATTATCTCTTATAGTTTCCGAGATATGGACTATCGATAATTTACACCTTAGGCTCTGATTCTAACTTGGGCCCAAATTGTAAAATGGTCTTATCTATTGGCGATTTCGTTCCAATTCACATTCCAAGTAATATTCGGCATGCTAATTACATTGCCGGTTGCCAAATTGCATTATCTCTTATAGTTTCCGAGATATGGACTATCGATAATTTACACCTTAGGCTCTGCTTCTAACTTGGGCCCAAATTGTAAAATGGTCTTATCTATTGGCGATTTCGTCCCAATTCACATTCCAAGTGATATTCGGCATGCTAATTACATTACCGGTTGCGAAATTGCATTATCTCTTATAGTTTCCGAGATATGGACTATCAATAATTTACACCTTAGGCTCTGCTTCTAACTTGGGTCCAAATTGTAAAATGGTCTTATCTATTGGCGATTTCGTTCCAATTCACATTCCAAGTAATATTCGGCATGCTAATTACATTGCCGGTTGCCAAATTGCATTATCTCTTATAGTTTCCGAGATATGGACTATCGATAATTTACACCTTAGGTTCTGCTTCTAACTTGGGCCCAAATTGTAAAATGGTCTTATCTATTGGCGATTTCGTTCCAATTCACATTCCAAGTAATATTCGGCATGCTAATTACATTGCCGGTTGCCAAATTGCATTATCTCTTATAGTTTCCGAGATATGGACTATCGATAATTTACACCTTAGGCTCTGCTTCTAACTTGGGCCCAAATTGTAAAATGGTCTTATCTATTGGCGATTTCGTTCCAATTCACATTCCAAGTAATTTTCGGCATGCTAATTACATTGCCGGTTGCCAAATTGCATTATCTCTTATAGTTTCCGAGATATGGACTATCGATAATTTACACCTTAGGCTTTGCTTCTAACTTGGGCCCAAATTGTAAAATGGTCTTATCTATTGGCGATTTCGTTCCAATTCACATTCCAAGTAATATTCGGCATGCTAATTACATTGCCGGTTGCCAAATTGCATTATCTCTTATAGTTTCCGAGATATGGACTATCGATAATTTACACCTTAGGCTCTGCTTCTAACTTGGGAACAAATTGTAAAATGGTCTTATCTATTGGCGATTTCGTTCCAATTCACATTCCAAGTAATATTCGGCATGCTAATTACATTGCCGGTTGCCAAATTGCATTATCTCTTATAGTTTCCGAGATATTAACTATCGTTAATTTACACCTTAGGCTCTGCTTCTAACTTGGGCCCAAATTGTAAAATGGCCTTATCTATTGGCGATTTCGTTCCAATTCACATTCCAAGTAATATTCGGCATGCTAATTACATTGCCGGTTGCCAAATTGCATTATCTCTTATAGTTTCCGAGATATGGACTATCGATAATTTACACCTTAGGCTCTGCTTCTAACTTGGGCCCAAATTGTAAAATGGTCTTATCTATTGGCGATTTCGTTCCAATTCACATTCCAAGTAATATTCGGCATGCTAATTACATTGCCGGTTGCCAAATTGCATTATTTCTTAGAGTTTCCGAGATATGGACTATCGATAATTTACACCTTAGGCTCTGCTTCTAACTTGGGCCCAAATTGTAAAATCGTCTTATCTATTGGCGATTTCGTTCCAATTCACATTCCAAGTAATATTCGGCATGCTAATTACATTGCCGGTTGCCAAATTGCATTATCTCTTATAGTTTCCGAGATATGGACTATCGATAATTTACACCTTAGGCTCTGCTTCTAACTTGGGCCCAAATTGTAAAATGGACTTATCTATTGGCGATTTCGTTCCAATTCACATTCGAAGTAATATTCGGCATGCTAATTACATTGCCGGTTGCCAAATTGAATTATCTCTTATAGTTTCCGAGATATGGACTATCGATAATTTACACCTTAGGCTCTGCTTCTAACTTGGGCCCAAATTGTAAAATGGTCTTACCTATTGGCGATTTCGTTCCAATTCACATTCCAAGTAATATTCGGCATGCTAATTACATTGCGGTTGCCAAATTGCATTATCTCTTATAGTTTCCGAGATATGGACTATCGATAATTTACACCTTAGGCTCTGCTTCTAACTTGGGCCCAAATTGTAAAATGGTCTTATCTATTGGCGATTTCGTTCCAATTCACATTCCAAGTAATATTCGGCATGCTAATTACATTGCCGGTTGCCAAATTGCATTACCTCTTATAGTTTCCGAGATATGGACTATCGATAATTTACACCTTAGGCTCTGCTTCTAACTTGGGCCCAAATTGTAAAATGGTCTTATCTATTGGCGATTTCGTTCCAATTCACATTCCAAGTAATATTCGGCATGCTAATTACATTGCCGGTTGCCAAATTGCATTATCTCTTATAGTTTCCGAGATATGGAATATCGATAATTTACACCTTAGGCTCTGCTTATAACTTGCTCCCAAATTGTAAAATGGTCTTATCTATTGGCGATTTCGTTCCAATTCACATTCCAAGTAACATTCGGCATGCTAATTACATTGCCGGTTGCCAAGTTGTATTATCTCTTATAGTTTCCGAGATATGGACTATCGATAATTTACACCTTAGGCTCTGCTTCTAACTTGGGCCCAAATTGTAAAATGGTCTTACCTATTGGCGATTTCGTTCCAATTCACATTCCAAGTAATATTCGGCATGCTAATTACATTGCCGGTTGCCAAGTTGCATTATCTCTTATAGTTTCCGAGATATGGACTATCGATAATTTACACCTTAGGCTCTGATTCTAACTTGGGCCCAAATTGTAAAATGGTCTTATCTATTGGCGATTTCGTTCCAATTCACATTCCAAGTAATATTCGGCATGCTAATTACATTGCCGGTTGCCAAATTGCATTATCTCTTATAGTTTCCGAGATATGGACTATCGATAATTTACACCTTAGGCTCTGCTTCTAACTTGGGCCCAAATTGTAAAATGGTCTTATCTATTGGCGATTTCGTCCCAATTCACATTCCAAGTGATATTCGGCATGCTAATTACATTACCGGTTGCGAAATTGCATTATCTCTTATAGTTTCCGAGATATGGACTATCAATAATTTACACCTTAGGCTCTGCTTCTAACTTGGGTCCAAATTGTAAAATGGTCTTATCTATTGGCGATTTCGTTCCAATTCACATTCCAAGTAATATTCGGCATGCTAATTACATTGCCGGTTGCCAAATTGCATTATCTCTTATAGTTTCCGAGATATGGACTATCGATAATTTACACCTTAGGTTCTGCTTCTAACTTGGGCCCAAATTGTAAAATGGTCTTATCTATTGGCGATTTCGTTCCAATTCACATTCCAAGTAATATTCGGCATGCTAATTACATTGCCGGTTGCCAAATTGCATTATCTCTTATAGTTTCCGAGATATGGACTATCGATAATTTACACCTTAGGCTCTGCTTCTAACTTGGGCCCAAATTGTAAAATGGTCTTATCTATTGGCGATTTCGTTCCAATTCACATTCCAAGTAATTTTCGGCACGCTAATTACATTGCCGGTTGCCAAATTGCATTATCTCTTATAGTTTCCGAGATATGGACTATCGATAATTTACACCTTAGGCTCTGCTTCTAACTTGGGCCCAAATTGTAAAATGGTCTTATCTATTGGCGATTTCGTTCCAATTCACATTCCAAGTAATATTCGGCATGCTAATTACATTGCCGGTTGCCAAATTGTATTATCTCTTATAGTTTCCGAGATATGGACTATCGATAATTTACACCTTAGGCTCTGCTTCTAACTTGGGAACAAATTGTAAAATGGTCTTATCTATTGGCGATTTCGTTCCAATTCACATTCCAAGTAATATTCGGCATGCTAATTACATTGCCGGTTGCCAAATTGCATTATCTCTTATAGTTTCCGAGATATTAACTATCGTTAATTTACACCTTAGGCTCTGCTTCTAACTTGGGCCCAAATTGTAAAATGGCCTTATCTATTGGCGATTTCGTTCCAATTCACATTCCAAGTAATATTCGGCATGCTAATTACATTGCCGGTTGCCAAATTGCATTATCTCTTATAGTTTCCGAGATATGGACTATCGATAATTTACACCTTAGGCTCTGCTTCTAACTTGGGCCCAAATTGTAAAATGGTCTTATCTATTGGCGATTTCGTTCCAATTCACATTCCAAGTAATATTCGGCATGCTAATTACATTGCCGGTTGCCAAATTGCATTATTTCTTAGAGTTTCCGAGATATGGACTATCGATAATTTACACCTTAGGCTCTGCTTCTAACTTGGGCCCAAATTGTAAAATCGTCTTATCTATTGGCGATTTCGTTCCAATTCACATTCCAAGTAATATTCGGCATGCTAATTACATTGCCGGTTGCCAAATTGCATTATCTCTTATAGTTTCCGAGATATGGACTATCGATAATTTACACCTTAGGCTCTGCTTCTAACTTGGGCCCAAATTGTAAAATGGTCTTATCTATTGGCGATTTCGTTCCAATTCACATTCGAAGTAATATTCGGCATGCTAATTACATTGCCGGTTGCCAAATTGAATTATCTCTTATAGTTTCCGAGATATGGACTATCGATAATTTACACCTTAGGCTCTGCTTCTAACTTGGGCCCAAATTGTAAAATGGTCTTACCTATTGGCGATTTCGTTCCAATTCACATTCCAAGTAATATTCAGCATGCTAATTACATTGCCGGTTGCCAAATTGCATTATCTCTTATAGTTTCCGAGATATGGACTATCGATAATTTACACCTTAGGCTCTGCTTCTAACTTGGGCCCAAATTGTAAAATGGTCTTATCTATTGGCGATTTCGTTCCAATTCACATTCCAAGTAATATTCGGCATGCTAATTACATTGCCGGTTGCCAAATTGCATTACCTCTTATAGTTTCCGAGATATGGACTATCGATAATTTACACCTTAGGCTCTGCTTCTAACTTGGGCCCAAATTGTAAAATGGTCTTATCTATTGGCGATTTCGTTCCAATTCACATTCCAAGTAATATTCGGCATGCTAATTACATTGCCGGTTGCCAAATTGCATTATCTCTTATAGTTTCCGAGATATGGACTATCGATAATTTACACCTTAGGCTCTGCTTCTAACTTGCTCCCAAATTGTAAAATGGTCTTATCTATTGGCGATTTCGTTCCAATTCACATTCCAAGTAATATTCGGCATGCTAATTACATTGCCGGTTGCCAAATTGTATTATCTCTTATAGTTTCCGAGATATGGACTATCGATAATTTACACCATAGGCTCTGCTTCTAACTTGGGCCCAAATTGTAAAATGGCCTTATCTATAGGCGATTTCGTTCCAATTCACACTCCAAGTAATATTCGGCATGCTAATTACATTGCCGGTTGCGAAATTGCATTATCTCTTATAGTTTCCGAGATATGGACTATCGATAATTTACACCTTAGGCTCAGCTTCTAACTTGGGCCCAAATTGTAAAATGGTCTTATCTATTGGCGATTTCGTTCCAATTCACATTCCAAGTAATATTCGGCATGCTAATTACATTGCCGGTTGCCAAATTGCATTATCTCTTATAGTTTCCGAGATATGGACTATCAATAATTTACACCTTAGGCTCTGCTTCTAACTTGGGCCCAAATTGTAAAATGGTCTTATCTATTGGCGATTTCGTTCCAATTCACATTCCAAGTAATATTCGGCATGCTAATTACATTGCCGGTTGCCAAATTGCATTATCTCTTATAGTTTCCTAGATATGGACTATTGATAATTTACACCTTAGGCTCTGCTTCTAACTTGGGCCCAAATTGTAAAATGGTCTTATCTATTGGCGATTTCGTCCCAATTCACATTCCAAGTGATATTCGGCATGCTAATTACATTGCCGGTTGCGAAATTGCATTATCTCTTATAGTTTCCGAGATATGGACTATCAATAATTTACACCTTAGGCTCTGCTTCTAACTTGGGCCCAAATTGTAAAATGGTCTTATCTATTGGCGATTTCGTTCCAATTCACATTCCAAGTAATATTCGGCATGCTAATTACATTGCCGGTTGCCAAATTGCATTATCTCTTATAGTTTCCGAGATATGGACTATCGATAATTTACACCTTAGGCTCTGCTTCTAACTTGGGCCCAAATTGTAAAATGGTCTTATCTATTGGCGATTTCGTTCCAATTCACATTCCAAGTAATATTCGGCATGCTAATTACATTGCCGGTTGCCAAATTGCATTATCTTTTATAGTTTCCGAGATATGGACTATCGATAATTTACACCTTAGGCTCTGCTTCTAACTTGGGCCCAAATTGTAAAATGGTCTTATCTATTGGCGATTTCGTTCCAATTCACATTCCAAGTAATATTCGGCATGCTAATTACATTGCCGGTTGCCAAATTGCATTATCTCTTATAGTTTCCGAGATATGGACTATCGATAATTTACACCTTAGGCTCTGCTTCTAACTTGCTCCCAAATTGTAAAATGGTCTTATCTATTGGCGATTTCGTTCCAATTCACATTCCAAGTAATATTCGGCATGCTAATTACATTGCCGGTTGCCAAATTGCATTATCTCTTATAGTTTCCGAGATATGGACTACCGATAATTTACACCTTAGGCTCTGCTTCTAACTTGGGCCCAAATTGTAAAATGGTCTTATCTATTGGCGATTTCGTTCCAATTCACATTCCAAGTAATATTCGGCATGCTAATTACATTGCCGGTTGCCAAATTGAATTATCTCTTATAGTTTCCGTGATATGGACTATCGATAATTTACACCTTAGGCTCTGCTTCTAACTTGGGCCCAAATTGTAAAATGGTCTTATCTATTGGCGATTTCGTTCCAATTCACATTCCAAGTAATATTCGGCATGCTAATTACATTGCCGGTTGCCAAATTGCATTATCTCTTATAGTTTCCTAGATATGGACTATTGATAATTTACACCTTAGGCTCTGCTTCTAACTTGGGCCCAAATTGTAAAATGGTCTTATCTATTGGCGATTTCGTCCCAATTCACATTCCAAGTGATATTCGGCATGCTAATTACATTGCCGGTTGCGAAATTGCATTATCTCTTATAGTTTCCGAGATATGGACTATCAATAATTTACACCTTAGGCTCTGCTTCTAACTTGGGCCCAAATTGTAAAATGGTCTTATCTATTGGCGATTTCGTTCCAATTCACATTCCAAGTAATATTCGGCATGCTAATTACATTGCCGGTTGCCAAATTGCATTATCTCTTATAGTTTCCGAGATATGGACTATCGATAATTTACACCTTAGGCTCTGCTTCTAACTTGGGCCCAAATTGTAAAATGGTCTTATCTATTGGCGATTTCGTTCCAATTCACATTCCAAGTAATATTCGGCATGCTAATTACATTGCCGGTTGCCAAATTGCATTATCTCTTATAGTTTCCGAGATATGGACTATCGATAATTTACACCTTAGGCTCTGCTTCTAACTTGGGCCCAAATTGTAAAATGGTCTTATCTATTGGCGATTTCGTTCCAATTCACATTCCAAGTAATATTCGGCATGCTAATTACATTGCCGGTTGCCAAATTGAATTATCTCTTATAGTTTCCGAGATATGGACTATCGATAATTTACACCTTAGGCTCTGCTTCTAACTTGGGCCCAAATTGTAAAATGGTCTTATCTATTGGCGATTTCGTTCCAATTCACATTCCAAGTAATATTGGGCATGCTAATTACATTGCCGGTTGCCAAATTGCATTATCTCTTATAGTTTCCGGGATATGGACTATCGATAATTTACACCATAGGCTCTGCTTCTAACTTGGGCCCAAATTGTAAAATGGTCTTATCTATTGGCGATTTCGTTCCAATTCACATTCCAAGTAATATTCGGCATGCTAATTACATTGCCGGTTGCCAAATTGCATTATCTCTTATAGTTTCCGAGATATGGACTATCGATAATTTACACCTTAGGCTCTGCTTATAACTTGCTCCCAAATTGTAAAATGGTCTTATCTATTGGCGATTTCGTTCCAATTCACATTCCAAGTAACATTCGGCATGCTAATTACATTGCCGGTTGCCAAGTTGTATTATCTCTTATAGTTTCCGAGATATGGACTATCGATAATTTACACCTTAGGCTCTGCTTCTAACTTGGGCCCAAATTGTAAAATGGTCTTACCTATTGGCGATTTCGTTCCAATTCACATTCCAAGTAATATTCGGCATGCTAATTACATTGCCGGTTGCCAAATTGCATTATCTCTTATAGTTTCCGAGATATGGACTATCGATAATTTACACCTTAGGCTCTGATTCTAACTTGGGCCCAAATTGTAAAATGGTCTTATCTATTGGCGATTTCGTTCCAATTCACATTCCAAGTAATATTCGGCATGCTAATTACATTGCCGGTTGCCAAATTGCATTATCTCTTATAGTTTCCGAGATATGGACTATCGATAATTTACACCTTAGGCTCTGCTTCTAACTTGGGCCCAAATTGTAAAATGGTCTTATCTATTGGCGATTTCGTCCCAATTCACATTCCAAGTGATATTCGGCATGCTAATTACATTACCGGTTGCGAAATTGCATTATCTCTTATAGTTTCCGAGATATGGACTATCAATAATTTACACCTTAGGCTCTGCTTCTAACTTGGGTCCAAATTGTAAAATGGTCTTATCTATTGGCGATTTCGTTCCAATTCACATTCCAAGTAATATTCGGCATGCTAATTACATTGCCGGTTGCCAAATTGCATTATCTCTTATAGTTTCCGAGATATGGACTATCGATAATTTACACCTTAGGTTCTGCTTCTAACTTGGGCCCAAATTGTAAAATGGTCTTATCTATTGGCGATTTCGTTCCAATTCACATTCCAAGTAATATTCGGCATGCTAATTACATTGCCGGTTGCCAAATTGCATTATCTCTTATAGTTTCCGAGATATGGACTATCGATAATTTACACCTTAGGCTCTGCTTCTAACTTGTTCCCAAATTGTAAAATGGTCTTATCTATTGGCGATTTCGTTCCAATTCACATTCCAAGTAATTTTCGGCATGCTAATTACATTGCCGGTTGCCAAATTGCATTATCTCTTATAGTTTCCGAGATATGGACTATCGATAATTTACACCTTAGGCTTTGCTTCTAACTTGGGCCCAAATTGTAAAATGGTCTTATCTATTGGCGATTTCGTTCCAATTCACATTCCAAGTAATATTCGGCATGCTAATTACATTGCCGGTTGCCAAATTGCATTATCTCTTATAGTTTCCGAGATATGGACTATCGATAATTTACACCTTAGGCTCTGCTTCTAACTTGGGAACAAATTGTAAAATGGTCTTATCTATTGGCGATTTCGTTCCAATTCACATTCCAAGTAATATTCGGCATGCTAATTACATTGCCGGTTGCCAAATTGCATTATCTCTTATAGTTTCCGAGATATTAACTATCGTTAATTTACACCTTAGGCTCTGCTTCTAACTTGGGCCCAAATTGTAAAATGGCCTTATCTATTGGCGATTTCGTTCCAATTCACATTCCAAGTAATATTCGGCATGCTAATTACATTGCCGGTTGCCAAATTGCATTATCTCTTATAGTTTCCGAGATATGGACTATCGATAATTTACACCTTAGGCTCTGCTTCTAACTTGGGCCCAAATTGTAAAATGGTCTTATCTATTGGCGATTTCGTTCCAACTCACATTCCAAGTAATATTCGGCATGCTAATTACATTGCCGGTTGCCAAATTGCATTATTTCTTAGAGTTTCCGAGATATGGACTATCGATAATTTACACCTTAGGCTCTGCTTCTAACTTGGGCCCAAATTGTAAAATCGTCTTATCTATTGGCGATTTCGTTCCAATTCACATTCCAAGTAATATTCGGCATGCTAATTACATTGCCGGTTGCCAAATTGCATTATCTCTTATAGTTTCCGAGATATGGACTATCGATAATTTACACCTTAGGCTCTGCTTCTAACTTGGGCCCAAATTGTAAAATGGTCTTATCTATTGGCGATTTCGTTCCAATTCACATTCGAAGTAATATTCGGCATGCTAATTACATTGCCGGTTGCCAAATTGAATTATCTCTTATAGTTTCCGAGATATGGACTATCGATAATTTACACCTTAGGCTCTGCTTCTAACTTGGGCCCAAATTGTAAAATGGTCTTACCTATTGGCGATTTCGTTCCAATTCACATTCCAAGTAATATTCGGCATGCTAATTACATTGCCGGTTGCCAAATTGCATTATCTCTTATAGTTTCCGAGATATGGACTATCGATAATTTACACCTTAGGCTCTGCTTCTAACTTGGGCCCAAATTGTAAAATGGTCTTATCTATTGGCGATTTCGTTCCAATTCACATTCCAAGTAATATTCGGCATGCTAATTACATTGCCGGTTGCCAAATTGCATTACCTCTTATAGTTTCCGAGATATGGACTATCGATAATTTACACCTTAGGCTCTGCTTCTAACTTGGGCCCAAATTGTAAAATGGTCTTATCTATTGGCGATTTCGTTCCAATTCACATTCCAAGTAATATTCGGCATGCTAATTACATTGCCGGTTGCCAAATTGCATTATCTCTTATAGTTTCCGAGATATGGACTATCGATAATTTACACCTTAGGCTCTGCTTCTAACTTGCTCCCAAATTGTAAAATGGTCTTATCTATTGGCGATTTCGTTCCAATTCACATTCCAAGTAATATTCGGCATGCTAATTACATTGCCGGTTGCCAAATTGTATTATCTCTTATAGTTTCCGAGATATGGACTATCGATAATTTACACCATAGGCTCTGCTTCTAACTTGGGCCCAAATTGTAAAATGGCCTTATCTATAGGCGATTTCGTTCCAATTCACACTCCAAGTAATATTCGGCATGCTAATTACATTGCCGGTTGCGAAATTGCATTATCTCTTATAGTTTCCGAGATATGGACTATCGATAATTTACACCTTAGGCTCAGCTTCTAACTTGGGCCCAAATTGTAAAATGGTCTTATCTATTGGCGATTTCGTTCCAATTCACATTCCAAGTAATATTCGGCATGCTAATTACATTGCCGGTTGCCAAATTGCATTATCTCTTATAGTTTCCGAGATATGGACTATCAATAATTTACACCTTAGGCTCTGCTTCTAACTTGGGCCCAAATTGTAAAATGGTCTTATCTATTGGCGATTTCGTTCCAATTCACATTCCAAGTAATATTCGGCATGCTAATTACATTGCCGGTTGCCAAATTGCATTATCTCTTATAGTTTCCTAGATATGGACTATTGATAATTTACACCTTAGGCTCTGCTTCTAACTTGGGCCCAAATTGTAAAATGGTCTTATCTATTGGCGATTTCGTCCCAATTCACATTCCAAGTGATATTCGGCATGCTAATTACATTGCCGGTTGCGAAATTGCATTATCTCTTATAGTTTCCGAGATATGGACTATCAATAATTTACACCTTAGGCTCTGCTTCTAACTTGGGCCCAAATTGTAAAATGGTCTTATCTATTGGCGATTTCGTTCCAATTCACATTCCAAGTAATATTCGGCATGCTAATTACATTGCCGGTTGCCAAATTGCATTATCTCTTATAGTTTCCGAGATATGGACTATCGATAATTTACACCTTAGGCTCTGCTTCTAACTTGGGCCCAAATTGTAAAATGGTCTTATCTATTGGCGATTTCGTTCCAATTCACATTCCAAGTAATATTCGGCATGCTAATTACATTGCCGGTTGCCAAATTGCATTATCTTTTATAGTTTCCGAGATATGGACTATCGATAATTTACACCTTAGGCTCTGCTTCTAACTTGGGCCCAAATTGTAAAATGGTCTTATCTATTGGCGATTTCGTTCCAATTCACATTCCAAGTAATATTCGGCATGCTAATTACATTGCCGGTTGCCAAATTGCATTATCTCTTATAGTTTCCGAGATATGGACTATCGATAATTTACACCTTAGGCTCTGCTTCTAACTTGCTCCCAAATTGTAAAATGGTCTTATCTATTGGCGATTTCGTTCCAATTCACATTCCAAGTAATATTCGGCATGCTAATTACATTGCCGGTTGCCAAATTGCATTATCTCTTATAGTTTCCGAGATATGGACTATCGATAATTTACACCTTAGGCTCTGCTTCTAACTTGGGCCCAAATTGTAAAATGGTCTTATCTATTGGCGATTTCGTTCCAATTCACATTCCAAGTAATATTCGGCATGCTAATTACATTGCCGGTTGCCAAATTGAATTATCTCTTATAGTTTCCGTGATATGGACTATCGATAATTTACACCTTAGGCTCTGCTTCTAACTTGGGCCCAAATTGTAAAATGGTCTTATCTATTGGCGATTTCGTTCCAATTCACATTCCAAGTAATATTCGGCATGCTAATTACATTGCCGGTTGCCAAATTGCATTATCTCTTATAGTTTCCTAGATATGGACTATTGATAATTTACACCTTAGGCTCTGCTTCTAACTTGGGCCCAAATTGTAAAATGGTCTTATCTATTGGCGATTTCGTCCCAATTCACATTCCAAGTGATATTCGGCATGCTAATTACATTGCCGGTTGCGAAATTGCATTATCTCTTATAGTTTCCGAGATATGGACTATCAATAATTTACACCTTAGGCTCTGCTTCTAACTTGGGCCCAAATTGTAAAATGGTCTTATCTATTGGCGATTTCGTTCCAATTCACATTCCAAGTAATATTCGGCATGCTAATTACATTGCCGGTTGCCAAATTGCATTATCTCTTATAGTTTCCGAGATATGGACTATCGATAATTTACACCTTAGGCTCTGCTTCTAACTTGGGCCCAAATTGTAAAATGGTCTTATCTATTGGCGATTTCGTTCCAATTCACATTCCAAGTAATATTCGGCATGCTAATTACATTGCCGGTTGCCAAATTGCATTATCTCTTATAGTTTCCGAGATATGGACTATCGATAATTTACACCTTAGGCTCTGCTTCTAACTTGGGCCCAAATTGTAAAATGGTCTTATCTATTGGCGATTTCGTCCCAATTCACATTCCAAGTGATATTCGGCATGCTAATTACATTACCGGTTGCGAAATTGCATTATCTCTTATAGTTTCCGAGATATGGACTATCAATAATTTACACCTTAGGCTCTGCTTCTAACTTGGGCCCAAATTGTAAAATGGTCTTATCTATTGGCGATTTCGTTCCAATTCACATTCCAAGTAATATTCGGCATGCTAATTACATTGCCGGTTGCCAAATTGCATTATCTCTTATAGTTTCCGAGATATGGACTATCGATAATTTACACCTTAGGCTCTGCTTCTAACTTGGGCCCAAATTGTAAAATGGTCTTATCTATTGGCGATTTCGTTCCAATTCACATTCCAAGTAATATTCGGCATGCTAATTACATTGCCGGTTGCCAAATTGCATTATCTCTTATAGTTTCCGAGATATGGACTATCGATAATTTACACCTTAGGCTCTGCTTCTAACTTGGGCCCAAATTGTAAAATGGTCTTATCTATTGGCGATTTCGTTCCAATTCACATTCCAAGTAATATTCGGCATGCTAATTACATTGCCGGTTGCCAAATTGCATTATCTTTTATAGTTTCCGAGATATGGACTATCGATAATTTACACCTTAGGCTCTGCTTCTAACTTGGGCCCAAATTGTAAAATGGTCTTATCTATTGGCGATTTCGTTCCAATTCACATTCCAAGTAATATTCGGCATGCTAATTACATTGCCGGTTGCCAAATTGCATTATCTCTTATAGTTTCCGATATATGGACTATCGATAATTTACACCTCTTCTAACTTGCTCCCAAATTGTAAAATGGTCTTATCTATTGGCGATTTCGTTCCAATTCACATTCCAAGTAATATTCGGCATGCTAATTACATTGCCGGTTGCCAAATTGCATTATCTCTTATAGTTTCCGAGATATGAACTATCGATAATTTACACCTTAGGCTCTGCTTCTAACTTGGGCCCAAATTGTAAAATGGTCTTATCTATTGGCGATTTCGTTCCAATTCACATTCCAAGTAATATTCGGCATGCTAATTACATTGCCGGTTGCCAAATTGAATTATCTCTTATAGTTTCCGTGATATGGACTATCGATAATTTACACCTTAGGCTCTGCTTCTAACTTGGGCCCAAATTGTAAAATGGTCTTATCTATTGGCGATTTCGTTCCAATTCACATTCCAAGTAATATTCGGCATGCTAATTACATTGCCGGTTGCCAAATTGCATTATCTCTTATAGTTTCCTAGATATGGACTATTGATAATTTACACCTTAGGCTCTGCTTCTAACTTGGGCCCAAATTGTAAAATGGTCTTATCTATTGGCGATTTCGTCCCAATTCACATTCCAAGTGATATTCGGCATGCTAATTACATTGCCGGTTGCGAAATTGCATTATCTCTTATAGTTTCCGAGATATGGACTATCAATAATTTACACCTTAGGCTCTGCTTCTAACTTGGGCCCAAATTGTAAAATGGTCTTATCTATTGGCGATTTCGTTCCAATTCACATTCCAAGTAATATTCGGCATGCTAATTACATTGCCGGTTGCCAAATTGCATTATCTCTTATAGTTTCCGAGATATGGACTATCGATAATTTACACCTTAGGCTCTGCTTCTAACTTGGGCCCAAATTGTAAAATGGTCTTATCTATTGGCGATTTCGTTCCAATTCACATTCCAAGTAATATTCGGCATGCTAATTACATTGCCGGTTGCCAAATTGCATTATCTCTTATAGTTTCCGAGATATGGACTATCGATAATTTACACCTTAGGCTCTGCTTCTAACTTGGGCCCAAATTGTAAAATGGTCTTATCTATTGGCGATTTCGTCCCAATTCACATTCCAAGTGATATTCGGCATGCTAATTACATTACCGGTTGCGAAATTGCATTATCTCTTATAGTTTTCGAGATATGGACTATCAATAATTTACACCTTAGGCTCTGCTTCTAACTTGGGTCCAAATTGTAAAATGGTCTTATCTATTGGCGATTTCGTTCCAATTCACATTCCAAGTAATATTCGGCATGCTAATTACATTGCCGGTTGCCAAATTGCATTATCTCTTATAGTTTCCGAGATATGGACTATCGATAATTTACACCTTAGGTTCTGCTTCTAACTTGGGCCCAAATTGTAAAATGGTCTTATCTATTGGCGATTTCGTTCCAATTCACATTCCAAGTAATATTCGGCATGCTAATTACATTGCCGGTTGCCAAATTGCATTATCTCTTATAGTTTCCGAGATATGGACTATCGATAATTTACACCTTTGGCTCTGCTTCTAACTTGGGCCCAAATTGTAAAATGGTCTTATCTATTGGCGATTTCGTTCCAATTCACATTCCAAGTAATATTCGGCATGCTAATTACATTGCCGGTTGCCAAATTGCATTATCTCTTATAGTTTCCGAGATATGGACTATCAATAATTTACACCTTAGGCTCTGCTTCTAACTTGGGCCCAAATTGTAAAATGGTCTTATCTATTGGCGATTTCGTTCCAATTCACATTCCAAGTAATATTCGGCATGCTAATTACATTGCCGGTTGCCAAATTGCATTATCTCTTATAGTTTCCTAGATATGGACTATTGATAATTTACACCTTAGGCTCTGCTTCTAACTTGGGCCCAAATTGTAAAATGGTCTTATCTATTGGCGATTTCGTCCCAATTCACATTCCAAGTGATATTCGGCATGCTAATTACATTGCCGGTTGCGAAATTGCATTATCTCTTATAGTTTCCGAGATATGGACTATCAATAATTTACACCTTAGGCTCTGCTTCTAACTTGGGCCCAAATTGTAAAATGGTCTTATCTATTGGCGATTTCGTTCCAATTCACATTCCAAGTAATATTCGGCATGCTAATTACATTGCCGGTTGCCAAATTGCATTATCTCTTATAGTTTCCGAGATATGGACTATCGATAATTTACACCTTAGGCTCTGCTTCTAACTTGGGCCCAAATTGTAAAATGGTCTTATCTATTGGCGATTTCGTTCCAATTCACATTCCAAGTAATATTCGGCATGCTAATTACATTGCCGGTTGCCAAATTGCATTATCTCTTATAGTTTCCGAGATATGGACTATCGATAATTTACACCTTAGGCTCTGCTTCTAACTTGGGCCCAAATTGTAAAATGGTCTTATCTATTGGCGATTTCGTCCCAATTCACATTCCAAGTGATATTCGGCATGCTAATTACATTACCGGTTGCGAAATTGCATTATCTCTTATAGTTTCCGAGATATGGACTATCAATAATTTACACCTTAGGCTCTGCTTCTAACTTGGGTCCAAATTGTAAAATGGTCTTATCTATTGGCGATTTCGTTCCAATTCACATTCCAAGTAATATTCGGCATGCTAATTACATTGCCGGTTGCCAAATTGCATTATCTCTTATAGTTTCCGAGATATGGACTATCGATAATTTACACCTTAGGTTCTGCTTCTAACTTGGGCCCAAATTGTAAAATGGTCTTATCTATTGGCGATTTCGTTCCAATTCACATTCCAAGTAATATTCGGCATGCTAATTACATTGCCGGTTGCCAAATTGCATTATCTCTTATAGTTTCCGAGATATGGACTATCGATAATTTACACCTTAGGCTCTGCTTCTAACTTGGGCCCAAATTGTAAAATGGTCTTATCTATTGGCGATTTCGTTCCAATTCACATTCCAAGTAATATTCGGCATGCTAATTACATTGCCGGTTGCCAAATTGCATTATCTCTTATAGTTTCCGAGATATGGACTATCGATAATTTACACCTTAGGCTCTGCTTCTAACTTGGGCCCAAATTGTAAAATGGTCTTATCTATTGGCGATTTCGTTCCAATTCACATTCCAAGTAATATTCGGCATGCTAATTACATTGCCGGTTGCCAAATTGCATTATCTCTTATAGTTTCCGAGATATGGACTATCGATAATTTACACCTTAGGCTCTGCTTCTAACTTGGGAACAAATTGTAAAATGGTCTTATCTATTGGCGATTTCGTTGCAATTCACATTCCAAGTAATATTCGGCATGCTAATTACATTGCCGGTTGCCAAATTGCATTATCTCTTATAGTTTCCGAGATATGGACTATCGATAATTTACACCTTAGGCTCTGCTTCTAACTTGGGCCCAAATTGTAAAATGGTCTTATCTATTGGCGATTTCGTTCCAATTCACATTCCAAGTAATATTCGGCATGCTAATTACATTGCCGGTTGCCAAATTGCATTATCTCTTATAGTTTCCGAGATATGGACTATCGATAATTTACACCTTAGGCTCTGCTACTAACTTGGGCCCAAATTGTAAAATGGTCTTATCTATTGGCGATTTCGTTCCAATTCACATTCCAAGTAATATTCGGCATGCTAGTTACATTGCCGGTTGCCAAATTGCATTATCTCTTATAGTTTCCGAGATATTAACTATCGTTAATTTACACCTTAGGCTCTGCTTCTAACTTGGGCCCAAATTGTAAAATGGCCTTATCTATTGGCGATTTCGTTCCAATTCACATTCCAAGTAATATTCGGCATGCTAATTACATTGCCGGTTGCCAAATTGCATTATCTCTTATAGTTTCCGAGATATGGACTATCGATAATTTACACCTTAGGCTCTGCTTCTAACTTGGGCCCAAATTGTAAAATGGTCTTATCTATTGGCGATTTCGTTCCAATTCACATTCCAAGTAATATTCGGCATGCTAATTACATTGCCGGTTGCCAAATTGCATTATTTCTTAGAGTTTCCGAGATATGGACTATCGATAATTTACACCTTAGGCTCTGCTTCTAACTTGGGCCCAAATTGTAAAATCGTCTTATCTATTGGCGATTTCGTTCCAATTCACATTCCAAGTAATATTCGGCATGCTAATTACATTGCCGGTTGCCAAATTGCATTATCTCTTATAGTTTCCGAGATATGGACTATCGATAATTTACACCTTAGGCTCTGCTTCTAACTTGGGCCCAAATTGTAAAATGGTCTTATCTATTGGCGATTTCGTTCCAATTCACATTCGAAGTAATATTCGGCATGCTAATTACATTGCCGGTTGCCAAATTGAATTATCTCTTATAGTTTCCGAGATATGGACTATCGATAATTTACACCTTAGGCTCTGCTTCTAACTTGGGCCCAAATTGTAAAATGGTCTTACCTATTGGCGATTTCGTTCCAATTCACATTCCAAGTAATATTCGGCATGCTAATTACATTGCCGGTTGCCAAATTGCATTATCTCTTATAGTTTCCGAGATATGGACTATCGATAATTTACACCTTAGGCTCTGCTTCTAACTTGGGCCCAAATTGTAAAATGGTCTTATCTATTGGCGATTTCGTTCCAATTCACATTCCAAGTAATATTCGGCATGCTAATTACATTGCCGGTTGCCAAATTGCATTACCTCTTATAGTTTCCGAGATATGGACTATCGATAATTTACACCTTAGGCTCTGCTTCTAACTTGGGCCCAAATTGTAAAATGGTCTTATCTATTGGCGATTTCGTTCCAATTCACATTCCAAGTAATATTCGGCATGCTAATTACATTGCCGGTTGCCAAATTGCATTATCTCTTATAGTTTCCGAGATATGGACTATCGATAATTTACACCTTAGGCTCTGCTTCTAACTTGCTCCCAAATTGTAAAATGGTCTTATCTATTGGCGATTTCGTTCCAATTCACATTCCAAGTAATATTCGGCATGCTAATTACATTGCCGGTTGCCAAATTGTATTATCTCTTATAGTTTCCGAGATATGGACTATCGATAATTTACACCATAGGCTCTGCTTCTAACTTGGGCCCAAATTGTAAAATGGCCTTATCTATAGGCGATTTCGTTCCAATTCACACTCCAAGTAATATTCGGCATGCTAATTACATTGCCGGTTGCGAAATTGCATTATCTCTTATAGTTTCCGAGATATGGACTATCGATAATTTACACCTTAGGCTCAGCTTCTAACTTGGGCCCAAATTGTAAAATGGTCTTATCTATTGGCGATTTCGTTCCAATTCACATTCCAAGTAATATTCGGCATGCTAATTACATTGCCGGTTGCCAAATTGCATTATCTCTTATAGTTTCCGAGATATGGACTATCAATAATTTACACCTTAGGCTCTGCTTCTAACTTGGGCCCAAATTGTAAAATGGTCTTATCTATTGGCGATTTCGTTCCAATTCACATTCCAAGTAATATTCGGCATGCTAATTACATTGCCGGTTGCCAAATTGCATTATCTCTTATAGTTTCCTAGATATGGACTATTGATAATTTACACCTTAGGCTCTGCTTCTAACTTGGGCCCAAATTGTAAAATGGTCTTATCTATTGGCGATTTCGTCCCAATTCACATTCCAAGTGATATTCGGCATGCTAATTACATTGCCGGTTGCGAAATTGCATTATCTCTTATAGTTTCCGAGATATGGACTATCAATAATTTACACCTTAGGCTCTGCTTCTAACTTGGGCCCAAATTGTAAAATGGTCTTATCTATTGGCGATTTCGTTCCAATTCACATTCCAAGTAATATTCGGCATGCTAATTACATTGCCGGTTGCCAAATTGCATTATCTCTTATAGTTTCCGAGATATGGACTATCGATAATTTACACCTTAGGCTCTGCTTCTAACTTGGGCCCAAATTGTAAAATGGTCTTATCTATTGGCGATTTCGTTCCAATTCACATTCCAAGTAATATTCGGCATGCTAATTACATTGCCGGTTGCCAAATTGCATTATCTCTTATAGTTTCCGAGATATGGACTATCGATAATTTACACCTTAGGCTCTGCTTCTAACTTGGGCCCAAATTGTAAAATGGTCTTATCTATTGGCGATTTCGTTCCAATTCACATTCCAAGTAATATTCGGCATGCTAATTACATTGCCGGTTGCCAAATTGCATTATCTCTTATAGTTTCCGAGATATGGACTATCGATAATTTACACCTTAGGCTCTGCTTCTAACTTGCTCCCAAATTGTAAAATGGTCTTATCTATTGGCGATTTCGTTCCAATTCACATTCCAAGTAATATTCGGCATGCTAATTACATTGCCGGTTGCCAAATTGAATTATCTCTTATAGTTTCCGAGATATGGACTATCGATAATTTACACCTTAGGCTCTGCTTCTAACTTGGGCCCAAATTGTAAAATGGTCTTATCTATTGGCGATTTCGTTCCAATTCACATTCCAAGTAATATTCGGCATGCTAATTACATTGCCGGTTGCCAAATTGCATTATCTCTTATAGTTTCCGAGATATGGACTATCAATAATTTACACCTTAGGCTCTGCTTCTAACTTGGGCCCAAATTGTAAAATGGTCTTATCTATTGGCGATTTCGTTCCAATTCACATTCCAAGTAATATTCGGCATGCTAATTACATTGCCGGTTGCCAAATTGCATTATCTCTTATAGTTTCCTAGATATGGACTATTGATAATTTACACCTTAGGCTCTGCTTCTAACTTGGGCCCAAATTGTAAAATGGTCTTATCTATTGGCGATTTCGTCCCAATTCACATTCCAAGTGATATTCGGCATGCTAATTACATTGCCGGTTGCGAAATTGCATTATCTCTTATAGTTTCCGAGATATGGACTATCAATAATTTACACCTTAGGCTCTGCTTCTAACTTGGGCCCAAATTGTAAAATGGTCTTATCTATTGGCGATTTCGTTCCAATTCACATTCCAAGTAATATTCGGCATGCTAATTACATTGCCGGTTGCCAAATTGCATTATCTCTTATAGTTTCCGAGATATGGACTATCGATAATTTACACCTTAGGCTCTGCTTCTAACTTGGGCCCAAATTGTAAAATGGTCTTATCTATTGGCGATTTCGTTCCAATTCACATTCCAAGTAATATTCGGCATGCTAATTACATTGCCGGTTGCCAAATTGCATTATCTCTTATAGTTTCCGAGATATGGACTATCGATAATTTACACCTTAGGCTCTGCTTCTAACTTGGGCCCAAATTGTAAAATGGTCTTATCTATTGGCGATTTCGTTCCAATTCACATTCCAAGTAATATTCGGCATGCTAATTACATTGCCGGTTGCCAAATTGCATTATCTCTTATAGTTTCCGAGATATGGACTATCGATAATTTACACCTTAGGCTCTGCTTCTAACTTGGGCCCAAATTGTAAAATGGTCTTATCTATTGGCGATTTCGTTCCAATTCACATTCCAAGTAATATTCGGCATGCTAATTACATTGCCGGTTGCCAAATTGAATTATCTCTTATAGTTTCCGAGATATGGACTATCGATAATTTACACCTTAGGCTCTGCTTCTAACTTGGGCCCAAATTGTAAAATGGTCTTATCTATTGGCGATTTCGTTCCAATTCACATTCCAAGTAATATTCGGCATGCTAATTACATTGCCGGTTGCCAAATTGCATTATCTCTTATAGTTTCCGAGATATGGACTATCAATAATTTACACCTTAGGCTCTGCTTCTAACTTGGGCCCAAATTGTAAAATGGTCTTATCTATTGGCGATTTCGTTCCAATTCACATTCCAAGTAATATTCGGCATGCTAATTACATTGCCGGTTGCCAAATTGCATTATCTCTTATAGTTTCCTAGATATGGACTATTGATAATTTACACCTTAGGCTCTGCTTCTAACTTGGGCCCAAATTGTAAAATGGTCTTATCTATTGGCGATTTCGTCCCAATTCACATTCCAAGTGATATTCGGCATGCTAATTACATTGCCGGTTGCGAAATTGCATTATCTCTTATAGTTTCCGAGATATGGACTATCAATAATTTACACCTTAGGCTCTGCTTCTAACTTGGGCCCAAATTGTAAAATGGTCTTATCTATTGGCGATTTCGTTCCAATTCACATTCCAAGTAATATTCGGCATGCTAATTACATTGCCGGTTGCCAAATTGCATTATCTCTTATAGTTTCCGAGATATGGACTATCGATAATTTACACCTTAGGCTCTGCTTCTAACTTGGGCCCAAATTGTAAAATGGTCTTATCTATTGGCGATTTCGTTCCAATTCACATTCCAAGTAATATTCGGCATGCTAATTACATTGCCGGTTGCCAAATTGCATTATCTCTTATAGTTTCCGAGATATGGACTATCGATAATTTACACCTTAGGCTCTGCTTCTAACTTGGGCCCAAATTGTAAAATGGTCTTATCTATTGGCGATTTCGTTCCAATTCACATTCCAAGTAATATTCGGCATGCTAATTACATTGCCGGTTGCCAAATTGCATTACCTCTTATAGTTTCCGAGATATGGACTATCGATAATTTACACCTTAGGCTCTGCTTCTAACTTGGGCCCAAATTGTAAAATGGTCTTATCTATTGGCGATTTCGTTCCAATTCACATTCCAAGTAATATTCGGCATGCTAATTACATTGCCGGTTGCCAAATTGCATTATCTCTTATAGTTTCCGAGATATGGACTATCGATAATTTACACCTTAGGCTCTGCTTCTAACTTGCTCCCAAATTGTAAAATGGTCTTATCTATTGGCGATTTCGTTCCAATTCACATTCCAAGTAATATTCGGCATGCTAATTACATTGCCGGTTGCCAAATTGTATTATCTCTTATAGTTTCCGAGATATGGACTATCGATAATTTACACCATAGGCTCTGCTTCTAACTTGGGCCCAAATTGTAAAATGGCCTTATCTATAGGCGATTTCGTTCCAATTCACACTCCAAGTAATATTCGGCATGCTAATTACATTGCCGGTTGCGAAATTGCATTATCTCTTATAGTTTCCGAGATATGGACTATCGATAATTTACACCTTAGGCTCAGCTTCTAACTTGGGCCCAAATTGTAAAATGGTCTTATCTATTGGCGATTTCGTTCCAATTCACATTCCAAGTAATATTCGGCATGCTAATTACATTGCCGGTTGCCAAATTGCATTATCTCTTATAGTTTCCTAGATATGGACTATTGATAATTTACACCTTAGGCTCTGCTTCTAACTTGGGCCCAAATTGTAAAATGGTCTTATCTATTGGCGATTTCGTCCCAATTCACATTCCAAGTGATATTCGGCATGCTAATTACATTGCCGGTTGCCAAATTGAATTATCTCTTATAGTTTCCGAGATATGGACTATCGATAATTTACACCTTAGGCTCTGCTTCTAACTTGGGCCCAAATTGTAAAATGGTCTTACCTATTGGCGATTTCGTTCCAATTCACATTCCAAGTAATATTCGGCATGCTAATTACATTGCCGGTTGCCAAATTGCATTATCTCTTATAGTTTCCGAGATATGGACTATCGATAATTTACACCTTAGGCTCTGCTTCTAACTTGGGCCCAAATTGTAAAATGGTCTTATCTATTGGCGATTTCGTTCCAATTCACATTCCAAGTAATATTCGGCATGCTAATTACATTGCCGGTTGCCAAATTGCATTACCTCTTATAGTTTCCGAGATATGGACTATCGATAATTTACACCTTAGGCTCTGCTTCTAACTTGGGCCCAAATTGTAAAATGGTCTTATCTATTGGCGATTTCGTTCCAATTCACATTCCAAGTAATATTCGGCATGCTAATTACATTGCCGGTTGCCAAATTGCATTATCTCTTATAGTTTCCGAGATATGGACTATCGATAATTTACACCTTAGGCTCTGCTTCTAACTTGCTCCCAAATTGTAAAATGGTCTTATCTATTGGCGATTTCGTTCCAATTCACATTCCAAGTAATATTCGGCATGCTAATTACATTGCCGGTTGCCAAATTGTATTATCTCTTATAGTTTCCGAGATATGGACTATCGATAATTTACACCATAGGCTCTGCTTCTAACTTGGGCCCAAATTGTAAAATGGCCTTATCTATAGGCGATTTCGTTCCAATTCACACTCCAAGTAATATTCGGCATGCTAATTACATTGCCGGTTGCGAAATTGCATTATCTCTTATAGTTTCCGAGATATGGACTATCGATAATTTACACCTTAGGCTCAGCTTCTAACTTGGGCCCAAATTGTAAAATGGTCTTATCTATTGGCGATTTCGTTCCAATTCACATTCCAAGTAATATTCGGCATGCTAATTACATTGCCGGTTGCCAAATTGCATTATCTCTTATAGTTTCCGAGATATGGACTATCAATAATTTACACCTTAGGCTCTGCTTCTAACTTGGGCCCAAATTGTAAAATGGTCTTATCTATTGGCGATTTCGTTCCAATTCACATTCCAAGTAATATTCGGCATGCTAATTACATTGCCGGTTGCCAAATTGCATTATCTCTTATAGTTTCCTAGATATGGACTATTGATAATTTACACCTTAGGCTCTGCTTCTAACTTGGGCCCAAATTGTAAAATGGTCTTATCTATTGGCGATTTCGTCCCAATTCACATTCCAAGTGATATTCGGCATGCTAATTACATTGCCGGTTGCGAAATTGCATTATCTCTTATAGTTTCCGAGATATGGACTATCAATAATTTACACCTTAGGCTCTGCTTCTAACTTGGGCCCAAATTGTAAAATGGTCTTATCTATTGGCGATTTCGTTCCAATTCACATTCCAAGTAATATTCGGCATGCTAATTACATTGCCGGTTGCCAAATTGCATTATCTCTTATAGTTTCCGAGATATGGACTATCGATAATTTACGCCTTAGGCTCTGCTTCTAACTTGGGCCCAAATTGTAAAATGGTCTTATCTATTGGCGATTTCGTTCCAATTCACATTCCAAGTAATATTCGGCATGCTAATTACATTGCCGGTTGCCAAATTGCATTATCTCTTATAGTTTCCGAGATATGGACTATCGATAATTTACACCTTAGGCTCTGCTTCTAACTTGGGCCCAAATTGTAAAATGGTCTTATCTATTGGCGATTTCGTTCCAATTCACATTCCAAGTAATATTCGGCATGCTAATTACATTGCCGGTTGCCAAATTGCATTATCTCTTATAGTTTCCGAGATATGGACTATCGATAATTTACACCTTAGGCTCTGCTTCTAACTTGGGCCCAAATTGTAAAATGGTCTTATCTATTGGCGATTTCGTTCCAATTCACATTCCAAGTAATATTCGGCATGCTAATTACATTGCCGGTTGCCAAATTGCATTATCTCTTATAGTTTCCGAGATATGGACTATCGATAATTTACACCTTAGGCTCTGCTTCTAACTTGCTCCCAAATTGTAAAATGGTCTTATCTATTGGCGATTTCGTTCCAAATCACATTCCAAGTAATATTCGGCATGCTAATTACATTGCCGGTTGCCAAATTGCATTATCTCTTATAGTTTCCGAGATATGGACTATCGATAATTTACACCTTAGGCTCTGCTTCTAACTTGGGCCCAAATTGTAAAATGGTCTTACCTATTGGCGATTTCGTTCCAATTCACGTTCCAAGTAATATTCGGCATGCTAATTACATTGCCGGTTGCCAAATTGAATTATCTCTTATAGTTTCCGAGATATGGACTATCGATAATTTACACCTTAGGCTCTGCTTCTAACTTGGGCCCAAATTGTAAAATGGTCTTATCTATTGGCGATTTCGTTCCAATTCACATTCCAAGTAATATTCGGCATGCTAATTACATTGCCGGTTGCCAAATTGCATTATCTCTTATAGTTTCCGAGATATGGACTATCAATAATTTACACCTTAGGCTCTGCTTCTAACTTGGGCCCAAATTGTAAAATGGTCTTATCTATTGGCGATTTCGTTCCAATTCACATTCCAAGTAATATTCGGCATGCTAATTACATTGCCGGTTGCCAAATTGCATTATCTCTTATAGTTTCCTAGATATGGACTATTGATAATTTACACCTTAGGCTCTGCTTCTAACTTGGGCCCAAATTGTAAAATGGTCTTATCTATTGGCGATTTCGTCCCAATTCACATTCCAAGTGATATTCGGCATGCTAATTACATTGCCGGTTGCGAAATTGCATTATCTCTTATAGTTTCCGAGATATGGACTATCAATAATTTACACCTTAGGCTCTGCTTCTAACTTGGGCCCAAATTGTAAAATGGTCTTATCTATTGGCGATTTCGTTCCAATTCACATTCCAAGTAATATTCGGCATGCTAATTACATTGCCGGTTGCCAAATTGCATTATCTCTTATAGTTTCCGAGATATGGACTATCGATAATTTACACCTTAGGCTCTGCTTCTAACTTGGGCCCAAATTGTAAAATGGTCTTATCTATTGGCGATTTCGTTCCAATTCACATTCCAAGTAATATTCGGCATGCTAATTACATTGCCGGTTGCCAAATTGCATTATCTCTTATAGTTTCCGAGATATGGACTATCGATAATTTACACCTTAGGCTCTGCTTCTAACTTGGGCCCAAATTGTAAAATGGTCTTATCTATTGGCGATTTCGTTCCAATTCACATTCCAAGTAATATTCGGCATGCTAATTACATTGCCGGTTGCCAAATTGCATTATCTCTTATAGTTTCCGAGATATGGACTATCGATAATTTACACCTTAGGCTCTGCTTCTAACTTGGGCCCAAATTGTAAAATGGTCTTATCTATTGGCGATTTCGTTCCAATTCACATTCCAAGTAATATTCGGCATGCTAATTACATTGCCGGTTGCCAAATTGAATTATCTCTTATAGTTTCCGAGATATGGACTATCGATAATTTACACCTTAGGCTCTGCTTCTAACTTGGGCCCAAATTGTAAAATGGTCTTATCTATTGGCGATTTCGTTCCAATTCACATTCCAAGTAATATTGGGCATGCTAATTACATTGCCGGTTGCCAAATTGCATTATCTCTTATAGTTTCCGGGATATGGACTATCGATAATTTACACCATAGGCTCTGCTTCTAACTTGGGCCCAAATTGTAAAATGGTCTTATCTATTGGCGATTTCGTTCCAATTCACATTCCAAGTAATATTCGGCATGCTAATTACATTGCCGGTTGCCAAATTGCATTATCTCTTATAGTTTCCGAGATATGGACTATCGATAATTTACACCTTAGGCTCTGCTTCTAACTTGCTCCCAAATTGTAAAATGGTCTTATCTATTGGCGATTTCGTTCCAATTCACATTCCAAGTAATATTCGGCATGCTAATTACATTGCCGGTTGCCAAGTTGTATTATCTCTTATAGTTTCCGAGATATGGACTATCGATAATTTACACCTTAGGCTCTGCTTCTAACTTGGGCCCAAATTGTAAAATGGTCTTACCTATTGGCGATTTCGTTCCAATTCACATTCCAAGTAATATTCGGCATGCTAATTACATTGCCGGTTGCCAAATTGCATTATCTCTTATAGTTTCCGAGATATGGACTATCGATAATTTACACCTTAGGCTCTGATTCTAACTTGGGCCCAAATTGTAAAATGGCCTTATCTATTGGCGATTTCGTTCCAATTCACATTCCAAGTAATATTCGGCATGCTAATTACATTGCCGGTTGCCAAATTGCATTATCTCTTATAGTTTCCGAGATATGGACTATCGATAATTTACACCTTAGGTTCTGCTTCTAACTTGGGCCCAAATTGTAAAATGGTCTTATCTATTGGCGATTTCGTTCCAATTCACATTCCAAGTAATATTCGGCATGCTAATTACATTGCCGGTTGCCAAATTGCATTATCTCTTATAGTTTCCGAGATATGGACTATCGATAATTTACACCTTAGGTTCTGCTTCTAACTTGGGCCCAAATTGTAAAATGGTCTTATCTATTGGCGATTTCGTTCCAATTCACATTCCAAGTAATATTCGGCATGCTAATTACATTGCCGGTTGCCAAATTGCATTATCTCTTATAGTTTCCGAGATATGGACTATCGATAATTTACACCTTAGGCTCTGCTTCTAACTTGGGAACAAATTGTAAAATGGTCTTATCTATTGGCGATTTCGTTCCAATTCACATTCCAAGTAATATTCGGCATGCTAATTACATTGCCGGTTGCCAAATTGCATTATCTCTTATAGTTTCCGAGATATGGACTATCGATAATTTACACCTTAGGCTCTGCTTCTAACTTGGGCCCAAATTGTAAAATGGTCTTATCTATTGGCGATTTCGTTCCAATTCACATTCCAAGTAATATTCGGCATGCTAATTACATTGCCGGTTGCCAAATTGCATTATCTCTTATAGTTTCCGAGATATGGACTATCGATAATTTACACCTTAGGCTCTGCTTCTAACTTGGGCCCAAATTGTAAAATGGTCTTATCTATTGGCGATTTCGTTCCAATTCACATTCCAAGTAATATTCGGCATGCTAATTACATTGCCGGTTGCCAAATTGCATTATCTCTTATAGTTTCCGAGATATTAACTATCATTAATTTACACCTTAGGCTCTGCTTCTAACTTGGGCCCAAATTGTAAAATGGCCTTATCTATTGGCGATTTCGTTCCAATTCACATTCCAAGTAATATTCGGCATGCTAATTACATTGCCGGTTGCCAAATTGCATTATCTCTTATAGTTTCCGAGATATGGACTATCGATAATTTACACCTTAGGCTCTGCTTCTAACTTGGGCCCAAATTGTAAAATGGTCTTATCTATTGGCGATTTCGTTCCAATTCACATTCCAAGTAATATTCGGCATGCTAATTACATTGCCGGTTGCCAAATTGCATTATTTCTTAGAGTTTCCGAGATATGGACTATCGATAATTTACACCTTAGGCTCTGCTTCTAACTTGGGCCCAAATTGTAAAATCGTCTTATCTATTGGCGATTTCGTTCCAATTCACATTCCAAGTAATATTCGGCATGCTAATTACATTGCCGGTTGCCAAATTGCATTATCTCTTATAGTTTCCGAGATATGGACTATCGATAATTTACACCTTAGGCTCTGCTTCTAACTTGGGCCCAAATTGTAAAATGGTCTTATCTATTGGCGATTTTGTTCCAATTCACATTCGAAGTAATATTCGGCATGCTAATTACATTGCCGGTTGCCAAATTGAATTATCTCTTATAGTTTCCGAGATATGGACTATCGATAATTTACACCTTAGGCTCTGCTTCTAACTTGGGCCCAAATTGTAAAATGGTCTTACCTATTGGCGATTTCGTTCCAATTCACATTCCAAGTAATATTCGGCATGCTAATTACATTGCCGGTTGCCAAATTGCATTATCTCTTATAGTTTCCGAGATATGGACTATCGATAATTTACACCTTAGGCTCTGCTTCTAACTTGGGCCCAAATTGTAAAATGGTCTTATCTATTGGCGATTTCGTTCCAATTCACATTCCAAGTAATATTCGGCATGCTAATTACATTGCCGGTTGCCAAATTGCATTACCTCTTATAGTTTCCGAGATATGGACTATCGATAATTTACACCTTAGGCTCTGCTTCTAACTTGGGCCCAAATTGTAAAATGGTCTTATCTATTGGCGATTTCGTTCCAATTCACACTCCAAGTAATATTCGGCATGCTAATTACATTGCCGGTTGCCAAATTGCATTATCTCTTATAGTTTCCGAGATATGGACTATCGATAATTTACACCTTAGGCTCTGCTTCTAACTTGCTCCCAAATTGTAAAATGGTCTTATCTATTGGCGATTTCGTTCCAATTCACATTCCAAGTAATATTCGGCATGCTAATTACATTGCCGGTTGCCAAATTGTATTATCTCTTATAGTTTCCGAGATATGGACTATCGATAATTTACACCTTAGGCTCTGCTTCTAACTTGGGCCCAAATTGTAAAATGGTCTTATCTATTGGCGATTTCGTTCCAATTCACATTCCAAGTAATATTGGGCATGCTAATTACATTGCCGGTTGCCAAATTGCATTATCTCTTATAGTTTCCGAGATATGGACTATCGATAATTTACACCATAGGCTCTGCTTCTAACTTGGGCCCAAATTGTAAAATGGTCTTATCTATTGGCGATTTCGTTCCAATTCACATTCCAAGTAATATTCGGCATGCTAATTACATTGCCGGTTGCCAAATTGCATTATCTCTTATAGTTTCCGAGATATGGACTATCGATAATTTACACCTTAGGCTCTGCTTCTAACTTGCTCCCAAATTGTAAAATGGTCTTATCTATTGGCGATTTCGTTCCAATTCACATTCCAAGTAATATTCGGCATGCTAATTACATTGCCGGTTGCCAAATTGTATTATCTCTTATAGTTTCCGAGATATGGACTATCGATAATTTACACCTTAGGCTCTGCTTCTAACTTGGGCCCAAATTGTAAAATGGTCTTACCTATTGGCGATTTCGTTCCAATTCACATTCCAAGTAATATTCGGCATCCTAATTACATTGCCGGTTGCCAAATTGCATTATCTCTTATAGTTTCCGAGATATGGACTATCGATAATTTACACCTTAGGCTCTGCTTCTAACTTGGGCCCAAATTGTAAAATGGTCTTATCTATTGGCGATTTCGTTCCAATTCACATTCCAAGTAATATTCGGCATGCTAATTACATTGCTGGTTGCCAAATTGCATTATCTCTTATAGTTTCCGAGATATGGACTATCGATAATTTACACCTTAGGCTCTGCTTCTAACTTGGGCCCAAATTGTAAAATGGTCTTATCTATTGGCGATTTCGTCCCAATTCACATTCCAAGTGATATTCGGCATGCTAATTACATTGCCGGTTGCGAAATTGCATTATCTCTTATAGTTTCCGAGATATGGACTATCGATAATTTACACCTTAGGCTCAGCTTCTAACTTGGGCCCAAATTGTAAAATGGTCTTATCTATTGGCGATTTCGTTCCAATTCACATTCCAAGTAATATTCGGCATGCTAATTACATTGCCGGTTGCCAAATTGCATTATCTCTTATAGTTTCCGAGATATGGACTATCGATAATTTACACCTTAGGCTCTGCTTCTAACTTGGGCCCAAATTGTAAAATGGTCTTATCTATTGGCGATTTCGTTCCAATTCACATTCCAAGTAATATTCGGCATGCTAATTACATTGCCGGTTGCCAAATTGCATTATCTCTTATAGTTTCCTAGATATGGACTATTGATAATTTACACCTTAGGCTCTGCTTCTAACTTGGGCCCAAATTGTAAAATGGTCTTATCTATTGGCGATTTCGTCCCAATTCACATTCCAAGTGATATTCGGCATGCTAATTACATTGCCGGTTGCGAAATTGCATTATCTCTTATAGTTTCCGAGATATGGACTATCAATAATTTACACCTTAGGCTCTGCTTCTAACTTGGGCCCAAATTGTAAAATGGTCTTATCTATTGGCGATTTCGTTCCAATTCACATTCCAAGTAATATTCGGCATGCTAATTACATTGCCGGTTGCCAAATTGCATTATCTCTTATAGTTTCCGAGATATGGACTATCGATAATTTACACCTTAGGCTCTGCTTCTAACTTGTGCCCAAATTGTAAAATGGTCTTATCTATTGGCGATTTCGTTCCAATTCACATTCCAAGTAATATTCGGCATGCTAATTACATTGCCGGTTGCCAAATTGCATTATCTCTTATAGTTTCCGAGATATGGACTATCGATAATTTACACCTTAGGCTCTGCTTCTAACTTGGGCCCAAATTGTAAAATGGTCTTATCTATTGGCGATTTCGTTCCAATTCACATTCCAAGTAATATTCGGCATGCTAATTACATTGCCGGTTGCCAAATTGCATTATCTCTTATAGTTTCCGAGATATGGACTATCGATAATTTACACCTTAGGCTCTGCTTCTAACTTGGGCCCAAATTGTAAAATGGTCTTATCTATTGGCGATTTCGTTCCAATTCACATTCCAAGTAATATTCGGCATGCTAATTACATTGCCGGTTGCCAAATTGCATTATCTCTTATAGTTTCCGAGATATGGACTATCGATAATTTACACCTTAGGCTCTGCTTCTAACTTGGGCCCAAATTGTAAAATGGTCTTATCTATTGGCGATTTCGTTCCAATTCACATTCCAAGTAATATTCGGCATGCTAATTACATTGCCGGTTGCCAAATTGCATTATCTCTTATAGTTTCCGAGATATGGACTATCGATAATTTACACCTTAGGCTCTGCTTCTAACTTGGGAACAAATTGTAAAATGGTCTTATCTATTGGCGATTTCGTTCCAATTCACATTCCAAGTAACATTCGGCATGCTAATTACATTGCCGGTTGCCAAATTGCATTATCTCTTATAGTTTCCGAGATATGGACTATCGATAATTTACACCTTAGGCTCTGCTTCTAACTTGGGCCCAAATTGTAAAATGGTCTTATCTATTGGCGATTTCGTTCCAATTCACATTCCAAGTAATATTCGGCATGCTAATTACATTGCCGGTTGCCAAATTGCATTATCTCTTATAGTTTCCGAGATATGGACTATCGATAATTTACACCTTAGGCTCTGCTTCTAACTTGGGCCCAAATTGTAAAATGGTCTTATCTATTGGCGATTTCGTTCCAATTCACATTCCAAGTAATATTCGGCATGCTAATTACATTGCCGGTTGCCAAATTGCATTATCTCTTATAGTTTCCGAGATATTAACTATCGTTAATTTACACCTTAGGCTCTGCTTCTAACTTGGGCCCAAATTGTAAAATGGCCTTATCTATTGGCGATTTCGTTCCAATTCACATTCCAAGTAATATTCGGCATGCTAATTACATTGCCGGTTGCCAAATTGCATTATCTCTTATAGTTTCCGAGATATGGACTATCGATAATTTACACCTTAGGCTCTGCTTCTAACTTGGGCCCAAATTGTAAAATGGTCTTATCTATTGACGATTTCGTTCCAATTCACATTCCAAGTAATATTCGGCATGCTAATTACATTGCCGGTTGCCAAATTGCATTATTTCTTAGAGTTTCCGAGATATGGACTATCGATAATTAACACCTTAGGCTCTGCTTCTAACTTGGGCCCAAATTGTAAAATCGTCTTATCTATTGGCGATTTCGTTCCAATTCACATTCCAAGTAATATTCGGCATGCTAATTACATTGCCGGTTGCCAAATTGCATTATCTCTTATAGTTTCCGAGATATGGACTATCGATAATTTACACCTTAGGCTCTGCTTCTAACTTGGGCCCAAATTGTAAAATGGTCTTATCTATTGGCGATTTCGTTCCAATTCACATTCGAAGTAATATTCGGCATGCTAATTACATTGCCGGTTGCCAAATTCAATTATCTCTTATAGTTTCCGAGATATGGACTATCGATAATTTACACCTTAGGCTCTGCTTCTAACTTGGGCCCAAATTGTAAAATGGTCTTACCTATTGGCGATTTCGTTCCAATTCACATTCCAAGTAATATTCGGCATGCTAATTACATTGCCGGTTGCCAAATTGCATTATCTCTTATAGTTTCCGAGATATGGACTATCGATAATTTACACCTTAGGCTCTGCTTCTAACTTGGGCCCAAATTGTAAAATGGTCTTATCTATTGGCGATTTCGTTCCAATTCACATTCCAAGTAATATTCGGCATGCTAATTACATTGCCGGTTGCCAAATTGCATTACCTCTTATAGTTTCCGAGATATGGACTATCGATAATTTACACCTTAGGCTCTGCTTCTAACTTGGGCCCAAATTGTAAAATGGTCTTATCTATTGGCGATTTCGTTCCAATTCACATTCCAAGTAATATTCGGCATGCTAATTACATTGCCGGTTGCCAAATTGCATTATCTCTTATAGTTTCCGAGATATGGACTATCGATAATTTACACCTTAGGCTCTGCTTCTAACTTGCTCCCAAATTGTAAAATGGTCTTATCTATTGGCGATTTCGTTCCAATTCACATTCCAAGTAATATTCGGCATGCTAATTACATTGCCGGTTGCCAAATTGTATTATCTCTTATAGTTTCCGAGATATGGACTATCGATAATTTACATCTTAGGCTCTGCTTTTAACTTGGGCCCAAATTGTAAAATGGTCTTATCTATTGGCGATTTCGTTCCAATTCACATTCCAAGTAATATTGGGCATGCTAATTACATTGCCGGTTGCCAAATTGCATTATCTCTTATAGTTTCCGAGATATGGACTATCGATAATTTACACCATAGGCTCTGCTTCTAACTTGGGCCCAAATTGTAAAATGGTCTTATCTATTGGCGATTTCGTTCCAATTCACATTCCAAGTAATATTCGGCATGCTAATTACATTGCCGGTTGCCAAATTGCATTATCTCTTATAGTTTCCGAGATATGGACTATCGATAATTTACACCTTAGGCTCTGCTTCTAACTTGCTCCCAAATTGTAAAATGGTCTTATCTATTGGCGATTTCGTTCCAATTCACATTCCAAGTAATATTCGGCATGCGAATTACATTGCCGGTTGCCAAATTGTATTATCTCTTATAGTTTCCGAGATATGGACTATCGATAATTTACACCTTAGGCTCTGCTTCTAACTTGGGCCCAAATTGTAAAATGGTCTTACCTATTGGCGATTTCGTTCCAATTCACATTCCAAGTAATATTCGGCATCCTAATTACATTGCCTGTTGCCAAATTGCATTATCTCTTATAGTTTCCGAGATATGGACTATCGATAATTTACAACTTAGGCTCTGCTTCTAACTTGGGCCCAAATTGTAAAATGGTCTTATCTATTGGCGATTTCGTTCCAATTCACATTCCAAGTAATATTCGGCATGCTAATTACATTGCCGGTTGCCAAATTGCATTATCTCTTATAGTTTCCGAGATATGGACTATCGATAATTTACACCTTAGGCTCTGCTTCTAACTTGGGCCCAAATTGTAAAATGGTCTTATCTATTGGCGATTTCGTCCCAATTCACATTCCAAGTGATATTCGGCATGCTAATTACATTGCCGGTTGCGAAATTGCATTATCTCTTATAGTTTCCGAGATATGGACTATCGATAATTTACACCTTAGGCTCAGCTTCTAACTTGGGCCCAAATTGTAAAATGGTCTTATCTATTGGCGATTTCGTTCCAATTCACATTCCAAGTAATATTCGGCATGCTAATTACATTGCCGGTTGCCAAATTGCATTATCTCTTATAGTTTCCGAGATATGGACTATCGATAATTTACACCTTAGGCTCTGCTTCTAACTTGGGCCCAAATTGTAAAATGGTCTTATCTATTGGCGATTTCGTTCCAATTCACATTCCAAGTAATATTCGGCATGCTAATTACATTGCCGGTTGCCAAATTGCATTATCTCTTATAGTTTCCTAGATATGGACTATTGATAATTTACACCTTAGGCTCTGCTTCTAACTTGGGCCCAAATTGTAAAATGGTCTTATCTATTGGCGATTTCGTCCCAATTCACATTCCAAGTGATATTCGGCATGCTAATTACATTGCCGGTTGCGAAATTGCATTATCTCTTATAGTTTCCGAGATATGGACTATCAATAATTTACACCTTAGGCTCTGCTTCTAACTTGGGCCCAAATTGTAAAATGGTCTTATCTATTGGCGATTTCGTTCCAATTCACATTCCAAGTAATATTCGGCATGCTAATTACATTGCCGGTTGCCAAATTGCATTACCTCTTATAGTTTCCGAGATATGGACTATCGATAATTTACACCTTAGGCTCTGCTTCTAATTTGGGCCCAAATTGTAAAATGGTCTTATCTATTGGCGATTTCGTTCCAATTCACATTCCAAGTAATATTCGGCATGCTAATTACATTGCCGGTTGCCAAATTGCATTATCTCTTATAGTTTCCGAGATATGGACTATCGATAATTTACACCTTAGGCTCTGCTTCTAACTTGCTCCCAAATTGTAAAATGGTCTTATCTATTGGCGATTTCGTTCCAATTCACATTCCAAGTAATATTCGGCATGCTAATTACATTGCCGGTTGCCAAATTGTATTATCTCTTATAGTTTCCGAGATATGGACTATCGATAATTTACACCTTAGGCTCTGCTTCTAACTTGGGCCCAAATTGTAAAATGGTCTTATCTATTGGCGATTTCGTTCCAATTCACATTCCAAGTAATATTGGGCATGCTAATTACATTGCCGGTTGCCAAATTGCATTATCTCTTATAGTTTCCGAGATATGGACTATCGATAATTTACACCATAGGCTCTGCTTCTAACTTGGGCCCAAATTGTAAAATGGTCTTATCTATTGGCGATTTCGTTCCAATTCACATTCCAAGTAATATTCGGCATGCTAATTACATTGCCGGTTGCCAAATTGCATTATCTCTTATAGTTTCCGAGATATGGACTATCGATAATTTACACCTTAGGCTCTGCTTCTAACTTGCTCCCAAATTGTAAAATGGTCTTATCTATTGGCGATTTCGTTCCAATTCACATTCCAAGTAATATTCGGCATGCTAATTACATTGCCGGTTGCCAAATTGTATTATCTCTTATAGTTTCCGAGATATGGACTATCGATAATTTACACCTTAGGCTCTGCTTCTAACTTGGGCCCAAATTGTAAAATGGTCTTACCTATTGGCGATTTCGTTCCAATTCACATTCCAAGTTATATATTGGGCATTCTAATTACATTGCCGGTTGCCAAATTGCATTATCTCTTATAGTTTCCGAGATATGGACTATCGATAATTTACACCTTAGGCTCTGCTTCTAACTTGGGCCCAAATTGTAAAATGGTCTTATCTATTGGCGATTTCGTTCCAATTCACATTCCAAGTAATATTCGGCATGCTAATTACATTGCTGGTTGCCAAATTGCATTATCTCTTATAGTTTCCGAGATATGGACTATCGATAATTTACACCTTAGGCTCTGCTTCTAACTTGGGCCCAAATTGTAAAATGGTCTTATCTATTGGCGATTTCGTCCCAATTCACATTCCAAGTGATATTCGGCATGCTAATTACATTGCCGGTTGCGAAATTGCATTATCTCTTATAGTTTCCGAGATATGGACTATCGATAATTTACACCTTAGGCTCAGCTTCTAACTTGGGCCCAAATTGTAAAATGGTCTTATCTATTGGCGATTTCGTTCCAATTCACATTCCAAGTAATATTCGGCATGCTAATTACATTGCCGGTTGCCAAATTGCATTATCTCTTATAGTTTCCGAGATATGGACTATCGATAATTTACACCTTAGGCTCTGCTTCTAACTTGGGCCCAAATTGTAAAATGGTCTTATCTATTGGCGATTTCGTTCCAATTCACATTCCAAGTAATATTCGGCATGCTAATTACATTGCCGGTTGCCAAATTGCATTATCTCTTATAGTTTCCTAGATATGGACTATTGATAATTTACACCTTAGGCTCTGCTTCTAACTTGGGCCCAAATTGTAAAATGGTCTTATCTATTGGCGATTTCGTCCCAATTCACATTCCAAGTGATATTCGGCATGCTAATTACATTGCCGGTTGCGAAATTGCATTATCTCTTATAGTTTCCGAGATATGGACTATCAATAATTTACACCTTAGGCTCTGCTTCTAACTTGGGCCCAAATTGTAAAATGGTCTTATCTATTGGCGATTTCGTTCCAATTCACATTCCAAGTAATATTCGGCATGCTAATTACATTGCCGGTTGCCAAATTGCATTATCTCTTATAGTTTCCGAGATATGGACTATCGATAATTTACACCTTAGGCTCTGCTTCTAACTTGTGCCCAAATTGTAAAATGGTCTTATCTATTGGCGATTTCGTTCCAATTCACATTCCAAGTAATATTCGGCATGCTAATTACATTGCCGGTTGCCAAATTGCATTATCTCTTATAGTTTCCGAGATATGGACTATCGATAATTTACACCTTAGGCTCTGCTTCTAACTTGGGCCCAAATTGTAAAATGGTCTTATCTATTGGCGATTTCGTTCCAATTCACATTCCAAGTAATATTCGGCATGCTAATTACATTGCCGGTTGCCAAATTGCATTATCTCTTATAGTTTCCGAGATATGGACTATCGATAATTTACACCTTAGGCTCTGCTTCTAACTTGGGCCCAAATTGTAAAATGGTCTTATCTATTGGCGATTTCGTTCCAATTCACATTCCAAGTAATATTCGGCATGCTAATTACATTGCCGGTTGCCAAATTGCATTATCTCTTATAGTTTCCGAGATATGGACTATCGATAATTTACACCTTAGGCTCTGCTTCTAACTTGGGCCCAAATTGTAAAATGGTCTTATCTATTGGCGATTTCGTTCCAATTCACATTCCAAGTAATATTCGGCATGCTAATTACATTGCCGGTTGCCAAATTGCATTATCTCTTATAGTTTCCGAGATATGGACTATCGATAATTTACACCTTAGGCTCTGCTTCTAACTTGGGAACAAATTGTAAAATGGTCTTATCTATTGGCGATTTCGTTCCAATTCACATTCCAAGTAACATTCGGCATGCTAATTACATTGCCGGTTGCCAAATTGCATTATCTCTTATAGTTTCCGAGATATGGACTATCGATAATTTACACCTTAGGCTCTGCTTCTAACTTGGGCCCAAATTGTAAAATGGTCTTATCTATTGGCGATTTCGTTCCAATTCACATTCCAAGTAATATTCGGCATGCTAATTACATTGCCGGTTGCCAAATTGCATTATCTCTTATAGTTTCCGAGATATGGACTATCGATAATTTACACCTTAGGCTCTGCTTCTAACTTGGGCCCAAATTGTAAAATGGTCTTATCTATTGGCGATTTCGTTCCAATTCACATTCCAAGTAATATTCGGCATGCTAATTACATTGCCGGTTGCCAAATTGCATTATCTCTTATAGTTTCCGAGATATTAACTATCGTTAATTTACACCTTAGGCTCTGCTTCTAACTTGGGCCCAAATTGTAAAATGGCCTTATCTATTGGCGATTTCGTTCCAATTCACATTCCAAGTAATATTCGGCATGCTAATTACATTGCCGGTTGCCAAATTGCATTATCTCTTATAGTTTCCGAGATATGGACTATCGATAATTTACACCTTAGGCTCTGCTTCTAACTTGGGCCCAAATTGTAAAATGGTCTTATCTATTGACGATTTCGTTCCAATTCACATTCCAAGTAATATTCGGCATGCTAATTACATTGCCGGTTGCCAAATTGCATTATTTCTTAGAGTTTCCGAGATATGGACTATCGATAATTAACACCTTAGGCTCTGCTTCTAACTTGGGCCCAAATTGTAAAATCGTCTTATCTATTGGCGATTTCGTTCCAATTCACATTCCAAGTAATATTCGGCATGCTAATTACATTGCCGGTTGCCAAATTGCATTATCTCTTATAGTTTCCGAGATATGGACTATCGATAATTTACACCTTAGGCTCTGCTTCTAACTTGGGCCCAAATTGTAAAATGGTCTTATCTATTGGCGATTTCGTTCCAATTCACATTCGAAGTAATATTCGGCATGCTAATTACATTGCCGGTTGCCAAATTCAATTATCTCTTATAGTTTCCGAGATATGGACTATCGATAATTTACACCTTAGGCTCTGCTTCTAACTTGGGCCCAAATTGTAAAATGGTCTTACCTATTGGCGATTTCGTTCCAATTCACATTCCAAGTAATATTCGGCATGCTAATTACATTGCCGGTTGCCAAATTGCATTATCTCTTATAGTTTCCGAGATATGGACTATCGATAATTTACACCTTAGGCTCTGCTTCTAACTTGGGCCCAAATTGTAAAATGGTCTTATCTATTGGCGATTTCGTTCCAATTCACATTCCAAGTAATATTCGGCATGCTAATTACATTGCCGGTTGCCAAATTGCATTACCTCTTATAGTTTCCGAGATATGGACTATCGATAATTTACACCTTAGGCTCTGCTTCTAACTTGGGCCCAAATTGTAAAATGGTCTTATCTATTGGCGATTTCGTTCCAATTCACATTCCAAGTAATATTCGGCATGCTAATTACATTGCCGGTTGCCAAATTGCATTATCTCTTATAGTTTCCGAGATATGGACTATCGATAATTTACACCTTAGGCTCTGCTTCTAACTTGCTCCCAAATTGTAAAATGGTCTTATCTATTGGCGATTTCGTTCCAATTCACATTCCAAGTAATATTCGGCATGCTAATTACATTGCCGGTTGCCAAATTGTATTATCTCTTATAGTTTCCGAGATATGGACTATCGATAATTTACATCTTAGGCTCTGCTTTTAACTTGGGCCCAAATTGTAAAATGGTCTTATCTATTGGCGATTTCGTTCCAATTCACATTCCAAGTAATATTGGGCATGCTAATTACATTGCCGGTTGCCAAATTGCATTATCTCTTATAGTTTCCGAGATATGGACTATCGATAATTTACACCATAGGCTCTGCTTCTAACTTGGGCCCAAATTGTAAAATGGTCTTATCTATTGGCGATTTCGTTCCAATTCACATTCCAAGTAATATTCGGCATGCTAATTACATTGCCGGTTGCCAAATTGCATTATCTCTTATAGTTTCCGAGATATGGACTATCGATAATTTACACCTTAGGCTCTGCTTCTAACTTGCTCCCAAATTGTAAAATGGTCTTATCTATTGGCGATTTCGTTCCAATTCACATTCCAAGTAATATTCGGCATGCGAATTACATTGCCGGTTGCCAAATTGTATTATCTCTTATAGTTTCCGAGATATGGACTATCGATAATTTACACCTTAGGCTCTGCTTCTAACTTGGGCCCAAATTGTAAAATGGTCTTACCTATTGGCGATTTCGTTCCAATTCACATTCCAAGTAATATTCGGCATCCTAATTACATTGCCTGTTGCCAAATTGCATTATCTCTTATAGTTTCCGAGATATGGACTATCGATAATTTACAACTTAGGCTCTGCTTCTAACTTGGGCCCAAATTGTAAAATGGTCTTATCTATTGGCGATTTCGTTCCAATTCACATTCCAAGTAATATTCGGCATGCTAATTACATTGCCGGTTGCCAAATTGCATTATCTCTTATAGTTTCCGAGATATGGACTATCGATAATTTACACCTTAGGCTCTGCTTCTAACTTGGGCCCAAATTGTAAAATGGTCTTATCTATTGGCGATTTCGTCCCAATTCACATTCCAAGTGATATTCGGCATGCTAATTACATTGCCGGTTGCGAAATTGCATTATCTCTTATAGTTTCCGAGATATGGACTATCGATAATTTACACCTTAGGCTCAGCTTCTAACTTGGGCCCAAATTGTAAAATGGTCTTATCTATTGGCGATTTCGTTCCAATTCACATTCCAAGTAATATTCGGCATGCTAATTACATTGCCGGTTGCCAAATTGCATTATCTCTTATAGTTTCCGAGATATGGACTATCGATAATTTACACCTTAGGCTCTGCTTCTAACTTGGGCCCAAATTGTAAAATGGTCTTATCTATTGGCGATTTCGTTCCAATTCACATTCCAAGTAATATTCGGCATGCTAATTACATTGCCGGTTGCCAAATTGCATTATCTCTTATAGTTTCCTAGATATGGACTATTGATAATTTACACCTTAGGCTCTGCTTCTAACTTGGGCCCAAATTGTAAAATGGTCTTATCTATTGGCGATTTCGTCCCAATTCACATTCCAAGTGATATTCGGCATGCTAATTACATTGCCGGTTGCGAAATTGCATTATCTCTTATAGTTTCCGAGATATGGACTATCAATAATTTACACCTTAGGCTCTGCTTCTAACTTGGGCCCAAATTGTAAAATGGTCTTATCTATTGGCGATTTCGTTCCAATTCACATTCCAAGTAATATTCGGCATGCTAATTACATTGCCAGTTGCCAAATTGCATTATCTCTTATAGTTTCCGAGATATGGACTATCGATAATTTACACCTTAGGCTCTGCTTCTAACTTGGGCCCAAATTGTAAAATGGTCTTATCTATTGGCGATTTCGTTCCAATTCACATTCCAAGTAATATTCGGCATGCTAATTACATTGCCGGTTGCCAAATTGCATTATCTCTTATAGTTTCCGAGATATGGACTATCGATAATTTACACCTTAGGCTCTGCTTCTAACTTGGGCCCAAATTGTAAAATGGTCTTATCTATTGGCGATTTCGTTCCAATTCACATTCCAAGTAATATTCGGCATGCTAATTACATTGCCGGTTGCCAAATTGCATTATCTCTTATAGTTTCCGAGATATAGACTATCGATAATTTACACCTTAGGCTCTGCTTCTAACTTGGGCCCAAATTGTAAAATGGTCTTATCTATTGGCGATTTCGTTCCAATTCACATTCCTAGTAATATTCGGCATGCTGATTACATTGCCGGTTGCCAAATTGCATTATCTCTTATAGTTTCCGAGATATGGACTATCGATAATTTACACCTTAGGCTCTGCTTCTAACTTGGGCCCAAATTGTAAAATGGTCTTATCTATTGGCGATTTAGTTGCAATTCACATTCCAAGTAATATTCGGCATGCTAATTACATTGCCGGTTGCCAAATTGCATTATCTCTTATAGTTTCCGAGATATGGACTATCGATAATTTACACCTTAGGCTCTGTTTCTAACTTGGGCCCAAATTGTAAAATGGTCTTATCTATTGGCGATTTCGTTCCAATTCACATTCCAAGTAATATTTGGCATGCTAATTACATTGCCGGTTGCCAAATTGCATTATCTCTTATAGTTTCCGAGATATGGACTATCGATAATATACACCTTAGGCTCTGCTTCTAACTTGGGCCTAAATTGTAAAATGGTCTTATCTATTGGCGATTTCGTTCCAATTCACATTCCAAGTAATATTCGGCATGCTAATTACATTGCCGGTTGCCAAATTGCATTATCTCTTATAGTTTCCGAGATATGGACTATCGATTATTTACACCTTAGGCTCTGCTTCTAACTTGGGCCCAAATTGTAAAATGGTCTTATCTATTGGCGATTTCGTTCCAATTCACACTCCAAGTAATATTCGGCATGCTAATTACATTGCCGGTTGCGAAATTGCATTATCTCTTATAGTTTCCGAGATATGGACTATCGATAATTTACACCTTAGGCTCTGCTTCTAACTTGGGCCCAAATTGTAAAATGGTCTTATCTATTGGCGATTTCGTTCCAATTCACATTCCAAGTAATATTCGGCATGCTAATTACATTGCCGGTTGCCAAATTGCATTATCTCTTATAGTTTCCGAGATATAGACTATCGATAATTTACACCTTAGGCTCTGCTTCTAACTTGGGCCCAAATTGTTAAATGGTCTTATCTATTGGCGATTTCGTTCCAATTCACATTCCAAGTAATATTCGGTATGCTAATTACATTGCCGGTTGCCAAATTGCATTATCTCTTATAGTTTCCGAGATATGGACTATCGATAATTTACACCTTAGGCTCTGCTTCTAACTTGGGCCCAAATTGTAAAATGGTCTTATCTATTGGCGATTTCGTCCCAATTCACATTCCAAGTGATATTCGGCATGCTAATTACTTGCCGGTTGCGAAATTGCATTATCTCTTATAGTTTCCGAGATATGGACTATCAATAATTTACACCTTAGGCTCTGCTTCTAACTTGGGCCCAAATTGTAAAATGGTCTTATCTATTGGCGATTTCATTCCAATTCACATTCCAAGTAATATTCGGCATGCTAATTACATTGCCGGTTGCCAAATTGCATTATCTCTTATAGTTTCCGAGATATGGACTATCGATAATTTACACCTTAGGCTCTGCTTCTAACTTGGGTCCAAATTGTAAAATGGTCTTATCTATTGGCGATTTCGTTCCAATTCACACTCCATGTAATAATCGGCATGCTAATTACATTGCTGGTTGCGAAATTGCATTATCTCTTATAGTTTCCGAGATATGGACTATCGATAATTTACACCTTAGGCTCTGCTTCTAACTTGGGCCCAAATTGTAAAATGGTCTTATCTATTGGCGATTTCGTTCCAGTTCACATTCCAAGTAATATTCGGCATGCTAATTACATTGCCGGTTGCCAAATTGCATTATCTCTTATAGTTTCCGAGATATAGACTATCGATAATTTACACCTTAGGCTCTGCTTCTAACTTGGGCCCAAATTGTAAAATGGTCTTATCTATTGGCGATTTCGTTCCAATTCACATTCCAAGTAATATTCGGCATGCTAATTACATTGCCGGTTGCCAAATTGCATTATCTCTTATAGTTTCCGAGATATGGACTATCGATAATTTACACCTTAGGCTCTGCTTCTAACTTGGGCCCAAATTGTAAAATGGTCTTATCTATTGGCGATTTCGTCCCAATTCACATTCCAAGTGATATTCGGCATGCTAATTACATTGCCGGTTGCGAAATTGCATTATCTCTTATAGTTTCCGAGATATGGACTATCAATAATTTACACCTTAGGCTCTGCTTCTAACTTGGGCCCAAATTGTAAAATGGTCTTATCTATTGGCGATTTCATTCCAATTCACATTCCAAGTAATATTCGGCATGCTAATTACATTGCCGGTTGCCAAATTGCATTATCTCTTATAGTTTCCGAGATATGGACTATCGATAATTTACACCTTAGGCTCTGCTTCTAACTTGGGCCCAAATTGTAAAATGGTCTTATCTATTGGCGATTTCGTTCCAATTCACATTCCAAGTAATATTCGGCATGCTAATTACATTGCCGGTTGCCAAATTGCATTATCTCTTATAGTTTCCGAGATATGGACTATCGATAATTTACACCTTAGGCTCTGCTTCTAACTTGGGCCCAAATTGTAAAATGGTCTTATCTATTGGCGATTTCGTTCCAATTCACATTCCAAGTAATATTCGGCATGCTAATTACATTGCCGGTTGCCAAATTGCATTATCTCTTATAGTTTCCGAGATATGGACTATCGATAATTTACACCTTAGGCTCTGCTTCTAACTTGGGCCCAAATTGTAAAATGGTCTTATCTATTGGCGATTTCGTTCCAATTCACATTCCAAGTAATATTCGGCATGCTAATTACATTGCCGGTTGCCAAATTGCATTATCTCTTATAGTTTCCTAGATATGGACTATTGATAATTTACACCTTAGGCTCTGCTTCTAACTTGGGCCCAAATTGTAAAATGGTCTTATCTATTGGCGATTTCGTCCCAATTCACATTCCAAGTGATATTCGGCATGCTAATTACATTGCCGGTTGCGAAATTGCATTATCTCTTATAGTTTCCGAGATATGGACTATCAATAATTTACACCTTAGGCTCTGCTTCTAACTTGGGCCCAAATTGTAAAATGGTCTTATCTATTGGCGATTTCGTTCCAATTCACATTCCAAGTAATATTCGGCATGCTAATTACATTGCCGGTTGCCAAATTGCATTATCTCTTATAGTTTCCGAGATATGGACTATCGATAATTTACACCTTAGGCTCTGCTTCTAACTTGTGCCCAAATTGTAAAATGGTCTTATCTATTGGCGATTTCGTTCCAATTCACATTCCAAGTAATATTCGGCATGCTAATTACATTGCCGGTTGCCAAATTGCATTATCTCTTATAGTTTCCGAGATATGGACTATCGATAATTTACACCTTAGGCTCTGCTTCTAACTTGGGCCCAAATTGTAAAATGGTCTTATCTATTGGCGATTTCGTCCCAATTCACATTCCAAGTGATATTCGGCATGCTAATTACATTGCCGGTTGCGAAATTGCATTATCTCTTATAGTTTCCGAGATATGGACTATCGATAATTTACACCTTAGGCTCAGCTTCTAACTTGGGCCCAAATTGTAAAATGGTCTTATCTATTGGCGATTTCGTTCCGATTCACATTCCAAGTAATATTCGGCATGCTAATTACATTGCCGGTTGCCAAATTGCATTATCTCTTATAGTTTCCGAGATATGGACTATCGATAATTTACACCTTAGGCTCTGCTTCTAACTTGGGCCCAAATTGTAAAATGGTCTTATCTATTGGCGATTTCGTTCCAATTCACATTCCAAGTAATATTCGGCATGCTAATTACATTGCCGGTTGCCAAATTGCATTATCTCTTATAGTTTCCTAGATATGGACTATTGATAATTTACACCTTAGGCTCTGCTTCTAACTTGGGCCCAAATTGTAAAATGGTCTTATCTATTGGCGATTTCGTCCCAATTCACATTCCAAGTGATATTCGGCATGCTAATTACATTGCCGGTTGCGAAATTGCATTATCTCTTATAGTTTCCGAGATATGGACTATCAATAATTTACACCTTAGGCTCTGCTTCTAACTTGGGCCCAAATTGTAAAATGGTCTTATCTATTAGCGATTTCGTTCCAATTCACATTCCAAGTAATATTCGGTATGCTAATTACATTGCCGGTTGCCAAATTGCATTATCTCTTATAGTTTCCGAGATATGGACTATCGATAATTTACACCTTAGGCTCTGCTTCTAACTTGTGCCCAAATTGTAAAATGGTCTTATCTATTGGCGATTTCGTTCCAATTCACATTCCAAGTAATATTCGGCATGCTAATTACATTGCCGGTTGCCAAATTGCATTATCTCTTATAGTTTCCGAGATATGGACTATCGATAATTTACACCTTAGGCTCTGCTTCTAACTTGGGCCCAAATTGTAAAATGGTCTTATCTATTGGCGATTTCGTTCCAATTCACATTCCAAGTAATATTCGGCATGCTAATTACATTGCCGGTTGCCAAATTGCATTATCTCTTATAGTTTCCGAGATATGGACTATCGATAATTTACACCTTAGGCTCTGCTTCTAACTTGGGCCCAAATTGTAAAATGGTCTTATCTATTGGCGATTTCGTTCCAATTCACATTCCAAGTAATATTCGGCATGCTAATTACATTGCCGGTTGCCAAATTGCATTATCTCTTATAGTTTCCGAGATATGGACTATCGATAATTTACACCTTAGGCTCTGCTTCTAACTTGGGCCCAAATTGTAAAATGGTCTTATCTATTGGCGATTTCGTTCCAATTCACATTCCAAGTAATATTCGGCATGCTAATTACATTGCCGGTTGCCAAATTGCATTATCTCTTATAGTTTCCAAGATATGGACTATCGATAATTTACACCTTAGGCTCTGCTTCTAACTTGGGAACAAATTGTAAAATGGTCTTATCTATTGGCGATTTCGTTCCAATTCACATTCCAAGTAACATTCGGCATGCTAATTACATTGCCGGTTGCCAAATTGCATTATCTCTTATAGTTTCCGAGATATGGACTATCGATAATTTACACCTTAGGCTCTGCTTCTAACTTGGGCCCAAATTGTAAAATGGTCTTATCTATTGGCGATTTCGTTCCAATTCACATTCCAAGTAATATTCGGCATGCTAATTACATTGCCGGTTGCCAAATTGCATTATCTCTTATAGTTTCCGAGATATGGACTATCGATAATTTACACCTTAGGCTCTGCTTCTAACTTGGGCCCAAATTGTAAAATGGTCTTATCTATTGGCGATTTCGTTCCAATTCACATTCCAAGTAATATTCGGCATGCTAATTACATTGCCGGTTGCCAAATTGCATTATCTCTTATAGTTTCCGAGATATTAACTATCGTTAATTTACACCTTAGGCTCTGCTTCTAACTTGGGCCCAAATTGTAAAATGGCCTTATCTATTGGCGATTTCGTTCCAATTCACATTCCAAGTAATATTCGGCATGCTAATTACATTGCCGGTTGCCAAATTGCATTATCTCTTATAGTTTCCGAGATATGGACTATCGATAATTTACACCTTAGGCTCTGCTTCTAACTTGGGCCCAAATTGTAAAATGGTCTTATCTATTGACGATTTTGTTCCAATTCACATTCCAAGTAATATTCGGCATGCTAATTACATTGCCGGTTGCCAAATTGCATTATTTCTTAGAGTTTCCGAGATATGGACTATCGATAATTAACACCTTAGGCTCTGCTTCTAACTTGGGCCCAAATTGTAAAATCGTCTTATCTATTGGCGATTTCGTTCCAATTCACATTCCAAGTAATATTCGGCATGCTAATTACATTGCCGGTTGCCAAATTGCATTATCTCTTATAGTTTCCGAGATATGGACTATCGATAATTTACACCTTAGGCTCTGCTTCTAACTTGGGCCCAAATTGTAAAATGGTCTTATCTATTGGCGATTTCGTTCCAATTCACATTCGAAGTAATATTCGGCATGCTAATTACATTGCCGGTTGCCAAATTCAATTATCTCTTATAGTTTCCGAGATATGGACTATCGATAATTTACACCTTAGGCTCTGCTTCTAACTTGGGCCCAAATTGTAAAATGGTCTTACCTATTGGCGATTTCGTTCCAATTCACATTCCAAGTAATATTCGGCATGCTAATTACATTGCCGGTTGCCAAATTGCATTATCTCTTATAGTTTCCGAGATATGGACTATCGATAATTTACACCTTAGGCTCTGCTTCTAACTTGGGCCCAAATTGTAAAATGGTCTTATCTATTGGCGATTTCGTTCCAATTCACATTCCAAGTAATATTCGGCATGCTAATTACATTGCCGGTTGCCAAATTGCATTACCTCTTATAGTTTCCGAGATATGGACTATCGATAATTTACACCTTAGGCTCTGCTTCTAACTTGGGCCCAAATTGTAAAATGGTCTTATCTATTGGCGATTTCGTTCCAATTCACATTCCAAGTAATATTCGGCATGCTAATTACATTGCCGGTTGCCAAATTGCATTATCTCTTATAGTTTCCGAGATATGGACTATCGATAATTTACACCTTAGGCTCTGCTTCTAACTTGCTCCCAAATTGTAAAATGGTCTTATCTATTGGCGATTTCGTTCCAATTCACATTCCAAGTAATATTCGGCATGCTAATTACATTGCCGGTTGCCAAATTGTATTATCTCTTATAGTTTCCGAGATATGGACTATCGATAATTTACATCTTAGGCTCTGCTTTTAACTTGGGCCCAAATTGTAAAATGGTCTTATCTATTGGCGATTTCGTTCCAATTCACATTCCAAGTAATATTGGGCATGCTAATTACATTGCCGGTTGCCAAATTGCATTATCTCTTATAGTTTCCGAGATATGGACTATCGATAATTTACACCATAGGCTCTGCTTCTAACTTGGGCCCAAATTGTAAAATGGTCTTATCTATTGGCGATTTCGTTCCAATTCACATTCCAAGTAATATTCGGCATGCTAATTACATTGCCGGTTGCCAAATTGCATTATCTCTTATAGTTTCCGAGATATGGACTATCGATAATTTACACCTTAGGCTCTGCTTCTAACTTGCTCCCAAATTGTAAAATGGTCTTATCTATTGGCGATTTCGTTCCAATTCACATTCCAAGTAATATTCGGCATGCGAATTACATTGCCGGTTGCCAAATTGTATTATCTCTTATAGTTTCCGAGATATGGACTATCGATAATTTACACCTTAGGCTCTGCTTCTAACTTGGGCCCAAATTGTAAAATGGTCTTACCTATTGGCGATTTCGTTCCAATTCACATTCCAAGTAATATTCGGCATCCTAATTACATTGCCGGTTGCCAAATTGCATTATCTCTTATAGTTTCCGAGATATGGACTATCGATAATTTACACCTTAGGCTCTGCTTCTAACTTGGGCCCAAATTGTAAAATGGTCTTATCTATTGGCGATTTCGTTCCAATTCACATTCCAAGTAATATTCGGCATGCTAATTACATTGCCGGTTGCCAAATTGCATTATCTCTTATAGTTTCCGAGATATGGACTATCGATAATTTACACCTTAGGCTCTGCTTCTAACTTGGGCCCAAATTGTAAAATGGTCTTATCTATTGGCGATTTCGTCCCAATTCACATTCCAAGTGATATTCGGCATGCTAATTACATTGCCGGTTGCGAAATTGCATTATCTCTTATAGTTTCCGAGATATGGACTATCGATAATTTACACCTTAGGCTCAGCTTCTAACTTGGGCCCAAATTGTAAAATGGTCTTATCTATTGGCGATTTCGTTCCAATTCACATTCCAAGTAATATTCGGCATGCTAATTACATTGCCGGTTGCCAAATTGCATTATCTCTTATAGTTTCCGAGATATGGACTATCGATAATTTACACCTTAGGCTCTGCTTCTAACTTGGGCCCAAATTGTAAAATGGTCTTATCTATTGGCGATTTCGTTCCAATTCACATTCCAAGTAATATTCGGCATGCTAATTACATTGCCGGTTGCCAAATTGCATTATCTCTTATAGTTTCCTAGATATGGACTATTGATAATTTACACCTTAGGCTCTGCTTCTAACTTGGGCCCAAATTGTAAAATGGTCTTATCTACTGGCGATTTCGTCCCAATTCACATTCCAAGTGATATTCGGCATGCTAATTACATTGCCGGTTGCGAAATTGCATTATCTCTTATAGTTTCCGAGATATGGACTATCAATAATTTACACCTTAGGCTCTGCTTCTAACTTGGGCCCAAATTGTAAAATGGTCTTATCTATTGGCGATTTCGTTCCAATTCACATTCCAAGTAATATTCGGCATGCTAATTACATTGCCGGTTGCCAAATTGCATTATCTCTTATAGTTTCCGATATATGGACTATCGATAATTTACACCTTAGGCTCTGCTTCTAACTTGCTCCCAAATTGTAAAATGGTCTTATCTATTGGCGATTTCGTTCCAATTCACATTCCAAGTAATATTCGGCATGCGAATTACATTGCCGGTTGCCAAATTGTATTATCTCTTATAGTTTCCGAGATATGGACTATCGATAATTTACACCTTAGGCTCTGCTTCTAACTTGGGCCCAAATTGTAAAATGGTCTTACCTATTGGCGATTTCGTTCCAATTCACATTCCAAGTAATATTCGGCATCCTAATTACATTGCCGGTTGCCAAATTGCATTATCTCTTATAGTTTCCGAGATATGGACTATCGATAATTTACACCTTAGGCTCTGCTTCTAACTTGGGCCCAAATTGTAAAATGGTCTTATCTATTGGCGATTTCGTTCCAATTCACATTCCAAGTAATATTCGGCATGCTAATTACATTGCCGGTTGCCAAATTGCATTATCTCTTATAGTTTCCGAGATATGGACTATCGATAATTTACACCTTAGGCTCTGCTTCTAACTTGGGCCCAAATTGTAAAATGGTCTTATCTATTGGCGATTTCGTCCCAATTCACATTCCAAGTGATATTCGGCATGCTAATTACATTGCCGGTTGCGAAATTGCATTATCTCTTATAGTTTCCGAGATATGGACTATCAATAATTTACACCTTAGGCTCTGCTTCTAACTTGGGCCCAAATTGTAAAATGGTCTTATCTATTGGCGATTTCGTTCCAATTCACATTCCAAGTAATATTCGGCATGCTAATTACATTGCCGGTTGCCAAATTGCATTATCTCTTATAGTTTCCGAGATATGGACTATCGATAATTTACACCTTAGGCTCTGCTTCTAACTTGTGCCCAAATTGTAAAATGGTCTTATCTATTGGCGATTTCGTTCCAATTCACATTCCAAGTAATATTCGGCATGCTAATTACATTGCCGGTTGCCAAATTGCATTATCTCTTATAGTTTCCGAGATATGGACTATCGATAATTTACACCTTAGGCTCTGCTTCTAACTTGGGCCCAAATTGTAAAATGGTCTTATCTATTGGCGATTTCGTCCCAATTCACATTCCAAGTGATATTCGGCATGCTAATTACATTGCCGGTTGCGAAATTGCATTATCTCTTATAGTTTCCGAGATATGGACTATCGATAATTTACACCTTAGGCTCAGCTTCTAACTTGGGCCCAAATTGTAAAATGGTCTTATCTATTGGCGATTTCGTTCCAATTCACATTCCAAGTAATATTCGGCATGCTAATTACATTGCCGATTGCCAAATTGCATTATCTCTTATAGTTTCCGAGATATGGACTATCGATAATTTACACCTTAGGCTCTGCTTCTAACTTGGGCCCAAATTGTAAAATGGTCTTATCTATTGGCGATTTCGTTCCAATTCACATTCCAAGTAATATTCGGCATGCTAATTACATTGCCGGTTGCCAAATTGCATTATCTCTTATAGTTTCCTAGATATGGACTATTGATAATTTACACCTTAGGCTCTGCTTCTAACTTGGGCCCAAATTGTAAAATGGTCTTATCTATTGGCGATTTCGTCCCAATTCACATTCCAAGTGATATTCGGCATGCTAATTACATTGCCGGTTGCGAAATTGCATTATCTCTTATAGTTTCCGAGATATGGACTATCAATAATTTACACCTTAGGCTCTGCTTCTAACTTGGGCCCAAATTGTAAAATGGTCTTATCTATTGGCGATTTCGTTCCAATTCACATTCCAAGTAATATTCGGTATGCTAATTACATTGCCGGTTGCCAAATTGCATTATCTCTTATAGTTTCCGAGATATGGACTATCGATAATTTACACCTTAGGCTCTGCTTCTAACTTGTGCCCAAATTGTAAAATGGTCTTATCTATTGGCGATTTCGTTCCAATTCACATTCCAAGTAATATTCGGCATGCTAATTACATTGCCGGTTGCCAAATTGCATTATCTCTTATAGTTTCCGAGATATGGACTATCGATAATTTACACCTTAGGCTCTGCTTCTAACTTGGGCCCAAATTGTAAAATGGTCTTATCTATTGGCGATTTCGTTCCAATTCACATTCCAAGTAATATTCGGCATGCTAATTACATTGCCGGTTGCCAAATTGCATTATCTCTTATAGTTTCCGAGATATGGACTATCGATAATTTACACCTTAGGCTCTGCTTCTAACTTGGGCCCAAATTGTAAAATGGTCTTATCTATTGGCGATTTCGTTCCAATTCACATTCCAAGTAATATTCGGCATGCTAATTACATTGCCGGTTGCCAAATTGCATTATCTCTTATAGTTTCCGAGATATGGACTATCGATAATTTACACCTTAGGCTCTGCTTCTAACTTGGGCCCAAATTGTAAAATGGTCTTATCTATTGGCGATTTCGTTCCAATTCACATTCCAAGTAATATTCGGCATGCTAATTACATTGCCGGTTGCCAAATTGCATTATCTCTTATAGTTTCCGAGATATGGACTATCGATAATTTACACCTTAGGCTCTGCTTCTAACTTGGGAACAAATTGTAAAATGGTCTTATCTATTGGCGATTTCGTTCCAATTCACATTCCAAGTAACATTCGGCATGCTAATTACATTGCCGGTTGCCAAATTGCATTATCTCTTATAGTTTCCGAGATATGGACTATCGATAATTTACACCTTAGGCTCTGCTTCTAACTTGGGCCCAAATTGTAAAATGGTCTTATCTATTGGCGATTTCGTTCCAATTCACATTCCAAGTAATATTCGGCATGCTAATTACATTGCCGGTTGCCAAATTGCATTATCTCTTATAGTTTCCGAGATATGGACTATCGATAATTTACACCATAGGCTCTGCTTCTAACTTGGGCCCAAATTGTAAAATGGTCTTATCTATTGGCGATTTCGTTCCAATTCACATTCCAAGTAATATTCGGCATGCGAATTACATTGCCGGTTGCCAAATTGTATTATCTCTTATAGTTTCCGAGATATGGACTATCGATAATTTACTCCTTAGGCTCTGCTTCTAACTTGGGCCCAAATTGTAAAATGGTCTTACCTATTGGCGATTTCGTTCCAATTCACATTCCAAGTAATATTCGGCATCCTAATTACATTGCCGGTTGCCAAATTGCATTATCTCTTATAGTTTCCGAGATATGGACTATCGATAATTTACACCTTAGGCTCTGCTTCTAACTTGGGCCCAAATTGTAAAATGGTCTTATCTATTGGCGATTTCGTTCCAATTCACATTCCAAGTAATATTCGGCATGCTAATTACATTGCCGGTTGCCAAATTGCATTATCTCTTATAGTTTCCGAGATATGGACTATCGATAATTTACACCTTAGGCTCTGCTTCTAACTTGGGCCCAAATTGTAAAATGGTCTTATCTATTGGCGATTTCGTCCCAATTCACATTCCAAGTGATATTCGGCATGCTAATTACATTGCCGGTTGCGAAATTGCATTATCTCTTATAGTTTCCGAGATATGGACTATCGATAATTTACACCTTAGGCTCAGCTTCTAACTTGGGCCCAAATTGTAAAATGGTCTTATCTATTGGCGATTTCGTTCCAATTCACATTCCAAGTAATATTCGGCATGCTAATTACATTGCCGGTTGCCAAATTGCATTATCTCTTATAGTTTCCGAGATATGGACTATCGATAATTTACACCTTAGGCTCTGCTTCTAACTTGGGCCCAAATTGTAAAATGGTCTTATCTATTGGCGATTTCGTTCCAATTCACATTCCAAGTAATATTCGGCATGCTAATTACATTGCCGGTTGCCAAATTGCATTATCTCTTATAGTTTCCTAGATATGGACTATTGATAATTTACACCTTAGGCTCTGCTTCTAACTTGGGCCCAAATTGTAAAATGGTCTTATCTACTGGCGATTTCGTCCCAATTCACATTCCAAGTGATATTCGGCATGCTAATTACATTGCCGGTTGCGAAATTGCATTATCTCTTATAGTTTCCGAGATATGGACTATCAATAATTTACACCTTAGGCTCTGCTTCTAACTTGGGCCCAAATTGTAAAATGGTCTTATCTATTGGCGATTTCGTTCCAATTCACATTCCAAGTAATATTCGGCATGCTAATTACATTGCCAGTTGCCAAATTGCATTATCTCTTATAGTTTCCGAGATATGGACTATCGATAATTTACACCTTAGGCTCTGCTTCTAACTTGGGCCCAAATTGTAAAATGGTCTTATCTATTGGCGATTTCGTTCCAATTCACATTCCAAGTAATATTCGGCATGCTAATTACATTGCCGGTTGCCAAATTGCATTATCTCTTATAGTTTCCGAGATATGGACTATCGATAATTTACACCTTAGGCTCTGCTTCTAACTTGGGCCCAAATTGTAAAATGGTCTTATCTATTGGCGATTTCGTTCCAATTCACATTCCAAGTAATATTCGGCATGCTAATTACATTGCCGGTTGCCAAATTGCATTATCTCTTATAGTTTCCGAGATATAGACTATCGATAATTTACACCTTAGGCTCTGCTTCTAACTTGGGCCCAAATTGTAAAATGGTCTTATCTATTGGCGATTTCGTTCCAATTCACATTCCTAGTAATATTCGGCATGCTGATTACATTGCCGGTTGCCAAATTGCATTATCTCTTATAGTTTCCGAGATATGGACTATCGATAATTTACACCTTAGGCTCTGCTTCTAACTTGGGCCCAAATTGTAAAATGGTCTTATCTATTGGCGATTTAGTTGCAATTCACATTCCAAGTAATATTCGGCATGCTAATTACATTGCCGGTTGCCAAATTGCATTATCTCTTATAGTTTCCGAGATATGGACTATCGATAATTTACACCTTAGGCTCTGTTTCTAACTTGGGCCCAAATTGTAAAATGGTCTTATCTATTGGCGATTTCGTTCCAATTCACATTCCAAGTAATATTTGGCATGCTAATTACATTGCCGGTTGCCAAATTGCATTATCTCTTATAGTTTCCGAGATATGGACTATCGATAATTTACACCTTAGGCTCTGCTTCTAACTTGGGCCTAAATTGTAAAATGGTCTTATCTATTGGCGATTTCGTTCCAATTCACATTCCAAGTAATATTCGGCATGCTAATTACATTGCCGGTTGCCAAATTGCATTATCTCTTATAGTTTCCGAGATATGGACTATCGATTATTTACACCTTAGGCTCTGCTTCTAACTTGGGCCCAAATTGTAAAATGGTCTTATCTATTGGCGATTTCGTTCCAATTCACACTCCAAGTAATATTCGGCATGCTAATTACATTGCCGGTTGCGAAATTGCATTATCTCTTATAGTTTCCGAGATATGGACTATCGATAATTTACACCTTAGGCTCTGCTTCTAACTTGGGCCCAAATTGTAAAATGGTCTTATCTATTGGCGATTTCGTTCCAATTCACATTCCAAGTAATATTCGGCATGCTAATTACATTGCCGGTTGCCAAATTGCATTATCTCTTATAGTTTCCGAGATATAGACTATCGATAATTTACACCTTAGGCTCTGCTTCTAACTTGGGCCCAAATTGTTAAATGGTCTTATCTATTGGCGATTTCGTTCCAATTCACATTCCAAGTAATATTAGGCATGCTAATTACATTGCCGGTTGCCAAATTGCATTATCTCTTATAGTTTCCGAGATATGGACTATCGATAATTTACACCTTAGGCTCTGCTTCTAACTTGGGCCCAAATTGTAAAATGGTCTTATCTATTGGCGATTTCGTCCCAATTCACATTCCAAGTGATATTCGGCATGCTAATTACTTGCCGGTTGCGAAATTGCATTATCTCTTATAGTTTCCGAGATATGGACTATCAATAATTTACACCTTAGGCTCTGCTTCTAACTTGGGCCCAAATTGTAAAATGGTCTTATCTATTGACGATTTCATTCCAATTCACATTCCAAGTAATATTCGGCATGCTAATTACATTGCCGGTTGCCAAATTGCATTATCTCTTATAGTTTCCGAGATATGGACTATCGATAATTTACACCTTAGGCTCTGCTTCTAACTTGGGCCCAAATTGTAAAATGGTCTTATCTATTGGCGATTTCGTTCCAGTTCACATTCCAAGTAATATTCGGCATGCTAATTACATTGCCGGTTGCCAAATTGCATTATCTCTTATAGTTTCCGAGATATAGACTATCGATAATTTACACCTTAGGCTCTGCTTCTAACTTGGGCCCAAATTGTAAAATGGTCTTATCTATTGGCGATTTCGTTCCAATTCACATTCCAAGTAATATTCGGCATGCTAATTACATTGCCGGTTGCCAAATTGCATTATCTCTTATAGTTTCCGAGATATGGACTATCGATAATTTACACCTTAGGCTCTGCTTCTAACTTGGGCCCAAATTGTAAAATGGTCTTATCTATTGGCGATTTCGTCCCAATTCACATTCCAAGTGATATTCGGCATGCTAATTACATTGCCGGTTGCGAAATTGCATTATCTCTTATAGTTTCCGAGATATGGACTATCAATAATTTACACCTTAGGCTCTGCTTCTAACTTGGGCCCAAATTGTAAAATGGTCTTATCTATTGGCGATTTCATTCCAATTCACATTCCAAGTAATATTCGGCATGCTAATTACATTGCCGGTTGCCAAATTGCATTATCTCTTATAGTTTCCGAGATATGGACTATCGATAATTTACACCTTAGGCTCTGCTTCTAACTTGGGCCCAAATTGTAAAATGGTCTTATCTATTGGCGATTTCGTTCCAATTCACATTCCAAGTAATATTCGGCATGCTAATTACATTGCCGGTTGCCAAATTGCATTATCTCTTATAGTTTCCGAGATATGGACTATCGATAATTTACACCTTAGGCTCTGCTTCTAACTTGGGCCCAAATTGTAAAATGGTCTTATCTATTGGCGATTTCGTTCCAATTCACATTCCAAGTAATATTCGGCATGCTAATTACATTGCCGGTTGCCAAATTGCATTATCTCTTATAGTTTCCGAGATATGGACTATCGATAATTTACACCTTAGGCTCTGCTTCTAACTTGGGCCCAAATTGTAAAATGGTCTTATCTATTGGCGATTTCGTCCCAATTCACATTCCAAGTGATATTCGGCATGCTAATTACATTGCCGTTTGCGAAATTGCATTATCCCTTATAGTTTCCGAGATATGGACTATCGATAATTTACACCTTAGGCTCTGCTTCTAACTTGGGCCCAAATTGTAAAATGGTCTTATCTATTGGCGATTTCGTTCCAATTCACATTCCAAGTAATATTCGGCATGCTAAGTACATTGCCAATTGCATTATCTCTTATAGTTTCCGAGATATGGACTATCGATAATTTACACCTTAGGCTCTGCTTCTAACTTGGGCCCAAATTGTAAAATGGTCTTATCTATTGGCGATTTAGTTGCAATTCACATTCCAAGTAATATTCGGCATGCTAATTACATTGCCGGTTGCCAAATTGCATTATCTCTTATAGTTTCCGAGATATGGACTATCGATAATTTACACCTTAGGCTCTGCTTCTAACTTGGGCCCAAATTGTCAAATGGTCTTATCAATTGGCGATTTCGTTCCAATTCACATTCCAAGTAATATTCGGCATGCTAATTACATTGCCGGTTGCCAAATTGCATTATCTCTTATAGTTTCCGAGATATGGATTATCGATAATTTACACCTTAGGCTCTGCTTCTAACTTGGGCCCAAATTCTAAAATGGTCTTATCTATTGGCGATTTCGTCCCAATTCACATTCCAAGTGATATTCGGCATGCTAATTACATTGCCGGTTGCGAAATTGCATTATCCCTTATAGTTTCCGAGATATGGACTATCGATAATTTACACCTTAGGCTCTGCTTCTAACTTGGGCCCAAATTGTAAAATGGTCTTATCTATTGGCGATTTCGTTCCAATTCACACTCCAAGTAATATTCGGCATGCTAATTACATTGCCAGTTGCCAAATTGCATTATCTCTTATAGTTTCCGAGATATGGACTATCGATAATTTACACCTTAGGCTCTGCTTCTAACTTGGGCCCAAATTGTAAAATGGTCTTATCTATTGGCGATTTAGTTGCAATTCACATTCCAAGTAATATTCGGCATGCTAATTACATTGCCGGTTGCCAAATTGCATTATCTCTTATAGTTTCCGAGATATGGACTATCGATAATTTACACCTTAGGCTCTGCTTCTAACTTGGGCCCAAATTGTAAAATGGTCTTATCTATTGGCGATTTCGTTCCAATTCACATTCCAAGTAATATTCGGCATGATAATTACATTGCCGGTTGCCAAATTGCATTATCTCTTATAGTTTCCGAGATATGGACTATCGATAATTTACACCTTAGGCTCTGCTTCTAACTTGGGCCCAAATTGTAAAATGGTCTTATCAATTGGCGATTTCGTTCCAATTCACATTCCAAGTAATATTCGGCATGCTAATTACATTGCCGGTTGCCAAATTGCATTATCTCTTATAGTTTCCGAGATATGGGCTATCGATAATTTACACCTTAGGCTCTGCTTCTAACTTGGGTCCAAATTGTAAAATGGTCTTATCTATTGGCGATTTAGTTGCAATTCACATTCCAAGTAATATTCGGCATGCTAATTACATTGCCTGTTGCCAAATTGCATTATCTCTTATAGTTTCCGAGATATGGACTATCGATAATTTACACCTTAGGCTCTGCTTTTAACTTGGGCCCAAATTGTAAAATGGTCTTATCTATTGGCGATTGCGTTCCAATTCACATGCCAAGTAATATTCGGCATGCTAATTACATTGCCGGTTGCCAAATTGCATTATCTCTTATAGTTTCCGAGATATGGACTATCGATAATTTACACCTTAGGTTCTGCTTCTAACTTGGGCCCAAATTGTAAAATGGTCTTATCTATTGGCGATTTCGTTCCAATTCACATTCCAAGTAATATTCGGCATGCTAATTACATTGCCGGTTGCCAAATTGCATTATCTCTTATAGTTTCCGAGATATGGACTATCGATAATTTACACCTTAGGCTCTGCTTCTAACTTGGGCCCAAATTGTAAAATGGTCTTATCTATTGGCGATTTCGTTCCAATTCACATTCCAAGTAATATTCGGCATGCTAATTACATTGCCGGTTGCCAAATTGCATTATTTCTTATAGTTTCCGAGATATGGACTATCGATAATTTACACCTTAGGCTCTGCTTCTAACTTGGGCCTAAATTGTAAAATGGTCTTATCTATTGGCGATTTCGTTCCAATTCACATTCCAAGTAATATTCGGCATGCTAATTACATTGCCGGTTGCCAAATTGCATTATCTCTTATAGTTTCCGAGATATAGACTATCGATAATTTACACCTTAGGCTCTGCTTCTAACTTGGGCCCAAATTGTAAAATGGTCTTATCTATTGGCGATTTCGTTCCAATTCACATTCCAAGCAATATTCGGCATGCTAATTACATTGCCGGTTGCCAAATTGCATTATCTCTTATAGTTTCCGAGATATGGACTATCGATAATTTACACCTTAGGCTCTGCTTCTAACTTGGGCCCAAATTGTAAAATGGTCTTATCTATTGGCGATTTCGTCCCAATTCACATTCCAAGTGATATTCGGCATGCTAATTACATTGCCGGTTGCGAAATTGCATTATCTCTTATAGTTTCCGAGATATGGACTATCAATAATTTACACCTTAGGCTCTGCTTCTAACTTGGGCCCAAATTGTAAAATGGCCTTATCTGTTGGCGATTTCGTTCCAATTCACATTCCAAGTAATATTCGGCATGCTAATTACATTGCCGGTTGCCAAATTGCATTATCTCTTATAGTTTCCGAGATATGGACTATCGATAATTTACACCTTAGGCTCTGCTTCTAACTTGGGCCCAAATTGTAAAATGGTCTTATCTATTGGCGATTTCGTTCCAATTCACATTCCAAGTAATATTCGGCATGCTAATTACATTGCCGGTTGCCAAATTGCATTATCTCTTATAGTTTCCGAGATATGGACTATCGATAATTTACACCTTAGGCTCTGCTTCTAACTTGGGCCCAAATTGTAAAATGGTCTTATCTATTGGCGATTTCGTTCCAATTCACATTCCAAGTAATATTCGGCATGCTAATTACATTGCCGGTTGCCAAATTGCATTATCTCTTATAGTTTCCGAGATATGGACTATCGATAATTTACACCTTAGGCTCTGCTTCTAACTTGGGCCCAAATTGTAAAATGGTCTTATCTATTGGCGATTTCGTTCCAATTCACATTCCAAGTAATATTCGGCATGCTAATTACATTGCCGGTTGCCAAATTGCATTATCTCTTATAGTTTCCGAGATATGGACTATCGATAATTTACACCTTAGGCTCTGCTTCTAACTTGGGCCCAAATTGTAAAATGGTCTTATCTATTGGCGATTTCGTTCCAATTCACGTTCCAAGTAATATTCGGCATGCTAATTACATTGCCGGTTGCCAAATTGCATTATCTCTTATAGTTTCCGAGATATGGACTATCGATAATTTACACCTTAGGCTCTGCTTCTAACTTGGGCCCAAATTGTAAAATGGTCTTATCTATTGGCGATTTCGTCCCAATTCACATTCCAAGTGATATTCGGCATGCTAATTACATTGCCGGTTGCGAAATTGCATTATCTCTTATAGTTTCCGAGATATGGACTATCAATAATTTACACCTTAGGCTCTGCTTCTAACTTGGGCCCAAATTGTAAAATGGTCTTATCTATTGGCGATTTCGTTCCAATTCACATTCCAAGTAATATTCGGCATGCTAATTACATTGCCGGTTGCCAAATTGCATTATCTCTTATAGTTTCCGAGATATGGACTATCGATAATTTACACCTTAGGCTCTGCTTCTAACTTGGGCCCAAATTGTAAAATGGTCTTATCTATTGGCGATTTCGTTCCAATTCACATTCCAAGTAATATTCGGCATGCTAATTACATTGCCGGTTGCCAAATTGCATTATCTCTTATAGTTTCCGAGATATAGACTATCGATAATTTACACCTTAGGCTCTGCTTCTAACTTGGGCCCAAATTGTAAAATGGTCTTATCTATTGGCGATTTCGTTCCAATTCACACTCCAAGTAATATTCGGCATGCTAATTACATTGCCGGTTGCGAAATTGCATTATCTCTTATAGTTTCCGAGATATGGACTATCGATAATTTACACCTTAGGCTCTGCTTCTAACTTGGGCCCAAATTGTAAAATGGTCTTATCTATTGGCGATTTCGTTCCAATTCACATTCCAAGTAATATTCGGCATGCTAATTACATTGCCGGTTGCCAAATTGCATTATCTCTTATAGTTTCCGAGATATAGACTATCGATAATTTACACCTTAGGCTCTGCTTCTAACTTGGGCCCAAATTGTAAAATGGTCTTATCTATTGGCGATTTCGTTCCAATTCACATTCCAAGTAATATTCGGCATGCTAATTACATTGCCGGTTGCCAAATTGCATTATCTCTTATAGTTTCCGAGATATGGACTATCGATAATTTACACCTTAGGCTCTGCTTCTAACTTGGGCCCAAATTGTAAAATGGTCTTATCAATTGGCGATTTCGTTCCAATTCACATTCCAAGTAATATTCGGCATGCTAATTACATTGCCGGTTGCCAAATTGCATTATCTCTTATAGTTTCCGAGATATGGACTATCGATAATTTACACCTTAGGCTCTGCTTCTAACTTGGGTCCAAATTGTAAAATGGTCTTATCTATTGGCGATTTAGTTGCAATTCACATTCCAAGTAATATTCGGCATGCTAATTACATTGCCGGTTGCCAAATTGCATTATCTCTTATAGTTTCCGAGATATGGACTATCGATAATTTACACCTTAGGCTCTGCTTTTAACTTGGGCCCAAATTGTAAAATGGTCTTATCTATTGGCGATTGCGTTCCAATTCACATGCCAAGTAATATTCGGCATGCTAATTACATTGCCGGGTGCCAAATTGCATTATCTCTTATAGTTTCCGAGATATGGACTATCGATAATTTACACCTTAGGCTCTGCTTCTAACTTGGGCCCAAATTGTAAAATGGTCTTATCTATTGGCGATTTCGTTCCAATTCACATTCCAAGTAATATTCGGCATGCTAATTACATTGCCGGTTGCCAAATTGCATTATCTCTTATAGTTTCCGAGATATGGACTATCGATAATTTACACCTTAGGCTCTGCTTCTAACTTGGGCCCAAATTGTAAAATGGTCTTATCTATTGGCGATTTCGTTCCAATTCACATTCCAAGTAATATTCGGCATGCTAATTACATTGCCGGTTGCCAAATTGCATTATCTCTTATAGTTTCCGAGATATGGACTATCGATAATTTACACCTTAGGCTCTGCTTCTAACTTGGGCCTAAATTGTAAAATGGTCTTATCTATTGGCGATTTCGTTCCAATTCACATTCCAAGTAATATTCGGCATGCTAATTACATTGCCGGTTGCCAAATTGCATTATCTCTTATAGTTTCCGAGATATAGACTATCGATAATTTACACCTTAGGCTCTGCTTCTAACTTGGGCCCAAATTGTAAAATGGTCTTATCTATTGGCGATTTCGTTCCAATTCACATTCCAAGTAATATTCGGCATGCTAATTACATTGCCGGTTGCCAAATTGCATTATCTCTTATAGTTTCCGAGATATGGACTATCGATAATTTACACCTTAGGCTCTGCTTCTAACTTGGGCCCAAATTGTAAAATGGTCTTATCTATTGGCGATTTCGTCCCAATTCACATTCCAAGTGATATTTGGCATGCTAATTACATTGCCGGTTGCGAAATTGCATTATCTCTTATAGTTTCCGAGATATGGACTATCAATAATTTACACCTTAGGCTCTGCTTCTAACTTGGGCCCAAATTGTAAAATGGCCTTATCTATTGGCGATTTCGTTCCAATTCACATTCCAAGTAATATTCGGCATGCTAATTACATTGCCGGTTGCCAAATTGCATTATCTCTTATAGTTTCCGAGATATGGACTATCGATAATTTACACCTTAGGCTCTGCTTCTAACTTGGGCCCAAATTGTAAAATGGTCTTATCTATTGGCGATTTCGTTCCAATTCACATTCCAAGTAATATTCGGCATGCTAATTACATTGCCGGTTGCCAAATTGCATTATCTCTTATAGTTTCCGAGATATGGACTATCGATAATTTACACCTTAGGCTCTGCTTCTAACTTGGGCCCAAATTGTAAAATGGTCTTATCTATTGGCGATTTCGTTCCAATTCACATTCCAAGTAATATTCGGCATGCTAATTACATTGCCGGTTGCCAAATTGCATTATCTCTTATAGTTTCCGAGATATGGACTATCGATAATTTACACCTTAGGCTCTGCTTCTAACTTGGGCCCAAATTGTAAAATGGTCTTATCTATTGGCGATTTCGTTCCAATTCACATTCCAAGTAATATTCGGCATGCTAATTACATTGCCGGTTGCCAAATTGCATTATCTCTTATAGTTTCCGAGATATGGACTATCGATAATTTACACCTTAGGCTCTGCTTCTAACTTGGGCCCAAATTGTAAAATGGTCTTTTCTATTGGCGATTTCGTTCCAATTCACGTTCCAAGTAATATTCGGCATGCTAATTACATTGCCGGTTGCCAAATTGCATTATCTCTTATAGTTTCCGAGATATGGACTATCGATAATTTACACCTTAGGCTCTGCTTCTAACTTGGGCCCAAATTGTAAAATGGTCTTATCTATTGGCGATTTCGTCCCAATTCACATTCCAAGTGATATTCGGCATGCTAATTACATTGCCGGTTGCGAAATTGCATTATCTCTTATAGTTTCCGAGATATGGACTATCAATAATTTACACCTTAGGCTCTGCTTCTAACTTGGGCCCAAATTGTAAAATGGTCTTATCTATTGGCGATTTCGTTCCAATTCACATTCCAAGTAATATTCGGCATGCTAATTACATTGCCGGTTGCCAAATTGCATTATCTCTTATAGTTTCCGAGATATGGACTATCGATAATTTACACCTTAGGCTCTGCTTCTAACTTGGGCCCAAATTGTAAAATGGTCTTATCTATTGGCGATTTCGTTCCAATTCACATTCCAAGTAATATTCGGCATGCTAATTACATTGCCGGTTGCCAAATTGCATTATCTCTTATAGTTTCCGATATATAGACTATCGATAATTTACACCTTAGGCTCTGCTTCTAACTTGGGCCCAAATTGTAAAATGGTCTTATCTATTGGCGATTTCGTTCCAATTCACACTCCAAGTAATATTCGGCATGCTAATTACATTGCCGGTTGCGAAATTGCATTATCTCTTATAGTTTCCGAGATATGGACTATCGATAATTTACACCTTAGGCTCTGCTTCTAACTTGGGCCCAAATTGTAAAATGGTCTTATCTATTGGCGATTTCGTTCCAATTCACATTCCAAGTAATATTCGGCATGCTAATTACATTGCCGGTTGCCAAATTGCATTATCTCTTATAGTTTCCGAGATATAGACTATCGATAATTTACACCTTAGGCTCTGCTTCTAACTTGGGCCCAAATTGTAAAATGGTCTTATCTATTGGCGATTTCGTTCCAATTCACATTCCAAGTAATATTCGGCATGCTAATTACATTGCCGGTTGCGAAATTGCATTATCTCTTATAGTTTCCGAGATATGGACTATCGATAATTTACACCTTAGGCTCTGCTTCTAACTTGGGCCCAAATTGTAAAATGGTCTTATCTATTGGCGATTTCGTCCCAATTCACATTCCAAGTGATATTCGGCATGCTAATTACATTGCCGGTTGCGAAATTGCATTATCTCTTATAGTTTCCGAGATATGGACTATCAATAATTTACACCTTAGGCTCTGCTTCTAACTTGGGCCCAAATTGTAAAATGGTCTTATCTATTCTCGATTTCATTCCAATTCACATTCCAAGTAATATTCGGAATGCTAATTACATTGCCGGTTGCCAAATTGCATTATCTCTTATAGTTTCCGAGATATGGACTATCGATAATTTACACCTTAGGCTCTGCTTCTAACTTGGGCCCAAATTGTAAAATGGTCTTATCTATTGGCGATTTCGTTCCAATTCACACTCCAAGTAATATTCGGCATGCTAATTACATTGCCGGTTGCGAAATTGCATTATCTCTTATAGTTTCCGAGATATGGACTATCGATAATTTACACCTTAGGCTCTGCTTCTAACTTGGGCCCAAATTGTAAAATGGTCTTATCTATTGGCGATTTCGTTCCAATTCACATTCCAAGTAATATTCGGCATGCTAATTACATTGCCGGTTGCCAAATTGCATTATCTCTTATAGTTTCCGAGATATAGACTATCGATAATTTACACCTTAGGCTCTGCTTCTAACTTGGGCCCAAATTGTAAAATGGTCTTATCTATTGGCGATTTCGTTCCAATTCACATTCCAAGTAATATTCGGCATGCTAATTACATTGCCGGTTGCGAAATTGCATTATCTCTTATAGTTTCCGAGATATGGACTATCAATAATTTACACCTTAGGCTCTGCTTCTAACTTGGGCCCAAATTGTAAAATGGTCTTATCTATTGGCGATTTCATTCCAATTCACATTCCAAGTAATATTCGGCATGCTAATTACATTGCCGGTTGCCATATTGCATTATCTCTTATAGTTTCCGAGATATGGACTATCGATAATTTACACCTTAGGCTCTGCTTCTAACTTGGGCCCAAATTGTAAAATGGTCTTATCTATTGAAGATTTCGTTCCAATTCACATTCCAAGTAATATTCGGCATGCTAATTACATTGCCGGTTGCCAAATTGCATTATCTCTTATAGTTTCCGAGATATGGACTATCGATAATTTACACCTTAGGCTCTGCTTCTAACTTGGGCCCAAATTGTAAAATGGTCTTATCTATTGGCGATTTCGTTCCAATTCACGTTCCAAGTAATATTCGGCATGCTAATTACATTGCCGGTTGCCAAATTGCATTATCTCTTATAGTTTCCGAGATATGGACTATCGATAATTTACACCTTAGGCTCTGCTTCTAACTTGGGCCCAAATTGTAAAATGGTCTTATCTATTGGCGATTTCGTTCCAATTCACGTTCCAAGTAATATTCGGCATGCTAATTACATTGCCGGTTGCCAAATTGCATTATCTCTTATAGTTTCCGAGATATAGACTATCCATAATTTACACCTTAGGCTCTGCTTCTAACTTGGGCCCAAATTGTAAAATGGTCTTATCTATTGGCGATTTCGTTCCAATTCACATTCCAAGTAATATTCGGCATGCTAATTACATTGCCGGTTGCCAAATTGCATTATCTCTTATAGTTTCCGAGATATGGACTATCGATAATTTACACCTTAGGCTCTGCTTCTAACTTGGGCCCAAATTGTAAAATGGTCTTATCTATTGGCGATTTCGTTCCAATTCACATTCCAAGTAATATTCGGCATGCTAATTACATTGCCGGTTGCCAAATTGCATTATCTCTTATAGTTTCCGAGATATAGACTATCGATAATTTACACCTTAGGCTCTGCTTCTAACTTGGGCCCAAATTGTAAAATGGTCTTATCTATTGGCGATTTCGTTCCAATTCACATTCCAAGTAATATTCGGCATGCTGATTACATTGCCGGTTGCCAAATTGCATTATCTCTTATAGTTTCCGAGATATGGACTATCGATAATTTACACCTTAGGCTCTGCTTCTAACTTGGGCCCAAATTGTAAAATGGTCTTTATCTATTGGCGATTTAGTTGCAATTCACATTCCAAGTAATATTCGGCATGCTAATTACATTGCCGGTTGCCAAATTGCATTATCTCTTATAGTTTCCGAGATATAGACTATCCATAATTTACACCTTAGGCTCTGCTTCTAACTTGGGCCCAAATTGTAAAATGGTCTTATCTATTGGCGATTTCGTTCCAATTCACATTCCAAGTAATATTCGGCATGCTAATTACATTGCCGGTTGCCAAATTGCATTATCTCTTATAGTTTCCTAGATATGGACTATTGATAATTTACACCTTAGGCTCTGCTTCTAACTTGGGCCCAAATTGTAAAATGGTCTTATCTATTGGCGATTTCGTCCCAATTCACATTCCAAGTGATATTCGGCATGCTAATTACATTGCCGGTTGCGAAATTGCATTATCTCTTATAGTTTCCGAGATATGGACTATCAATAATTTACACCTTAGGCTCTGCTTCTAACTTGGGCCCAAATTGTAAAATGGTCTTATCTATTGGCGATTTCGTTCCAATTCACATTCCAAGTAATATTCGGCATGCTAATTACATTGCCGGTTGCCAAATTGCATTATCTCTTATAGTTTCCGAGATATGGACTATCGATTATTTACACCTTAGGCTCTGCTTCTAACTTGGGCCCAAATTGTAAAATGGTCTTATCTATTGGCGATTTCGTTCCAATTCACATTCCAAGTAATATTCGGCATGCTAATTACATTGCCGGTTGCCAAATTGCATTATCTCTTATAGTTTCCGAGATATGGACTATCGATAATTTACACCTTAGGCTCTGCTTCTAACTTGGGCCCAAATTGTAAAATGGTCTTATCTATTGGCGATTTCGTTCCAATTCACATTCCGAGTAATATTCGGCATGCTAATTACATTGCCGGTTGCCAAATTGCATTATCTCTTATAGTTTCCGAGATATAGACTATCGATAATTTACACCTTAGGCTCTGCTTCTAACTTGGGCCCAAATTGTAAAATGGTCTTATCTATTGGCGATTTCGTTCCAATTCACATTCCTAGTAATATTCGGCATGCTGATTACATTGCCGGTTGCCAAATTGCATTATCTCTTATAGTTTCCGAGATATGGACTATCGATAATTTACACCTTAGGCTCTGCTTCTAACTTGGGCCCAAATTGTAAAATGGTCTTATCTATTGGCGATTTAGTTGCAATTCACATTCCAAGTAATATTCGGCATGCTAATTACATTGCCGGTTGCCAAATTGCATTATCTCTTATAGTTTCCGAGATATGGACTATCGATAATTTACACCTTAGGCTCTGCTTCTAACTTGGGCCCAAATTGTAAAATGGTCTTATCTATTGGCGATTTCGTTCCAATTCACATTCCAAGTAATATTTGGCATGCTAATTACATTGCCGGTTGCCAAATTGCATTATCTCTTATAGTTTCCGAGATATGGACTATCGATAATTTACACCTTAGGCTCTGCTTCTAACTTGGGCCCAAATTGTAAAATGGTCTTATCTATTGGCGATTTCGTTCCAATTCACATTCCAAGTAATATTCGGCATGCTAATTACATTGCCGGTTGCCAAATTGCATTATCTCTTATAGTTTCCGAGATATGGACTATCGATAATTTACACCTTAGGCTCTGCTTCTAACTTGGGCCCAAATTGTAAAATGGTCTTATCTATTGGCGATTTCGTTCCAATTCACATTCCGAGTAATATTCGGCATGCTAATTACATTGCCGGTTGCCAAATTGCATTATCTCTTATAGTTTCCGAGATATAGACTATCGATAATTTACACCTTAGGCTCTGCTTCTAACTTGGGCCCAAATTGTAAAATGGTCTTATCTATTGGCGATTTCGTTCCAATTCACATTCCTAGTAATATTCGGCATGCTGATTACATTGCCGGTTGCCAAATTGCATTATCTCTTATAGTTTCCGAGATATGGACTATCGATAATTTACACCTTAGGCTCTGCTTCTAACTTGGGCCCAAATTGTAAAATGGTCTTATCTATTGGCGATTTCGTTCCAATTCACATTCCAAGTAATATTCGGCATGCTAATTACATTGCCGGTTGCCAAATTGCATTATCTCTTATAGTTTCCGAGATATAGACTATCGATAATTTACACCTTAGGCTCTGCTTCTAACTTGGGCCCAAATTGTAAAATGGTCTTATCTATTGGCGATTTCGTTCCAATTCACATTCCAAGTAATATTCGGCATGCTAATTACATTGCCGGTTGCCAAATTGCATTATCTCTTATAGTTTCCGAGATATAGACTATCGATAATTTACACCTTAGGCTCTGCTTCTAACTTGGGCCCAAATTGTAAAATGGTCTTATCTATTGGCGATTTCGTTCCAATTCACATTCCAAGTAATATTCGGCATGCTGATTACATTGCCGGTTGCCAAATTGCATTATCTCTTATAGTTTCCGAGATATGGACTATCGATAATTTACACCTTAGGCTCTGCTTCTAACTTGGGCCCAAATTGTAAAATGGTCTTTATCTATTGGCGATTTAGTTGCAATTCACATTCCAAGTAATATTCGGCATGCTAATTACATTGCCGGTTGCCAAATTGCATTATCTCTTATAGTTTCCGAGATATAGACTATCCATAATTTACACCTTAGGCTCTGCTTCTAACTTGGGCCCAAATTGTAAAATGGTCTTATCTATTGGCGATTTCGTTCCAATTCACATTCCAAGTAATATTCGGCATGCTAATTACATTGCCGGTTGCCAAATTGCATTATCTCTTATAGTTTCCTAGATATGGACTATTGATAATTTACACCTTAGGCTCTGCTTCTAACTTGGGCCCAAATTGTAAAATGGTCTTATCTATTGGCGATTTCGTCCCAATTCACATTCCAAGTGATATTCGGCATGCTAATTACATTGCCGGTTGCGAAATTGCATTATCTCTTATAGTTTCCGAGATATGGACTATCAATAATTTACACCTTAGGCTCTGCTTCTAACTTGGGCCCAAATTGTAAAATGGTCTTATCTATTGGCGATTTCGTTCCAATTCACATTCCAAGTAATATTCGGCATGCTAATTACATTGCCGGTTGCCAAATTGCATTATCTCTTATAGTTTCCGAGATATGGACTATCGATTATTTACACCTTAGGCTCTGCTTCTAACTTGGGCCCAAATTGTAAAATGGTCTTATCTATTGGCGATTTCGTTCCAATTCACATTCCAAGTAATATTCGGCATGCTAATTACATTGCCGGTTGCCAAATTGCATTATCTCTTATAGTTTCCGAGATATGGACTATCGATAATTTACACCTTAGGCTCTGCTTCTAACTTGGGCCCAAATTGTAAAATGGTCTTATCTATTGGCGATTTCGTTCCAATTCACATTCCGAGTAATATTCGGCATGCTAATTACATTGCCGGTTGCCAAATTGCATTATCTCTTATAGTTTCCGAGATATAGACTATCGATAATTTACACCTTAGGCTCTGCTTCTAACTTGGGCCCAAATTGTAAAATGGTCTTATCTATTGGCGATTTCGTTCCAATTCACATTCCTAGTAATATTCGGCATGCTGATTACATTGCCGGTTGCCAAATTGCATTATCTCTTATAGTTTCCGAGATATGGACTATCGATAATTTACACCTTAGGCTCTGCTTCTAACTTGGGCCCAAATTGTAAAATGGTCTTATCTATTGGCGATTTAGTTGCAATTCACATTCCAAGTAATATTCGGCATGCTAATTACATTGCCGGTTGCCAAATTGCATTATCTCTTATAGTTTCCGAGATATGGACTATCGATAATTTACACCTTAGGCTCTGCTTCTAACTTGGGCCCAAATTGTAAAATGGTCTTATCTATTGGCGATTTCGTTCCAATTCACATTCCAAGTAATATTTGGCATGCTAATTACATTGCCGGTTGCCAAATTGCATTATCTCTTATAGTTTCCGAGATATGGACTATCGATAATTTACACCTTAGGCTCTGCTTCTAACTTGGGCCCAAATTGTAAAATGGTCTTATCTATTGGCGATTTCGTTCCAATTCACATTCCAAGTAATATTCGGCATGCTAATTACATTGCCGGTTGCCAAATTGCATTATCTCTTATAGTTTCCGAGATATGGACTATCGATAATTTACACCTTAGGCTCTGCTTCTAACTTGGGCCCAAATTGTAAAATGGTCTTATCTATTGGCGATTTCGTTCCAATTCACATTCCGAGTAATATTCGGCATGCTAATTACATTGCCGGTTGCCAAATTGCATTATCTCTTATAGTTTCCGAGATATAGACTATCGATAATTTACACCTTAGGCTCTGCTTCTAACTTGGGCCCAAATTGTAAAATGGTCTTATCTATTGGCGATTTCGTTCCAATTCACATTCCTAGTAATATTCGGCATGCTGATTACATTGCCGGTTGCCAAATTGCATTATCTCTTATAGTTTCCGAGATATGGACTATCGATAATTTACACCTTAGGCTCTGCTTCTAACTTGGGCCCAAATTGTAAAATGGTCTTATCTATTGGCGATTTAGTTGCAATTCACATTCCAAGTAATATTCGGCATGCTAATTACATTGCCGGTTGCCAAATTGCATTATCTCTTATAGTTTCCGAGATATGGACTATCGATAATTTACACCTTAGGCTCTGCTTCTAACTTGGGCCCAAATTGTAAAATGGTCTTATCTATTGGCGATTTCGTTCCAATTCACATTCCAAGTAATATTCGGCATGCTAATTACATTGCCGGTTGCCAAATTGCATTATCTCTTATAGTTTCCGAGATATGGACTATCGATAATTTACACCTTAGGCTCTGCTTCTAACTTGGGCCCAAATTGTAAAATGGTCTTATCTATTGGCGATTTCGTTCCAATTCACGTTCCAAGTAATATTCGGCATGCTAATTACATTGCCGGTTGCCAAATTGCATTATCTCTTATAGTTTCCGAGATATGGACTATCGATAATTTACACCTTAGGCTCTGCTTCTAACTTGGGCCCAAATTGTAAAATGATCTTATCTATTGGCGATTTCGTTCCAATTCACGTTCCAAGTAATATTCGGCATGCTAATTACATTGCCGGTTGCCAAATTGCATTATCTCTTATAGTTTCCGAGATATAGACTATCCATAATTTACACCTTAGGCTCTGCTTCTAACTTGGGCCCAAATTGTAAAATGGTCTTATCTATTGGCGATTTCGTTCCAATTCACATTCCAAGTAATATTCGGCATGCTAATTACATTGCCGGTTGCCAAATTGCATTATCTCTTATAGTTTCCGAGATATGGACTATCGATAATTTACACCTTAGGCTCTGCTTCTAACTTGGGCCCAAATTGTAAAATGGTCTTATCTATTGGCGATTTCGTTCCAATTCACATTCCAAGTAATATTCGGCATGCTAATTACATTGCCGGTTGCCAAATTGCATTATCTCTTATAGTTTCCGAGATATAGACTATCGATAATTTACACCTTAGGCTCTGCTTCTAACTTGGGCCCAAATTGTAAAATGGTCTTATCTATTGGCGATTTCGTTCCAATTCACATTCCAAGTAATATTCGGCATGCTGATTACATTGCCGGTTGCCAAATTGCATTATCTCTTATAGTTTCCGAGATATGGACTATCGATAATTTACACCTTAGGCTCTGCTTCTAACTTGGGCCCAAATTGTAAAATGGTCTTTATCTATTGGCGATTTAGTTGCAATTCACATTCCAAGTAATATTCGGCATGCTAATTACATTGCCGGTTGCCAAATTGCATTATCTCTTATAGTTTCCGAGATATAGACTATCCATAATTTACACCTTAGGCTCTGCTTCTAACTTGGGCCCAAATTGTAAAATGGTCTTATCTATTGGCGATTTCGTTCCAATTCACATTCCAAGTAATATTCGGCATGCTAATTACATTGCCGGTTGCCAAATTGCATTATCTCTTATAGTTTCCTAGATATGGACTATTGATAATTTACACCTTAGGCTCTGCTTCTAACTTGGGCCCAAATTGTAAAATGGTCTTATCTATTGGCGATTTCGTCCCAATTCACATTCCAAGTGATATTCGGCATGCTAATTACATTGCCGGTTGCGAAATTGCATTATCTCTTATAGTTTCCGAGATATGGACTATCAATAATTTACACCTTAGGCTCTGCTTCTAACTTGGGCCCAAATTGTAAAATGGTCTTATCTATTGGCGATTTCGTTCCAATTCACATTCCAAGTAATATTCGGCATGCTAATTACATTGCCGGTTGCCAAATTGCATTATCTCTTATAGTTTCCGAGATATGGACTATCGATAATTTACACCTTAGGCTCTGCTTCTAACTTGGGCCCAAATTGTAAAATGGTCTTATCTATTGGCGATTTCGTTCCAATTCACATTCCAAGTAATATTCGGCATGCTAATTACATTGCCGGTTGCCAAATTGCATTATCTCTTATAGTTTCCGAGATATGGACTATCGATAATTTACACCTTAGGCTCTGCTTCTAACTTGGGCCCAAATTGTAAAATGGTCTTATCTATTGGCGATTTCGTTCCAATTCACATTCCGAGTAATATTCGGCATGCTAATTACATTGCCGGTTGCCAAATTGCATTATCTCTTATAGTTTCCGAGATATAGACTATCGATAATTTACACCTTAGGCTCTGCTTCTAACTTGGGCCCAAATTGTAAAATGGTCTTATCTATTGGCGATTTCGTTCCAATTCACATTCCTAGTAATATTCGGCATGCTGATTACATTGCCGGTTGCCAAATTGCATTATCTCTTATAGTTTCCGAGATATGGACTATCGATAATTTACACCTTAGGCTCTGCTTCTAACTTGGGCCCAAATTGTAAAATGGTCTTATCTATTGGCGATTTAGTTGCAATTCACATTCCAAGTAATATTCGGCATGCTAATTACATTGCCGGTTGCCAAATTGCATTATCTCTTATAGTTTCCGAGATATGGACTATCGATAATTTACACCTTAGGCTCTGCTTCTAACTTGGGCCCAAATTGTAAAATGGTCTTATCTATTGGCGATTTCGTTCCAATTCACATTCCAAGTAATATTTGGCATGCTAATTACATTGCCGGTTGCCAAATTGCATTATCTCTTATAGTTTCCGAGATATGGACTATCGATAATTTACACCTTAGGCTCTGCTTCTAACTTGGGCCTAAATTGTAAAATGGTCTTATCTATTGGCTATTTCGTTCCAATTCACATTCCAAGTAATATTCGGCATGCTAATTACATTGCCGGTTGCCAAATTGCATTATCTCTTATAGTTTCCGAGATATGGACTATCGATTATTTACACCTTAGGCTCTGCTTCTAACTTGGGCCCAAATTGTAAAATGGTCTTATCTATTGGCGATTTCGTTCCAATTCACACTCCAAGTAATATTCGGCATGCTAATTACATTGCCGGTTGCGAAATTGCATTATCTCTTATAGTTTCCGAGATATGGACTATCGATAATTTACACCTTAGGCTCTGCTTCTAACTTGGGCCCAAATTGTAAAATGGTCTTATCTATTGGCGATTTCGTTCCAATTCACATTCCAAGTAATATTCGGCATGCTAATTACATTGCCGGTTGCCAAATTGCATTATCTCTTATAGTTTCCGAGATATAGACTATCGATAATTTACACCTTAGGCTCTGCTTCTAACTTGGGCCCAAATTGTTAAATGGTCTTATCTATTGGCGATTTCGTTCCAATTCACATTCCAAGTAATATTCGGCATGCTAATTACATTGCCGGTTGCCAAATTGCATTATCTCTTATAGTTTCCGAGATATGGACTATCGATAATTTACACCTTAGGCTCTGCTTCTAACTTGGGCCCAAATTGTAAAATGGTCTTATCTATTGGCGATTTCGTCCCAATTCACATTCCAAGTGATATTCGGCATGCTAATTACTTGCCGGTTGCGAAATTGCATTATCTCTTATAGTTTCCGAGATATGGACTATCAATAATTTACACCTTAGGCTCTGCTTCTAACTTGGGCCCAAATTGTAAAATGGTCTTATCTATTGGCGATTTCATTCCAATTCACATTCCAAGTAATATTCGGCATGCTAATTACATTGCCGGTTGCCAAATTGCATTATCTCTTATAGTTTCCGAGATATGGACTATCGATAATTTACACCTTAGGCTCTGCTTCTAACTTGGGCCCAAATTGTAAAATGGTCTTATCTATTGGCGATTTCGTTCCAATTCACACTCCAAGTAATATTCGGCATGCTAATTACATTGCCGGTTGCGAAATTGCATTATCTCTTATAGTTTCCGAGATATGGACTATCGATAATTTACACCTTAGGCTCTGCTTCTAACTTGGGCCCAAATTGTAAAATGGTCTTATCTATTGGCGATTTCGTTCCAATTCACATTCCAAGTAATATTCGGCATGCTAATTATATTGCCGGTTGCCAAATTGCATTATCTCTTATAGTTTCCGAGATATAGACTATCGATAATTTACACCTTAGGCTCTGCTTCTAACTTGGGCCCAAATTGTAAAATGGTCTTATCTATTGGCGATTTCGTTCCAATTCACATTCCAAGTAATATTCGGCATGCTAATTACATTGCCGGTTGCCAAATTGCATTATCTCTTATAGTTTCCGAGATATGGACTATCGATAATTTACACCTTAGGCTCTGCTTCTAACTTGGGCCCAAATTGTAAAATGGTCTTATCTATTGGCGATTTCGTTCCAATTCACATTCCTAGTAATATTCGGCATGCTGATTACATTGCCGGTTGCCAAATTGCATTATCTCTTATAGTTTCCGAGATATGGACTATCGATAATTTACACCTTAGGCTCTGCTTCTAACTTGGGCCCAAATTGTAAAATGGTCTTATCTATTGGCGATTTAGTTGCAATTCACATTCCAAGTAATATTCGGCATGCTAATTACATTGCCGGTTGCCAAATTGCATTATCTCTTATAGTTTCCGAGATATGGACTATCGATAATTTACACCTTAGGCTCTGCTTCTAACTTGGGCCCAAATTGTAAAATGGTCTTATCTATTGGCGATTTCGTTCCAATTCACATTCCAAGTAATATTTGGCATGCTAATTACATTGCCGGTTGCCAAATTGCATTATCTCTTATAGTTTCCGAGATATGGACTATCGATAATTTACACCTTAGGCTCTGCTTCTAACTTGGGCCTAAATTGTAAAATGGTCTTATCTATTGGCTATTTCGTTCCAATTCACATTACAAGTAATATTCGGCATGCTAATTACATTGCCGGTTGCCAAATTGCATTATCTCTTATAGTTTCCGAGATATGGACTATCGATTATTTACACCTTAGGCTCTGCTTCTAACTTGGGCCCAAATTGTAAAATGGTCTTATCTATTGGCGATTTCGTTCCAATTCACACTCCAAGTAATATTCGGCATGCTAATTACATTGCCGGTTGCGAAATTGCATTATCTCTTATAGTTTCCGAGATATGGACTATCGATAATTTACACCTTAGGCTCTGCTTCTAACTTGGGCCCAAATTGTAAAATGGTCTTATCTATTGGCGATTTCGTTCCAATTCACATTCCAAGTAATATTCGGCATGCTAATTACATTGCCGGTTGCCAAATTGCATTATCTCTTATAGTTTCCGAGATATAGACTATCGATAATTTACACCTTAGGCTCTGCTTCTAACTTGGGCCCAAATTGTTAAATGGTCTTATCTATTGGCGATTTCGTTCCAATTCACATTCCAAGTAATATTCGGCATGCTAATTACATTGCCGGTTGCCAAATTGCATTATCTCTTATAGTTTCCGAGATATGGACTATCGATAATTTACACCTTAGGCTCTGCTTCTAACTTGGGCCCAAATTGTAAAATGGTCTTATCTATTGGCGATTTCGTCCCAATTCACATTCCAAGTGATATTCGGCATGCTAATTACTTGCCGGTTGCGAAATTGCATTATCTCTTATAGTTTCCGAGATATGGACTATCAATAATTTACACCTTAGGCTCTGCTTCTAACTTGGGCCCAAATTGTAAAATGGTCTTATCTATTGGCGATTTCATTCCAATTCACATTCCAAGTAATATTCGGCATGCTAATTACATTGCCGGTTGCCAAATTGCATTATCTCTTATAGTTTCCGAGATATGGACTATCGATAATTTACACCTTAGGCTCTGCTTCTAACTTGGGCCCAAATTGTAAAATGGTCTTATCTATTGGCGATTTCGTTCCAATTCACACTCCAAGTAATATTCGGCATGCTAATTACATTGCCGGTTGCGAAATTGCATTATCTCTTATAGTTTCCGAGATATGGACTATCGATAATTTACACCTTAGGCTCTGCTTCTAACTTGGGCCCAAATTTTAAAATGGTCTTATCTATTGGCGATTTCGTTCCAATTCACATTCCAAGTAATATTCGGCATGCTAATTACATAGCCGGTTGCCATATTGCATTATCTCTTATAGTTTCCGAGATATGGACTATCGATAATTTACACCTTAGGCTCTGCTTCTAACTTGGGCCCAAATTGTAAAATGGTCTTATCTATTGAAGATTTCGTTCCAATTCACATTCCAAGTAATATTCGGCATGCTAATTACATTGCCGGTTGCCAAATTGCATTATCTCTTATAGTTTCCGAGATATGGACTATCGATAATTTACACCTTAGGCTCTGCTTCTAACTTGGGCCCAAATTGTAAAATGGTCTTATCTATTGGCGATTTCGTTCCAATTCACGTTCCAAGTAATATTCGGCATGCTAATTACATTGCCGGTTGCCAAATTGCATTATCTCTTATAGTTTCCGAGATATGGACTATCGATAATTTACACCTTAGGCTCTGCTTCTAACTTGGGCCCAAATTGTAAAATGGTCTTATCTATTGGCGATATCGTTCCAATTCACATTCCAAGTAATATTCGGCATGCTAATTACATTGCCGGTTGCCAAATTGCATTATCTCTTATAGTTTCCGAGATATGGACTATCGATAATTTACACCTTAGGCTCTGCTTCTAACTTGGGCCCAAATTGTAAAATGGTCTTATCTATTGGCGATTTCGTTCCAATTCACATTCCAAGTAATATTCGGCATGCTAATTACATTGCCGGTTGCCAAATTGCATTATCTCTTATAGTTTCCGAGATATAGACTATCGATAATTTACACCTTAGGCTCTGCTTCTAACTTGGGCCCAAATTGTAAAATGGTCTTATCTATTGGCGATTTCGTTCCAATTCACTTTCCAAGTAATATTCGGCATGCTGATTACATTGCCGGTTGCCAAATTGCATTATCTCTTATAGTTTCCGAGATATGGACTATCGATAATTTACACCTTAGGCTCTGCTTCTAACTTGGGCCCAAATTGTAAAATGGTCTTTATCTATTGGCGATTTAGTTGCAATTCACATTCCAAGTAATATTCGGCATGCTAATTACATTGCCGGTTGCCAAATTGCATTATCTCTTATAGTTTCCGAGATATAGACTATCCATAATTTACACCTTAGGCTCTGCTTCTAACTTGGGCCCAAATTGTAAAATGGTCTTATCTATTGGCGATTTCGTTCCAATTCACATTCCAAGTAATATTCGGCATGCTAATTACATTGCCGGTTGCCAAATTGCATTATCTCTTATAGTTTCCTAGATATGGACTATTGATAATTTACACCTTAGGCTCTGCTTCTAACTTGGGCCCAAATTGTAAAATGGTCTTATCTATTGGCGATTTCGTCCCAATTCACATTCCAAGTGATATTCGGCATGCTAATTACATTGCCGGTTGCGAAATTGCATTATCTCTTATAGTTTCCGAGATATGGACTATCAATAATTTACACCTTAGGCTCTGCTTCTAACTTGGGCCCAAATTGTAAAATGGTCTTATCTATTGGCGATTTCGTTCCAATTCACATTCCAAGTAATATTCGGCATGCTAATTACATTGCCGGTTGCCAAATTGCATTATCTCTTATAGTTTCCGAGATATGGACTATCGATAATTTACACCTTAGGCTCTGCTTCTAACTTGGGCCCAAATTGTAAAATGGTCTTATCTATTGGCGATTTCGTTCCAATTCACATTCCAAGTAATATTCGGCATGCTAATTACATTGCCGGTTGCCAAATTGCATTATCTCTTATAGTTTCCGAGATATGGACTATCGATAATTTACACCTTAGGCTCTGCTTCTAACTTGGGCCCAAATTGTAAAATGGTCTTATCTATTGGCGATTTCGTTCCAATTCACATTCCGAGTAATATTCGGCATGCTAATTACATTGCCGGTTGCCAAATTGCATTATCTCTTATAGTTTCCGAGATATGGACTATCGATAATTTACACCTTAGGCTCTGCTTCTAACTTGGGCCCAAATTGTAAAATGGTCTTATCTATTGGCGATTTAGTTGCAATTCACATTCCAAGTAATATTCGGCATGCTAATTACATTGCCGGTTGCCAAATTGCATTATCTCTTATAGTTTCCGAGATATGGACTATCGATAATTTACACCTTAGGCTCTGCTTCTAACTTGGGCCCAAATTGTAAAATGGTCTTATCTATTGGCGATTTCGTTCCAATTCACATTCCAAGTAATATTTGGCATGCTAATTACATTGCCGGTTGCCAAATTGCATTATCTCTTATAGTTTCCGAGATATGGACTATCGATAATTTACACCTTAGGCTCTGCTTCTAACTTGGGCCTAAATTGTAAAATGGTCTTATCTATTGGCTATTTCGTTCCAATTCACATTACAAGTAATATTCGGCATGCTAATTACATTGCCGGTTGCCAAATTGCATTATCTCTTATAGTTTCCGAGATATGGACTATCGATTATTTACACCTTAGGCTCTGCTTCTAACTTGGGCCCAAATTGTAAAATGGTCTTATCTATTGGCGATTTCGTTCCAATTCACACTCCAAGTAATATTCGGCATGCTAATTACATTGCCGGTTGCGAAATTGCATTATCTCTTATAGTTTCCAAGATATGGACTATCGATAATTTACACCTTAGGCTCTGCTTCTAACTTGGGCCCAAATTGTAAAATGGTCTTATCTATTGGCGATTTCGTTCCAATTCACATTCCAAGTAATATTCGGCATGCTAATTACATTGCCGGTTGCCAAATTGCATTATCTCTTATAGTTTCCGAGATATAGACTATCGATAATTTACACCTTAGGCTCTGCTTCTAACTTGGGCCCAAATTGTTAAATGGTCTTATCTATTGGCGATTTCGTTCCAATTCACATTCCAAGTAATATTCGGCATGCTAATTACATTGCCGGTTGCCAAATTGCATTATCTCTTATAGTTTCCGAGATATGGACTATCGATAATTTACACCTTAGGCTCTGCTTCTAACTTGGGCCCAAATTGTAAAATGGTCTTATCTATTGGCGATTTCGTCCCAATTCACATTCCAAGTGATATTCGGCATGCTAATTACTTGCCGGTTGCGAAATTGCATTATCTCTTATAGTTTCCGAGATATGGACTATCAATAATTTACACCTTAGGCTCTGCTTCTAACTTGGGCCCAAATTGTAAAATGGTCTTATCTATTGGCGATTTCATTCCAATTCACATTCCAAGTAATATTCGGCATGCTAATTACATTGCCGGTTGCCAAATTGCATTATCTCTTATAGTTTCCGAGATATGGACTATCGATAATTTACACCTTAGGCTCTGCTTCTAACTTGGGCCCAAATTGTAAAATGGTCTTATCTATTGGCGATTTCGTTCCAATTCACACTCCAAGTAATATTCGGCATGCTAATTACATTGCCGGTTGCGAAATTGCATTATCTCTTATAGTTTCCGAGATATGGACTATCGATAATTTACACCTTAGGCTCTGCTTCTAACTTGGGCCCAAATTTTAAAATGGTCTTATCTATTGGCGATTTCGTTCCAATTCACATTCCAAGTAATATTCGGCATGCTAATTACATAGCCGGTTGCCATATTGCATTATCTCTTATAGTTTCCGAGATATGGACTATCGATAATTTACACCTTAGGCTCTGCTTCTAACTTGGGCCCAAATTGTAAAATGGTCTTATCTATTGAAGATTTCGTTCCAATTCACATTCCAAGTAATATTCGGCATGCTAATTACATTGCCGGTTGCCAAATTGCATTATCTCTTATAGTTTCCGAGATATGGACTATCGATAATTTACACCTTAGGCTCTGCTTCTAACTTGGGCCCAAATTGTAAAATGGTCTTATCTATTGGCGATTTCGTTCCAATTCACGTTCCAAGTAATATTCGGCATGCTAATTACATTGCCGGTTGCCAAATTGCATTATCTCTTATAGTTTCCGAGATATGGACTATCGATAATTTACACCTTAGGCTCTGCTTCTAACTTGGGCCCAAATTGTAAAATGGTCTTATCTATTGGCGATATCGTTCCAATTCACATTCCAAGTAATATTCGGCATGCTAATTACATTGCCGGTTGCCAAATTGCATTATCTCTTATAGTTTCCGAGATATGGACTATCGATAATTTACACCTTAGGCTCTGCTTCTAACTTGGGCCCAAATTGTAAAATGGTCTTATCTATTGGCGATTTCGTTCCAATTCACATTCCAAGTAATATTCGGCATGCTAATTACATTGCCGGTTGCCAAATTGCATTATCTCTTATAGTTTCCGAGATATAGACTATCGATAATTTACACCTTAGGCTCTGCTTCTAACTTGGGCCCAAATTGTAAAATGGTCTTATCTATTGGCGATTTCGTTCCAATTCACTTTCCAAGTAATATTCGGCATGCTGATTACATTGCCGGTTGCCAAATTGCATTATCTCTTATAGTTTCCGAGATATGGACTATCGATAATTTACACCTTAGGCTCTGCTTCTAACTTGGGCCCAAATTGTAAAATGGTCTTTATCTATTGGCGATTTAGTTGCAATTCACATTCCAAGTAATATTCGGCATGCTAATTACATTGCCGGTTGCCAAATTGCATTATCTCTTATAGTTTCCGAGATATAGACTATCCATAATTTACACCTTAGGCTCTGCTTCTAACTTGGGCCCAAATTGTAAAATGGTCTTATCTATTGGCGATTTCGTTCCAATTCACATTCCAAGTAATATTCGGCATGCTAATTACATTGCCGGTTGCCAAATTGCATTATCTCTTATAGTTTCCTAGATATGGACTATTGATAATTTACACCTTAGGCTCTGCTTCTAACTTGGGCCCAAATTGTAAAATGGTCTTATCTATTGGCGATTTCGTCCCAATTCACATTCCAAGTGATATTCGGCATGCTAATTACATTGCCGGTTGCGAAATTGCATTATCTCTTATAGTTTCCGAGATATGGACTATCAATAATTTACACCTTAGGCTCTGCTTCTAACTTGGGCCCAAATTGTAAAATGGTCTTATCTATTGGCGATTTCGTTCCAATTCACATTCCAAGTAATATTCGGCATGCTAATTACATTGCCGGTTGCCAAATTGCATTATCTCTTATAGTTTCCGAGATATGGACTATCGATAATTTACACCTTAGGCTCTGCTTCTAACTTGGGCCCAAATTGTAAAATGGTCTTATCTATTGGCGATTTCGTTCCAATTCACATTCCAAGTAATATTCGGCATGCTAATTACATTGCCGGTTGCCAAATTGCATTATCTCTTATAGTTTCCGAGATATGGACTATCGATAATTTACACCTTAGGCTCTGCTTCTAACTTGGGCCCAAATTGTAAAATGGTCTTATCTATTGGCGATTTCGTTCCAATTCACATTCCGAGTAATATTCGGCATGCTAATTACATTGCCGGTTGCCAAATTGCATTATCTCTTATAGTTTCCGAGATATAGACTATCGATAATTTACACCTTAGGCTCTGCTTCTAACTTGGGCCCAAATTGTAAAATGGTCTTATCTATTGGCGATTTCGTTCCAATTCACATTCCTAGTAATATTCGGCATGCTGATTACATTGCCGGTTGCCAAATTGCATTATCTCTTATAGTTTCCGAGATATGGACTATCGATAATTTACACCTTAGGCTCTGCTTCTAACTTGGGCCCAAATTGTAAAATGGTCTTATCTATTGGCGATTTAGTTGCAATTCACATTCCAAGTAATATTCGGCATGCTAATTACATTGCCGGTTGCCAAATTGCATTATCTCTTATAGTTTCCGAGATATGGACTATCGATAATTTACACCTTAGGCTCTGCTTCTAACTTGGGCCCAAATTGTAAAATGGTCTTATCTATTGGCGATTTCGTTCCAATTCACATTCCAAGTAATATTTGGCATGCTAATTACATTGCCGGTTGCCAAATTGCATTATCTCTTATAGTTTCCGAGATATGGACTATCGATAATTTACACCTTAGGATCTGCTTCTAACTTGGGCCTAAATTGTAAAATGGTCTTATCTATTGGCTATTTCGTTCCAATTCACATTCCAAGTAATATTCGGCATGCTAATTACATTGCCGGTTGCCAAATTGCATTATCTCTTATAGTTTCCGAGATATGGACTATCGATTATTTACACCTTAGGCTCTGCTTCTAACTTGGGCCCAAATTGTAAAATGGTCTTATCTATTGGCGATTTCGTTCCAATTCACACTCCAAGTAATATTCGGCGTGCTAATTACATTGCCGGTTGCGAAATTGCATTATCTCTTATAGTTTCCGAGATATGGACTATCGATAATTTACACCTTAGGCTCTGCTTCTAACTTGGGCCCAAATTGTAAAATGGTCTTATCTATTGGCGATTTCGTTCCAATTCACATTCCAAGTAATATTCGGCATGCTAATTACATTGCCGGTTGCCAAATTGCATTATCTCTTATAGTTTCCGAGATATAGACTATCGATAATTTACACCTTAGGCTCTGCTTCTAACTTGGGCCCAAATTGTTAAATGGTCTTATCTATTGGCGATTTCGTTCCAATTCACATTCCAAGTAATATTCGGCATGCTAATTACATTGCCGGTTGCCAAATTGCATTATCTCTTATAGTTTCCGAGATATGGACTATCGATAATTTACACCTTAGGCTCTGCTTCTAACTTGGGCCCAAATTGTAAAATGGTCTTATCTATTGGCGATTTCGTCCCAATTCACATTCCAAGTGATATTCGGCATGCTAATTACTTGCCGGTTGCGAAATTGCATTATCTCTTATAGTTTCCGAGATATGGACTATCAATAATTTACACCTTAGGCTCTGCTTCTAACTTGGGCCCAAATTGTAAAATGGTCTTATCTATTGGCGATTTCATTCCAATTCACATTCCAAGTAATATTCGGCATGCTAATTACATTGCCGTTTGCCAAATTGCATTATCTCTTATAGTTTCCGAGATATGGACTATCGATAATTTACACCTTAGGCTCTGCTTCTAACTTGGGCCCAAATTGTAAAATGGTCTTATCTATTGGCGATTTCGTTCCAATTCACACTCCAAGTAATATTCGGCATGCTAATTACATTGCCGGTTGCGAAATTGCATTATCTCTTATAGTTTCCGAGATATGGACTATCGATAATTTACACCTTAGGCTCTGCTTCTAACTTGGGCCCAAATTGTAAAATGGTCTTATCTATTGGCGATTTCGTTCCAATTCACATTCCAAGTAATATTCGGCATGCTAATTACATTGCCGGTTGCCAAATTGCATTATCTCTTATAGTTTCCGAGATATAGACTATCGATAATTTACACCTTAGGCTCTGCTTCTAACTTGGGCCCAAATTGTAAAATGGTCTTATCTATTGGCGATTTCGTTCCAATTCACATTCCAAGTAATATTCGGCATGCTAATTACATTGCCGGTTGCCAAATTGCATTATCTCTTATAGTTTCCGAGATATGGACTATCGATAATTTACACCTTAGGCTCTGCTTCTAACTTGGGCCCAAATTGTAAAATGGTCTTATCTATTGGCGATTTCGTTCCAATTCACATTCCTAGTAATATTCGGCATGCTGATTACATTGCCGGTTGCCAAATTGCATTATCTCTTATAGTTTCCGAGATATGGACTATCGATAATTTACACCTTAGGCTCTGCTTCTAACTTGGGCCCAAATTGTAAAATGGTCTTATCTATTGGCGATTTAGTTGCAATTCACATTCCAAGTAATATTCGGCATGCTAATTACATTGCCGGTTGCCAAATTGCATTATCTCTTATAGTTTCCGAGATATGGACTATCGATAATTTACACCTTAGGCTCTGCTTCTAACTTGGGCCCAAATTGTAAAATGGTCTTATCTATTGGCGATTTCGTTCCAATTCACATTCCAAGTAATATTTGGCATGCTAATTACATTGCCGGTTGCCAAATTGCATTATCTCTTATAGTTTCCGAGATATGGACTATCGATAATTTACACCTTAGGCTCTGCTTCTAACTTGGGCCTAAATTGTAAAATGGTCTTATCTATTGGCTATTTCGTTCCAATTCACATTCCAAGTAATATTCGGCATGCTAATTACATTGCCGGTTGCCAAATTGCATTATCTCTTATAGTTTCCGAGATATGGACTATCGATTATTTACACCTTAGGCTCTGCTTCTAACTTGGGCCCAAATTGTAAAATGGTCTTATCTATTGGCGATTTCGTTCCAATTCACACTCCAAGTAATATTCGGCATGCTAATTACATTGCCGGTTGCGAAATTGCATTATCTCTTATAGTTTCCGAGATATGGACTATCGATAATTTACACCTTAGGCTCTGCTTCTAACTTGGGCCCAAATTGTAAAATGGTCTTATCTATTGGCGATTTCGTTCCAATTCACATTCCAAGTAATATTCGGCATGCTAATTACATTGCCGGTTGCCAAATTGCATTATCTCTTATAGTTTCCGAGATATAGACTATCGATAATTTACACCTTAGGCTCTGCTTCTAACTTGGGCCCAAATTGTTAAATGGTCTTATCTATTGGCGATTTCGTTCCAATTCACATTCCAAGTAATATTCGGCATGCTAATTACATTGCCGGTTGCCAAATTGCATTATCTCTTATAGTTTCCGAGATATGGACTATCGATAATTTACACCTTAGGCTCTGCTTCTAACTTGGGCCCAAATTGTAAAATGGTCTTATCTATTGGCGATTTCGTCCCAATTCACATTCCAAGTGATATTCGGCATGCTAATTACTTGCCGGTTGCGAAATTGCATTATCTCTTATAGTTTCCGAGATATGGACTATCAATAATTTACACCTTAGGCTCTGCTTCTAACTTGGGCCCAAATTGTAAAATGGTCTTATCTATTGGCGATTTCATTCCAATTCACATTCCAAGTAATATTCGGCATGCTAATTACATTGCCGGTTGCCAAATTGCATTATCTCTTATAGTTTCCGAGATATGGACTATCGATAATTTACACCTTAGGCTCTGCTTCTAACTTGGGCCCAAATTGTAAAATGGTCTTATCTATTGGCGATTTCGTTCCAATTCACACTCCAAGTAATATTCGGCATGCTAATTACATTGCCGGTTGCGAAATTGCATTATCTCTTATAGTTTCCGAGATATGGACTATCGATAATTTACACCTTAGGCTCTGCTTCTAACTTGGGCCCAAATTTTAAAATGGTCTTATCTATTGGCGATTTCGTTCCAATTCACATTCCAAGTAATATTCGGCATGCTAATTACATTGCCGGTTGCCAAATTGCATTATCTCTTATAGTTTCCGAGATATAGACTATCGATAATTTACACCTTAGGCTCTGCTTCTAACTTGGGCCCAAATTGTAAAATGGTCTTATCTATTGGCGATTTCGTTCCAATTCACATTCCAAGTAATATTCGGCATGCTAATTACATTGCCGGTTGCCAAATTGCATTATCTCTTATAGTTTCCGAGATATAGGCTATCGATAATTTACACCTTAGGCTCTGCTTCTAACTTGGGCCCAAATTGTTAAATGGTCTTATCTATTGGCGATTTCGTTCCAATTCACATTCCAAGTAATATTCGGCATGCTAATTACATTGCCGGTTGCCAAATTGCATTATCTCTTATAGTTTCCGAGATATGGACTATCGATAATTTACACCTTAGGCTCTGCTTCTAACTTGGGCCCAAATTGTAAAATGGTCTTATCTATTGGCGATTTCGTCCCAATTCACATTCCAAGTGATATTCGGCATGCTAATTACTTGCCGGTTGCGAAATTGCATTATCTCTTATAGTTTCCGAGATATGGACTATCAATAATTTACAACTTAGGCTCTGCTTCTAACTTGGGCCCAAATTGTAAAATGGTCTTATCTATTGGCGATTTCATTCCAATTCACATTCCAAGTAATATTCGGCATGCTAATTACATTGCCGGTTGCCAAATTGCATTATCTCTTATAGTTTCCGAGATATGGACTATCGATAATTTACACCTTAGGCTCTGCTTCTAACCTGGGCCCAAATTGTAAAATGGTCTTATCTATTGGCGATTTCGTTCCAATTCACACTCCAAGTAATATTCGGCATGCTAATTACATTGCCGGTTGCGAAATTGCATTATCTCTTATAGTTTCCGAGATATGGACTATCGATAATTTACACCTTAGGCTCTGCTTCTAACTTGGGCCCAAATTGTAAAATGGTCTTATCTATTGGCGATTTCGTTCCAATTCACATTCCAAGTAATATTCGGCATGCTAATTACATTGCCGGTTGCCAAATTGCATTATCTCTTATAGTTTCCGAGATATAGACTATCGATAATTTACACCTTAGGCTCTGCTTCTAACTTGGGCCCAAATTGTAAAATGGTCTTATCTATTGGCGATTTCGTTCCAATTCACATTCCAAGTAATATTCGGCATGCTAATTACATTGCCGGTTGCCAAATTGCATTATCTCTTATAGTTTCCGAGATATGGACTATCGATAATTTACACCTTAGGCTCTGCTTCTAACTTGGGCCCAAATTGTAAAATGGTCTTATCTATTGGCGATTTCGTCCCAATTCACATTCCAAGTGATATTCGGCATGCTAATTACATTGCCGGTTGCGAAATTGCATTATCTCTTATAGTTTCCGAGATATGGACTATCAATAATTTACACCTTAGGCTCTGCTTCTAACTTCGGCCCAAATTGTAAAATGGTCTTATCTATTGGCGATTTCGTCCCAATTCACATTCCAAGTGATATTCGGCATGCTAATTACATTGCCGGTTGCGAAATTGCATTATCTCTTATAGTTTCCGAGATATGGATTATCGATAATTTACACCTTAGGCTCTGCTTCTAACTTGGGCCCAAATTCTAAAATGGTCTTATCTATTGGCGATTTCGTCCCAATTCACATTCCAAGTGATATTCGGCATGCTAATTACATTGCCGGTTGCGAAATTGCATTATCCCTTATAGTTTCCGAGATATGGACTATCGATAATTTACACCTTAGGCTCTGCTTCTAACTTGGGCCCAAATTGTAAAATGGTCTTATCTATTGGCGATTTCGTTCCAATTCACACTCCAAGTAATATTCGGCATGCTAATTACATTGCCAGTTGCCAAATTGCATTATCTCTTATAGTTTCCGAGATATGGACTATCGATAATTTACACCTTAGGCTCTGCTTCTAACTTGGGCCCAAATTGTAAAATGGTCTTATCTATTGGCGATTTAGTTGCAATTCACATTCCAAGTAATATTCGGCATGCTAATTACATTGCCGGTTGCCAAATTGCATTTTATCTCTTATAGTTTCCGAGATATGGACTATCGATAATTTACACCTTACGCTCTGCTTCTAACTTGGGCCCAAATTGTAAAATGGTCTTATCTATTGGCGATTTCGTTCCAATTCACATTCCAAGTAATATTCGGCATGCTAATTACATTGCCGGTTGCCAAATTGCATTATCTCTTATAGTTTCCGAGATATGGACTATCGATAATTTACACCTTAGGCTCTGCTTCTAACTTGGGCCCAAATTGTAAAATGGTCTTATCTATTGGCGATTTCGTCCCAATTCACATTCCAAGTGATATTCGGCATGCTAATTACTTGCCGGTTGCGAAATTGCATTATCTCTTATAGTTTCCGAGATATGGACTATCAATAATTTACACCTTAGGCTCTGCTTCTAACTTGGGCCCAAATTGTAAAATGGTCTTATCTATTGGCGATTTCATTCCAATTCACATTCCAAGTAATATTCGGCATGCTAATTACATTGCCGGTTGCCAAATTGCATTATCTCTTATAGTTTCCGAGATATGGACTATCGATAATTTACACCTTAGGCTCTGCTTCTAACTTGGGCCCAAATTGTAAAATGGTCTTATCTATTGGCGATTTCGTTCCAATTCACACTCCAAGTAATATTCGGCATGCTAATTACATTGCCGGTTGCGAAATTGCATTATCTCTTATAGTTTCCGAGATATGGACTATCGATAATTTACACCTTAGGCTCTGCTTCTAACTTGGGCCCAAATTTTAAAATGGTCTTATCTATTGGCGATTTCGTTCCAATTCACATTCCAAGTAATATTCGGCATGCTAATTACATTGCCGGTTGCCAAATTGCATTATCTCTTATAGTTTCCGAGATATAGACTATCGATAATTTACACCTTAGGCTCTGCTTCTAACTTGGGCCCAAATTGTAAAATGGTCTTATCTATTGGCGATTTCGTTCCAATTCACATTCCAAGTAATATTCGGCATGCTAATTACATTGCCGGTTGCCAAATTGCATTATCTCTTATAGTTTCCGAGATATAGACTATCGATAATTTACACCTTAGGCTCTGCTTCTAACTTGGGCCCAAATTGTTAAATGGTCTTATCTATTGGCGATTTCGTTCCAATTCACATTCCAAGTAATATTCGGCATGCTAATTACATTGCCGGTTGCCAAATTGCATTATCTCTTATAGTTTCCGAGATATGGACTATCGATAATTTACACCTTAGGCTCTGCTTCTAACTTGGGCCCAAATTGTAAAATGGTCTTATCTATTGGCGATTTCGTCCCAATTCACATTCCAAGTGATATTCGGCATGCTAATTACTTGCCGGTTGCGAAATTGCATTATCTCTTATAGTTTCCGAGATATGGACTATCAATAATTTACAACTTAGGCTCTGCTTCTAACTTGGGCCCAAATTGTAAAATGGTCTTATCTATTGGCGATTTCATTCCAATTCACATTCCAAGTAATATTCGGCATGCTAATTACATTGCCGGTTGCCAAATTGCATTATCTCTTATAGTTTCCGAGATATGGACTATCGATAATTTACACCTTAGGCTCTGCTTCTAACTTGGGCCCAAATTGTAAAATGGTCTTATCTATTGGCGATTTCGTTCCAATTCACACTCCAAGTAATATTCGGCATGCTAATTACATTGCCGGTTGCGAAATTGCATTATCTCTTATAGTTTCCGAGATATGGACTATCGATAATTTACACCTTAGGCTCTGCTTCTAACTTGGGCCCAAATTGTAAAATGGTCTTATCTATTGGCGATTTCGTTCCAATTCACATTCCAAGTAATATTCGGCATGCTAATTACATTGCCGGTTGCCAAATTGCATTATCTCTTATAGTTTCCGAGATATAGACTATCGATAATTTACACCTTAGGCTCTGCTTCTAACTTGGGCCCAAATTGTAAAATGGTCTTATCTATTGGCGATTTCGTTCCAATTCACATTCCAAGTAATATTCGGCATGCTAATTACATTGCCGGTTGCCAAATTGCATTATCTCTTATAGTTTCCGAGATATGGACTATCGATAATTTACACCTTAGGCTCTGCTTCTAACTTGGGCCCAAATTGTAAAATGGTCTTATCTATTGGCGATTTCGTCCCAATTCACATTCCAAGTGATATTCGGCATGCTAATTACATTGCCGGTTGCGAAATTGCATTATCTCTTATAGTTTCCGAGATATGGACTATCAATAATTTACACCTTAGGCTCTGCTTCTAACTTCGGCCCAAATTGTAAAATGGTCTTATCTATTGGCGATTTCATTCCAATTCACATTCCAAGTAATATTCGGCATGCTAATTACATTGCCGGTTGCCAAATTGCATTATCTCTTATAGTTTCCGAGATATGGACTATCGATAATTTACACCTTAGGCTCTGCTTCTAACTTGGGCCCAAATTGTAAAATGGTCTTATCTATTGGCGATTTCGTTCCAATTCACATTCCAAGTAATATTCGGCATGCTAATTACATTGCCGGTTGCCAAATTGCATTATCTCTTATAGTTTCCGAGATATGGACTATCGATAATTTACACCTTAGGCTCTGCTTCTAACTTGGGCCCAAATTGTAAAATGGTCTTATCTATTGGCGATTTCGTTCCAATTCACATTCCAAGTAATATTCGGCATGCTAATTACATTGCCAGTTGCCAAATTGCATTATCTCTTATAGTTTCCGAGATATGGACTATCGATAATTTACACCTTAGGCTCTGCTTCTAACTTGGGCCCAAATTGTAAAATGGTCTTATCTATTGGCGATTTAGTTGCAATTCACATTCCAAGTAATATTCGGCATGCTAATTACATTGCCGGTTGCCAAATTGCATTATCTCTTATAGTTTCCGTGATATGGACTATCGATAATTTACACCTTAGGCTCTGCTTCTAACTTGGGCCCAAATTGTAAAATGGTCTTATCTATTGGCGATTTCGTTCCAATTCACATTCCAAGTAATATTCGGCATGCTAATTACATTGCCGGTTGCCAAATTGCATTATCTCTTATAGTTTCCGAGATATGGACTATCGATAATTTACACCTTAGGCTCTGCTTCTAACTTGGGCCCAAATTGTAAAATGGTCTTATCAATTGGCGATTTCGTTCCAATTCACATTCCAAGTAATATTCGGCATGCTAATTACATTGCCGGTTGCCAAATTGCATTATCTCTTATAGTTTCCGAGATATGGATTATCGATAATTTACACCTTAGGCTCTGCTTCTAACTTGGGCCCAAATTCTAAAATGGTCTTATCTATTGGCGATTTCGTCCCAATTCACATTCCAAGTGATATTCGGCATGCTAATTACATTGCCGGTTGCGAAATTGCATTATCCCTTATAGTTTCCGAGATATGGACTATCGATAATTTACACCTTAGGCTCTGCTTCTAACTTGGGCCCAAATTGTAAAATGGTCTTATCTATTGGCGATTTCGTTCCAATTCACACTCCAAGTAATATTCGGCATGCTAATTACATTGCCAGTTGCCAAATTGCATTATCTCTTATAGTTTCCGAGATATGGACTATCGATAATTTACACCTTAGGCTCTGCTTCTAACTTGGGCCCAAATTGTAAAATGGTCTTATCTATTGGCGATTTAGTTGCAATTCACATTCCAAGTAATATTCGGCATGCTAATTACATTGCCGGTTGCCAAATTGCATTTTATCTCTTATAGTTTCCGAGATATGGACTATCGATAATTTACACCTTAGGCTCTGCTTCTAACTTGGGCCCAAATTGTAAAATGGTCTTATCTATTGGCGATTTCGTTCCAATTCACATTCCAAGTAATATTCGGCATGCTAATTACATTGCCGGTTGCCAAATTGCATTATCTCTTATAGTTTCCGAGATATGGACTATCGATAATTTACACCTTAGGCTCTGCTTCTAACTTGGGCCCAAATTGTAAAATGGTCTTATCAATTGGCGATTTCGTTCCAATTCACATTCCAAGTAATATTCGGCATGCTAATTACATTGCCGGTTGCCAAATTGCATTATCTCTTATAGTTTCCGAGATATGGACTATCGATAATTTACACCTTAGGCTCTGCTTCTAACTTGGGTCCAAATTGTAAAATGGTCTTATCTATTGGCGATTTAGTTGCAATTCACATTCCAAGTAATATTCGGCATGCTAATTACATTGCCGGTTGCCAAATTGCATTATCTCTTATAGTTTCCGAGATATGGACTATCGATAATTTACACCTTAGGCTCTGCTTTTAACTTGGGCCCAAATTGTAAAATGGTCTTATCTATTGGCGATTGCGTTCCAATTCACATGCCAAGTAATATTCGGCATGCTAATTACATTGCCGGTTGCCAAATTGCATTATCTCTTATAGTTTCCGAGATATGGACTATCGATAATTTACACCTTAGGCTCTGCTTCTAACTTGGGCCCAAATTGTAAAATGGTCTTATCTATTGGCGATTTCGTTCCAATTCACATTCCAAGTAATATTCGGCATGCTAATTACATTGCCGGTTGCCAAATTGCATTATCTCTTATAGTTTCCGAGATATGGACTATCGATAATTTACACCTTAGGCTCTGCTTCTAACTTGGGCCCAAATTGTAAAATGGTCTTATCTATTGGCGATTTCGTTCCAATTCACATTCCAAGTAAAATTCGGCATGCTAATTACATTGCCGGTTGCCAAATTGCATTATCTCTTATAGTTTCCGAGATATGGACTATCGATAATTTACACCTTAGGCTCTGCTTCTAACTTGGGCCTAAATTGTAAAATGGTCTTATCTATTGGCGATTTCGTTCCAATTCACATTCCAAGTAATATTCGGCATGCTAATTACATTGCCGGTTGCCAAATTGCATTATCTCTTATAGTTTCCGAGATATAGACTATCGATAATTTACACCTTAGGCTCTGCTTCTAACTTGGGCCCAAATTGTAAAATGGTCTTATCTATTGGCGATTTCGTTCCAATTCACATTCCAAGTAATATTCGGCATGCTAATTACATTGCCGGTTGCCAAATTGCATTATCTCTTATAGTTTCCGAGATATGGACTATCGATAATTTACACCTTAGGCTCTGCTTCTAACTTGGGCCCAAATTGTAAAATGGTCTTATCTATTGGCGATTTCGTCCCAATTCACATTCCAAGTGATATTCGGCATGCTAATTACATTGCCGGTTGCGAAATTGCATTATCTCTTATAGTTTCCGAGATATGGACTATCAATAATTTACACCTTAGGCTCTGCTTCTAACTTGGGCCCAAATTGTAAAATGGCCTTATCTATTGGCGATTTCGTTCCAATTCACATTCCAAGTAATATTCGGCATGCTAATTACATTGCCGGTTGCCAAATTGCATTATCTCTTATAGTTTCCGAGATATGGACTATCGATAATTTACACCTTAGGCTCTGCTTCTAACTTGGGCCCAAATTGTAAAATGGTCTTATCTATTGGCGATTTCGTTCCAATTCACATTCCAAGTAATATTCGGCATGCTAATTACATTGCCGGTTGCCAAATTGCATTATCTCTTATAGTTTCCGAGATATGGACTATCGATAATTTACACCTTAGGCTCTGCTTCTAACTTGGGCCCAAATTGTAAAATGGTCTTATCTATTGGCGATTTCGTTCCAATTCACATTCCAAGTAATATTCGGCATGCTAATTGCATTGCCGGTTGCCAAATTGCATTATCTCTTATAGTTTCCGAGATATGGACTATCGATAATTTACACCTTAGGCTCTGCTTCTAACTTGGGCCCAAATTGTAAAATGGTCTTATCTATTGGCGATTTCGTTCCAATTCACATTCCAAGTAATATTCGGCATGCTAATTACATTGCCGGTTGCCAAATTGCATTATCTCTTATAGTTTCCGAGATATGGACTATCGATAATTTACACCTTAGGCTCTGCTTCTAACTTGGGCCCAAATTGTAAAATGGTCTTATCTATTGGCGATTTCGTCCCAATTCACATTCCAAGTGATATTCGGCATGCTAATTACATTGCCGGTTGCGAAATTGCATTATCTCTTATAGTTTCCGAGATATGGACTATCGATAATTTACACCTTAGGCTCTGCTTCTAACTTGGGCCCAAATTGTAAAATGGTCTTATCTATTGGCGATTTCGTTCCAATTCACATTCCAAGTAATATTCGGCATGCTAATTACATTGCCGGTTGCCAAATTGCATTATCTCTTATAGTTTCCGAGATATGGACTATCGATAATTTACACCTTAGGCTCTGCTTCTAACTTGGGCCCAAATTGTAAAATGGTCTTATCTATTGGCGATTTCGTTCCAATTCACATTCCAAGTAATATTCGGCATGCTAATTACATTGCCGGTTGCGAAATTGCATTATCTCTTATAGTTTCCGAGATATGGACTATCGATAATTTACACCTTAGGCTCTGCTTCTAACTTGGGCCCAAATTGTAAAATGGTCTTATCTATTGGCGATTTCGTCCCAATTCACATTCCAAGTGATATTCGGCATGCTAATTACATTGCCGGTTGCGAAATTGCATTATCTCTTATAGTTTCCGAGATATGGACTATCAATAATTTACACCTTAGGCTCTGCTTCTAACTTGGGCCCAAATTGTAAAATGGTCTTATCTATTCTCGATTTCATTCCAATTCACATTCCAAGTAATATTCGGCATGCTAATTACATTGCCGGTTGCCAAATTGCATTATCTCTTATAGTTTCCGAGATATGGACTATCGATAATTTACACCTTAGGCTCTGCTTCTAACTTGGGCCCAAATTGTAAAATGGTCTTATCTATTGGCGATTTCGTTCCAATTCACACTCCAAGTAATATTCGGCATGCTAATTACATTGCCGGTTGCGAAATTGCATTATCTCTTATAGTTTCCGAGATATGGACTATCGATAATTTACACCTTAGGCTCTGCTTCTAACTTGGGCCCAAATTGTAAAATGGTCTTATCTATTGGCGATTTCGTTCCAATTCACATTCCAAGTAATATTCGGCATGCTAATTACATTGCCGGTTGCCAAATTGCATTATCTCTTATAGTTTCCGAGATATAGACTATCGATAATTTACACCTTAGGCTCTGCTTCTAACTTGGGCCCAAATTGTAAAATGGTCTTATCTATTGGCGATTTCATTCCAATTCACATTGCAAGTAATATTCGGCATGCTAATTACATTGCCGGTTGCCAAATTGCATTATCTCTTATAGTTTCCGAGATATGGACTATCGATAATTTACACCTTAGGCTCTGCTTCTAACTTGGGCCCAAATTGTAAAATGGTCTTATCTATTGACGATTTCGTTCCAATTCACATTCCAAGTAATATTCGGCATGCTAATTACATTGCCGGTTGCCAAATTGCATTATCTCTTATAGTTTCCGAGATATGGACTATCGATAATTTACACCTTAGGCTCTGCTTCTAACTTGGGCCCAAATTGTAAAATGGTCTTATCTATTGGCGATTTCGTTCCAATTCACGTTCCAAGTAATATTCGGCATGCTAATTACATTGCCGGTTGCCAAATTGCATTATCTCTTATAGTTTCCGAGATATGGACTATCGATAATTTACACCTTAGGCTCTGCTTCTAACTTGGGCCCAAATTGTAAAATGGTCTTATCTATTGGCGATTTCGTCCCAATTCACATTCCAAGTGATATTCGGCATGCTAATTACATTGCCGGTTGCGAAATTGCATTATCTCTTATAGTTTCCGAGATATAGACTATCCATAATTTACACCTTAGGCTCTGCTTCTAACTTGGGCCCAAATTGTAAAATGGTCTTATCTATTGGCGATTTCGTTCCAATTCACATTCCAAGTAATATTCGGCATGCTAATTACATTGCCGGTTGCCAAATTGCATTATCTCTTATAGTTTCCGAGATATGGACTATCGATAATTTACACCTTAGGCTCTGCTTCTAACTTGGGCCCAAATTGTAAAATGGTCTTATCTATTGGCGATTTCGTTCCAATTCACATTCCAAGTAATATTCGGCATGCTAATTACATTGCCGGTTGCCAAATTGCATTATCTCTTATAGTTTCCGAGATATAGACTATCGATAATTTACACCTTAGGCTCTGCTTCTAACTTGGGCCCAAATTGTAAAATGGTCTTATCTATTGGCGATTTCGTTCCAATTCACATTCCAAGTAATATTCGGCATGCTGATTACATTGCCGGTTGCCAAATTGCATTATCTCTTATAGTTTCCGAGATATGGACTATCGATAATTTACACCTTAGGCTCTGCTTCTAACTTGGGCCCAAATTGTAAAATGGTCTTTATCTATTGGCGATTTAGTTGCAATTCACATTCCAAGTAATATTCGGCATGCTAATTACATTGCCGGTTGCCAAATTGCATTATCTCTTATAGTTTCCTAGATATGGACTATTGATAATTTACACCTTAGGCTCTGCTTCTAACTTGGGCCCAAATTGTAAAATGGTCTTATCTATTGGCGATTTCGTCCCAATTCACATTCCAAGTGATATTCGGCATGCTAATTACATTGCCGGTTGCGAAATTGCATTATCTCTTATAGTTTCCGAGATATGGACTATCAATAATTTACACCTTAGGCTCTGCTTCTAACTTGGGCCCAAATTGTAAAATGGTCTTATCTATTGGCGATTTCGTTCCAATTCACATTCCAAGTAATATTCGGCATGCTAATTACATTGCCGGTTGCCAAATTGCATTATCTCTTATAGTTTCCGAGATATGGACTATCGATAATTTACACCTTAGGCTCTGCTTCTAACTTGGGCCCAAATTGTAAAATGGCCTTATCTATTGGCGATTTCGTTCCAATTCACATTCCAAGTAATATTCGGCATGCTAATTACATTGCCGGTTGCCAAATTGCATTATCTCTTATAGTTTCCGAGATATGGACTATCGATAATTTACACCTTAGGCTCTGCTTCTAACTTGGGCCCAAATTGTAAAATGGTCTTATCTATTGGCGATTTCGTTCCAATTCACATTCCAAGTAATATTCGGCATGCTAATTACATTGCCGGTTGCCAAATTGCATTATCTCTTATAGTTTCCGAGATATAGACTATCGATAATTTACACCTTAGGCTCTGCTTCTAACTTGGGCCCAAATTGTAAAATGGTCTTATCTATTGGCGATTTCGTTCCAATTCACATTCCTAGTAATATTCGGCATGCTGATTACATTGCCGGTTGCCAAATTGCATTATCTCTTATAGTTTCCGAGATATGGACTATCGATAATTTACACCTTAGGCTCTGCTTCTAACTTGGGCCCAAATTGTAAAATGGTCTTATCTATTGGCGATTTAGTTGCAATTCACATTCCAAGTAATATTCGGCATGCTAATTACATTGCCGGTTGCCAAATTGCATTATCTCTTATAGTTTCCGAGATATGGACTATCGATAATTTACACCTTAGGCTCTGCTTCTAACTTGATCCCAAATTGTAAAATGGTCTTATCTATTGGCGATTTCGTTCCAATTCACATTCCAAGTAATATTCGGCATGCTAATTACATTGCCGGTTGCCAAATTGCATTATCTCTTATAGTTTCCGAGATATGGACTATCGATTATTTACACCTTAGGCTCTGCTTCTAACTTGGGCCCAAATTGTAAAATGGTCTTATCTATTGGCGATTTCGTTCCAATTCACACTCCAAGTAATATTCGGCATGCTAATTACATTGCCGGTTGCGAAATTGCATTATCTCTTATAGTTTCCGAGATATGGACTATCGATAATTTACACCTTAGGCTCTGCTTCTAACTTGGGCCCAAATTGTAAAATGGTCTTATCTATTGGCGATTTCGTTCCAATTCACATTCCAAGTAATATTCGGCATGCTAATTACATTGCCGGTTGCCAAATTGCATTATCTCTTATAGTTTCCGAGATATAGACTATCGATAATTTACACCTTAGGCTCTGCTTCTAACTTGGGCCCAAATTGTTAAATGGTCTTATCTATTGGCGATTTCGTTCCAATTCACATTCCAAGTAATATTCGGCATGCTAATTACATTGCCGGTTGCCAAATTGCATTATCTCTTATAGTTTCCGAGATATGGACTATCGATAATTTACACCTTAGGCTCTGCTTCTAACTTGGGCCCAAATTGTAAAATGGTCTTATCTATTGGCGATTTCGTCCCAATTCACATTCCAAGTGATATTCGGCATGCTAATTACTTGCCGGTTGCGAAATTGCATTATCTCTTATAGTTTCCGAGATATGGACTATCAATAATTTACACCTTAGGCTCTGCTTCTAACTTGGGCCCAAATTGTAAAATGGTCTTATCTATTGGCGATTTCGTTCCAATTCACATTCCAAGTAATATTCGGCATGCTAATTACATTGCCGGTTGCCAAATTGCATTATCTCTTATAGTTTCCGAGATATAGACTATCGATAATTTACACCTTAGGCTCTGCTTCTAACTTGGGCCCAAATTGTAAAATGGTCTTATCTATTGGCGATTTCGTTCCAATTCACATTCCAAGTAATATTCGGCATGCTGATTACATTGCCGGTTGCCAAATTGCATTATCTCTTATAGTTTCCGAGATATGGACTATCGATAATTTACACCTTAGGCTCTGCTTCTAACTTGGGCCCAAATTGTAAAATGGTCTTTATCTATTGGCGATTTAGTTGCAATTCACATTCCAAGTAATATTCGGCATGCTAATTACATTGCCGGTTGCCAAATTGCATTATCTCTTATAGTTTCCGAGATATAGACTATCCATAATTTACACCTTAGGCTCTGCTTCTAACTTGGGCCCAAATTGTAAAATGGTCTTATCTATTGGCGATTTCGTTCCAATTCACATTCCAAGTAATATTCGGCATGCTAATTACATTGCCGGTTGCCAAATTGCATTATCTCTTATAGTTTCCTAGATATGGACTATTGATAATTTACACCTTAGGCTCTGCTTCTAACTTGGGCCCAAATTGTAAAATGGTCTTATCTATTGGCGATTTCGTCCCAATTCACATTCCAAGTGATATTCGGCATGCTAATTACATTGCCGGTTGCGAAATTGCATTATCTCTTATAGTTTCCGAGATATGGACTATCAATAATTTACACCTTAGGCTCTGCTTCTAACTTGGGCCCAAATTGTAAAATGGTCTTATCTATTGGCGATTTCGTTCCAATTCACATTCCAAGTAATATTCGGCATGCTAATTACATTGCCGGTTGCCAAATTGCATTATCTCTTATAGTTTCCGAGATATGGACTATCGATAATTTACACCTTAGGCTCTGCTTCTAACTTGGGCCCAAATTGTAAAATGGCCTTATCTATTGGCGATTTCGTTCCAATTCACATTCCAAGTAATATTCGGCATGCTAATTACATTGCCGGTTGCCAAATTGCATTATCTCTTATAGTTTCCGAGATATGGACTATCGATAATTTACACCTTAGGCTCTGCTTCTAACTTGGGCCCAAATTGTAAAATGGTCTTATCTATTGGCGATTTCGTTCCAATTCACATTCCAAGTAATATTCGGCATGCTAATTACATTGCCGGTTGCCAAATTGCATTATCTCTTATAGTTTCCGAGATATAGACTATCGATAATTTACACCTTAGGCTCTGCTTCTAACTTGGGCCCAAATTGTAAAATGGTCTTATCTATTGGCGATTTCGTTCCAATTCACATTCCTAGTAATATTCGGCATGCTGATTACATTGCCGGTTGCCAAATTGCATTATCTCTTATAGTTTCCGAGATATGGACTATCGATAATTTACACCTTAGGCTCTGCTTCTAACTTGGGCCCAAATTGTAAAATGGTCTTATCTATTGGCGATTTAGTTGCAATTCACATTCCAAGTAATATTCGGCATGCTAATTACATTGCCGGTTGCCAAATTGCATTATCTCTTATAGTTTCCGAGATATGGACTATCGATAATTTACACCTTAGGCTCTGCTTCTAACTTGGGCCCAAATTGTAAAATGGTCTTATCTATTGGCGATTTCGTTCCAATTCACATTCCAAGTAATATTTGGCATGCTAATTACATTGCCGGTTGCCAAATTGCATTATCTCTTATAGTTTCCGAGATATGGACTATCGATAATTTACACCTTAGGCTCTGCTTCTAACTTGGGCCTAAATTGTAAAATGGTCTTATCTATTGGCGATTTCGTTCCAATTCACATTCCAAGTAATATTCGGCATGCTAATTACATTGCCGGTTGCCAAATTGCATTATCTCTTATAGTTTCCGAGATATGGACTATCGATTATTTACACCTTAGGCTCTGCTTCTAACTTGGGCCCAAATTGTAAAATGGTCTTATCTATTGGCGATTTCGTTCCAATTCACACTCCAAGTAATATTCGGCATGCTAATTACATTGCCGGTTGCGAAATTGCATTATCTCTTATAGTTTCCGAGATATGGACTATCGATAATTTACACCTTAGGCTCTGCTTCTAACTTGGGCCCAAATTGTAAAATGGTCTTATCTATTGGCGATTTCGTTCCAATTCACATTCCAAGTAATATTCGGCATGCTAATTACATTGCCGATTGCCAAATTGCATTATCTCTTATAGTTTCCGAGATATAGACTATCGATAATTTACACCTTAGGCTCTGCTTCTAACTTGGGCCCAAATTGTTAAATGGTCTTATCTATTGGCGATTTCGTTCCAATTCACATTCCAAGTAATATTCGGCATGCTAATTACATTGCCGGTTGCCAAATTGCATTATCTCTTATAGTTTCCGAGATATGGACTATCGATAATTTACACCTTAGGCTCTGCTTCTAACTTGGGCCCAAATTGTAAAATGGTCTTATCTATTGGCGATTTCGTTCCAATTCACACTCCAAGTAATATTCGGCATGCTAATTACATTGCCGGTTGCGAAATTGCATTATCTCTTATAGTTTCCGAGATATGGACTATCGATAATTTACACCTTAGGCTCTGCTTCTAACATGGGCCCAAATTGTAAAATGGTCTTATCTATTGGCGATTTCGTTCCAATTCACATTCCAAGTAATATTCGGCATGCTAATTACATTGCCGGTTGCCAAATTGCATTATCTCTTATAGTTTCCGAGATATAGACTATCGATAATTTACACCTTAGGCTCTGCTTCTAACTTGGGCCCAAATTGTAAAATGGTCTTATCTATTGGCGATTTCGTTCCAATTCACATTCCAAGTAATATTCGGCATGCTAATTACATTGCCGGTTGCCAAATTGCATTATCTCTTATAGTTTCCGAGATATGGACTATCGATAATTTACACCTTAGGCTCTGCTTCTAACTTGGGCCCAAATTGTAAAATGGTCTTATCTATTGGCGATTTCGTCCCAATTCACATTCCAAGTGATATTCGGCATGCTAATTACATTGCCGGTTGCGAAATTGCATTATCTCTTATAGTTTCCGAGATATGGACTATCAATAATTTACACCTTAGGCTCTGCTTCTAACTTGGGCCCAAATTGTAAAATGGTCTTATCTATTGGCGATTTCATTCCAATTCACATTCCAAGTAATATTCGGCATGCTAATTACATTGCCGGTTGCCAAATTGCATTATCTCTTATAGTTTCCGAGATATGGACTATCGATAATTTACACCTTAGGCTCTGCTTCTAACTTGGGCCCAAATTGTAAAATGGTCTTATCTATTAGCGATTTCGTTCCAATTCACATTCCAAGTAATATTCGGCATGCTAATTACATTGCCGGTTGCCAAATTGCATTATCTCTTATAGTTTCCGAGATATGGACTATCGATAATTTACACCTTAGGCTCTGCTTCTAACTTGGGAGCAAATTGTAAAATGGTCTTATCTATTGGCGATTTCGTTCCAATTCACATTCCAAGTAATATTCGGCATGCTAATTACATTGCCGGTTGCCAAATTGCATTATCTCTTATAGTTTCCGAGATATGGACTATCGATAATTTACACCTTAGGCTCTGCTTCTAACTTGGGCCCAAATTGTAAAATGGTCTTATCTATTGGCGATTTCGTCCCAATTCACATTCCAAGTGATATTCGGCATGCTAATTACATTGCCGGTTGCCAAATTGCATTATCTCTTATAGTTTCCGAGATATGGACTATCGATAATTTACACCTTAGGCTCTGCTTCTAACTTGGGCCCAAATTGTAAAATGGTCTTATCTATTGGCGATTTAGTTGCAATTCACATTCCAAGTAATATTCGGCATGCTAATTACATTGCCGGTTGCCAAATTGCATTATCTCTTATAGTTTCCGAGATATGGACTATCGATAATTTACACCTTAGGCTCTGCTTCTAACTTGGGCCCAAATTGTAAAATGGTCTTATCTATTGGCGATTTCGTTCCAATTCACATTCCAAGTAATATTTGGCATGCTAATTACATTGCCGGTTGCCAAATTGCATTATCTCTTATAGTTTCCGAGATATGGACTATCGATAATTTACACCTTAGGCTCTGCTTCTAACTTGGGCCTAAATTGTAAAATGGTCTTATCTATTGGCGATTTCGTTCCAATTCACATTCCAAGTAATATTCGGCATGCTAATTACATTGCCGGTTGCCAAATTGCATTATCTCTTATAGTTTCCGAGATATGGACTATCGATTATTTACACCTTAGGCTCTGCTTCTAACTTGGGCCCAAATTGTAAAATGGTCTTATCTATTGGCGATTTCGTTCCAATTCACACTCCAAGTAATATTCGGCATGCTAATTACATTGCCGGTTGCGAAATTGCATTATCTCTTATAGTTTCCGAGATATGGACTATCGATAATTTACACCTTAGGCTCTGCTTCTAACTTGGGCCCAAATTGTAAAATGGTCTTATCTATTGGCGATTTCGTTCCAATTCACATTCCAAGTAATATTCGGCATGCTAATTACATTGCCGATTGCCAAATTGCATTATCTCTTATAGTTTCCGAGATATAGACTATCGATAATTTACACCTTAGGCTCTGCTTCTAACTTGGGCCCAAATTGTTAAATGGTCTTATCTATTGGCGATTTCGTTCCAATTCACATTCCAAGTAATATTCGGCATGCTAATTACATTGCCGGTTGCCAAATTGCATTATCTCTTATAGTTTCCGAGATATGGACTATCGATAATTTACACCTTAGGCTCTTCTTCTAACTTGGGCCCAAATTGTAAAATGGTCTTATCTATAGGCGATTTCGTTCCAATTCACATTCCAAGTAATATTCGGCATGCTAATTACATTGCCGGTTGCCAAATTGCATTATCTCTTATAGTTTCCGAGATATGGACTATCGATAATTTACACCTTAGGCTCTGCTTCTAACTTGGGCCCAAATGGTAAAATGGTCTTATCTATTGGCGATTTCGTTACAATTCACATTCCAAGTAATATTCGGCATGCTAATTACATTGCCGGTTGCCAAATTGCTTTATCTCTTATAGTTTCCGAGATATGGACTATCGATAATTTATACCTTAGGCTCTGCTTCTAACTTGGGCCCAAATTGTAAAATGGTCTTATCTATTGGCGATTTCGTTCCAATTCACACTCCAAGTAATATTCGGCATGCTAATTACATTGCCGGTTGCGAAATTACATTATCTCTTATAGTTTCCGAGATATGGACTATCGATAATTTACACCTTAGGCTCTGCTTCTAACTTGGGCCCAAATTGTAAAATGGTCTTATCTATTGGCGATTTTGTTCCAATTCACATTCCTAGTAATATTCGGCATGCTAATTACATTGCCGGTTGCCAAATTGCATTATCTCTTATAGTTTCCGAGATATGGACTATCGATAATTTACACCTTAGGCTCTGCTTCTAACTTGGGCCCAAATTGTAAAATGGTCTTATCTATTGGCGATTTAGTTGCAATTCACATTCCAAGTAATATTCGGCATGCTAATTACATTGCCGGTTGCCAAATTGCATTATCTCTTATAGTTTCCGAGATATGGACTATCGATAATTTACACCTTAGGCTCTGCTTCTAACTTGGGCCCAAATTGTAAAATGGTCTTATCTATTGGCGATTTCGTTCCAATTCACATTCCAAGTAATATTCGGCATGCTAATTACATTGCCGGTTGCCAAATTGCATTATCTCTTATAGTTTCCGAGATATGGACTATCGATAATTTACACCTTAGGCTCTGCTTCTAACTTGGGCCCAAATTGTAAAATGGTCTTATCAATTGGCGATTTCGTTCCAATTCACATTCCAAGTAATATTCGGCATGCTAATTACATTGCCGGTTGCCAAATTGCATTATCTCTTATAGTTTCCGAGATATGGACTATCGATAATTTACACCTTAGGCTCTGCTTCTAACTTGGGCCCAAATTGTAAAATGGTCTTATCTATTGGCGATTTAGTTGCAATTCACATTCCAAGTAATATTCGGCATGCTAATTACATTGCCGGTTGCCAAATTGCATTATCTCTTATAGTTTCCGAGATATGGACTATCGATAATTTACACCTTAGGCTCTGCTTCTAACTTGGACCCAAATGGTAAAATGGTCTTATCTATTGGCGATTTCGTTACAATTCACATTCCAAGTAATATTCGGCATGCTAATTACATTGCCGGTTGCCAAATTGCATTATCTCTTATAGTTTCCGAGATATGGACTATCGATAATTTACACCTTAGGCTCTGCTTCTAACTTGGGCCCAAATTGTAAAATGGTCTTATCTATTGGCGATTTCGTTCCAATTCACATTCCAAGTAATATTCGGCATGCTAATTACATTGCCGGTTGCCAAATTGCATTATCTCTTATAGTTTCCGAGATATGGACTATCGATAATTTACACCTTAGGCTCTGCTTCTAACTTGGGCCCAAATTGTAAAATGGTCTTATCTATTGGCGATTTCGTTCCAATTCACATTCCAAGTAATATTCGGCATGCTAATTACATTGCCGGTTGCCAAATTGCATTATCTCTTATAGTTTCCGAGATATGGACTATCGATAATTTACACCTTAGGCTCTGCTTCTAACTTGGGCCCAAATTGTAAAATGGTATTATCTATTGGCGATTTCGTCCCAATTCACATTCCAAGTAATATTCGGCATGCTAATTACATTGCCGGTTGCCAAATTGCATTATCTCTTATAGTTTCCGAGATATGGACTATCGATAATTTACACCTTAGGCTCTGCTTCTAACTTGGGCCCAAATTGTAAAATGGTCTTATCTATTGGCGATTTCGTCCCAATTCACATTCCAAGTGATATTCGGCATGCTAATTACATTGCCGGTTGCGAAATTGCATTATCCCTTATAGTTTCCGAGATATGGACTATCGATAATTTACACCTTAGGCTCTGCTTCTAACTTGGGCCCAAATTGTAAAATGGTCTTATCTATTGGCGATTTCGTTCCAATTCACATTCCAAGTAATATTCGGCATGCTAATTACATTGCCGGTTGCCAAATTGCATTATCTCTTATAGTTTCCGAGATATGGACTATCGATAATTTACACCTTAGGCTCTGCTTCTAACTTGGGCCCAAATTGTAAAATGGTCTTATCTATTGGCGATTTAGTTGCAATTCACATTCCAAGTAATATTCGGCATGCTAATTACATTGCCGGTTCCCAAATTGCATTATCTCTTATAGTTTCCGAGATATGGACTATCGATAATTTACACCTTAGGCTCTGCTTCTAACTTGGGCCCAAATTGTAAAATGGTCTTATCAATTGGCGATTTCGTTCCAATTCACATTCCAAGTAATATTCGGCATGCTAATTACATTGCCGGTTGCCAAATTGCATTATCTCTTATAGTTTCCGAGATATGGACTATCGATAATTTACAACTTAGGCTCTGCTTCTAACTTGGGCCCAAATTGTAAAATGGTCTTATCAATTGGCGATTTCGTTCCAATTCACATTCCAAGTAATATTCGGCATGCTAATTACATTGCCGGTTGCCAAATTGCATTATCTCTTATAGTTTCCGAGATATGGACTATCGATAATTTACACCTTAGGCTCTGCTTCTAACTTGGGCCCAAATTGTAAAATGGTCTTATCTATTGGCGATTTAGTTGCAATTCACATTCCAAGTAATATTCGGCATGCTAATTACATTGCCGGTTGCCAAATTGCATTGTCTCTTATAGTTTCCGAGATATAGACTATCGATAATTTACACCTTAGTCTCTGCTTCTAACTTGGGCCCAAATTGTAAAATGGTCTTATCTATTGGCGATTTCGTTCCAATTCACATTCCAAGTAATATTCGGCATGCTAATTACATTGCCGGTTGCCAAATTGCATTATCTCTTATAGTTTCCGAGATATGGACTATCGATAATTTACACCTTAGGCTCTGCTTCTAACTTGGGCCCAAATGGTAAAATGGTCTTATCTATTGGCGATTTCGTTACAATTCACATTCCAAGTAATATTCGGCATGCTAATTACATTGCCGGTTGCCAAATTGCATTATCTCTTATAGTTTCCGAGATATGGACTATCGATAATTTACACCTTAGGCTCTGCTTCTAACTTGGGCCCAAATTTAAAAATGGTCTTATCTATTGGCGATTTCGTTCCAATTCACACTCCAAGTAATATTCGGCATGCTAATTACATTGCCGGTTGCGAAATTGCATTATCTCTTATAGTTTCCGAGAAATGGACTATCGATAATTTACACCTTAGGCTCTGCTTCTAACTTGGGCCCAAATTGTAAAATGGTCTTATCTATTGGCGATTTTGTTCCAATTCACATTCCAAGTAATATTCGGCATGCTAATTACATTGCCGGTTGCCAAATTGCATTATCTCTTATAGTTTCCGAGATATGGACTATCGATAATTTACACCTTAGGCTCTGCTTCTAACTTGGGCCCAAATTGTAAAATGGTCTTATCTATTGGCGATTTCGTTCCAATTCACATTCCAAGTAATATTCGGCATGCTAATTACATTGCCGGTTGCCAAATTGCATTATCTCTTATAGTTTCCGAGATATGGACTATCGATAATTTACACCTTAGGCTCTGCTTCTAACTTGGGCCCAAATTGTAAAATGGTCTTATCTATTGGCGATTTCGTTCCAATTCACACTCCAAGTAATATTCGGCATGCTAATTACATTGCCAGTTGCGAAATTGCATTATCTCTTATAGTTTCCGAGATATGGACTATCGATAATTTACACCTTAGGCTCTGCTTCTAACTTGGGCCCAAATTGTAAAATGGTCTTATCTATTGGCGATTTCGTTCCAATTCACATTCCAAGTAATATTCGGCATGCTAATTACATTGCCGGTTGCCAAATTGCATTATCTCTTATAGTTTCCGAGATATGGACTATCGATAATTTACACCTTAGGCTCTGCTTCTAACTTGGGCCCAAATTGTAAAATGGTCTTATCTATCGGCGATTTCGTCCCAATTCACATTCCAAGTGATATTCGGCATGCTAATTACATTGCCGGTTGCGAAATTGCATTATCTCTTATAGTTTCCGAGATATGGACTATCAATAATTTACACCTTAGGCTCTGCTTCTAACTTGGGCCCAAATTGTAAAATGGTCTTATCTATTGGCGATTTCGTTCCAATTCACATTCCAAGTAATATTCGGCATGCTAATTACATTGCCGGTTGCCAAATTGCATTATCTCTTATAGTTTCCGAGATATGGACTATCGATAATTTACACCTTAGGCTCTGCTTCTAACTTGGGCCCAAATTGTAAAATGGTATTATCTATTGGCGATTTCGTCCCAATTCACATTCCAAGTATTATTCGGCATGCTAATTACATTGCCGGTTGCCAAATTGCATTATCTCTTATAGTTTCCGAGATATGGACTTTCGATAATTTACACCTTAGGCTCTGCTTCTAACTTGGGCCCAAATTGTAAAATGGTCTTATCTATTGGCGATTTCGTCCCAATTCACATTCCAAGTGATATTCGGCATGCTAATTACATTGCCGGTTGCGAAATTGCATTATCCCTTATAGTTTCCGAGATATGGACTATCGATAATTTACACCTTAGGCTCTGCTTCTAACTTGGGCCCAAATTGTAAAATGGTCTTATCTATTGGCGATTTCGTTCCAATTCACATTCCAAGTAATATTCGGCATGCTAATTACATTGCCGGTTGCCAAACTGCATTATCTCTTATAGTTCCGAGATATGGACTATCGATAATTTACACCTTAGGCTCTGCTTCTAACTTGGGCCCAAATTGTAAAATGGTCTTATCTATTGGCGATTTAGTTGCAATTCACATTCCAAGTAATATTCGGCATGCTAATTACATTGCCGGTTGCCAAATTGCATTATCTCTTATAGTTTCCGAGATATGGACTATCGATAATTTACACCTTAGGCTCTGCTTCTAACTTGGGCCCAAATTGTAAAATGGTCTTATCTATTGGCGATTTCGTTCCAATTCACATTCCAAGTAATATTCGGCATGCTAATTACATTGCCGGTTGCCAAATTGCATTATCTCTTATAGTTTCCGAGATATGGACTATCGATAATTTACACCTTAGGCTCTGTTTCTAACTTGGGCCCAAATTGTAAAATGGTCTTATCAATTGGCGATTTCATTCCAATTCACATTCCAAGTAATATTCGGCATGCTAATTACATTGCCGGTTGCCAAATTGCATTATCTCTTATAGTTTCCGAGATATGGACTATCGATAATTTACACCTTAGGCTCTGCTTCTAACTTGGGCCCAAATTGTAAAATGGTCTTATCTATTGGCGATTTAGTTGCAATTCACATTCCAAGTAATATTCGGCATGCTAATTACATTGCCGGTTGCCAAATTGCATTATCTCTTATAGTTTCCGAGATATGGACTATCGATAATTTACACCTTAGGCTCTGCTTCTAACTTGGGCCCAAATTGTAAAATGGTCTTATCTATTGGCGATTTCGTTCCAATTCACATTCCAAGTAATATTCGGCATGCTAATTACATTGCCGGTTGCCAAATTGCATTATCTCTTATAGTTTCCGAGATATGGACTATCGATAATTTACACCTTAGGCTCTGCTTCTAACTTGGGCCCAAATGGTAAAATGGTCTTATCTATTGGCGATTTCGTTACAATTCACATTCCAAGTAATATTCGGCATGCTAATTACATTGCCGGTTGCCAAATTGCATTATCTCTTATAGTTTCCGAGATATGGACTATCGATAATTTACACCTTAGGCTCTGCTTCTAACTTGGGCCCAAATTGTAAAATGGTCTTATCTATTGGCGATTTCGTCCCAATTCACATTCCAAGTGATATTCGGCATGCTAATTACATTGCCGGTTGCGAAATTGCATTATCTCTTATAGTTTCCGAGATATGGACTATCAATAATTTACACCTTAGGCTCTGCTTCTAACTTGGGCCCAAATTGTAAAATGGTCTTATCTATTGGCGATTTCGTTCCAATTCACATTCCAAGTAATATTCGGCATGCTAATTACATTGCCGGTTGCCAAATTGCATTATCTCTTATAGTTTCCGAGATATGGACTATCGATAATTTACACCTTAGGCTCTGCTTCTAACTTGGGCCCAAATTGTAAAATGGTATTATCTATTGGCGATTTCGTCCCAATTCACATTCCAAGTATTATTCGGCATGCTAATTACATTGCCGGTTGCCAAATTGCATTATCTCTTATAGTTTCCGAGATATGGACTATCGATAATTTACACCTTAGGCTCTGCTTCTAACTTGGGCCCAAATTGTAAAATGGTCTTATCTATTGGCGATTTCGTCCCAATTCACATTCCAAGTGATATTCGGCATGCTAATTACATTGCCGGTTGCGAAATTGCATTATCCCTTATAGTTTCCGAGATATGGACTATCGATAATTTACACCTTAGGCTCTGCTTCTAACTTGGGCCCAAATTGTAAAATGGTCTTATCTATTGGCGATTTCGTTCCAATTCACATTCCAAGTAATATTCGGCATGCTAATTACATTGCCGGTTGCCAAACTGCATTATCTCTTATAGTTTCCGAGATATGGACTATCGATAATTTACACCTTAGGCTCTGCTTCTAACTTGGGCCCAAATTGTAAAATGGTCTTATCTATTGGCGATTTAGTTGCAATTCGCATTCCAAGTAATATTCGGCATGCTAATTACATTGCCGGTTGCCAAATTGCATTATCTCTTATAGTTTCCGAGATATGGACTATCGATAATTTACACCTTAGGCTCTGCTTCTAACTTGGGCCCAAATTGTAAAATGGTCTTGTCTATTGGCGATTTCGTTCCAATTCACATTCCAAGTAATATTCGGCATGCTAATTACATTGCCGGTTGCCAAATTGCATTATCTCTTATAGTTTCCGAGATATGGACTATCGATTATTTACACCTTAGGCTCTGCTTCTAACTTGGGCCCAAATTGTAAAATGGTCTTATCAATTGGCGATTTCGTTCCAATTCACATTCCAAGTAATATTCGGCATGCTAATTACATTGCCGGTTGCCAAATTGCATTATCTCTTATAGTTTCCGAGATATGGACTATCGATAATTTACACCTTAGGCTCTGCTTCTAACTTGGGCCCAAATTGTAAAATGGTCTTATCTATTGGCGATTTAGTTGCAATTCACATTCCAAGTAATATTCGGCATGCTAATTACATTGCCGGTTGCCAAATTGCATTATCACTTATAGTTTCCGAGATATGGACTATCGATAATTTACACCTTAGGCTCTGCTTCTAACTTGGGCCCAAATTGTAAAATGGTCTTATCTATTGGCGATTTCGTTCCAATTCACATTCCAAGTAATATTCGGCATGCTAATTACATTGCCGGTTGCCAAATTGCATTATCTCTTATAGTTTCCGAGATATGGACTATCGATAATTTACACCTTAGGCTCTGCTTCTAACTTGGGCCCAAATGGTAAAATGGTCTTATCTATTGGCGATTTCGTTACAATTCACATTCCAAGTAATATTCGGCATGCTAATTACATTGCCGGTTGCCAAATTGCATTATCTCTTATAGTTTCCGAGATATGGACTATCGATAATTTACACCTTAGGCTCTGCTTCTAACTTGGGCCCAAATGGTAAAATGGTCTTATCTATTGGCGATTTCGTTACAATTCACATTCCAAGTAATATTCGGCATGCTAATTACATTGCCGGTTGCCAAATTGCATTATCTCTTATAGTTTCCGAGATATGGACTATCGATAATTTACACCTTAGGCTCTGCTTCTAACTTGGGCCCAAATTGTAAAATGGTCTTATCTATAGGCGATTTCGTTCCAATTCACATTCCAAATAATATTCGGTATGCTAATTACATTGCCGGTTGCCAAATTGCATTATCTCTTATAGTTTCCGAGATATGGACTATCGATAATTTACACCTTAGGCTCTGCTTCTAACTTGGGCCCAAATGGTAAAATGGTCTTATCTATTGGCGATTTCGTTACAATTCACATTCCAAGTAATATTCGGCATGCTAATTACATTGCCGGTTGCCAAATTGCTTTATCTCTTATAGTTTCCGAGATATGGACTATCGATAATTTATACCTTAGGCTCTGCTTCTAACTTGGGCCCAAATTGTAAAATGGTCTTATCTATTGGGGATTTCGTTCCAATTCACACTCCAAGTAATATTCGGCATGCTAATTACATTGCCGGTTGCGAAATTACATTATCTCTTATAGTTTCCGAGATATGGACTATCGATAATTTACACCTTAGGCTCTGCTTCTAACTTGGGCCCAAATTGTAAAATGGTCTTATCTATTGGCGATTTTGTTCCAATTCACATTCCAAGTAATATTCGGCATGCTAATTACATTGCCGGTTGCCAAATTGCATTATCTCTTATAGTTTCCGAGATATGGACTATCGATAATTTACACCTTAGGCTCTGCTTCTAACTTGGGCCCAAATTGTAAAATGGTCTTATCTATTGGCGATTTAGTTGCAATTCACATTCCAAGTAATATTCGGCATGCTAATTACATTGCCGGTTGCCAAATTGCATTATCTCTTATAGTTTCCGAGATATGGACTATCGATAATTTACACCTTAGGCTCTGCTTCTAACTTGGGCCCAAAATGTAAAATGGTCTTATCTATTGGCGATTTCGTTCCAATTCACATTCCAAGTAATATTCGGCATGCTAATTACATTGCCAGTTGCCAAATTGCATTATCTCTTATAGTTTCCGAGATATGGACTATCGATAATTTACACCTTAGGCTCTGCTTCTAACTTGGGCCCAAATTGTAAAATGGTCTTATCAATTGGCGATTTCGTTCCAATTCACATTCCAAGTAATATTCGGCATGCTAATTACATTGCCGGTTGCCAAATTGCATTATCTCTTATAGTTTCCGAGATATGGACTATCGATAATTTACACCTTAGGCTCTGCTTCTAACTTGGGCCCAAATTGTAAAATGGTCTTATCTATTGGCGATTTAGTTGCAATTCACATTCCAAGTAATATTCGGCATGCTAATTACATTGCCGGTTGCCAAATTGCATTATCTCTTATAGTTTCCGAGATATGGACTATCGATAATTTACACCTTAGGCTCTGCTTCTAACTTGGGCCCAAATTGTAAAATGGTCTTATCTATTGGCGATTTCGTTCCAATTCACATTCCAAGTAATATTCGGCATGCTAATTACATTGCCGGTTGCCAAATTGCATTATCTCTTATAGTTTCCGAGATATGGACTATCGATAATTTACACCTTAGGCTCTGCTTCTAACTTGGGCCCAAATGGTAAAATGGTCTTATCTATTGGCGATTTCGTTACAATTCACATTCCAAGTAATATTCGGCATGCTAATTACATTGCCGGTTGCCAAATTGCATTATCTCTTATAGTTTCCGAGATATGGACTATCGATAATTTACACCTTAGGCTCTGCTTCTAACTTGGGCCCAAATTGTAAAATGGTCTTATCTATTGGCGATTTCGTTCCAATTCACACTCCAAGTAATATTCGGCATGCTAATTACATTGCCGGTTGCGAAATTACATTATCTCTTATAGTTTCCGAGATATGGACTATCGATAATTTACACCTTAGGCTCTGCTTCTAACTTGGGCCCAAATTGTAAAATGGTCTTATCTATTGGCGATTTTGTTCCAATTCACATTCCAAGTAATATTCGGCATGCTAATTACATTGCCGGTTGCCAAATTGCATTATCTCTTATAGTTTCCGAGATATGGACTATCGATAATTTACACCTTAGGCTCTGCTTCTAACTTGGGCCCAAATTGTAAAATGGTCTTATCTATTGGCGATTTCGTTCCAATTCACATTCCAAGTAATATTCGGCATGCTAATTACATTGCCGGTTGCCAAATTGCATTATCTCTTATAGTTTCCGAGATATGGACTATTGATAATTTACACCTTAGGCTCTGCTTCTAACTTGGGCCCAAATGGTAAAATGGTCTTATCTATTGGCGATTTCGTTACAATTCACATTCCAAGTAATATTCGGCATGCTAATTACATTGCCGGTTGCCAAATTGCTTTATCTCTTATAGTTTCCGAGATATGGACTATCGATAATTTATACCTTAGGCTCTGCTTCTAACTTGGGCCCAAATTGTAAAATGGTCTTATCTATTGGCGATTTCGTTCCAATTCACACTCCAAGTAATATTCGGCATGCTAATTACATTGCCGGTTGCGAAATTACATTATCTCTTATAGTTTCCGAGATATGGACTATCGATAATTTACACCTTAGGCTCTGCTTCTAACTTGGGCCCAAATTGTAAAATGGTCTTATCTATTGGCGATTTTGTTCCAATTCACATTCCAACTAATATTCGGCATGCTAATTACATTGCCGGTTGCCAAATTGCATTATCTCTTATAGTTTCCGAGATATGGACTATCGATAATTTACACCTTAGGCTCTGCTTCTAACTTGGGCCCAAATTGTAAAATGGTCTTATCTATTGGCGATTTCGTTCCAATTCACATTCCAAGTAATATTCGGCTTGCTAATTACATTGCCGGTTGCCAAATTTCATTATCTCTTATAGTTTCCGAGATATGGACTATCGATAATTTACACCTTAGGCTCTGCTTCTAACTTGGGCCCAAATTATAAAATGGTCTTATCTATTGGCGATTTCGTCCCAATTCACATTCCAAGTGATATTCGGCATGCTAATTACATTGCCGGTTGCGAAATTGCATTATCTCTTATAGTTTCCGAGATATGGACTATCAATAATTTACACCTTAGGCTCTGCTTCTAACTTGGGCCCAAATTGTAAAATGGTCTTATCTATTGGCGATTTCGTTCCAATTCACATTCCAAGTAATATTCGGCATGCTAATTACATTGCCGGTTGCCAAATTGCATTATCTCTTATAGTTTCCGAGATATGGACTATCGATAATTTACACCTTAGGCTCTGCTTCTAACTTGGGCCCAAATTGTAAAATGGTCTTATCTATTGGCGATTTCGTTCCAATTCACATTCCAAGTAATATTCGGCATGCTAATTACATTGCCGGTTGCCAAATTGCATTATCTCTTATAGTTTCCGAGATATGGACTATCGATAATTTACACCTTAGGCTCTGCTTCTAACTTGGGCCCAAATTGTAAAATGGTCTTATCTATTGGCCATTTCGTTCCAATTCACATTCCAAGTAATATTCGGCATGCTAATTACATTGCCGGTTGCCAAATTGCATTATCTCTTATAGTTTCCGAGATATGGACTATCGATAATTTACACCTTAGTCTTTGCTTCTAACTTGGGCCCAAATTGTAAAATGGTCTTATTTATTGGCGATTTAGTTGCAATTCACATTCCAAGTAATATTCGGCATGCTAATTACATTGCCGGTTGCCAAATTGCATTACCTCTTATAGTTTCCGAGATATGGACTATCGATAATTTACACCTTAGGCTCTGCTTCTAACTTGGGCCCAAATTGTAAAATGGTCTTATCTATTGGCGATTTCGTTCCAATTCACATTCCAAGTAATATTTGGCATGCTAATTACATTGCCGGTTGCCAAATTGCATTATCTCTTATAATTTCCGAGATATGGACTATCGATAATTTACACCTTAGGCTCTGCTTCTAACTTGGGCCCAAATTGTAAAATGGTCTTATCTATTGGCGATTTCGTTCCAATTCACATTCCAAGTAATATTCGGCATGCTAATTACATTGCTGGTTGCCAAATTGCATTATCTCTTATAGTTTCCGAGATATGGACTATCGATAATTTACACCTTAGGCTCTGCTTCTAACTTGGGCCCAAATTGTAAAATGGTCTTATCTGTTGGCGATTTCGTTCCAATTCACATTCCAAGTAATATTCTTCATGCTAATTACATTGCCGGTTGCCAAATTGCATTATCTCTTATAGTTTCCGAGATATAGACTATCGATAATTTACACCTTAGTCTCTGCTTCTAACTGGGGCCCAAATTGTAAAATGGTCTTATCTATTGGCGATTTCGTTCCAATTCACATTCCAAGTAATATTCGGCATGCTAATTACATTGCCGGTTGCCAAATTGCATTATCTCTTATAGTTTCCGAGATATGGACTATCGATAATTTACACCTTAGGCTCTGCTTCTAACTTGGGCCCAAATTGTAAAATGGTCTTATCTATTGGCGATTTCGTCCCAATTCACATTCCAAGTGATATTCGGCATGCTAATTACATTGCCGGTTGCGAAATTGCATTATCTCTTATAGTTTCCGAGATATGGACTATCAATAATTTACACCTTAGGCTCTGCTTCTAACTTGGGCCCAAATTGTAAAATGGTCTTATCTATTGGCGATTTCGTTCCAATTCACATTCCAAGTAATATTCGGCATGCTAATTACATTGCCGGTTGCCAAATTGCATTATCTCTTATAGTTTCCGAGATATGGACTATCGATAATTTACACCTTAGGCTCTGCTTCTAACTTGGGCCCAAATTGTAAAATGGTCTTATCTATTGGCGATTTCGTTCCAATTCACATTCCAAGTAATATTCGGCATGCTAATTACATTGCCGGTTGCCAAATTGCATTATCTCTTATAGTTTCCGAGATATGGACTATCGATAATTTACACCTTAGGCTCTGCTTCTAACTTGGGCCCAAATTGTAAAATGGTCTTATCTATTGGCGATTTCGTTCCAATTCACATTCCAAGTAATATTCGGCATGCTAATTACATTGCCGGTTGCCAAATTGCATTATCTCTTATAGTTTCCGAGATATGGACTATCGATAATTTACACCTTAGGCTCTGCTTCTAACTTGGGCCCAAATTGTAAAATGGCCTTATCTATTGGCGATTTCGTCCCAATTCACATTCCAAGTAATATTCGGCATGCTAATTACATTGCCGGTTGCCAAATTGCATTATCTCTTATAGTTTCCGAGATATGGACTATCAATAATTTACACCTTAGGCTCTGCTTCTAACTTGGGCCCAAATTGTAAAATGGTCTTATCTATTGGCGATTTCGTTCCAATTCACATTCCAAGTAATATTCGGCATGCTAATTACATTGCCGGTTGCCAAATTGCATTATCTCTTATAGTTTCCGAGATATGGACTATCGATAATTTACACCTTAGGCTCTGCTTCTAACTTGGGCCCAAATTGTAAAATGGTCTTATCTATTGGCGATTTCGTTCCAATTCACATTCCAAGTAATATTCGGCATGCTAATTACATTGCCGGTTGCCAAATTGCATTATCTCTTATAGTTTCCGAGATATAGACTATCGATAATTTACACCTTAGGCTCTGCTTCTAACTTGGGCCCAAATTGTAAAATGGTCTTATCTATTGGCGATTTCGTTCCAATTCACATTCCAAGTAATATTCGGCATGCTAATTACATTGCCGGTTGCCAAATTGCATTATCTCTTATAGTTTCCGAGATATGGACTATCGATAATTTACACCTTAGGCTCTGCTTCTAACTTGGGCCCAAATTGTAAAATGGTCTTATCTATTGGCGATTTCGTCCCAATTCACATTCCAAGTGATATTCGGCATGCTAATTACATTGCCGGTTGCGAAATTGCATTATCTCTTATAGTTTCCGAGATATGGACTATCAATAATTTACACCTTAGGCTCTGCTTCTAACTTGGGTCCAAATTGTAAAATGGTCTTATCTATTGGCGATTTCGTTCCAATTCACATTCCAAGTAATATTCGGCATGCTAATTACATTGCCGGTTGCCAAATTGCATTATCTCTTATAGTTTCCGAGATATGGACTATCGATAATTTACACCTTAGGCTCTGCTTCTAACTTGGGCCCAAATTGTAAAATGGTCTTTTCTATTGGCGATTTCGTTCCAATTCACATTCCAAGTAATATTCGGCATGCTAATTACATTGCCGGTTGCCAAATTGCATTATCTCTTATAGTTTCCGAGATATGGACTATCGATAATTTACACCTTAGGCTCTGCTTCTAACTTGGGCCCAAATTGTAAAATGGTCTTATCTATTGGCGATTTCGTTCCAATTCACATTCCAAGTAATATTCGGCATGCTACTTACATTGCCGGTAGCCAAATTGCATTATCTCTTATAGTTTCCGAGATATGGACTATCGATAATTTACACCTTAGGCTCTGCTTCTAACTTGGGCCCAAATTGTAAAATGGCCTTATCTATTGGCGATTTCGTCCCAATTCACATTCCAAGTAATATTCGGTATGCTAATTACATTGCCGGTTGCCAAATTGCATTATCTCTTATAGTTTCCGAGATATGGACTATCAATAATTTACACCTTAGGCTCTGCTTCTAACTTGGGCCCAAATTGTAAAATGGTCTTATCTATTGGCGATTTCGTTCCAATTCACATTCCAAGTAATATTCGGCATGCTAATTACATTGCCGGTTGCCAAATTGCATTATCTCTTATAGGTTCCGAGATATGGACTATCGATAATTTACACCTTAGGCTCTGCTTCTAACTTGAGCCTAAATTGTAAAATGGTCTTATCTATTGGCGATTTCGTTCCAATTCACATTCCAAGTAATATTCGGCATGCTAATTACATTGCCGGTTGCCAAATTGCATTATCTCTTATAGTTTCCGAGATATGGACTATCGATAATTTACACCTTAGGCTCTGCTTCTAACTTGGGCCCAAATTGTAAAATGGTCTTATCTATTGGCGATTTCGTTCCAATTCTCATTCCAAGTAATATTCGGCATGCTAATTACATTGCCGGTTGCCAAATTGCATTATCTCTTATAGGTTCCGAGATATGGACTATCGATAATTTACACCTTAGGCTCTGCTTCTAACTTGGGCCCAAATTGTAAAATGGTCTTATCTATTGGCGATTTCGTTCCAATTCACAGTCCAAGTAATATTCGGCATGCTAATTACACTGCCGGTTGCCAAATTGCATTAACTCTTATAGTTTCCGAGATATGGACTATCGATAATTTACACCTTAGGCTCTGCTTCTAACTTGGGCCCAAATTGTAAAATGGTCTTATCTATTGGCGATTTCGTTCCAATTCACATTCCAAGTAATATTTGGCATGCTAATTACATTGCCGGTTGCCAAATTGCATTATCTCTTATAGTTTCCGAGATATGGACTATCGATAATTTACACCTTAGGCTCTGCTTCTAACTTGAGCCTAAATTGTAAAATGGTCTTATCTATTGGCGATTTCGTTCCAATTCACATTCCAAGTAATATTCGGCATGCTAATTACATTGCCGGTTGCCAAATTGCATTATCTCTTATAGTTTCCGAGATATGGACTATCGATAATTTACACCTTAGGCTCTGCTTCTAACTTGGGCCCAAATTGTAAAATGGTCTTATCTATTGGCGATTTCGTTCCAATTCACATTCCAAGTAATATTTGGCATGCTAATTACATTGCCGGTTGCCAAATTGCATTATCTCTTATAGTTTCCGAGATATGGACTATCAATAATTTACACCTTAGGCTCTGCTTCTAACTTGGGCCCAAATTGTAAAATGGTCTTATCTATTGGCGATTTCGTTCCAATTCACATTCCAAGTAATATTCGGCATGCTAATTACATTGCCGGTTGCCAAATTGCATTATCTCTTATAGTTTCCGAGATATGGACTATCGATAATTTACACCTTAGGCTCTGCTTCTAACTTGGGCCCAAATTGTAAAATGGTCTTATCTATTGGCGATTTCGTTCCAATTCACATTCCAAGTAATATTCGGCATGCTAATTACATTGCCGGTTGCCAAATTGCATTATCTCTTATAGTTTCCGAGATATGGACTATCGATAATTTACACCTTAGGCTCTGCTTCTAACTTGGGCCCAAATTGTAAAATGGTCTTATCTATTGGCGATTTCGTTCCAATTCACATTCCAGGTAATATTCGGCATGCTAATTACATTGCCGGTAGCCAAATTGCATTATCTCTTATAGTTTCCGAGATATGGACTATCGATAATTTACACCTTAGGCTCTGCTTCTAACTTGGGCCCAAATTGTAAAATGGCCTTATCTATTGGCGATTTCGTCCCAATTCACATTCCAAGTAATATTCGGTATGCTAATTACATTGCCGGTTGCCAAATTGCATTATCTCTTATAGGTTCCGAGATATGGACTATCGATAATTTACACCTTAGGCTCTGCTTCTAACTTGGGCCCAAATTGTAAAATGGTCTTATCTATTGGCGATTTCGTTCCAATTCACATTCCAAGTAATATTTGGCATGCTAATTACATTGCCGGTTGCCAAATTGCATTATCTCTTATAGTTTCCGAGATATGGACTATCAATAATTTACACCTTAGGCTCTGCTTCTAACTTGGGCCCAAATTGTAAAATGGTCTTATCTATTGGCGATTTCGTTCCAATTCACATTCCAAGTAATATTCGGCATGCTAATTACATTGCCGGTTGCCAAATTGCATTATCTCTTACAGTTTCCGAGATATGGACTATCGATAATTTACACCTTAGGCTCTGCTTCTAACTTGGGCCCAAATTGTAAAATGGTCTTATCTATTGGCGATTTCGTTCCAATTCACATTCCAAGTAATATTCGGCATGCTAATTACATTGCCGGTTGCCAAATTGCATTATCTCTTATAGTTTCCGAGATATGGACTATCGATAATTTACACCTTAGGCTCTGCTTCTAACTTGGGCCCAAATTGTAAAATGGTCTTATCTATTGGCGATTTCGTTCCAATTCACATTCCAAGTAATATTCGGCATGCTAATTACATTGCCGGTAGCCAAATTGCATTATCTCTTATAGTTTCCGAGATATGGACTATCGATAATTTACACCTTAGGCTCTGCTTCTAACTTGGGCCCAAATTGTAAAATGGCCTTATCTATTGGCGATTTCGTCCCAATTCACATTCCAAGTAATATTCGGTATGCTACATTGCCGGTTGCCAAATTGCATTATCTCTTATAGTTTCCGAGATATGGACTATCAATAATTTACACCTTAGGCTCTGCTTCTAACTTGGGCCCAAATTGTAAAATGGTCTTATCTATTGGCGATTTCTTTCCAATTCTCATTCCAAGTAATATTCGGGATGCTAATTACATTGCCGGTTGCCAAATTGCATTATCTCTTATAGGTTCCGAGATATGGACTATCGATAATTTACACCTTAGGCTCTGCTTCTAACTTGGGCCCAAATTGTAAAATGGTCTTATCTATTGGCGATTTCGTTCCAATTCACAGTCCAAGTAATATTCGGCATGCTAATTACACTGCCGGTTGCCAAATTGCATTAACTCTTATAGTTTCCGAGATATGGACTATCGATAATTTACACCTTAGGCTCTGCTTCTAACTTGGGCCCAAATTGTAAAATGGTCTTATCTATAGGCGATTTCGTTCCAATTCACATTCCAAGTAATATTTGGCATGCTAATTACATTGCCGGTTGCCAAATTGCATTATCTCTTATAGTTTCCGAGATATGGACTATCGATAATTTACACCTTAGGCTCTGCTTCTAACTTGAGCCTAAATTGTAAAATGGTCTTATCTATTGGCGATTTCGTTCCAATTCACATTCCAAGTAATATTCGGCATGCTAATTACATTGCCGGTTGCCAAATTGCATTATCTCTTATAGTTTCCGAGATATGGACTATCGATAATTTACACCTTAGGCTCTGCTTCTAACTTGGGCCCAAATTGTAAAATGGTCTTATCTATTGGCGATTTCGTTCCAATTCACATTCCAAGTAATATTTGGCATGCTAATTACATTGCCGGTTGCCAAATTGCATTATCTCTTATAGTTTCCGAGATATGGACTGTCAATAATTTACACCTTAGGCTCTGCTTCTAACTTGGGCCCAAATTGTAAAATGGTCTTATCTATTGGCGATTTCGTTCCAATTCACATTCCAAGTAATATTCGGCATGCTAATTACATTGCCGGTTGCCAAATTGCATTATCTCTTATAGTTTCCGAGATATGGACTATCGATAATTTACACCTTAGGCTCTGCTTCTAACTTGGGCCCAAATTGTAAAATGGTCTTATCTATTGGCGATTTCGTTCCAATTCACATTCCAAGTAATATTCGGCATGCTAATTACATTGCCGGTTGCCAAATTGCATTATCTCTTATAGTTTCCGAGATATGGACTATCGATAATTTACACCTTAGGCTCTGCTTCTAACTTGGGCCCAAATTGTAAAATGGTCTTATCTATTGGCGATTTCGTTCCAATTCACATTCCAAGTAATATTCGGCATGCTAATTACATTGCCGGTTGCCAAATTGCATTATCTCTTATAGTTTCCGAGATATGGACTATCGATAATTTACACCTTAGGCTCTGCTTCTAACTTGGGCCCAAATTGTAAAATGGCCTTATCTATTGGCGATTTCGTCCCAATTCACATTCCAAGTAATATTCGGCATGCTAATTACATTGCCGGTTGCCAAATTGCATTATCTCTTATAGTTTCCGAGATATGGACTATCAATAATTTACACCTTAGGCTCTGCTTCTAACTTGGGCCCAAATTGTAAAATGGTCTTATCTATTGGCGATTTCGTTCCAATTCACATTCCAAGTAATATTCGGCATGCTAATTACATTGCCGGTTGCCAAATTGCATTATCTCTTATAGTTTCCGAGATATGGACTATCGATAATTTACACCTTAGGCTCTGCTTCTAACTTGGGCCCAAATTGTAAAATGGTCTTATCTATTGGCGATTTCGTTCCAATTCACATTCCAAGTAATATTCGGCATGCTAATTACATTGCCGGTTGCCAAATTGCATTATCTCTTATAGTTTCCGAGATATAGACTATCGATAATTTACACCTTAGGCTCTGCTTCTAACTTGGGCCCAAATTGTAAAATGGTCTTATCTATTGGCGATTTCGTTCCAATTCACATTCCAATTAATATTCGGCATGCTAATTACATTGCCGGTTGCCAAATTGCATTATCTCTTATAGTTTCCGAGATATGGACTATCGATAATTTACACCTTAGGCTCTGCTTCTAACTTGGGCCCAAATTGTAAAATGGTCTTATCTATTGGCGATTTCGTCCCAATTCACATTCCAAGTGATATTCGGCATGCTAATTACATTGCCGGTTGCGAAATTGCATTATCTCTTATAGTTTCCGAGATATGGACTATCAATAATTTACACCTTAGGCTCTGCTTCTAACTTGGGCCCAAATTGTAAAATGGTCTTATCTATTGGCGATTTCGTTCCAATTCACATTCCAAGTAATATTCGGCATGCTAATTACATTGCCGGTTGCCAAATTGCATTATCTCTTATAGTTTCCGAGATATGGACTATCGATAATTTACACCTTAGGCTCTGCTTCTAACTTGGGCCCAAATTGTAAAATGGTCTTATCTATTGGCGATTTCGTTCCAATTCACATTCCAAGTAATATTCGGCATGCTAATTACATTGCCGGTTGCCAAATTGCATTATCTCTTATAGTTTCCGAGATATGGACTATCGATAATTTACACCTTAGGCTCTGCTTCTAACTTGGGCCCAAATTGTAAAATGGTCTTATCTATTGGCGATTTCGTTCCAATTCACATTCCAAGTAATATTCGGCATGCTAATTACATTGCCGGTAGCCAAATTGCATTATCTCTTATAGTTTCCGAGATATGGACTATCGATAATTTACACCTTAGGCTCTGCTTCTAACTTGGGCCCAAATTGTAAAATGGCCTTATCTATTGGCGATTTCGTCCCAATTCACATTCCAAGTAATATTCGGTATGCTAATTACATTGCCGGTTGCCAAATTGCATTATCTCTTATAGTTTCCGAGATATGGACTATCGATAATTTACACCTTAGGCTCTGCTTCTAACTTGGGCCCAAATTGTAAAATGGTCTTATCTATTGGCGATTTCGTTCCAATTCACATTCCAAGTAATATTCGGCATGCTAATTACATTGCCGGTTGCCAAATTGCATTATCTCTTATAGGTTCCGAGATATGGACTATCGATAATTTACACCTTAGGCTCTGCTTCTAACTTGAGCCTAAATTGTAAAATGGTCTTATCTATTGGCGATTTCGTTCCAATTCACATTCCAAGTAATATTCGGCATGCTAATTACATTGCCGGTTGCCAAATTGCATTATCTCTTATAGTTTCCGAGATATGGACTATCGATTATTTACACCTTAGGCTCTGCTTCTAACTTGGGTCCAAATTGTAAAATGGTCTTATCTATTGGCGATTTCGTTCCAATTCACACTCCAAGAAATATTCGGCATGCTAATTACATTGCCAGTTGCGAAATTGCATTATCTCTTATAGTTTCCGAGATATGGACTATCGATATTTTACACCTTAGGCTCTGCTTCTAACTTGGGCCCAAATTGTAAAATGGTCTTATCTATTGGCGATTTCGTTCCAATTCTCATTCCAAGTAATATTCGGCATGCTAATTACATTGCCGGTTGCCAAATTGCATTATCTCTTATAGGTTCCGAGATATGAACTATCGATAATTTACACCTTAGGCTCTGCTTCTAACTTGGGCCCAAATTGTAAAATGGTCTTATCTATTGGCGATTTCGTTCCAATTCACAGTCCAAGTAATATTCGGCATGCTAATTACACTGCCGGTTGCCAAATTGCATTAACTCTTATAGTTTCCGAGATATGGACTATCGATAATTTACACCTTAGTCTCTGCTTCTAACTTGGGCCCAAATTGTAAAATGGTCTTATCTATTGGCGATTTCGTTCCAATTCACATTCCAAGTAATATTTGGCATGCTAATTACATTGCCGGTTGCCAAATTGCATTATCTCTTATAGTTTCCGAGATATGGACTATCAATAATTTACACCTTAGGCTCTGCTTCTAACTTGGGCCCAAATTGTAAAATGGTCTTATCTATTGGCGATTTCGTTCCAATTCACATTCCAAGTAATATTCGGCATGCTAATTACATTGCCGGTTGCCAAATTGCATTATCTCTTACAGTTTCCGAGATATGGACTATCGATAATTTACACCTTAGGCTCTGCTTCTAACTTGGGCCCAAATTGTAAAATGGTCTTATCTATTGGCGATTTCGTTCCAATTCACATTCCAAGTAATATTCGGCATGCTAATTACATTGCCGGTTGCCAAATTGCATTATCTCTTATAGTTTCCGAGATATGGACTATCGATAATTTACACCTTAGGCTCTGCTTCTAACTTGGGCCCAAATTGTAAAATGGTCTTATCTATTGGCGATTTCGTTCCAATTCACATTCCAAGTAATATTCGGCATGCTAATTACATTGCCGGTAGCCAAATTGCATTATCTCTTATAGTTTCCGAGATATGGACTATCGATAATTTACACCTTAGGCTCTGCTTCTAACTTGGGCCCAAATTGTAAAATGGCCTTATCTATTGGCGATTTCGTCCCAATTCACATTCCAAGTAATATTCGGTATGCTACATTGCCGGTTGCCAAATTGCATTATCTCTTATAGTTTCCGAGATATGGACTATCAATAATTTACACCTTAGGCTCTGCTTCTAACTTGGGCCCAAATTGTAAAATGGTCTTATCTATTGGCGATTTCTTTCCAATTCTCATTCCAAGTAATATTCGGCATGCTAATTACATTGCCGGTTGCCAAATTGCATTATCTCTTATAGGTTCCGAGATATGGACTATCGATAATTTACACCTTAGGCTCTGCTTCTAACTTGGGCCCAAATTGTAAAATGGTCTTATCTATTGGCGATTTCGTTCCAATTCACAGTCCAAGTAATATTCGGCATGCTAATTACACTGCCGGTTGCCAAATTGCATTAACTCTTATAGTTTCCGAGATATGGACTATCGATAATTTACACCTTAGGCTCTGCTTCTAACTTGGGCCCAAATTGTAAAATGGTCTTATCTATAGGCGATTTCGTTCCAATTCACATTCCAAGTAATATTTGGCATGCTAATTACATTGCCGGTTGCCAAATTGCATTATCTCTTATAGTTTCCGAGATATGGACTATCGATAATTTACACCTTAGGCTCTGCTTCTAACTTGAGCCTAAATTGTAAAATGGTCTTATCTATTGGCGATTTCGTTCCAATTCACATTCCAAGTAATATTCGGCATGCTAATTACATTGCCGGTTGCCAAATTGCATTATCTCTTATAGTTTCCGAGATATGGACTATCGATAATTTACACCTTAGGCTCTGCTTCTAACTTGGGCCCAAATTGTAAAATGGTCTTATCTATTGGCGATTTCGTTCCAATTCACATTCCAAGTAATATTTGGCATGCTAATTACATTGCCGGTTGCCAAATTGCATTATCTCTTATAGTTTCCGAGATATGGACTGTCAATAATTTACACCTTAGGCTCTGCTTCTAACTTGGGCCCAAATTGTAAAATGGTCTTATCTATTGGCGATTTCGTTCCAATTCACATTCCAAGTAATATTCGGCATGCTAATTACATTGCCGGTTGCCAAATTGCATTATCTCTTATAGTTTCCGAGATATGGACTATCGATAATTTACACCTTAGGCTCTGCTTCTAACTTGGGCCCAAATTGTAAAATGGTCTTATCTATTGGCGATTTCGTTCCAATTCACATTCCAAGTAATATTCGGCATGCTAATTACATTGCCGGTTGCCAAATTGCATTATCTCTTATAGTTTCCGAGATATGGACTATCGATAATTTACACCTTAGGCTCTGCTTCTAACTTGGGCCCAAATTGTAAAATGGTCTTATCTATTGGCGATTTCGTTCCAATTCACATTCCAAGTAATATTCGGCATGCTAATTACATTGCCGGTTGCCAAATTGCATTATCTCTTATAGTTTCCGAGATATGGACTATCGATAATTTACACCTTAGGCTCTGCTTCTAACTTGGGCCCAAATTGTAAAATGGCCTTATCTATTGGCGATTTCGTCCCAATTCACATTCCAAGTAATATTCGGCATGCTAATTACATTGCCGGTTGCCAAATTGCATTATCTCTTATAGTTTCCGAGATATGGACTATCAATAATTTACACCTTAGGCTCTGCTTCTAACTTGGGCCCAAATTGTAAAATGGTCTTATCTATTGGCGATTTCGTTCCAATTCACATTCCAAGTAATATTCGGCATGCTAATTACATTGCCGGTTGCCAAATTGCATTATCTCTTATAGTTTCCGAGATATGGACTATCGATAATTTACACCTTAGGCTCTGCTTCTAACTTGGGCCCAAATTGTAAAATGGTCTTATCTATTGGCGATTTCGTTCCAATTCACATTCCAAGTAATATTCGGCATGCTAATTACATTGCCGGTTGCCAAATTGCATTATCTCTTATAGTTTCCGAGATATAGACTATCGATAATTTACACCTTAGGCTCTGCTTCTAACTTGGGCCCAAATTGTAAAATGGTCTTATCTATTGGCGATTTCGTTCCAATTCACATTCCAATTAATATTCGGCATGCTAATTACATTGCCGGTTGCCAAATTGCATTATCTCTTATAGTTTCCGAGATATGGACTATCGATAATTTACACCTTAGGCTCTGCTTCTAACTTGGGCCCAAATTGTAAAATGGTCTTATCTATTGGCGATTTCGTCCCAATTCACATTCCAAGTGATATTCGGCATGCTAATTACATTGCCGGTTGCGAAATTGCATTATCTCTTATAGTTTCCGAGATATGGACTATCAATAATTTACACCTTAGGCTCTGCTTCTAACTTGGGCCCAAATTGTAAAATGGTCTTATCTATTGGCGATTTCGTTCCAATTCACATTCCAAGTAATATTCGGCATGCTAATTACATTGCCGGTTGCCAAATTGCATTATCTCTTATAGTTTCCGAGATATGGACTATCGATAATTTACACCTTAGGCTCTGCTTCTAACTTGGGCCCAAATTGTAAAATGGTCTTATCTATTGGCGATTTCGTTCCAATTCACATTCCAAGTAATATTCGGCATGCTAATTACATTGCCGGTTGCCAAATTGCATTATCTCTTATAGTTTCCGAGATATGGACTATCGATAATTTACACCTTAGGCTCTGCTTCTAACTTGGGCCCAAATTGTAAAATGGTCTTATCTATTGGCGATTTCGTTCCAATTCACATTCCAAGTAATATTCGGCATGCTAATTACATTGCCGGTAGCCAAATTGCTTTATCTCTTATAGTTTCCGAGATATGGACTATCGATAATTTACACCTTAGGCTCTGCTTCTAACTTGGGCCCAAATTGTAAAATGGCCTTATCTATTGGCGATTTCGTCCCAATTCACATTCCAAGTAATATTCGGTATGCTAATTACATTGCCGGTTGCCAAATTGCATTATCTCTTATAGTTTCCGAGATATGGACTATCAATAATTTACACCTTAGGCTCTGCTTCTAACTTGGGCCCAAATTGTAAAATGGTCTTATCTATTGGCGATTTCGTTCCAATTCACATTCCAAGTAATATTCGGCATGCTAATTACATTGCCGGTTGCCAAATTGCATTATCTCTTATAGGTTCCGAGATATGGACTATCGATAATTTACACCTTAGGCTCTGCTTCTAACTTGAGCCTAAATTGTAAAATGGTCTTATCTATTGGCGATTTCGTTCCAATTCACATTCCAAGTAATATTCGGCATGCTAATTACATTGCCGGTTGCCAAATTGCATTATCTCTTATAGTTTCCGAGATATGGACTATCGATTATTTACACCTTAGGCTCTGCTTCTAACTTGGGTCCAAATTGTAAAATGGTCTTATCTATTGGCGATTTCGTTCCAATTCACACTCCAAGAAATATTCGGCATGCTAATTACATTGCCAGTTGCGAAATTGCATTATCTCTTATAGTTTCCGAGATATGGACTATCGATATTTTACACCTTAGGCTCTGCTTCTAACTTGGGCCCAAATTGTAAAATGGTCTTATCTATTGGCGATTTCGTTCCAATTCTCATTCCAAGTAATATTCGGCATGCTAATTACATTGCCGGTTGCCAAATTGCATTATCTCTTATAGGTTCCGAGATATGAACTATCGATAATTTACACCTTAGGCTCTGCTTCTAACTTGGGCCCAAATTGTAAAATGGTCTTATCTATTGGCGATTTCGTTCCAATTCACAGTCCAAGTAATATTCGGCATGCTAATTACACTGCCGGTTGCCAAATTGCATTAACTCTTATAGTTTCCGAGATATGGACTATCGATAATTTACACCTTAGTCTCTGCTTCTAACTTGGGCCCAAATTGTAAAATGGTCTTATCTATTGGCGATTTCGTTCCAATTCACATTCCAAGTAATATTTGGCATGCTAATTACATTGCCGGTTGCCAAATTGCATTATCTCTTATAGTTTCCGAGATATGGACTATCGATAATTTACACCTTAGGCTCTGCTTCTAACTTGAGCCTAAATTGTAAAATGGTCTTATCTATTGGCGATTTCGTTCCAATTCACATTCCAAGTAATATTCGGCATGCTAATTACATTACCGGTTGCCAAATTGCATTATCTCTTATAGTTTCCGAGATATGGACTATCGATAATTTACACCTTAGGCTCTGCTTCTAACTTGGGCCCAAATTGTAAAATGGTCTTATCTATTGGCGATTTCGTTCCAATTCACATTCCAAGTAATATTTGGCATGCTAATTACATTGCCGGTTGCCAAATTGCATTATCTCTTATAGTTTCCGAGATATGGACTATCAATAATTTACACCTTAGGCTCTGCTTCTAACTTGGGCCCAAATTGTAAAATGGTCTTATCTATTGGCGATTTCGTTCCAATTCACATTCCAAGTAATATTCGGCATGCTAATTACATTGCCGGTTGCCAAATTGCATTATCTCTTATAGTTTCCGAGATATGGACTATCGATAATTTACACCTTAGGCTCTGCTTCTAACTTGGGCCCAAATTGTAAAATGGTCTTATCTATTGGCGATTTCGTTCCAATTCACATTCCAAGTAATATTCGGCATGCTAATTACATTGCCGGTTGCCAAATTGCATTATCTCTTATAGTTTCCGAGATATGGACTATCGATAATTTACACCTTAGGCTCTGCTTCTAACTTGGGCCCAAATTGTAAAATGGTCTTATCTATTGGCGATTTCGTTCCAATTCACATTCCAAGTAATATTCGGCATGCTAATTACATTGCCGGTAGCCAAATTGCATTATCTCTTATAGTTTCCGAGATATGGACTATCGATAATTTACACCTTAGGCTCTGCTTCTAACTTGGGCCCAAATTGTAAAATGGCCTTATCTATTGGCGATTTCGTCCCAATTCACATTCCAAGTAATATTCGGTATGCTAATTACATTGCCGGTTGCCAAATTGCATTATCTCTTATAGTTTCCGAGATATGGACTATCAATAATTTACACCTTAGGTTCTGCTTCTAACTTGGGCCCAAATTGTAAAATGGTCTTATCTATTGGCGATTTCGTTCCAATTCACATTCCAAGTAATATTCGGCATGCTAATTACATTGCCGGTTGCCAAATTGCATTATCTCTTATAGGTTCCGAGATATGGACTATCGATAATTTACACCTTAGGCTCTGCTTCTAACTTGAGCCTAAATTGTAAAATGGTCTTATCTATTGGCGATTTCGTTCCAATTCACATTTCAAGTTATATTCGGCATGCTAATTACATTGCCGGTTGCCAAATTGCATTATCTCTTATAGTTTCCGAGATATGGACTATCGATAACTTACACCTTAGGCTCTGCTTCTAACTTGGGCCCAAATTGTAAAATGGTCTTATCTATTGGCGATTTCGTTCCAATTCACACTCCAAGTAATATTCGGCATGCTAATTACATTGCCAGTTGCGAAATTGCATTATCTCTTATAGTTTCCGAGATATGGACTATCGATATTTTACACCTTAGGCTCTGCTTCTAACTTGGGCCCAAATTGTAAAATGGTCTTATCTATTGGCGATTTCGTTCCAATTCTCATTCCAAGTAATATTCGGCATGCTAATTACATTGCCGGTTGCCAAATTGCATTATCTCTTATAGGTTCCGAGATATGGACTATCGATAATTTACACCTTAGGCTCTGCTTCTAACTTGGGCCCAAATTGTAAAATGGTCTTATCTATTGGCGATTTCGTTCCAATTCACAGTCCAAGTAATATTCGGCATGCTAATTACATTGCCGGTTGCCAAATTGCATTAACTCTTATAGTTTCCGAGATATGGACTATCGATAATTTACACCTTAGGCTCTGCTTCTAACTTGGGCCCAAATTGTAAAATGGTCTTATCTATTGGCGATTTCGTTCCAATTCACATTCCAAGTAATATTTGGCATGCTAATTACATTGCCGGTTGCCAAATTGCATTATCTCTTATAGTTTCCGAGATATGGACTATCGATAATTTACACCTTAGGCTCTGCTTCTAACTTGAGCCTAAATTGTAAAATGGTCTTATCTATTGGCGATTTCGTTCCAATTCACATTCCAAGTAATATTCGGCATGCTAATTACATTGCCGGTTGCCAAATTGCATTATCTCTTATAGTTTCCGAGATATGGACTATCGATAATTTACACCTTAGGCTCTGCTTCTAACTTGGGCCCAAATTGTAAAATGGTCTTATCTATTGGCGATTTCGTCCCAATTCACATTCCAAGTGATATTCGGCATGCTAATTACATTGCCGGTTGCGAAATTGCATTATCCCTTATAGTTTCCGAGATATGGACTATCGATAATTTACACCTTAGGCTCTGCTTCTAACTTGGGCCCAAATTGTAAAATGGTCTTATCTATTGGCGATTTCGTTCCAATTCACATTCCAAGTAATATTCGGCATGCTAATTACATTGCCGGTTGCCTAATTGCATTATCTCTTATAGTTTCCGAGATATGGACTATCGATAATTTACACCTTAGGCTCTGCTTCTAACTTGGGCCCAAATTGTAAAATGGTCTTATCTATTGGCGATTTAGTTGCAATTCACATTCCAAGTAATATTCGGCATGCTAATTACATTGCCGGTTGCCAAATTGCATTATCTCTTATAGTTTCCGAGATATGGACTATCGATAATTTACACCTTAGGCTCTGCTTCTAACTTGGGCCCAAATTGTAAAATGGTCTTATCTATTGGCGATTTCGTTCCAATTCACATTCCAAGTAATATTCGGCATGCTAATTACATTGCCGGTTGCCAAATTGCATTATCTCTTATAGTTTCCGAGATATGGACTATCGATAATTTACACCTTAGGCTCTGCTTCTAACTTCGGCCCAAATTGTAAAATGGTCTTATCAATTGGCGATTTCGTTCCAATTCACATTCCAAGTAATATTCGGCATGCTAATTACATTGCCGGTTGCCAAATTGCATTATCTCTTATAGTTTCCGAGATATGGACTATCGATAATTTACACCTTAGGCTCTGCTTCTAACTTGGGCCCAAATTGTAAAATGGTCTTATCTATTGGCGATTTAGTTGCAATTCAAATTCCAAGTAATATTCGGCATGCTAATTACATTGCCGGTTGCCAAATTGCATTATCTCTTATAGTTTCCGAGATATGGACTATCGATAATTTACACCTTAGGCTCTGCTTCTAACTTGGGCCCAAATTGTAAAATGGTCTTATCTATTGGCGATTTCGTTCCAATTCACATTCCAAGTAATATTCGGCATGCTAATTACATTGCCGGTTGCCAAATTGCATTATCTCTTATAGTTTCCGAGATATGGACTATCGATAATTTACACCTTAGGCTCTGCTTCTAACTTGGGCCCAAATGGTAAAATGGTCTTATCTATTGGCGATTTCGTTACAATTCACATTCCAAGTAATATTCGGCATGCTAATTACATTGCCGGTTGCCAAATTGCATTATCTCTTATAGTTTCCGAGATATGGACTATCGATAATTTACACCTTAGGCTCTGCTTCTAACTTGGGCCCAAATTGTAAAATGGACTTATCTATTGGCGATTTCGTTCCAATTCACACTCCAAGTAATATTCGGCATGCTAATTACATTGCCGGTTGCGAAATTACATTATCTCTTATAGTTTCCGAGATATGGACTATCGATAATTTACACCTTAGGCTCTGCTTCTAACTTGGGCCCAAATTGTAAAATGGTCTTATCTATTGGCGATTTTGTTCCAATTCACATTCCAAGTAATATTCGGCATGCTAATTACATTGCCGGTTGCCAAATTGCATTATCTCTTATAGTTTCCGAGATATGGACTATCGATAATTTACACCTTAGGCTCTGCTTCTAACTTGGGCCCAAATTGTAAAATGGTCTTATCTATTGGCGATTTCGTTCCAATTCACATTCCAAGTAATATTCGGCATGCTAATTACATTGCCGGTTGCCAAATTGCATTATCTCTTATAGTTTCCGAGATATGGACTATCGATAATTTACATCTTAGGCTCTGCTTCTAACTTGGGTCCAAATTATAAAATGGTCTTATCTATTGGCGATTTCGTCCCAATTCACATTCCAAGTGATATTCGGCATGCTAATTACATTGCCGGTTGCGAAATTGCATTATCTCATATAGTTTCCGAGATATGGACTATCAATAATTTACACCTTAGGCTCTGCTTCTAACTTGGGCCCAAATTGTAAAATGGTCTTATCTATTGGCGATTTCGTTCCAATTCACATTCCAAGTATTATTCGGCATGCTAATTACATTGCCGGTTGCCAAATTGCATTATCTCTTATAGTTTCCGAGATATGGACTATCGATAATTTACACCTTAGGCTCTGCTTCTAACTTGGGCCCAAATTGTAAAATGGTCTTATCTATTGGCGATTTCGTTCCAATTCACATTCCAAGTAATATTCGGCATGCTAATTACATTGCCGGTTGCCAAATTGCATTATCTCTTATAGTTTCCGAGATATGGACTATCGATAATTTACACCTTAGGCTCTGCTTCTAACTTGGGCCCAAATTGTAAAATGGTCTTATCTATTGGCGATTTCGTTCCAATTCACATTCCAAGTAATATTCGGCATGCTAAATACATTGCCGGTTGCCAAATTGCATTATCTCTTATAGTTTCCGAGATATGGACTATCGATAATTTACACCTTAGTCTTTGCTTCTAACTTGGGCCCAAATTGTAAAATGGTCTTATCTATTGGCGATTTAGTTGCAATTCACATTCCAAGTAATATTCGGCATGCTAATTACATTGCCGGTTGCCAAATTGCATTATCTCTTATAGTTTCCGAGATATGGACTATCGATAATTTACACCTTAGGCTCTGCTTCTAACTTGGGCCCAAATTGTAAAATGGTCTTATCTATTGGCGATTTCGTTCCAATTCACATTCCAAGTAATATTTGGTATGCTAATTACATTGCCGGTTGCCAAATTGCATTATCTCTTATAATTTCCGAGATATGGACTATCGATAATTTACACCTTAGGCTCTGCTTCTAACTTGGGCCCAAATTGTAAAATGGTTTTATCTATTGGCGATTTCGTTCCAATTCACATTCCAAGTATTATTCGGCATGCTAATTACATTGCTGGTTGCCAAATTGCATTATCTCTTATAGTTTCCGAGATATGGACTATCGATAATTTACACCTTAGGCTCTGCTTCTAACTTGGGCCCAAATTGTAAAATGGCCTTATCTATTGGCGATTTCGTCCCAATTCACATTCCAAGTAATATTCGGCATGCTAATTACATTGCCGGTTGCCAAATTGCATTATCTCTTATAGTTTCCGAGATATGGACTATCAATAATTTACACCTTAGGCTCTGCTTCTAACTTGGGCCCAAATTGTAAAATGGTCTTATCTATTGGCGATTTCGTTCCAATTCACATTCCAAGTAATATTCGGCATGCTAATTACATTGCCGGTTGCCAAATTGCATTATCTCTTATAGTTTCCGAGATATGGACTATCGATAATTTACACCTTAGGCTCTGCTTCTAACTTGGGCCCAAATTGTAAAATGGTCTTATCTATTGGCGATTTCGTCCCAATTCACATTCCAAGTGATATTCGGCATGCTAATTACATTGCCGGTTGCGAAATTGCATTATCTCTTATAGTTTCCGAGATATGGACTATCAATAATTTACACCTTAGGCTCTGCTTCTAACTTGGGCCCAAATTGTAAAATGGTCTTATCTATTGGCGATTTCGTTCCAATTCACATTCCAAGTAATATTCGGCATGCTAATTACATTGCCGGTTGCCAAATTGCATTATCTCTTATAGTTTCCGAGATATGGACTATCGATAATTTACACCTTAGGCTCTGCTTCTAACTTGGGCCCAAATTGTAAAATGGTCTTATCTATTGGCGATTTCGTTCCAATTCACATTCCAAGTAATATTCGGCATGCTAATTACATTGCCGGTTGCCAAATTGCATTATCTCTTATAGTTTCCGAGATATGGACTATCGATAATTTACACCTTAGGCTCTGCTTCTAACTTGGGCCCAAATTGTAAAATGGTCTTATCTATTGGCGATTTCGTTCCAATTCACATTCCAAGTAATATTCGGCATGCTAATTACATTGCCGGTTGCCAAATTGCATTATCTCTTATAGTTTCCGAGATATGGACTATCGATAATTTACACCTTAGGCTCTGCTTCTAACTTGGGCCCAAATTGTAAAATGGCCTTATCTATTGGCGATTTCGTCCCAATTCACATTCCAAGTAATATTCGGTATGCTAATTACATTGCCGGTTGCCAAATTGCATTATCTCTTATAGGTTCCGAGATATGGACTATCAATAATTTACACCTTAGGCTCTGCTTCTAACTTGGGCCCAAATTGTAAAATGGTCTTATCTATTGGCGATTTCGTTCCAATTCACATTCCAAGTAATATTCGGCATGCTAATTACATTGCCGGTTGCCAAATTGCATTATCTCTTATAGTTTCCGAGATATGGACTATCGATAATTTACACCTTAGGCTCTGCTTCTAACTTGGGCCCAAATTGTAAAATGGTCTTATCTATTGGCGATTTCGTCCCAATTCACATTCCAAGTGATATTCGGCATGCTAATTACATTGCCGGTTGCGAAATTGCATTATCTCTTATAGTTTCCGAGATATGGACTATCAATAATTTACACCTTAGGCTCTGCTTCTAACTTGGGCCCAAATTGTAAAATGGTCTTATCTATTGGCGATTTCGTTCCAATTCTCATTCCAAGTAATATTCGGCATGCTAATTACATTGCCGGTTGCCAAATTGCATTATCTCTTATAGGTTCCGAGATATGGACTATCGATAATTTACACCTTAGGCTCTGCTTCTAACTTGGGCCCAAATTGTAAAATGGTCTTATCTATTGGCGATTTCGTTCCAATTCACAGTCCAAGTAATATTCGGCATGCTAATTACATTGCCGGATGCCAAATTGCATTAACTCTTATAGTTTCCGAGATATGGACTATCGATAATTTACACCTTAGGCTCTGCTTCTAACTTGAGCCTAAATTGTAAAATGGTCTTATCTATTGGCGATTTCGTTCCAATTCACATTCCAAGTAATATTCGGCATGCTAATTACATTGCCGGTTGCCAAATTGCATTATCTCTTATAGTTTCCGAGATATGGACTATCGATAATTTACACCTTAGGCTCTGCTTCTAACTTGGGCCCAAATTGTAAAATGGTCTTATCTATTGGCGATTTCGTTCCAATTCACATTCCAAGTAATATTCGGCATGCTAATTACATTGCCGGTTGCCAAATTGCATTATCTCTTATAGTTTCCGAGATATGGACTATCGATAATTTACACCTTAGGCTCTGCTTCTAACTTGGGCCCAAATTGTAAAATGGTCTTATCTATTGGCGATTTCGTTCCAATTCACAGTCCAAGTAATATTCGGCATGCTAATTACATTGCCGGTTGCCAAATTGCATTAACTCTTATAGTTTCCGAGATATGGACTATCGATAATTTACACCTTAGGCTCTGCTTCTAACTTGGGCCCAAATTGTAAAATGGTCTTATCTATTGGCGATTTCGTTCCAATTCACATTCCAAGTAATATTTGGCATGCTAATTACATTGCCGGTTGCCAAATTGCATTATCTCTTATAGTTTCCGAGATATGGACTATCGATAATTTACACCTTAGGCTCTGCTTCTAACTTGAGCCTAAATTGTAAAATGGTCTTATCTATTGGCGATTTCGTTCCAATTCACATTCCAAGTAATATTCGGCATGCTAATTACATTGCCGGTTGCCAAATTGCATTATCTCTTATAGTTTCCGAGATATGGACTATCGATAATTTACACCTTAGGCTTTGCTTCTAACTTGGGCCCAAATTGTAAAATGGTCTTATCTATTGGCGATTTCGTTCCAATTCACATTCCAAGTAATATTCGGCATGCTAATTACATTGCCGGTTGCCAAATTGCATTATCTCTTATAGTTTCCGAGATATGGACTATCGATAATTTACACCTTAGTCTCTGCTTCTAACTTGGGCCCAAATTGTAAAATGGTCTTATCTATTGGCGATTTAGTTGCAATTCACATTCCAAGTAATATTCGGCATGCTAATTACATTGCCGGTTGCCAAATTGCATTATCTCTTATAGTTTCCGAGATATGGACTATCGATAATTTACACCTTAGGCTCTGCTTCTAACTTGGGCCCAAATTGTAAAATGGTCTTATCTATTGGCGATTTCGTTCCAATTCACATTCCAAGTAATATTTGGCATGCTAATTACATTGCCGGTTGCCAAATTGCATTATCTCTTATAATTTCCGAGATATGGACTATCGATAATTTACACCTTAGGCTCTGCTTCTAACTTGGGCCCAAATTGTAAAATGGTCTTATCTATTGGCGATTTCGTTCCAATTCACATTCCAAGTAATATTCGGCATGCTAATTACATTGCTGGCTGCCAAATTGCATTATCTCTTATAGTTTCCGAGATATGGACTATCGATAATTTACACCTTAGGCTCTGCTTCTAACTTGGGCCCAAATTGTAAAATGGTCTTATCTATTGGCGATTTCGTTCCAATTCACATTCCAAGTAATATTCTTCATGCTAATTACATTGCCGGTTGCCAAATTGCATTATCTCTTATAGTTTCCGAGATATAGACTATCGATAATTTACACCTTAGGCTCTGCTTCTAACTTGGGCCCAAATTGTAAAATGGTCTTATCTATTGGAGATTTCGTTCCAATTCACATTCCAAGTAATATTCGGCATGCTAATTACATTGCCGGTTGCCAAATTGCATTATCTCTTATAGTTTCCGAGATATGGAATATCGATAATTTACACCTTAGGCTCTGCTTCTAACTTGGGCCCAAATTGTAAAATGGTCTTATCTATTGACGATTTCGTCCCAATTCACATTCCAAGTGATATTCGGCATGCTAATTACATTGCCGGTTGCGAAATTGCATTATCTCTTATAGTTTCCGAGATATGGACTATCAATAATTTACACCTTAGGCTCTGCTTCTAACTTGGGCCCAAATTGTAAAATGGTCTTATCTATTGGCGATTTCGTTCCAATTCACATTCCAAATAATATTCGGTATGCTAATTACATTGCCGGTTGCCAAATTGCATTATCTCTTATAGTTTCCGAGATATGGACTATCGATAATTTACACCTTAGGCTCTGCTTCTAACTTGGGCCCAAATTGTAAAATGGTCTTATCTATTGGCGATTTCGTTCCAATTCACATTCCAAGTAATATTCGGCATGCTAATTACATTGCCGGTTGCCAAATTGCATTATCTCTTATAGTTTCCGAGATATGGACTATCGATAATTTACACCTTAGGCTCTGCTTCTAACTTGGGCCCAAATTGTAAAATGGTCTTATCTATTGGCGATTTCGTTCCAATTCACATTCCAAGTAATATTCGGCATGCTAATTACATTGCCGGTTGCCAAATTGCATTATCTCTTATAGTTTCCGAGATATGGACTATCGATAATTTACGAACCTAAATTGTAAAATGGTCTTATCTATTGGCGATTTCGTTCCAATTCACATTCCAAGTAATATTCGGCATGCTAATTACATTGCCGGTTGCCAAATTGCATTATCTCTTATAGTTTCCGAGATATGGACTATCGATAATTTACACCTTAGGCTCTGCTTCTAACTTGGGCCCAAATTGTAAAATGGTCTTATCTATTGGCGATTTCGTTCCAATTCACATTCCAAGTAATATTCGGCATGCTAATTACATTGCCGGTTGCCAAATTGCATTATCTCTTATAGTTTCCGAGATATGGACTATCGATAATTTACACCTTAGGCTCTGCTTCTAACTTGGGCCCAAATTGTAAAATGGTCTTATCTATAGGCGATTTCGTTCCAATTCACATTCCAAGTAATATTCGGCATGCTAATTACATTGCCGGTTGCCAAATTGCATTATCTCTTATAGTTTCCGAGATATGGACTATCGATAATTTACACCTTAGGCTCTGCTTCTAACTTGAGCCTAAATTGTAAAATGGTCTTATCTATTGGCGATTTCGTTCCAATTCACATTCCAAGTAATATTCGGCATGCTAATTACATTCCCGGTTGCCAAATTGCATTATCTCTTATAGTTTCCGAGATATGGACTATCGATAATTTACACCTTAGGCTCTGCTTCTAACTTGGGCCCAAATTGTAAAATGGTCTTATCTATAGGCGATTTCGTTCCAATTCACATTCCAAGTAATATTCGGCATGCTAATTACATTGCCGGTTGCCAAATTGCATTATCTCTTATAGTTTCCGAGATATGGACTATCGATAATTTACACCTTAGGCTCTGCTTCTAACTTGAGCCTAAATTGTAAAATGGTCTTATCTATTGGCGATTTCGTTCCAATTCACATTCCAAGTAATATTCGGCATGCTAATTACATTGCCGGTTGCCAAATTGCATTATCTCTTATAGTTTCCGAGATATGGACTATCGATAATTTACACCTTAGGCTCTGCTTCTAACTTGGGCCCAAATTGTAAAATGGTCTTATCTATTGGCGATTTCGTTCCAATTCACATTCCAAGTAATATTCGGCATGCTAATTACATTGCCGGATGCCAAATTGCATTATCTCTTATAGTTTCCGAGATATGGACTATCGATAATTTACACCTTAGGCTCTGCTTCTAACTTGGGCCCAAATTGTAAAATGGTCTTATCTATAGGCGATTTCGTTCCAATTCACATTCCAAGTAATATTCGGCATGCTAATTACATTGCCGGTTGCCAAATTGCATTATCTCTTATAGTTTCCGAGATATGGACTATCGATAATTTACACCTTAGGCTCTGCTTCTAACTTGGGCCCAAATAGTAAAATGGCCTTATCTATTGGCGATTTCGTCCCAATTCACATTCCAAGTAATATTCGGCATGCTAATTACATTGCCGGTTGCCAAATTGCATTATCTCTTATAGTTTCCGAGATATGGACTATCGATAATTTACACCTTAGGCTCTGCTTCTAACTTGGGCCCAAATTGTAAAATGGTCTTATCTATTGGCGATTTCGTTCCAATTCACATTCCAAGTAATATTCGGCATGCTAATTACATTGCCGGATGCCAAATTGCATTATCTCTTATAGTTTCCGAGATATGGACTATCGATAATTTACACCTTAGGCTCTGCTTCTAACTTGGGCCCAAATTGTAAAATGGTCTTATCTATTGGCGATTTCGTTCCAATTCACATTCCAAGTAATATTCGGCATGCTAATTACATTGCCGGTTGCCAAATTGCATTAACTCTTATAGTTTCCGAGATATGGACTATCGATAATTTACACCTTAGGCTCTGCTTCTAACTTGGGCCCAAATTGTAAAATGGTCTTATCTATTGGCGATTTCGTTCCAATTCACATTCCAAGTAATATTCGGCATGCTAATTACATTGGCGGTTGCCAAATTGCATTATCTCTTATAGTTTCCGAGATATGGACTATCGATAATTTACACCATAGGCTCTGCTTCTAACTTGGGCCCAAATTGTAAAATGGTCTTATCTATTGGCGATTTCGTTCCAATTCACATTCCAAGTAATATTCGGCATGCTAATTACATTGCCGGTTGCCAAATTGCATTATCTCTTATAGTTTCCGAGATATGGACTATCGATAATTTACACCTTAGGCTATGCTGCTAACTTGGGCCCAAATTGTAAAATGGTCTTATCTATTGGCGATTTCGTTCCAATTCACATTCCAAGTAATATTCGGCATGCTAATTACATTGCCGGTTGCCAAATTGCATTATCTCTTATAGTTTCCGAGATATGGACTATCGATAATTTACACCTCAGGCTCTGCTTCTAACTTGGGCCCAAATTGTAAAATGGTCTTATCTATTGGCGATTTCGTTCCAATTCACATTCCAAGTAATATTCGGCATGCTAATTACATTGCCGGTTGCCAAATTGCATTATCTCTTATAGTTTCCGAGATATGGACTATCGATAATTTACACCTCAGGCTCTGCTTCTAACTTGGGCCCAAATTGTAAAATGGTCTTATCTATTGGCGATTTCGTTCCAATTCACATTCCAAGTAATATTCGGCATGCTAATTACATTGCCGGTTGCCAAATTGAATTATCTCTTATAGTTTCCGAGATATGGACTATCGATAATTTACACCTCAGGCTCTGCTTCTAACTTGGGCCCAAATTGTAAAATGGTCTTACCTATTGGCGATTTCGTTCCAATTCACATTCCAAGTAATATTCGGCATGCTAATTACATTGCCGGTTGCCAAATTGCATTATCTCTTATAGTTTCCGAGATATGGACTATCGATAATTTACACCTTAGGCTCTGCTTCTAACTTGGGCCCAAATTGTAAAATGGTCTTATCTATTGGCGATTTCGTTCCAATTCACATTCCAAGTAATATTCGGCATGCTAATTACATTGCCGGTTGCCAAATTGCATTATCTCTTATAGTTTCCGAGATATGGACTATCGATAATTTACACCTTAGGCTCTGCTTCTAACTTGGGCCCAAATTGTAAAATGGTCTTATCTATTGGCGATTTCGTCCCAATTCACATTCCAAGTGATATTCGGCATGCTAATTACATTGCCGGTTGCGAAATTGCATTATCTCTTATAGTTTCCGAGATATGGACTATCGATAATTTACACCTTAGGCTCTGCTTCTAACTTGGGCCCAAATTGTAAAATGGTCTTATCTATTGGCGATTTCGTTCCAATTCACATACCAAGTAATATTCGGCATGCTAATTACATTGCCGGTTGCCAAATTGCATTATCTCTTATAGTTTCCGAGATATGGACTATCGATAATTTACACCTTAGGCTCTGCTTCTAACTTGGGCCCAAATTGTAAAATGGTCTTATCTATCGGCGATTTAGTTGCAATTCACATTCCAAGTAATATTCGGCATGCTAATTACATTGCCGGTTGCCAAATTGCATTATCTCTTATAGTTTCCGAGATATGGACTATCGATAATTTACACCTTAGGCTCTGCTTCTAACTTGGGCCCAAATTGTAAAATGGTCTTATCTATTGGGGATTTCGTTCCAATTCACATTCCAAGTAATATTCGGCATGCTAATTACATTGCCGGTTGCCAAATTGCATTATCTCTTATAGTTTCCGAGATCTGGACTATCGATAATTTACACCTTAGGCTCTGCTTCTAACTTGGGCCCAAATTGTAAAATGGTCTTATCTATTGGCGATTTCGTTCCAATTCACATTCCAAGTAATATTCGGCATGCTAATTACATTGCCGGTTGCCAAATTGCATTATCTCTTATAGTTTCCGAGATATGGACTATCGATAATTTACACCTTAGGCTCTGCTTCTAACTTGGGCCCAAATTGTAAAATGGTCTTATCTATTGGCGATTTCGTTCCAATTCACACTCCAAGTAATATTCGGCATGCTAATTACATTGCCGGTTGCGAAATTGCATTATCTCTTATAGTTTCCGAGATATGGACTATCGATAATTTACACCTTAATCTCTGCTTCTAACTTGGGCCCAAATTGTAAAATGGTCTTATCTATTGGCGATTTCATTCCAATTCACATTCCAAGTAATATTCGGCATGCTAATTACATTGCCGGTTGCCAAATTGCATTATCTCTTATAGTTTCCGAGATATGGACTATCGATTATTTACACCTTAGGCTCTGCTTTTAACTTGGGCCGAAATTGTAAAATGGTCTTATCTATTGGCGATTTCATTCCAATTCACATTCCAAGTAATATTCGGCATGCTAATTACATTGCCGGTTGCCAAATTGCATTATCTCTTATAGTTTCCGAGATATGGACTATCGATTATTTACACCTTAGGTTCTGCTTCTAACTTGGGCCCAAATTGTAAAATGGTCTTATCTATTGGCGATTTCGTCCCAATTCACATTCCAAGTGATATTCGGCATGCTAATTACATTGCCGTTTGCGAAATTGCATTATCTCTTATAGTTTCCGAGATATGGACTATCAATAATTTACACCTTAGGCTCTGCTTCTAACTTGGGCCCAAATTGTAAAATGGTCTTATCTATTGGCGATTTCGTTCCAATTCACATTCCAAGTAATATTCGGCATGCTAATTACATTGCCGGTTGCCAAATTGCATTATCTCTTATAGTTTCCGAGATATGGACTATCGATAATTTACACCTTAGTCTCTGCTTCTAACTTGGGCCCAAATTGTAAAATGGTCTTATCTATTGGCGATTTCGTTCCAATTCACATTCCAAGTAATATTCGGCATGCTAATTACATTGCCGGTTGCCAAATTGCATTATCTCTTATAGTTTCCGAGATATGGACTATCGATAATTTACACCTTAGGCTCTGCTTCTAACTTGGGCCCAAATTGTAAAATGGTCTTATCTATTGGCGATTTCGTTCCAATTTACATTCCAAGTAATATTCGGCATGCTAATTACATTGCCGGTTGCCAAATTGCATTATCTCTTATAGTTTCCGAGATATGGACTATCGATAATTTACACCTTAGGCTCTGCTTCTAACTTGGGCCCAAATTGTAAAATGGTATTATCTATTGGCGATTTCGTTCCAATTCACACTCCAAGTAATATTCGGCATGCTAATTACATTGCCGGTTGCGAAATTGCATTATCTCTTATAGTTTCCGAGATATGGACTATCGATAATTTACACCTTAGGCTCTGCTTCTAACTTGGGCCCAAATTGTAAAATGGTCTTATCTATTGGCGATTTCGTTCCAATTCACATTCCAAGTAATATTCGGCATACTAATTACATTGCCGGTTGCCAAATTGCATTATCTCTTATAGTTTCCGAGATATGGACTATCGATAATTTACACCTTAGGCTCTGCTTCTAACTTGGGCCCAAATTGTAAAATGGTCTTACCTATTGGCGATTCCGTTCCAATTCACATTCCAAGTAATATTCGGCATGCTAATTACATTGCCGGTTGCCAAATTGCATTATCTCTTATAGTTTCCGAGATATGGACTATCGATAATTTACACCTTAGGCTCTGCTTCTAACTTGCTCCCAAATTATAAAATGGTCTTATCTATTGGCGATTTCGTTCCAATTCACATTCCAAGTAATATTCGGCATGCTAATTACATTGCCGGTTGCCAAATTGCATTATCTCTTATAGTTTCCGAGATATGGACTATCGATAATTTACACCTTAGGCTCTGCTTCTAACTTGGGCCCAAATTGTAAAATGGTCTTATCTATTGGCGATTTCGTTCCAATTGACATTCCAAGTAATATTCGGCATGCTAATTACATTGCCGGTTGCCAAATTGAATTATCTCTTATAGTTTCCGAGATATGGACTATCGATAATTTACACCTTAGGCTCTGCTTCTAACTTGGGCCCAAATTGTAAAATGGTCTTATCTATTGGCGATTTCGTTCCAATTCACATTCCAAGTAATATTGGGCATGCTAATTACATTGCCGGTTGCCAAATTGCATTAACTCTTATAGTTTCCGAGATATGGACTATCGATAATTTACACCATAGGCTCTGCTTCTAACTTGGGCCCAAATTGTAAAATGGTCTTACCTATTGGCGATTTCGTTCCAATTCACATTCCAAGTAATATTCGGCATGCTAATTACATTGCCGGTTGCCAAATTGCATTATCTCTTATAGTTTCCGAGATATGGACTATCGATAATTTACACCTTAGGCTCTGCTTCTAACTTGGGCCCAAATTGTAAAATGGTTTTATCTATTGGCGATTTCGTCCCAATTCACATTCCAAGTAATATTCGGCATGCTAATTACATTGCCGGTTGCCAAATTGCATTATCTCTTATAGTTTCCGAGATATGGACTATCGATAATTTACACCTTAGGCTCTGCTTCTAACTTGGGCCCAAATTGTAAAATGGCCTTATCTATTGGCGATTTCGTCCCAATTCACATTCCAAGTAATATTCGGCATGCTAATTACATTGCCGGTTGCCAAATTGCATTATCTCTTATAGTTTCCGAGATATGGACTATCGATAATTTACACCTTAGGCTCTGCTTCTAACTTGGGCCCAAATTGTAAAATGGCCTTATCTATTGGCGATTTCGTCCCAATTCACATTCCAAGTAATATTCGGCATGCTAATTACATTGCCGGTTGCCAAATTGAATTATCTCTTATAGTTTCCGAGATATGGACTATCGATAATTTACACCTCAGGCTCTGCTTCTAACTTGGGCCCAAATTGTAAAATGGTCTTACCTATTGGCGATTTCGTTCCAATTCACATTCCAAGTAATATTCGGCATGCTAATTACATTGCCGGTTGCCAAATTGCATTATCTCTTATAGTTTCCGAGATATGGACTATCGATAATTTACACCTTAGGATCTGCTTCTAACTTGGGCCCAAATTGTAAAATGGTCTTATCTATTGGCGATTTCGTTCCAATTCACATTCCAAGTAATATTCGGCATGCTAATTACATTGCCGGTTGCCAAATTGCATTATCTCTTATAGTTTCCGAGATATGGACTATCGGTAATTTACACCTTAGGCTCTGCTTCTAACTTGGGCCCAAATTGTAAAATGGTCTTATCTATTGGCGATTTCGTTCCAATTCACATTCCAAGTAATATTCGGCATGCTAATTACATTGCCGGTTGCCAAATTGCATTATCTCTTATAGTTTCCGAGATATGGACTATCGATAATTTACACCTTAGGCTCTGCTTCTAACTTGGGCCCAAATTGTAAAATGGTCTTATCTATTGGCGATTTCGTTCCAATTCACATTCCAAGTAATATTCGGATTGCTAATTACATTGCCGGTTGCCAAATTGCATTATCTCTTATAGTTTCCGAGATATGGACTATCGATAATTTACACCTTAGGCTCTGCTGCTAACTTGGGCCCAAATTGTAAAATGGCCTTATCTATTGGCGATTTCGTTCCAATTCACATTCCAAGTAATATTCGGCATGCTAATTACATTGCCGGTTGCCAAATTGCATTATCTCTTATAGTTTCCGAGATATGGACTATCGATAATTTACACCTCAGGCTCTGCTTCTAACTTGGGCCCAAATTGTAAAATGGTCTTATCTATTGGCGATTTCGTTCCAATTCACATTCCAAGTAATATTCGGCATGCTAATTACATTGCCGTTTGCCAAATTGAATTATCTCTTATAGTTTCCGAGATATGGACTATCGATAATTTACACCTCAGGCTCTGCTTCTAACTTGGGCCCAAATTGTAAAATGGTCTTACCTATTGGCGATTTCGTTCCAATTCACATTCCAAGTAATATTCGGCATGCTAATTACATTGCCGGTTGCCAAATTGCATTATCTCTTATAGTTTCCGAGATATGGACTATCGATAATTTACACCTTAGGCTCTGCTTCTAACTTGGGCCCAAATTGTAAAATGGTCTTATCTATTGGCGATTTCGTCCCAATTCACATTCCAAGTGATATTCGGCATGCTAATTACATTGCCGGTTGCGAAATTGCATTATCTCTTATAGTTTCCGAGATATGGACTATCGATAATTTACACCTTAGGCTCTGCTTCTAACTTGGGCCCAAATTGTAAAATGGTCTTATCTATTGGCGACTTCGTTCCAATTCACATACCAAGTAATTTTCGGCATGCTAATTACATTGCCGGTTGCCAAATTGCATTATCTCTTATAGTTTCCGAGATATGGACTATCGATAATTTACACCTTAGGCTCTGCTTCTAACTTGGGCCCAAATTGTAAAATGGTCTTATCTATTGGCGATTTAGTTGCAATTCACATTCCAAGTAATATTCGGCATGCTAATTACATTGCCGGTTACCAAATTGCATTATCTTTTATAGTTTCCGAGATATGGACTATCGATAATTTACACCTTAGGCTCTGCTTCTAACTTGGGCCCAAATTGTAAAATGGTCTTATCTATTGTCGATTTCGTTCCAATTCACATTCCAAGTAATATTCGGCATGCTAATTACATTGCCGGTTGCCAAATTGCATTATCTCTTATAGTTTCCGAGATATGGACTATCGATAATTTACACCTTAGGCTCTGCTTCTAACTTGGGCCCAAATAGTAAAATGGTCTTATCTATTGGCGATTTCGTTCCAATTCACATTCCAAGTAATATTCGGCATGCTAATTACATTGCCGGTTGCCAAATTGCATTATCTCTTATAGTTTCCGAGATATGGACTATCGATAATTTACACCTTAGGCTCTGCTTCTAACTTGGGCCCAAATTGTAAAATGGTCTTATCTATTGGCGATTTCGTTCCAATTCACACTCCAAGTAATATTCGGCATGCTAATTACATTGCCGGTTGCGAAATTGCATTATCTCTTATAGTTTCCGAGATATGGACTATCGATAATTTACACCTTAGGCTCTGCTTCTAACGTGGGCCCAAATTGTAAAATGGTCTTATCTATTGGCGATTTCGTTCCAATTCACATTCCAAGTAATATTCGGCATGCTAATTACATTGCCGGTTGCCAAATTGCATTATCTCTTATAGTTTCCGAGATATGGACTATCGATTATTTACACCTTAGGCTCTGCTTCTAACTTGGGCCCAAATTGTAAAATGGTCTTATCTATTGGCGATTTAGTTGCAATTCACATTCCAAGTAATATTCGGCATGCTAATTACATTGCCGGTTGCCAAATTGCATTATCTCTTATAGTTTCCGAGATATGGACTATCGATAATTTACACCTTAGGCTCTGCTTCTAACTTGGGCCCAAATTGTAAAATGGTCTTATCTATTGGCGATTTCGTTCCAATTCACATTCCAAGTAATATTCGGCATGCTAATTACATTGCCGGTTGCCAAATTGCATTATCTCTTATAGTTTCCGAGATATGGACTATCGATAATTTACACCTTAGGCTCTGCTTCTAACTTGGGCCCAAATTGTAAAATGGTCTTATCTATTGGCGATTTCGTTCCAATTTACATTCCAAGTAATATTCGGCATGCTAATTACATTGCCGGTTGCCAAATTGCATTATCTCTTATAGTTTCCGAGATATGGACTATCGATAATTTACACCTTAGGCTCTGCTTCTAACTTGGGCCCAAATTGTAAAATGGTCTTATCTATTGGCGATTTCGTTCCAATTCACACTCCAAGTAATATTCGGCATGCTAATTACATTGCCGGTTGCGAAATTGCATTATCTCTTATAGTTTCCGAGATATGGACTATCGATAATTTACACCTTAGGCTCTGCTTCTAACTTGGGCCCAAATTGTAAAATGGTCTTATCTATTGGCGATTTCGTTCCAATTCACATTCCAAGTAATATTCGGCATGCTAATTACATTGCCGGTTGCCAAATTGCATTATCTCTTATAGTTTCCGAGATATGGACTATCGATAATTTACACCTTAGGCTCTGCTTCTAACTTGGGCCCAAATTGTAAAATGGTCTTACCTATTGGCGATTCCGTTCCAATTCACATTCCAAGTAATATTCGGCATGCTAATTACATTGCCGGTTGCCAAATTGCATTATCTCTTATAGTTTCCGAGATATGGACTATCGATAATTTACACCTTAGGCTCTGCTTCTAACTTGGGCCCAAATTGTAAAATGGTCTTATCTATTGGCGATTTCGTTCCAATTCACATTCCAAGTAATATTCGGCATGCTAATTACATTGCCGGTTGCCAAATTGCATTATCTCTTATAGTTTCCGAGATATGGACTATCGATAATTTACACCTTAGGCTCTGCTTCTAACTTGGGCCCAAATTGTAAAATGGACTTATCTATTGGCGATTTCGTCCCAATTCACATTCCAAGTGATATTCGGCATGCTAATTACATTGCCGGTTGCGAAATTGCATTATCTCTTATAGTTTCCGAGATATGGACTATTGATAATTTGCACCTTAGGCTCTGCTTCTAACTTGCTCCCAAATTGTAAAATGGTCTTATCTATTGGCGATTTCGTTCCAATTCACATTCCAAGTAATATTCGGCATGCTAATTACATTGCCGGTTGCCAAATTGCATTATCTCTTATAGTTTCCGAGATATGGACTATCGATTATTTACACCTTAGGCTCTGCTTTTAACTTGGGCCCAAATTGTAAAATGGTCTTATCTATTGGCGATTTCGTTCCAATTCACATTCCAAGTAATATTCGGCATGCTAATTACATTGCCGGTTGCCAAATTGCATTATCTCTTATAGTTTCCGAGATATGGACTATCGATAATTTACACCTTAGGCTCTGCTTCTAACTTGGGCCCAAATTGTAAAATGGTCTTATCTATTGGCGATTTCGTCCCAATTCACATTCCAAGTGATATTCGGCATGCTAATTACATTGCCGGTTGCGAAATTGCATTATCTCTTATAGTTTCCGAGATATGGACTATCAATAATTTACACCTTAGGCTCTGCTTCTAACTTGGGCCCAAATTGTAAAATGGTCTTATCTATTGGCGATTTCGTTCCAATTCACATTCCAAGTAATATTCGGCATGCTAATTACATTGCCGGTTGCCAAATTGCATTATCTCTTATAGTTTACGAGATATGGACTATCGATAATTTACACCTTAGGCTCTGTTTCTAACTTGGGCCCAAATTGTAAAATGGTCTTATCTATTGGCGATTTCGTTCCAATTCACAATCCAAGTAATATTCGGCATGCTAATTACATTGCCGGTTGCCAAATTGCATTATCTCTTATAGTTTCCGAGATATGGACTATCGATAATTTACACCTTAGGCTCTGCTTCTAACTTGGGCCCAAATTGTAAAATGGTCTTATCTATTGGCGATTTAGTTGCAATTCACTTTCCAAATAATATTCGGCATGCTAATTACATTGCCGGTTGCCAAATTGCATTATCTCTTATAGTTTCCGAGATATGGACTATCGATAATTTACACCTTAGGCTCTGCTTCTAACTTGGGCCCAAATTGTAAAATGGTCTTATCTATTGGCGATTTCGTTCCAATTCACATTCCAAGTAATATTCGGCATGCTAATTACATTGCCGGTTGCCAAATTGCATTATCTCTTATAGTTTCCGAGATATGGACTATCGATAATTTACACCTTAGGCTCTGCTTCTAACTTGGGCCCAAATTGTAAAATGGTCTTATCTATTGGCGATTTCGTTCCAATTTACATTCCAAGTAATATTCGGCATGCTAATTACATTGCCGGTTGCCAAATTGCATTATCTCTTATAGTTTCCGAGATATGGACTATCGATAATTTACACCTTAGGCTCTGCTTCTAACTTGGGCCCAAATTGTAAAATGGTCTTATCTATTGGCGATTTCGTTCCAATTCACACTCCAAGTAATATTCGGCATGCTAATTACATTGCCGGTTGCCAAATTGCATTATCTCTTATAGTTTCCGAGATATGGACTATCGATAATTTACACCTTAGGCTCTGCTTCTAACTTGGGCCCAAATTGTAAAATGGTCTTACCTATTGGCGATTTCGTTCCAATTCACATTCCAAGTAATATTCGGCATGCTAATTACATTGCCGGTTGCCAAATTGCATTATCTCTTATAGTTTCCGAGATATGGACTATCGATAATTTACACCTTAGGCTCTGCTTCTAACTTGGGCCCAAATTGTAAAATGGTCTTATCTATTGGCGATTTCGTTTCAATTCACATTCCAAGTAATATTCGGCGTGCTAATTACATTGCCGGATGCCAAATTGCATTATCTCTTATATTTTCCGAGATATGGACTATCGATAATTTACACCTTAGGCTCTGCTTCTAACTTGGGCCCAAATTGTAAAATGGTCTTATCTATTGGCGATTTCGTCCCAATTCACATTCCAAGTGATATTCGGCATGCTAATTACATTGCCGGTTGCGAAATTGCATTATCTCTTATAGTTTCCGAGATATGGACTATCAATTATTTACACCTTAGGCTCTGCTTCTAACTTGGGCCCAAATTGTAAAATGGTCTTATCTATTGGCGATTTCGTTCCAATTCACATTCCAAGTAATATTCGGCATGCTAATTACATTGCCGGTTGCCAAATTGCATTATCTCTTATAGTTTCCGAGATATGGACTATCGATAATTTACACCTTAGGCTCTGCTTCTAACTTGGGCCCAAATTGTAAAATGGTCTTATCTATTGGCGATTTCGTTCCAATTTACATTCCAAGTAATATTCGGCATGCTAATTACATTGCCGGTTGCCAAATTGCATTATCTCTTATAGTTTCCGAGATATGGACTATCGATAATTTACACCTTAGGCTCTGCTTCTAACTTGGGCCCAAATTGTAAAATGGTCTTATCTATTGGCGATTTCGTTCCAATTCACACTCCAAGTAATATTCGGCATGCTAATTACATTGCCGGTTGCGAAATTGCATTATCTCTTATAGTTTCCGAGATATGGACTATCGATAATTTACACCTTAGGCTCTGCTTCTAACTTGGGCCCAAATTGTAAAATGGTCTTATCTATTGGCGATTTCGTTCCAATTCACATTCCAAGTAATATTCGGCATACTAATTACATTGCCGGTTGCCAAATTGCATTATCTCTTATAGTTTCCGAGATATGGACTATCGATAATTTACACCTTAGGCTCTGCTTCTAACTTGGGCCCAAATTGTAAAATGGTCTTACCTATTGGCGATTCCGTTCCAATTCACATTCCAAGTAATATTCGGCATGCTAATTACATTGCCGGTTGCCAAATTGCATTATCTCTTATAGTTTCCGAGATATGGACTATCGATAATTTACACCTTAGGCTCTGCTTCTAACTTGGGCCCAAATTATAAAATGGTCTTATCTATTGGCGATTTCGTCCCAATTCACATTCCAAGTGATATTCGGCATGCTAATTACATTGCCGATTGCGAAATTGCATTATCTCTTATAGTTTCCGAGATATGGACTATCGATAATTTGCACCTTAGGCTCTGCTTCTAACTTGCTCCCAAATTGTAAAATGGTCTTATCTATTGGCGATTTCGTTCCAATTCACATTCCAAGTAATATTCGGCATGCTAATTACATTGCCGGTTGCCAAATTGCATTATCTCTTATAGTTTCCGAGATATGGACTATCGATAATTTACACCTTAGGCTCTGCTTCTAACTTGGGCCCAAATTGTAAAATGGTCTTATCTATTGGCGATTTCGTTCCAATTGACATTCCAAGTAATATTCGGCATGCTAATTACATTGCCGGTTGCCAAATTGAATTATCTCTTATAGTTTCCGAGATATGGACTATCGATAATTTACACCTTAGGCTCTGCTTCTAACTTGGGCCCAAATTGTAAAATGGTCTTATCTATTGGCGATTTCGTTCCAATTCACATTCCAAGTAATATTGGGCATGCTAATTACATTGCCGGTTGCCAAATTGCATTAACTCTTATAGTTTCCGAGATATGGACTATCGATAATTTACACCATAGGCTCTGCTTCTAACTTGGGCCCAAATTGTAAAATGGTCTTACCTATTGGCGATTTCGTTCCAATTCACATTCCAAGTAATATTCGGCATGCTAATTACATTGCCGGTTGCCAAATTGCATTATCTCTTATAGTTTCCGAGATATGGACTATCGATAATTTACACCTTAGGCTCTGCTTCTAACTTGGGCCCAAATTGTAAAATGGTTTTATCTATTGGCGATTTCGTCCCAATTCACATTCCAAGTAATATTCGGCATGCTAATTACATTGCCGGTTGCCAAATTGCATTATCTCTTATAGTTTCCGAGATATGGACTATCGATAATTTACACCTTAGGCTCTGCTTCTAACTTGGGCCCAAATTGTAAAATGGCCTTATCTATTGGCGATTTCGTCCCAATTCACATTCCAAGTAATATTCGGCATGCTAATTACATTGCCGGTTGCCAAATTGAATTATCTCTTATAGTTTCCGAGATATGGACTATCGATAATTTACACCTCAGGCTCTGCTTCTAACTTGGGCCCAAATTGTAAAATGGTCTTACCTATTGGCGATTTCGTTCCAATTCACATTCCAAGTAATATTCGGCATGCTAATTACATTGCCGGTTGCCAAATTGCATTATCTCTTATAGTTTCCGAGATATGGACTATCGATAATTTACACCTTAGGCTCTGCTTCTAACTTGGGCCCAAATTGTAAAATGGTCTTATCTATTGGCGATTTCGTTCCAATTCACATTCCAAGTAATATTGGGCATGCTAATTACATTGCCGGTTGCCAAATTGCATTATCTCTTATAGTTTCCGAGATATGGACTATCGATAATTTATACCATAGGCTCTGCTTCTAACCTGGGCCCAAATTGTAAAATGGTCTTACCTATTGGCGATTTCGTTCCAATTCACATTCCAAGTAATATTCGGCATGCTAATTACATTGCCGGTTGCCAAATTGCATTATCTCTTATAATTTCCGAGATATGGACTATCGATAATTTACACCTTAGGCTCTGCTTCTAACTTGGGCCCAAATTGTAAAATGGCCTTATCTATTGGCGATTTCGTCCCAATTCACATTCCAAGTAATATTCGGCATGCTAATTACATTGCCGGTTGCCAAATTGCATTATCTCTTATAGTTTCCGAGATATGGACTATCGATAATTTACACCTTAGGCTCTGCTTCTAACTTGGGCCCAAATTGTAAAATGGCCTTATCTATTGGCGATTTCGTCCCAATTCACATTCCAAGTAATATTCGGCATGCTAATTACATTGCCGGTTGCCAAATTGAATTATCTCTTATAGTTTCCGAGATATGGACTATCGATAATTTACACCTCAGGCTCTGCTTCTAACTTGGGCCCAAATTGTAAAATGGTCTTACCTATTGGCGATTTCGTTCCAATTCACATTCCAAGTAATATTCGGCATGCTAATTACATTGCCGGTTGCCAAATTGCATTATCTCTTATAGTTTCCGAGATATGGACTATCGATAATTTACACCTTAGGATCTGCTTCTAACTTGGGCCCAAATTGTAAAATGGTCTTATCTATTGGCGATTTCGTTCCAATTCACATTCCAAGTAATATTCGGCATGCTAATTACATTGCCGGTTGCCAAATTGCATTATCTCTTATAGTTTCCGAGATATGGACTATCGATAATTTACACCTTAGGCTCTGCTTCTAACTTGGGCCCAAATTGTAAAATGGTCTTATCTATTGGCGATTTCGTTCCAATTCACATTCCAAGTAATATTCGGCATGCTAATTACATTGCCGGTTGCCAAATTGCATTATCTCTTATAGTTTCCGAGATATGGACTATCGATAATTTACACCTTAGGCTCTGCTTCTAACTTGGGCCCAAATTGTAAAATGGTCTTATCTATTGGCGATTTCGTTCCAATTCACATTCCAAGTAATATTCGGATTGCTAATTACATAGCCGGTTGCCAAATTGCATTATCTCTTATAGTTTCCGAGATATGGACTATCGATAATTTACACCTTAGGCTCTGCTGCTAACATGGGCCCAAATTGTAAAATGGCCTTATCTATTGGCGATTTCGTTCCAATTCACATTCCAAGTAATATTCGGCATGCTAATTACATTGCCGGTTGCCAAATTGCATTATCTCTTATAGTTTCCGAGATATGGACTATCGATAATTTACACCTCAGGCTCTGCTTCTAACTTGGGCCCAAATTGTAAAATGGTCTTATCTATTGGCGATTTCGTTCCAATTCACATTCCAAGTAATATTCGGCATGCTAATTACATTGCCGTTTGCCAAATTGAATTATCTCTTATAGTTTCCGAGATATGGACTATCGATAATTTACACCTCAGGCTCTGCTTCTAACTTGGGCCCAAATTGTAAAATGGTCTTACCTATTGGCGATTTCGTTCCAATTCACATTCCAAGTAATATTCGGCATGCTAATTACATTGCCGGTTGCCAAATTGCATTATCTCTTATAGTTTCCGAGATATGGACTATCGATAATTTACACCTTAGGCTCTGCTTCTAACTTGGGCCCAAATTGTAAAATGGTCTTATCTATTGGCGATTTCGTCCCAATTCACATTCCAAGTGATATTCGGCATGCTAATTACATTGCCGGTTGCGAAATTGCATTATCTCTTATAGTTTCCGAGATATGGACTATCGATAATTTACACCTTAGGCTCTGCTTCTAACTTGGGCCCAAATTGTAAAATGGTCTTATCTATTGGCGACTTCGTTCCAATTCACATACCAAGTAATTTTCGGCATGCTAATTACATTGCCGGTTGCCAAATTGCATTATCTCTTATAGTTTCCGAGATATGGACTATCGATAATTTACACCTTAGGCTCTGCTTCTAACTTGGGCCCAAATTGTAAAATGGTCTTATCTATTGGCGATTTAGTTGCAATTCACATTCCAAGTAATATTCGGCATGCTAATTACATTGCCGGTTACCAAATTGCATTATCTTTTATAGTTTCCGAGATATGGACTATCGATAATTTACACCTTAGGCTCTGCTTCTAACTTGGGCCCAAATTGTAAAATGGTCTTATCTATTGTCGATTTCGTTCCAATTCACATTCCAAGTAATATTCGGCATGCTAATTACATTGCCGGTTGCCAAATTGCATTATCTCTTATAGTTTCCGAGATATGGACTATCGATAATTTACACCTTAGGCTCTGCTTCTAACTTGGGCCCAAATTGTAAAATGGTCTTATCTATTGGCGATTTCGTTCCAATTCACATTCCAAGTAATATTCGGCATGCTAATTACATTGCCGGTTGCCAAATTGCATTATCTCTTATAGTTTCCGAGATATGGACTATCGATAATTTACACCTTAGGCTCTGCTTCTAACTTGGGCCCAAATTGTAAAATGGTCTTATCTATTGGCGATTTCGTTCCAATTCACACTCCAAGTAATATTCGGCATGCTAATTACATTGCCGGTTGCGAAATTGCATTATCTCTTATAGTTTCCGAGATATGGACTATCGATAATTTACACCTTAGGCTCTGCTTCTAACGTGGGCCCAAATTGTAAAATGGTCTTATCTATTGGCGATTTCGTTCCAATTCACATTCCAAGTAATATTCGGCATGCTAATTACATTGCCGGTTGCCAAATTGCATTATCTCTTATAGTTTCCGAGATATGGACTATCGATTATTTACACCTTAGGCTCTGCTTCTAACTTGGGCCCAAATTGTAAAATGGTCTTATCTATTGGCGATTTAGTTGCAATTCACATTCCAAGTAATATTCGGCATGCTAATTACATTGCCGGTTGCCAAATTGCATTATCTCTTATAGTTTCCGAGATATGGACTATCGATAAATTACACCTTAGGCTCTGCTTCTAACTTGGGCCCAAATTGTAAAATGGTCTTATCTATTGGCGATTTCGTTCCAATTCACATTCCAAGTAATATTCGGCATGCTAATTACATTGCCGGTTGCCAAATTGCATTATCTCTTATAGTTTCCGAGATATGGACTATCGATAATTTACACCTTAGGCTCTGCTTCTAACTTGGGCCCAAATTGTAAAATGGTCTTATCTATTGGCGATTTCGTTCCAATTTACATTCCAAGTAATATTCGGCATGCTAATTACATTGCCGGTTGCCAAATTGCATTATCTCTTATAGTTTCCGAGATATGGACTATCGATAATTTACACCTTAGGCTCTGCTTCTAACTTGGGCCCAAATTGTAAAATGGTCTTATCTATTGGCGATTTCGTTCCAATTCACACTCCAAGTAATATTCGGCATGCTAATTACATTGCCGGTTGCGAAATTGCATTATCTCTTATAGTTTCCGAGATATGGACTATCGATAATTTACACCTTAGGCTCTGCTTCTAACTTGGGCCCAAATTGTAAAATGGTCTTATCTATTGGCGATTTCGTTCCAATTCACATTCCAAGTAATATTCGGCATGCTAATTACATTGCCGGTTGCCAAATTGCATTATCTCTTATAGTTTCCGAGATATGGACTATCGATAATTTACACCTTAGGCTCTGCTTCTAACTTGGGCCCAAATTGTAAAATGGTCTTACCTATTGGCGATTCCGTTCCAATTCACATTCCAAGTAATATTCGGCATGCTAATTACATTGCCGGTTGCCAAATTGCATTATCTCTTATAGTTTCCGAGATATGGACTATCGATAATTTACACCTTAGGCTCTGCTTCTAACTTGGGCCCAAATTGTAAAATGGTCTTATCTATTGGCGATTTCGTTCCAATTCACATTCCAAGTAATATTCGGCATGCTAATTACATTGCCGGTTGCCAAATTGCATTATCTCTTATAGTTTCCGAGATATGGACTATCGATAATTTACACCTTAGGCTCTGCTTTTAACTTGGGCCCAAATTGTAAAATGGACTTATCTATTGGCGATTTCGTCCCAATTCACATTCCAATTGATATTCGGTATGCTAATTACATTGCCGGTTGCGAAATTGCATTATCTCTTATAGTTTCCGAGATATGGACTATCGATAATTTGCACCTTAGGCTCTGCTTCTAACTTGCTCCCAAATTGTAAAATGGTCTTATCTATTGGCGATTTCGTTCCAATTCACATTCCAAGTAATATTCGGCATGCTAATTACATTGCCGGTTGCCAAATTGCATTATCTCTTATAGTTTCCGAGATATGGACTATCGATTATTTACACCTTAGGCTCTGCTTTTAACTTGGGCCCAAATTGTAAAATGGTCTTATCTATTGGCGATTTCGTTCCAATTCACATTCCAAGTAATATTCGGCATGCTAATTACATTGCCGGTTGCCAAATTGCATTATCTCTTATAGTTTCCGAGATATGGACTATCGATAATTTACACCTTAGGCTCTGCTTCTAACTTGGGCCCAAATTGTAAAATGGTCTTATCTATTGGCAATTTCGTCCCAATTCACATTCCAAGTGATATTCGGCATGCTAATTACATTGCCGGTTGCGAAATTGCATTATCTCTTATAGTTTCCGAGATATGGACTATCAATAATTTACACCTTAGGCTCTGCTTCTAACTTGGGCCCAAATTGTAAAATGGTCTTATCTATTGGCGATTTCGTTCCAATTCACATTCCAAGTAATATTCGGCATGCTAATTACATTGCCGGTTGCCAAATTGCATTATCTCTTATAGTTTCCGAGATATGGACTATCGATAATTTACACCTTAGGCTCTGCTTCTAACTTGGGCCCAAATTGTAAAATGGTCTTATCTATTGGCGATTTCGTTCCAATTCACATTCCAAGTAATATTCGGCATGCTAATTACATTGCCGGTTGCCAAATTGCATTATCTCTTATAGTTTACGAGATATGGACTATCGATAATTTACACCTTAGGCTCTGTTTCTAACTTGGGCCCAAATTGTAAAATGGTCTTATCTATTGGCGATTTCGTTCCAATTCACATTCCAAGTAATATTCGGCATGCTAATTACATTGCCGGTTGCCAAATTGCATTATCTCTTATAGTTTCCGAGATATGGACTATCGATAATTTACACCTTAGGCTCTGCTTCTAACTTGGGCCCAAATTGTAAAATGGTCTTATCTATTGGCGATTTAGTTGCAATTCACATTCCAAGTAATATTCGGCATGCTAATTACATTGCCGGTTGCCAAATTGCATTATCTCTTATAGTTTCCGAGATATGGACTATCGATAATTTACACCTTAGGCTCTGCTTCTAACTTGGGCCCAAATTGTAAAATGGTCTTATCTATTGGCGATTTCGTTCCAATTCACATTCCAAGTAATATTCGGCATGCTAATTACATTGCCGGTTGCCAAATTGCATTATCTCTTATAGTTTCCGAGATATGGACTATCGATAATTTACACCTTAGGCTCTGCTTCTAACTTGGGCCCAAATTGTAAAATGGTCTTATCTATTGGCGATTTCGTTCCAATTTACATTCCAAGTAATATTCGGCATGCTAATTACATTGCCGGTTGCCAAATTGCATTATCTCTTATAGTTTCCGAGATATGGACTATCGATAATTTACACCTTAGGCTCTGCTTCTAACTTGGGCCCAAATTGTAAAATGGTCTTATCTATTGGCGATTTCGTTCCAATTCACACTCCAAGTAATATTCGGCATGCTAATTACATTGCCGGTTGCGAAATTGCATTATCTCTTATAGTTTCCGAGATATGGACTATCGATAATTTACACCTTAGGCTCTGCTTCTAACTTGGGCCCAAATTGTAAAATGGTCTTACCTATTGGCGATTCCGTTCCAATTCACATTCCAAGTAATATTCGGCATGCTAATTACATTGCCGGTTGCCAAATTGCATTATCTCTTATAGTTTCCGAGATATGGACTATCGATAATTTACACCTTAGGCTCTGCTTCTAACTTGGGCCCAAATTGTAAAATGGTCTTATCTATTGGCGATTTCGTTCCAATTCACATTCCAAGTAATATTCGGCATGCTAATTACATTGCCGGTTGCCAAATTGCATTATCTCTTATAGTTTCCGAGATATGGACTATCGATAATTTACACCTTAGGCTCTGCTTCTAACTTGGGCCCAAATTGTAAAATGGTCTTATCTATTGGCGATTTCGTCCCAATTCACATTCCAAGTGATATTCGGCATGCTAATTACATTGCCGGTTGCGAAATTGCATTATCTCTTATAGTTTCCGAGATATGGACTATCGATAATTTGCACCTTAGGCTCTGCTTCTAACTTGCTCCCAAATTGTAAAATGGTCTTATCTATTGGCGATTTCGTTCCAATTCACATTCCAAGTAATATTCGGCATGCTAATTACATTGCCGGTTGCCAAATTGCATTATCTCTTATAGTTTCCGAGATATGGACTATCGATAATTTACACCTTAGGCTCTGCTTCTAACTTGGGCCCAAATTGTAAAATGGTCTTATCTATTGGCGATTTCGTTCCAATTCACATTCCAATTAATATTCGGCATGCTAATTACATTGCCGGTTGCCAAATTGCATTATCTCTTATAGTTTCCGAGATATGGACTATCGATAATTTACACCTTAGGCTCTGCTTCTAACTTGGGCCCAAATTGTAAAATGGCCTTATCTATTGGCGATTTCGTTCCAATTCACATTCCAAGTAATATTCGGCATGCTAATTACATTGCCGGTTGCCAAATTGCATTATCTCTTATAGTTTCCGAGATATGGACTATCGATAATTTACACCTTAGGCTCTGCTTCTAACTTGGGCCCAAATTGTAAAATGGTCTTATCTATTGGCGATTTCGTTCCAATTCACATTCCAAGTAATATTCGGCATGCTAATTACATTGCCGGTTGCCAAATTGCATTATCTCTTATAGTTTCCGAGATATGGACTCTCGATAATTTACACCTTAGGCTCTGCTTCTAACTTGGGCCCAAATTGTAAAATGGTCTTATCTATTGGCGATTTCGTCCCAATTCACATTCCAAGTGATATTCGGCATGCTAATTACATTGCCGGTTGCGAAATTGCATTATCTCTTATAGTTTCCGAGATATGGACTATCGATAATTTGCACCTTAGGCTCTGCTTCTAACTTGCTCCCAAATTGTAAAATGGTCTTATCTATTGGCGATTTCGTTCCAATTCACATTCCAAGTAATATTCGGCATGCTAATTACATTGCCGGTTGCCAAATTGCATTATCTCTTATAGTTTCCGAGATATGGACTATCGATAATTTACACCTTAGGCTCTGCTTCTAACTTGGGCCCAAATTGTAAAATGGTCTTATCTATTGGCGATTTCGTTCCAATTCACATTCCAATTAATATTCGGCATGCTAATTACATTGCCGGTTGCCAAATTGCATTATCTCTTATAGTTTCCGAGATATGGACTATCGATAATTTACACCTTAGGCTCTGCTTCTAACTTGGGCCCAAATTGTAAAATGGCCTTATCTATTGGCGATTTCGTTCCAATTCACATTCCAAGTAATATTCGGCATGCTAATTACATTGCCGGTTGCCAAATTGCATTATCTCCTATAGTTTCCGAGATATGGACTATCGATAATTTACACCTTAGGCTCTGCTTCTAACTTGGGCCCAAATTGTAAAATGGTCTTATCTATTGGCGATTTCGTTCCAATTCACATTCCAAGTAATATTCGGCATGCTAATTACATTGCCGGTTGCCAAATTGCATTATCTCTTATAGTTTCCGAGATATGGACTATCGATAATTTACACCTTAGGCTCTGCTTCTAACTTGGGCCCAAATTGTAAAATGGACTTATCTATTGGCGATTTCGTTCCAATTCACATTCCAAGTAATATTCGGCATGCTAATTACATTGTCGGTTGCCAAATTGAATTATCTCTTATAGTTTCCGAGATATGGACTATCGATAATTTACACCTTAGGCTCTGCTTCTAACTTGGGCCCAAATTGTAAAATGGTCTTACCTATTGGCGATTTCGTTCCAATTCACATTCCAAGTAATATTCGGCATGCTAATTACATTGCCGGTTGCCAAATTGCATTATCTCTTATAGTTTCCGAGATATGGACTATCGATAATTTACACCTTAGGCTCTGCTTCTAACTTGGGCCCAAATTGTAAAATGGTCTTATCTATTGGCTATTTCGTTTCAATTCACATTCCAAGTAATATTCGGCGTGCTAATTACATTGCCGGATGCCAAATTGCATTATCTCTTATATTTTCCGAGATATGGACTATCGATAATTTACACCTTAGGCTCTGCTTCTAACTTGGGCCCAAATTGTAAAATGGTCTTATCTATTGGCGATTTCGTCCCAATTCACATTCCAAGTGATATTCGGCATGCTAATTACATTGCCGGTTGCGAAATTGCATTATCTCTTATAGTTTCCGAGATATGGACTATCAATTATTTACACCTTAGGCTCTGCTTCTAACTTGGGCCCAAATTGTAAAATGGTCTTATCTATTGGCGATTTCGTTCCAATTCACATTCCAAGTAATATTCGGCATGCTAATTACATTGCCGGTTGCCAAATTGCATTATCTCTTATAGTTTCCGAGATATGGACTATCGATAATTTACACCTTAGGCTCTGCTTCTAACTTGGGCCCAAATTGTAAAATGGTCTTATCTATTGGCGATTTCGTTCCAATTTACATTCCAAGTAATATTCGGCATGCTAATTACATTGCCGGTTGCCAAATTGCATTATCTCTTATAGTTTCCGAGATATGGACTATCGATAATTTACACCTTAGGCTCTGCTTCTAACTTGGGCCCAAATTGTAAAATGGTCTTATCTATTGGCGATTTCGTTCCAATTCACACTCCAAGTAATATTCGGCATGCTAATTACATTGCCGGTTGCGAAATTGCATTATCTCTTATAGTTTCCGAGATATGGACTATCGATAATTTACACCTTAGGCTCTGCTTCTAACTTGGGCCCAAATTGTAAAATGGTCTTATCTATTGGCGATTTCGTTCCAATTCACATTCCAAGTAATATTCGGCATACTAATTACATTGCCGGTTGCCAAATTGCATTATCTCTTATAGTTTCCGAGATATGGACTATCGATAATTTACACCTTAGGCTCTGCTTCTAACTTGGGCCCAAATCGTAAAATGGTCTTACCTATTGGCGATTCCGTTCCAATTCACATTCCAAGTAATATTCGGCATGCTAATTACAATGCCGGTTGCTAAATTGCATTATCCCTTATAGTTTCCGAGATATGGACTATCGATAATTTACACCTTAGGCTCTGCTTCTAACTTGGGCCCAAATTGTAAAATGGTCTTATCTATTGGCGATTTCGTTCCAATTCACATTCCAAGTAATATTCGGCATGGTAATTACATTGCCGGTTGCCAAATTGCATTATCTCTTATAGTTTCCGAGATATGGACTATCGATAATTTACACCTTAGGCTCTGCTTCTAACTTGGGCCCAAATTGTAAAATGGTCTTATCTATTGGCGATTTCGTCCCAATTCACATTCCAAGTGATATTCGGCATGCTAATTACATTGCCGGTTGCGAAATTGCATTATCTCTTATAGTTTCCGAGATATGGACTATCGATAATTTGCACCTTAGGCTCTGCTTCTAACTTGCTCCCAAATTGTAAAATGGTCTTATCTATTGGCGATTTCGTTCCAATTCACATTCCAAGTAATATTCGGCATGCTAATTACATTGCCGGTTGCCAAATTGCATTATCTCTTATAGTTTCCGAGATATGGACTATCGATAATTTACACCTTAGGCTCTGCTTCTAACTTGGGCCCAAATTGTAAAATGGTCTTATCTATTGGCGATTTCGTTCCAATTGACATTCCAAGTAATATTCGGCATGCTAATTACTTTGCCGGTTGCCAAATTGAATTATCTCTTATAGTTTCCGAGATATGGACTATCGATAATTTACACCTTAGGCTCTGCTTCTAACTTGGGCCCAAATTGTAAAATGGTCTTATCTATTGGCGATTTCGTTCCAATTCACATTCCAAGTAATATTGGGCATGCTAATTACATTGCCGGTTGCCAAATTGCATTATCTCTTATAGTTTCCGAGATATGGACTATCGATAATTTACACCATAGGCTCTGCTTCTAACTTGGGCCCAAATTGTAAAATGGTCTTACCTATTGGCGATTTCGTTCCAATTCACATTCCAAGTAATATTCGGCATGATAATTACATTGCCGGTTGCCAAATTGCATTATCTCTTATAGTTTCCGAGATATGGACTATCGATAATTTACACCTTAGGCTCTGCTTCTAACTTGGGCCCAAATTGTAAAATGGCCTTATCTATTGGCGATTTCGTCCCAATTCACATTCCAAGTAATATTCGGCATGCTAATTACATTGCCGGTTGCCAAATTGCATTATCTCTTATAGTTTCCGAGATATGGACTATCGATAATTTACACCTTAGGCTCTGCTTCTAACTTGGGCCCAAATTGTAAAATGGCCTTATCTATTGGCGATTTCGTCCCCATTCACATTCCAAGTAATATTCGGCATGCTAATTACATTGCCGGTTGCCAAATTGAATTATCTCTTATAGTTTCCGAGATATGGACTATCGATAATTTACACCTCAGGCTCTGCTTCTAACTTGGGCCCAAATTGTAAAATGGTCTTACCTATTGGCGATTTCGTTCCAATTCACATTCCAAGTAATATTCGGCATGCTAATTACATTGCCGGTTGCCAAATTGCATTATCTCTTATAGTTTCCGAGATATGGACTATCGATAATTTACACCTTAGGCTCTGCTTCTAACTTGGGCCCAAATTGTAAAATGGTCTTATCTATTGGCGATTTCGTTCCAATTCACATTCCAAGTAATATTGGGCATGCTAATTACATTGCCGGTTGCCAAATTGCATTATCTCTTATAGTTTCCGAGATATGGACTATCGATAATTTACACCATAGGCTCTGCTTCTAACTTGGGCCCAAATTGTAAAATGGTCTTACCTATTGGCGATTTCGTTCCAATTCACATTCCAAGTAATATTCGGCATGCTAATTACATTGCCGGTTGCCAAATTGCATTATCTCTTATAGTTTCCGAGATATGGACTATCGATAATTTACACCTTAGGCTCTGCTTCTAACTTGGGCCCAAATTGTAAAATGGCCTTATCTATTGGCGATTTCGTCCCAATTCACATTCCAAGTAATATTCGGCATGCTAATTACATTGCCGGTTGCCAAATTGCATTATCTCTTATAGTTTCCGAGATATGGACTATCGATAATTTACACCTTAGGCTCTGCTTCTAACTTGGGTCCAAATTGTAAAATGGCCTTATCTATTGGCGATTTCGTCCCAATTCACATTCCAAGTAATATTCGGCATGCTAATTACATTGCCGGTTGCCAAATTGAATTATCTCTTATAGTTTCCGAGATATGGACTATCGATAATTTACACCTCAATCTCTGCTTCTAACTTGGGCCCAAATTGTAAAATGGTCTTACCTATTGGCGATTTCGTTCCAATTCACATTCCAAGTAATATTCGGCATGCTAATTACATTGCCGGTTGCCAAATTGCATTATCTCTTATAGTTTCCGAGATATGGACTATCGATAATTTACACCTTAGGATCTGCTTCTAACTTGGGCCCAAATTGTAAAATGGTCTTATCTATTGGCGATTTCGTTCCAATTCACATTCCAAGTAATATTCGGCATGCTAATTACATTGCCGGTTGCCAAATTGCATTATCTCTTATAGTTTCCGAGATATGGACTATCGATAATTTACACCTTAGGCTCTGCTGCTAACTTGGGCCCAAATTGTAAAATGGCCTTATCTATTGGCGATTTCGTTCCAATTCACATTCCAAGTAATATTCGGCATGCTAATTACATTGCCGGTTGCCAAATTGCATTATCTCTTATAGTTTCCGAGATATGGACTATCGATAATTTACACCTCAGGCTCAGCTTCTAACTTGGGCCCAAATTGTAAAATGGTCTTATCTATTGGCGATTTCGTTCCAATTCACATTCCAAGTAATATTCGGCATGCTAATTACATTGCCGTTTGCCAAATTGAATTATCTCTTATAGTTTCCGAGATATGGACTATCGATAATTTACACCTCAGGCTCTGCTTCTAACTTGGGCCCAAATTGTAAAATGGTCTTACCTATTGGCGATTTCGTTCCAATTCACATTCCAAGTAATATTCGGCATGCTAATTACATTGCCGGTTGCCAAATTGCATTATCTCTTATAGTTTCCGAGATATGGACTATCGATAATTTACACCTTAGGCTCTGCTTCTAACTTGGGCCCAAATTGTAAAATGGTCTTATCTATTGGCGATTTCGTTCCAATTCACATTCCAAGTAATATTCGGCATGCTAATTACATTGCCGGTTGCCAAATTGCATTATCTCTTATAGTTTCCGAGATATGGACTATCGATAATTTACACCTTAGGCTCTGCTTCTAACTTGGGCCCAAATTGTAAAATGGTCTTATCTATTGGCGATTTCGTCCCAATTCACATTCCAAGTGATATTCGGCATGCTAATTACATTGCCGGTTGCGAAATTGCATTATCTCTTATAGTTTCCGAGATATGGACTATCGATAATTTACACCTTAGGCTCTGCTTCTAACTTGGGCCCAAATTGTAAAATGGTCTTATCTATTGGCGATTTCGTTCCAATTCACATACCAAGTAATATTCGGCATGCTAATTACATTGCCGGTTGCCAAATTGCATTATCTCTTATATTTTCCGAGATATGGACTATCGATAATTTACACCTTAGGCTCTGCTTCTAACTTGGGCCCAAATTGTAAAATGGTCTTATCTATTGGCGATTTCGTTCCAATTTACATTCCAAGTAATATTCGGCATGCTAATTACATTGCCGGTTGCCAAATTGCATTATCTCTTATAGTTTCCGAGATATGGACTATCGATAATTTACACCTTAGGCTCTGCTTCTAACTTGGGCCCAAATTGTAAAATGGTCTTATCTATTGACGATTTCGTTCCAATTCACACTCCAAGTAATATTCGGCATGCTAATTACATTGCCGGTTGCGAAATTGCATTATCTCTTATAGTTTCCGAGATATGGACTATCGATAATTTACACCTTAGGCTCTGCTTCTAACTTGGGCCCAAATTGTAAAATGGTCTTATCTATTGGCGATTTCGTTCCAATTCACATTCCAAGTAATATTCGGCATACTAATTACATTGCCGGTTGCCAAATTGCATTATCTCTTATAGTTTCCGAGATATGGACTATCGATAATTTACACCTTAGGCTCTGCTTCTAACTTGGGCCCAAATCGTAAAATGGTCTTACCTATTGGCGATTCCGTTCCAATTCACATTCCAAGTAATATTCGGCATGCTAATTACATTGCCGGTTGCCAAATTGCATTATCCCTTATAGTTTCCGAGATATGGACTATCGATAATTTACACCTTAGGCTCTGCTTCTAACTTGGGCCCAAATTGTAAAATGGTCTTATCTATTGGCGATTTCGTTCCAATTCACATTCCAAGTAATATTCGGCATGGTAATTACATTGCCGGTTGCGAAATTGCATTATCTCTTATAGTTTCCGAGATATGGACTATCGATAATTTGCACCTTAGGCTCTGCTTCTAACTTGCTCCCAAATTGTAAAATGGTCTTATCTATTGGCGATTTCGTTCCAATTCACATTCCAAGTAATATTCGGCATGCTAATTACATTGCCGGTTGCCAAATTGCATTATCTCTTATAGTTTCCGAGATATGGACTATCGATAATTTACACCTTAGGCTCTGCTTCTAACTTGGGCCCAAATTGTAAAATGGTCTTATCTATTGGCGATTTCGTTCCAATTGACATTCCAAGTAATATTCGGCATGCTAATTACATTGCCGGTTGCCAAATTGAATTATCTCTTATAGTTTCCGAGATATGGACTATCGATAATTTACACCTTAGGCTCTGCTTCTAACTTTGGCCCAAATTGTAAAATGGTCTTATCTATTGGCGATTTCGTTCCAATTCACATTCCAAGTAATATTGGGCATGCTAATTACATTGCCGGTTGCCAAATTGCATTATCTCTTATAGTTTCCGAGATATGGACTATCGATAATTTACACCATAGGCTCTGCTTCTAACTTGGGCCCAAATTGTAAAATGGTCTTACCTATTGGCGATTTCGTTCCAATTCACATTCCAAGTAATATTCGGCATGCTAATTACATTGCCGGTTGCCAAATTGCATTATCTCTTATAGTTTCCGAGATATGGACTATCGATAATTTACACCTTAGGCTCTGCTTCTAACTTGGGCCCAAATTGTAAAATGGCCTTATCTATTGGCGATTTCGTCCCAATTCACATTCCAAGTAATATTCGGCATGCTAATTACATTGCCGGTTGCCAAATTGCATTATCTCTTATAGTTTCCGAGATATGGACTATCGATAATTTACACCTTAGGCTCTGCTTCTAACTTGGGCCCAAATTGTAAAATGGCCTTATCTATTGGCGATTTCGTCCCAATTCACATTCCAAGTAATATTCGGCATGCTAATTACATTGCCGGTTGCCAAATTGAATTATCTCTTATAGTTTCCGAGATATGGACTATCGATAATTTACACCTCAGGCTCTGCTTCTAACTTGGGCCCAAATTGTAAAATGGTCTTACCTATTGGCGATTTCGTTCCAATTCACATTCCAAGTAATATTCGGCATGCTAATTACATTGCCGGTTGCCAAATTGCATTATCTCTTATAGTTTCCGAGATATGGACTATCGATAATTTACACCTTAGGCTCTGCTTCTAACTTGGGCCCAAATTGTAAAATGGTCTTATCTATTGGCGATTTCGTTCTAATTCACATTCCAAGTAATATTGGGCATGCTAATTACATTGCCGGTTGCCAAATTGCATTATCTCTTATAGTTTCCGAGATATGGACTATCGATAATTTACACCATAGGCTCTGCTTCTAACTTGGGCCCAAATTGTAAAATGGTCTTACCTATTGGCGATTTCGTTCCAATTCACATTCCAAGTAATATTCGGCATGCTAATTACATTGCCGGTTGCCAAATTGCATTATCTCTTATAGTTTCCGAGATATGGACTATCGATAATTTACACCTTAGGCTCTGCTTCTAACTTGGGCCCAAATTGTAAAATGGCCTTATCTATTGGCGATTTCGTCCCAATTCACATTCCAAGTAATATTCGGCATGCTAATTACATTGCCGGTTGCCAAATTGCATTATCTCTTATAGTTTCCGAGATATGGACTATCGATAATTTACACCTTAGGCTCTGCTTCTAACTTGGGCCCAAATTGTAAAATGGCCTTATCTATTGGCGATTTCGTCCCAATTCACATTCCAAGTAATATTCGGCATGCTAATTACATTGCCGGTTGCCAAATTGAATTATCTCTTATAGTTTCCGAGATATGGACTATCGATAATTTACACCTCAGGCTCTGCTTCTAACTTGGGCCCAAATTGTAAAATGGTCTTACCTATTGGCGATTTCGTTCCAATTCACATTCCAAGTAATATTCGGCATGCTAATTACATTGCCGGTTGCCAAATTGCATTATCTCTTATAGTTTCCGAGATATGGACTATCGATAATTTACACCTTAGGATCTGCTTCTAACTTGGGCCCAAATTGTAAAATGGTCTTATCTATTGGCGATTTCGTTCCAATTCACATTCCAAGTAATATTCGGCATGCTAATTACATTGCCGGTTGCCAAATTGCATTATCTCTTATAGTTTCCGAGATATGGACTATCGATAATTTACACCTTAGGCTCTGCTTCTAACTTGGGCCCAAATTGTAAAATGGTCTTATCTATTGGCGATTTCGTTCCAATTCACATTCCAAGTAATATTCGGCATGCTAATTACATTGCCGTTTGCCAAATTGAATTATCTCTTATAGTTTCCGAGATATGGACTATCGATAATTTACACCTCAGGCTCTGCTTCTAACTTGGGCCCAAATTGTAAAATGGTCTTACCTATTGGCGATTTCGTTCCAATTCACATTCCAAGTAATATTCGGCATGCTAATTACATTGCCGGTTGCCAAATTGCATTATCTCTTATAGTTTCCGAGATATGGACTATCGATAATTTACACCTTAGGCTCTGCTTCTAACTTGGGCCCAAATTGTAAAATGGTCTTATCTATTGGCGATTTCGTTCCAATTCACATTCCAAGTAATATTCGGCATGCTAATTACATTGCCGGTTGCCAAATTGCATTATCTCTTATAGTTTCCGAGATATGGACTATCGATAATTTACACCTTAGGCTCTGCTTCTAACTTGGGCCCAAATTGTAAAATGGTCTTATCTATTGGCGATTTAGTTGCAATTCACATTCCAAGTAATATTCGGCATGCTAATTACATTGCCGGTTACCAAATTGCATTATCTCTTATAGTTTCCGAGATATGGACTATCGATAATTTACACCTTAGGCTCTGCTTCTAACTTGGGCCCAAATTGTGAAATGGTCTTATCTATTGTCGATTTCGTTCCAATTCACATTCCAAGTAATATTCGGCATGCTAATTACATTGCCGGTTGCCAAATTGCATTATCTCTTATAGTTTCCGAGATATGGACTATCGATAATTTACACCTTAGGCTCTGCTTCTAACTTGGGCCCAAATTGTAAAATGGCCTTACCTATTGGCGATTTCGTTCCAATTCACATTCCAAGTAATATTCGGCATGCTAATTACATTGCCGGTTGCCAAATTGCATTATCTCTTATAGTTTCCGAGATATGGACTATCGATAATTCACACCTTAGGCTCTGCTTCTAACTTGGGCCCAAATTGTAAAATGGTCTTATCTATTGGCGATTTCGTTCCAATTCACACTCCAAGTAATATTCGGCATGCTAATTACATTGCCGGTTGCGAAATTGCATTATCTCTTATAGTTTCCGAGATATGGACTATCGATAATTTACACCTTAGGCTCTGCTTCTAACTTGGGCCCAAATTGTAAAATGGTCTTATCTATTGGCGATTTCGTTCCAATTCACATTCCAAGTAATATTCGGCATGGTAATTACATTGCCGGTTGCCAAATTGCATTATCTCTTATAGTTTCCGAGATATGGACTATCGATAATTTACACCTTAGGCTCTGCTTCTAACTTGGGCCCAAATTGTAAAATGGTCTTATCTATTGGCGATTTCGTCCCAATTCACATTCCAAGTGATATTCGGCATGCTAATTACATTGCCGGTTGCGAAATTGCATTATCTCTTATAGTTTCCGAGATATGGACTATCGATAATTTGCACCTTAGGCTCTGCTTCTAACTTGCTCCCAAATTGTAAAATGGTCTTATCTATTGGCGATTTCGTTCCAATTCACATTCCAAGTAATATTCGGCATGCTAATTACATTGCCGGTTGCCAAATTGCATTATCTCTTATAGTTTCCGAGATATGGACTATCGATAATTTACACCTTAGGCTCTGCTTCTAACTTGGGCCCAAGTTGTAAAATGGTCTTATCTATTGGCGATTTCGTTCCAATTGACATTCCAAGTAATATTCGGCATGCTAATTACATTGCCGATTGCCAAATTGAATTATCTCTTATAGTTTCCGAGATATGGACTATCGATAATTTACACCTTAGGCTCTGCTTCTAACTTGGGCCCAAATTGTAAAATGGTCTTATCTATTGGCGATTTCGTTCCAATTCACATTCCAAGTAATATTGGGCATGCTAATTACATTGCCGGTTGCCAAATTGCATTATCTCTTATAGTTTCCGAGATATGGACTATCGATAATTTACACCATAGGCTCTGCTTCTAACTTGGGCCCAAATTGTAAAATGGTCTTACCTATTGGCGATTTCGTTCCAATTCACATTCCAAGTAATATTCGGCATGCTAATTACATTGCCGGTTGCCAAATTGCATTATCTCTTATAGTTTCCGAGATATGGACTATCGATAATTTACACCTTAGGCTCTGCTTCTAACTTGGGCCCAAATTGTAAAATGGCCTTATCTATTGGCGATTTCGTCCCAATTCACATTCCAAGTAATATTCGGCATGCTAATTACATTGCCGGTTGCCAAATTGCATTATCTCTTATAGTTTCCGAGATATGGACTATCGATAATTTACACCTTAGGCTCTGCTTCTAACTTGGGCCCAAATTGTAAAATGGCCTTATCTATTGGCGATTTCGTCCCAATTCACATTCCAAGTAATATTCGGCATGCTAATTACATTGCCGGTTGCCAAATTGAATTATCTCTTATAGTTTCCGAGATATGGACTATCGATAATTTACACCTCAGGCTCTGCTTCTAACTTGGGCCCAAATTGTAAAATGGTCTTACCTATTGGCGATTTCGTTCCAATTCACATTCCAAGTAATATTCGGCATGCTAATTACATTGCCGGTTGCCAAATTGCATTATCTCTTATAGTTTCCGAGATATGGACTATCGATAATTTACACCTTAGGCTCTGCTTCTAACTTGGGCCCAAATTGTAAAATGGTCTTATCTATTGGCGATTTCGTTCTAATTCACATTCCAAGTAATATTGGGCATGCTAATTACATTGCCGGTTGCCAAATTGCATTATCTCTTATAGTTTCCGAGATATGGACTATCGATAATTTACACCATAGGCTCTGCTTCTAACTTGGGCCCAAATTGTAAAATGGTCTTACCTATTGGCGATTTCGTTCCAATTCACATTCCAAGTAATATTCGGCATGCTAATTACATTGCCGGTTGCCAAATTGCATTATCTCTTATAGTTTCCGAGATATGGACTATCGATAATTTACACCTTAGGCTCTGCTTCTAACTTGGGCCCAAATTGTAAAATGGCCTTATCTATTGGCGATTTCGTCCCAATTCACATTCCAAGTAATATTCGGCATGCTAATTACATTGCCGGTTGCCAAATTGCATTATCTCTTATAGTTTCCGAGATATGGACTATCGATAATTTACACCTTAGGCTCTGCTTCTAACTTGGGCCCAAATTGTAAAATGGCCTTATCTATTGGCGATTTCGTCCCAATTCACATTCCAAGTAATATTCGGCATGCTAATTACATTGCCGGTTGCCAAATTGAATTATCTCTTATAGTTTCCGAGATATGGACTATCGATAATTTACACCTCAGGCTCTGCTTCTAACTTGGGCCCAAATTGTAAAATGGTCTTACCTATTGGCGATTTCGTTCCAATTCACATTCCAAGTAATATTCGGCATGCTAATTACATTGCCGGTTGCCAAATTGCATTATCTCTTATAGTTTCCGAGATATGGACTATCGATAATTTACACCTTAGGATCTGCTTCTAACTTGGGCCCAAATTGTAAAATGGTCTTATCTATTGGCGATTTCGTTCCAATTCACATTCCAAGTAATATTCGGCATGCTAATTACATTGCCGGTTGCCAAATTGCATTATCTCTTATAGTTTCCGAGATATGGACTATCGATAATTTACACCTTAGGCTCTGCTGCTAACTTGGGCCCAAATTGTAAAATGGCCTTATCTATTGGCGATTTCGTTCCAATTCACATTCCAAGTAATATTCGGCATGCTAATTACATTGCCGGTTGCCAAATTGCATTATCTCTTATAGTTTCCGAGATATGGACTATCGATAATTTACACCTCAGGCTCTGCTTCTAACTTGGGCCCAAATTGTAAAATGGTCTTATCTATTGGCGATTTCGTTCCAATTCACATTCCAAGTAATATTCGGCATGCTAATTACATTGCCGTTTGCCAAATTGAATTATCTCTTATAGTTTCCGAGATATGGACTATCGATAATTTACACCTCAGGCTCTGCTTCTAACTTGGGCCCAAATTGTAAAATGGTCTTACCTATTGGCGATTTCGTTCCAATTCACATTCCAAGTAATATTCGGCATGCTAATTACATTGCCGGTTGCCAAATTGCATTATCTCTTATAGTTTCCGAGATATGGACTATCGATAATTTACACCTTAGGCTCTGCTTCTAACTTGGGCCCAAATTGTAAAATGGTCTTATCTATTGGCGATTTCGTTCCAATTCACATTCCAAGTAATATTCGGCATGCTAATTACATTGCCGGTTGCCAAATTGCATTATCTCTTATAGTTTCCGAGATATGGACTATCGATAATTTACACCTTAGGCTCTGCTTCTAACTTGGGCCCAAATTGTAAAATGGTCTTATCTATTGGCGATTTAGTTGCAATTCACATTCCAAGTAATATTCGGCATGCTAATTACATTGCCGGTTACCAAATTGCATTATCTCTTATAGTTTCCGAGATATGGACTATCGATAATTTACACCTTAGGCTCTGCTTCTAACTTGGGCCCAAATTGTAAAATGGTCTTATCTATTGTCGATTTCGTTCCAATTCACATTCCAAGTAATATTCGGCATGCTAATTACATTGCCGGTTGCCAAATTGCATTATCTCTTATAGTTTCCGAGATATGGACTATCGATAATTTACACCTTAGGCTCTGCTTCTAACTTGGGCCCAAATTGTAAAATGGCCTTACCTATTGGCGATTTCGTTCCAATTCACATTCCAAGTAATATTCGGCATGCTAATTACATTGCCGGTTGCCAAATTGCATTATCTCTTATAGTTTCCGAGATATGGACTATCGATAATTCACACCTTAGGCTCTGCTTCTAACTTGGGCCCAAATTGTAAAATGGTCTTATCTATTGGCGATTTCGTTCCAATTCACACTCCAAGTAATATTCGGCATGCTAATTACATTGCCGGTTGCGAAATTGCATTATCTCTTATAGTTTCCGAGATATGGACTATCCATAATTTACACCTTAGGCTCTGCTTCTAACGTGGGCCCAAATTGTAAAATGGTCTTATCTATTGGCGATTTCGTTCCAATTCACATTCCAAGTAATATTCGGCATGCTAATTACATTGCCGGTTGCCAAATTGCATTATCTCTTATAGTTTCCGAGATATGGACTATCGATTATTTACACCTTAGGCTCTGCTTTTAACTTGGGCCCAAATTGTAAAATGGTCTTATCTATTGGCGATTTCGTTCCAATTCACATTCCAAGTAATATTCGGCATGCTAATTACATTGCCGGTTGCCAAATTGCATTATCTCTTATAGTTTCCGAGATATGGACTATCGATAATTTACACCTTAGGCTCTGCTTCTAACTTGGGCCCAAATTGTAAAATGGTCTTATCTATTGGCGATTTCGTCCCAATTCACATTCCAAGTGATATTCGGCATGCTAATTACATTGCCGGTTGCGAAATTGCATTATCTCTTATAGTTTCCGAGATATGGACTATCAATAATTTACACCTTAGGCTCTGCTTCTAACTTGGGCCCAAATTGTAAAATGGTCTTATCTATTGGCGATTTCGTTCCAATTCACATTCCAAGTAATATTCGGCATGCTAATTACATTGCCGGTTGCCAAATTGCATTATCTCTTATAGTTTCCGAGATATGGACTATCGATAATTTACACCTTAGGCTCTGCTTCTAACTTGGGCCCAAATTGTAAAATGGTCTTATCTATTGGCGATTTCGTTCCAATTCACATTCCAAGTAATATTCGGCATGCTAATTACATTGCCGGTTGCCAAATTGCATTATCTCTTATAGTTTCCGAGATATGGACTATCGATAATTTACACCTTAGGCTCTGCTTCTAACTTGGGCCCAAATTGTAAAATGGTCTTATCTATTGGCGATTTCGTTCCAATTCACATTCCAAGTAATATTCGGCATGCTAATTACATTGCCGGTTGCCAAATTGCATTATCTCTTATAGTTTCCGAGATATGGACTATCGATAATTTACACCTTAGGCTCTGCTTCTAACTTGGGCCCAAATTGTAAAATGGTCTTATCTATTGGCGATTTCGTCCCAATTCACATTCCAAGTGATATTCGGCATGCTAATTACATTGCCGGTTGCGAAATTGCATTATCTCTTATAGTTTCCGAGATATGGACTATCGATAATTTGCACCTTAGGCTCTGCTTCTAACTTGCTCCCAAATTGTAAAATGGTCTTATCTATTGGCGATTTCGTTCCAATTCACATTCCAAGTAATATTCGGCATGCTAATTACATTGCCGGTTGCCAAATTGCATTATCTCTTATAGTTTCCGAGATATGGACTATCGATAATTTACACCATAGGCTCTGCTTCTAACTTGGGCCCAAATTGTAAAATGGTCTTATCTATTGGCGATTTCGTTCCAATTCACATTCCAATTAATATTCGGCATGCTAATTACATTGCCGGTTGCCAAATTGCATTATCTCTTATAGTTTCCGAGATATGGACTATCGATAATTTACACCTTAGGCTCTGCTTCTAACTTGGGCCCAAATTGTAAAATGGCCTTATCTATTGGCGATTTCGTTCCAATTCACATTCCAAGTAATATTCGGCATGCTAATTACATTGCCGGTTGCCAAATTGCATTATCTCTTATAGTTTCCGAGATATGGACTATCGATAATTTACACCTTAGGCTCTGCTTCTAACTTGGGCCCAAATTGTAAAATGGTCTTATCTATTGGCGATTTCGTTCCAATTCACATTCCAAGTAATATTCGGCATGCTAATTACATTGCCGGTTGCCAAATTGCATTATCTCTTATAGTTTCCGAGATATGGACTATCGATAATTTACACCTTAGGCTCTGCTTCTAACTTGGGCCCAAATTGTAAAATGGACTTATCTATTGGCGATTTCGTTCCAATTCACATTCCAAGTAATATTCGGCATGCTAATTACATTGTCGGTTGCCAAATTGAATTATCTCTTATAGTTTCCGAGATATGGACTATCGATAATTTACACCTTAGGCTCTGCTTCTAACTTGGGCCCAAATTGTAAAATGGTCTTACCTATTGGCGATTTCGTTCCAATTCACATTCCAAGTAATATTCGGCATGCTAATTACATTGCCGGTTGCCAAATTGCATTATCTCTTATAGTTTCCGAGATATGGACTATCGATAATTTACACCTTAGGCTCTGCTTCTAACTTGGGCCCAAATTGTAAAATGGTCTTATCTATTGGCGATTTCGTTACAATTCACATTCCAAGTAATATTCGGCGTGCTAATTACATTGCCGGATGCCAAATTGCATTATCTCTTATATTTTCCGAGATATGGACTATCGATAATTTACACCTTAGGCTCTGCTTCTAACTTGGGCCCAAATTGTAAAATGGTCTTATCTATTGGCGATTTCGTCCCAATTCACATTCCAAGTGATATTCGGCATGCTAATTACATTGCCGGTTGCGAAATTGCATTATCTCTTATAGTTTCCGAGATATGGACTATCAATTATTTACACCTTAGGCTCTGCTTCTAACTTGGGCCCAAATTGTAAAATGGTCTTATCTATTGGCGATTTCGTTCCAATTCACATTCCAAGTAATATTCGGCATGCTAATTACATTGCCGGTTGCCAAATTGCATTATCTCTTATAGTTTCCGAGATATGGACTATCGATAATTTACACCTTAGGCTCTGCTTCTAACTTGGGCCCAAATTGTAAAATGGTCTTATCTATTGGCGATTTCGTTCCAATTTACATTCCAAGTAATATTCGGCATGCTAATTACATTGCCGGTTGCGAAATTGCATTATCTCTTATAGTTTCCGAGATATGGACTATCGATAATTTACACCTTAGGCTCTGCTTCTAACTTGGGCCCAAATTGTAAAATGGTCTTATCTATTGGCGATTTCGTTCCAATTCACATTCCAAGTAATATTCGGCATACTAATTACATTGCCGGTTGCCAAATTGCATTATCTCTTATAGTTTCCGAGATATGGACTATCGATAATTTACACCTTAGGCTCTGCTTCTAACTTGGGCCCAAATCGTAAAATGGTCTTACCTATTGGCGATTCCGTTCCAATTCACATTCCAAGTAATATTCGGCATGCTAATTACATTGCCGGTTGCCAAATTGCATTATCCCTTATAGTTTCCGAGATATGGACTATCGATAATTTACACCTTAGGCTCTGCTTCTAACTTGGGCCCAAATTGTAAAATGGTCTTATCTATTGGCGATTTCGTTCCAATTCACATTCCAAGTAATATTCGGCATGGTAATTACATTGCCGGTTGCCAAATTGCATTATCTCTTATAGTTTCCGAGATATGGACTATCGATAATTTACACCTTAGGCTCTGCTTCTAACTTGGGCCCAAATTGTAAAATGGTCTTATCTATTGGCGATTTCGTCCCAATTCACATTCCAAGTGATATTCGGCATGCTGATTACATTGCCGGTTGCCAAATTGCATTATCTCTTATAGTTTCCGAGATATGGACTATCGATAATTTACACCTTAGGCTCTGCTTCTAACTTGGGCCCAAATTGTAAAATGGTCTTATCTATTGGCGATTTCGTTCCAATTGACATTCCAAGTAATATTCGGCATGCTAATTACATTGCCGGTTGCCAAATTGAATTATCTCTTATAGTTTCCGAGATATGGACTATCGATAATTTACACCTTAGGCTCTGCTTCTAACTTGGGCCCAAATTGTAAAATGGTCTTATCTATTGGCGATTTCGTTCCAATTCACATTCCAAGTAATATTGGGCATGCTAATTACATTGCCGGTTGCCAAATTGCATTATCTCTTATAGTTTCCGAGATATGGACTATCGATAATTTACACCATAGGCTCTGCTTCTAACTTGGGCCCAAATTGTAAAATGGTCTTACCTATTGGCGATTTCGTTCCAATTCACATTCCAAGTAATATTCGGCATGCTAATTACATTGCCGGTTGCCAAATTGCATTATCTCTTATAGTTTCCGAGATATGGACTATCGATAATTTACACCTTAGGCTCTGCTTCTAACTTGGGCCCAAATTGTAAAATGGCCTTATCTATTGGCGATTTCGTCCCAATTCACATTCCAAGTAATATTCGGCATGCTAATTACATTGCCGGTTGCCAAATTGCATTATCTCTTATAGTTTCCGAGATATGGACTATCGATAATTTACACCTTAGGCTCTGCTTCTAACTTGGGCCCAAATTGTAAAATGGCCTTATCTATTGGCGATTTCGTCCCAATTCACATTCCAAGTAATATTCGGCATGCTAATTACATTGCCGGTTGCCAAATTGAATTATCTCTTATAGTTTCCGAGATATGGACTATCGATAATTTACACCTCAGGCTCTGCTTCTAACTTGGGCCCAAATTGTAAAATGGTCTTACCTATTGGCGATTTCGTTCCAATTCACATTCCAAGTAATATTCGGCATGCTAATTACATTGCCGGTTGCCAAATTGCATTATCTCTTATAGTTTCCGAGATATGGACTATCGATAATTTACACCTTAGGCTCTGCTTCTAACTTGGGCCCAAATTGTAAAATGGTCTTATCTATTGGCGATTTCGTTCCAATTCACATTCCAAGTAATATTGGGCATGCTAATTACATTGCCGGTTGCCAAATTGCATTATCTCTTATAGTTTCCGAGATATGGACTATCGATAATTTACACCATAGGCTCTGCTTCTAACTTGGGCCCAAATTGTAAAATGGTCTTACCTATTGGCGATTTCGTTCCAATTCACATTCCAAGTAATATTCGGCATGCTAATTACATTGCCGGTTGCCAAATTGCATTATCTCTTATAGTTTCCGAGATATGGACTATCGATAATTTACACCTTAGGCTCTGCTTCTAACTTGGGCCCAAATTGTAAAATGGCCTTATCTATTGGCGATTTCGTCCCAAATCACATTCCAAGTAATATTCGGCATGCTAATTACATTGCCGGTTGCCAAATTGCATTATCTCTTATAGTTTCCGAGATATGGACTATCGATAATTTACACCTTAGGCTCTGCTTCTAACTTGGGCCCAAATTGTAAAATGGCCTTATCTATTGGCGATTTCGTCCCAATTCACATTCCAAGTAATATTCGGCATGCTAATTACATTGCCGGTTGCCAAATTGAATTATCTCTTATAGTTTCCGAGATATGGACTATCGATAATTTACACCTCAGGCTCTGCTTCTAACTTGGGCCCAAATTGTAAAATGGTCTTACCTATTGGCGATTTCGTTCCAATTCACATTCCAAGTAATATTCGGCATGCTAATTACATTGCCGGTTGCCAAATTGCATTATCTCTTATAGTTTCCGAGATATGGACTATCGATAATTTACACCTTAGGATCTGCTTCTAACTTGGGCCCAAATTGTAAAATGGTCTTATCTATTGGCGATTTCGTTCCAATTCACATTCCAAGTAATATTCGGCATGCTAATTACATTGCCGGTTGCCAAATTGCATTATCTCTTATAGTTTCCGAGATATGGACTATCGATAATTTACACCTTAGGCTCTGCTGCTAACTTGGGCCCAAATTGTAAAATGGCCTTATCTATTGGCGATTTCGTTCCAATTCACATTCCAAGTAATATTCGGCATGCTAATTACATTGCCGGTTGCCAAATTGCATTATCTCTTATAGTTTCCGAGATATGGACTATCGATAATTTACACCTCAGGCTCTGCTTCTAACTTGGGCCCAAATTGTAAAATGGTCTTATCTATTGGCGATTTCGTTCCAATTCACATTCCAAGTAATATTCGGCATGCTAATTACATTGCCGTTTGCCAAATTGAATTATCTCTTATAGTTTCCGAGATATGGACTATCGATAATTTACACCTCAGGCTCTGCTTCTAACTTGGGCCCAAATTGTAAAATGGTCTTACCTATTGGCGATTTCGTTCCAATTCACATTCCAAGTAATATTCGGCATGCTAATTACATTGCCGGTTGCCAAATTGCATTATCTCTTATAGTTTCCGAGATATGGACTATCGATAATTTACACCTTAGGCTCTGCTTCTAACTTGGGCCCAAATTGTAAAATGGTCTTATCTATTGGCGATTTCGTTCCAATTCACATTCCAAGTAATATTCGGCATGCTAATTACATTGCCGGTTGCCAAATTGCATTATCTCTTATAGTTTCCGAGATATGGACTATCGATAATTTACACCTTAGGCTCTGCTTCTAACTTGGGCCCAAATTGTAAAATGGTCTTATCTATTGGCGATTTCGTCCCAATTCACATTCCAAGTGATATTCGGCATGCTAATTACATTGCCGGTTGCGAAATTGCATTATCTCTTATAGTTTCCGAGATATGGACTATCGATAATTTACACCTTAGGCTCTGCTTCTAACTTGGGCCCAAATTGTAAAATGGTCTTATCTATTGGCGATTTCGTTCCAATTCACATACCAAGTAATATTCGGCATGCTAATTACATTGCCGGTTGCCAAATTGCATTATCTCTTATAGTTTCCGAGATATGGACTATCGATAATTTACACCTTAGGCTCTGCTTCTAACTTGGGCCCAAATTGTAAAATGGTCTTATCTATTGGCGATTTAGTTGCAATTCACATTCCAAGTAATATTCGGCATGCTAATTACATTGCCGGTTACCAAATTGCATTATCTCTTATAGTTTCCGAGATATGGACTATCGATAATTTACACCTTAGGCTCTGCTTCTAACTTGGGCCCAAATTGTAAAATGGTCTTATCTATTGTCGATTTCGTTCCAATTCACATTCCAAGTAATATTCGGCATGCTAATTACATTGCCGGTTGCCAAATTGCATTATCTCTTATAGTTTCCGAGATATGGACTATCGATAATTTACACCTTAGGCTCTGCTTCTAACTTGGGCCCAAATTGTAAAATGGCCTTACCTATTGGCGATTTCGTTCCAATTCACATTCCAAGTAATATTCGGCATGCTAATTACATTGCCGGTTGCCAAATTGCATTATCTCTTATAGTTTCCGAGATATGGACTATCGATAATTCACACCTTAGGCTCTGCTTCTAACTTGGGCCCAAATTGTAAAATAGTCTTATCTATTGGCGATTTCGTTCCAATTCACACTCCAAGTAATATTCGGCATGCTAATTACATTGCCGGTTGCGAAATTGCATTATCTCTTATAGTTTCCGAGATATGGACTATCCATAATTTACACCTTAGGCTCTGCTTCTAACGTGGGCCCAAATTGTAAAATGGTCTTATCTATTGGCGATTTCGTTCCAATTCACATTCCAAGTAATATTCGGCATGCTAATTACATTGCCGGTTGCGAAATTGCATTATCTCTTATAGTTTCCGAGATATGGACTATCAATAATTTACACCTTAGGCTCTGCTTCTAACTTGGGCCCAAATTGTAAAATGGTCTTATCTATTGGCGATTTCGTTCCAATTCACATTCCAAGTAATATTCGGCATGCTAATTACATTGCCGGTTGCCAAATTGCATTATCTCTTATAGTTTCCGAGATATGGACTATCGATAATTTACACCTTAGGCTCTGCTTCTAACTTGGGCCCAAATTGTAAAATGGTCTTATCTATTGGCGATTTCGTTCCAATTCACATTCCAAGTAATATTCGGCATGCTAATTACATTGCCGGTTGCCAAATTGCATTATCTCTTATAGTTTCCGAGATATGGACTATCGATAATTTACACCTTAGGCTCTGCTTCTAACTTGGGCCCAAATTGTAAAATGGTCTTATCTATTGGCGATTTCGTTCCAATTCACATTCCAAGTAATATTCGGCATGCTAATTACATTGCCGGTTGCCAAATTGCATTATCTCTTATAGTTTCCGAGATATGGACTATCGATAATTTACACCTTAGGCTCTGCTTCTAACTTGGGCCCAAATTGTAAAATGGTCTTATCTATTGGCGATTTCGTCCCAATTCACATTCCAAGTGATATTCGGCATGCTAATTACATTGCCGGTTGCGAAATTGCATTATCTCTTATAGTTTCCGAGATATGGACTATCGATAATTTGCACCTTAGGCTCTGCTTCTAACTTGCTCCCAAATTGTAAAATGGTCTTATCTATTGGCGATTTCGTTCCAATTCACATTCCAAGTAATATTCGGCATGCTAATTACATTGCCGGTTGCCAAATTGCATTATCTCTTATAGTTTCCGAGATATGGACTATCGATAATTTACACCTTAGGCTCTGCTTCTAACTTGGGCCCAAATTGTAAAATGGTCTTATCTATTGGCGATTTCGTTCCAATTCACATTCCAATTAATATTCGGCATGCTAATTACATTGCCGGTTGCCAAATTGCATTATCTCTTATAGTTTCCGAGATATGGACTATCGATAATTTACACCTTAGGCTCTGCTTCTAACTTGGGCCCAAATTGTAAAATGGCCTTATCTATTGGCGATTTCGTTCCAATTCACATTCCAAGTAATATTCGGCATGCTAATTACATTGCCGGTTGCCAAATTGCATTATCTCTTATAGTTTCCGAGATATGGACTATCGATAATTTACACCTTAGGCTCTGCTTCTAACTTGGGCCCAAATTGTAAAATGGTCTTATCTATTGGCGATTTCGTTCCAATTCACATTCCAAGTAATATTCGGCATGCTAATTACATTGCCGGTTGCCAAATTGCATTATCTCTTATAGTTTCCGAGATATGGACTATCGATAATTTACACCTTAGGCTCTGCTTCTAACTTGGGCCCAAATTGTAAAATGGACTTATCTATTGGCGATTTCGTTCCAATTCACATTCCAAGTAATATTCGGCATGCTAATTACATTGTCGGTTGCCAAATTGAATTATCTCTTATAGTTTCCGAGATATGGACTATCGATAATTTACACCTTAGGCTCTGCTTCTAACTTGGGCCCAAATTGTAAAATGGTCTTATCTATTGGCGATTTCGTTCCAATTCACATTCCAATTAATATTCGGCATGCTAATTACATTGCCGGTTGCCAAATTGCATTATCTCTTATAGTTTCCGAGATATGGACTATCGATAATTTACACCTTAGGCTCTGCTTCTAACTTGGGCCCAAATTGTAAAATGGCCTTATCTATTGGCGATTTCGTTCCAATTCACATTCCAAGTAATATTCGGCATGCTAATTACATTGCCGGTTGCCAAATTGCATTATCTCTTATAGTTTCCGAGATATGGACTATCGATAATTTACACCTTAGGCTCTGCTTCTAACTTGGGCCCAAATTGTAAAATGGTCTTATCTATTGGCGATTTCGTTCCAATTCACATTCCAAGTAATATTCGGCATGCTAATTACATTGCCGGTTGCCAAATTGCATTATCTCTTATAGTTTCCGAGATATGGACTATCGATAATTTACACCTTAGGCTCTGCTTCTAACGTGGGCCCAAATTGTAAAATGGTCTTATCTATTGGCGATTTCGTTCCAATTCACATTCCAAGTAATATTCGGCATGCTAATTACATTGCCGGTTGCGAAATTGCATTATCTCTTATAGTTTCCGAGATATGGACTATCAATAATTTACACCTTAGGCTCTGCTTCTAACTTGGGCCCAAATTGTAAAATGGTCTTATCTATTGGCGATTTCGTTCCAATTCACATTCCAAGTAATATTCGGCATGCTAATTACATTGCCGGTTGCCAAATTGCATTATCTCTTATAGTTTCCGAGATATGGACTATCGATAATTTACACCTTAGGCTCTGCTTCTAACTTGGGCCCAAATTGTAAAATGGTCTTATCTATTGGCGATTTCGTTCCAATTCACATTCCAAGTAATATTCGGCATGCTAATTACATTGCCGGTTGCCAAATTGCATTATCTCTTATAGTTTTCGAGATATGGACTATCGATAATTTACACCTTAGGCTCTGCTTCTAACTTGGGCCCAAATTGTAAAATGGTCTTATCTATTGGCGATTTCGTTCCAATTCACATTCCAAGTAATATTCGGCATGCTAATTACATTGCCGGTTGCCAAATTGCATTATCTCTTATAGTTTCCGAGATATGGACTATCGATAATTTACACCTTAGGCTCTGCTTCTAACTTGGGCCCAAATTGTAAAATGGTCTTATCTATTGGCGATTTCGTTCCAATTCACATTCCAAGTAATATTCGGCATGCTAATTACATTGCCGGTTGCCAAATTGCATTATCTCTTATAGTTTCCGAGATATGGACTATCGATAATTTACACCTTAGGCTCTGCTTCTAACTTGGGCCCAAATTGTAAAATGGTCTTATCTATTGGCGATTTCGTCCCAATTCACATTCCAAGTGATATTCGGCATGCTAATTACATTGCCGGTTGCGAAATTGCATTATCTCTTATAGTTTCCGAGATATGGACTATCGATAATTTGCACCTTAGGCTCTGCTTCTAACTTGCTCCCAAATTGTAAAATGGTCTTATCTATTGGCGATTTCGTTCCAATTCACATTCCAAGTAATATTCGGCATGCTAATTACATTGCCGGTTGCCAAATTGCATTATCTCTTATAGTTTCCGAGATATGGACTATCGATAATTTACACCTTAGGCTCTGCTTCTAACTTGGGCCCAAATTGTAAAATGGTCTTATCTATTGGCGATTTCGTTCCAATTCACATTCCAATTAATATTCGGCATGCTAATTACATTGCCGGTTGCCAAATTGCATTATCTCTTATAGTTTCCGAGATATGGACTATCGATAATTTACACCTTAGGCTCTGCTTCTAACTTGGGCCCAAATTGTAAAATGGCCTTATCTATTGGCGATTTCGTTCCAATTCACATTCCAAGTAATATTCGGCATGCTAATTACATTGCCGGTTGCCAAATTGCATTATCTCTTATAGTTTCCGAGATATGGACTATCGATAATTTACACCTTAGGCTCTGCTTCTAACTTGTGCCCAAATTGTAAAATGGTCTTATCTATTGGCGATTTCGTTCCAATTCACATTACAAGTAATATTCGGCATGCTAATTACATTGCCGGTTGCCAAATTGCATTATCTCTTATAGTTTCCGAGATATGGACTATCGATAATTTACACCTTAGGCTCTGCTTCTAACTTGGGCCCAAATTGTAAAATGGACTTATCTATTGGCGATTTCGTTCCAATTCACATTCCAAGTAATATTCGGCATGCTAATTACATTGTCGGTTGCCAAATTGAATTATCTCTTATAGTTTCCGAGATATGGACTATCGATAATTTACACCTTAGGCTCTGCTTCTAACTTGGGCCCAAATTGTAAAATGGTCTTACCTATTGGCGATTTCGTTCCAATTCACATTCCAAGTAATATTCGGCATGCTAATTACATTGCCGGTTGCCAAATTGCATTATCTCTTATAGTTTCCGAGATATGGACTATCGATAATTTACACCTTAGGCTCTGCTTCTAACTTGGGCCCAAATTGTAAAATGGTCTTATCTATTGGCGATTTCGTTTCAATTCACATTCCAAGTAATATTCGGCGTGCTAATTACATTGCCGGATGCCAAATTGCATTATCTCTTATATTTTCCGAGATATGGACTATCGATAATTTACACCTTAGGCTCTGCTTCTAACTTGGGCCCAAATTGTAAAATGGTCTTATCTATTGGCGATTTCGTCCCAATTCACATTCCAAGTGATATTCGGCATGCTAATTACATTGCCGGTTGCGAAATTGCATTATCTCTTATAGTTTCCGAGATATGGACTATCGATAATTTACACCTTAGGCTCTGCTTCTAACTTGCTCCCAAATTGTAAAATGGTCTTATCTATTGGCGATTTCGTTCCAATTCACATTCCAAGTAATATTCGGCATGCTAATTACATTGCCGGTTGCCAAATTGCATTATCTCTTATAGTTTCCGAGATATGGACTATCGATAATTTACACCTTAGGCTCTGCTTCTAACTTGGGCCCAAATTGTAAAATGGTCTTATCTATTGGCGATTTCGTTCCAATTCACATTCCAATTAATATTCGGCATGCTAATTACATTGCCGGTTGCCAAATTGCATTATCTCTTATAGTTTCCGAGATATGGACTATCGATAATTTACACCTTAGGCTCTGCTTCTAACTTGGGCCCAAATTGTAAAATGGCCTTATCTATTGGCGATTTCGTTCCAATTCACATTCCAAGTAATATTCGGCATGCTAATTACATTGCCGGTTGCCAAATTGCATTATCTCATATAGTTTCCGAGATATGGACTATCGATAATTTACACCTTAGGCTCTGCTTCTAACTTGGGCCCAAATTGTAAAATGGTCTTATCTATTGGCGATTTCGTCCCAATTCACATTCCAAGTGATATTCGGCATGCTAATTACATTGCCGGTTGCGAAATTGCATTATCTCTTATAGTTTCCGAGATATGGACTATCAATTATTTACACCTTAGGCTCTGCTTCTAACTTGGGCCCAAATTGTAAAATGGTCTTATCTATTGGCGATTTCGTTCCAATTCACATTCCAAGTAATATTCGGCATGCTAATTACATTGCCGGTTGCCAAATTGCATTATCTCTTATAGTTTCCGAGATATGGACTATCGATAATTTACACCTTAGGCTCTGCTTCTAACTTGGGCCCAAATTGTAAAATGGTCTTATCTATTGGCGATTTCGTTCCAATTTACATTCCAAGTAATATTCGGCATGCTAATTACATTGCCGGTTGCGAAATTGCATTATCTCTTATAGTTTCCGAGATATGGACTATCGATAATTTACACCTTAGGCTCTGCTTCTAACTTGGGCCCAAATTGTAAAATGGTCTTATCTATTGGCGATTTCGTTCCAATTCACATTCCAAGTAATATTCGGCATACTAATTACATTGCCGGTTGCCAAATTGCATTATCTCTTATAGTTTCCGAGATATGGACTATCGATAATTTACACCTTAGGCTCTGCTTCTAACTTGGGCCCAAATCGTAAAATGGTCTTACCTATTGGCGATTCCGTTCCAATTCACATTCCAAGTAATATTCGGCATGCTAATTACATTGCCGGTTGCCAAATTGCATTATCCCTTATAGTTTCCGAGATATGGACTATCGATAATTTACACCTTAGGCTCTGCTTCTAACTTGGGCCCAAATTGTAAAATGGTCTTATCTATTGGCGATTTCGTCCCAATTCACATTCCAAGTGATATTCGGCATGCTAATTACATTGCCGGTTGCGAAATTGCATTATCTCTTATAGTTTCCGAGATATGGACTATCGATAATTTGCACCTTAGGCTCTGCTTCTAACTTGCTCCCAAATTGTAAAATGGTCTTATCTATTGGCGATTTCGCTCCAATTCACATTCCAAGTAATATTCGGCATGCTAATTACATTGCCGGTTGCCAAATTGCATTATCTCTTATAGTTTCCGAGATATGGACTATCGATAATTTACACCTTAGGCTCTGCTTCTAACTTGGGCCCAAATTGTAAAATGGTCTTATCTATTGGCGATTTCGTTCCAATTCACATTCCAAGTAATATTCGGCATGCTAATTACATTGCCGGTTGCCAAATTGAATTATCTCTTATAGTTTCCGAGATATGGACTATCGATAATTTACACCTTAGGCTCTGCTTCTAACTTGGGCCCAAATTGTAAAATGGTCTTATCTATTGGCGATTTGGTTCCAATTCACATTCCAAGTAATATTGGGCATGCTAATTACATTGCCGGTTGCCAAATTGCATTATCTCTTATAGTTTCCGAGATATGGACTATCGATAATTTACACCATAGGCTCTGCTTCTAACTTGGGCCCAAATTGTAAAATGGTCTTACCTATTGGCGATTTCGTTCCAATTCACATTCCAAGTAATATTCGGCATGCTAATTACATTGCCGGTTGCCAAATTGCATTATCTCTTATAGTTTCCGAGATATGGACTATCGATAATTTACACCTTAGGCTCTGCTTCTAACTTGGGCCCAAATTGTAAAATGGCCTTATCTATTGGCGATTTCGTCCCAATTCACATTCCAAGTAATATTCGGCATGCTAATTACATTGCCGGTTGCCAAATTGCATTATCTCTTATAGTTTCCGAGATATGGACTATCGATAATTTACACCTTAGGCTCTGCTTCTAACTTGGGCCCAAATTGTAAAATGGCCTTATCTATTGGCGATTTCGTCCCAATTCACATTCCAAGTAATATTCGGCATGCTAATTACATTGCCGGTTGCCAAATTGAATTATCTCTTATAGTTTCCGAGATATGGACTATCGATAATTTACACCTCAGGCTCTGCTTCTAACTTGGGCCCAAATTGTAAAATGGTCTTACCTATTGGCGATTTCGTTCCAATTCACATTCCAAGTAATATTCGGCATGCTAATTACATTGCCGGTTGCCAAATTGCATTATCTCTTATAGTTTCCGAGATATGGACTATCGATAATTTACACCTTAGGATCTGCTTCTAACTTGGGCCCAAATTGTAAAATGGTCTTATCTATTGGCGATTTCGTTCCAATTCACATTCCAAGTAATATTCGGCATGCTAATTACATTGCCGGTTGCCAAATTGCATTATCTCTTATAGTTTCCGAGATATGGACTATCGATAATTTACACCTTAGGCTCTGCTTCTAACTTGGGCCCAAATTGTAAAATGGTCTTATCTATTGGCGATTTCGTCCCAATTCACATTCCAAGTGATATTCGGCATGCTAATTACATTGCCGGTTGCGAAATTGCATTATCTCTTATAGTTTCCGAGATATGGACTATCGATAATTTACACCTTAGGCTCTGCTTCTAACTTGGGCCCAAATTGTAAAATGGTCTTATCTATTGGCGATTTCGTTCCAATTCACATACCAAGTAATATTCGGCATGCTAATTACATTGCCGGTTGCCAAATTGCATTATCTCTTATAGTTTCCGAGATATGGACTATCGATAATTTACACCTTAGGCTCTGCTTCTAACTTGGGCCCAAATTGTAAAATGGTCTTATCTATTGGCGATTTAGTTGCAATTCACATTCCAAGTAATATTCGGCATGCTAATTACATTGCCGGTTACCAAATTGCATTATCTCTTATAGTTTCCGAGATATGGACTATCGATAATTTACACCTTAGGCTCTGCTTCTAACTTGGGCCCAAATTGTAAAATGGTCTTATCTATTGTCGATTTCGTTCCAATTCACATTCCAAGTAATATTCGGCATGCTAATTACATTGCCGGTTGCCAAATTGCATTATCTCTTATAGTTTCCGAGATATGGACTATCGATAATTTACACCTTAGGCTCTGCTTCTAACTTGGGCCCAAATTGTAAAATGGCCTTACCTATTGGCGATTTCGTTCCAATTCACATTCCAAGTAATATTCGGCATGCTAATTACATTGCCGGTTGCCAAATTGCATTATCTCTTATAGTTTCCGAGATATGGACTATCGATAATTCACACCTTAGGCTCTGCTTCTAACTTGGGCCCAAATTGTAAAATAGTCTTATCTATTGGCGATTTCGTTCCAATTCACACTCCAAGTAATATTCGGCATGCTAATTACATTGCCGGTTGCGAAATTGCATTATCTCTTATAGTTTCCGAGATATGGACTATCCATAATTTACACCTTAGGCTCTGCTTCTAACGTGGGCCCAAATTGTAAAATGGTCTTATCTATTGGCGATTTCGTTCCAATTCACATTCCAAGTAATATTCGGCATGCTAATTACATTGCCGGTTGCGAAATTGCATTATCTCTTATAGTTTCCGAGATATGGACTATCAATAATTTACACCTTAGGCTCTGCTTCTAACTTGGGCCCAAATTGTAAAATGGTCTTATCTATTGGCGATTTCGTTCCAATTCACATTCCAAGTAATATTCGGCATGCTAATTACATTGCCGGTTGCCAAATTGCATTATCTCTTATAGTTTCCGAGATATGGACTATCGATAATTTACACCTTAGGCTCTGCTTCTAACTTGGGCCCAAATTGTAAAATGGTCTTATCTATTGGCGATTTCGTTCCAATTCACATTCCAAGTAATATTCGGCATGCTAATTACATTGCCGGTTGCCAAATTGCATTATCTCTTATAGTTTCCGAGATATGGACTATCGATAATTTACACCTTAGGCTCTGCTTCTAACTTGGGCCCAAATTGTAAAATGGTCTTATCTATTGGCGATTTCGTTCCAATTCACATTCCAAGTAATATTCGGCATGCTAATTACATTGCCGGTTGCCAAATTGCATTATCTCTTATAGTTTCCGAGATATGGACTATCGATAATTTACACCTTAGGCTCTGCTTCTAACTTGGGCCCAAATTGTAAAATGGTCTTATCTATTGGCGATTTAGTTGCAATTCACATTCCAAGTAATATTCGGCATGCTAATTACATTGCCGGTTGCCAAATTGCATTATCTCTTATAGTTTCCGAGATATGGACTATCGATAATTTACACCTTAGGCTCTGCTTCTAACTTGGGCCCAAATTGTAAAATGGTCTTATCTATTGGCGATTTCGTTCCAATTCACATTCCAAGTAATATTCGGCATGCTAATTACATTGCCGGTTGCCAAATTGCATTATCTCTTATAGTTTCCGAGATATGGACTATCGATAATTTACACTTTAGGCTCTGCTTCTAACTTGGGCCCAAATTGTAAAATGGTCTTATCTATTGGCGATTTCGTTCCAATTTACATTCCAAGTAATATTCGGCATGCTAATTACATTGCCGGTTGCCAAATTGCATTATCTCTTATAGTTTCCGAGATATGGACTATCGATAATTTACACCTTAGGCTCTGCTTCTAACTTGGGCCCAAATTGTAAAATGGTCTTATCTATTGGCGATTTCGTTCCAATTCACACTCCAAGTAATATTCGGCATGCTAATTACATTGCCGGTTGCGAAATTGCATTATCTCTTATAGTTTCCGAGATATGGACTATCGATAATTTACACCTTAGGCTCTGCTTCTAACTTGGGCCCAAATTGTAAAATGGTCTTATCTATTGGCGATTTCGTTCCAATTCACATTCCAAGTAATATTCGGCATGCTAATTACATTGCCGGTTGCCAAATTGCATTATCTCTTATAGTTTCCGAGATATGGACTATCGATAATTTACACCTTAGGCTCTGCTTCTAACTTGGGCCCAAATTGTAAAATGGTCTTACCTATTGGCGATTCCGTTCCAATTCACATTCCAAGTAATATTCGGCATGCTAATTACATTGCCGGTTGCCAAATTGCATTATCTCTTATAGTTTCCGAGATATGGACTATCGATAATTTACACCTTAGGCTCTGCTTCTAACTTGGGCCCAAATTGTAAAATGGTCTTATCTATTGGCGATTTCGTTCCAATTCACATTCCAAGTAATATTCGGCATGCTAATTACATTGCCGGTTGCCAAATTGCATTATCTCTTATAGTTTCCGAGATATGGACTATCGATAATTTACACCTTAGGCTCTGCTTCTAACTTGGGCCCAAATTGTAAAATGGTCTTATCTATTGGCGATTTCGTCCCAATTCACATTCCAAGTGATATTCGGCATGCTAATTACATTGCCGGTTGCGAAATTGCATTATCTCTTATAGTTTCCGAGATATGGACTATCGATAATTTGCACCTTAGGCTCTGCTTCTAACTTGCTCCCAAATTGTAAAATGGTCTTATCTATTGGCGATTTCGTTCCAATTCACATTCCAAGTAATATTCGGCATGCTAATTACATTGCCGGTTGCCAAATTGCATTATCTCTTATAGTTTCCGAGATATGGACTATCGATAATTTACACCTTAGGCTCTGCTTCTAACTTGGGCCCAAATTGTAAAATGGTCTTATCTATTAGCGATTTCGTTCCAATTCACATTCCAATTAATATTCGGCATGCTAATTACATTGCCGGTTGCCAAATTGCATTATCTCTTATAGTTTCCGAGATAAGGACTATCGATAATTTACACCTTAGGCTCTGCTTCTAACTTGGGCCCAAATTGTAAAATGGCCTTATCTATTGGCGATTTCGTTCCAATTCACATTCCAAGTAATATTCGGCATGCTAATTACATTGCCGGTTGCCAAATTGCATTATCTCTTATAGTTTCCGAGATATGGACTATCGATAATTTACACCTTAGGCTCTGCTTCTAACTTGGGCCCAAATTGTAAAATGGTCTTATCTATTGGCGATTTCGTTTCAATTCACATTCCAAGTAATATTCGGCGTGCTAATTACATTGCCGGATGCCAAATTGCATTATCTCTTATATTTTCCGAGATATGGACTATCGATAATTTACACCTTAGGCTCTGCTTCTAACTTGGGCCCAAATTGTAAAATAGTCTTATCTATTGGCGATTTCGTCCCAATTCACATTCCAAGTGATATTCGGCATGCTAATTACATTGCCGGTTGCGAAATTGCATTATCTCTTATAGTTTCCGAGATATGGACTATCAATTATTTACACCTTAGGCTCTGCTTCTAACTTGGGCCCAAATTGTAAAATGGTCTTATCTATTGGCGATTTCGTTCCAACTCACATTCCAAGTAATATTCGGCATGCTAATTACATTGCCGGTTGCCAAATTGCATTATCTCTTATAGTTTCCGAGATATGGACTATCGATAATTTACACCTTAGGCTCTGCTTCTAACTTGGGCCCAAATTGTAAAATGGTCTTATCTATTGGCGATTTCGTTCCAATTCACATTCCAAGTAATATTCGGCATGCTAATTACATTGCCGGTTGCCAAATTGCATTATCTCTTATAGTTTCCGAGATATGGACTATCGATAATTTACACCTTAGGCTCTGCTTCTAACTTGGGCCCAAATTGTAAAATGGTCTTATCTATTGGCGATTTCGTTCCAATTCACATTCCAAGTAATATTCGGCATGCTAATTACATTGCCGGTTGCCAAATTGCATTATCTCTTATAGTTTCCGAGATATGGACTATCGATAATTTACACCTTAGGCTCTGCTTCTAACTTGGGCCCAAATTGTAAAATGGTCTTATCTATTGGCGATTTCGTTCCAATTCACATTCCAAGTAATATTGGGCATGCTAATTACATTGCCGGTTGCCAAATTGCATTATCTCTTATAGTTTCCGAGATATGGACTATCGATAAATTACACCATAGGCTCTGCTTCTAACTTGGGCCCAAATTGTAAAATGGTCTTACCTATTGGCGATTTCGTTCCAATTCACATTCCAAGTAATATTCGGCATGCTAATTACATTGCCGGTTGCCAAATTGAATTATCTCTTATAGTTTCCGAGATATGGACTATCGATAATTTACACCTTAGGCTCTGCTTCTAACTTGGGCCCAAATTGTAAAATGGTCTTATCTATTGGCGATTTCGTTCCAATTCACATTCCAAGTAATATTCGGCATGCTAATTACATTGCCGGTTGCCAAATTGCATTATCTCTTATAGTTTCCGAGATATGGACTATCGATAATTTACACCTTAGGCTCTGCTTCTAACTTGGGCCCAAATTGTAAAATGGCCTTATCTATTGGCGATTTCGTCCCAATTCACATTCCAAGTAATATTCGGCATGCTAATTACATTGCCGGTTGCGAAATTGCATTATCTCTTATAGTTTCCGAGATATGGACTATCGATAATTTACACCTTAGGCTCTGCTTCTAACTTGGGCCCAAATTGTAAAATGGTCTTATCTATTGGCGATTTCGTTCCAATTCACATTCCAAGTAATATTCGGCATGCTAATTACATTGCCGGTTGCCAAATTGAATTATCTCTTATAGTTTCCGAGATATGGACTATCGATAATTTACACCTTAGGCTCTGCTTCTAACTTGGGCCCAAATTGTAAAATGGTCTTATCTATTGGCGATTTCGTTCCAATTCACATTCCAAGTAATATTGGGCATGCTAATTACATTGCCGGTTGCCAAATTGCATTATCTCTTATAGTTTCCGAGATATGGACTATCGATAAATTACACCATAGGCTCTGCTTCTAACTTGGGCCCAAATTGTAAAATGGTCTTACCTATTGGCGATTTCGTTCCAATTCACATTCCAAGTAATATTCGGCATGCTAATTACATTGCCGGTTGCCAAATTGCATTATCTCTTATAGTTTCCGAGATATGGACTATCGATAATTTGCACCTTAGGCTCTGCTTCTAACTTGCTCCCAAATTGTAAAATGGTCTTATCTATTGGCGATTTCGTTCCAATTCACATTCCAAGTAATATTCGGCATGCTAATTACATTGCCGGTTGCCAAATTGCATTATCTCTTATAGTTTCCGAGATATGGACTATCGATAATTAACACCTTAGGCTCTGCTTCTAACTTGGGCCCAAATTGTAAAATGGTCTTATCTATTAGCGATTTCGTTCCAATTCACATTCCAATTAATATTCGGCATGCTAATTACATTGCCGGTTGCCAAATTGCATTATCTCTTATAGTTTCCGAGATAAGGACTATCGATAATTTACACCTTAGGCTCTGCTTCTAACTTGGGCCCAAATTGTAAAATGGCCTTATCTATTGGCGATTTCGTTCCAATTCACATTCCAAGTAATATTCGGCATGCTAATTACATTGCCGGTTGCCAAATTGCATTATCTCTTATAGTTTCCGAGATATGGACTATCGATAATTTACACCTTAGGCTCTGCTTCTAACTTGGGCCCAAATTGTAAAATGGTCTTATCTATTGGCGATTTCGTTCCAATTCACATTCCAAGTAATATTCGGCATGCTAATTACATTGCCGGTTGCCAAATTGCATTATCTCTTATAGTTTCCGAGATATGGACTATCGATAATTTACACCTTAGGCTCTGCTTCTAACTTGGGCCCAAATTGTAAAATGGACTTATCTATTGGCGATTTCGTTCCAATTCACATTCCAAGTAATATTCGGCATGCTAATTACATTGTCGGTTGCCAAATTGAATTATCTCTTATAGTTTCCGAGATATGGACTATCGATAATTTACACCTTAGGCTCTGCTTCTAACTTGGGCCCAAATTGTAAAATGGTCTTACCTATTGGCGATTTCGTTCCAATTCACATTCCAAGTAATATTCGGCATGCTAATTACATTGCCGGTTGCCAAATTGCATTATCTCTTATAGTTTCCGAGATATGGACTATCGATAATTTACACCTTAGGCTCTGCTTCTAACTTGGGCCCAAATTGTAAAATGGTCTTATCTATTGGCGATTTCGTTTCAATTCACATTCCAAGTAATATTCGGCGTGCTAATTACATTGCCGGATGCCAAATTGCATTATCTCTTATATTTTCCGAGATATGGACTATCGATAATTTACACCTTAGGCTCTGCTTCTAACTTGGGCCCAAATTGTAAAATAGTCTTATCTATTGGCGATTTCGTCCCAATTCACATTCCAAGTGATATTCGGCATGCTAATTACATTGCCGGTTGCGAAATTGCATTATCTCTTATAGTTTCCGAGATATGGACTATCAATTATTTACACCTTAGGCTCTGCTTCTAACTTGGGCCCAAATTGTAAAATGGTCTTATCTATTGGCGATTTCGTTCCAACTCACATTCCAAGTAATATTCGGCATGCTAATTACATTGCCGGTTGCCAAATTGCATTATCTCTTATAGTTTCCGAGATATGGACTATCGATAATTTACACATTAGGCTCTGCTTCTAACTTGGGCCCAAATTGTAAAATGGTCTTATCTATTGGCGATTTCGTTCCAATTCACATTCCAAGTAATATTCGGCATGCTAATTACATTGCCGGTTGCCAAATTGCATTATCTCTTATAGTTTCCGAGATATGGACTATCGATAATTTACACCTTAGGCTCTGCTTCTAACTTGGGCCCAAATTGTAAAATGGTCTTATCTATTGGCGATTTCGTTCCAATTCACATTCCAAGTAATATTCGGCATGCTAATTACATTGCCGGTTGCCAAATTGCATTATCTCTTATAGTTTCCGAGATATGGACTATCGATAATTTACACCTTAGGCTCTGCTTCTAACTTGGGCCCAAATTGTAAAATGGTCTTATCTATTGGCGATTTCGTTCCAATTCACATACCAAGTAATATTCGGCATGCTAATTACATTGCCGGTTGCCAAATTGCATTATCTCTTATAGTTTCCGAGATATGGACTATCGATAATTTACACCTTAGGCTCTGCTTCTAACTTGGGCCCAAATTGTAAAATGGTCTTATCTATTGGCGATTTCGTTCCAATTCACACTCCTAGTAATATTCGGCATGCTAATTACATTGCCGGTTGCGAAATTGCATTATCTCTTATAGTTTCCGAGATATGGACTATCAATAATTTACACCTTAGGCTCTGCTTCTAACTTGGGCCCAAATTGTAAAATGGTCTTATCTATTGGCGATTTCGTTCCAATTCACATTCCAAGTAATATTCGGCATGCTAATTACATTGCCGGTTGCCAAATTGCATTATCTCTTATAGTTTCCGAGATATGGACTATCGATAATTTACACCTTAGGCTCTGCTTCTAACTTGGGCCCAAATTGTAAAATGGCCTTATCTATTGGCGATTTCGTCCCAATTCACATTCCAAGTAATATTCGGCATGCTAATTACATTGCCGGTTGCGAAATTGCATTATCTCTTATAGTTTCCGAGATATGGACTATCGATAATTTACACCTTAGGCTCTGCTTCTAACTTGGGCCCAAATTGTAAAATGGTCTTATCTATTGGCGATTTCGTTCCAATTCACATTCCAAGTAATATTCGGCATGCTAATTACATTGCCGGTTGCCAAATTGAATTATCTCTTATAGTTTCCGAGATATGGACTATCGATAATTTACACCTTAGGCTCTGCTTCTAACTTGGGCCCAAATTGTAAAATGGTTTTATCTATTGGCGATTTCGTTCCAATTCACATTCCAAGTAATATTGGGCATGCTAATTACATTGCCGGTTGCCAAATTGCATTATCTCTTATAGTTTCCGAGATATGGACTATCGATAAATTACACCATAGGCTCTGCTTCTAACTTGGGCCCAAATTGTAAAATGGTCTTACCTATTGGCGATTTCGTTCCAATTCACATTCCAAGTAATATTCGGCATGCTAATTACATTGCCGGTTGCCAAATTGCATTATCTCTTATAGTTTCCGAGATATGGACTATCGATAATTTACACCTTAGGCTCTGCTTCTAACTTGGGCCCAAATTGTAAAATGGTCTTATCTATTGGCGATTTCGTTCCAATTCACATTCCAATTAATATTCGGCATGCTAATTACATTGCCGGTTGCCAAATTGCATTATCTCTTATAGTTTCCGAGATATGGACTATCGATAATTTACACCTTAGGCTCTGCTTCTAACTTGGGCCCAAATTGTAAAATGGTCTTATCTATTGGCGATTTCGTTCCAATTCACATTCCAAGTAATATTCGGCATGCTAATTACATTGCCGGTTGCCAAATTGCATTATCTCTTATAGTTTCCGAGATATGGACTATCGATAATTTACACCTTAGGCTCTGCTTCTAACTTGGGCCCAAATTGTAAAATGGTCTTATCTATTGGCGATTTCGTTCCAATTCACATTCCAAGTAATATTCGGCATGCTAATTACATTGCCGGTTGCCAAATTGCATTATCTCTTATAGTTTCCGAGATATGGACTATCGATAATTTACACCTTAGGCTCTGCTTCTAACTTGGGCCCAAATTGTAAAATGGTCTTATCTATTGGCGATTTAGTTGCAATTCACATTCCAAGTAATATTCGGCATGCTAATTACATTGCCGGTTGCCAAATTGCATTATCTCTTATAGTTTCCGAGATATGGACTATCGATAATTTACACCTTAGGCTCTGCTTCTAACTTGGGCCCAAATTGTAAAATGGTCTTATCTATTGGCGATTTCGTTCCAATTCACATTCCAAGTAATATTCGGCATGCTAATTACATTGCCGGTTGCCAAATTGCATTATCTCTTATAGTTTCCGAGATATGGACTATCGATAATTTACACTTTAGGCTCTGCTTCTAACTTGGGCCCAAATTGTAAAATGGTCTTATCTATTGGCGATTTCGTTCCAATTTACATTCCAAGTAATATTCGGCATGCTAATTACATTGCCGGTTGCCAAATTGCATTATCTCTTATAGTTTCCGAGATATGGACTATCGATAATTTACACCTTAGGCTCTGCTTCTAACTTGGGCCCAAATTGTAAAATGGTCTTATCTATTGGCGATTTCGTTCCAATTCACACTCCAAGTAATATTCGGCATGCTAATTACATTGCCGGTTGCGAAATTGCATTATCTCTTATAGTTTCCGAGATATGGACTATCGATAATTTACACCTTAGGCTCTGCTTCTAACTTGGGCCCAAATTGTAAAATGGTCTTATCTATTGGCGATTTCGTTCCAATTCACATTCCAAGTAATATTCGGCATGCTAATTACATTGCCGGTTGCCAAATTGCATTATCTCTTATAGTTTCCGAGATATGGACTATCGATAATTTACACCTTAGGCTCTGCTTCTAACTTGGGCCCAAATTGTAAAATGGTCTTACCTATTGGCGATTCCGTTCCAATTCACATTCCAAGTAATATTCGGCATGCTAATTACATTGCCGGTTGCCAAATTGCATTATCTCTTATAGTTTCCGAGATATGGACTATCGATAATTTACACCTTAGGCTCTGCTTCTAACTTGGGCCCAAATTGTAAAATGGTCTTATCTATTGGCGATTTCGTTCCAATTCACATTCCAAGTAATATTCGGCATGCTAATTACATTGCCGGTTGCCAAATTGCATTATCTCTTATAGTTTCCGAGATATGGACTATCGATAATTTACACCTTAGGCTCTGCTTCTAACTTGGGCCCAAATTGTAAAATGGTCTTATCTATTGGCGATTTCGTCCCAATTCACATTCCAAGTGATATTCGGCATGCTAATTACATTGCCGGTTGCGAAATTGCATTATCTCTTATAGTTTCCGAGATATGGACTATCGATAATTTGCACCTTAGGCTCTGCTTCTAACTTGCTCCCAAATTGTAAAATGGTCTTATCTATTGGCGATTTCGTTCCAATTCACATTCCAAGTAATATTCGGCATGCTAATTACATTGCCGGTTGCCAAATTGCATTATCTCTTATAGTTTCCGAGATATGGACTATCGATAATTTACACCTTAGGCTCTGCTTCTAACTTGGGCCCAAATTGTAAAATGGTCTTATCTATTAGCGATTTCGTTCCAATTCACATTCCAATTAATATTCGGCATGCTAATTACATTGCCGGTTGCCAAATTGCATTATCTCTTATAGTTTCCGAGATAAGGACTATCGATAATTTACACCTTAGGCTCTGCTTCTAACTTGGGCCCAAATTGTAAAATGGCCTTATCTATTGGCGATTGCGTTCCAATTCACATTCCAAGTAATATTCGGCATGCTAATTACATTGCCGGTTGCCAAATTGCATTATCTCTTATAGTTTCCGAGATATGGACTATCGATAATTTACACCTTAGGCTCTGCTTCTAACTTGGGCCCAAATTGTAAAATGGTCTTATCTATTGGCGATTTCGTTTCAATTCACATTCCAAGTAATATTCGGCGTGCTAATTACATTGCCGGATGCCAAATTGCATTATCTCTTATATTTTCCGAGATATGGACTATCGATAATTTACACCTTAGGCTCTGCTTCTAACTTGGGCCCAAATTGTAAAATAGTCTTATCTATTGGCGATTTCGTCCCAATTCACATTCCAAGTGATATTCGGCATGCTAATTACATTGCCGGTTGCGAAATTGCATTATCTCTTATAGTTTCCGAGATATGGACTATCAATTATTTACACCTTAGGCTCTGCTTCTAACTTGGGCCCAAATTGTAAAATGGTCTTATCTATTGGCGATTTCGTTCCAACTCACATTCCAAGTAATATTCGGCATGCTAATTACATTGCCGGTTGCCAAATTGCATTATCTCTTATAGTTTCCGAGATATGGACTATCGATAATTTACACATTAGGCTCTGCTTCTAACTTGGGCCCAAATTGTAAAATGGTCTTATCTATTGGCGATTTCGTTCCAATTCACATTCCAAGTAATATTCGGCATGCTAATTACATTGCCGGTTGCCAAATTGCATTATCTCTTATAGTTTCCGAGATATGGACTATCGATAATTTACACCTTAGGCTCTGCTTCTAACTTGGGCCCAAATTGTAAAATGGTCTTATCTATTGGCGATTTCGTTCCAATTCACATTCCAAGTAATATTCGGCATGCTAATTACATTGCCGGTTGCCAAATTGCATTATCTCTTATAGTTTCCGAGATATGGACTATCGATAATTTACACCTTAGGCTCTGCTTCTAACTTGGGCCCAAATTGTAAAATGGTCTTATCTATTGGCGATTTCGTTCCAATTCACATTCCAAGTAATATTCGGCATGCTAATTACATTGCCGGTTGCCAAATTGCATTATCTCTTATAGTTTCCGAGATATGGACTATCGATAATTTACACCTTGGGCTCTGCTTCTAACTTGGGCCCAAATTGTAAAATGGTCTTATCTATTGGCGATTTCGTTCCAATTCACATTCCAAGTAATATTGGGCATGCTAATTACATTGCCGGTTGCCAAATTGCATTATCTCTTATAGTTTCCGAGATATGGACTATCGATAAATTACACCATAGGCTCTGCTTCTAACTTGGGCCCAAATTGTAAAATGGTCTTACCTATTGGCGATTTCGTTCCAATTCACATTCCAAGTAATATTCGGCATGCTAATTACATTGCCGGTTGCCAAATTGAATTATCTCTTATAGTTTCCGAGATATGGACTATCGATAATTTACACCTTAGGCTCTGCTTCTAACTTGGGCCCAAATTGTAAAATGGTCTTATCTATTGGCGATTTCGTTCCAATTCACATTCCAAGTAATATTCGGCATGCTAATTACATTGCCGGTTGCCAAATTGCATTATCTCTTATAGTTTCCGAGATATGGACTATCGATAATTTACACCTTAGGCTCTGCTTCTAACTTGGGCCCAAATTGTAAAATGGCCTTATCTATTGGCGATTTCGTCCCAATTCACATTCCAAGTAATATTCGGCATGCTAATTACATTGCCGGTTGCGAAATTGCATTATCTCTTATAGTTTCCGAGATATGGACTATCGATAATTTACACCTTAGGCTCTGCTTCTAACTTGGGCCCAAATTGTAAAATGGTCTTATCTATTGGCGATTTCGTTCCAATTCACATTCCAAGTAATATTCGGCATGCTAATTACATTGCCGGTTGCCAAATTGAATTATCTCTTATAGTTTCCGAGATATGGACTATCGATAATTTACACCTTAGGCTCTGCTTCTAACTTGGGCCCAAATTGTAAAATGGTCTTATCTATTGGCGATTTCGTTCCAATTCACATTCCAAGTAATATTGGGCATGCTAATTACATTGCCGGTTGCCAAATTGCATTATCTCTTATAGTTTCCGAGATATGGACTATCGATAAATTACACCATAGGCTCTGCTTCTAACTTGGGCCCAAATTGTAAAATGGTCTTACCTATTGGCGATTTCGTTCCAATTCACATTCCAAGTAATATTCGGCATGCTAATTACATTGCCGGTTGCCAAATTGCATTATCTCTTATAGTTTCCGAGATATGGACTATCGATAATTTGCACCTTAGGCTCTGCTTCTAACTTGCTCCCAAATTGTAAAATGGTCTTATCTATTGGCGATTTCGTTCCAATTCACATTCCAAGTAATATTCGGCATGCTAATTACATTGCCGGTTGCCAAATTGCATTATCTCTTATAGTTTCCGAGATATGGACTATCGATAATTAACACCTTAGGCTCTGCTTCTAACTTGGGCCCAAATTGTAAAATGGTCTTATCTATTAGCGATTTCGTTCCAATTCACATTCCAATTAATATTCGGCATGCTAATTACATTGCCGGTTGCCAAATTGCATTATCTCTTATAGTTTCCGAGATAAGGACTATCGATAATTTACACCTTAGGCTCTGCTTCTAACTTGGGCCCAAATTGTAAAATGGCCTTATCTATTGGCGATTTCGTTCCAATTCACATTCCAAGTAATATTCGGCATGCTAATTACATTGCCGGTTGCCAAATTGCATTATCTCTTATAGTTTCCGAGATATGGACTATCGATAATTTACACCTTAGGCTCTGCTTCTAACTTGGGCCCAAATTGTAAAATGGTCTTATCTATTGGCGATTTCGTTCCAATTCACATTCCAAGTAATATTCGGCATGCTAATTACATTGCCGGTTGCCAAATTGCATTATCTCTTATAGTTTCCGAGATATGGACTATCGATAATTTACACCTTAGGCTCTGCTTCTAACTTGGGCCCAAATTGTAAAATGGACTTATCTATTGGCGATTTCGTTCCAATTCACATTCCAAGTAATATTCGGCATGCTAATTACATTGTCGGTTGCCAAATTGAATTATCTCTTATAGTTTCCGAGATATGGACTATCGATAATTTACACCTTAGGCTCTGCTTCTAACTTGGGCCCAAATTGTAAAATGGTCTTACCTATTGGCGATTTCGTTCCAATTCACATTCCAAGTAATATTCGGCATGCTAATTACATTGCCGGTTGCCAAATTGCATTATCTCTTATAGTTTCCGAGATATGGACTATCGATAATTTACACCTTAGGCTCTGCTTCTAACTTGGGCCCAAATTGTAAAATGGTCTTATCTATTGGCGATTTCGTTTCAATTCACATTCCAAGTAATATTCGGCGTGCTAATTACATTGCCGGATGCCAAATTGCATTATCTCTTATATTTTCCGAGATATGGACTATCGATAATTTACACCTTAGGCTCTGCTTCTAACTTGGGCCCAAATTGTAAAATAGTCTTATCTATTGGCGATTTCGTCCCAATTCACATTCCAAGTGATATTCGGCATGCTAATTACATTGCCGGTTGCGAAATTGCATTATCTCTTATAGTTTCCGAGATATGGACTATCAATTATTTACACCTTAGGCTCTGCTTCTAACTTGGGCCCAAATTGTAAAATGGTCTTATCTATTGGCGATTTCGTTCCAACTCACATTCCAAGTAATATTCGGCATGCTAATTACATTGCCGGTTGCCAAATTGCATTATCTCTTATAGTTTCCGAGATATGGACTATCGATAATTTACACATTAGGCTCTGCTTCTAACTTGGGCCCAAATTGTAAAATGGTCTTATCTATTGGCGATTTCGTTCCAATTCACATTCCAAGTAATATTCGGCATGCTAATTACATTGCCGGTTGCCAAATTGCATTATCTCTTATAGTTTCCGAGATATGGACTATCGATAATTTACACCTTAGGCTCTGCTTCTAACTTGGGCCCAAATTGTAAAATGGTCTTATCTATTGGCGATTTCGTTCCAATTCACATTCCAAGTAATATTCGGCATGCTAATTACATTGCCGGTTGCCAAATTGCATTATCTCTTATAGTTTCCGAGATATGGACTATCGATAATTTACACCTTAGGCTCTGCTTCTAACTTGGGCCCAAATTGTAAAATGGTCTTATCTATTGGCGATTTCGTTCCAATTCACATTCCAAGTAATATTCGGCATGCTAATTACATTGCCGGTTGCCAAATTGCATTATCTCTTATAGTTTCCGAGATATGGACTATCGATAATTTACACCTTAGGCTCTGCTTCTAACTTGGGCCCAAATTGTAAAATGGTCTTATCTATTGGCGATTTCGTTCCAATTCACACTCCTAGTAATATTCGGCATGCTAATTACATTGCCGGTTGCGAAATTGCATTATCTCTTATAGTTTCCGAGATATGGACTATCAATAATTTACACCTTAGGCTCTGCTTCTAACTTGGGCCCAAATTGTAAAATGGTCTTATCTATTGGCGATTTCGTTCCAATTCACATTCCAAGTAATATTCGGCATGCTAATTACATTGCCGGTTGCCAAATTGCATTATCTCTTATAGTTTCCGAGATATGGACTATCGATAATTTACACCTTAGGCTCTGCTTCTAACTTGGGCCCAAATTGTAAAATGGCCTTATCTATTGGCGATTTCGTCCCAATTCACATTCCAAGTAATATTCGGCATGCTAATTACATTGCCGGTTGCGAAATTGCATTATCTCTTATAGTTTCCGAGATATGGACTATCGATAATTTACACCTTAGGCTCTGCTTCTAACTTGGGCCCAAATTGTAAAATGGTCTTATCTATTGGCGATTTCGTTCCAATTCACATTCCAAGTAATATTCGGCATGCTAATTACATTGCCGGTTGCCAAATTGAATTATCTCTTATAGTTTCCGAGATATGGACTATCGATAATTTACACCTTAGGCTCTGCTTCTAACTTGGGCCCAAATTGTAAAATGGTTTTATCTATTGGCGATTTCGTTCCAATTCACATTCCAAGTAATATTGGGCATGCTAATTACATTGCCGGTTGCCAAATTGCATTATCTCTTATAGTTTCCGAGATATGGACTATCGATAAATTACACCATAGGCTCTGCTTCTAACTTGGGCCCAAATTGTAAAATGGTCTTACCTATTGGCGATTTCGTTCCAATTCACATTCCAAGTAATATTCGGCATGCTAATTACATTGCCGGTTGCCAAATTGCATTATCTCTTATAGTTTCCGAGATATGGACTATCGATAATTTACACCTTAGGCTCTGCTTCTAACTTGGGCCCAAATTGTAAAATGGTCTTATCTATTGGCGATTTCGTTCCAATTCACATTCCAATTAATATTCGGCATGCTAATTACATTGCCGGTTGCCAAATTGCATTATCTCTTATAGTTTCCGAGATATGGACTATCGATAATTTACACCTTAGGCTCTGCTTCTAACTTGGGCCCAAATTGTAAAATGGTCTTATCTATTGGCGATTTCGTTCCAATTCACATTCCAAGTAATATTCGGCATGCTAATTACATTGCCGGTTGCCAAATTGCATTATCTCTTATAGTTTCCGAGATATGGACTATCGATAATTTACACCTTAGGCTCTGCTTCTAACTTGGGCCCAAATTGTAAAATGGACTTATCTATTGGCGATTTCGTTCCAATTCACATTCCAAGTAATATTCGGCATGCTAATTACATTGTCGGTTGCCAAATTGAATTATCTCTTATAGTTTCCGATATATGGACTATCGATAATTTACACCTTAGGCTCTGCTTCTAACTTGGGCCCAAATTGTAAAATGGTCTTACCTATTGGCGATTTCGTTCCAATTCACATTCCTAGTAATATTCGGCATGCTAATTACATTGCCGGTTGCCAAATTGCATTATCTCTTATAGTTTCCGAGATATGGACTATCGATAATTTACACCTTAGGCTCTGCTTCTAACTTGGGCCCAAATTGTAAAATGGTCTTATCTATTGGCGATTTCGTTTCAATTCACATTCCAAGTAATATTCGGCATGCTAATTACATTGCCGGATGCCAAATTGCATTATCTCTTATAGTTTCCGAGATATGGACTATCGATAATTTACACCTTAGGCTCTGCTTCTAACTTGGGCCCAAATTGTAAAATGGTCTTATCTATTGGCGATTTCGTCCCAATTCACATTCCAAGTGATATTCGGCATGCTAATTACATTGCCGGTTGCGAAATTGCATTATCTCTTATAGTTTCCGAGATATGGACTATCAATAATTTACACCTTAGGCTCTGCTTCTAACTTGGGCCCAAATTGTAAAATGGTCTTATCTATTGGCGATTTCGTTCCAATTCACATTCCAAGTAATATTCAGCATGCTAATTACATTGCCGGTTGTCAAATTGCATTATCTCTTATAGTTTCCGAGATATGGACTATCGATAATTTACACATTAGGCTCTGCTTCTAACTTGGGCCCAAATTGTAAAATGGTCTTATCTATTGGCGATTTCGTTCCAATTCACATTCCAAGTAATATTCGGCATGCTAATTACATTGCCGGTTGCCAAATTGCATTATCTCTTATAGTTTCCGAGATATGGACTATCGATAATTTACACCTTAGGCTCTGCTTCTAACTTGGGCCCAAATTGTAAAATGGTCTTATCTATTGGCGATTTCGTTCCAATTCACATTCCAAGTAATATTCGGCATGCTAATTACATTGCCGGTTGCCAAATTGCATTATCTCTTATAGTTTCCGAGATATGGACTATCGATAATTTCCACCTTTGGCTCTGCTTCTAACTTGGGCCCAAATTGTAAAATGGTCTTATCTATTGGCGATTTAGTTGCAATTCACATTCCAAGTAATATTCGGCATGCTAATTACATTGCCGGTTGCCAAATTGCATTATCTCTTATAGTTTCCGAGATATGGACTATCGATAATTTACACCTTAGTCTCTGCTTCTAACTTGGGCCCAAATTGTAAAATGATCTTATCTATTGGCGATTTCGTTCCAATTCACATTCCAAGTAATATTCGGCATGCTAATTACATTGCCGGTTGCCAAATTGCATTATCTCTTATAGTTTCCGAGATATGGACTATCGATAATTTACACCTTAGGCTCTGCTTCTAACTTGGGCCCAAAGTGTAAAATGGTCTTATCTATTGGCGATTTCGTTCCAATTTACATTCCAAGTAATATTCGGCATGCTAATTACATTGCCGGTTGCCAAATTGCATTATCTCTTATAGTTTCCGAGATATGGACTATCGATAATTTACACCTTAGGCTCTGCTTCTAACTTGGGCCCAAATTGTAAAATGGTCTTATCTATTGGCGATTTCGTTCCAATTCACACTCCAAGTAATATTCGGCATGCTAATTACATTGCCGGTTGCGAAATTGCATTATCTCTTATAGTTTCCGAGATATGGACTATCGATAATTTACACCTTAGGCTCTGCTTCTAACTTGGGCCCAAATTGTAAAATGGTCTTATCTATTGGCGATTTCGTTCCAATTCACATTCCAAGTAATATTCGGCATGCTAACTACATTGCCGGTTGCCAAATTGCATTATCTCTTATAGTTTCCGAGATATGGACTATCGATAATTTACACCTTAGGCTCTGCTTCTAACTTGGGCCCAAATTGTAAAATGGTCTTACCTATTGGCGATTCCGTTCCAATTCACATTCCAAGTAATATTCGGCATGCTAATTACATTGCCGGTTGCCAAATTGCATTATCTCTTCTAGTTTCCGAGATATGGACTATCGATAATTTACACCTTAGGCTCTGCTTCTAACTTGGGCCCAAATTGTAAAATGGTCTTATCTATTGGCGATTTCGTCCCAATTCACATTCCAAGTGATATTCGGCATGCTAATTACATTGCCGGTTGCGAAATTGCATTATCTCTTATAGTTTCCGAGATATGGACTATCGATAATTTGCACCTTAGGCTCTGCTTCTAACTTGCTCCCAAATTGTAAAATGGTCTTATCTATTGGCGATTTCGTTCCAATTCACATTCCAAGTAATATTCGGCATGCTAATTACATTGCCGGTTGCCAAATTGCATTATCTCTTATAGTTTCCGAGATATGGACTATCGATAATTTACACCTTAGGCTCTGCTTCTAACTTGGGCCCAAATTGTAAAATGGTCTTATCTATTGGCGATTTCGTTCCAATTCACATTCCAAGTAATATTCGGCATGCTAATTACATTGCCGGTTGCCAAATTGCATTAACTCTTATAGTTTCCGAGATATGGACTATCGATAATTTACACCTTAGGCTCTGCTTCTAACTTGGGCCCAAATTGTAAAATGGTCTTATCTATTGGCGATTTCGTTCCAATTCACATTCCAAGTAATATTCGGCATGCTAATTACATTGCCGGTTGCCAAATTGCATTATCTCTTATAGTTTCCGAGATATGGACTATCGATAATTTACACCATAGGCTCTGCTTCTAACTTGGGCCCAAATTGTAAAATGGCCTTATCTATTGGCGATTTCGTTCCAATTCACATTCCAAGTAATATTCGGCATGCTAATTACATTGCCGGTTGCCAAATTGCATTATCTCTTATAGTTTCCGAGTTATGGACTATCGATAATTTACACCTTAGGCTCTGCTTCTAACTTGGGCCCAAATTGTAAAATGGTCTTATCTATTGGCGATTTCGTTCCAATTCACATTCCAAGTAATATTCGGCATGCTAATTACATTGCCGGTTGCCAAATTGCATTATCTCTTATAGTTTCCGAGATATGGACTATCGATAATTTACACCTTAGGCTCTGCTTCTAACTTGGGCCCAAATTGTAAAATGGTCTTATCTATTGGCGATTTCGTTCCAATTCACATTCCAAGTAATATTCGGCATGCTAATTACATTGCCGGTTGCCAAATTGCATTATCTCTTATAGTTTCCGAGATATGGACTATCGATAATTTACACCTTAGGCTCTGCTTCTAACTTGGGCCCAAATTGTAAAATGGTCTTATCTATTGGCGATTTCGTTTCAATTCACATTCCAAGTAATATTCGGCATGCTAATTACATTGCCGGTTGCCAAATTGCATTATCTCTTATAGTTTCCGAGATATGGACTATCGATAATTTACACCTTAGGCTCTGCTTCTAACTTGGGCCCAAATTGTAAAATGGTCTTATCTATTGGCGATTTCGTCCCAATTCACATTCCAAGTGATATTCGGCATGCTAATTACATTGCCGGTTGCGAAATTGCATTATCTCTTATAGTTTCCGAGATATGGACTATCAATAATTTACACCTTAGGCTCTGCTTCTAACTTGGGCCCAAATTGTAAAATGGTCTTATCTATTGGCGATTTCGTTCCAATTCACATTCCAAGTAATATTCGGCATGCTAATTACATTGCCGGTTGCCAAATTGCATTATCTCTTATAGTTTCCGAGATATGGACTATCGATAATTTACACATTAGGCTCTGCTTCTAACTTGGGCCCAAATTGTAAAATGGTCTTATCTATTGGCGATTTCGTTCCAATTCACATTCCAAGTAATATTCGGCATGCTAATTACATTGCCAGTTGCCAAATTGCATTATCTCTTATAGTTTCCGAGATATGGACTATCGATAATTTACACCTTAGGCTCTGCTTCTAACTTGGGCCCAAATTGTAAAATGGTCTTATCTATTGGCGATTTGGTTCCAATTCACATTCCAAGTAATATTCGGCATGCTAATTACATTGCCGGTTGCCAAATTGCATTATCTCTTATAGTTTCCGAGATATGGACTATCGATAATTTACACCTTAGGCTCTGCTTCTAACTTGGGCCCAAATTGTAAAATGGTCTTATCTATTGGCGATTTCGTTCCAATTCACATTCCAAGTAATATTCGGCATGCTAATTACATTGCCGGTTGCCAAATTGCATTATCTCTTATAGTTTCCGAGATATGGACTATCGATAATTTACACCTTAGGCTCTGCTTCTAACTTGGGCCCAAATTGTAAAATGGTCTTATCTATTGGCGATTTCGTTCCAATTCAAACTCCTAGTAATATTCGGCATGCTAATTACATTGCCGGTTGCGAAATTGCATTATCTCTTATAGTTTCCGAGATATTGACTATCAATAATTTACACCTTAGGCTCTGCTTCTAACTTGGGCCCAAATTGTAAAATGGTCTTATCTATTGGCGATTTCGTTCCAATTCACATTCCAAGTAATATTCGGCATGCTAATTACATTGCCGGTTGCCAAATTGCATTAACTCTTATAGTTTCCGAGATATGGACTATCGATAATTTACACCTTAGGCTCTGCTTCTAACTTGGGCCCAAATTGTAAAATGGTCTTATCTATTGGCGATTTCGTTCCAATTCACATTCCAAGTAATATTCGGCATGCTAATTACATTGCCGGTTGCCAAATTGCATTATCTCTTATAGTTTCCGAGATATGGACTATCGATAATTTACACCATAGGCTCTGCTTCTAACTTGGGCCCAAATTGTAAAATGGCCTTATCTATTGGCGATTTCGTTCCAATTCACATTCCAAGTAATATTCGGCATGCTAATTACATTGCCGGTTGCCAAATTGCATTATCTCTTATAGTTTCCGAGTTATGGACTATCGATAATTTACACCTTAGGCTCTGCTTCTAACTTGGGCCCAAATTGTAAAATGGTCTTATCTATTGGCGATTTCGTTCCAATTCACATTCCAAGTAATATTCGGCATGCTAATTACATTGCCGGTTGCCAAATTGCATTATCTCTTATAGTTTCCGAGATATGGACTATCGATAATTTACACCTTAGGCTCTGCTTCTAACTTGGGCCCAAATTGTAAAATGGTCTTATCTATTGGCGATTTCATTCCAATTCACATTCCAAGTAATATTCGGCATGCTAATTACATTGCCGGTTGCCAAATTGCATTATCTCTTATAGTTTCCGAGATATGGACTATCGATAATTTACACCTTAGGCTCTGCTTCTAACTTGGGCCCAAATTGTAAAATGGTCTTATCTATTGGCGATTTCGTTTCAATTCACATTCCAAGTAATATTCGGCATACTAATTACATTGCCGGTTGCCAAATTGCATTATCTCTTATAGTTTCCGAGATATGGACTATCGATAATTTACACCTTAGGCTCTGCTTCTAACTTGGGCCCAAAGTGTAAAATGGTCTTATCTATTGGCGATTTCGTTCCAATTTACATTCCAAGTAATATTCGCCATGCTAATTACATTGCCGGTTGCCAAATTGCATTATCTCTTATAGTTTCCGAGATATGGACTATCGATAATTTACACCTTAGGCTCTGCTTCTAACTTGGGCCCAAATTGTATAATGGTCTTATCTATTGGCGACTTCGTTCCAATTCACACTCCAAGTAATATTCGGCATGCTAATTACATTGCCGGTTGCGAAATTGCATTATCTCTTATAGTTTCCGAGATATGGACTATCGATAATTTACACCTTAGGCTCTGCTTCTAACTTGGGCCCAAATTGTAAAATGGTCTTATCTATTGGCGATTTCGTTCCAATTCACATTCCAAGTAATATTCGGCATGCTAATTACATTGCCGGTTGCCAAATTGCATTATCTCTTATAGTTTCCGAGATATGGACTATCGATAATTTACACCTTAGGCTCTGCTTCTAACTTGGGCCCAAATTGTAAAATGGTCTTACCTATTGGCGATTCCGTTCCAATTCACATTCCAAGTAATATTCGGCATGCTAATTACATTGCCGGTTGCCAAATTGCATTATCTCTTATAGTTTCCGAGATATGGACTATCGATAATTTACACCTTAGGCTCTGCTTCTAACTTGGGCCCAAATTGTAAAATGGTCTTATCTATTGGCGATTTCGTTCCAATTCACATTCCAAGTAATATTCGGCATGCTAATTACATTGCCGGTTGCCAAATTGCATTATCTCTTATAGTTTCCGAGATATGGACTATCGATAATTTACACCTTAGGCTCTGCTTCTAACTTGGGCCCAAATTGTAAAATGGTCTTATCTATAGGCGATTTCGTCCCAATTCACATTCCAAGTGATATTCGGCATGCTAATTACATTGCCGGTTGCGAAATTGCATTATCTCTTATAGTTTCCGAGATATGGACTATCGATAAATTGCACCTTAGGCTCTGCTTCTAACTTGCTCCCAAATTGTAAAATGGTCTTATCTATTGGCGATTTCGTTCCAATTCACATTCCAAGTAATATTCGGTATGCTAATTACATTGCCGGTTGCCAAATTGCATTATCTCTTATAGTTTCCGAGATATGGACTATCGATAATTTACACCTTAGGCTCTGCTTCTAACTTGGGCCCAAATTGTAAAATGGTCTTATCTATTGGCGATTTCGTTCCAATTCACATTCCAAGTAATATTCGGCATGCTAATTACATTGCCGGTTGCCAAATTGCATTAACTCTTATAGTTTCCGAGATATGGACTATCGATAATTTACACCTTAGGCTCTGCTTCTAACTTGGGCCCAAATTGTAAAATGGTCTTATCTATTGGCGATTTCGTTCCAATTCACATTCCAAGTAATATTCGGCATGCTAATTACATTGCCGGTTGCCAAATTGCATTATCTCTTATAGTTTCCGAGATATGGACTATCGATAATTTACACCATAGGCTCTGCTTCTAACTTGGGCCCAAATTGTAAAATGGCCTTATCTATTGGCGATTTCGTTCCAATTCACATTCCAAGTAATATTCGGCATGCTAATTACATTGCCGGTTGCCAAATTGCATTATCTCTTATAGTTTCCGAGTTATGGACTATCGATAATTTACACCTTAGGCTCTGCTTCTAACTTGGGCCCAAATTGTAAAATGGTCTTATCTATTGGCGATTTCGTTCCAATTCACATTCCAAGTAATATTCGGCATGCTAATTACATTGCCGGTTGCCAAATTGCATTATCTCTTATAGTTTCCGAGATATGGACTATCGATAATTTACACCTTAGGCTCTGCTTCTAACTTGGGCCCAAATTGTAAAATGGTCTTATCTATTGGCGATTTCGTTCCAATTCACATTCCAAGTAATATTCGGCATGCTAATTACATTGCCGGTTGCCAAATTGCATTATCTCTTATAGTTTCCGAGATATGGACTATCGATAATTTACACCTTAGGCTCTGCTTCTAACTTGGGCCCAAATTGTAAAATGGTCTTATCTATTGGCGATTTCGTTTCAATTCACATTCCAAGTAATATTCGGCATGCTAATTACATTGCCGGTTGCCAAATTGCATTATCTCTTATAGTTTCCGAGATATGGACTATCGATAATTTACACCTTAGGCTCTGCTTCTAACTTGGGCCCAAATTGTAAAATGGTCTTATCTATTGGCGATTTCGTCCCAATTCACATTCCAAGTGATATTCGGCATGCTAATTACATTGCCGGTTGCGAAATTGCATTATCTCTTATAGTTTCCGAGATATGGACTGTCAATAATTTACACCTTAGGCTCTGCTTCTAACTTGGGCCCAAATTGTAAAATGGTCTTATCTATTGGCAATTTCGTTCCAATTCACATTCCAAGTAATATTCGGCATGCTAATTACATTGCCGGTTGCCAAATTGCATTATCTCTTATAGTTTCCGAGATATGGACTATCGATAATTTACACATTAGGCTCTGCTTCTAACTTGGGCCCAAATTGTAAAATGGTCTTATCTATTGGCGATTTCGTTCCAATTCACATTCCAAGTAATATTCGGCATGCTAATTACATTGCCAGTTGCCAAATTGCATTATCTCTTATAGTTTCCGAGATATGGACTATCGATAATTTACACCTTAGGCTCTGCTTCTAACTTGGGCCCAAATTGTAAAATGGTCTTATCTATTGGCGATTTGGTTCCAATTCACATTCCAAGTAATATTCGGCATGCTAATTACATTGCCGGTTGCCAAATTGCATTATCTCTTATAGTTTCCGAGATATGGACTATCGATAATTTACACCTTAGGCTCTGCTTCTAACTTGGGCCCAAATTGTAAAATGGTCTTATCTATTGGCGATTTCGTTCCAATTCACATTCCAAGTAATATTCGGCATGCTAATTACATTGCCGGTTGCCAAATTGCATTATCTCTTATAGTTTCCGAGATATGGACTATCGATAATTTACACCTTAGGCTCTGCTTCTAACTTGGGCCCAAATTGTAAAATGGTCTTATCTATTGGCGATTTCGTTCCAATTCAAACTCCTAGTAATATTCGGCATGCTAATTACATTGCCGGTTGCGAAATTGCATTATCTCTTATAGTTTCCGAGATATTGACTATCAATAATTTACACCTTAGGCTCTGCTTCTAACTTGGGCCCAAATTGTAAAATGGTCTTATCTATTGGCGATTTCGTTCCAATTCACATTCCAAGTAATATTCGGCATGCTAATTACATTGCCGGTTGCCAAATTGCATTAACTCTTATAGTTACCGAGATATGGACTATCGATAATTTACACCTTAGGCTCTGCTTCTAACTTGGGCCCAAATTGTAAAATGGTCTTATCTATTGGCGATTTCGTTCCAATTCACATTCCAAGTAATATTCGGCATGCTAATTACATTGCCGGTTGCCAAATTGCATTATCTCTTATAGTTTCCGAGATATGGACTATCGATAATTTACACCATAGGCTCTGCTTCTAACTTGGGCCCAAATTGTAAAATGGCCTTATCTATTGGCGATTTCGTTCCAATTCACATTCCAAGTAATATTCGGCATGCTAATTACATTGCCGGTTGCCAAATTGCATTATCTCTTATAGTTTCCGAGTTATGGACTATCGATAATTTACACCTTAGGCTCTGCTTCTAACTTGGGCCCAAATTGTAAAATGGTCTTATCTATTGGCGATTTCGTTCCAATTCACATTCCAAGTAATATTCGGCATGCTAATTACATTGCCGGTTGCCAAATTGCATTATCTCTTATAGTTTCCGAGATGTGGACTATCGATAATTTACACCTTAGGCTCTGCTTCTAACTTGGGCCCAAATTGTAAAATGGTCTTATCTATTGGCGATTTCGTTCCAATTCACAATCCAAGTAATATTCGGCATGCTAATTACATTGCCGGTTGCCAAATTGCATTATCTCTTATAGTTTCCGAGATATGGACTATCGATAATTTACACCTTAGGCTCTGCTTCTAACTTGGGCCCAAATTGTAAAATGGTCTTATCTATTGGCGATTTCGTTTCAATTCACATTCCAAGTAATATTCGGCATGCTAATTACATTGCCGGTTGCCAAATTGCATTATCTCTTATAGTTTCCGAGATATGGACTATCGATAATTTACACCTTAGGCTCTGCTTCTAACTTGGGCCCAAATTGTAAAATGGTCTTATCTATTGGCGATTTCGTCCCAATTCACATTCCAAGTGATATTCGGCATGCTAATTACATTGCCGGTTGCGAAATTGCATTATCTCTTATAGTTTCCGAGATATGGACTATCAATAATTTACACCTTAGGCTCTGCTTCTAACTTGGGCCCAAATTGTAAAATGGTCTTATCTATTGGCGATTTCGTTCCAATTCACATTCCAAGTAATATTCGGCATGCTAATTACATTGCCGGTTGCCAAATTGCGTTATCTCTTATAGTTTCCGAGATATGGACTATCGATAATTTACACATTAGGCTCTGCTTCTAACTTGGGCCCAAATTGTAAAATGGTCTTATCTATTGGCGATTTCGTTCCAATTCACATTCCAAGTAATATTCGGCATGCTAATTACATTGCCAGTTGCCAAATTGCATTATCTCTTATAGTTTCCGAGATATGGACTATCGATAATTTACACCTTAGGCTCTGCTTCTAACTTGGGCCCAAATTGTAAAATGGTCTTATCTATTGGCGATTTGGTTCCAATTCACATTCCAAGTAATATTCGGCATGCTAATTACATTGCCGGTTGCCAAATTGCATTATCTCTTATAGTTTCCGAGATATGGACTATCGATAATTTACACCTTAGGCTCTGCTTCTAACTTGGGCCCAAATTGTAAAATGGTCTTATCTATTGGCGATTTCGTTCCAATTCAAACTCCTAGTAATATTCGGCATGCTAATTACATTGCCGGTTGCGAAATTGCATTATCTCTTATAGTTTCCGAGATATGGACTATCGATAATTTACACCTTAGGCTCTGCTTCTAACTTGGGCCCAAATTGTAAAATGGTCTTATCTATAGGCGATTTCGTCCCAATTCACATTCCAAGTGATATTCGGCATGCTAATTACATTGCCGGTTGCGAAATTGCATTATCTCTTATAGTTTCCGAGATATGGACTATCGATAAATTGCACCTTAGGCTCTGCTTCTAACTTGCTCCCAAATTGTAAAATGGTCTTATCTATTGGCGATTTCGTTCCAATTCACATTCCAAGTAATATTCGGCATGCTAATTACATTGCCGGTTGCCAAATTGCATTATCTCTTATAGTTTCCGAGATATGGACTATCGATAATTTACACCTTAGGCTCTGCTTCTAACTTGGGCCCAAATTGTAAAATGGTCTTATCTATTGGCGATTTCGTTCCAATTCACATTCCAAGTAATATTCGGCATGCTAATTACATTGCCGGTTGCCAAATTGCATTAACTCTTATAGTTTCCGAGATATGGACTATCGATAATTTACACCTTAGGCTCTGCTTCTAACTTGGGCCCAAATTGTAAAATGGTCTTATCTATTGGCGATTTCGTTCCAATTCACATTCCAAGTAATATTCGGCATGCTAATTACATTGCCGGTTGCCAAATTGCATTATCTCTTATAGTTTCCGAGATATGGACTATCGATAATTTACACCATAGGCTCTGCTTCTAACTTGGGCCCAAATTGTAAAATGGCCTTATCTATTGGCGATTTCGTTCCAATTCACATTCCAAGTAATATTCGGCATGCTAATTACATTGCCGGTTGCCAAATTGCATTATCTCTTATAGTTTCCGAGTTATGGACTATCGATAATTTACACCTTAGGCTCTGCTTCTAACTTGGGCCCAAATTGTAAAATGGTCTTATCTATTGGCGATTTCGTTCCAATTCACATTCCAAGTAATATTCGGCATGCTAATTACATTGCCGGTTGCCAAATTGCATTATCTCTTATAGTTTCCGAGATATGGACTATCGATAATTTACACCTTAGGCTCTGCTTCTAACTTGGGCCCAAATTGTAAAATGGTCTTATCTATTGGCGATTTCGTTCCAATTCACATTCCAAGTAATATTCGGCATGCTAATTACATTGCCGGTTGCCAAATTGCATTATCTCTTATAGTTTCCGAGATATGGACTATCGATAATTTACACCTTAGGCTCTGCTTCTAACTTGGGCCCAAATTGTAAAATGGTCTTATCTATTGGCGATTTCGTTTCAATTCACATTCCAAGTAATATTCGGCATGCTAATTACATTGCCGGTTGCCAAATTGCATTATCTCTTATAGTTTCCGAGATATGGACTATCGATAATTTACACCTTAGGCTCTGCTTCTAACTTGGGCCCAAATTGTAAAATGGTCTTATCTATTGGCGATTTCGTCCCAATTCACATTCCAAGTGATATTCGGCATGCTAATTACATTGCCGGTTGCGAAATTGCATTATCTCTTATAGTTTCCGAGATATGGACTATCAATAATTTACACCTTAGGCTCTGCTTCTAACTTGGGCCCAAATTGTAAAATGGTCTTATCTATTGGCAATTTCGTTCCAATTCACATTCCAAGTAATATTCGGCATGCTAATTACATTGCCGGTTGCCAAATTGCATTATCTCTTATAGTTTCCGAGATATGGACTATCGATAATTTACACATTAGGCTCTGCTTCTAACTTGGGCCCAAATTGTAAAATGGTCTTATCTATTGGCGATTTCGTTCCAATTCACATTCCAAGTAATATTCGGCATGCTAATTACATTGCCAGTTGCCAAATTGCATTATCTCTTATAGTTTCCGAGATATGGACTATCGATAATTTACACCTTAGGCTCTGCTTCTAACTTGGGCCCAAATTGTAAAATGGTCTTATCTATTGGCGATTTGGTTCCAATTCACATTCCAAGTAATATTCGGCATGCTAATTACATTGCCGGTTGCCAAATTGCATTATCTCTTATAGTTTCCGAGATATGGACTATCGATAATTTACACCTTAGGCTCTGCTTCTAACTTGGGCCCAAATTGTAAAATGGTCTTATCTATTGGCGATTTCGTTCCAATTCACATTCCAAGTAATATTCGGCATGCTAATTACATTGCCGGTTGCCAAATTGCATTATCTCTTATAGTTTCCGAGATATGGACTATCGATAATTTACACCTTAGGCTCTGCTTCTAACTTGGGCCCAAATTGTAAAATGGTCTTATCTATTGGCGATTTCGTTCCAATTCAAACTCCTAGTAATATTCGGCATGCTAATTACATTGCCGGTTGCGAAATTGCATTATCTCTTATAGTTTCCGAGATATTGACTATCAATAATTTACACCTTAGGCTCTGCTTCTAACTTGGGCCCAAATTGTAAAATGGTCTTATCTATTGGCGATTTCGTTCCAATTCACATTCCAAGTAATATTCGGCATGCTAATTACATTGCCGGTTGCCAAATTGCATTAACTCTTATAGTTACCGAGATATGGACTATCGATAATTTACACCTTAGGCTCTGCTTCTAACTTGGGCCCAAATTGTAAAATGGTCTTATCTATTGGCGATTTCGTTCCAATTCACATTCCAAGTAATATTCGGCATGCTAATTACATTGCCGGTTGCCAAATTGCATTATCTCTTATAGTTTCCGAGATATGGACTATCGATAATTTACACCATAGGCTCTGCTTCTAACTTGGGCCCAAATTGTAAAATGGCCTTATCTATTGGCGATTTCGTTCCAATTCACATTCCAAGTAATATTCGGCATGCTAATTACATTGCCGGTTGCCAAATTGCATTATCTCTTATAGTTTCCGAGTTATGGACTATCGATAATTTACACCTTAGGCTCTGCTTCTAACTTGGGCCCAAATTGTAAAATGGTCTTATCTATTGGCGATTTCGTTCCAATTCACATTCCAAGTAATATTCGGCATGCTAATTACATTGCCGGTTGCCAAATTGCATTATCTCTTATAGTTTCCGAGATGTGGACTATCGATAATTTACACCTTAGGCTCTGCTTCTAACTTGGGCCCAAATTGTAAAATGGTCTTATCTATTGGCGATTTCGTTCCAATTCACAATCCAAGTAATATTCGGCATGCTAATTACATTGCCGGTTGCCAAATTGCATTATCTCTTATAGTTTCCGAGATATGGACTATCGATAATTTACACCTTAGGCTCTGCTTCTAACTTGGGCCCAAATTGTAAAATGGTCTTATCTATTGGCGATTTCGTTTCAATTCACATTCCAAGTAATATTCGGCATGCTAATTACATTGCCGGTTGCCAAATTGCATTATCTCTTATAGTTTCCGAGATATGGACTATCGATAATTTACACCTTAGGCTCTGCTTCTAACTTGGGCCCAAATTGTAAAATGGTCTTATCTATTGGCGATTTCGTCCCAATTCACATTCCAAGTGATATTCGGCATGCTAATTACATTGCCGGTTGCGAAATTGCATTATCTCTTATAGTTTCCGAGATATGGACTATCAATAATTTACACCTTAGGCTCTGCTTCTAACTTGGGCCCAAATTGTAAAATGGTCTTATCTATTGGCGATTTCGTTCCAATTCACATTCCAAGTAATATTCGGCATGCTAATTACATTGCCGGTTGCCAAATTGCGTTATCTCTTATAGTTTCCGAGATATGGACTATCGATAATTTACACATTAGGCTCTGCTTCTAACTTGGGCCCAAATTGTAAAATGGTCTTATCTATTGGCGATTTCGTTCCAATTCACATTCCAAGTAATATTCGGCATGCTAATTACATTGCCAGTTGCCAAATTGCATTATCTCTTATAGTTTCCGAGATATGGACTATCGATAATTTACACCTTAGGCTCTGCTTCTAACTTGGGCCCAAATTGTAAAATGGTCTTATCTATTGGCGATTTGGTTCCAATTCACATTCCAAGTAATATTCGGCATGCTAATTACATTGCCGGTTGCCAAATTGCATTATCTCTTATAGTTTCCGAGATATGGACTATCGATAATTTACACCTTAGGCTCTGCTTCTAACTTGGGCCCAAATTGTAAAATGGTCTTATCTATTGGCGATTTCGTTCCAATTCAAACTCCTAGTAATATTCGGCATGCTAATTACATTGCCGGTTGCGAAATTGCATTATCTCTTATAGTTTCCGAGATATTGACTATCAATAATTTACACCTTAGGCTCTGCTTCTAACTTGGGCCCAAATTGTAAAATGGTCTTATCTATTGGCGATTTCGTTCCAATTCACATTCCAAGTAATATTCGGCATGCTATTTACATTGCCGGTTGCCAAATTGCATTATCTCTTATAGTTTCCGAGATATGGACTATCGATAATTTACACCTTAGGCTCTGCTTCTAACTTGGGCCCAAATTGTAAAATGGCCTTATCTATTGGCGATTTCGTCCCAATTCACATTCCAAGTAATATTCGGCATGCTAATTACATTGCCGGTTGCGAAATTGCATTATCTCTTATAGTTTCAGAGATATGGACTATCGATAATTTACACCTTAGGCTCTGCTTCTAACTTGGGCCCAAATTGTAAAATGGTCTTATCTATTGGCGATTTCGTTCCAACTCACATTCCAAGTAATATTCGGCATGCTAATTACATTGCCGGTTGCCAAATTGCATTATCTCTTATAGTTTCAGAGATATGGACTATCGATAATTTACACCTTAGGCTCTGCTTCTAACTTGGGCCCAAATTGTAAAATGGTCTTATCTATTGGCAATTTCGTTCCAATTCACATTCCAAGTAATATTCGGCGTGCTAATTACATTGCCGGATGCCAAATTGCATTATCTCTTATATTTTCCGAGATATGGACTATCGATAATTTACACCTTAGGCTCTGCTTCTAACTTGGGCCCAAATTGTAAAATAGTCTTATCTATTGGCGATTTCGTCCCAATTCACATTCCAAGTGATATTCGGCATGCTAATTACATTGCCGGTTGCGAAATTGCATTATCTCTTATAGTTTCCGAGATATGGACTATCAATTATTTACACCTTAGGCTCTGCTTCTAACTTGGGCCCAAATTGTAAAATGGTCTTATCTATTGGCGATTTCGTTCCAACTCACATTCCAAGTAATATTCGGCATGCTAATTACATTGCCGGTTGCCAAATTGCATTACCTCTTATAGTTTCCGAGATATGGACTATCGATAATTTACACATTAGGCTCTGCTTCTAACTTGGGCCCAAATTGTAAAATGGTCTTATCTATTGGCGATTTCGTTCCAATTCACATTCCAAGTAATATTCGGCATGCTAATTACATTGCCGGTTGCCAAATTGCATTATCTCTTATAGTTACCGAGATATGGACTATCGATAATTTACACCTTAGGCTCTGCTTCTAACTTGGGCCCAAATTGTAAAATGGTCTTATCTATTGGCGATTTCGTTCCAATTCACATTCCAAGTAATATTCGGCATGCTAATTACATTGCCGGTTGCCAAATTGCATTATCTCTTATAGTTTCCGAGATATGGACTATCGATAATTTACACCTTAGGCTCTGCTTCTAACTTGGGCCCAAATTGTAAAATGGTCTTATCTATTGGCGATTTCGTTCCAATTCACATTCCAAGTAATATTCGGCATGCTAATTACATTGCCGGTTGCCAAATTGCATTATCTCTTATAGTTTCCGATATATGGACTATCGATAATTTACACCTTAGGCTCTGCTTCTAACTTGGGCCCAAATTGTAAAATGGTCTTATCTATTGGCGATTTCGTTCCAATTCACACTCCTAGTAATATTCGGCATGCTAATTACATTGCCGGTTGCGAAATTGCATTATCTCTTATAGTTTCCGAGATATGGACTATCAATAATTTACACCTTAGGCTCTGCTTCTAACTTTGGCCCAAATTGTAAAATGGTCTTATCTATTGGCGATTTCGTTCCAATTCACATTCCAAGTAATATTCGGCATGCTAATTACATTGCCGGTTGCCAAATTGCATTATCTCTTATAGTTTCCGAGATATGGACTATCGATAATTTACACCTTAGGCTCTGCTTCTAACTTGGGCCCAAATTGTAAAATGGCCTTATCTATTGGCGATTTCGTCCCAATTCACATTCCAAGTAATATTCGGCATGCTAATTACATTGCCGGTTGCGAAATTGCATTATCTCTTATAGTTTCCGAGATATGGACTATCGATAATTTACACCTTAGGCTCTGCTTCTAACTTGGGCTCAAATTGTAAAATGGTCTTATCTATTGGCGATTTCGTTCCAATTCACATTCCAAGTAATATTCGGCATGCTAATTACATTGCCGGTTGCCAAATTGAATTATCTCTTATAGTTTCCGAGATATGGACTATCGATAATTTACATCTTAGGCTCTGCTTCTAACTTGGGCCCAAATTGTAAAATGGTCTTATCTATTGGCGATTTCGTTCCAATTCACATTCCAAGTAATATTGGTCATGCTAATTACATTGCCGGTTGCCAAATTGCATTATCTCTTATAGTTTCCGAGATATGGACTATCGATAAATTACACCATAGGCTCTGCTTCTAACTTGGGCCCAAATTGTAAAATGGTCTTACCTATTGGCGATTTCGTTCCAATTCACATTCCAAGTAATATTCGGCATGCTAATTACATTGCCGGTTGCCAAATTGCATTATCTCTTATAGTTTCCGAGATATGGACTATCGATAATTTACACCTTAGGCTCTGCTTCTAACTTGGGCCCAAATTGTAAAATGGTCTTATCTATTGGCGATTTCGTTCCAATTCACATTCCAATTAATATTCGGCATGCTAATTACATTGCCGGTTGCCAAATTGCATTATCTCTTATAGTTTCCGAGATATGGACTATCGATAATTTACACCTTAGGCTCTGCTTCTAACTTGGGCCCAAATTGTAAAATGGTCTTATCTATTGGCGATTTCGTTGCAATTCACATTCCAAGTAATATTCGGCATGCTAATTACATTGCCGGTTGCCAAATTGCATTATCTCTTATAGTTTCCGAGATATGGACTATCGATAATTTACACCTTAGGCTCTGCTTCTAACTTGGGCCCAAATTGTAAAATGGACTTATCTATTGGCGATTTCGTTCCAATTCACATTCCAAGTAATATTCGTCATGCTAATTACATTGTCGGTTGCCAAATTGAATTATCTCTTATAGTTTCCGAGATATGGACTATCGATAATTTACACCTTAGGCTCTGCTTCTAACTTGGGCCCAAATTGTAAAATGGTCTTACCTATTGGCGATTTCGTTCCAATTCACATTCCTAGTAATACTCGGCATGCTAATTACATTGCCGGTTGCCAAATTGCATTATCTCTTATAGTTTCCGAGATATGGATTATCGATAATTTACACCTTAGGCTCTGCTTCTAACTTGGGCCCAAATTGTAAAATGGTCTTATCTATTGGCGATTTCGTTTCAATTCACATTCCAAGTAATATTCGGCATGCTAATTACATTGCCGGATGCCAAATTGCATTATCTCTTATAGTTTCCGAGATATGGACTATCGATAATTTACACCTTAGGCTCTGCTTCTAACTTGGGCCCAAATTGTAAAATGGTCTTATCTATTGGCGATTTCGTCCCAATTCACATTCCAAGTGATATTCGGCATGCTAATTACATTGCCGGTTGCGAAATTGCATTATCTCTTATAGTTTCCGAGATATGGACTATCAATAATTTACACCTTAGGCTCTGCTTCTAACTTGGGCCCAAATTGTAAAATGGTCTTATCTATTGGCGATTTCGTTCCAATTCACATTCCAAGTAATATTCAGCATGCTAATTACATTGCCGGTTGCCAAATTGCATTATCTCTTATAGTTTCCGAGATATGGACTATCGATAATTTACACATTAGGATCTGCTTCTAACTTGGGCCCAAATTGTAAAATGGTCTTATCTATTGGCGATTCCGTTCCAATTCACATTCCAAGTAATATTCGGCATGCTAATTACATTGCCGGTTGCCAAATTGCATTATCTCTTATAGTTTCCGAGATATGGACTATCGATAATTTACACCTTAGGCTCTGCTTCTAACTTGGGCCCAAATTGTAAAATGGTCTTATCTATTGGCGATTTCGTTCCAATTCACATTCCAAGTAATATTCGGCATGCTAATTACATTGCCAGTTGCCAAATTGCATTATCTCTTATAGTTTCCGAGATATGGACTATCGATAATTTACACCTTAGGCTCTGCTTCTAACTTGGGCCCAAATTGTAAAATGGTCTTATCTATTGGCGATTTGGTTCCAATTCACATTCCAAGTAATATTCGGCATGCTAATTACATTGCCGGTTGCCAAATTGCATTATCTCTTATAGTTTCCGAGATATGGACTATCGATAATTTACACCTTAGGCTCTGCTTCTAACTTGGGCCCAAATTGTAAAATGGTCTTATCTATTGGCGATTTCGTTCCAATTCACATTCCAAGTAATATTCGGCATGCTAATTACATTGCCGGTTGCCAAATTGCATTATCTCTTATAGTTTCCGAGATATGGACTATCGATAATTTACACCTTAGGCTCTGCTTCTAACTTGGGCCCAAATTGTAAAATGGTCTTATCTATTGGCGATTTCGTTCCAATTCAAACTCCTAGTAATATTCGGCATGCTAATTACATTGCCGGTTGCGAAATTGCATTATCTCTTATAGTTTCCGAGATATTGACTATCAATAATTTACACCTTAGGCTCTGCTTCTAACTTGGGCCCAAATTGTAAAATGGTCTTATCTATTGGCGATTTCGTTCCAATTCACATTCCAAGTAATATTCGGCATGCTAATTACATTGCCGGTTGCCAAATTGCATTAACTCTTATAGTTTCCGAGATATGGACTATCGATAATTTACACCTTAGGCTCTGCTTCTAACTTGGGCCCAAATTGTAAAATGGTCTTATCTATTGGCGATTTCGTTCCAATTCACATTCCAAGTAATATTCGGCATGCTAATTACATTGCCGGTTGCCAAATTGCATTATCTCTTATAGTTTCCGAGATATGGACTATCGATAATTTACACCATAGGCTCTGCTTCTAACTTGGGCCCAAATTGTAAAATGGCCTTATCTATTGGCGATTTCGTTCCAATTCACATTCCAAGTAATATTCGGCATGCTAATTACATTGCCGGTTGCCAAATTGCATTATCTCTTATAGTTTCCGAGTTATGGACTATCGATAATTTACACCTTAGGCTCTGCTTCTAACTTGGGCCCAAATTGTAAAATGGTCTTATCTATTGGCGATTTCGTTCCAATTCACATTCCAAGTAATATTCGGCATGCTAATTACATTGCCGGTTGCCAAATTGCATTATCTCTTATAGTTTCCGAGATATGGACTATCGATAATTTACACCTTAGGCTCTGCTTCTAACTTGGGCCCAAATTGTAAAATGGTCTTATCTATTGGCGATTTCATTCCAATTCACATTCCAAGTAATATTCGGCATGCTAATTACATTGCCGGTTGCCAAATTGCATTATCTCTTATAGTTTCCGAGATATGGACTATCGATAATTTACACCTTAGGCTCTGCTTCTAACTTGGGCCCAAATTGTAAAATGGTCTTATCTATTGGCGATTTCGTTTCAATTCACATTCCAAGTAATATTCGGCATACTAATTACATTGCCGGTTGCCAAATTGCATTATCTCTTATAGTTTCCGAGATATGGACTATCGATAATTTACACCTTAGGCTCTGCTTCTAACTTGGGCCCAAAGTGTAAAATGGTCTTATCTATTGGCGATTTCGTTCCAATTTACATTCCAAGTAATATTCGGCATGCTAATTACATTGCCGGTTGCCAAATTGCATTATCTCTTATAGTTTCCGAGATATGGACTATCGATAATTTACACCTTAGGCTCTGCTTCTAACTTGGGCCCAAATTGTATAATGGTCTTATCTATTGGCGACTTCGTTCCAATTCACACTCCAAGTAATATTCGGCATGCTAATTACATTGCCGGTTGCGAAATTGCATTATCTCTTATAGTTTCCGAGATATGGACTATCGATAATTTACACCTTAGGCTCTGCTTCTAACTTGGGCCCAAATTGTAAAATGGTCTTATCTATTGGCGATTTCGTTCCAATTCACATTCCAAGTAATATTCGGCATGCTAATTACATTGCCGGTTGCCAAATTGCATTATCTCTTATAGTTTCCGAGATATGGACTATCGATAATTTACACCTTAGGTTCTGCTTCTAACTTGGGCCCAAATTGTAAAATGGTCTTACCTATTGGCGATTCCGTTCCAATTCACATTCCAAGTAATATTCGGCATGCTAATTACATTGCCGGTTGCCAAATTGCATTATCTCTTATAGTTTCCGAGATATGGACTATCGATAATTTACACCTTAGGCTCTGCTTCTAACTTGGGCCCAAATTGTAAAATGGTCTTATCTATTGGCGATTTCGTTCCAATTCACATTCCAAGTAATATTCGGCATGCTAATTACATTGCCGGTTGCCAAATTGCATTATCTCTTATAGTTTCCGAGATATGGACTATCGATAATTTACACCTTAGGCTCTGCTTCTAACTTGGGCCCAAATTGTAAAATGGTCTTATCTATAGGCGATTTCGTCCCAATTCACATTCCAAGTGATATTCGGCATGCTAATTACATTGCCGGTTGCGAAATTGCATTATCTCTTATAGTTTCCGAGATATGGACTATCGATAAATTGCACCTTAGGCTCTGCTTCTAACTTGCTCCCAAATTGTAAAATGGTCTTATCTATTGGCGATTTCGTTCCAATTCACATTCCAAGTAATATTCGGCATGCTAATTACATTGCCGGTTGCCAAATTGCATTATCTCTTATAGTTTCCGAGATATGGACTATCGATAATTTACACCTTAGGCTCTGCTTCTAACTTGGGCCCAAATTGTAAAATGGTCTTATCTATTGGCGATTTCGTTCCAATTCACATTCCAAGTAATATTCGGCATGCTAATTACATTGCCGGTTGCCAAATTGCATTAACTCTTATAGTTTCCGAGATATGGACTATCGATAATTTACACCTTAGGCTCTGCTTCTAACTTGGGCCCAAATTGTAAAATGGTCTTATCTATTGGCGATTTCGTTCCAATTCACATTCCAAGTAATATTCGGCATGCTAATTACATTGCCGGTTGCCAAATTGCATTATCTCTTATAGTTTCCGAGATATGGACTATCGATAATTTACACCATAGGCTCTGCTTCTAACTTGGGCCCAAATTGTAAAATGGCCTTATCTATTGGCGATTTCGTTCCAATTCACATTCCAAGTAATATTCGGCATGCTAATTACATTGCCGGTTGCCAAATTGCATTATCTCTTATAGTTTCCGAGTTATGGACTATCGATAATTTACACCTTAGGCTCTGCTTCTAACTTGGGCCCAAATTGTAAAATGGTCTTATCTATTGGCGATTTCGTTCCAATTCACATTCCAAGTAATATTCGGCATGCTAATTACATTGCCGGTTGCCAAATTGCATTATCTCTTATAGTTTCCGAGATATGGACTATCGATAATTTACACCTTAGGCTCTGCTTCTAACTTGGGCCCAAATTGTAAAATGGTCTTATCTATTGGCGATTTCGTTCCAATTCACATTCCAAGTAATATTCGGCATGCTAATTACATTGCCGGTTGCCAAATTGCATTATCTCTTATAGTTTCCGAGATATGGACTATCGATAATTTACACCTTAGGCTCTGCTTCTAACTTGGGCCCAAATTGTAAAATGGTCTTATCTATTGGCGATTTCGTTTCAATTCACATTCCAAGTAATATTCGGCATGCTAATTACATTGCCGGTTGCCAAATTGCATTATCTCTTATAGTTTCCGAGATATGGACTATCGATAATTTACACCTTAGGCTCTGCTTCTAACTTGGGCCCAAATTGTAAAATGGTCTTATCTATTGGCGATTTCGTCCCAATTCACATTCCAAGTGATATTCGGCATGCTAATTACATTGCCGGTTGCGAAATTGCATTATCTCTTATAGTTTCCGAGATATGGACTATCAATAATTTACACCTTAGGCTCTGCTTCTAACTTGGGCCCAAATTGTAAAATGGTCTTATCTATTGGCAATTTCGTTCCAATTCACATTCCAAGTAATATTCGGCATGCTAATTACATTGCCGGTTGCCAAATTGCATTATCTCTTATAGTTTCCGAGATATGGACTATCGATAATTTATACATTAGGCTCTGCTTCTAACTTGGGCCCAAATTGTAAAATGGTCTTATCTATTGGCGATTTCGTTCCAATTCACATTCCAAGTAATATTCGGCATGCTAATTACATTGCCAGTTGCCAAATTGCATTATCTCTTATAGTTTCCGAGATATGGACTATCGATAATTTACACCTTAGGCTCTGCTTCTAACTTGGGCCCAAATTGTAAAATGGTCTTATCTATTGGCGATTTGGTTCCAATTCACATTCCAAGTAATATTCGGCATGCTAATTACATTGCCGGTTGCCAAATTGCATTATCTCTTATAGTTTCCGAGATATGGACTATCGATAATTTACACCTTAGGCTCTGCTTCTAACTTGGGCCCAAATTGTAAAATGGTCTTATCTATTGGCGATTTCGTTCCAATTCACATTCCAAGTAATATTCGGCATGCTAATTACATTGCCGGTTGCCAAATTGCATTATCTCTTATAGTTTCCGAGATATGGACTATCGATAATTTACACCTTAGGCTCTGCTTCTAACTTGGGCCCAAATTGTAAAATGGTCTTATCTATTGGCGATTTCGTTCCAATTCAAACTCCTAGTAATATTCGGCATGCTAATTACATTGCCGGTTGCGAAATTGCATTATCTCTTATAGTTTCCGAGATATTGACTATCAATAATTTACACCTTAGGCTCTGCTTCTAACTTGGGCCCAAATTGTAAAATGGTCTTATCTATTGGCGATTTCGTTCCAATTCACATTCCAAGTAATATTCGGCATGCTAATTACATTGCCGGTTGCCAAATTGCATTAACTCTTATAGTTACCGAGATATGGACTATCGATAATTTACACCTTAGGCTCTGCTTCTAACTTGGGCCCAAATTGTAAAATGGTCTTATCTATTGGCGATTTCGTTCCAATTCACATTCCAAGTAATATTCGGCATGCTAATTACATTGCCGGTTGCCAAATTGCATTATCTCTTATAGTTTCCGAGATATGGACTATCGATAATTTACACCATAGGCTCTGCTTCTAACTTGGGCCCAAATTGTAAAATGGCCTTATCTATTGGCGATTTCGTTCCAATTCACATTCCAAGTAATATTCGGCATGCTAATTACATTGCCGGTTGCCAAATTGCATTATCTCTTATAGTTTCCGAGTTATGGACTATCGATAATTTACACCTTAGGCTCTGCTTCTAACTTGGGCCCAAATTGTAAAATGGTCTTATCTATTGGCGATTTCGTTCCAATTCACATTCCAAGTAATATTCGGCATGCTAATTACATTGCCGGTTGCCAAATTGCATTATCTCTTATAGTTTCCGAGATGTGGACTATCGATAATTTACACCTTAGGCTCTGCTTCTAACTTGGGCCCAAATTGTAAAATGGTCTTATCTATTGGCGATTTCGTTCCAATTCACAATCCAAGTAATATTCGGCATGCTAATTACATTGCCGGTTGCCAAATTGCATTATCTCTTATAGTTTCCGAGATATGGACTATCGATAATTTACACCTTAGGCTCTGCTTCTAACTTGGGCCCAAATTGTAAAATGGTCTTATCTATTGGCGATTTCGTTTCAATTCACATTCCAAGTAATATTCGGCATGCTAATTACATTGCCGGTTGCCAAATTGCATTATCTCTTATAGTTTCCGAGATATGGACTATCGATAATTTACACCTTAGGCTCTGCTTCTAACTTGGGCCCAAATTGTAAAATGGTCTTATCTATTGGCGATTTCGTCCCAATTCACATTCCAAGTGATATTCGGCATGCTAATTACATTGCCGGTTGCGAAATTGCATTATCTCTTATAGTTTCCGAGATATGGACTATCAATAATTTACACCTTAGGCTCTGCTTCTAACTTGGGCCCAAATTGTAAAATGGTCTTATCTATTGGCGATTTCGTTCCAATTCACATTCCAAGTAATATTCGGCATGCTAATTACATTGCCGGTTGCCAAATTGCGTTATCTCTTATAGTTTCCGAGATATGGACTATCGATAATTTACACATTAGGCTCTGCTTCTAACTTGGGCCCAAATTGTAAAATGGTCTTATCTATTGGCGATATCGTTCCAATTCACATTCCAAGTAATATTCGGCATGCTAATTACATTGCCAGTTGCCAAATTGCATTATCTCTTATAGTTTCCGAGATATGGACTATCGATAATTTACACCTTAGGCTCTGCTTCTAACTTGGGCCCAAATTGTAAAATGGTCTTATCTATTGGCGATTTGGTTCCAATTCACATTCCAAGTAATATTCGGCATGCTAATTACATTGCCGGTTGCCAAATTGCATTATCTCTTATAGTTTCCGAGATATGGACTATCGATAATTTACACCTTAGGCTCTGCTTCTAACTTGGGCCCAAATTGTAAAATGGTCTTATCTATTGGCGATTTCGTTCCAATTCACATTCCAAGTAATATTCGGCATGCTAATTACATTGCCGGTTGCCAAATTGCATTATCTCTTATAGTTTCCGAGATATGGACTATCGATAATTTACACCTTAGGCTCTGCTTCTAACTTGGGCCCAAATTGTAAAATGGTCTTATCTATTGGCGATTTCGTTCCAATTCAAACTCCTAGTAATATTCGGCATGCTAATTACATTGCCGGTTGCGAAATTGCATTATCTCTTATAGTTTCCGAGATATTGACTATCAATAATTTACACCTTAGGCTCTGCTTCTAACTTGGGCCCAAATTGTAAAATGGTCTTATCTATTGGCGATTTCGTTCCAATTCACATTCCAAGTAATATTCGGCATGCTAATTACATTGCCGGTTGCCAAATTGCATTATCTCTTATAGTTTCCGAGATATGGACTATCGATAATTTACACCTTAGGCTCTGCTTCTAACTTGGGCCCAAATTGTAAAATGGCCTTATCTATTGGCGATTTCGTCCCAATTCACATTCCAAGTAATATTCGGCATGCTAATTACATTGCCGGTTGCGAAATTGCATTATCTCTTATAGTTTCAGAGATATGGACTATCGATAATTTACACCTTAGGCTCTGCTTCTAACTTGGGCCCAAATTGTAAAATGGTCTTATCTATTGGCAATTTCGTTCCAATTCACATTCCAAGTAATATTCGGCATGCTAATTACATTGCCGTTTGCCAAATTGCATTATCTCTTATAGTTTCCGAGATATGGACTATCGATAATTTACACCTTAGGCTCTGCTTCTAACTTGGGCCCAAATTGTAAAATGGTCTTATCTATTGGCGATTTCGTTCCAATTCACATTCCAAGTAATATTCGGCATGCTAATTACATTGCCGGTTGCCAAATTGCATTAACTCTTATAGTTTCCGAGATATGGACTATCGATAATTTACACCTTAGGCTCTGCTTCTAACTTGGGCCCAAATTGTAAAATGGTCTTATCTATTGGCGATTTCGTTCCAATTCACATTCCAAGTAATATTCGGCATGCTAATTACATTGCCGGTTGCCAAATTGCATTAACTCTTATAGTTTCCGAGATATGGACTATCGATAATTTACACCTTAGGCTCTGCTTCTAACTTGGGCCCAAATTGTAAAATGGTCTTATCTATTGGCGATTTCGTTCCAATTCACATTCCAAGTAATATTCGGCATGCTAATTACATTGCCGTTTGCCAAATTGCATTATCTCTTATAGTTTCCGAGATATGGACTATCGATAATTTACACCTTAGGCTCTGCTTCTAACTTGGGCCCAAATTGTAAAATGGTCTTATCTATTGGCGATTTCGTTCCAATTCACATTCCAAGTAATATTCGGCATGCTAATTACATTGCCGGTTGCCAAATTGCATTAACTCTTATAGTTTCCGAGATATGGACTATCGATAATTTACACCTTAGGCTCTGCTTCTAACTTGGGCCCAAATTGTAAAATGGTCTTATCTATTGGCGATTTCGTTTCAATTCACATTCCAAGTAATATTCGGCGTGCTAATTACATTGCCGGATGCCAAATTGCATTATCTCTTATATTTTCCGAGATATGGACTATCGATAATTTACACCTTAGGCTCTGCTTCTAACTTGGGCCCAAATTGTAAAATAGTCTTATCTATTGGCGATTTCGTCCCAATTCACATTCCAAGTGATATTCGGCATGCTAATTACATTGCCGGTTGCGAAATTGCATTATCTCTTATAGTTTCCGAGATATGGACTATCAATTATTTACACCTTAGGCTCTGCTTCTAACTTGGGCCCAAATTGTAAAATGGTCTTATCTATTGGCGATTTCGTTCCAACTCACATTCCAAGTAATATTCGGCATGCTAATTACATTGCCGGTTGCCAAATTGCATTACCTCTTATAGTTTCCGAGATATGGACTATCGATAATTTACACATTAGGCTCTGCTTCTAACTTGGGCCCAAATTGTAAAATGGTCTTATCTATTGGCGATTTCGTTCCAATTCACATTCCAAGTAATATTCGGCATGCTAATTACATTGCCGGTTGCCAAATTGCATTATCTCTTATAGTTACCGAGATATGGACTATCGATAATTTACACCTTAGGCTCTGCTTCTAACTTGGGCCCAAATTGTAAAATGGTCTTATCTATTGGCGATTTCGTTCCAATTCACATTCCAAGTAATATTCGGCATGCTAATTACATTGCCGGTTGCCAAATTGCATTATCTCTTATAGTTTCCGAGATATGGACTATCGATAATTTACACCTTAGGCTCTGCTTCTAACTTGGGCCCAAATTGTAAAATGGTCTTATCTATTGGCGATTTCGTTCCAATTCACATTCCAAGTAATATTCGGCATGCTAATTACATTGCCGGTTGCCAAATTGCATTATCTCTTATAGTTTCCGATATATGGACTATCGATAATTTACACCTTAGGCTCTGCTTCTAACTTGGGCCCAAATTGTAAAATGGTCTTATCTATTGGCGATTTCGTTCCAATTCACACTCCTAGTAATATTCGGCATGCTAATTACATTGCCGGTTGCGAAATTGCATTATCTCTTATAGTTTCCGAGATATGGACTATCAATAATTTACACCTTAGGCTCTGCTTCTAACTTGGGCCCAAATTGTAAAATGGTCTTATCTATTGGCGATTTCGTTCCAATTCACATTCCAAGTAATATTCGGCATGCTAATTACATTGCCGGTTGCCAAATTGCATTATCTCTTATAGTTTCCGAGATATGGACTATCGATAATTTACACCTTAGGCTCTGCTTCTAACTTGGGCCCAAATTGTAAAATGGCCTTATCTATTGGCGATTTCGTCCCAATTCACATTCCAAGTAATATTCGGCATGCTAATTACATTGCCGGTTGCGAAATTGCATTATCTCTTATAGTTTCCGAGATATGGACTATCGATAATTTACACCTTAGGCTCTGCTTCTAACTTGGGCTCAAATTGTAAAATGGTCTTATCTATTGGCGATTTCGTTCCAATTCACATTCCAAGTAATATTCGGCATGCTAATTACATTGCCGGTTGCCAAATTGAATTATCTCTTATAGTTTCCGAGATATGGACTATCGATAATTTACACCTTAGGCTCTGCTTCTAACTTGGGCCCAAATTGTAAAATGGTCTTATCTATTGGCGATTTCGTTCCAATTCACATTCCAAGTAATATTGGTCATGCTAATTACATTGCCGGTTGCCAAATTGCATTATCTCTTATAGTTTCCGAGATATGGACTATCGATAAATTACACCATAGGCTCTGCTTCTAACTTGGGCCCAAATTGTAAAATGGTCTTACCTATTGGCGATTTCGTTCCAATTCACATTCCAAGTAATATTCGGCATGCTAATTACATTGCCGGTTGCCAAATTGCATTATCTCTTATAGTTTCCGAGATATGGACTATCGATAATTTACACCTTAGGCTCTGCTTCTAACTTGGGCCCAAATTGTAAAATGGTCTTATCTATTGGCGATTTCGTTCCAATTCACATTCCAATTAATATTCGGCATGCTAATTACATTGCCGGTTGCCAAATTGCATTATCTCTTATAGTTTCCGAGATATGGACTATCGATAATTTACACCTTAGGCTCTGCTTCTAACTTGGGCCCAAATTGTAAAATGGTCTTATCTATTGGCGATTTCGTTGCAATTCACATTCCAAGTAATATTCGGCATGCTAATTACATTGCCGGTTGCCAAATTGCATTATCTCTTATAGTTTCCGAGATATGGACTATCGATAATTTACACCTTAGGCTCTGCTTCTAACTTGGGCCCAAATTGTAAAATGGACTTATCTATTGGCGATTTCGTTCCAATTCACATTCCAAGTAATATTCGTCATGCTAATTACATTGTCGGTTGCCAAATTGAATTATCTCTTATAGTTTCCGAGATATGGACTATCGATAATTTACACCTTAGGCTCTGCTTCTAACTTGGGCCCAAATTGTAAAATGGTCTTACCTATTGGCGATTTCGTTCCAATTCACATTCCTAGTAATACTCGGCATGCTATTTACATTGCCGGTTGCCAAATTGCATTATCTCTTATAGTTTCCGAGATATGGATTATCGATAATTTACACCTTAGGCTCTGCTTCTAACTTGGGCCCAAATTGTAAAATGGTCTTATCTATTGGCGATTTCGTTTCAATTCACATTCCAAGTAATATTCGGCATGCTAATTACATTGCCGGATGCCAAATTGCATTATCTCTTATAGTTTCCGAGATATGGACTATCGATAATTTACACCTTAGGCTCTGCTTCTAACTTGGGCCCAAATTGTAAAATGGTCTTATCTATTGGCGATTTCGTCCCAATTCACATTCCAAGTGATATTCGGCATGCTAATTACATTGCCGGTTGCGAAATTGCATTATCTCTTATAGTTTCCGAGATATGGACTATCAATAATTTACACCTTAGGCTCTGCTTCTAACTTGGGCCCAAATTGTAAAATGGTCTTATCTATTGGCGATTTCGTTCCAATTCACATTCCAAGTAATATTCAGCATGCTAATTACATTGCCGTTTGCCAAATTGCATTATCTCTTATAGTTTCCGAGATATGGACTATCGATAATTTACACATTAGGATCTGCTTCTAACTTGGGCCCAAATTGTAAAATGGTCTTATCTATTGGCGATTCCGTTCCAATTCACATTCCAAGTAATATTCGGCATGCTAATTACATTGCCGGTTGCCAAATTGCATTATCTCTTATAGTTTCCGAGATATGGACTATCGATAATTTACACCTTAGGCTCTGCTTCTAACTTGGGCCCAAATTGTAAAATGGTCTTATCTATTGGCGATTTCGTTCCAATTCACATTCCAAGTAATATTCGGCATGCTAATTACATTGCCGGTTGCCAAATTGCATTATCTCTTATAGTTTCCGAGATATGGACTATCGATAATTTCCACCTTAGGCTCTGCTTCTAACTTGGGCCCAAATTGTAAAATGATCTTATCTATTGGCGATTTCGTTCCAATTCACATTCCAAGTAATATTCGGCATGCTAATTACATTGCCGGTTGCCAAATTGCATTATCTCTTATAGTTTCCGAGATATGGACTATCGATAATTTACACCTTAGGCTCTGCTTCTAACTTGGGCCCAAAGTGTAAAATGGTCTTATCTATTGGCGATTTCGTTCCAATTTACATTCCAAGTAATATTCGGCATGCTAATTACATTGCCGGTTGCCAAATTGCATTATCTCTTATAGTTTCCGAGATATGGACTATCGATAATTTACACCTTAGGCTCTGCTTCTAACTTGGGCCCAAATTGTAAAATGGTCTTATCTATTGGCTATTTCGTTCCAATTCACACTCCAAGTAATATTCGGCATGCTAATTACATTGCCGGTTGCGAAATTGCATTATCTCTTATAGTTTCCGAGATATGGATTATCGATAATTTACACCTTAGGCTCTGCTTCTAACTTGGGCCCAAATTGTAAAATGGTCTTATCTATTGGCGATTTCGTTCCAATTCACATTCCAAGTAATATTCGGCATGCTAATTACATTGCCGGTTGCCAAATTGCATTATCTCTTATAGTTTCCGAGATATGGACTATCGATAATTTACACCTTAGGCTCTGCTTCTAACTTGGGCCCAAATTGTAAAATGGTCTTACCTATTGGCGATTCCGTTCCAATTCACATTCCAAGTAATATTCGGCATACTAATTACATTGCCGGTTGCCAAATTGCATTATCTCTTATAGTTTCCGAGATATGGACTATCGATAATTTACACCTTAGGCTCTGCTTCTAACTTGGGCCCAAATTGTAAAATGGTCTTATCTATTGGCGATTTCGTTCCAATTCACATTCCAAGTAATATTCGGCATGCTAATTACATTGCCGGTTGCCAAATTGCATTATCTCTTATAGTTTCCGAGATATGGACTATCGATAATTTACACCTTAGGCTCTGCTTCTAACTTGGGCCCAAATTGTAAAATGGTCTTATCTATTGGCGATTTCGTCCCAATTCACATTCCAAGTGATATTCGGCATGCTAATTACATTGCCTGTTGCGAAATTGCATTATCTCTTATAGTTTCCGAGATATGGACTATCGATAATTTGCACCTTAGGCTCTGCTTCTAACTTGCTCCCAAATTGTAAAATGGTCTTATCTATTGGCGATTTCGTTCCAATTCACATTCCAAGTAATATTCGGCATGCTAATTACATTGCCGGTTGCCAAATTGCATTATCTCTTATAGTTTCCGAGATATGGACTATCGATAATTTACACCTTAGGCTCTGCTTCTAACTTGGGCCCAAATTGTAAAATGATCTTATCTATTGGCGATTTCGTTCCAATTCACATTCCAAGTAATATTCGGCATGCTAATTACATTGCCGGTTGCCAAATTGCATTATCTCTTATAGTTTCCGAGATATGGACTATCGATAATTTACACCATAGGCTCTGCTTCTAACTTGGGCCCAAATTGTAAAATGGCCTTATCTATTGGCGATTTCGTTCCAATTCACATTCCAAGTAATATTCGGCATGCTAATTACATTGCCGGTTGCGAAATTGCATTATCTCTTATAGTTTCCGAGATATTGACTATCAATAATTTACACCTTAGGCTCTGCTTCTAACTTGGGCCCAAATTGTAAAATGGTCTTATCTATTGGCGATTTCGTTCCAATTCACATTCCAAGTAATATTCGGCATGCTAATTACATTGCCGGTTGCCAAATTGCATTAACTCTTATAGTTTCCGAGATATGGGCTATCGATAATTTACACCTTAGGCTCTGCTTCTAACTTGGGCCCAAATTGTAAAATGGTCTTATCTATTGGCGATTTCGTTCCAATTCACATTCCAAGTAATATTCGGCATGCTAATTACATTGCCGGTTGCCAAATTGCATTATCTCTTATAGTTTCCGAGATATGGACTATCGATAATTTACACCATAGGCTCTGCTTCTAACTTGGGCCCAAATTGTAAAATGGCCTTATCTATTGGCGATTTCGTTCCAATTCACATTCCAAGTAATATTCGGCATGCTAATTACATTGCCGGTTGCCAAATTGCATTATCTCTTATAGTTTCCGAGTTATGGACTATCGATAATTTACACCTTAGGCTCTGCTTCTAACTTGGGCCCAAATTGTAAAATGGTCTTATCTATTGGCGATTTCGTTCCAATTCACATTCCAAGTAATATTCGGCATGCTAATTACATTGCCGGTTGCCAAATTGCATTATCTCTTATAGTTTCCGAGATATGGACTATCGATAATTTACACCTTAGGCTCTGCTTCTAACTTGGGCCCAAATTGTAAAATGGTCTTATCTATTGGCGATTTCGTTCCAATTCACATTCCAAGTAATATTCGGCATGCTAATTACATTGCCGGTTGCCAAATTGCATTATCTCTTATAGTTTCCGAGATATGGACTATCGATAATTTACACCTTAGGCTCTGCTTCTAACTTGGGCCCAAATTGTAAAATGGTCTTATCTATTGGCGATTTCGTTTCAATTCACATTCCAAGTAATATTCGGCATGCTAATTACATTGCCGGTTGCCAAATTGCATTATCTCTTATAGTTTCCGAGATATGGACTATCGATAATTTACACCTTAGGCTCTGCTTCTAACTTGGGCCCAAATTGTAAAATGGTCTTATCTATTGGCGATTTCGTCCCAATTCACATTCCAAGTGATATTCGGCATGCTAATTACATTGCCGGTTGCGAAATTGCATTATCTCTTATAGTTTCCGAGATATGGACTATCAATAATTTACACCTTAGGCTCTGCTTCTAACTTGGGCCCAAATTGTAAAATGGTCTTATCTATTGGCGATTTCGTTCCAATTCACATTCCAAGTAATATTCGGCATGCTAATTACATTGCCGGTTGCCAAATTGCATTATCTCTTATAGTTTCCGAGATATGGACTATCGATAATTTACACATTAGGCTCTGCTTCTAACTTGGGCCCAAATTGTAAAATGGTCTTATCTATTGGCGATTTCGTTCCAATTCACATTCCAAGTAATATTCGGCATGCTAATTACATTGCCAGTTGCCAAATTGCATTATCTCTTATAGTTTCCGAGATATGGACTATCGATAATTTACACCTTAGGCTCTGCTTCTAACTTGGGCCCAAATTGTAAAATGGTCTTATCTATTGGCGATTTGGTTCCAATTCACATTCCAAGTAATATTCGGCATGCTAATTACATTGCCGGTTGCCAAATTGCATTATCTCTTATAGTTTCCGAGATATGGACTATCGATAATTTACACCTTAGGCTCTGCTTCTAACTTGGGCCCAAATTGTAAAATGGTCTTATCTATTGGCGATTTCGTTCCAATTCACATTCCAAGTAATATTCGGCATGCTAATTACATTGCCGGTTGCCAAATTGCATTATCTCTTATAGTTTCCGAGATATGGACTATCGATAATTTACACCTTAGGCTCTGCTTCTAACTTGGGCCCAAATTGTAAAATGGTCTTATCTATTGGCGATTTCGTTCCAATTCAAACTCCTAGTAATATTCGGCATGCTAATTACATTGCCGGTTGCGAAATTGCATTATCTCTTATAGTTTCCGAGATATTGACTATCAATAATTTACAACTTAGGCTCTGCTTCTAACTTGGGCCCAAATTGTAAAATGGTCTTATCTATTGGCGATTTCGTTCCAATTCACATTCCAAGTAATATTCGGCATGCTAATTACATTGCCGGTTGCCAAATTGCATTATCTCTTATAGTTTCCGAGATATGGACTATCGATAATTTACACCTTAGGCTCTGCTTCTAACTTGGGCCCAAATTGTAAAATGGCCTTATCTATTGGCGATTTCGTCCCAATTCACATTCCAAGTAATATTCGGCATGCTAATTACATTGCCGGTTGCGAAATTGCATTATCTCTTATAGTTTCAGAGATATGGACTATCGATAATTTACACCTTAGGCTCTGCTTCTAACTTGGGCCCAAATTGTAAAATGGTCTTATCTATTGGCAATTTCGTTCCAATTCACATTCCAAGTAATATTCGGCATGCTAATTACATTGCCGTTTGCCAAATTGCATTATCTCTTATAGTTTCCGAGATATGGACTATCGATAATTTACACCTTAGGCTCTGCTTCTAACTTGGGCCCAAATTGTAAAATGGTCTTATCTATTGGCGATTTCGTTCCAATTCACATTCCAAGTAATATTCGGCATGCTAATTACATTGCCGGTTGCCAAATTGCATTAACTCTTATAGTTTCCGAGATATGGACTATCGATAATTTACACCTTAGGCTCTGCTTCTAACTTGGGCCCAAATTGTAAAATGGTCTTATCTATTGGCGATTTCGTTCCAATTCACATTCCAAGTAATATTCGGCATGCTAATTACATTGCCGGTTGCCAAATTGCATTATCTCTTATAGTTTCCGAGATATGGACTATCGATAATTTACACCATAGGCTCTGTTTCTAACTTGGGCCCAAATTGTAAAATGGCCTTATCTATTGGCGATTTCGTTCCAATTCACATTCCAAGTAATATTCGGCATGCTAATTACATTGCCGGTTGCGAAATTGCATTATCTCTTATAGTTTCCGAGATATGGACTATCGATAATTTACACCTTAGGCTCTGCTTCTAACTTGGGCCCAAATTGTAAAATGGTCTTATCTATTGGCGATTTCGTTCCAATTCACATTCCAAGTGATATTCGGCATGCTAATTACATTGCCGGTTGCCAAATTGCATTATCTCTTATAGTTTCCGAGATATGGACTATCGATAATTTACACCTTAGGCTCTGCTTCTAACTTGGGCCCAAATTGTAAAATGGTCTTATCTATTGGCGATTTAGTTGCAATTCACATTCCAAGTAATATTCGGCATGCTAATTACATTGCCGGTTGCCAAATTGCATTATCTCTTATAGTTTCCGAGATATGGACTATCGATAATTTACACCTTAGGCTCTGCTTCTAACTTGGGCCCAAATTGTAAAATGGTCTTATCTATTGGCGATTTCGTTCCAAATCACATTCCAAGTAATATTCGGCATGCTAATTACATTGCCGGTTGCCAAATTGCATTATCTCTTATAGTTTCCGAGATATGGACTATCGATAATTTACACCTTAGGCTCTGCTTCTAACTTGGGCCCAAATTGTAAAATGGTCTTATCTATTGGCGATTTCGTTCCAATTCACATTCCAAGTAATATTCGGCATGCTAATTACATTGCCGGTTGCGAAATTGCATTATCTCTTATAGTTTCCGAGATATGGACTATCGATAATTTACACCTTAGGCTCTGCTTCTAACTTGGGCCCAAATTGTAAAATGGTCTTATCTATTGGCGATTTCGTTCCAATTCACATTCCAAGTGATATTCGGCATGCTAATTACATTGCCGGTTGCCAAATTGCATTATCTCTTATAGTTTCCGAGATATGGACTATCGATAATTTACACCTTAGGCTCTGCTTCTAACTTGGGCCCAAATTGTAAAATGGTCTTATCTATTGGCGATTTAGTTGCAATTCACATTCCAAGTAATATTCGGCATGATAATTACATTGCCGGTTGCCAAATTGCATTATCTCTTATAGTTTCCGAGATATGGACTATCGATAATTTACACCTTAGGCTCTGCTTATAACTTGGGCCCAAATTGTAAAATGGTCTTATCTATTGGCGATTTCGTTCCAATTCACATTCCAAGTAATATTCGGCATGCTAATTACATTGCCGGTTGCCAAATTGCATTATCTCTTATAGTTTCCGAGATATGGACTATCGATAATTTACACCTTAGGCTCTGGTTCTAACTTGGGCCCAAATTGTAAAATGGTCTTATCTATTGGCGATTTCGTTCCAATTCACATTCCAAGTAATATTCGGCATGCTAATTACATTGCCGGTTGCCAAATTGCATTATCTCTTATAGTTTCCGAGATATGGACTATCGATAATTTACACCTTAGGCTCTGCTTCTAACTTGGGCCCAAATTGTAAAATGGTCTTATCTATTGGCGATTTCGTTCCAATTCACATTCCAAGTAATATTCGGCATGCTAATTACATTGCCGGTTGCCAAATTGCATTATCTCTTATAGTTTCCGAGATATGGACTATCGATAATTTACACCTTAGGCTCTGCTTCTAACTTGGGCCCAAATTGTAAAATGGTCTTATCTATTGGCGATTTCGTTCCAATTCACATTCCAAGTAATATTCGGCATGCTAATTACATTGCCGGTTGCCAAATTGCATTATCTCTTATAGTTTCCTAGATATGGACTATTGATAATTTACACCTTAGGCTCTGCTTCTAACTTGGGCCCAAATTGTAAAATGGTCTTATCTATTGGCGATTTCGTCCCAATTCACATTCCAAGTGATATTCGGCATGCTAATTACATTGCCGGTTGCGAAATTGCAATATCTCTTATAGTTTCCGAGATATGGACTATCAATAATTTACACCTTAGGCTCTGCTTCTAACTTGGGCCCAAATTGTAAAATGGTCTTATCTATAGGCGATTTCGTTCCAATTCACATTCCAAGTAATATTCGGCATGCTAATTACATTGCCGGTTGCCAAATTGCATTATCTCTTATAGTTTCCGAGATATGGACTATCAATAATTTACACCTTAGGCTCTGCTTCTAACTTGGGCCCAAATTGTAAAATGGTCTTATCTATTGGCGATTTCGTTCCAATTCACATTCCAAGTAATATTCGGCATGCTAATTACATTGCCGGTTGCCAAATTGCATTATCTCTTATAGTTTCCGAGATATGGACTATCGATAATTTACACCTTAGGCTCTGCTTCTAACTTGGGCCCAAATTGTAAAATGGTCTTATCTATTGGCGATTTCGTTCCAATTCACATTCCAAGTAATATTCGGCATGCTAATTACATTGCCGGTTGCCAAATTGCATTATCTCTTAGAGTTTCCGAGATATGGACTATCGATAATTTACACCATAGGCTCTGCTTCTAACTTGGGCCCAAATTGTAAAATGGTCTTATCTATTGGCGATTTCGTTCCAATTCACATTCCAAGTAATATTCGGCATGCTAATTACATTGCCGGTTGCCAAATTGCATTATCTCGTATAGTTTCCGAGATATGGACTATCGATAATTTACATCTTAGGCTCTGCTTCTAACTTGCTCCCAAATTGTAAAATGGTCTTATCTATTGGCGATTTCGTTCCAATTCACATTCCAAGTAATATTCGGCATGCTAATTACATTGCCGGTTGCCAAATTGCATTATCTCTTATAGTTTCCGAGATATGGACTATCGATAATTTACACCATAGGCTCTGCTTCTAACTTGGGCCCAAATTGTAAAATGGCCTTATCTATTGGCGATTTCGTTCCAATTCACACTCCAAGTAATATTCGGCATGCTAATTACATTGCCGGTTGCCAAATTGCATTATCTCTTATAGTTTCCGAGTTATGGACTATCGATAATTTACACCTTAGGCTCTGCTTCTAACTTGGGCCCAAATTGTAAAATGGTCTTATCTATTGGCGATTTCGTTCCTATTCACATTCCAAATAATATTCGGCATGCTAATTACATTGCCGGTTGCCAAATTGCATTATCTCTTATAGTTTCCGAGATATGGACTATCGATAATTTACACCTTAGGCTCTGCTTCTAACTTGGGCCCAAATTGTAAAATGGTCTTATCTATTGGCGATTTCGTTCCAATTCACATTCCAAGTAATATTCGGCATGCTAATTACATTGCCGGTTGCGAAATTGCATTATCTCTTATAGTTTCCGAGATATGGACTATCGATAATTTACACCTTAGGCTCTGCTTCTAACTTGGGCCCAAATGGTAAAATGGTCTTATCTATTGGCGATTTCGTTCCAATTCACATTCCAAGTGATATTCGGCATGCTAATTACATTGCCGGTTGCCAAATTGCATTATCTCTTATAGTTTCCGAGATATGGACTATCGATAATTTACACCTTAGGCTCTGCTTCTAACTTGGGCCCAAATTGTAAAATGGTCTTATCTATTGGCGATTTAGTTGCAATTCACATTCCAAGTAATATTCGGCATGCTAATTACATTGCCGGTTGCCAAATTGCATTATCTCTTATAGTTTCCGAGATATGGACTATCGATAATTTACACCTTAGGCTCTGCTTCTAACTTGGGCCCAAATTGTAAAATGGTCTTATCTATTGGCGATTTCGTTCCAATTCACATTCCAAGTAATATTCGGCATGCTAATTACATTGCCGGTTGCCAAATTGCATTATCTCTTATAGTTTCCGAGATATGGACTATCGATAATTTACACCTTAGGCTCTGCTTCTAACTTGGGCCCAAATTGTAAAATGGTCTTATCTATTGGCGATTTCGTTCCAATTCACATTCCAAGTAATATTCGGCATGCTAATTACATTGCCGGTTGCCAAATTGCATTATCTCTTATAGTTTCCGAGATATGGACTATCGATAATTTACACCTTAGGCTTTGCTTCTAGCTTGGGCCCAAATTGTAAAATGGCCTTATCTATTGGCGATTTCGTTCCAATTCACACTCCAAGTATATTCGGCATGCTAATTACATTGCCGGTTGCGAAATTGCATTATCTCTTATAGTTTCCGAGATATGGACTATCGATAATTTACACCTTAGGCTCAGCTTCTAACTTGGGCCCAAATTGTAAAATGGTCTTATCTATTGGCGATTTCGTTCCAATTCACATTCCAAGTAATATTCGGCATGCTAATTACATTGCCGGTTGCCAAATTGCATTATCTCTTATAGTTTCCGAGATATGGACTATCGATAATTTACACCATAGGCTCTGCTTCTAACTTGGGCCCAAATTGTAAAATGGTCTTATCTATTGGCGATTTCGTTCCAATTCACATTCCAAGTAATATTCGGCATGCTAATTACATTGCCGGTTGCCAAATTGCATTATCTCGTATAGTTTCCGAGATATGGACTATCGATAATTTACATCTTAGGCTCTGCTTCTAACTTGCTCCCAAATTGTAAAATGGTCTTATCTATTGGCGATTTCGTTCCAATTCACATTCCAAGTAATATTCGGCATGCTAATTACATTGCCGGTTGCCAAATTGCATTATCTCTTATAGTTTCCGAGATATGGACTATCGATAATTTACACCATAGGCTCTGCTTCTAACTTGGGCCCAAATTGTAAAATGGCCTTATCTATTGGCGATTTCGTTCCAATTCACACTCCAAGTAATATTCGGCATGCTAATTACATTGCCGGTTGCCAAATTGCATTATCTCTTATAGTTTCCGAGTTATGGACTATCGATAATTTACACCTTAGGCTCTGCTTCTAACTTGGGCCCAAATTGTAAAATGGTCTTATCTATTGGCGATTTCGTTCCTATTCACATTCCAAATAATATTCGGCATGCTAATTACATTGCCGGTTGCCAAATTGCATTATCTCTTATAGTTTCCGAGATATGGACTATCGATAATTTACACCTTAGGCTCTGCTTCTAACTTGGGCCCAAATTGTAAAATGGTCTTATCTATTGGCGATTTCGTTCCAATTCACATTCCAAGTAATATTCGGCATGCTAATTACATTGCCGGTTGCGAAATTGCATTATCTCTTATAGTTTCCGAGATATGGACTATCGATAATTTACACCTTAGGCTCTGCTTCTAACTTGGGCCCAAATGGTAAAATGGTCTTATCTATTGGCGATTTCGTTCCAATTCACATTCCAAGTGATATTCGGCATGCTAATTACATTGCCGGTTGCCAAATTGCATTATCTCTTATAGTTTCCGAGATATGGACTATCGATAATTTACACCTTAGGCTCTGCTTCTAACTTGGGCCCAAATTGTAAAATGGTCTTATCTATTGGCGATTTAGTTGCAATTCACATTCCAAGTAATATTCGGCATGCTAATTACATTGCCGGTTGCCAAATTGCATTATCTCTTATAGTTTCCGAGATATGGACTATCGATAATTTACACCATAGGCTCTGCTTCTAACTTGGGCCCAAATTGTAAAATGGCCTTATCTATTGGCGATTTCGTTCCAATTCACACTCCAAGTAATATTCGGCATGCTAATTACATTGCCGGTTGCCAAATTGCATTATCTCTTATAGTTTCCGAGTTATGGACTATCGATAATTTACACCTTAGGCTCTGCTTCTAACTTGGGCCCAAATTGTAAAATGGTCTTATCTATTGGCGATTTCGTTCCTATTCACATTCCAAATAATATTCGGCATGCTAATTACATTGCCGGTTGCCAAATTGCATTATCTCGTATAGTTTCCGAGATATGGACTATCGATAATTTACATCTTAGGCTCTGCTTCTAACTTGCTCCCAAATTGTAAAATGGTCTTATCTATTGGCGATTTCGTTCCAATTCACATTCCAAGTAATATTCGGCATGCTAATTACATTGCCGGTTGCCAAATTGCATTATCTCTTATAGTTTCCGAGATATGGACTATCGATAATTTACACCTTAGGCTCTGCTTCTAACTTGGGCCCAAATTGTAAAATGGTCTTATCTATTGGCGATTTCGTTCCAATTCACATTCCAAGTAATATTCGGCATGCTAATTACATTGCCGGTTGCCAAATTGCATTAACTCTTATAGTTTCCGAGATATGGACTATCGATAATTTACACCTTAGGCTCTGCTTCTAACTTGGGCCCAAATTGTAAAATGGTCTTATCTATTGGCGATTTCGTTCCAATTCACATTCCAAGTAATATTCGGCATGCTAATTACATTGCCGGTTGCCAAATTGCATTATCTCTTATAGTTTCCGAGATATGGACTATCGATAATTTACACCATAGGCTCTGTTTCTAACTTGGGCCCAAATTGTAAAATGGCCTTATCTATTGGCGATTTCGTTCCAATTCACATTCCAAGTAATATTCGGCATGCTAATTACATTGCCGGTTGCGAAATTGCATTATCTCTTATAGTTTCCGAGATATGGACTATCGATAATTTACACCTTAGGCTCTGCTTCTAACTTGGGCCCAAATTGTAAAATGGTCTTATCTATTGGCGATTTCGTTCCAAATCACATTCCAAGTAATATTCGGCATGCTAATTACATTGCCGGTTGCCAAATTGCATTATCTCTTATAGTTTCCGAGATATGGACTATCGATAATTTACACCTTAGGCTCTGCTTCTAACTTGGGCCCAAATTGTAAAATGGTCTTATCTATTGGCGATTTCGTTCCAATTCACATTCCAAGTAATATTCGGCATGCTAATTACATTGCCGGTTGCGAAATTGCATTATCTCTTATAGTTTCCGAGATATGGACTATCGATAATTTACACCTTAGGCTCTGCTTCTAACTTGGGCCCAAATTGTAAAATGGTCTTATCTATTGGCGATTTCGTTCCAATTCACATTCCAAGTGATATTCGGCATGCTAATTACATTGCCGGTTGCCAAATTGCATTATCTCTTATAGTTTCCGAGATATGGACTATCGATAATTTACACCTTAGGCTCTGCTTCTAACTTGGGCCCAAATTGTAAAATGGTCTTATCTATTGGCGATTTAGTTGCAATTCACATTCCAAGTAATATTCGGCATGATAATTACATTGCCGGTTGCCAAATTGCATTATCTCTTATAGTTTCCGAGATATGGACTATCGATAATTTACACCTTAGGCTCTGCTTATAACTTGGGCCCAAATTGTAAAATGGTCTTATCTATTGGCGATTTCGTTCCAATTCACATTCCAAGTAATATTCGGCATGCTAATTACATTGCCGGTTGCCAAATTGCATTATCTCTTATAGTTTCCGAGATATGGACTATCGATAATTTACACCTTAGGCTCTGGTTCTAACTTGGGCCCAAATTGTAAAATGGTCTTATCTATTGGCGATTTCGTTCCAATTCACATTCCAAGTAATATTCGGCATGCTAATTACATTGCCGGTTGCCAAATTGCATTATCTCTTATAGTTTCCGAGATATGGACTATCGATAATTTACACCTTAGGCTCTGCTTCTAACTTGGGCCCAAATTGTAAAATGGTCTTATCTATTGGCGATTTCGTTCCAATTCACATTCCAAGTAATATTCGGCATGCTAATTACATTGCCGGTTGCCAAATTGCATTATCTCTTATAGTTTCCGAGATATGGACTATCGATAATTTACACCTTAGGCTCTGCTTCTAACTTGGGCCCAAATTGTAAAATGGTCTTATCTATTGGCGATTTCGTTCCAATTCACATTCCAAGTAATATTCGGCATGCTAATTACATTGCCGGTTGCCAAATTGCATTATCTCTTATAGTTTCCTAGATATGGACTATTGATAATTTACACCTTAGGCTCTGCTTCTAACTTGGGCCCAAATTGTAAAATGGTCTTATCTATTGGCGATTTCGTCCCAATTCACATTCCAAGTGATATTCGGCATGCTAATTACATTGCCGGTTGCGAAATTGCAATATCTCTTATAGTTTCCGAGATATGGACTATCAATAATTTACACCTTAGGCTCTGCTTCTAACTTGGGCCCAAATTGTAAAATGGTCTTATCTATAGGCGATTTCGTTCCAATTCACATTCCAAGTAATATTCGGCATGCTAATTACATTGCCGGTTGCCAAATTGCATTATCTCTTATAGTTTCCGAGATATGGACTATCAATAATTTACACCTTAGGCTCTGCTTCTAACTTGGGCCCAAATTGTAAAATGGTCTTATCTATTGGCGATTTCGTTCCAATTCACATTCCAAGTAATATTCGGCATGCTAATTACATTGCCGGTTGCCAAATTGCATTATCTCTTATAGTTTCCGAGATATGGACTATCGATAATTTACACCTTAGGCTCTGCTTCTAACTTGGGCCCAAATTGTAAAATGGTCTTATCTATTGGCGATTTCGTTCCAATTCACATTCCAAGTAATATTCGGCATGCTAATTACATTGCCGGTTGCCAAATTGCATTATCTCTTATAGTTTCCGAGATATGGACTATCGATAATTTACACCATAGGCTCTGCTTCTAACTTGGGCCCAAATTGTAAAATGGTCTTATCTATTGGCGATTTCGTTCCAATTCACATTCCAAGTAATATTCGGCATGCTAATTACATTGCCGGTTGCCAAATTGCATTATCTCGTATAGTTTCCGAGATATGGACTATCGATAATTTACATCTTAGGCTCTGCTTCTAACTTGCTCCCAAATTGTAAAATGGTCTTATCTATTGGCGATTTCGTTCCAATTCACATTCCAAGTAATATTCGGCATGCTAATTACATTGCCGGTTGCCAAATTGCATTATCTCTTATAGTTTCCGAGATATGGACTATCGATAATTTACACCATAGGCTCTGCTTCTAACTTGGGCCCAAATTGTAAAATGGCCTTATCTATTGGCGATTTCGTTCCAATTCACACTCCAAGTAATATTCGGCATGCTAATTACATTGCCGGTTGCCAAATTGCATTATCTCTTATAGTTTCCGAGTTATGGACTATCGATAATTTACACCTTAGGCTCTGCTTCTAACTTGGGCCCAAATTGTAAAATGGTCTTATCTATTGGCGATTTCGTTCCTATTCACATTCCAAATAATATTCGGCATGCTAATTACATTGCCGGTTGCCAAATTGCATTATCTCTTATAGTTTCCGAGATATGGACTATCGATAATTTACACCTTAGGCTCTGCTTCTAACTTGGGCCCAAATTGTAAAATGGTCTTATCTATTGGCGATTTCGTTCCAATTCACATTCCAAGTAATATTCGGCATGCTAATTACATTGCCGGTTGCGAAATTGCATTATCTCTTATAGTTTCCGAGATATGGACTATCGATAATTTACACCTTAGGCTCTGCTTCTAACTTGGGCCCAAATGGTAAAATGGTCTTATCTATTGGCGATTTCGTTCCAATTCACATTCCAAGTGATATTCGGCATGCTAATTACATTGCCGGTTGCCAAATTGCATTATCTCTTATAGTTTCCGAGATATGGACTATCGATAATTTACACCTTAGGCTCTGCTTCTAACTTGGGCCCAAATTGTAAAATGGTCTTATCTATTGGCGATTTAGTTGCAATTCACATTCCAAGTAATATTCGGCATGCTAATTACATTGCCGGTTGCCAAATTGCATTATCTCTTATAGTTTCCGAGATATGGACTATCGATAATTTACACCTTAGGCTCTGCTTCTAACTTGGGCCCAAATTGTAAAATGGTCTTATCTATTGGCGATTTCGTTCCAATTCACATTCCAAGTAATATTCGGCATGCTAATTACATTGCCGGTTGCCAAATTGCATTATCTCTTATAGTTTCCGAGATATGGACTATCGATAATTTACACCTTAGGCTCTGCTTCTAACTTGGGCCCAAATTGTAAAATGGTCTTATCTATTGGCGATTTCGTTCCAATTCACATTCCAAGTAATATTCGGCATGCTAATTACATTGCCGGTTGCCAAATTGCATTATCTCTTATAGTTTCCGAGATATGGACTATCGATAATTTACACCTTAGGCTCTGCTTCTAGCTTGGGCCCAAATTGTAAAATGGCCTTATCTATTGGCGATTTCGTTCCAATTCACACTCCAAGTAATATTCGGCATGCTAATTACATTGCCGGTTGCGAAATTGCATTATCTCTTATAGTTTCCGAGATATGGACTATCGATAATTTACACCTTAGGCTCAGCTTCTAACTTGGGCCCAAATTGTAAAATGGTCTTATCTATTGGCGATTTCGTTCCAATTCACATTCCAAGTAATATTCGGCATGCTAATTACATTGCCGGTTGCCAAATTGCATTATCTCTTATAGTTTCCGAGATATGGACTATCGATAATTTATACCTTAGGCTCTGCTTCTAACTTGGGCCCAAATTGTAAAATGGTCTTATCTATTGGCGATTTCGTTCCAATTCACATTCCAAGTGATATTCGGCATGCTAATTACATTGCCGGTTGCCAAATTTCATTATCTCTTATAGTTTCCGAGATATGGACTATCGATAATTTACACCTTAGGCTCTGCTTCTAACTTGGGCCCAAATTGTAAAATGGTCTTATCTATTGGCGATTTCGTTCCAATTCACATTCCAAGTGATATTCGGCATGCTAATTACATTGCCGGTTGCCAAATTGCATTATCTCTTATAGTTTCCGAGATATGGACTATCGATAATTTACACCTTAGGCTCAGCTTCTAACTTGGGCCCAAATTGTAAAATGGTCTTATCTATTGGCGATTTCGTTCCAATTCACATTCCAAGTAATATTCGGCATGCTAATTACATTGCCGGTTGCGAAATTGCATTATCTCTTATAGTTTCCGAGATATGGACTATCGATAATTTACACCTTAGGCTCTGCTTCTAACTTGGGCCCAAATTGTAAAATGGTCTTATCTATTGGCGATTTCGTTCCAATTCACATTCCAAGTGATATTCGGCATGCTAATTACATTGCCGGTTGCCAAATTGCATTATCTCTTATAGTTTCCGAGATATGGACTATCGATAATTTACACCTTAGGCTCTGCTTCTAACTTGGGCCCAAATTGTAAAATGGTCTTATCTATTGGCGATTTAGTTGCAATTCACATTCCAAGTAATATTCGGCATGCTAATTACATTGCCGGTTGCCAAATTGCATTATCTCTTATAGTTTCCGAGACATGGACTATCGATAATTTACACCTTAGGCTCTGCTTATAACTTGGGCCCAAATTGTAAAATGGTCTTATCTATTGGCGATTTCGTTCCAATTCACATTCCAAGTAATATTCGGCATGCTAATTACATTGCCGGTTGCCAAATTGCATTATCTCTTATAGTTTCCGAGATATGGACTATCGATAATTTACACCTTAGGCTCTGCTTCTAACTTGGGCCCAAATTGTAAAATGGTCTTATCTATTGGCGATTTCGTTCCAATTCACATTCCAAGTAATATTCGGCATGCTAATTACATTGCCGGTTGCCAAATTGCATTATCTCTTATAGTTTCCTAGATATGGACTATTGATAATTTACACCTTAGGCTCTGCTTCTAACTTGGGCCCAAATTGTAAAATGGTCTTATCTATTGGCGATTTCGTCCCAATTCACATTCCAAGTGATATTCGGCATGCTAATTACATTGCCGGTTGCGAAATTGCATTATCTCTTATAGTTTCCGAGATATGGACTATCAATAATTTACACCTTAGGCTCTGCTTCTAACTTGGGCCCAAATTGTAAAATGGTCTTATCTATAGGCGATTTCGTTCCAATTCACATTCCAAGTAATATTCGGCATGCTAATTACATTGCCGGTTGCCAAATTGCATTATCTCTTATAGTTTCCGAGATATGGACTATCGATAATTTACACCTTAGGCTCTGCTTCTAACTTGGGCCCAAATTGTAAAATGGTCTTATCTATTGGCGATTTCGTTCCAATTCACATTCCAAGTAATATTCGGCATGCTAATTACATTGCCGGTTGCCAAATTGCATTATCTCTTATAGTTTCCGAGATATGGACTATCGATAATTTACACCTTAGGCTCTGCTTCTAAGTTGGGCCCAAATTGTAAAATGGTCTTATCTATTGGCGATTTCGTTCCAATTCACATTCCAAGTAATATTCGGCATGCTAATTACATTGCCGGTTGCCAAATTGCATTATCTCTTATAGTTTCCGAGATATGGACTATCGATAATTTACACCATAGGCTCTGCTTCTAACTTGGGCCCAAATTGTAAAATGGTCTTATCTATTGGCGATTTCGTTCCAATTCACATTCCAAGTAATATTCGGCATGTTAATTACATTGCCGGTTGCCAAATTGCATTATCTCGTATAGTTTCCGAGATATGGACTATCGATAATTTACACCTTAGGCTCTGCTTCTAACTTGCTCCCAAATTGTAAAATGGTCTTATCTATTGGCGATTTCGTTCCAATTCACATTCCAGGTAATATTCGGCATGCTAATTACATTGCCGGTTGCCAAATTGCATTATCTCTTATAGTTTCCGAGATATGGACTATCGATAATTTACACCATAGGCTCTGCTTCTAACTTGGGCCCAAATTGTAAAATGGCCTTATCTATTGGCGATTTCGTTATAATTCACATTCCAAGTAATATTCGGCATGCTAATTACATTGCCGGTTGCCAAATTGCATTATCTCTTATAGTTTCCGAGTTATGGACTATCGATAATTTACACCTTAGGCTCTGCTTCTAACTTGGGCCCAAATTGTAAAATGGTCTTATCTATTGGCGATTTCGTTCCAATTCACATTCCAAGTAATATTCGGCATGCTAATTACATTGCCGGTTGCGAAATTGCATTATCTCTTATAGTTTCCGAGATATGGACTATCGATAATTTACACCTTAGGCTCTGCTTCTAACTTGGGCCCAAATGGTAAAATGGTCTTATCTATTGGCGATTTCGTTCCAATTCACATTCCAAGTGATATTCGGCATGCTAATTACATTGCCGGTTGCCAAATTGCATTATCTCTTATAGTTTCCGAGATATGGACTATCGATAATTTACACCTTAGGCTCTGCTTCTAACTTGGGCCCAAATTGTAAAATGGTCTTATCTATTGGCGATTTAGTTGCAATTCACATTCCAAGTAATATTCGGCATGCTAATTACATTGCCGGTTGCCAAATTGCATTATCTCTTATAGTTTCCGAGATATGGACTATCGATAATTTACACCTTAGGCTCTGCTTCTAACTTGGGCCCAAATTGTAAAATGGTCTTATCTATTGGCGATTTCGTTCCAATTCACATTCCAAGTAATATTCGGCATGCTAATTACATTGCCGGTTGCCAAATTGCATTATCTCTTATAGTTTCCGAGATATGGACTATCGATAATTTACACCTTAGGCTCTGCTTCTAACTTGGGCCCAAATTGTAAAATGGTCTTATCTATTGGCGATTTCGTTCCAATTCACATTCCAAGTAATATTCGGCATGCTAATTACATTGCCGGTTGCCAAATTGCATTATCTCTTATAGTTTCCGAGATATGGACTATCGATAATTTACACCTTAGGCTCTGCTTCTAACTTGGGCCCAAATTGTAAAATGGCCTTATCTATTGGCGATTTCGTTCCAATTCACACTCCAAGTAATATTCGGCATGCTAATTACATTGCCGGTTGCGAAATTGCATTATCTCTTATAGTTTCCGAGATATGGACTATCGATAATTTACACCTTAGGCTCAGCTTCTAACTTGGGCCCAAATTGTAAAATGGTCTTATCTATTGGCGATTTCGTTCCAATTCACATTCCAAGTAATATTCGGCATGCTAATTACATTGCCGGTTGCCAAATTGCATTATCTCTTATAGTTTCCGAGATATGGACTATCGATAATTTACACCTTAGGCTCTGCTTCTAACTTGGGCCCAAATTGTAAAATGGTCTTATCTATTGGCGATTTCGTTCCAATTCACATTCCAAGTAATATTCGGCATGCTAATTACATTGCCGGTTGCCAAATTGCATTATCTCTTATAGTTTCCTAGATATGGACTATTGATAATTTACACCTTAGGCTCAGCTTCTAACTTGGGCCCAAATTGTAAAATGGTCTTATCTATTGGCGATTTCGTCCTAATTCACATTCCAAGTGATACTCGGCATGCTAATTACATTGCCGGTTGCGAAATTGCATTATCTCTTATAGTTTCCGAGATATGGACTATCAATAATTTACACCTTAGGCTCTGCTTCTAACTTGGGCCCAAATTGTAAAATGGTCTTATCTATTGGCGATTTCGTTCCAATTCACATTCCAAGTAATATTCGGCATGCTAATTACATTGCCGGTTGCCAAATTGCATTATCTCTTATAGTTTCCGAGATATGGACTATCGATAATTTACACCTTAGGCTCTGCTTCTAACTTGGGCCCAAATTGTAAAATGGTCTTATCTATTGGCGATTTCGTTCCAATTCACATTCCAAGTAATATTCGGCATGCTAATTACATTGCCGGTTGCCAAATTGCATTATCTCTTATAGTTTCCGAGATATGGACTATCGATAATTTACACCTTAGGCTCTGCTTCTAACTTGGGCCCAAATTGTAAAATGGTCTTATCTATTGGCGATTTCGTTCCAATTCACATTCCAAGTAATATTCGGCATGCTAATTACATTGCCGGTTGCCAAATTGCATTATCTCTTATAGTTTCCGAGATATGGACTATCGATAATTTACACCATAGGCTCTGCTTCTAACTTGGGCCCAAATTGTAAAATGGTCTTATCTATTGGCGATTTCGTTCCAATTCGCATTCCAAGTAATATTCGGCATGCTAATTACATTGCCGGTTGCCAAATTGCATTATCTCTTATAGTTTCCGAGATATGGACTATCGATAATTTACACCTTAGGCTCTGCTTCTAACTTGCTCCCAAATTGTAAAATGGTCTTATCTATTGGCGATTTCGTTCCAATTCACATTCCAAGTAATATTCGGCATGCTAATTACATTGCCGGTTGCCAAATTGCATTATCTCTTATAGTTTCCGAGATATGGACTATCGATAATTTACACCTTAGGCTCTGCTTCTAACTTGGGCCCAAATTGTAAAATGGTCTTATCTATTGGCGATTTCGTTCCAATTCACATTCCAAGTAATATTCGGCATGCTAATTACATTGCCGGTTGCCAAATTGCATTATCTCTTATAGTTTCCGAGATATGGACTATCGATAATTTACACCTTAGGCTCTGCTTCTAACTTGCTCCCAAATTGTAAAATGGTCTTATCTATTGGCGATTTCGTTCCAATTCACATTCCAAGTAATATTCGGCATGCTAATTACATTGCCGGTTGCCAAATTGCATTATCTCTTATAGTTTCCGAGATATGGACTATCGATAATTTACACCTTAGGCTCTGCTTCTAACTTGGGCCCAAATTGTAAAATGGTCTTATCTATTGGCGATTTCGTTCCAATTCACATTCCAAGTAATATTGGGCAAGCTAATTACATTGCCGGTTGCCAAATTGCATTATCTCTTATAGTTTCCGAGATATGGACTATCGATAATTTACACCATAGGCTCTGCTTCTAACTTGGGCCCAAATTGTAAAATGGTCTTATCTACTGGCGATTTCGTTCCAATTCACATTCCAAGTAATATTCGGCATGCTAATTACATTGCCGGTTGCCAAATTGCATTATCTCTTATAGTTTCCGAGATATGGACTATCGATAATTTACACCTTAGGCTCTGCTTCTAACTTGCTCCCAAATTGTAAAATGGTCTTATCTATTGGCGATTTCGTTCCAATTCACATTCCAAGTAATATTCGGCATGCTAATTACATTGCCGGTTGCCAAATTGTATTATCTCTTATAGTTTCCGAGATATGGACTATCGATAATTTACACCTTAGGCTCTGCTTCTAACTTGGGCCCAAATTGTAAAATGGTCTTACCTATTGGCGATTTCGTTCCAATTCACATTCCAAGTAATATTCAGCATGCTAATTACATTGCCGGTTGCCAAATTGCATTATCTCTTATAGTTTCCGAGATATGGACTATCGATAATTTACACCTTAGGCTCTGCTTCTAACTTGGGTCCAAATTGTAAAATGGTCTTATCTATTGGCGATTTCGTTCCAATTCACATTCCAAGTAATATTCGGCATGCTAATTACATTGCCGGTTGCCAAATTGCATTATCTCTTATAGTTTCCGAGATAGGACTATCGATAATTTACACCTTAGGTTCTGCTCCTAACTTGGGCCCAAATTGTAAAATGGTCTTATCTATTGGCGATTTCGTCCCAATTCACATTCCAAGTGATATTCGGCATGCTAATTACATTGCCGGTTGCGAAATTGCATTATCTCTTATAGTTTCCGAGATATGGACTATCAATAATTTACACCTTAGGCTCTGCTTCTAACTTGGGCCCAAATAGTAAAATGGTCTTATCTATTGGCGATTTCGTTCCAATTCACATTCCAAGTAATATTCGGCATGCTAATTACATTGCCGGTTGCCAAATTGCATTATCTCTTATAGTTTCCGAGATATGGACTATCGATAATTTACACATTAGGCTCTGCTTCTAACTTGGGCCCAAATTGTAAAATGGTCTTATCTATTGGCGATTTCGTTCCAATTCACATTCCAAGTAATAATCGGCATGCTAATTACATTGCCGGTTGCCAAATTGCATTATCTCTTATAGTTTCCGAGATATGGACTATCGATAATTTACAACTTAGGCTCTGCTTCTAACTTGGGCCCAAATTGTAAAATGGTCTTATCTATTGGCGATTTGGTTCCAATTCACATTCCAAGTAATATTCGGCATGCTAATTACATTGCCGGTTGCCAAATTGCATTATCTCTTATAGTTTCCGAGATATGGACTATCGATAATTTACACCTTAGGCTCTGCTTCTAACTTGGGCCCAAATTGTAAAATGGTCTTATCTATTGGCGATTTCGTTCCAATTCACATTCCAAGTAATATTCGGCATGCTAATTACATTGCCGGTTGCCAAATTGCATTATCTCTTATAGTTTCCGAGATATGGACTATCGATAATTTACACCTTAGGCTCTGCTTCTAACTTGGGCCCAAATTGTAAAATGGCCTTATCTATTGGCGATTTCGTCCCAATTCACATTCCAAGTAATATTCGGCATGCTAATTACATTGCCGGTTGCGAAATTGCATTATCTCTTATAGTTTCAGAGATATGGACTATCGATAATTTACACCTTAGGCTCTGCTTCTAACTTGGGCCCAAATTGTAAAATGGTCTTATCTATTGGCAATTTCGTTCCAATTCACATTCCAAGTAATATTCGGCATGCTAATTACATTGCCGGTTGCCAAATTGCATTATCTCTTATAGTTTCCGAGATATGGACTATCGATAATTTACACCTTAGGCTCTGCTTCTAACTTGGGCCCAAATTGTAAAATGGTCTTATCTATTGGCGATTTCGTTCCAATTCACATTCCAAGTAATATTCGGCATGCTAATTACATTGCCGGTTGCCAAATTGCATTAACTCTTATAGTTTCCGAGATATGGACTATCGATAATTTACACCTTAGGCTCTGCTTCTAACTTGGGCCCAAATTGTAAAATGGTCTTATCTATTGGCGATTTCGTTCCAATTCACATTCCAAGTAATATTCGGCATGCTAATTACATTGCCGGTTGCCAAATTGCATTATCTCTTATAGTTTCCGAGATATGGACTATCGATAATTTACACCATAGGCTCTGCTTCTAACTTGGGCCCAAATTGTAAAATGGCCTTATCTATTGGCGATTTCGTTCCAATTCACATTCCAAGTAATATTCGGCATGCTAATTACATTGCCGGTTGCCAAATTGCATTATCTCTTATAGTTTCCGAGTTATGGACTATCGATAATTTACACCTTAGGCTCTGCTTCTAACTTGGGCACAAATTGTAAAATGGTCTTATCTATTGGCGATTTCGTTCCAATTCACATTCCAAGTAATATTCGGCATGCTAATTACATTGCCGGTTGCCAAATTGCATTATCTCTTATAGTTTCCGAGATATGGACTATCGATAATTTACACCTTAGGCTCTGCTTCTAACTTGGGCCCAAATTGTAAAATGGTCTTATCTATTGGCGATTTCGTTCCAATTCACATTCCAAGTAATATTCGGCATGCTAATTACATTGCCGGTTGCGAAATTGCATTATCTCTTATAGTTTCCGAGATATGGACTATCGATAATTTACACCTTAGGCTCTGCTTCTAACTTGGGCCCAAATTGTAAAATGGTCTTATCTATTGGCGATTTCGTTCCAATTCACATTCCAAGTGATATTCGGCATGCTAATTACATTGCCGGTTGCCAAATTGCATTATCTCTTATAGTTTCCGAGATATGGACTATCGATAATTTACACCTTAGGCTCTGCTTCTAACTTGGGCCCAAATTGTAAAATGGTCTTATCTATTGGCGATTTAGTTGCAATTCGCATTCCAAGTAATATTCGGCATGCTAATTACATTGCCGGTTGCCAAATTGCATTATCTCTTATAGTTTCCGAGATATGGACTATCGATAATTTACACCTTAGGCTCTGCTTCTAACTTGGGCCCAAATTGTAAAATGGTCTTATCTATTGGCGATTTCGTTCCAATTCACATTCCAAGTAATATTCGGCATGCTAATTACATTGCCGGTTGCCAAATTGCATTATCTCTTATAGTTTCCTAGATATGGACTATTGATAATTTACACCTTAGGCTCTGCTTCTAACTTGGGCCCAAATTGTAAAATGGTCTTATCTATTGGCGATTTCGTCCCAATTCACATTCCAAGTGATATTCGGCATGCTAATTACATTGCCGGTTGCGAAATTGCATTATCTCTTATAGTTTCCGAGATATGGACTATCAATAATTTACACCTTAGGCTCTGCTTCTAACTTGGGCCCAAATTGTAAAATGGTCTTATCTATAGGCGATTTCGTTCCAATTCACATTCCAAGTAATATTCGGCATGCTAATTACATTGCCGGTTGCCAAATTGCATTATCTCTTATAGTTTCCGAGATATGGACTATCGGTAATTTACACCTTAGGCTCTGCTTCTAACTTGGGCCCAAATTGTAAAATGGTCTTATCTATTGGCGATTTCGTTCCAATTCACATTCCAAGTAATATTCGGCATGCTAATTACATTGCCGGTTGCCAAATTGCATTATCTCTTATAGTTTCCGAGATATGGACTATCGATAATTTACACCTTAGGCTCTGCTTCTAACTTGGGCCCAAATTGTAAAATGGTCTTATCTATTGGCGATTTCGTTCCAATTCACATTCCAAGTAATATTCGGCATGCTAATTACATTGCCGGTTGCCAAATTGCATTATCTCTTATAGTTTCCGAGATATGGACTATCGATAATTTACACCATAGGCTCTGCTTCTAACTTGGGCCCAAATTGTAAAATGGTCTTATCTATTGGCGATTTCGTTCCAATTCACATTCCAAGTAATATTCGGCATGCTAATTACATTGCCGGTTGCCAAATTGCATTATCTCTTATAGTTTCCGAGATATGGACTATCGATAATTTACACCTTAGGCTCTGCTTCTAACTTGCTCCCAAATTGTAAAATGGTCTTATCTATTGGCGATTTCGTTCCAATTCACATTCCAAGTAATATTCGGCATGCTAATTACATTGCCGGTTGCCAAATTGCATTATCTCTTATAGTTTCCGAGATATGGACTATCGATAATTTACACCATAGGCTCTTCTTCTAACTTGGGCCCAAATTGTAAAATGGCCTTATCTATTGGCGATTTCGTTCCAATTCACATTCCAAGTAATATTCGGCATGCTAATTACATTGCCGGTTGCCAAATTGCATTATCTCTTATAGTTTCCGAGTTATGGACTATCGATAATTTACACCTTAGGCTCTGCTTCTAACTTGGACCCAAATTGTAAAATGGTCTTATCTATTGGCGATTTCGTTCCAATTCACATTCCAAGTAATATTCGGCATGCTAATTACATTGCCGGTTGCCAAATTGCATTATCTCTTATAGTTTCCGAGATATGGACTATCGATAATTTACACCTTAGGCTCTGCTTCTAACTTGGGCCCAAATTGTAAAATGGTCTTATCTATTGGCGATTTCGTTCCAATTCACATTCCAAGTAATATTCGGCATGCTAATTACATTGCCGGTTGCGAAATTGCATTATCTCTTATAGTTTCCGAGATATGGACTATCGATAATTTACACCTTAGGCTCTGCTTCTAACTTGGGCCCAAATTGTAAAATGGTCTTATCTATTGGCGATTTCGTTCCAATTCACATTCCAAGTGATATTCGGCATGCTAATTATATTGCCGGTTGCCAAATTGCATTATCTCTTATAGTTTCCGAGATATGGACTATCGATAATTTACACCTTAGGCTCTGCTTCTAACTTGGGCCCAAATTGTAAAATGGTCTTATCTATTGGCGATTTAGTTGCAATTCACATTCCAAGTAATATTCGGCATGCTAATTACATTGCCGGTTGCCAAATTGCATTATCTCTTATAGTTTCCGAGATATGGACTATCGATAATTTACACCATAATCTCTGCTTCTAACTTGGGCCCAAATTGTAGAATGGTCTTATCTATTGGCGATTTCGTTCCAATTCACATTCCAAGTAATATTCGGCATGCTAATTTCATTGCCGGTTGCCAAATTGCATTATCTCTTATAGTTTCCGAGATATGGACTATCGATAATTTACACCTTAGGCTCTGCTTCTAACTTGCTCCCAAATTGTAAAATGGTCTTATCTATTGGCGATTTCGTTCCAATTCACATTCCAAGTAATATTCGGCATGCTAATTACATTGCCGGTTGCCAAATTGCATTATCTCTTATAGTTTCCGGGATATGGACTATCGATAATTTACACCTTAGGCTCTGCTTCTAACTTGGGCCCAAATTGTAAAATGGTCTTATCTATTGGCGATTTCGTTCCAATTCACATTCCAAGTAATATTGGGCATGCTAATTACATTGCCGGTTGCCAAATTGCATTATCTCTTATAGTTTCCGAGATATGGACTATCGATAATTTACACCATAGGCTCTGCTTCTAACTTTGGCCCAAATTGTAAAATGGTCTTATCTATTGGCGATTTCGTTCCAATTCACATTCCAAGTAATATTCGGCATGCTAATTACATTGCCGGTTGCCAAATTGCATTATCTCTTATAGTTTCCGAGATATGGACTATCGATAATTTACACCTTAGGCTCTGCTTCTAACTTGCTCCCAAATTGTAAAATGGTCTTATCTATTGGCGATTACGTTCCAATTCACATTCCAAGTAATATTCGGCATGCTAATTACATTGCCGGTTGCCAAATTGTATTATCTCTTATAGTTTCCGAGATATGGACTATCGATAATTTACACCTTAGGCTCTGCTTCTAACTTGGGCCCAAATTGTAAAATGGTCTTATCTATTGGCGATTTCGTTCCAATTCACATTCCAAGTAATATTCGGCATGCTAATTACATTGCCGGTTGCCAAATTGCATTATCTCTTATAGTTTCCGAGATATGGACTATCGATAATTTACACCTTAGGCTCTGCTTCTAACTTGGGCCCAAATTGTAAAATGGTCTTATCTATTGGCGATTTCGTCCCAATTCACATTCCAAGTGATATTCGGCATGCTAATTACATTGCCGGTTGCGAAATTGCATTATCTCTTATAGTTTCCGAGATATGGACTATCAATAATTTACACCTTAGGCTCTGCTTCTAACTTGGGTCCAAATTGTAAAATGGTCTTATCTATTGGCGATTTCGTTCCAATTCACATTCCAAGTAACATTCGGCATGCTAATTACATTGCCGGTTGCCAAATTGCATTATCTCTTATAGTTTCCGAGATATGGACTATCGATAATTTACACCTTAGGTTCTGCTTCTAACTTGGGCCCAAATTGTAAAATGGTCTTATCTATTGGCGATTTCGTTCCAATTCACATTCCAAGTAATATTCGGCATGCTAATTACATTGCCGGTTGCCAAATTGCATTATCTCTTATAGTTTCCGAGATATGGACTATCGATAATTTACACCTTAGGCTCTGCTTCTAACTTGGGCCCAAATTGTAAAATGGTCTTATCTATTGGCGATTTCGTTCCAATTCACATTCCAAGTAATATTCGGCATGCTAATTACATTGCCGGTTGCCAAATTGCATTATCTCTTATAGTTTCCGAGATATGGACTATCGATAATTTACACCTTAGGCTCTGCTTCTAACTTGGGCCCAAATTGTAAAATGGTCTTATCTATTGGCGATTTCGTTCCAATTCACATTCCAAGTAATATTCGGCATGCTAATTACATTGCCGGTTGCCAAATTGCATTATCTCTTATAGTTTCCGAGATATGGACTATCGATAATTTGCACCTTAGGCTCTGCTTCTAACTTGGGAACAAATTGTAAAATGGTCTTATCTATTGGCGATTTCGTTCCAATTCACATTCCAAGTAATATTCGTCATGCTAATTACATTGCCGGTTGCCAAATTGCATTATCTCTTATAGTTTCCGAGATATGGACTATCGATAATTTACACCTTAGGCTCTGCTTCTAACTTGGGCCCAAATTGTAAAATGGTCTTATCTATTGGCGATTTCGTTCCAATTCACATTCCAAGTAATATTCGGCATGCTAATTACATTGCCGGTTGCCAAATTGCATTATCTCTTATAGTTTCCGAGTTATGGACTATCGATAATTTACACCTTAGGCTCTGCTTCTAACTTGGGCCCAAATTGTAAAATGGTCTTATCTATTGGCGATTTCGTTCCAATTCACATTCCAAGTAATATTCGGCATGCTAATTACATTGCCGGTTGCCAAATTGCATTATCTCTTATAGTTTCCGAGATATGGACTATCGATAATTTACACCTTAGGCTCTGCTTCTAACTTGGGCCCAAATTGTAAAATGGTCTTATCTATTGGCGATTTCGCTCCAATTCACATTCCAAGTAATATTCGGCATGCTAATTACATTGCCGGTTGCGAAATTGCATTATCTCTTATAGTTTCCGAGATATGGACTATCGATAATTTACACCTTAGGCTCTGCTTCTAACTTGGGCCCAAATTGTAAAATGGTCTTATCTATTGGCGATTTCGTTCCAATTCACATTCCAAGTAATATTCGGCATGCTAATTACATTGCCGGTTGCGAAATTGCATTATCTCTTATAGTTTCCGAGTTATGGACTATCGATAATTTACACCTTAGGCTCTGCTTCTAACTTGGGCCCAAATTGTAAAATGGTCTTATCTATTGGCGATTTCGTTCCAATTCACATTCCAAGTAATATTCGGCATGCTAATTACATTGCCGGTTGCCAAATTGCATTATCTCTTATAGTTTCCGAGATATGGACTATCGATAATTTACACCTTAGGCTCTGCTTCTAACTTGGGCCCAAATTGTAAAATGGTCTTATCTATTGGCGATTTCGTTCCAATTCACATTCCAAGTAATATTCGGCATGCTAATTACATTGCCGGTTGCGAAATTGCATTATCTCTTATAGTTTCCGAGATATGGACTATCGATAATTTACACCTTAGGCTCTGCTTCTAACTTGGGCCCAAATTGTAAAATGGTCTTATCTATTGGCGATTTCGTTCCAATTCACATTCCAAGTGATATTCGGCATGCTAATTACATTGCCGGTTGCCAAATTGCATTATCTCTTATAGTTTCCGAGATATGGACTATCGATAATTTACACCTTAGGCTCTGCTTCTAACTTGGGCCCAAATTGTAAAATGGTCTTATCTATTGGCGATTTAGTTGCAATTCACATTCCAAGTAATATTCGGCATGCTAATTACATTGCCGGTTGCCAAATTGCATTATCTCTTATAGTTTCCGAGATATGGACTATCGATAATTTACACCTTAGGCTCTGCTTCTAACTTGGGCCCAAATTGTAAAATGGTCTTATCTATTGGCGATTTCGTTCCAATTCACATTCCAAGTAATATTCGGCATGCTAATTACATTGCCGGTTGCCAAATTGCATTATCTCTTATAGTTTCCGAGATATGGACTATCGATAATTTACACCTTAGGCTCTGCTTCTAACTTGGGCCCAAATTGTAAAATGGTCTTATCTATTGGCGATTTCGTTCCAATTCACATTCCAAGTAATATTCGGCATGCTAATTACATTGCCGGTTGCCAAATTGCATTATCTCTTATAGTTTCCGAGATATGGACTATCGATAATTTACACCTTAGGCTCTGCTTCTAACTTGGGCCCAAATTGTAAAATGGCCTTATCTATTGGCGATTTCGTTCCAATTCACACTCCAAGTAATATTCGGCATGCTAATTACATTGCCGGTTGCGAAATTGCATTATCTCTTATAGTTTCCGAGATATGGACTATCGATAATTTACACCTTAGGCTCAGCTTCTAACTTGGGCCCAAATTGTAAAATGGTCTTATCTATTGGCGATTTCGTTCCAATTCACATTCCAAGTAATATTCGGCATGCTAATTACATTGCCGGTTGCCAAATTGCATTATCTCTTATAGTTTCCGAGATATGGACTATCGATAATTTACACCTTAGGCTCTGCTTCTAACTTGGGCCCAAATTGTAAAATGGTCTTATCTATTGGCGATTTCGTTCCAATTCACATTCCAAGTAATATTCGGCATGCTAATTACATTGCCGGTTGCCAAATTGCATTATCTCTTATAGTTTCCTAGATATGGACTATTGATAATTTACACCTTAGGCTCTGCTTCTAACTTGGGCCCAAATTGTAAAATGGTCTTATCTATTGGCGATTTCGTCCCAATTCACATTCCAAGTGATATTCGGCATGCTAATTACATTGTCGGTTGCGAAATTGCATTATCTCTTATAGTTTCCGAGATATGGACTATCAATAATTTACACCTTAGGCTCTGCTTCTAACTTGGGCCCAAATTGTAAAATGGTCTTATCTATTGGCGATTTCGTTCCAATTCACATTCCAAGTAATATTCGGCATGCTAATTACATTGCCGGTTGCCAAATTGCATTATCTCTTATAGTTTCCGAGATATGGACTATCGATAATTTACACCTTAGGCTCTGCTTCTAACTTGGGCCCAAATTGTAAAATGGTCTTATCTATTGGCGATTTCGTTCCAATTCACATTCCAAGTAATATTCGGCATGCTAATTACATTGCCGGTTGCCAAATTGCATTATCTCTTATAGTTTCCGAGATATGGACTATCGATAATTTACACCTTAGGCTCTGCTTCTAACTTGGGCCCAAATTGTAAAATGGTCTTATCTATTGGCGATTTCGTTCCAATTCACATTCCAAGTAATATTCGGCATGCTAATTACATTGCCGGTTGCCAAATTGCATTATCTCTTATAGTTTCCGAGATATGGACTATCGATAATTTACACCATAGGCTCTGCTTCTAACTTGGGCCCAAATTGTAAAATGGTCTTATCTATTGGCGATTTCGTTCCAATTCACATTCCAAGTAATATTCGGCATGCTAATTACATTGCCGGTTGCCAAATTGCATTATCTCTTATAGTTTCCGAGATATGGACTATCGATAATTTACACCTTAGGCTCTGCTTCTAACTTGCTCCCAAATTGTAAAATGGTCTTATCTATTGGCGATTTCGTTCCAATTCACATTCCAAGTAATATTCGGCATGCTAATTACATTGCCGGTTGCCAAATTGCATTATCTCTTATAGTTTCCGAGATATGGACTATCGATAATTTACACCTTAGGCTCTGCTTCTAACTTGGGCCCAAATTGTAAAATGGTCTTATCTATTGGCGATTTCGTTCCAATTCACATTCCAAGTAATATTCGGCATGCTAATTACATTGCCGGTTGCCAAATTGAATTTTCTCTTATAGTTTCCGAGATATGGACTATCGATAATTTACACCTTAGGCTCTGCTTCTAACTTGGGCCCAAATTGTAAAATGGTCTTATCTATTGGCGATTTCGTTCCAATTCACATTCCAAGTAATATTGGGCATGCTAATTACATTGCCGGTTGCCAAATTGCATTATCTCTTATAGTTTCCGAGATATGGACTATCGATAATTTACACCATAGGCTCTGCTTCTAACTTGGGCCCAAATTGTAAAATGGTCTTATCTATTGGCGATTTCGTTCCAATTCACATTCCAAGTAATATTCGGCATGCTAATTACATTGCCGGTTGCCAAATTGCATTATCTCTTATAGTTTCCGAGATATGGACTATCGATAATTTACACCTTAGGCTCTGCTTCTAACTTGGGCCCAAATTGTAAAATGGTCTTATCTATTGGCGATTTCGTTCCAATTCACATTCCAAGTAATATTCGGCATGCTAATTACATTGCCGGTTGCCAAATTGCATTATCTCTTATAGTTTCCGATATATGGACTATCGATAATTTACACCTTAGGCTCTGCTTCTAACTTGCTCCCAAATTGTAAAATGGTCTTATCTATTGGCGATTTCGTTCCAATTCACATTCCAAGTAATATTCGGCATGCTAATTACATTGCCGGTTGCCAAATTGCATTATCTCTTATAGTTTCCGAGATATGGACTATCGATAATTTACACCTTAGGCTCTGCTTCTAACTTGGGCCCAAATTGTAAAATGGTCTTATCTATTGGCGATTTCGTCCCAATTCACATTCCAAGTGATATTCGGCATGCTAATTACATTGCCGGTTGCGAAATTGCATTATCTCTTATAGTTTCCGAGATATGGACTATCAATAATTTACACCTTAGGCTCTGCTTCTAACTTGGGCCCAAATTGTAAAATGGTCTTATCTATTGGCGATTTCGTTCCAATTCACATTCCAAGTAATATTCGGCATGCTAATTACATTGCCGGTTGCCAAATTGCATTATCTCTTATAGTTTCCGAGATATGGACTATCGATAATTTACACCTTAGGCTCTGCTTCTAACTTGGGCCCAAATTGTAAAATGGTCTTATCTATTGGCGATTTCGTTCCAATTCACATTCCAAGTAATATTCGGCATGCTAATTACATTGCCGGTTGCCAAATTGCATTATCTCTTATAGTTTCCGAGATATGGACTATCGATAATTTACACCTTAGGCTCTGCTTCTAACTTGCTCCCAAATTGTAAAATGGTCTTATCTATTGGCGATTTCGTTCCAATTCACATTCCAAGTAATATTCGGCATGCTAATTACATTGCCGGTTGCCAAATTGCATTATCTCTTATAGTTTCCGAGATATGGACTATCGATAATTTACACCTTAGGCTCTGCTTCTAACTTGGGCCCAAATTGTAAAATGGTCTTATCTATTGGCGATTTCGTTCCAATTCACATTCCAAGTAATATTCGGCATGCTAATTACATTGCCGGTTGCCAAATTGAATTTTCTCTTATAGTTTCCGAGATATGGACTATCGATAATTTACACCTTAGGCTCTGCTTCTAACTTGGGCCCAAATTGTAAAATGGTCTTATCTATTGGCGATTTCGTTCCAATTCACATTCCAAGTAATATTGGGCATGCTAATTACATTGCCGGTTGCCAAATTGCATTATCTCTTATAGTTTCCGAGATATGGACTATCGATAATTTACACCATAGGCTCTGCTTCTAACTTGGGCCCAAATTGTAAAATGGTCTTATCTATTGGCGATTTCGTTCCAATTCACATTCCAAGTAATATTCGGCATGCTAATTACATTGCCGGTTGCCAAATTGCATTATCTCTTATAGTTTCCGAGATATGGACTATCGATAATTTACACCTTAGGCTCTGCTTCTAACTTGCTCCCAAATTGTAAAATGGTCTTATCTATTGGCGATTTCGTTCCAACTCACATTCCAAGTAATATTCGGCATGCTAATTACATTGCCGGTTGCCAAATTGTATTATCTCTTATAGTTTCCGAGATATGGACTATCGATAATTTACACCTTAGGCTCTGCTTCTAACTTGGGCCCAAATTGTAAAATGGTCTTACCTATTGGCGATTTCGTTCCAATTCACATTCCAAGTAATATTCAGCATGCTAATTACATTGCCGGTTGCCAAATTGCATTATCTCTTATAGTTTCCGAGATGTGGACTATCGATAATTTACACCTTAGGCTCTGCTTCTAACTTGGGCCCAAATTGTAAAATGGTCTTATCTATTGGCGATTTCGTTCCAATTCACATTCCAAGTAATATTCGGCATGCTAATTACATTGCCGGTTGCCAAATTGCATTATCTCTTATAGTTTCCGAGATATGGACTATCGATAATTTACACCTTAGGCTCTGCTTCTAACTTGGGCCCAAATTGTAAAATGGTCTTATCTATTGGCGATTTCGTCCCAATTCACATTCCAAGTGATATTCGGCATGCTAATTACATTGCCGGTTGCGAAATTGCATTATCTCTTATAGTTTCCGAGATATGGACTATCAATAATTTACACCTTAGGCTCTGCTTCTAACTTGGGTCCAAATTGTAAAATGGTCTTATCTATTGGCGATTTCGTTCCAATTCACATTCCAAGTAATATTCGGCATGCTAATTACATTGCCGGTTGCCAAATTGCATTATCTCTTATAGTTTCCGAGATATGGACTATCGATAATTTACACCTTAGGCTCTGCTTCTAACTTGGGCCCAAATTGTAAAATGGTCTTATCTATTGGCGATTTCGTCCCAATTCACATTCCAAGTGATATTCGGCATGCTAATTACATTGCCGGTTGCGAAATTGCATTATCTCTTATAGTTTCCGAGATATGGACTATCAATAATTTACACCTTAGGCTCTGCTTCTAACTTGGGCCCAAATTGTAAAATGGTCTTATCTATTGGCGATTTCGTTCCAATTCACATTCCAAGTAATATTCGTCATGCTAATTACATTGCCGGTTGCCAAATTGCATTATCTCTTATAGTTTCCGAGATATGGACTATCGATAATTTACACCTTAGGCTCTGCTTCTAACTTGGGCCCAAATTGTAAAATGGTCTTATCTATTGGCGATTTCGTTCCAATTCACATTCCAAGTAATATTCAGCATGCTAATTACATTGCCGGTTGCCAAATTGCATTATCTCTTATAGTTTCCGAGATATGGACTATCGATAATTTACACCATAGGCTCTGCTTCTAACTTGGGCCCAAATTGTAAAATGGTCTTATCTATTGGCGATTTCGTTCCAATTCACATTCCAAGTAATATTCGGCATGCTAATTACATTGCCGGTTGCCAAATTGCATTATCTCTTATAGTTTCCGAGATATGGACTATCGATAATTTACACCTTAGGCTCTGCTTCTAACTTGGGCCCAAATTGTAAAATGGTCTTATCTATTGGCGATTTCGTTCCAATTCACATTCCAAGTAATATTCAGCATGCTAATTACATTGCCGGTTGCCAAATTGCATTATCTCTTATAGTTTCCGAGATATGGACTATCGATAATTTACACCATAGGCTCTGCTTCTAACTTGGGCCCAAATTGTAAAATGGTCTTATCTATTGGCGATTTCGTTCCAATTCACATTCCAAGTAATATTCGGCATGTTAATTACATTGCCGGTTGCCAAATTGCATTATCTCTTATAGTTTCCGAGATATGGACTATCGATAATTTACACCTTAGGCTCTGCTTCTAACTTGCTCCCAAATTGTAAAATGGTCTTATCTATTGGCGATTTCGTTCCAATTCACATTCCAAGTAATATTCGGCATGCTAATTACATTGCCGGTTGCCAAATTGCATTATCTCTTATAGTTTCCGAGATATGGACTATCGATAATTTACACCTTAGGCTCTGCTTCTAACTTGGGCCCAAATTGTAAAATGGTCTTATCTATTGGCGATTTCGTTCCAATTCACATTCCAAGTAATATTCGGCATGCTAATTACATTGCCGGTTGCCAAATTGAATTTTCTCTTATAGTTTCCGAGATATGGACTATCGATAATTTACACCTTAGGCTCTGCTTCTAACTTGGGCCCAAATTGTAAAATGGTCTTATCTATTGGCGATTTCGTTCCAATTCACATTCCAAGTAATATTGGGCATGCTAATTACATTGCCGGTTGCCAAATTGCATTATCTCTTATAGTTTCCGAGATATGGACTATCGATAATTTACACCATAGGCTCTGCTTCTAACTTGGGCCCAAATTGTAAAATGGTCTTATCTATTGGCGATTTCGTTCCAATTCACATTCCAAGTAATATTCGGCATGCTAATTACATTGCCGGTTGCCAAATTGCATTATCTCTTATAGTTTCCGAGATATGGACTATCGATAATTTACACCTTAGGCTCTGCTTCTAACTTGCTCCCAAATTGTAAAATGGTCTTATCTATTGGCGATTTCGTTCCAATTCACATTCCAAGTAATATTCGGCATGCTAATTACATTGCCGGTTGCCAAATTGTATTATCTCTTATAGTTTCCGAGATATGGACTATCGATAATTTACACCTTAGGCTCTGCTTCTAACTTGGGCCCAAATTGTAAAATGGTCTTACCTATTGGCGATTTCGTTCCAATTCACATTCCAAGTAATATTCAGCATGCTAATTACATTGCCGGTTGCCAAATTGCATTATCTCTTATAGTTTCCGAGATGTGGACTATCGATAATTTACACCTTAGGCTCTGCTTCTAACTTGGGCCCAAATTGTAAAATGGTCTTATCTATTGGCGATTTCGTTCCAATTCACATTCCAAGTAATATTCGGCATGCTAATTACATTGCCGGTTGCCAAATTGCATTATCTCTTATAGTTTCCGAGATATGGACTATCGATAATTTACACCTTAGGCTCTGCTTCTAACTTGGGCCCAAATTGTAAAATGGTCTTATCTATTGGCGATTTCGTCCCAATTCACATTCCAAGTGATATTCGGCATGCTAATTACATTGCCGGTTGCGAAATTGCATTATCTCTTATAGTTTCCGAGATATGGACTATCAATAATTTACACCTTAGGCTCTGCTTCTAACTTGGGTCCAAATTGTAAAATGGTCTTATCTATTGGCGATTTCGTTCCAATTCACATTCCAAGTAATATTCGGCATGCTAATTACATTGCCGGTTGCCAAATTGCATTATCTCTTATAGTTTCCGAGATATGGACTATCGATAATTTACACCTTAGGTTCTGCTTCTAACTTGGGCCCAAATTGTAAAATGGTCTTATCTATTGGCGATTTCGTCCCAATTCACATTCCAAGTGATATTCGGCATGCTAATTACATTGCCGGTTGCGAAATTGCATTATCTCTTATAGTTTCCGAGATATGGACTATCAATAATTTACAAATTAGGCTCTGCTTCTAACTTGGGCCCAAATTGTAAAATGGTCTTATCTATTGGCGATTTCGTTCCAATTCACATTCCAAGTAATATTCGGCATGCTAATTACATTGCCGGTTGCCAAATTGCATTATCTCTTATAGTTTCCGAGATATGGACTATCGATAATTTACACATTAGGCTCTGCTTCTAACTTGGGCCCAAATTGTAAAATGGTCTTATCTATTGGCGATTTCGTTCCAATTCACATTCCAAGTAATATTCGGCATGCTAATTACATTGCCGGTTGCCAAATTGCATTATCTCTTATAGTTTCCGAGATATGGACTATCGATAATTTACACCTTAGGCTCTGCTTCTAACTTGGGCCCAAATTGTAAAATGGTCTTATCTATTGGCGATTTCGTTCCAATTCACACTCCTAGTAATATTGGGCATGCTAATTACATTGCCGGTTGCGAAATTGCATTATCTCTTATAGTTTCCGAGATATGGACTATCAATAATTTACACCTTAGGCTCTGCTTCTAACTTGGGCCCAAATTGTAAAATGGTCTTATCTATTGGCGATTTCGTTCCAATTCACATTCCAAGTAATATTCGGCATGCTAATTACATTGCCGGTTGCCAAATTGCATTATCTCTTATAGTTTCCGAGATATGGACTATCGATAATTTACACCTTAGGCTCTGCTTCTAACTTGGGCCCAAATTGTAAAATGGCCTTATCTATTGGCGATTTCGTCCCAATTCACATTCCAAGTAATATTCGGCATGCTAATTACATTGCCGGTTGCGAAATTGCATTATCTCTTATAGTTTCAGAGATATGGACTATCGATAATTTACACCTTAGGCTCTGCTTCTAACTTGGGCCCAAATTGTAAAATGGTCTTATCTATTGGCAATTTCGTTCCAATTCACATTCCAAGTAATATTCGGCATGCTAATTACATTGCCGGTTGCCAAATTGCATTATCTCTTATAGTTTCCGAGATATGGACTATCGATAATTTACACCTTAGGCTCTGCTTCTAACTTGGGCCCAAATTGTAAAATGGTCTTATCTATTGGCGATTTCGTTCCAATTCACATTCCAAGTAATATTCGGCATGCTAATTACATTGCCGGTTGCCAAATTGCATTAACTCTTATAGTTTCCGAGATATGGACTATCGATAATTTACACCTTAGGCTCTGCTTCTAACTTGGGCCCAAATTGTAAAATGGTCTTATCTATTGGCGATTTCGTTCCAATTCACATTCCAAGTAATATTCGGCATGCTAATTACATTGCCGGTTGCCAAATTGCATTATCTCTTATAGTTTCCGAGATATGGACTATCGATAATTTACACCATAGGCTCTGCTTCTAACTTGGGCCCAAATTGTAAAATGGCCTTATCTATTGGCGATTTCGTTCCAATTCACATTCCAAGTAATATTCGGCATGCTAATTACATTGCCGGTTGCCAAATTGCATTATCTCTTATAGTTTCCGAGTTATGGACTATCGATAATTTACACCTTAGGCTCTGCTACTAACTTGGGCCCAAATTGTAAAATGGTCTTATCTATTGGCGATTTCGTTCCAATTCACATTCCAAGTAATATTCGGCATGCTAATTACATTGCCGGTTGCCAAATTGCATTATCTCTTATAGTTTCCGAGATATGGACTATCGATTATTTACACCTTAGGCTCTGCTTCTAACTTGGGCCCAAATTGTAAAATGGTCTTATCTATTGGCGATTTCGTTCCAATTCACATTCCAAGTAATATTCGGCATGCTAATTACATTGCCGGTTGCGAAATTGCATTATCTCTTATAGTTTCCGAGATATGGACTATCGATAATTTACACCTTAGGCTCTGCTTCTAACTTGGGCCCAAATTGTAAAATGGTCTTATCTATTGGCGATTTCGTTCCAATTCACATTCCAAGTGATATTCGGCATGCTAATTACATTGCCGGTTGCCAAATTGCATTATCTCTTATAGTTTCCGAGATATGGACTATCGATAATTTACACCTTAGGCTCTGCTTCTAACTTGGGCCCAAATTGTAAAATGGTCTTATCTATTGGCGATTTAGTTGCAATTCACATTCCAAGTAATATTCGTCATGCTAATTACATTGCCGGTTGCCAAATTGCATTATCTCTTATAGTTTCCGAGATATGGACTATCGATAATTTACACCTTAGGCTCTGCTTCTAACTTGGGCCCAAATTGTAAAATGGTCTTATCTATTGGCGATTTCGTTCCAATTCACATTCCAAGTAATATTCGGCATGCTAATTACATTGCCGGTTGCCAAATTGCATTATCTCTTATAGTTTCCGAGATATGGACTATCGATAATTTACACCTTAGGCTCTGCTTCTAACTTGGGCCCAAATTGTAAAATGGTCTTAGCTATTGGCGATTTCGTTCCAATTCACATTCCAAGTAATATTCGGCATGCTAATTACATTGCCGGTTGCCAAATTGCATTATCTCTTATAGTTTCCGAGATATGGACTATCGATAATTTACACCTTAGGCTCTGCTTCTAACTTGGGCCCAAATTGTAAAATGGCCTTATCTATTGGCGATTTCGTTCCAATTCACACTCCAAGTAATATTCGCCATGCTAATTACATTGCCGGTTGCGAAATTGCATTATCTCTTATAGTTTCCGAGATATGGACTATCGATAATTTACACCTTAGGCTCAGCTTCTAACTTGGGCCCAAATTGTAAAATGGTCTTATCTATTGGCGATTTCGTTCCAATTCACATTCCAAGTAATATTCGGCATGCTAATTACATTGCCGGTTGCCAAATTTCATCATCTCTTATAGTTTCCGAGATATGGACTATCGATAATTTACACCTTAGGCTCTGCTTCTAACTTGGGCCCAAATTGTAAAATGGTCTTATCTATTGGCGATTTCGTTCCAATTCACATTCCAAGTAATATTCGGCATGCTAATTACATTGCCGGTTGCCAAATTGCATTATCTCTTATAGTTTCCTAGATATGGACTATTGATAATTTACACCTTAGGCTCTGCTTCTAACTTGGGCCCAAATTGTAAAATGGTCTTATCTATTGGCGATTTCGTCCCAATTCACATTCCAAGTGATATTCGGCATGCTAATTACATTGCCGGTTGCGAAATTGCATTATCTCTTATAGTTTCCGAGATATGGACTATCAATAATTTACACCTTAGGCTCTGCTTCTAACTTGGGCCCAAATTGTAAAATGGTCTTATCTATTGGCGATTTCGTTCCAATTCACATTCCAAGTAATATTCGGCATGCTAATTACATTGCCGGTTGCCAAATTGCATTATCTCTTATAGTTTCCGAGATATGGACTATCGATAATTTACACCTTAGGCTCTGCTTCTAACTTGGGCCCAAATTGTAAAATGGTCTTATCTATTGGCGATTTCGTTCCAATTCACATTCCAAGTAATATTCGGCATGTTAATTACATTGCCGGTTGCCAAATTGCATTATCTCTTATAGTTTCCGAGATATGGACTATCGATTATTTACACCTTAGGCTCTGCTTCTAACTTGGGCCCAAATTGTAAAATGGTCTTATCTATTGGCGATTTCGTTCCAATTCACATTCCAAGTAATATTCGGCATGCTAATTACATTGCCGGTTGCCAAATTGCATTATCTCTTATAGTTTCCTAGATATGGACTATTGATAATTTACACCTTAGGCTCTGCTTCTAACTTGGGCCCAAATTGTAAAATGGTCTTATCTATTGGCGATTTCGTCCCAATTCACATTCCAAGTGATATTCGGCATGCTAATTACATTGCCGGTTGCGAAATTGCATTATCTCTTATAGTTTCCGAGATATGGACTATCAATAATTTACACCTTAGGCTCTGCTTCTAACTTGGGCCCAAATTGTAAAATGGTCTTATCTATTGGCGATTTCGTTCCAATTCACATTCCAAGTAATATTCGGCATGCTAATTACATTGCCGGTTGCCAAATTGCATTATCTCTTATAGTTTCCGAGATATGGACTATCGATAATTTACACCTTAGGCTCTGCTTCTAACTTGCTCCCAAATTGTAAAATGGACTTATCTATTGGCGATTTCGTTCCAATTCACATTCCAAGTAATATTCGGCATGCTAATTACATTGCCGGTTGCCAAATTGCATTATCTCTTATAGTTTCCGAGATATGGACTATCGATAATTTACACCATAGGCTCTGCTTCTAACTTGGTCCCAAATTGTAAAATGGCCTTATCTATTGGCTATTTCGTTCCAATTCACATTCCAAGTAATATTCGGCATGCTAATTACATTGCCGGTTGCCAAATTGCATTATCTCTTATAGTTTCCGAGTTATGGACTATCGATAATTTACACCTTAGGCTCTGCTTCTAACTTGGGCCCAAATTGTAAAATGGTCTTATCTATTGGCGATTTCGTTCCAATTCACATTCCAAGTAATATTCGGCATGCTAATTACATTGCCGGTTGCCAAATTGCATTATCTCTTATAGTTTCCGAGATATGGACTATCGATAATTTACACCTTAGGCTCTGCTTCTAACTTGGGCCCAAATTGTAAAATGGTCTTATCTATTGGCGATTTCGTTCCAATTCACATTCCAAGTAATATTCGGCATGCTAATTACATTGCCGGTTGCGAAATTGCATTATCTCTTATAGTTTCCGAGATATGGACTATCGATAATTTACACCTTAGGCTCTGCTTCTAACTTGGGCCCAAATTGTAAAATGGTCTTATCTATTGGCGATTTCGTTCCAATTCACATTCCAAGTGATATTCGGCATGCTAATTACATTGCCGGTTGCCAAATTGCATTATCTCTTATAGTTTCCGAGATATGGACTATCGATAATTTACACCTTAGGCTCTGCTTCTAACTTGGGCCCAAATTGTAGAATGGTCTTATCTATTGGCGATTTAGTTGCAATTCACATTCCAAGTAATATTCGGCATGCTAATTACATTGCCGGTTGCCAAATTGCATTATCTCTTATAGTTTCCGAGATATGGACTATCGATAATTTACACCATAGGCTCTGCTTCTAACTTGGGTCCAAATTGTAAAATGGTCTTATCTATTGGCGATTTCGTTCCAATTCACATTCCAAGTAATATTCGGCATGCTAATTACATTGCCGGTTGCCAAATTGCATTATCTCTTATATTTTCCGAGATATGGACTATCGATAATTTACACCTTAGGCTCTGCTTCTAACTTGCTCCCAAATTGTAAAATGGTCTTATCTATTGGCGATTTCGTTCCAATTCACATTCCAAGTAATATTCGGCATGCTAATTACATTGCCGGTTGCCAAATTGCATTATCTCTTATAGTTTCCGGGATATGGACTATCGATAATTTACACCTTAGGCTCTGCTTCTAACTTGGGCCCAAATTGTAAAATGGTCTTATCTATTGGCGATTTCGTTCCAATTCACATTCCAAGTAATATTCGGCATGCTAATTACATTGCCGGTTGCCAAATTGAATTATCTCTTATAGTTTCCGAGATATGTACTATCGATAATTTACACCTTAGGCTCTGCTTCTAACTTGGGCCCAAATTGTAAAATGGTCTTATCTATTGGCGATTTCGTTCCAATTCACATTCCAAGTAATATTGGGCATGCTAATTACATTGCCGGTTGCCAAATTGCATTATCTCTTATAGTTTCCGAGATATGGACTATCGATAATTTACACCATAGGCTCTGCTTCTAACTTGGGCCCAAATTGTAAAATGGTCTTATCTATTGGCGATTTCGTTCCAATTCACATTCCAAGTAATATTCGGCATGCTAATTACATTGCCGGTTGCCAAATTGCATTATCTCTTATAGTTTCCGATATATGGACTATCGATAATTTACACCTTAGGCTCTGCTTCTAACTTGCTCCCAAATTGTAAAATGGTCTTATCTATTGGCGATTTCGTTCCAATTCACATTCCAAGTAATATTCGGCATGCTAATTACATTGCCGGTTGCCAAATTGTATTATCTCTTATAGTTTCCGAGATATGGACTATCGATAATTTACACCTTAGGCTCTGCTTCTAACTTGGGCCCAAATTGTAAAATGGTCTTATCTATTGGCGATTTCGTTCCAATTCACATTCCAAGTAATATTCGGCATGCTAATTACATTGCCGGTTGCCAAATTGCATTATCTCTTATAGTTTCCGAGATATGGACTATCGATAATTTACACCTTAGGCTCTGCTTCTAACTTGGGCCCAAATTGTAAAATGGTCTTATCTATTGGCGATTTCGTCCCAATTCACATTCCAAGTGATATTCGGCATGCTAATTACATTGCCGGTTGCGAAATTGCATTATCTCTTATAGTTTCCGAGATATGGACTATCAATAATTTACACCTTAGGCTCTGCTTCTAACTTGGGTCCAAATTGTAAAATGGTCTTATCTATTGGCGATTTCGTTCCAATTCACATTCCAAGTAATATTCGGCATGCTAATTACATTGCCGGTTGCCAAATTGCATTATCTCTTATAGTTTCCGAGATATGGACTATCGATAATTTACACCTTAGGTTCTGCTTCTAACTTGGGCCCAAATTGTAAAATGGTCTTATCTATTGGCGATTTCGTTCCAATTCACATTCCAAGTAATATTCGGCATGCTAATTACATTGCCGGTTGCCAAATTGCATTATCTCTTATAGTTTCCGAGATATGGACTATCGATAATTTACACCTTAGGCTCTGCTTCTAACTTGGGCCCAAATTGTAAAATGGTCTTATCTATTGGCGATTTCGTTCCAATTCACATTCCAAGTAATATTCGGCATGCTAATTACATTGCCGGTTGCCAAATTGCATTATCTCTTATAGTTTCCGAGATATGGACTATCGATAATTTACACCTTAGGCTCTGCTTCTAACTTGGGCCCAAATTGTAAAATGGTCTTATCTATTGGCGATTTCGTTCCAATTCACATTCCAAGTAATATTCGGCATGCTAATTACATTGCCGGTTGCCAAATTGCATTATCTCTTATAGTTTCCGAGATATGGACTATCGATAATTTACACCTTAGGCTCTGCTTCTAACTTGGGCCCAAATTGTAAAATGGTCTTATCTATTGGCGATTTAGTTGCAATTCACATTCCAAGTAATATTCGGCATGCTAATTACATTGCCGGTTGCCAAATTGCATTATCTCTTATAGTTTCCGAGATATGGACTATCGATAATTTACACCTTAGGCTCTGCTTCTAACTTGGGCCCAAATTGTAAAATGGTCTTATCTATTGGCGATTTCGTTCCAATTCACATTCCAAGTAATATTCGGCATGCTAATTACATTGCCGGTTGCCAAATTGCATTATCTCTTATAGTTTCCGAGATATGGACTATCGATAATTTACACCTTAGGCTCTGCTTCTAACTTGGGCCCAAATTGTAAAATGGTCTTATCTATTGGCGATTTCGTTCCAATTCACATTCCAAGTAATATTCGGCATGCTAATTACATTGCCGGTTGTCAAATTGCATTATCTCTTATAGTTTCCGAGATATGGACTATCGATAATTTACACCTTAGGCTCTGCTTCTAACTTGGGCCCAAATTGTAAAATGGCCTTATCTATTGGCGATTTCGTTCCAATTCACACTCCAAGTAATATTCGGCATGCTAATTACATTGCCGGTTGCGAAATTGCATTATCTCTTATAGTTTCCGAGATATGGACTATCGATAATTTACACCTTAGGCTCAGCTTCTAACTTGGGCCCAAATTGTAAAATGGTCTTATCTATTGGCGATTTCGTTCCAATTCACATTCCAAGTAATATTCGGCATGCTAATTACATTGCCGGTTGCCAAATTGCATTATCTCTTATAGTTTCCGAGATATGGACTATCGATAATTTACACCTTAGGCTCTGCTTCTAACTTGGGCCCAAATTGTAAAATGGTCTTATCTATTGGCGATTTCGTTCCAATTCACATTCCAAGTAATATTCGGCATGCTAATTACATTGCCGGTTGCCAAATTGCATTATCTCTTATAGTTTCCTAGATATGGACTATTGATAATTTACACCTTAGGCTGTGCTTCTAACTTGGGCCCAAATTGTAAAATGGTCTTATCTATTGGCGATTTCGTCCCAATTCACATTCCAAGTGATATTCGGCATGCTAATTACATTGCCGGTTGCGAAATTGCATTATCTCTTATAGTTTCCGAGATATGGACTATCAATAATTTACACCTTAGGCTCTGCTTCTAACTTGGGCCCAAATTGTAAAATGGTCTTATCTATTGGCGATTTCGTTCCAATTCACATTCCAAGTAATATTCGGCATGCTAATTACATTGCCGGTTGCCAAATTGCATTATCTCTTATAGTTTCCGGGATATGGACTATCGATAATTTACACCTTAGGCTCTGCTTCTAACTTGGGCCCAAATTGTAAAATGGTCTTATCTATTGGCGATTTCGTTCCAATTCACATTCCAAGTAATATTCGGCATGCTAATTACATTGCCGGTTGCCAAATTGCATTATCTGTTATAGTTTCCGAGATATGGACTATCGATAATTTACACCTTAGGCTCTGCTTCTAACTTGGGCCCAAATTGTAAAATGGTCTTATCTATTGGCGATTTCGTTCCAATTCACATTCCAAGTAATATTCGGCATGCTAATTACATTGCCGGTTGCCAAATTGCATTATCTCTTATAGTTTCCTAGATATGGACTATTGATAATTTACACCTTAGGCTGTGCTTCTAACTTGGGCCCAAATTGTAAAATGGTCTTATCTATTGGCGATTTCGTCCCAATTCACATTCCAAGTGATATTCGGCATGCTAATTACATTGCCGGTTGCGAAATTGCATTATCTCTTATAGTTTCCGAGATATGGACTATCAATAATTTACACCTTAGGCTCTGCTTCTAACTTGGGCCCAAATTGTAAAATGGTCTTATCTATTGGCGATTTCGTTCCAATTCACATTCCAAGTAATATTCGGCATGCTAATTACATTGCCGGTTGCCAAATTGCATTATCTCTTATAGTTTCCGGGATATGGACTATCGATAATTTACACCTTAGGCTCTGCTTCTAACTTGGGCCCAAATTGTAAAATGGTCTTATCTATTGGCGATTTCGTTCCAATTCACATTCCAAGTAATATTCGGCATGCTAATTACATTGCCGGTTGCCAAATTGCATTATCTCTTATAGTTTCCGAGATATGGACTATCGATAATTTACACCTTAGGCTCTGCTTCTAACTTGGGCCCAAATTGTAAAATGGTCTTATCTATTGGCGATTTCGTTCCAATTCACATTCCAAGTAATATTCGGCATGCTAATTACATTGCCGGTTGCCAAATTGCATTATCTCTTATAGTTTCCGAGATATGGACTATCGATAATTTACACCTTAGGCTCTGCTTCTAACTTGGGCCCAAATTGTAAAATGGTCTTATCTATTGGCGATTTAGTTGCAATTCACATTCCAAGTAATATTCGGCATGCTAATTACATTGCCGGTTGCCAAATTGCATTATCTCTTATAGTTTCCGAGATATGGACTATCGATAATTTACACCTTAGGCTCTGCTTCTAACTTGGGCCCAAATTGTAAAATGGTCTTATCTATTGGCGATTTCGTTCCAATTCACATTCCAAGTAATATTCGGCATGCTAATTACATTGCCGGTTGCCAAATTGCATTATCTCTTATAGTTTCCGAGATATGGACTATCGATAATTTACACCTTAGGCTCTGCTTCTAACTTGGGCCCAAATTGTAAAATGGTCTTATCTATTGGCGATTTCGTTCCAATTCACATTCCAAGTAATATTCGGCATGCTAATTACATTGCCGGTTGTCAAATTGCATTATCTCTTATAGTTTGCGAGATATGGACTATCGATAATTTACACCTTAGGCTCTGCTACTAACTTGGGCCCAAATTGTAAAATGGCCTTATCTATTGGCGATTTCGTTCCAATTCACACTCCAAGTAATATTCGGCATGCTAATTACATTGCCGGTTGCGAAATTGCATTATCTCTTATAGTTTCCGAGATATGGACTATCGATAATTTACACCTTAGGCTCAGCTTCTAACTTGGGCCCAAATTGTAAAATGGTCTTATCTATTGGCGATATCGTTCCAATTCACATTCCAAGTAATATTCGGCATGCTAATTACATTGCCGGTTGCCAAATTGCATTATCTCTTATAGTTTCCGAGATATGGACTATCGATAATTTACACCTTAGGCTCTGCTTCTAACTTGGGCCCAAATTGTAAAATGGTCTTATCTATTGGCGATTTCGTTCCAATTCACATTCCAAGTAATATTCGGCATGCTAATTACATTGCCGGTTGCCAAATTGCATTATCTCTTATAGTTTCCTAGATATGGACTATTGATAATTTACACCTTAGGCTCTGCTTCTAACTTGGGCCCAAATTGTAAAATGGTCTTATCTATTGGCGATTTCGTCCCAATTCACATTCCAAGTGATATTCGGCATGCTAATTACATTGCCGGTTGCGAAATTGCATTATCTCTTATAGTTTCCGAGATATGGACTATCAATAATTTACACTTTAGGCTCTGCTTCTAACTTGGGCCCAAATTGTAAAATGGTCTTATCTATTGGCGATTTCGTTCCAATTCACATTCCAAGTAATATTCGGCATGCTAATTACATTGCCGGTTGCCAAATTGCATTATCTCTTATAGTTTCCGAGATATGGACTATCGATAATTTACACCTTAGGCTCTGCTTCTAACTTGGGCCCAAATTGTAAAATGGTCTTATCTATTGGCGATTTCTTTCCAATTCACATTCCAAGTAATATTCGGCATGCTAATTACATTGCCGGTTGCCAAATTGCATTATCTCTTATAGTTTCCGAGATATGGACTATCGATAATTTACACCTTAGGCTCTGCTTCTAACTTGGGCCCAAATTGTAAAATGGTCTTATCTATTGGCGATTTCGTTCCAATTCACATTCCAAGTAATATTCGGCATGCTAATTACATTGCCGGTTGCCAAATTGCATTATCTCTTATAGTTTCCGAGATATGGACTATCGATAATTTACACCATAGGCTCTGCTTCTAACTTGGGCCCAAATTGTAAAATGGTCTTATCTATTGGCGATTTCGTTCCAATTCACATTCCAAGTAATATTCGGCATGCTAATTACATTGCCGGTTGCCAATTTGCATTATCTCTTATAGTTTCCGAGATATGGACTGTCGATAATTTACACCTTAGGCTCTGCTTCTAACTTGCTCCCAAATTGTAAAATGGTCTTATCTATTGGCGATTTCGTTCCAATTCACATTCCAAGTAATATTCGGCATGCTAATTACATTGCCGGTTGCCAAATTGCATTATCTCTTATAGTTTCCGAGATATGGACTATCGATAATTTACACCTTAGGCTCTGCTTCTAACTTGGGCCCAAATTGTAAAATGGTCTTATCTATTGGCGATTTCGTTCCAATTCACATTCCAAGTAATATTCGGCATGCTAATTACATTGCCGGTTGCCAAATTGAATTTTCTCTTATAGTTTCCGAGATATGGACTATCGATAATTTACACCTTAGGCTCTGCTTCTAACTTGGGCCCAAATTGTAAAATGGTCTTATCTATTGGCGATTTCGTTCCAATTCACATTCCAAGTAATATTGGGCATGCTAATTACATTGCCGGTTGCCAAATTGCATTATCTCTTATAGTTTCCGAGATATGGACTATCGATAATTTACACCATAGTCTCTGCTTCTAACTTGGGCCCAAATTGTAAAATGGTCTTATCTATTGGCGATTTCGTTCCAATTCACATTCCAAGTAATATTCGGCATGCTAATTACATTGCCGGTTGCCAAATTGCATTATCTCTTATAGTTTCCGAGATATGAACTATCGATAATTTACACCTTAGGCTCTGCTTCTAACTTGCTCCCAAATTGTAAAATGGTCTTATCTATTGGCGATTTCGTTCCAATTCACATTCCAAGTAATATTCGGCATGCTAATTACATTGCCGGTTGCCAAATTGTATTATCTCTTATAGTTTCCGAGATATGGACTATCGATAATTTACACCTTAGGCTCTGATTCTAACTTGGGCCCAAATTGTAAAATGGTCTTACCTATTGGCGATTTCGTTCCAATTCACATTCCAAGTAATATTCAGCATGCTAATTACATTGCCGGTTGCCAAATTGCATTATCTCTTATAGTTTCCGAGATATGGACTATCGATAATTTACACCTTAGGCTCTGCTTCTAACTTGGGCCCAAATTGTAAAATGGTCTTATCTATTGGCGATTTCGTTCCAATTCACATTCCAAGTAATATTCGGCATGCTAATTACATTGCCGGTTGCCAAATTGCATTATCTCTTATAGTTTCCGAGATATGGACTATCGATAATTTACACCTTAGGCTCTGCTTCTAACTTGGGCCCAAATTGTAAAATGGTCTTATCTATTGGCGATTTCGTCCCAATTCACATTCCAAGTGATATTCGGCATGCTAATTACATTGCCGGTTGCGAAATTGCATTATCTCTTATAGTTTCCGAGATATGGACTATCAATAATTTACACCTTAGGCTCTGCTTCTAACTTGGGTCCAAATTGTAAAATGGTCTTATCTATTGGCGATTTCGTTCCAATTCACATTCCAAGTAATATTCGGCATGCTAATTACATTGCCGGTTGCCAAATTGCATTATCTCTTATAGTTTCCGAGATATGGACTATCGATAATTTACACCTTAGGCTCTGCTTCTAACTTGCTCCCAAATTGTAAAATGGTCTTATCTATTGGCGATTTCGTTCCAATTGACATTCCAAGTAATATTCGGCATGCTAATTACATTGCCGGTTGCCAAATTGTATTATCTCTTATAGTTTCCGAGATATGGACTATCGATAATTTACACCTTAGGCTCTGCTTCTAACTTGGGCCCAAATTGTAAAATGGTCTTATCTATTGGCGATTTCGTTCCAATTCACATTCCAAGTAATATTCGGCATGCTAATTACATTGCCGGTTGCCAAATTGCATTATCTCTTATAGTTTCCGAGATATGGACTATCGATAATTTACACCTTAGGCTCTGCTTCTAACTTGGGCCCAAATTGTAAAATGGTCTTATCTATTGGCGATTTCGTCCCAATTCACATTCCAAGTGATATTCGGCATGCTAATTACATTGCCGGTTGCGAAATTGCATTATCTCTTATAGTTTCCGAGATATGGACTATCAATAATTTACACCTTAGGCTCTGCTTCTAACTTGGGTCCAAATTGTAAAATGGTCTTATCTATTGGCGATTTCGTTCCAATTCACATTCCAAGTAATATTCGGCATGCTAATTACATTGCCGGTTGCCAAATTGCATTATCTCTTATAGTTTCCGAGATATTGACTATCGATAATTTACACCTTAGGTTCTGCTTCTAACTTGGGCCCAAATTGTAAAATGGTCTTATCTATTGGCGATTTCGTTCCAATTCACATTCCAAGTAATATTCGGCATGCTAATTACATTGCCGGTTGCCAAATTGCATTATCTCTTATAGTTTCCGAGATATGGACTATCGATAATTTACACCTTAGGCTCTGCTTCTAACTTGGGCCCAAATTGTAAAATGGTCTTATCTATTGGCGATTTCGTTCCAATTCACATTCCAAGTAATATTCGGCATGCTAATTACATTGCCGGTTGCCAAATTGCATTATCTCTTATAGTTTCCGAGATATGGACTATCGATAATTTACACCTTAGGCTCTGCTTCTAACTTGGGCCCAAATTGTAAAATGGTCTTATCTATTGGCGATTTCGTTCCAATTCACATTCCAAGTAATATTCGGCATGCTAATTACATTGCCGGTTGCCAAATTGCATTATCTCTTATAGTTTCCGAGATATTAACTATCGTTAATTTACACCTTAGGCTCTGCTTCTAACTTGGGCCCAAATTGTAAAATGGCCTTATCTATTGGCGATTTCGTTCCAATTCACATTCCAAGTAATATTCGGCATTCTAATTACATTGCCGGTTGCCAAATTGCATTATCCCTTATAGTTTCCGAGATATGGACTATCGATAATTTACACCTTAGGCTCTGCTTCTAACTTGGGTCCAAATTGTAAAATGGTCTTATCTATTGGCGATTTCGTTCCAATTCACATTCCAAGTAATATTCAGCATGCTAATTACATTGCCGGTTGCCAAATTGCATTATTTCTTATAGTTTCCGAGATATGGACTATCGATAATTTACACCTTAGGCTCTGCTTCTAACTTGGGCCCAAATTGTAAAATCGTCTTATCTATTGGCGATTTCGTTCCAATTCACATTCCAAGTAATATTCGGCATGCTAATTACATTGCCGGTTGCCAAATTGCATTATCTCTTATAGTTTCCGAGATATGGACTATCGATAATTTACACCTTAGGCTCTGCTTCTAACTTGGGCCCAAATTGTAAAATGGTCTTATCTATTGGCGATTTCGTTCCAATTCACATTCGAAGTAATACTCGGCATGCTAATTACATTGCCGGTTGCTAAATTGAATTATCTCTTATAGTTTCCGAGATATGGACTATCGATAATTTACACCTTAGGCTCTGCTTCTAACTTGGGCCCAAATTGTAAAATGGTCTTATCTATTGGCGATTTCGTTCCAATTCACATTCCAAGTAATATTCGGCATGCTAATTACATTGCCGGTTGCCAAATTGCATTACCTCTTATAGTTTCCGAGATATGGACTATCGATAATTTACACCTTAGGCTCTGCTTCTAACTTGGGCCCAAATTGTAAAATGGTCTTATCTATTGGCGATTTCGTCCCAATTCACATTCCAAGTGATATTCGGCATGCTAATTACATTGCCGGTTGCCAAATTGCATTATCTCTTATAGTTTCCGAGATATGGACTATCGATAATTTACACCTTAGGCTCTGCTTCTAACTTGGGCCCAAATTGTAAAATGGTCTTATCTATTGGCGATTTCGTCCCAATTCACATTCCAAGTGATATTCGGCATGCTAATTACATTGCCGGTTGCGAAATTGCATTATCTCTTATAGTTTCCGAGATATGGACTATCAATAATTTACACCTTAGGCTCTGCTTCTAACTTGGGTCCAAATTGTAAAATGGTCTTATCTATTGGCGATTTCGTTCCAATTCACATTCCAAGTAATATTCGGCATGCTAATTACATTGCCGGTTGCCAAATTGCATTATCTCTTATAGTTTCCGAGATATGGACTATCGATAATTTACACCTTAGGTTCTGCTTCTAACTTGGGCCCAAATTGTAAAATGGTCTTATCTATTGGCGATTTCGTTCCAATTCACATTCCAAGTAATATTCGGCATGCTAATTACATTGCCGGTTGCCAAATTGCATTATCTCTTATAGTTTCCGAGATATGGACTATCGATAATTTACACCTTAGGCTCTGCTTCTAACTTGGGCCCAAATTGTAAAATGGTCTTATCTATTGGCGATTTCGTTCCAATTCACATTCCAAGTAATATTCGGCATGCTAATTACATTGCCGGTTGCCAAATTGCATTATCTCTTATAGTTTCCGAGATATGGACTATCGATAATTTACACCTTAGGCTCTGCTTCTAACTTGGGCCCAAATTGTAAAATGGTCTTATCTATTGGCGATTTCGTTCCAATTCACATTCCAAGTAATATTCGGCATGCTAATTACATTGCCGGTTGCCAAATTGCATTATCGTTTATAGTTTCCAAGATATGAACTATCGATAATTTGCACCTTAGGCTCTGCTTCTAACTTGGGAACAAATTGTAAAATGGTCTTATCTATTGGCGATTTCGTTCCAATTCACATTCCAAGTAATATTCGGCATGCTAATTACATTGCCGGTTGCCAAATTGCATTATCTCTTATAGTTTCCGAGATATGGACTATCGATAATTTACACCTTAGGCTCTGCTTCTAACTTGGGCCCAAATTGTAAAATGGTCTTATCTATTGGCGATTTCGTTCCAATTCACATTCCAAGTAATATTCGGCATGCTAATTACATTGCCGGTTGCCAAATTGCATTATCTCTTATAGTTTCCGAGATATGGACTATCGATAATTTACACCTTAGGCTCTGCTTCTAACTTGGGCCCAAATTGTAAAATGGTCTTATCTATTGGCGATTTCGTTCCAATTCACATTCCAAGTAACATTCGGCATGCTAATTACATTGCCGGTTGCCAAATTGCATTATCTCTTATAGTTTCCGAGATATTAACTATCGTTAATATACACCTTAGGCTCTGCTTCTAACTTGGGCCCAAATTGTAAAATGGCCTTATCTATTGGCGATTTCGTTCCAATTCACATTCCAAGTAATATTCGGCATTCTAATTACATTGCCGGTTGCCAAATTGCATTATCTCTTATAGTTTCCGAGATATGGACTATCGATAATTTACACCTTAGGCTCTGCTTCTAACTTGGGCCCAAATTGTAAAATGGTCTTATCTATTGGCGATTTCGTTCCAATTCACATTCCAAGTAATATTCGGCATGCTAATTACATTGCCGGTTGCCAAATTGCATTATTTCTTATAGTTTCCGAGATATGGACTATCGATAATTTACACCTTAGGCTCTGCTTCTAACTTGGGCCCAAATTGTAAAATGGTCTTATCTATTGGCGATTTCGTTCCAATTCACATTCCAAGTAATATTCGGCATGCTAATTACATTGCCGGTTGCCAAATTGCATTACCTCTTATAGTTTCCGAGATATGGACTATCGATAATTTACACCTTAGGCTCTGCTTCTAACTTGGGCCCAAATTGTAAAATGGTCTTATCTATTGGCGATTTCGTTCCAATTCACATTCCAAGTAATATCCGGCATGCTAATTACATTGCCGGTTGCCAAATTGAATTATCTCTTATAGTTTCCGAGATATGGACTATCGATAATTTACACCTTAGGCTCTGCTTCTAACTTGGGCCCAAATTGTAAAATGGTCTTATCTATTGGCGATTTCGTTCCAATTCACATTCCAAGTAATATTCGGCATGCTAATTACATTGCCGGTTGCCAAATTGCATTATCTCTTATAGTTTCCGAGATATGGACTATCGATAATTTACACCTTAGGCTCTGCTTCTAACTTGGGCCCAAATTGTAAAATGGTCTTATCTATTGGCGATTTCGTTCCAATTCACATTCCAAGTAATATTCGGCATGCTAATTACATTGCCGGTTGCCAAATTGCATTATCTCTTATAGTTTCCGAGATATGGACTATCGATAATTTACACCTTAGGCTCTGCTTCTAACTTGGGCCCAAATTGTAAAATGGTCTTATCTATTGGCGATTTCGTTCCAATTCACATTCCAAGTAATATTCGGCATGCTAATTACATTGCCGGTTGCCAAATTGCATTATCTCTTATAGTTTCCGAGATATTAACTATCGTTAATTTACACCTTAGGCTCTGCTTCTAACTTGGGCCCAAATTGTAAAATGGCCTTATCTATTGGCGATTTCGTTCCAATTCACATTCCAAGTAATATTCGGCATTCTAATTACATTGCCGGTTGCCAAATTGCATTATCCCTTATAGTTTCCGAGATATGGACTATCGATAATTTACACCTTAGGCTCTGCTTCTAACTTGGGTCCAAATTGTAAAATGGTCTTATCTATTGGCGATTTCGTTCCAATTCACATTCCAAGTAATATTCAGCATGCTAATTACATTGCCGGTTGCCAAATTGCATTATTTCTTATAGTTTCCGAGATATGGACTATCGATAATTTACACCTTAGGCTCTGCTTCTAACTTGGGCCCAAATTGTAAAATCGTCTTATCTATTGGCGATTTCGTTCCAATTCACATTCCAAGTAATATTCGGCATGCTAATTACATTGCCGGTTGCCAAATTGCATTATCTCTTATAGTTTCCGAGATATGGACTATCGATAATTTACACCTTAGGCTCTGCTTCTAACTTGGGCCCAAATTGTAAAATGGTCTTATCTATTGGCGATTTCGTTCCAATTCACATTCGAAGTAATACTCGGCATGCTAATTACATTGCCGGTTGCTAAATTGAATTATCTCTTATAGTTTCCGAGATATGGACTATCGATAATTTACACCTTAGGCTCTGCTTCTAACTTGGGCCCAAATTGTAAAATGGTCTTATCTATTGGCGATTTCGTTCCAATTCACATTCCAAGTAATATTCGGCATGCTAATTACATTGCCGGTTGCCAAATTGCATTACCTCTTATAGTTTCCGAGATATGGACTATCGATAATTTACACCTTAGGCTCTGCTTCTAACTTGGGCCCAAATTGTAAAATGGTCTTATCTATTGGCGATTTCGTCCCAATTCACATTCCAAGTGATATTCGGCATGCTAATTACATTGCCGGTTGCCAAATTGCATTATCTCTTATAGTTTCCGAGATATGGACTATCGATAATTTACACCTTAGGCTCTGCTTCTAACTTGGGCCCAAATTGTAAAATGGTCTTATCTATTGGCGATTTCGTCCCAATTCACATTCCAAGTGATATTCGGCATGCTAATTACATTGCCGGTTGCGAAATTGCATTATCTCTTATAGTTTCCGAGATATGGACTATCAATAATTTACACCTTAGGCTCTGCTTCTAACTTGGGTCCAAATTGTAAAATGGTCTTATCTATTGGCGATTTCGTTCCAATTCACATTCCAAGTAATATTCGGCATGCTAATTACATTGCCGGTTGCCAAATTGCATTATCTCTTATAGTTTCCGAGATATGGACTATCGATAATTTACACCTTAGGTTCTGCTTCTAACTTGGGCCCAAATTGTAAAATGGTCTTATCTATTGGCGATTTCGTTCCAATTCACATTCCAAGTAATATTCGGCATGCTAATTACATTGCCGGTTGCCAAATTGCATTATCTCTTATAGTTTCCGAGATATGGACTATCGATAATTTACACCTTAGGCTCTGCTTCTAACTTGGGCCCAAATTGTAAAATGGTCTTATCTATTGGCGATTTCGTTCCAATTCACATTCCAAGTAATATTCGGCATGCTAATTACATTGCCGGTTGCCAAATTGCATTATCTCTTATAGTTTCCGAGATATGGACTATCGATAATTTACACCTTAGGCTCTGCTTCTAACTTGGGCCCAAATTGTAAAATGGTCTTATCTATTGGCGATTTCGTTCCAATTCACATTCCAAGTAATATTCGGCATGCTAATTACATTGCCGGTTGCCAAATTGCATTATCGTTTATAGTTTCCAAGATATGAACTATCGATAATTTGCACCTTAGGCTCTGCTTCTAACTTGGGAACAAATTGTAAAATGGTCTTATCTATTGGCGATTTCGTTCCAATTCACATTCCAAGTAATATTCGGCATGCTAATTACATTGCCGGTTGCCAAATTGCATTATCTCTTATAGTTTCCGAGATATGGACTATCGATAATTTACACCTTAGGCTCTGCTTCTAACTTGGGCCCAAATTGTAAAATGGTCTTATCTATTGGCGATTTCGTTCCAATTCACATTCCAAGTAATATTCGGCATGCTAATTACATTGCCGGTTGCCAAATTGCATTATCTCTTATAGTTTCCGAGATATGGACTATCGATAATTTACACCTTAGGCTCTGCTTCTAACTTGGGCCCAAATTGTAAAATGGTCTTATCTATTGGCGATTTCGTTCCAATTCACATTCCAAGTAACATTCGGCATGCTAATTACATTGCCGGTTGCCAAATTGCATTATCTCTTATAGTTTCCGAGATATTAACTATCGTTAATATACACCTTAGGCTCTGCTTCTAACTTGGGCCCAAATTGTAAAATGGCCTTATCTATTGGCGATTTCGTTCCAATTCACATTCCAAGTAATATTCGGCATTCTAATTACATTGCCGGTTGCCAAATTGCATTATCTCTTATAGTTTCCGAGATATGGACTATCGATAATTTACACCTTAGGCTCTGCTTCTAACTTGGGCCCAAATTGTAAAATGGTCTTATCTATTGGCGATTTCGTTCCAATTCACATTCCAAGTAATATTCGGCATGCTAATTACATTGCCGGTTGCCAAATTGCATTATTTCTTATAGTTTCCGAGATATGGACTATCGATAATTTACACCTTAGGCTCTGCTTCTAACTTGGGCCCAAATTGTAAAATGGTCTTATCTATTGGCGATTTCGTTCCAATTCACATTCCAAGTAATATTCGGCATGCTAATTACATTGCCGGTTGCCAAATTGCATTACCTCTTATAGTTTCCGAGATATGGACTATCGATAATTTACACCTTAGGCTCTGCTTCTAACTTGGGCCCAAATTGTAAAATGGTCTTATCTATTGGCGATTTCGTTCCAATTCACATTCCAAGTAATATCCGGCATGCTAATTACATTGCCGGTTGCCAAATTGAATTATCTCTTATAGTTTCCGAGATATGGACTATCGATAATTTACACCTTAGGCTCTGCTTCTAACTTGGGCCCAAATTGTAAAATGGTCTTATCTATTGGCGATTTCGTTCCAATTCACATTCCAAGTAATATTCGGCATGCTAATTACATTGCCGGTTGCCAAATTGCATTATCTCTTATAGTTTCCGAGATATGGACTATCGATAATTTACACCTTAGGCTCTGCTTCTAACTTGGGCCCAAATTGTAAAATGGTCTTATCTATTGGCGATTTCGTTCCAATTCACATTCCAAGTAATATTCGGCATGCTAATTACATTGCCGGTTGCCAAATTGCATTATCTATTATAGTTTCCGAGATATGGACTATCGATAATTTACACCTTAGGCTCTGCTTCTAACTTGGGCCCAAATTGTAAAATGGTCTTATCTATTGGCGTTTTCGTTCCAATTCACATTCCAAGTAATATTCGGCATGCTAATTACATTGCCGGTTGCCAAATTGCATTATCTCTTATAGTTTCCGAGATATGGACTATCGATAATTTACACCTTAGGCTCTGCTTCTAACTTGGGCCCAAATTGTAAAATGGTCTTTTCTATTGGCGATTTCGTTCCAATTCACTTTCCAAGTAATATTCGGCATGCTAATTACATTGCCGGTTGCCAAATTGCATTATCTCTTATAGTTTCCGAGATATGGACTATCGATAATTTACACCTTAGGCTCTGCTTCTAACTTGGGCCCAAATTGTAAAATGGTCTTATCTATTGGCGATTTCGTTCCAATTCACATTCCAAGTAATATTCGGCATGCTAATTACATTGCCGGTTGCCAAATTGCAATATCTCTTATAATATTCGGCATGCTAATTACGTTGTCGTTTACTAAATTGCATTATCTCTTATAGTTTCCGAGATATGGACTATCGATAATTTACACCTTAGGCTCTGCTTCTAACTTGGGCCCAAATTGTAAAATGGTCTTCTCTATTGGCGATTTCGTTCCAATTCACATTCCAAGTAATATTCGGCATGCTAATTACATTGCCGGTTGCCAAATTGCATTATCTCTTATAGTTTCCGAGATATGGACTATCGATAATTTACACCTTAGGCTCTGCTTCTAACTTGGGCCCAAATTGTAAAATGGTCTTCTCTATTGGCGATTTCGTTCCAATTCACATTCCAAGTAATATTCGGCATGCTAATTACATTGCTGGTTGCCAAATTGCATTATCTCTTATAGTTTCCGAGATATGGACTATCGATAATTTACACCTTAGGCTCTGCTTCTAACTTGGGCCCAAATTGTAAAATCGTCTTATCTATTGGCGATTTCGTTCCAATTAACATTCCAAGTAATATTCGGCATGCTAATTACATTGCCGGTTGCCAAATTGCATTATCTCTTATAGTTTCCGAGATATGGACTATCGGTAATTTACACCTTAGGCTCTGCTTCTAACTTGGGCCCAAATTGTAAAATGGTCTTATCTATTGGCGATTTCGTTCCAATTCACATTCCAAGTAATATCCGGCATGCTAATTACATTGCCGGTTGCCAAATTGAATTATCTCTTATAGTTTCCGAGATATGGACTATCGATAATTTACACCTTAGGCTCTGCTTCTAACTTGGGCCCAAATTGTAAAATGGTCTTACCTATTGGCGATTTCGTTCCAATTCACATTCCAAGTAATATTCGGCATGCTAATTACATTGCCGGTTGCCAAATTGCATTATCTCTTATAGTTTCCGAGATATGGACTATCGATAATTTACACCTTAGGCTCTGCTTCTAACTTGGGCCCAAATTGTAAAATGGTCTTATCTATTGGCGATTTCGTTCCAATTCACATTCCAAGTAATATTCGGCATGCTAATTACATTGCCGGTTGCCAAATTGCATTATCTCTTATAGTTTCCGAGATATGGACTATCGATAATTTACATCTTAGGCTCTGCTTCTAACTTGGGCCCAAATTGTAAAATCGTCTTATCTATTGGCGATTTCGTTCCAATTCACATTCCAAGTAATATTCGGCATGCTAATTACATTGCCGGTTGCCAAATTGCATTATCTTTTATAGTTTCCGAGATATGGACTATCGATAATTTACACCTTAGGCTCTGCTTCTAACTTGGGCCCAAATTGTAAAATGGTCTTATCTATTGGCGATTTCGTTCCAATTCACATTCCAAGTAATATCCGGCATGCTAATTACATTGCCGGTTGCCAAATTGAATTATCTCTTATAGTTTTCGAGATATGGACTATCGATAATTTACACCTTAGGCTCTGCTTCTAACTTGGGCCCAAATTGTAAAATGGTCTTATCTATTGGCGATTTCGTTCCAATTCACATTCCAAGTAATATTTGGCATGCTAATTACATTGCCGGTTGCCAAATTGCATTATCTCTTATAGTTTCCGAGATATGGACTATCGATAATTTACATCTTAGGCTCTGCTTCTAACTTGGGAGCAAATTGTAAAATGGTCTTATCTATTGGCGATTTCGTTCCAATTCACATTCCAAGTAATATTCGGCATACTAATTACATTGCCGGTTGCCAAATTGCATTATCTCTTATAGTTTCCGAGATATGGACTATCGATAATTTACACCATAGGCTCTGCTTCTAACTTGGGCCCAAATTGTAAAATGGTCTTATCTATTGGCGATTTCGTCCCAATTCACATTCCAAGTGATATTCGGCATGCTAATTACATTGCCGGTTGCGAAATTGCATTATCTCTTATAGTTTCCGAGATATGGACTATCAATAATTTACACCTTAGGCTCTGCTTCTAACTTGGGCCCAAATTGTAAAATGGTCTTATCTATTGGCGATTTCGTTCCAATTCACATTCCAAGTAATATTCGGCATGCTAATTACATTGCCGGTTGCCAAATTGCATTATCTCTTATAGTTTCCGAGATATGGACTATCGATAATTTACACCTTAGGCTCTGCTTCTAACTTGGGCCCAAATTGTAAAATGGTCTTATCTATTGGCGATTTCGTTCCAATTCACATTCCAAGTAATATTCGGCATGCTAATTACATTGCCGGTTGCCAAATTGCATTATCTCTTATAGTTTCCGAGATATGGACTATCGATAATTTACACCTTAGGCTCTGCTTCTAACTTGGGCCCAAATTGTAAAATGGTCTTATCTATTGGCGATTTCGTTCCAATTCACATTCCAAGTAATATTCGGCATGCTAATTACATTGCCGGTTGCCAAATTGCATTATCTATTATAGTTTCCGAGATATGGACTATCGATAATTTACACCTTAGGCTCTGCTTCTAACTTGGGCCCAAATTGTAAAATGGTCTTATCTATTGGCGATTTCTTTCCAATTCACATTCCAAGTAGTATTCGGCATGCTAATTACATTGCCGGTTGCCAAATTGCATTATCTCTTATAGTTTCCGAAATATGGACTATCGATAATTTACACCTTAGGCTCTGCTTCTAACTTGGGCCCAAATTGTAAAATGGTCTTCTCTATTGGCGATTTCGTTCCAATTCACATTCCAAGTAATATTCGGCATGCTAATTACATTGCCGGTTGCCAAATTGCATTATCTCTTATAGTTTCCGAGATATGGACTATCGATAATTTACACCTTAGGCTCTGCTTCTAACTTGGGCCCAAATTGTAAAATGGTCTTATCTATTGGCGATTTCGTTCCAATTCACATTCCAAGTAATATTCGGCATGCTAAATACATTGCCGGTTGCCAAATTGCATTATCTCTTATAGTTTCCGAGATATGGACTATCGATAATTTACACCTTAGGCTCTGCTTCTAACTTGGGCCCAAATTGTAAAATGGTCTTCTCTATTGGCGATTTCGTTCCAATTCACATTCCAAGTAATATTCGGCATGCTAATTACATTGCCGGTTGCCAAATTGCATTATCTCTTATAGTTTCCGAGATATGGACTATCGATAATTTACACCTTAGGCTCTGCTTCTAACTTGGGCCCAAATTGTAAAATGGCCTTCTCTATTGGCGACTTCGTTCCAATTCACATTCCAAGTAATATTCGGCATGCTAATTACATTGCCGGTTGCCAAATTGCATTATCTCTTATAGTTTCCGAGATATGGACTATCGATAATTTACACCTTAGGCTCTGCTTCTAACTTGGGCCCAAATTGTAAAATCGTCTTATCTATTGGCGATTTCGTTCCAATTCACATTCCAAGTAATATTCGGCATGCTAATTACATTGCCGGTTGCCAAATTGAATTATCTCTTATAGTTTCCGAGATATGGACTATCGATAATTTACACCTTAGGCTCTGCTTCTAACTTGGGCCCAAATTGTAAAATGGTCTTACCTATTGGCGATTTCGTTCCAATTCACATTCCAAGTAATATTCGGCTTGCTAATTACATTGCCGGTTGCCAAATTGCATTATCTCTTATAGTTTCCGAGATATGGACTATCGATAATTTACACCTTAGGCTCTGCTTCTAACTTGGGCCCAAATTGTAAAATGGTCTTATCTATTGGCGATTTCGTTCCAATTCACATTCCAAGTAATATCCGGCATGCTAATTACATTGCCGGTTGCCAAATTGAATTATCTCTTATAGTTTCCGAGATATGGACTATCGATAATTTACACCTTAGGCTCTGCTTCTAACTTGGGCCCAAATTGTTAAATGGTCTTACCTATTGGCGATTTCGTTCCAATTCACATTCCAAGTAATATTCGGCATGCTAATTACATTGCCGGTTGCCAAATTGCATTATCTCTTATAGTTTCCGAGATATGGACTATCGATAATTTACACCTTAGGCTCTGCTTCTAACTTGGGCCCAAATTGTAAAATGGTCTTATCTATTGGCGATTTCGTTCCAATTCATATTCCAAGTAATATTCGGCATGCTAATTACATTGCCGGTTGCCAAATTGCATTATCTCTTATAGTTTCCGAGATATGGACTATCGATAATTTACATCTTAGGCTCTGCTTCTAACTTGGGCCCAAATTGTAAAATCGTCTTATCTATTGGCGATTTCGTTCCAATTCACATTCCAAGTAATATTCGGCATGCTAATTACATTGCCGGTTGCCAAATTGCATTATCTCTTATAGTTTCCGAGATATGGACTATCGATAATTTACACCTTAGGCTCTGCTTCTAACTTGGGTCCAAATTGTAAAATGGTCTTATCTATTGGCGATTTCGTTCCAATTCACATTCCAAGTAATATCCGGCATGCTAATTACATTGCCGGTTGCCAAATTGCATTATCTCTTATAGTTTCCGAGATATGGACTATCGATAATTTACACCTTAGGCTCTGCTTCTAACTTGGGCCCAAATTGTAAAATGGTCTTATCTATTGGCGATTTCGTTCCAATTCACATTCCAAGTAATATTCGGCATGCTAATTACATTGCCGGTTGCCAAATTGCATTATCTATTATAGTTTCCGAGATATGGACTATCGATAATTTACACCTTAGGCTCTGCTTCTAACTTGGGCCCAAATTGTAAAATGGTCTTATCTATTGGCGTTTTCGTTCCAATTCACATTCCAAGTAATATTCGGCATGCTAATTACATTGCCGGTTGCCAAATTGCATTATTTCTTATAGTTTCCGAGATATGGACTATCGATAATTTACACCTTAGGCTCTGCTTCTAACTTGGGCAAAAATTGTAAAATCGTCTTATCTATTGGCGATTTCGTTCCAATTCACATTCCAAGTAATATTCGGCATGCTAATTACATTGCCGGTTGCCAAATTGCATTATCTCTTATAGTTTCCGAGATATGGACTATCGGTAATTTACACCTTAGGCTCTGCTTCTAACTTGGGCCCAAATTGTAAAATGATCTTATCTATTGGCGATTTCGTTCCAATTCACATTCCAAGTAATATCCGGCATGCTAATTACATTGCCGGTTGCCAAATTGAATTATCTCTTATAGTTTCCGAGATATGGACTATCGATAATTTACACCTTAGGCTCTGCTTCTAACTTGGGCCCAAATTGTAAAATGGTCTTACCTATTGGCGATTTCGTTCCAATTCACATTCCAAGTAATATTCGGCTTGCTAATTACATTGTCGGTTGCCAAATTGCATTATCTCTTATAGTTTCCGAGATATTGACTATCGATAATTTACACCTTAGGCTCTGCTTCTAACTTGGGCCCAAATTGTAAAATGGTCTTATCTATTGGCGATTTCGTTCCAATTCACATTCCAAGTAATATTCGGCATGCTAATTACATTGCCGGTTGCCAAATTGCATTATCTCTTATAGTTTCCGAGATATGGACTATCGATAATTTACATCTTAGGCTCTGCTTCTAACTTGGGCCCAAATTGTAAAATGGTCTTATCTATTGGCGTTTTCGTTCCAATTCACATTCCAAGTAATATTCGGCATGCTAATTACATTGCCGGTTGCCAAATTGCATTATCTCTTATAGTTTCCGAAATATGGACTATCGATAATTTACACCTTAGGCTCTGCTTCTAACTTGGGCCCAAATTGTAAAATCGTCTTATCTATTGGCGATTTCGTTCCAATTCACATTCCAAGTAATATTTGGCATGCTAATTACATTGCCGGTTGCCAAATTGCATTATCTCTTATAGTTTCCGAGATATGGACTATCGGTAATTTACACCTTAGGCTCTGCTTCTAACTTGGGCCCAAATTGTAAAATGATCTTATCTATTGGCCATTTCGTTCCAATTCACATTCCAAGTAATATCCGGCATGCTAATTACATTGCCGGTTGCCAAATTGAATTATCTCTTATAGTTTCCGAGATATGGACTATCGATAATTTACACCTTAGGCTCTGCTTCTAACTTGGGCCCAAATTGTAAAATGGTCTTATCTATTGGCGATTTCGTTCCAATTCACATTCCAAGTAATATTCGGCATGCTAATTACATTGCCGGTTGCCAAATTGCATTATCTCTTATAGTTTCCGAGATATGGACTATCAATAATTTACACCTTAGGCTCTGCTTCTAACTTGGGCCCAAATTGTAAAATGGTCTTATCTATTGGCGATTTCGTTCCAATTCACATTCCAAGTGATATTCGGCATGCTAATTACATTGCCGGTTGCCAAATTGCATTATCTATTATAGTTTCCGAGATATGGACTATCGATAATTTACACCTTAGGCTCTGCTTCTAACTTGGGCCCAAATTGTAAAATGGTCTTATCTATTGGCGATTTCGTCCCAATTCACATTCCAAGTAATATTCGGCATGCTAATTACATTGCCGGTTGCCAAATTGCATTATCTCTTATAGTTTCCGAGATATGGACTATCGATAATTTACACCTTAGGCTCTGCTTCTAACTTGGGCCCAAATTGTAAAATGGTCTTATCTATTGGCGATTTCGTTCCAATTCACATTCCAAGTAATATTCGGCATGCTAATTACATTGCCGGTTGCCAAATTGCATTATCTATTATAGTTTCCGAGATATGGACTATCGATAATTTACACCTTAGGCTCTGCTTCTAACTTGGGCCCAAATTGTAAAATGGTCTTATCTATTGGCGTTTTCGTTCCAATTCACATTCCAAGTAATATTCGGCATGCTAATTACATTGCCGGTTGCCAAATTGCATTATCTCTTATAGTTTCCGAGATATGGACTATCGATAATTTACACCTTAGGCTCTGCTTCTAACTTGGGCCCAAATTGTAAAATGGTCTTCTCTATTGGCGATTTCGTTCCAATTCACATTCCAAGTAATATTCGGCATGCTAATTACATTGCCGGTTGCCAAATTGCATTATCTCTTATAGTTTCCGAGATATGGACTATCGATAATTTACACCTTAGGCTCTGCTTCTAACTTGGGCCCAAATTGTAAAATGGTCTTATCTATTGGCGATTTCGTTCCAATTCACATTCCAAGTAATATTCGGCATGCTAATTACATTGCCGGTTGCCAAATTGCATTATCTCTTATAGTTTCCGAGATATGGACTATCGATAATTTACACCTTAGGCTCTGCTTCTAACTTGGGCCCAAATTGTAAAATGGTCTTCTCTATTGGCGATTTCGTTCCAATTCACATTCCAAGTAATATTCGGCATGCTAATTACATTGCCGGTTGCCAAATTGCATTATCTCTTATAGTTTCCGAGATATGGTCTATCGATAATTTACACCTTAGGCTCTGCTTCTAACTTGGGCCCAAATTGTAAAATGGTCTTCTCTATTGGCGATTTCGTTCCAATTCACATTCCAAGTAATATTCGGCATGCTAATTACATTGCCGGTTGCCAAATTGCATTATCTCTTATAGTTTCCGAGATATGGACTATCGATAATTAACACCTTAGGCTCTGCTTCTAACTTGGGCCCAAATTGTAAAATCGTCTTATCTGTTGGCGATTTCGTTCCAATTCACATTCCAAGTAATATTCGGCATGCTAATTACATTGCCGGTTGCCAAATTGCATTATCTCTTATAGTTTCCGAGATATGGACTATCGATAATTTACACCATAGGCTCTGCTTCTAACTTGGGCCCAAATTGTAAAATGGTCTTATCTATTGGCGATTTCGTCCCAATTCACATTCCAAGTGATATTCGGCATGCTAATTACATTGCCGGTTGCGAAATTGCATTATCTCTTATAGTTTCCGAGATATGGACTATCAATAATTTACACCTTAGGCTCTGCTTCTAACTTGGGCCCAAATTGTAAAATGGTCTTATCTATTGGCGATTTCGTTCCAATTCACATTCCAAGTAATATTCGGCATGCTAATTACATTGCCGGTTGCCAAATTGCATTATCTCTTATAGTTTCCGAGATATGGACTATCGATAATTTACACCTTAGGCTCTGCTTCTAACTTGGGCCCAAATTGTAAAATGGTCTTATCTATTGGCGATTTCGTTCCAATTCACATTCCAAGTAATATTCGGCATGCTAATTACATTGCCGGTTGCCAAATTGCATTATCTCTTATAGTTTCCGAGATATGAACTATCGATAATTTACACCTTAGGCTCTGCTTCTAACTTGGGCCCAAATTGTAAAATGGTCTTATCTATTGGCGATTTCGTTCCAATTCACATTCCAAGTAATATTCGGCATGCTAATTACATTGCCGGTTGCCAAATTGCATTATCTATTATAGTTTCCGAGATATGGACTATCGATAATTTACACCTTAGGCTCTGCTTCTAACTTGGGCCCAAATTGTAAAATGGTCTTATCTATTGGCGATTTCTTTCCAATTCACATTCCAAGTAATATTCGGCATGCTAATTACATTGCCGGTTGCCAAATTGCATTATCTCTTATAGTTATCCGAAATATGGACTATCGAAATGTTACACCTTAGGCTCTGGCTTTAACTTGGGCCCAAATTTAAAATGGTCTTCTCTATTGGCGATTTCGTTCCAATTCACATTCCAAGTAATATTCGGCATGCTAATTACATTGCCGGTTGCCAAATTGCATTATCTCTTATAGTTTCCGAGATATGGACTATCGATAATTTACACCTTAGGCTCTGCTTCTAACTTGGGCCCAAATTGTAAAATGGTCTTATCTATTGGCGATTTCGTTCCAATTCACATTCCAAGTAATATTCGGCATGCTAATTACATTGCCGGTTGCCAAATTGCATTATCTCTTATAGTTTCCGAGATATGGACTATCGATAATTTACACCTTAGGCTCTGCTTCTAACTTGGGCCCAAATTGTAAAATGGTCTTCTCTATTGGCGATTTCGTTCCAATTCACATTCCAAGTAATATTCGGCATGCTAATTACATTGTCGGTTGCCAAATTGCATTATCTCTTATAGTTTCCGAGATATGGACTATCGATATTCTACACCTTAGGCTCTGCTTCTAACTTGGGCCCAAATTGTAAAATGGCCTTTTCTATTAGCGACTTCGTTCCAATTCACATTCCAAGTAATATTCGGCATGATAATTACATTGGCGGTTGCCAAATTGCATTATCTCTTATAGTTTCCGAGATATGGACTATCGATAATTTACACCTTAAGCTCTGCTTTTAACTTAGGCCCAAATTGTAAAATCGTCTTATCTATTAGCGATTTCGTTCCAATTCACATTCCAAGTAATATTCGGCATGCTAATTATATTGCCGGTTGCCAAATTGAATTATCTCTTATAGTTTCCGAGATGGACTATCGATAATTTACACCTTAGGCTCTGCTTCTAACTTAGGCCCAAATTGTAAAATGGTCTTACCTATTAGCGATTTCGTTCCAATTCACATTCCAATTAATATTCGGCTTGCTAATTACATTGTCGGTTGCCAAATTGCATTATCTCTTATAGTTTTCGAGATATGGACTATCGATAATTTACACCTTAGGCTCTGCTTCTAACTTAGGCCCAAATTGTAAAATGGTCTTATCTATTGGCGATTTCGTTCCAATTCACATTCCAAGTAATATCCGGCATGCTAATTACATTGCCGGTTGCCAAATTGAATTATCTCTTATAGTTTCCGAGATATGGACTATCGATAATTTACACCTTAGGTTCTGCTTCTAACTTAGGCCCAAATTGTAAAATGGTCTTACCTATTGGCGATTTCGTTCCAATTCACATTCCAAGTAATATTCGGCATGCTAATTACATTGTCGGTTGCCAAATTGCATTATCTCTTATAGTTTTCGAGATATGGACTATCGAAATATTACACCTTAAGCTCTGCTTCTAACTTAGGCCCAAATTGTAAAATGGTCTTATCTATTGGCGATTTCGTTCCAATTCACATTCCAAGTAATATTCGGCATGCTAATTACATTGCCGGTTGCCAAATTGCATTATCTCTTATAGTTTCCGAGATATGGACTATCGATAATTTACACCTTAGGCTCTGCTTCTAACTTAGGCCCAAATTGTAAAATGGTCTTATCTATTGGCGATTTCGTTCCAATTCACATTCCAAGTAATATTCGGCATGCTAATTACATTGCCGGTTGCCAAATTGCATTATCTCTTATAGATTCCGAGATATTAACTATCGATAATTTACACCTTAAGCTCTGCTTCTAACTTAGGCCCAAATTGTAAAATGGTCTTATCTATTAGCGATTTCGTTCCAATTCACATTCCAAGTAATATTCGGCATTCTAATTACATTGCCGGTTGCCAAATTGCATTATCCCTTATAGTTTCCGAGATATGGACTATCGATAATTTACACCTTAGGCTCTGCTTCTAACTTAGGTCCAAATTGTAAAATGGTCTTATCTATTGGCGATTTCGTTCCAATTCACATTCCAAGTAATATTCAGCATGCTAATTACATTGTCGGTTGCCAAATTGCATTATTTCTTATAGTTTCCGAGATATGGACTATCGAAAATTTACACCTTAGGCTCTGCTTTTAACTTAGATCCAAATTGTAAAATCATCTTATCTATTAGCGATTTCGTTCCAATTCACATTCCAAGTAATATTCGGCATGCTAATTACATTGCCGGTTGCCAAATTGCAATATCTCTTATAGCTTCCGAGATATAAACTATCGAAAATTTACACTTTAGGCTCTGTTTTATCTTAGGCCGAAATTGTAAAATGGTCTTTTGAATTACGGATTTGGTTCCAAGTCGCATTCCAAGTAATATTCGGCATGCTAATTACGTTGTCGTTTACTAAATTGCATTATCTCTTAGAGTCTCTGAGATATAAGCTGTCGAAATTTTACACTATAGGCTCTGTTTTTATCTAAGACCGAAATTGTAAAATCTTCTTTTGAATTACGGATTTTGTTCCAAGTCACAATCCAAGTAATATTAGGATTGCTAATTACGTTGGCGTTTACTAAATTGCATTATCTCTTATAGTCTCCGAGATATAGGCTGTCGAAATTTTACATCCTAGGATCTGTTTTTAACTTAGGCCAAAATTGTGGACTGGTCTTGTGAATTACGGATTTCGTTCCAAGTGACATTCCAAGTAATATTCGGCATGCTAATTACGTTGTCGTTTACTAAATTGCATTATCTCTTATAGTCTCCGAGATATAGGCTGTCGAAATTTTACACTCTAGGCTCTGTTTTTAAATAAAACCAAAATGGTAGACTGGTCTTGTGAATTACGGATATTGCTTCAATTCACATACCAAGTAATATTCGGAATGCTAATTATATTGTCATTTACGAAATTGCATTATCTCTTATAGTTTATGTGATATGAACTATCGAAATATTACACTTTAGGCGCTGCTTTTAACTTAGATCGAATATGTAAAATGGTCTTTTGAATTAGGGATTTCGCTCCAAGTCACATTCCAAATAATATTCGGCATGCTAATTAAGTTGCCGTTTACCAAATTGCGATACCTCTTATAGTTTTCCGAGATATAGGCTGTCGAAATTTTACACTTTAGGCTCTGGTTTTAACTTAGACCGAAATTGTAAAATGGTCTTTTGAATTGCGGATTCCGTTCCACGTAACATTCCAAGTAATATTCGGCATGTTAATTACGTTGCCGTTTGCCAAATTGCAATACCTCTTATAGTTTCCGAGATATGGGCTAACGAAATTTTACACTCTA